>NW_026526766.1:54351722-55551722 GCF_024362965.1 Panthera pardus
TTCCCACTCTCATGCTCTCTTTCTCAAATTAAATAAATATTTTTTTTTAAAAAGTCCTTTATTTTAAAACACTGAGATTCAGGGTTCTTATGGCAGCATAATGAGTCCATCCTTACCTATATAATAATTACATAAAAATACGTATTTATAATGTTGGTATTTGACAGTACAGCAGTAATGGATAATAAATATTTAAAAATGAAAACTCAAGGGGCGCCTGGGTGGCTCAGTCGGTTAAGCCTCCGACTTCAGCTCAGGTCACGATCTCACAGTTCGTGAGTTCGAGCCCCGCGTCGGGCTCTGTGTTGACAGCTCAGAGCCTGGAGCCTGCTTCACATTCTGTGTCTCCCTCTCTCTCTGCCCCTTCCCTGCTCATGCTGTGTCTCTCTCTGTCTCAAAAAATAAAAATAAACATTAAAAAAAAAATAAAATAAAAAAATAAAATAAAAATGAAAACTCAAGAATGGCTATTGTTTGGTGTTAGATTTACTGGTTGTATTTTCTTTGTAATTTTCCATATGTTTCAAACTGTCATTAATGTCTGGGTGTTTAATAATCATAAAATAAGCAATACTTATGTTAAAGAAGAAAAAAGTGGGGCGCCTGGGTGGCGCAGTCGGTTAAGCGTCCGACTTCAGCCAGGTCACGATCTCGCGGTCCGTGAGTTCGAGCCCCGCGTCAGGCTCTGGGCTGATGGCTCGGAGCCTGGAGCCTGTTTCCGATTCTGTGTCTCCCTCTCTCTCTGCCCCTCCCCCGTTCATGCTCTGTCTCTCTCTGTCCCAAAAATAAATAAAAAACGTTGAAAAAAAAATAAAATAAAGAAGAAAAAAGTTATATTAAAAATAAGTAAGCCTCATAATTTTATATAATAAACGATTACATTGAGACCTTTTATTTTGTCAGACCTCCTAACTCATTTTATCTGCATTATCATTAATGTTTTCTTCAAATACAATCCTTTTGTTTCATAATGCAGGTGGATATTTATACATGTTTGTTCATTAAAGATATAAAAGTCATTTTCTATATTTTGAAATATATTTAATGCACTAAAAGTGTTTTTAATGCATGTGATAGTGCACAAGAAATATTTATAACGAAGTATTTATCTTTTATTGCATATCACATTTACACATACAAGTACGGCAATTATTTATTTTTCTGTGGTATGAGGAAGAGTTATTTATAAATGGAAAACTTGTCTTCTGTTACTTTTTTTTTTAACAGATACCAAAATGTGAATTGGAATCAAGGACCAGTGGAAATACAGCTTCACATCATAATAACAGCAAGCATTTTTGTGCACGAATTTTGTGCTGAAAACTGGAAGGAGATGTTATTAGTCTTCTGGAGAAAACATCTTTTGCCCCATCATCCACATGAGGAAACTGGAACCTGCTTAAAGAGGGTTAGTAATTTGTGCAGGGTTTCACAAAATGGCAGCACTGGGATTCTCACCCAGGTCTATCCAACCCCATAGAAAGAGCTTTCAACAGCCATATTTCCCTGTCTCCTTTAGTCCTGCAAAAGCCAAAGTATATTGCAATTTAAATGACCTTTCCCCATTTTCAAAAACTTGTTTGTTTTAATAAGGTTTAAGACAGGATGGCATTTAGTATTGATATCAACAAAACAGTAATATTCAGGGGTGAACTTGCTGTCAATATTTAAAAACATTTATCAAAACTTTTCCAGGCTCATCATTCTGCATTCCTTCAGTCATTTCTCAAAAGGCATTAACTCTGCCATATCAAACTACTTGCAGTTGCCTGAAAGTTTCCTATTTCCCACTTCTCCCACCAATGAAGTTCTAATGTTACCTGGTCACAGAAACCACTCTTGACCTCCCCAGGTAGGTGATATATGTCTTAGTATGTATGTATATATATATCATGACACATTTATATGATCATTTGTCTAAATTTACATCCTCAGATTATAAAGCTCATAATAATAGGGACTGGTTTACATATTTGTAAATCTAGACCTTAATACAGTGTTGGGCAAGTCGTCAAGCTTTAATACAAAGACTGTGAAGGGATGGCTGAATGCACTCATTGTATTATGCTTCCCACCACCTCACTATTCTATCCACCAAGAATAAATGGGGCTTTGTTCGTGATTTCCATGTTTGGAAATACTCAGCCTATCAAATAAACTGCACTTTAAAAAAATCATTTTAACCTGAGGCACACGGGTGGCTCAGTCAGTTAAGAGTCCAAGTCTTGATTTTGGCTCAGGTCATACAATCTCACATTTCATGAGATGGAGCCCTGTATCTGGCTCTGCACTGACAGTATATACTATATATATATATACTACTTCTATATACTATAGAAGTATAGTATATAGTATATACAATATATATAGTAATATACTTATATACTATAAGTAGTATATACAGTATATACTATATATATATACACATATATAGTATATACTACTACATATATAGTAGTATATATATACTACTTCTTCTTTATCCATTCATCAGTCCATTGCCACTTGGGCTATTTCTATTATGTTGGCTATTGTAGATAACTGCTATAAACATCGAGGTGCATGCATCCCTTTGATTTAGTATTTTTGCATTTTGGGGGTAAATACCTAGTAGTGCAATTGCTGGATCATATGGTAGTTCTATTTTTAACTTTTCGAGGAACCTCCATACTGTTTTCCACAGTGGCTGCACCAATTTGCATTCCTACCAACAGTGCATGAGAGTTCCTTTCTCTTCACATCCTCACAAACACCTGTTGTTTCTTGTGTTGTTGATTTTAGCCATTCTGACAGATGTGAGGTGGTATCATGGTTTTGATTTGTATTTCTCTGATGATAAGTGATGTTGAGAATCTTTTCATGTGTGTGTTGGCTATCTGGATGTCTTCTTTGGAAAAATGTCTATTCATGTCTTCTACCCATTTTCAATTGGGTTATTCATTTTTTGGGTGTTAAGTTATATAAGTTCTTCAAAAATTTTGGATACTAACCTTTTATTGGATAGGTAATTTGAGAATATCTTCTCCCATTCCACAAGTGGCATTTTAGTTGTGTTGATTGTTTATTTCACTGTGCAGAAGCTTTGTATTTTGATCAAGTCCCAATAGTTTATTTTTGCTTTTATTTCCCTTGCCTCAGAAGACATATCTAGAACAAAGTTGTTACAGCTGGCCAATGCCAAAGAGGTTACTGCCTGTGTTCTCCTCTGGGATTTTTATGGTTTCAGGTTTCACGCCTAGGTCTGTCATCCATTTTGAGTTTACTTTTGTGTATGGTGAAAGAAAATGGTCCAGTTTCATTCTTCTATATGTTGCTGCCCAGTTTCCCCAATATTTGTCTTTTTCCCATTGGATATTCTTTCCTGCTTTGTCAAACATCAATTGACCACAGTTGTGGGCTCATTTCTGACTTTTCTGTCCTGTTCCATTGATCCATGTGTATTTTTGTGCCAGTACCGTAATGTTTTGATTACTACCGCTTTATAATATAACTTGAAGTCCAGAATTATGATGCCTCCAGCTTTGTTTTGCTTTTTTAAGATTGCCTTGGCTATTCGAGGTCTTTTGTGGTTCCACACAAATTTTAGGATTGTTTGTTCTTCTGTGAAAAACGCTGTTGGTATTTGGACAGGGATTACCTTAAATATATAGATTGCTTTGGGTAATGTAGACATTTTAGCAATATCTGTTCTTCCAATCCATGAACATGGAATGTCTTTCCATTTCTTTGTGTCATCTTCTTCAATTTATTTCATCAGTGTTTATAGTTTTCAGAGTACAGATCTTTCACATCTTTGGTTAGGTTTATTCCTAGGTATCTTATAGTTTTTGGTAAAATTGTAAATGGGATTGATTCCTTGATTTCACTTTCTGCTGTTTCACTATTGATGTATAGAAATGCAACATATTTCTGTACATTGATTTTATATCCTGCAACTACTAAATTTGTGTATCAGTTCTAGCAATTTTTTAGCATTTTTCAGGTTTTCTTTTGAGGGTAGCAAGTCATCTGCAAATAGTAAAAGTTCTATTACTTCTTCCTTGCCAATTTGTATGCTTATTTCTTTTTGTTGTCTGATTGCTAGGGCTAGGACTTCCAGTACCATGTTAAACAACAGTGGTGAGAACGGACATTTCTCTTGTTCCTGACCATCCAGGAAAAGCTCTCAGTTTTTCCCCATTGAGGATGATATTAGCTGTGGGTTTAAAGACTTCTAATATTAACACCTCCATTTTACCCATTTGGAAGCATTTCAATTAGAAAGAAAATGTTGCAGTGCAGTAAATGGAACATTAGACTTTTTAAAGCAACCTGAATTGGATTTGGGTTATGTGAGCTTTTAGACAAAGACTAATGCCAGTTTTTGAAGAGCGCAACATCATTGTTCTATTAAAACTCCTCTATTGAGTGTTTCCTTAGCCTATAAAATAAAACATATAATTCTTAGTTCTTATTAATGGGCTTTTCTTGAAACATGCCATTACTGGTACAATGTGTTTTCAGAAATAAATACTGGGAAGAGTAAGGTAAGAGAAGGGTAAATGCATTCTGACCTTAGAAATATGCATAATCAACCCCTGTGCTAGTTAAAATGCCAAAAAAGATATTAAAAAGGATAAAACATTTTTCCCATTCCATAAAATTTCTGAAGTCATGGTGAACAAAAATGAACATATAGATGGACAAATAAATACAAAATATCATTTGAATAACCTATTTATCGGGGCCCCTGGGTGGCTCTGTTGGTTAAGCCTCTAACTTCAGCTCAGGTCATCATCTCGTGGTTCATGGATTCGAACCCCATGTCTGAGCTGTCAGCACAGAGCCTGGAGCCTCCTTCAGATTCTGTGTCTCCCTCTATCTATGCCCCTCCTCTGCTCATGCTCTCTCTCTCTTTCTCTCAAAAATATATAAACATTGAAAAAATTTTTTTGAATAATTTATTTATCTAATATGAAAGCAAAAATAAGTTGACACAATTTTTTAATTTTAAGAAGAAAATATGAAAGAATTTTCTAGCAATCAAGAAAGATGAATAAAAATTAACAATAATGTTTGGGGCGCCTGGGTGGCTCAGTCAGTTGAGCAACCGACTTCAGCTCAGGTCATGATATCCCTCGTGGGTTCAAGTCTCGCCTCAGGCTCTGTGCTGACAGCTCAGAGTCTGGAGCCTGCTTTAGATTCTGTGTCTCCCTCTCTCTTTGCCCCTCCCCTGCTCATGCTCTGTCTCTCTCTCTCAAAATAAATAAATATTAAAAATTTTTTAAAAATGAACAATAATGTTCAAGCTGGGTAAAAAAAAAATTGTATTTTCATAACATAGGATGACCTTTTACTCTTCAGTTCATATGAAATTACTTCTATGGGTTTTTGCACACACGGAATTCTACTCCTTTAAAACTTGCTTAAAGGATGTTTGATTTATTTCTTATAATATTTAATAATTAAAAGTATGTAACTATTAATTTTCTTCTGTAAACAGTTTGGACTGGACCACATACATCTTGATATGTGGAGTTTTATGTTCACCTTCCTGAAAATAATGCAAACAATTTTGAATTCTAATTTCAATAATGCTTGTTTAGAAAAGTAGTAACTTCTATTTCCAATTAACTCTTTAGTTTCTTTTGTTTGTTTAGCTTATTTAAATTTTAAGGTTATTTTCAGGGTGCCTGGATGGTTCAGTCAGTTAAGCATTCGATTCTTGATTTTGGTTCAGGTCATGATCTCATGGTTCGTGAGTCTGAGCCCTGCATCCAGCTCTGTGCTGAGAGCACAGAACCTGCTTGGGATTCTCTCTCCCTCTCTCTCTGCCTTTCTTACACTCATTCTCTCTCTCTCTCTCTCTTTCTCTCAAAATAAAAAAAATAAACATAAAAAACATTTAAATGAAAAAATTTCAAGTTTTATTGTTTTATTGTCATAAAATGTAGTATATCCCTTTTTCCAAATTTATTATAACTTTTATTATGGTTCAGTGTATCACCAATTCATTAAAAATTTTCTAAGATTAATAAAGTGGATTTCAAAAATAAAAACATAAAGAAGGTGCACTTCATTTGTCTTGCATACTGCATCTGACAAACACATACTAACACACATATTCAGATCTATTATCTCCAATTCTCTAAATGCTTATTTTTATTTGATTTGATCTGTCAACAACTGAAGTACAGAAGTTTCCTATTACTCTTTGATTCTGTCACTCTTCAAAATAGATTTCTAACAGTCAGCGGATGTGCCAGTAGGATCAACAAATGCTCACTGATTTAAATCGCTCTGTGTAAAAATTAAATCCAGGATAGAAATTTGTTTTTAGCCAACTTTATGTCCAGGACCTACCTCTTGGGTAATGAAGTCTGGTCACCAGACTAGAATCCCCACTAGACTGTATCAACGTGAAAGAGTAATTCCACAAAAAAGAATCAGAGCAGTGTTTAGAAGAAAGAATGGACACAGAGAGCAGACACACAAACAGCAATTATATATGGCCCCAATAAGATCCAATATCCAAAATACTCCTTTCTGTTCTTTGGAAATGACGGGAGAAATCCCTTAAAGTGCTAGTTGTTACTAGGGAAAACATACATGACACGTTTTCTTGGAGGCATAATATTATTTCAAAATTTATCAGGAACAAAACACTTTTTAACAGTAAAACAAACATAATAATATTATTTTTAAAATTCAAAATTTACACAAATTTTGGGGATAAAACAAAACTCTTCAAAAGCATTTCCATGTTTCTCATCAATTACTGAGACCTGAGAGCAAGCTCTGAGTTCCTTCTCTCCTGCTAGGCCTGTTACAGATTTCTCTTTTTCTTGCAAGGGAGGTGTTGGGCCAGTTATTTAGTCCCTTGAGTCAAGGAATTCCTGTGAGTTTTGCCTTCAGCCTTATCCCTGGGCATTTTCCCCAGAATGCCATCCCGTTTTTCTGGTATCCAGATTCTGCTAAGTTCTGACATTTGCTCTGACAACTTACTTTTGCTTTTGTTTTTGCCCCTGTGGCCTCTCTGATTCCCCCCAGCACTGTCTATCCCCCGCCTTCACACCAGGCCAAGGTCTCAGAGCATTGTGCCACAGCCTGTCTCTAACACTCTGGGACTCCTGTCACCTAAGAGGGTGTATCAGACAGACATAAATATTCAGGAATACTAACATCTTCCTGAGTATATCCACATTCCACACTTAATATCTATCTTTGCAGTAAAGAGGAATATAACTATCGTAAGTTGTGCCTTCCTTTAAAAAGCCTAAGACCAATCCCAAATCTCCTGGTACTTCTGTTTTGGGCAAAGCTGTGTGTACCTTTCATGATTTATGGACTTTGATCACATATCCCTTCATCTTTCATCTTACATGAATTTTAATTTTTACTTATCTATTCTCTTCAGGGAAATGCTCTAAACTTCTAAAAAGCAAACCAGAGGCCATCAATTCTTATGTCAGCTGAAATGGTATTATTCTTCTCAATGTATGATTTAGTTTTTATAGTTCTTAGGTACATGTTGCACCTATAAACTTTGAGAGGGGGAAAAACTGGGAGAGGATGTCATGTGGAACCAGATAAATTTGCAATAAAATTTCAGCTTG
Source organism: Panthera pardus (assembly GCF_024362965.1). NCBI lineage: Eukaryota > Metazoa > Chordata > Mammalia > Carnivora > Felidae > Panthera > Panthera pardus. Next base: position 54,359,318 of record NW_026526766.1, read on the forward strand.
GACTCTGGCATATATACTAGCATATATACTAAATATATTAGCAGGTATTTCATGAATGTCTTTCATCAAGATGCTTAACTTCACTCTGATAAACTTATGCCAGAACTTTATTTAATACCTGGTGCACCTATGCTCTGATTCTAATCCAGGGATCATGATGACACTTCGGAAGCCGAGGTATCAAGGTCAGCTGGGACCATATAGTCCAATAGTCCTCGAAATATCTGAGTGTTCCCTTTTTCCAATATCTGCTATAATATCAGCAGCACAACTCCTACAATATCCACTTACTTCAGGTCCAGAGATCTGTGTGCAAGACATCTATTGGGGATATGATCTCCATCCTTTATCACCTATAAGGAAGTGGAGCAAGAGGGATTTGTAGACAATGGGAGAAAAAGAAGAGGTTTGCCACAGAGCCTCAGCCAACCCCACAGGGATCAGGGTATAATCTTGACCAAGGCAGCTCCCCTCCACTGAGGGCAATTTCTAGACAGGGACTTAACCCAAGATTTTTGGTGCCAGGAGTTGGCCAAGGAAGCAAATTCAGCTGTGAGACATTGGCAGTCAATATTTTGGCAGCTGGGGGAAGGTTCTAAAATAGGGGTCCTGGCAACATACTACAGCATCCATTACACTGAGTGAAGTTAAAACAAGAGCCCCTACATGCTTCCTTGAAATTTTGCATCACAGCATTCTCATACACCCAAAGTCTTCCAGGGATGTTCTGATATGCATAAGCATTGACAGATGTCACATAGACTTGTTTATTTGTTTTCCAGAAGGTTTCTTAACTACTAAGTAAAATGAGTTAATTTAGAAACATACCAAAGATGAGGGAGATTTTCCAGCTTCACACAACCTATACCACTGATGCTTTGTAAGGCAACCTATTACAGTCATTATCACTGAAACGCTGCTGGTAATCTTGAACCATCCTGAAGATATTTTTATAGTGGATATTTAGCTTGCAAAATAGATGGGGTGTAGTCAGCAGGAGGAAGAAAAAAATAAGTCTCTCATTAGGATAATTAGGCAGTTAGGGGAGGACCTTGACATATGGATAATGTTTTTAGAAAGTTTCAGAGGCCCAGTTATATGGCAGTTGCAATTAGCATCTAACAAGGAATTATATTTGTTTATACACGCTTCGGGGGGAAGAAAGATTATAGAGGATATTTTCAAGGCACCAAGTGTGATGGGACTTGATGAAATGTTGAATGACATCCTAAAAAATAACTTTTCTGGAATTGATGCTCAGGCCTGTATAACTGGCCATGCTGAGAGAGAAGTGAGCTAATAGGTTTCAGGGTGATATTCCATCCAAACAAGCCTGGAGTAGCTTAAGCAATTAACAAGATTTCTCAGTTGATTCAAGATTATAAGAAAAAATTGTAATGTGCAATATATGCTCATGTGGGAACTCTTAAAAATCATCTCTGATTGTCAAGTGATGAAGCCATAATCACAATGCTGGCATCCACAGACATCCTGACTCAGAGGTTTCTGTGAATCCAATATTCTCATTAATTGTATTCCTTTCAGAGATCAAGAACTAGAAAAAAAAATGGCCTTTTATGCATAGTAACAAGATAGGATGTCCTAATGTGAATCTATACCGATTCTTGACTTCATAACAGAGTTGACATTCTCCCACCGGATTTATAAGGGGAACAGAATGATTTACTCTCACTAGACAGGTAGTACATGGGAAAGACAAAGCCGAGACAAACCTAACTCCTGAGATAGCTGACTGAATACAAAGGACACTCGTTCTGGCTTGGGCCACAGATCTGATGACTTAATGTATCATGTGGAATCCATCTGTGTTGGAGGTGACTGACTACATTTACGATACTAGCTTAAATAGATATGATTATACTCAGGACAACACTGAAGATTTTTTGTTTACTAAGGCAACAGGAAGGGCCACCTGGGTGGCTCAGTCCACTAAGCATCCGACTTCACCTCAGGTCATGATCTCATCAATCGTGGGTTTGAGCCCTGCCCCACGTTGGGCTCTGTGCTGACAGCTCAGAGCCTGGAGCTTGCTTCACAATGTGTCTCCATCTCTTCCCGCCCCTCCCCTGCTGGCGCTCTCTCTTTCTCTCTCTCTCTCTCTCTCTCTCTCTCTCTCTCTCTCTCTCTCTCAAATATAAAAATAAACATTAAAAAAAATAACAATAGGCAACAGGAAGCTGCATGCCTTTTGTTGCTGAATAACAACAGCTCTAAATTAGGTAGAAAGATATGACTTAAAGATGAGTTACACAGTATGCAATTATTTTATTCATCCTAGTCTTGGGAATAGCCCAGGGCACACTTTTTATTTCCCTTCTTTTGTCATTAACGTTTCTATTTTTTTAGTAGAATGATACAGAGTTTGATTTTCCTCTTGCACTTTGGGTCTAAGCAACAAAGAATGAAACATAGACATTGCTTAGACCCTGATTACTGCACACTATGCACCTCCCCCTTTTTTTCTACCTGACTCCAACCAGGCTGTGCTATGAGAGCTATAGGCCTACTGGCTCACGGATGCTGTACAATATGGCAGAAAGCCAATCTTAGACTATTTTGCGTTAAGGTGGATCAGAGATTGAGTCTGGAAGATAAACTTCCAAGGGTATATTTCAGGAGACTGCAACCTATAAAATATTAAAAAGTATGTTATTATCTCAAGGGATAACAAGTAGATGAACTTCCTTACAGAAAATTTGGAGAAAAAGATTACCTTCTAGCCATTAATGAATGATGTATATCACACTGTATAGGTTCCTGTGTCCAGATATTATTATCTACTGTTAACCCTCCAATATCTCAGATTTAGTTTTCATACCTAACACAGTAACACATATATAATCGTGTGTTAACCACATGGTGGTGCTTTCTCTAAATATTTGAGATGGACTGTTGATAGTGATACCCGCCAAAGGTATACTCTTTTCCCATTCTCTCTCTGTCTCTTTTGTCTTGTCTTTGTGGTCCAAAAAGCTGGAAATATTTTGGATTCTTGAAAATCTGAGGATAAAAGCAGACAGTAAACCATAGCAACATACCCAGGAAGAACAGTATTATCTTCCATGAAGAATTCAAATTCCTCTGGGAGGAAGATGGGGCACAGTACATCAGTATTTCATGCTGGTTTCTGTGCTGCTAAATTAATATACCTTCTGGAATGACAATTCTAGCTGCCCAATTCTGCATTCAGTCAACTTGCATGCAAGTAGAGCCAGGGTCCAAGAAAAGAAAGCTACTTGTCTTCCTTTCCACAGAGACAACCAATCTTAAATGCCTTATTTCTTTTCTACAGACCCTTTGCTATGGGTCTTAGTTCACCATAGACTCTTTACTCCATTGTGTATGACACTATTTCATAAATACACTCAAGTCTTTTACCCAATTATTTTCCTAATACAACAGGCTGATAAACCCATGGCCTGGATCAATCCAGCTATTTGTTTTCTCCAGAATTACATCTAAAATCCTGAGCAAATCTCAAGATAATCATACAAATTTGCAGACTGGTACCAGTTTAAGTTCATGGTTTTGAAACTCAGATCACCTATGAAGTCCAGCAATTCAGAAATTCAGAACTTTGCAATGCTGGAAAAAATCTTCTTGTGTTGTGAGCAATACAATGTAAAATTGAAACAAAGGCATTGAGGGAAAAACCTCCAATAAAACTTTCCAATTGGATAAAATTACTCCATGCAGAGGTAAGAATAAAGGATTATCCATTCCTCAGAGGCCTGACATCTGCATTTTAGCTCTCATTAAGTTGCGAGAGAAAAAGATACGCAAAGAAGAAAGCGAAGATATAGGGCATATCTGGAGAATCTTACTTTGAAAAGAACTCTAGGGGTAATACTTGGCATACGGCACTGACTTCAATCAAATAAAAATGAAGCTTAATAAATTTTGACACAGTTATACTAAAAGCTTAAACTATAAATTCTTGTGACTGTTCAAGATTTAAAATAACCCTCGAGCATCCAACTTTCTATGAGCAGGTAGCAGGATGAGCAAGAAGTGTACCTCCCAAGGAGGGCACATTTCATGACAGCACTTTAGGTATGAACAAGAGGAATAACAAAAAGGAAGCAACTCTCCATAAAGTAGAGCCAGAGGCTAGAGAAAAATATGGGTAAGGAGTGCCTTTAGAGATCACATCGGGGCCTCATTAAAAACATCCCGCAACTCTAGGTTAGAGCACCCTCACAATATCTACCATCAGGATTTCAGAGTTGTTACAGGCTAGTGACTACTGTGTATTTTACATTAACCCTATTCCTGAGTGCAAGTACTTACTGTGCTTAACCAAAACTCACGCCACCACCATAAATTATGTTTTAAGTGTTTAGAATGTTAAAAAAGTTGTTTTAATGTTTATTTATTTTTGAGAGAGAGAGAGAGACAGAGTGTGAAAAGGGGAGGGGCAGAGAGAGAGAGAGAGAGAGACAGAATCTGAAGCAGGCTCCAGGCTCTGAGTTGTCAGCACAGAGTCCTACATGGGACTGGAACCCATGAACTGAGATCATGACTTGAGTCGAAGTTGAATGCTCAACCAACTGAGCCACCCAGGTGCCCCAAGGGTTTAGAATTTTTTTTTTTAATCTTCTTTAATGTTTATTTTTGAGAGAGAGAGAGAGAGAGAGAGAGAGAGAGTATGTGTGTGATCCAGGGAGGGGCAGAGAGAGAGACACACACAGAATCTGAAGCAGGCTCCAGGTTCCGAGCTGTCAGCACTGAGCCCGACGTGGGGCTTGAACTCACGGCAAAATCATGACCTGAGCCAAAGTCAGATGCTTAAACAACTGAGCAACCCGGGCGCCCCTAAGGGTTTAGAATTTTTTTTTTTAGTATATGTGCTGCCGAAGCGAGCACTAGAATTTTTTTTTAATCATAGTTCCCTGGACCAAGAAGAGCTTTACCTGGATCTAACTGACTTTCAAATAGGGACTACTTTGCATCTCCAGAGATCCGGGGCTTAGAACATGATGCGATGACTGCATAAAACATGCGTGTTTTCTCAGCTAAGAAGGAGAGTAGTAGGCTCAGTGTTTGGAAAGAAGAGTGAACTGAAGATGTGATGTCAAGAGAGCTCCACTATGGTAGACATTATTTGTGCTTACCATATCTGATTTGCCTCTCTTTCCAGGCAACTGAAAGACAACACTTTCCAATGTTAATTTTCCTTAAAATTAGGTGGGGCTAGGGGCGCCTGGGTGGCTCAGTCGGTTCAGTGTCCGGCTTTGGCTAAGGTCATGATCTCGCAGTTCATGGGTTCGAGCCCCGCATCGGGCCCTGTGCTGACAGCTCAGAGCCTGAAGCCTGTTTCAGATTCTGTGTCTCCCTCTCTCTCTGCCCCTCCTCCACTCGCGCTCTGTCTCCCTCTGTCTCAAAAATAAATATACATTAATTTTTTTTTTTTTAATTAGATGGGGCTAATTGACTAGTTCCAGCCAGTGATCTGCAAGTGGAAGTGACTTGTCAGTTCTGGGCAGAAAAGAAACAGGTCTAAGCTCTCCATGTCCTTTCCTTTCCTGATGCAGAAAGCACAGAGGTTTCATGGTGAGGTCCTAGAACCAAGAGATTGGAGCAGTCAAAATCAAAGAGTCAGAGCACAGAAAAATGTTAACGTGGGGAGTTACCTGCAGCAAACTGGGAAAGTATGAGAAATGAACTTTCATTGTGTTAGACTAACCCACAGAAGAGCCTTAACTATTCAGAGTAGATTGTAATGAAATAACACACATTTAAAAATCTAAATTATTCAACATTATTTTCCTTCAGCATTTTGAGGATATGATCCCCTTATATTTTGAGATCTATCATCACTGATAAGAAGTGTGCTGCCTTTTTAAAATGTATTCTTAAAAAATAAAATAAAATAAAATAAATAAAATGTATTCTTATAAGTAGTCTATTTTCTTTCTGTGAGCTTTTATAAGAATTTTATCTTTTAAGATCATGCCACTTCACCATGATTTCTCTGAGTGTCATTTGTTTTCATTTTTTTCCTGCTTAAGACTCAAAGTACTCCCTCAATTTGAGAATTCATGTTTTTATTCAACTTTAGAAAATTCTTAGCCAAGACCAATGAAAAGATTGCCTACTAGATATACATGGGCTCTCACTGTGGTTTCCACATCCCTTAACTAATATTTTAATGTTTTCCATCACTTTCTCTCCCAATGATGCATTCTAAGTGACTTCCCCAGACTTGTCGTCCAGTTCATGAATTCACTTTTCATTTGTGTCTTGTTTACTGTTCAGGCTTTGCATTCAGAATGTTTTTTTTACATAGGGACTTTTTGTAGTGAGACCTTTCCAAACTCTCTAATTCTTTTCATACATTTTTGGTTCCTATCTTTTATACATTTTTGTTCTTTTTCTCTTTGAATAGTTTCAATAAACTGACAGTAAACTTTCTTTCAGCCTTTTGTTATTTCTAGTTCTAAGCATCTAAGTTCTTCTAGTTACTGGATCTGTGACTGTCTCCCACAATGGTTCATTCACTATGAGTTATCCTCGTCTTGTCATTCTGTATTCCTTTCTTGTGAAGTCAAAGGTCCTCTGGACTATGGAAATGTCTGCCATAGCAGTTTCTTGCACAATATTGCAAGTCCCAGGTATTTCACTGGCTCTTAATTTCTTGACCCTTTAAATGCATCATATGCAACTGACACAGTTCTGAAAAAAAATTTTAAGAGAGAGCGCAAACAGGGGAGAGGAGAAGAGTAAGAGAGAGAGAAAATCTCAAGCAAGCTCCATGCTCAGCACAGAGCCTAACATGGGGTTCAATCCCACAACACTGGGAACCTGAACTGAAATCAAGAGTTGGGCAGTCGACAAACTGAGCCACACAGGCACCCCTGAAGTTTTCATTTCTCAAGGGTATTTTTCACCCATGGACAAGCTAATGGAAGATAAACTTCCTTGCTACTTCCTAGCGGCAGTGAATGAAGCTTTTCTGGTATTCATTTCAGGGATGGGACAGCCCTTGATGATTCTGGCTGTAGGCAAGAAGCTTAGTATTAGTTTCCTAGGCATTTGAGACCTATGGCTACACATTTCTCCTTCTCTGTGCATCTAAAACACAAACCAAGGGGTGCCTGGATGGCCCATTTGGTTAAGAGTCAGACTCTTGACTTCAGTTCAGGTCATGATCTCAGAGTTCGTGAGTTTGAGCCGCATGTCAGGCTCTGCACTGACAATGCTGAGCATGCTGAGATTCTCTCTCTCCTCTCTCTCTGCTCCTCCCCCACTTATGGAGGTTCTCTCTCTCTCTCTCACTCTCTCAAAATAAATAAACTTTAAAAACAAAAACAAAAATAAAAATAAAACACAAAGAAGCTGTTAAGATCTCAATGTATGTTCAATTACCCCATGGGGATGTTGGCAGAAGTCCCTGCTCACAGCTCTGATATTGCATGTTGTCCTTCATTTTTGTCTTGTGGTGATTTCTTTCACTTGATTTTGAGCCTGGCTACATTTCCAAATATTCTTTGGTTTATTTTAACCATCATTTGCTTGTGAGTAGATCTGTTTGTATCTTATTAGACATATTTCTTTTTGTATCTAAAACTTACTCTTCATGACATTTTATTTGGGATTAAACTAGAAAATAAAACATGGAATAGCCATCTACCACATCCAAGAATATGTCACAGCTCTGCATTTGGTAGATAACTTCTTATACATTCTCAGTATTCCAATAAGGCTTTGAGGTTTAATTTATGCAAAAATATTAACATCTGTCATTAAGTTTATTCCTGAGAATTTTTTTAAATCATATTTTCTACCTGTTTACTGGTAAAATATAAATACTTTTATATATAAATATATTACATAAATACACAATACATTTATATATAAATATAAATGTGTTGTCTTAGTAAACTCTCCCTTATTAGATATATGTATTAACTCATTAGGAAGTCATTATATTACTTGATTTAAAAGAGATGTCTTGAAATCGAGCAGTAACCATGGAAATGAAGAAAATCTCAGATGTAAGAGATATTTTAAAATTACAATTGACAGGACTTCATGGACAGATGTGAGAAGTGGAAAAGAGACACAGGCATTGAGTACGATATCCATGTTTGTACCTCGATGGTGGATGGAGGTGCCATTGATTGAGAAGGAAAAGACCAATAAGAAGCAGATGTAGAGAGAGGATGGGAAGTTTATTTTTGTAGTAAACTTTTACTAAAAACTCTTTTTATTGAATAATTTATTGCACCATGTATCTTGGAGTAGGCACAGCTTCCTGGAAACATATGAGCCACTGGAGAGGCTCTGAGTAACTAGAGAGGGCAGAGATGAAGGGCTAATAACAAGGCCCAGGATCCAGACAAGATATCTAAATCTCCTCTCCCAGAGGGGTTGTAAGTAGGTCTGGAGGTCAAGGGCAGCTTCTTTTCATGCAGCTGAAAGAGAGATCTTGAGATAACATTCAGAACACCCTATTTCCATATCCAGCCCATCATAACTAATACACTCTTCAGTGATAAAAATAAAATAAAATTTATCTTTCTGTATTGAAAACCTGCAGGGGGAAGACTTCATAGAAATAAAATGTCCAGTCACTTGAAATGTAACGTTTCTCGGTCACTCTCCAGCATCTTTATGCTGGAATCATCAGCACGGTCATTAGCATCTTAATGTAGCTGTGGGTGCTTTGTGTGTGAAGTAGCTGGAGTGCATTTTGAAAGGTTTTTTGGTGGATGGTCTGGCTGTGATAGAGTATTGAGAGATAGCCTGAGGCACTTCTTGTCCAACATCGTGCATGTCCCTAACGAGAGAAGAATGATTTCATTGCCAGACAAATATGTGTGAGAGACTAATAAGGCAGTTAGAGCTATTATCGGAGCAAATGAGCCACCTAAGTGACAGCATGACTGAAGTGTAGATAGACTACATTTGCCTCTGCCTTTGCCTGCAAACATGAAGTCATAGGCAGGCACACTCTGTCAGTCTTCTTAAGGAAACCATTATGGGATTTAAGATTTCAAACTTCAGAGCTGGCTTCTTTGCAGACTGGAGAGTATATAAAGTTGCACCAAAAAGGAACCCACAGAAATACACTCAGTTCCATCATGGGAAAAAGAAAAGGCCATATTGCTGTACTTATTGCTTTATTGCCCTCTCCCACCACAAAAAAAAAAAAAAAAAAAAAAAAAAAAAAATCCATAGCTTCATAGACCTCATAATCATCTCTGCTCTAATAGAAAGATAAGGCAGGGGAAAGGAACAAAAGAAAAATTTCCCCAATATAGCTTCCTTTATGGAATGTAAGAACTTTTGGAAAAGATAAGAATGTCTTAATTAATTAGTTAATTAATTCTCCAAACATATATTGATGTCCTACTATACTAATGAGGCTTTTGTTCATCCCTGGATGAACAAAAATGAAGACTGAATCTCCAGTCAAGTTCAGGTATGTATGACCAGCCATTAACAAACTTGTAAAACAGTACTTTTGGTGCATTCAGGCTCTTTTTTCCCCAACATTGTTTCTTATTTTCCATTATTCTTTTCTCCTTTTAGTCAGCTACCTTCAAAGTTTCCTCTCAAAAATCCCTGACAACATTCAATGACCTGTTTAAATGGCCTATTTAAAATAACCAAAATAGGACAAGAGAACATTCCTTATAGTAAAAAACTATAAATTTAAACAAAAAGGTTACATTATACTCAGTGAAATCCCAAGCAAAACAAGAATGGCTGATTTCAATTTTTTAAATAAAATGTTTTAAAAGTCCCCATTTGTTTCTTTCCAATCCATTTCACAGGCAGCTGAGAGAGCACACATAATAAAATGTACTTCTAATCATGTCATCTCCCCCATGAAAACCTTTTAACAGCTTTTTAAATAATCTTAAGATAAAAATCAAATCCTAAAAGTAGCCTTCTAAGTTTTGTATGGCCATCTACTTTCCCTCTCCTTTTAGCTCAGTAAGTACCAACCAGCTAGGCTTTCTTTTAGTTATTAAACAGTGGATCTTTCCACATCAAGAGATTCTAAGTACCCCTTGCCTACAATGGTTCAGGCATTCCTCTACTGTCCTCTAACTCTCAAGCCCCCTCTCTACCCTCTCTCCCTCTCTCTCTTTCTCTCTCTCTCATCATCTGCACAATTTACCTCTCAGTTCTGCATTTGAAATATCAGTTCCTTGGAGAAAGAAAAAAATCTCCCTCCTCCTCCATTATTCTCTCTCATACCACCATGTGTCCCCTTCACCCATAAGACTTCTCACACAGGGGTATTATAATTGCTTATGCAATTACTATTTAATTTCTTTCTCCCCTTGGTACTGTAACCTCTACAAGGGTAGGACAGTGTTTGTTTTGTTCAATACTATTTGCCTAGTATGCAGCACGGTACTTAGTAGATACTCCATACGTATTTATTGAATGAATAAGTTAACATCTAGACTGTTAAGATCAATAAAAATGAGAACACAAACGTGTTCATCATAAGTCATGATTTCTGAAATTAGACTCAAATTAGATCTGAGTTTCTTGACAAAATGAAAAGAAGAAAGTGATCAGCTGGGATCAACTATATAAGGTGAATCAAACCACTTCTTCAAGCAACAAAACCTGTCTGATCAAAAAATGTAGAAAACTTTCTCAAAGAGATAACATCCCTTCACAGGACTGAGCACAGTTTATAATTACACATGTGTATGACCCTTGATGGATGCGTCGTACGCTAGACTACAAACTTCCCAAAGGCACAGACCTTGTCTGTTTTATTCACCATAATATTCCAGAACATAACACAGTGCCTGAAATATCAGGAGATGCTGCTAGTCGTTCCTCCTTTATTAACCCATTTATTCTTTCATTCAACAAATATTACTCTGTAGTTATATATTATGACATGGTCCAAGATACTAAGGAAACACCATGAGCAAATGATGGAAATAGTATACCTGATCATTTTTTAGCAACAGTAGTCACAAATTCCATATGGCTGTTTTGGGGCTTTGTCGCTTTTGCTGCTGTTGTTGGCGTTAAGTATGAGAGAAAACACTATAACGTGTGAAGTCATGAAACAACAAGTGTAACAAAACTTTTGCACAAACTTCACTTTTTAAAGGTTCAGTGTGTTTCAGGAGTAAAATGTGAAGTGACCAGAGGCGATGAGAGGGAGCAGGTCCCTTAGTACCCCTTCTCTCTGCTGAGTTAATGGCAGAACCTGGAGAAACAAACACTCAAGTCTGTATTTGCTGGTGATGGCGGATAGTGCCAGAGTACCTCTGTGCTCACTCTTGTTCTAAAACGTTCTGCAAAAATGAAGCTGGTTCGCCAAATTGTCTTTTCTTTATAGCAGAAGACAGCAGAGATTCAAACACTTTTCTTTCTTCTCTGAAATCAACCTAGTGCTTACAGTATCCCAAGTCCACGTAGCTATTATCATGTGAAGTCCTTTACAGTTAGTAACTATACGGAAATACGTAGAAGGCATATGCGGGCACCAAAACCAAAATCATGATTCTTGGGCTATAGCTCCTCAATGTTAACTACACTTAGGACATTCTACTCTAATTTCCTAAAGTAGGATACACCAGTCATCTAAAGAAATGAGTAATCTGATCCCTTCTCCTTCAAGGGGATGTTTTGAAGCACTAAGATTAGAAAGAGGCAATTGAAGGGGCAACAGAGTGGCTCAGTCCGTTTAGCATCTGACTTCAGCTCAGGTCATGACCTCATGGTTTGTGAGTTCGAGCCCCGCATCAGGCTCTGTGCTGACAGCTTGGAGCCTGGAGCCTGCTTCAGATTCTGTGTCTCTCTCTCTCTCTCTCTCTCTCTCTCTCTCTCTGCCTCTCCCCTGCTCATGCTCTCTCTCTCTCTCTCTCAAAAAAAAAAAATTAGTAAACACTAAAAAATAATTCAAAAAAAAAAAACCAAGCAATTGAAGATAACTCCCTGTGGATTATCTGCATGTGTAAGGACTTCCAGCACCGTATTCCATTTCATAATTCCTCTGCATCTCATGAAATCTGACTATGAATATCAGCTTGCCTACTGCAGTTCTGGAGAGAAGATCACTCCACTTGTGCATGAAGCTGGGCAACAGGTAAATTCAGTCTTAACCATGAAACAAAACTGGATGGCTGTTTTCTGCTGAAGGGATACACCCCTACTAGCTGTTGAAGTCATTTAATCACTCAGGACATCATTTTCCTTCACACAAAATGGGGAAAAAACTGTCTTGTCTATTCCACAGAGTTTTCTAAGGATAAAGTGATTCCACATATGTGAAAATGTTCCCCAACATTTCGAGGGGGATGGTGAGGCATGTGGGTAAGCCCTTCAACCTTGATGAGCAAAAAAATACTCCACCTTTTCCAGGCACGTTTTTCCATGTTCTTCCACTCAGTTTTCCCATGGGATACGTGTGGAGTTTTTGAGTGGAGCATTAAAAGAAGGCTTGCACTTTCTACGCTCACCAATGTTTATCACTAGAAATATATTTTAAATACACAGCATACTTCTCTTTTGCCTGGAAATATCTATACTTAAATCTCCCTGGATGAAAATATTAGAAAAATTTCTATGTGATTTTTAAATTAGTTCAACTTAATCTTAGCTCTGGTTATTATCACAATGTAAAATCTATTTGGATATTTAGGGGCCCCTGGGTGGCTCAGTCAGTTGAGCATCTGACTTTTGGTTTCGGCTCAGGTCATGATCTCATGGTTCGTGGGTTCAAGCCCTGTGTCAGGCTCTGCACTGGCAGTGTGGAGCCTGCTTGGGATTCCCTGTTCTCCCTCTCTCTCTGCCCCTCCCCTGCTTGCTCTCACTCTCTCTCTCTCTCTCTCTATCTCTCAAAATAAATAAACATTTTTTAAAAAATTATCTGGACATCTAAAAATATATAGAATAAGGAAGGGAAGATTTATTTATTTATTTATTTACTTATTTATTGCAAAGCAGGGAAGACTATCAATCAGAAAAACCAAAATAACTACAAAAACAAAACATAAAATTGCACATTCTTCTCTTAGTCAAAGAGTCCAAATGAGAGAATCTCATTTAAAAACTTAAGCAATATCTAAAGCGAATGCGTCACAAAAGCTTTTTTTTCTATCATTTATCTCAGATTTTCCTTTTCAGCAACATTTTTGAAAGTAGAAATAATGTTGGTGGTAACTTCCTTTTAAAAGGCCCAAAATGGAGTCATTGTACTATGCTCCACACCAGCACACCAAAACTTGTCACCTTACCTAACTGCAATGTCAACATCTCCCTGGAGTACAATCTTAAACCGGTCAATCCGAATTTCCTGGTCAGCACTAGTGAAATTTGCCTGTTCGACCCCTTCTGTCCTCCAAAGAAAATGAGGTAATCTGCTCTTTCCTTGTCCCTGCTCACTTCAGCCCATAAAAGTCTCCTGCTGTCTTCAGTTCTTTGGAGCTCCTTTCTATCTGCTAACATGGGATGCTGCCTGATTCATGAACCACTGAAGAAATCCAAGAAGATCTTTAAAGTTTACTCAGTTGAATTTTGTTTTTTAACAGCTTCATCTCGTGTCTAGAAAAATAGAGCAGAAAATTCCCCACCCCTGGTGCATTGGGTGTAGAACTGAATAAATTATTTAAACAAACCATAGCACCTATGCTTGCACTGACTTTTGAATGATTCTCTTTGATATGAGTTACTTCCCTGTAGTGGGCACTCAGCTCTAATCTTCACTGTCCTTTATTTCTCAGTCTTTTCTACTTCACAGTCTGTTATATGTCATAGAATTATCAAAGCCCTAGTTGATTTCTTGACTGTGAGAATGGAAAGGCTTATATCTAATCTGTTTTTAGTACTTTACCTAAACAAGAAAGTGCATTCACTCAAATCCATCATTCAAAAACATTTATTGATCCCATTGTGTACTAGAACAGTGCTAAATATATGAGATAAAGAGGTTAAAGGCCACAGTTTTGCAAGCAAGGATGTCACCGCTCAGTTGATATAAACAATTAAGGAAACAATTACTATGTAGATATACAAAACAATCAGACACACACACACACACACACACACACACACACACACACACACACACACAGATTATTACAGAAGCACAGATGAAGGGTTTCTAACTCAGATATGCCCTGATTGGAGGCTGTTGGCCTGGGGAAGCTCTAGGCAGGCTAACAAGAAGCAAGGCATCTTATATGATTGGTTTATTTCAATAATAATTGTATTTTATAGTATATCTGCTTAAAAATAGTTTCCAAAACCATTTTGGTAACTTACAATTGTACATTTACATGCTAAATTAAGTAATACATATTCACTAAATATCTAGATCATTTCTAAGTAAGATTAAACACTGAAATATTAATTACTAAGCATACATTTAAGTTTATATACTTTAGCTGCTTATTTTACTTAGTAAAAAGAAGCTAGATATTTGAAGCCATTAATAAACACGTTCTTTTTTGCCACAATGAGAATCTGTACTATAAGAAAGCAAATCCCTATGAAAATTATGAGATGGTATATTCATAAACTTTGCCAGTCAGCTACAAAATGCTGGCATATGACACATAGTTCATAATTACCTATGTCTTAGCTTCCTCTATAAAGTCAAAGTTATTACTAGTTAAAAATTATAATCAATGTGTGTAAATGAAACTATAAGAAGCAACAAGGGCAAAGGGAAACAATTCTGTGTGCCCAGTATGCAAGGTATATACAATGTGTTATTGTTAAGGAAAAAGGAGGGTAATTTTATCATAAATTAAGTCCACTGGTTGCTCCAGAACGAGGAAGAAAAAGGTATATAGGACAAAGCCAGAATGGATTTGGAAAGTTGTATAAGTTTTGCAAAAAAAAAAAAAAAAAAAAAAAAAAAAAAAAAAAAAGAATTCAATCTCTAGCAGTCAAAGCTGACTAAGAGTTGAAGGGTTTTTTAAAAAATGAGCTTTAGTATCAATAATATACTGATGCAAAACTAGTGTTTGTTTTTCTGTTAAAATGACCATTTCTTGGGTTATTGCTATGCTCTTAATAAGAGATTATAAAAGATATTCTTTACCATTTTTTTAAGTAGGCTTCAGGCCCAAATGGGGTTTGAACTCAAGACCCTGAGATCAAGACTTGCATGCTCTACCAGTTGAGCCAGCAGGCATTCTGCTTTACCTTTTGAATAATCCACTATTAAAAAAAAAAATTCAATAGAGTAAATGTGAAGGTCTAATTGGCTTTATTAACCAATTCATGAATTAAGCAGCATCCCATCTAGCAAGTAGGGGGGAGCCTCAAGGAGCTGTACCAAATGGAAGGTTTTTAGAGGATGGTATGGCAAGAAAGTTATTAGCAAAAGAAAGGGAAGGACTGTTCTAGGCAAGATCATCTGCCTTTGTGGGGAGGTCTTATTAGGTAGATCACCTCACAAAACTAAACCTTACAAAGCTAAATTTGATTTTTTTCCTGTTAATCCATCTCATGTCAGTTTGATTCTTAATCCAGATAGAAAGACCTTGACAGGTAAACTAAAATTCTTCCTTCCCAACAAGGGGTTCAGAACAAATATCCCCAAAGTGTGCTATTTAAGCATGTAGATTATTTTAAGCTAATGGCAACTAAGAATCTGTAGTTTTAGGAGAAGTATTTGGCCCTCCCCTACCGACCAAGAAGAAACTAAATTGGGGATCTCCCCCAGAATAAGAGTTACCTCTAATAAATTTTACCTAAGTGCTTTATCTATATGGCAGGGCAAACAGCTAATTAACAATCATCTGTTCTCCTTGTTGCTCTGTAAATTGCCCTCTTCCCCTTTGAAGCCCCTATTCTAATCCTTCACTCAGAATGGCATATATATCTCATTTTACCTTTCTTTCATTGAACTTCTCATGAATGTGAGGTTCCCATACACAAAATTAAATTTTATTTTCTCCTGTTAATCAGTCTCATGTCAATTTAATTCTTACACCAGCCAGAAGAAGCTGATGGGTTCATGAGATTGCTAACCCAAGATCAAGAAGAACAAGAAGTAATTCCACAGGACTGTATGAATTTATGAAGGATGATTATAGGTTTTGTTTGGAACATTACTTATGTTTAGTGTTCTATTTCCCAGATATAAGGAATCCTTTTCTCTTTTTCCTGTAGACATCTATAACTCATAAAAATATTTAGCAGATTATGCTTTTATAAATGGAAGTGAAACATTTACCTTTTTATCCCTTCCTAATCTCCCCCAGAATTCAGAAACATTTGTGTATTCTCATTTTCATGGCAATATAATTATTTGCATAGGTTCGATACAAATCTGTCTTCCTTATAACAGAACATAATTAAAAATATTGATTATACAATCAAGACTTTGACTGTAATGTCATATTTGGAATGATGTGCATAGAATCAGATATAACCAGACAGTTTTAAGGAACTAAGGTCAACTTTAAGGAACCAATGCTTACAAAGTCCTCTTAGGAAAACCAGCCTGGTGTCTGGTTTATATGCTTCCAGCCTTACCAGTAAGTAAGGAAAGTCACTCCTGGAAGACCCAGAAAATAGGATATATTGGGGAGCTCAAAAAGAGAGGAATTCATGCAAATCTATAAGTACTACAAGTAAAACCTCGTGACAAGTTCTTGTCTCAGCTTCCGAGCCTCAAGAGGCTTTTAAAAGTCCAGTCGACAACTCCTTATAGAAACTTCCAACAAAGCAAAGTAGGTTTACATGGGTAATTACCATTCTTGTTGCACCTATGTAAGTAATCAGGTCATATCTAAGAAAACCAAGTTTGTTTTGTAATTGAAAATAATCTTGCTTTGATTATCACTGATCAAAAGTGAGGTGACTATAGAGAGAAATTTTTTTTGAATTTTAGTTTTTTAATTTACAGCCAAATTAGTTAGCATATAGTGCAACAATAAGAAATTTTATGTTTCAAGAGGAAACTATAGCACAGCCTTTTGAGTTATCAAATTCTGGTCCTGTTCATTGTCTCTGAGTTATTTTTCACCTCTTTATAAACTTCATGATGTTACCTCCTACCCGTGAAGTATATGAGATCCTGTCATCTTACACAAATTGTCAATACTTGCCAAATTAAAATTTTGTCCGTTTCCTTCAACATCTGACTAAAACCCTCCAAACAAACATTTCCAGTTTTTCTCCTACTCTCCTGACTTGGGAGTCACTGAGAATTAAAGTCTGACTGCCCAGATCCCTACTGGAACTCTCCATTATCTTCCTAGCCTTTCTCCCCAGGATCTGAAGAAGAGCCATGAGCTGATGCCAGATGACTTGATATAAACTTCAAAGGGCTCATCACACAGCAGATCACATATAGGCACCTTCAGGCCCCAAGTTGCAGCCGTATGGATCACTGAGGAAGTTCATCAGAAATCCTGCATCTTCCATGCTCTTCTGGAAAATAACTAAACCTGTCGTCAATCTCACCCAAACCTCTCTGATATCTATGCCATCACCAAAACATTCCAACTGCAAACTGGGAGATCTATCACATTGCCATTGCCATCCTCATTGCACTATCTACAGACACATCAAGACCAATGTCTAGGAATCTTCTTGATTGTCTACTTTCTGGACTCAGGAACTGGATTTATAGACTGTTCCAGTCATTAATGTCTGTTCTCCTTTTTATTCCCATAGGAATCCTCCTTGTTAAATACCCAACTGCTCATACCACCCAGCAAATAACCTCTACTACCAAGTCTCAGTAGATGGTTCAACTTGTCCTTAAATAACACAAATCTGCTTTAACAAACTACTGCACTAGTTTTCTTAAGTGGTTCAATGGAATGCCTGGTTTCCCTAGAACAAAAGGGAGGACTGACCAAGACCAAGGACCTTAATTTTCTTTCAGGCTAACTAAATCTTAGATAGGCTTCTTCCTGACTCTAGACCCCTGACCCCCCTGTCTCAGAGCATTTGCTTCAAGAAAACTCATTGTAAATTCTGTCTCATTACTTTTCTTATGTAAAGCTTTTTAAAAGCCTCTCACCAGTTCTACCTTCTAGGAACGTCTTTCTTACAAACCTGGGAGCCATCCTTCTAAAATATAATCATTAAGGAGGACAATGCCCCATCTCCCAGTTTCTGTGGGAGGGCTATGTGCCTAACTTTGGCAGGCAGCTTACTCCAAGTTGTAAAATTATCTCTTGTCAGGAAGATACACAAAGGTTTATTTTTCCTTTGGATAAAGACAATTGGCCAACAAAGATGACCTAAGATCCTCCTTCCTACCCCAGCTCTCTGTTACAGTAGAGCTGAGCTCAGACATAGAGTCTCCCACAAACTATTGTAATAGCCTTGAGTAAAGTCTTCCTTGTCTGTTTAACATTGTCCCGCGTTTGACAGAGGCTACCATGATCTATCATGAAGTATCTAATAGTTATGATAGACCAAGTGGAGTAAGCCAGTTCACAGCAATCTCAACAACCTTGGACAAGTTATCCTCTCTGAGCCTCAGTCTACTCACCCTTCCAAACATGGGTGCTACCATGAGATTTTTGTAAAGATTAAAATCACTGATGTTTGTAAAACCTAGCTCACTGCCCAAAGAACCTGACAATCTAAAACACTTGTTAATCCCTCTTCTTCCCAACCCATCTCCTTAGCCAGTCACTTAACACACCACAAGATGATTTATTTGTTTTACATGTTATTTGTCATAGATATCAGAAACTTTTTAAGAGATTGCACTTAATCTGCAGTTATTCTTTTAATGAATGAATGTCAGATCTAAATTCCCTGAAGAGATGATGCCTCCCGTTGTTCAAGGTAGTGCCCTTTGCAGGCACCATTTTGGCAGTCCGGAAGTAGACAACAATCTGGAGGAGCTGAAGGGTCAGAAAGACCAGGAATGTGGAGAGTGAACAGAAGCAGCAGAAGAGCTAAGATTGAAAAGCAAGGAGTTATACACTTCCACAACCCAACAAGAGCCTCTCCCAGATTAGAAGCTCCCTAAGGCCTACTTCTGCTTCAGGCAACCCATGCTGTCCTCTCTATCCTGAACAGCATCTGGAGGCATTCGCCCCAGAAGCTGCACTCTCTGACCTGATTCTCTTTTAAACCATGTATTGTTTTTGGCTAACAACCTATAATCCTATTTTATGAAACAGTTTCAATAAATGCAATCTTTTGTCATTTTCTAAAATTAACTCTCTCCCTTTATTAATACTTGTTCTTTCACATTGGGAAATGTGAATAGTAAGTGCCCTTTTCATTGGTTTCATTCATCTGTTAAGTATCAAGGGGCTAGTACTTCAATCAATACATGCAATCTTTTGGAATTAAATTGCCCTGTTAGGAAGCCAGAGAAAATGTCTTCATGTGATGAAACACTTTGTGTTTGTCTCAGTCTCCTTTGCTCAATTGTTTTGGAACAAATACACATTTTTGCCTAATTTAAATATCACCTGTAAATGTTTATAATCATCCTCAGACATCACTATGTAAAGGTGGGAGGAGTATTTCCTATTTCTAAAAATAGTATTGTGGTTCTGGCAGCATTTTTAAAAAATTATTTTGGTAAACTGAATCACATTAAATGTAGAAGAGGCTCAGATTGTTTAAATAACATTTCTGATAACTGACTGGATTACGGGAATTGGTCTCAAAACTCAGATCATTGTTTACCTCAGTGGAGGGTGGGCTATGAAACTACTCATGATCTCCCACCCCACTAACTTTGGTGTCTGATTTCCTCCAGCCATGGAGAATCAGTAACAGCTCTAGGGCTGGGGGAACAAAGGGAAGAGGTTAAAATTATTAAAACCTAGAAGTTGGAAAGAGGGTCTCTCACATAAACCAGTGACAATAAAGTGCCATGAACTCAACCCTCCATACCACAGGTTCAAACACAAGTACACTCACAGTATAAAATACTCACATTACAACGGAATTTATCTTCCTTACTGAGGGCCTACTCTGTATTGCCTCATGTAATATCTAAAACATATATTAGCAGTTCAAAGTATGGCTCAAGAATCCCTAGCATCCTCAGAACCCTTTCAGGGACTCTGCAGAGTCAAAACTAATTTTGTAATAGCGCTAAGAAGTTACATGTCTGTCTTCGTTGTGTTGGTATTTGTACTGATGATGTGAAATTTATCACAGGAAAATCTCATGGCCCCTAAGCATGAATCAAGGCAGTGACACCAAAATAAAAATATATCAGTAATAACTATAGTCTTAACAGCCATGAACTCGCATGTAAGAAAAAAATTAAAAGCCAGCCTCACTTAAGAGTGTTTTTAATGAAGCAGTAAAAATTATTAACTTTATTAAATTTTACCTCTTAAATGCTCATCTTTTTAATATTCTATATGATTAAATGGAAAGTACACATAAAGCCGAGGAAAGGTGTGTGATTATTTGAGTCGCAAGCTGCACTTAACACTTTTTTCATAGAACACATTTTTTTCTGGAAAGAACAGCTGACAGTCAAACAGTGGTTTTCAGACTTGGGTATTTGGCAGATGTTTCTTGAAAATGAACAAAGTGAACTTGTCACTTGAAGAAAAACAACTAACAATATTTGTGGCCACTGATAAAATTTGAACTTTCAAATGAAAATTAGAATTGTGAAGACTTGTACCTACCACCATGAGCTTGACAGCTTTCCGATATCTAAAGATTTTTCTGATCTGATAGGTGGCGAGTTTAACAAATGTGATTTTTGTTTATATCCTGCGATAAAATGTGTCAACATTTAGGAGGCCTGCATAACTCAGTAAACCAATATTTTCCAAATGATCCATGCATAATGCATAAAATTATATGTGGGTGAAAGATCCATTCAAAGTGCAAAGCAGACCGATGGATTTTAATATTACACAGTACAGAATGTTCACCAATATGGTTTAAGATTCCAGATTGTAACAAACCTTTAATAAACTACCACTTGCTCAGTTTGGGTATCTATCAAAGGAGAATATCCACAACTAAGGGTAAAGTCTATAAGAACCGTCTTCTCTTTTCCACTATGAATCTGTGTAAGGTCACTTTTTCTTCATCCACTTCAACCAAAACAACATATTGCAATAAATCATATATAAAGGGTACATATGACATTCCTGCCGTCTTAAAAGACATTAAAGAGATTGGCAAACATAAAATAATGCCACTCTCTGAAGCTTTTTTTTTTAAAACACAGTTGTTTAGTTAAAAATATGTTACTTATGGGGGCACCTGGGTGGCTGAATCAGTTAAGCATCCGACTCTTGGTTTTGGCTCAGGTCTTGATCCCATGGTTTGTGAGTTCGAGCCCCACTTGGAGCTCCGCACTGACAGTGCAGAACCTGCTTGGGATTCTCTCTTTCCCACTGTCTGTCCCTTCCTCACCCATTCTCTCTGTCTCTCTCAAAATAAATAAATAAACTTAAAAAAATGTTATTTATGTTAATATATAATGGGCTTATTATTGCTATTTTAAAATAAATAAATATTATAGAAATATTTCTCAGTTTTAATATCTAATATGGTAAATATCTATAGATATGCAACTCATATAAATAAAAGCTTTTGAAATCTTCAGTAATTTTTAAGAGTTAAGGGAGTTTTGAGTCGAAATGCTTGAGAACTGCTACTTTAGATATATCATCTCATTTTATCTTTAAGATATTAGATTATTACTGTATTTTCAGATGAGTTGCCTAAGATTCAGAGAGACTAAGTAACTTGCTGAAGGTCATTCAGCCAGTTGTTAAATGCCAGAGTTTGTAATAATTAGCCATTGGGTATATGTATATAGTAGATGAAAATAGCGCAAAACAGCCAGGTAGAGCAAACAGGAAAACAAAACAAAACAAAACAAAACAAAACAAAACAAAACACACCCACCCAACCACACACACACACACACACACACACACAAATGGACAGTAGGCATCTTATAGTTGATCGAGAGGAACACATAGGAAAATGAAGTTTATAAAATACATATTTTTGTTACCAGTTCCACAAAAATCTTTGCATGGCCTAAAGTTCTACTGGGGAATCCTGTTATCACCCAGAGGGATATCCAACATCATGCCAGCTTTTGTGAGGGTTACAGTTCATTTGACTGGGATTGCACTGGTTACCTATTTGGAGCTTTTAAGTGCTATAGTGGATGGCTGAACAGGTTTGTCACCAACTGACTTAAATCCTTGGGATGATAAGTATACCATCCAGCCTTCACCAGTAAATGCCTAAGAGAAGGAAGTATAGTAGGGCTTACATTCATGGAGTACCTGTGGCCTGGATGGTGCCACACATGTTACATCTCATTTAATCCTCACACAGTCCCTAAAAGGTAAGGGGTTTCCTCATGTTTAAAACAGGACCAAGATTAAGGCTTCAAGAGGGCTTGTGAGGATGAAGATCAGTGAGTGCAAAATAGCACCCCCCCCCACCCCCCATCCCCGGTCTCAGAACACTGGGTCCTACATAGATGCCAAATTCTGAGAATGAGAGATAAAAGGGACAGACTAGCAGATCAGTTAGAACTATAACAACCAAGGCCTGATTACCCACATGGCCACCACCATTTTAAGTCACAAAGATTTGGTTTAAATGATAGGCTAAATTCTGTAGCCAGATGTCTCCAGTTGTCAAAAGTGTAGCGCTATGGAGACCAAGATTTAGGCCAGCCCTGACAATGAGAGACATTTTTAAGAATAAAGATATTACCTTTAAAGATTATTAGCATTCTACTATGCTCACCTCCCTACTCTCACTTAAGATGAATTTTTCATGTATTAAATTTGCATAATTCATAATTCTAGGTTTCTCTATTTTTCTGACAGCTAGGTAACTAAAGATTGTAAGGGGAACTAAAATTCTATGTATTTGAGTGTGTGCTGTGTAAAATATCCTAATTATACGTTTATAAGTTACAACATTTGTGTCTTTATATGTTACAGTAATTAATGCATTAAGGATAACACAAACAAATAATTGTGTTTCTTTTCATGGGAGTGTAGTGAAGACAAGAATGGATGTTTTCCATAAATGGAAGCCTATCAGCCCATTTTTTCTCTATTCCTGGGCAAGAGGATAGATTTTTACCTGATTTCAGGAGAAACGTGCTGTCCTGCTCTTTATGCTGTCACCACCTACCACCTGATCCCACAGGGCAGCTGGACACTCTAACAGGTCACTGCCAGCCTTGGGACTTTTGACAATGTTCAGAGTTCATTCCCTTGAGGCCACAAGCCCCCAAGATATGATTTTTATTAGAGGACGAACCAGAAAATATGTTGGATTACAGGTGCTGAGATCTAGTCCTGCAATATTCGTGCACTGTTAAGAGCCATAGAAAGGTTTTACAAGAGATGTTTTATAAAATGCTAAATAGGATTAACTTGAGAAACAGGACAAGATGAGCTAATTAACAATGGTACAGTGTGGCTTAAATTGTGATGGGAGACTTGAGGTGACTCACTTGGTCTTCAACTTTTCCGTTTTACAATGTTTCTGCCAAGGATGCTTCTAGAATTCCCCAGTTCCATGTTGTGTTTCTAACCCTCTAAGATCTATTGCAAGAGTTGTCTTTCAGGTGGCAGTAATCACAACTGAGTCTTCCTTCCTCAGGACTAAGGCTGCTGAGTTTGTTTTTATGGGTCACTCAGACATTGCTGGTGTAAGGACATTTGTGTTTATGTCTTATCTCTTTTGTACATGGGAACCTTCTCTCCACCCGCTTCCAGTTCCCATATTGAGGGACCTCTATTAGCGGAGCACTCGATGACTCATAAATTTGATATAAAACCTAAGCTGGGACAGCCTAACTTCAGGAAGCATGTGTTACATTCTATTCTTGCAAGCCTTCTGTTTTACAGAAGCTGGCTGCCTCACTCCTCCAGAGTTGACTGTCCTTTTTGTTTTTGTTTTTGTTTTTGTTTTTAGGTTGTCTGTGATCGGATAAACCTACCTAATTCTGGGATGCAACTTTATTTATTTTTTTAATTTTTTTTTTTTTTTTTTGAGAGAGAGAGACAGTGCAAGTAAGCCAAGGGCAGAAAGAGAAAGAATCCACAAGCAGAGGGGGCATGGAGAGGGAGAGAGAGAAGCAGGGCTTCGTGTTTTTGTGGGTTTTTTTTTTACCTGACGCAGGGATCATGTTCACCCCAAGCAGGGCTCAAACTTACAATCATGACCTGAGCCAGTCAGGTGCTTAACTGACTGAGCCACCCAGGTGCCCTGGGATGCAATTTTTAAAAGACCACTATTGTCACACACCTAAGTCATGTTTTCCAAAAGCCCTAGTAACAAGTTGGTGTTTTGACCTCATTCTCCATAATTCCTTTGTCTCTGATTGAATAAAGAAAGGAGCTGTTAGAAATTGTCATTCTAATGCCCTAGTTCAAGGACTATAAAATAGAAATAAAGAGTGGAACTTGGGTAGTAAAATAATACCTGGAGATTGAAGCATCTGCCGTAGCCCAGGAGAAGAGTGTTTCTACATTTGAAATAAGAGCGAAACATTTGGCTTCAGCAGCATATCTGTATTGTGTCTTCCAATTTGGACGGTTTTGTTTCCTTTTGTTTTGCTTGCTTTTGTTTTTAGCTGATATGTTCTGAAGGGGCAGCTTTAAGACTTAGGCTTTAGCAAGTGATTATCATGTGGCACTTGAACCCTGTTGGGTCACAAAGTTTATGACAGCTTCAACCATAGATAAGTGGCTCTTTTGTAAAGGCTGAGCTGCAGGCACCAGGCCACAGCAACACATCCAGACATCTGCCATGAGGGCCTCAGGAGGAGGCTGCTGCAGTCTGACCTTGAATTTCCCAAGAGTGGCTTGGCCTCACGTTGAGTGCAATGCTCCTAAAGCATCAATGAATGGGCAAAAATATTCCATTTTACCGTTTTGCAGACAGATCTGTGGTGCAGTGGAGTTCTACAGAGCATTAGTTAGCATTTAGATCCAATGTTAGTACCATGTCTGGGTAGACAGTAAGGGATTGATCCCCAGCCCCAGATTCCACTCTTCATTCAGGAATCAGAAGAAAACTATGGAGCAACTATTCTTAAATTCATGAACCTTTGCCTACAGGTGCAAGAGCCAGCCCACCATTTGGTTTGAAACTAGATTCAGATTTTAGATCCAAATTAGGTTTCACTCAGAGAAGAGGAGTAGATTTTGTTAAGTATTAACTAAAAAGTCATGGGATCCTTATTATAAAGAAAATGCAGCAACTTCCTGGAGTGCTTCAGTCTTTCTATTCAAATAGGAACAAGTGAAGAATGAAAATCAAATAAAGAAAGGCATCGTGGTTAAGCAGAAGCAAGAGAGAGAGTTACTTACGAGGATGGTTGGAATATTAACTAAACTAAGTAGACATGGAAGAAATCAGAATTTAAAGATCACAATAGAGGGGCATGAAATGCAAGAGTCTAACTGCTCTCAAAGTGCTAGAAAAAGGGGACATGTTCTTATGCAGTGGTTCTCAAACATTACTTATGCTGGGATTACTTGGGGCTGCACCCCAGACCAAATCAATTACGATCTCTGGGGGTGGGATGTGGCATCAGTGTTTTTAAACCTCCTAGGAGGTGCCAACATGCAGACAAGTTTCAGAAGCAATGTTTAAACAGGGGACTGTTTAATTGTTTCAATTCTTACTAAATCGGAAAGAGGGCTTAGCAGGGGAACAAAATCTAGCAGAGGAAGAGAGGAAAGATATCAGAGTATACTGAAATGACTCCTCCAGAGGGAGCCAGGATCCAGAAAATTATTAAGAAGCACCCTGTGAAAGTCACAGAAGAGGAATCCGTGAAATCAGCAGTGTAAAATATTCAAAGTATTCCTGAGTGAACTGCAATGAAAGATTGCTCCTGAAGGTCGAGTGATTGAATTGAGATCATGACCAAAAAGTTTATGGAATTAGGATACTGAAGATGAAGCCTATTAAATATTAAACAGAAGCCATGAAGGGCAATTATGTGTGGCACCAAGGCCTGGATTAGATATTGATCTGACCGGAAAGTACAACCGGTAGGATTGTGCAAACCAGAGAAATGAAGGCAAAAAGGATGTTAAACAATAAAATTGGGAGGCAGACCCAAAATCCATTGATTTCATATATCTTGCTTAGGAGACCCTAAAGATAGAATCTAGAAGATTATGTCAGAAAGATTTCCTGATATCATATCATTAATTCTAAGAGAATTAATCTGTTTGGTAAAGTTAGAATAATCAACTGGATACACATAGTTTCTGTAGAGGCCGCTTTTAGGCAAACAGGCTTGAGCAATGGAATGTAGAAAGAGCCCACAGGATCTCCTGGCTGAAAACAGGCCCATCAGGTGACCCACCTCAAAATATCCATAGACCCTAACTAACCAATGGGCTACTTACAACCAGACATAGTTACCAAAAAAGGGAAAATTCCATACGTCACCATACCTCCTCATCTTCCCCCGTTAAAAACAGCCCCGCCCTCCCCGGGTGGTGCAGTCAGTTAAGTAAGTATCTGACTCTTGATCTCAGCTTAGGTTTTGATCTCAGGGTCATGAGTTCAAGCACACATTGGGCCCTGCATGGGGCTCCACACTGGGCTCCACACTGGGCTCTGTGCTGGGCTTAAGCCTACTTAAAAAGAAAAAGGGTAACCTCAATCTTTGGGGCACTGGGGTGGCTCAGTCAGTTGAGCAGCCAACTCTTAATTTCATCTCAGATCATGATCTCAAGGTTGAGGGATGAAGCCCCACATCAAGTTCTGCACTGGGCATGGAGCCTGCTTAAGATTTTTCTCTCTCTCTCTCCCTCTGCTTCCACCCCCTCCCCTCTGCTGCCCCTCCACCCCCACTCACACTCACATGCATACACACACTCTCTATATATATAAAATAAAAAATAAAAGGGGCACCTGGGGGCTCAGTCAGTTGAGCGTCTGACTTCGGCTCAGGTCATGATCTCGTGGTTCACGTGTTTGAGCCCCCATTCGGGCTCTGTACTGACAGCTCAGACCCTGGAGCCTGCTTTGAATTCTGTGTCTCCCTGTCTCTCTGCCTCTTCCCTGTTAGACACTTTCTCTCTCTCAAAAATAAATAAAACAGTAAAATAAAATTTAATAAATTTAAAATTAATAATAATAAAAAAATAGCCCCCACCAATTGCCTTATCACAGACAGTCTCTCCTTTGCTGTCCTGCCCACCACTCCCTTGCACTGTATTCAATAAACTTGTATCTTCTTTGTTCTGCCTCAGGTGAATCCCTCCACCACACCCATCACTGACTTTCACCTGATCATCGCCCCACATTTGGGGGCCTCCGTCCGACCAGACAGCGCAGTTTCCTTCTTGAGAAGCAGCTCTGCAGAAAGCACAGCCTGAGATCTGCTCTTCTACACTTAAGGTTTACAGGGCCACCCTCCTCGAAGGGCATGGGCGAGGCTGAGACTTGGAAGACACACCCATCTAATTCTGAGTACATAATTAGGAATCCCGCTGTTGCCTCACAACCGAGCCACATTTTTTTCATCAATTCTATCATACCAACACTGGCATTTTGATCTTACCTTTGTGCCAACTTTGTCTCTGCCAATTGGTTTAGAACTTGGTTCGGGAAATGTTTATTAAATATTGACCTCCTGAAACCCTTGATACTCTCTCTATAGTCTTTACTAGACTAGGTCGATGGTTGAGACCTTGATGCTCGTATTGGCAACAGTGCCTAACCACCACCTTGCACATCATAGTACCTCCAAAAATATGTGTGAGGTGAGGAATAATGTTGCTTTTTCCTAACCCTTTCACCCTGACTTAAGAATGAGAGTCTTTAGGGGCGCCTGGGTGGCTCAGTCAGTTAAGTGTCCGACTTCAGCTCAGGTCATGATCTTACGGTCCATGAGTTCGACCCCCGCGTCGGGCTCTGTGCTGACAGCTCAGAGCCTGGACCCCGCTTCAGATTCTGTCTCCCCCTCTCTCTGCCCCTCCCCTGCTGATGCTCTCTCTCTGTCTCAAAAATAAATAAAAGCATTTAAAAAAATTAAAAAAAAAAAAAAGAATGAGAGTCTTTGTACATTAGTCACTGACACTCACCTCCTCCACATCTAAGTACAGAGCTTTTCGAGAGAAAGAGGGAGCTCAACATTCCCCCTCTAACTGGAGCTGGTTTTTCCTAACGCTCTAGCAGCAATCATGGTGGCTTATGTTCTGAAGCCACCACCTCTCTTTAAGTGCTAAGGTCAGAGTCAGTCCAAGGAATGTAGTATGAAGAAACAGTCAGGCCTTAGAGCTCAGCCTGACATTCAGCCCAACTCACCAGCAATGCAACCAGGAGAATAGGAGGCAGAATTCATAGCGAAATATAAAAAGTTTATATCCAAAATGTATCTTCTGGACAATTTCTCCTCAGTCAGATAGTGAACTTGATAAATTTGAGATTCCAAAATGAGATGTCCCTTCATATCTTCTCTTTAGAGCTGGCTTATGTCATTAGCATTTTTATATCCAAACCCTGCCCCTCCACCCAACTCTCACAATAATTAGGGCCACAGATTCTTTCCCTAGGATATAAATGACCTAAAGTTGTTGTAACAGGGATCCTAGCAGTAAAGAATCCAGAGATAGTATCTCAGGGTCATCCAAATCTCATTTTTAGAAGGATGGATGTTGTGAGAGAAATTTAAGAGAGGAAAAGAGATTTTTATGTGTAGAGCAGTTAAAATCCAATGTGTAATTAAATTCTACCTGTTAAAAAGAGTCCTGTAAATCATTTTTTAGACATTGGACAAGAATTTTTTTAGGCATTAAAAAGCATTTAGTATGTTTGGGGCACCTGGGTGGCTCAGTCGGTTAAACATCCAAATTTGGCTCAGGCTATGATCTTGTGGTTCCTGGGTTCGAGCTGGCTTTGGATCCTCTGTCCCGCTCTTTCTTTGCCCCTCCCCCACTCTCTCTCTCTCTCTCAAAAATAAACATTTAAAAAAAAAACAGAGTATCTCATAATAAAGACTTTAAAAAAAATCATTTACTATGTCAATTCTGACTACCCCAAACCTAATTCCAGAGAAGGTACCGATCTCTTCCATTTTACTCAGCTTGGAATGTCTTCACTAATGAATACCCATCCCTGGATGAAATGGAAACATCATCCTATGGGACCTCTGCCCAGATTATCTGTTTGTCATCTATACTCTATTATTCTCCATTCCGAGGCCCAAGAACTCTTTCCTTTTTTCACATTCATTTGATCAATCAACCTGAATTTCAAAAGATCTTTTAAAAAAAAGCCCTCATTCTATTTCTCATAAATGCAAACGAATTTCCTTGTGGCTTTTTAGAATTCCGGTGTAACTCAAGTTTCAGTCACTAAAGCCTTGTTACTCTGCTTTAGCCTAGGCTCAGTCATCAACCTAGAACTGCCAGATCCTTTAGTATTCAGCACACAGATTACTCTCATTTAATGACTAGTTTTATTCCTGAATTTTAATGGGGCCTATTCTCACTTTTAATTGCTTTTAAAAATGAGATAGTTTTGAAGGAATCTACACATATTTGACACAACCATAAATATTTTAAAAAGAAAAATCTCATGCTGGAGAACCATGAAAGACTCATCAGTTAAAGTAAACAGGAAAGAGCAGTTGCAGGATTAAATTTGCATTATTTCAAATCAGATCAGGGCAATTAATATGTTAAACTCCAGTTAACATCAAAAGCACAGGATGTGTTAAACTTGTCTCTTCCATTATTAAATGACGAAAATGATTTAATTACAAATTCTCTATTTTCTCTTACTACAGAAACACTCTTCCTATGTGTCATACTAGTTCTCTTTGGTCACTGAATTTTGAAGTTTATCCCCCCAGTTGATATTGAATAACAATAGACCCTTCAGACAGCTTCATTCTATTCTGATCAGAATCCACGCAGCTCTGTGCAACTGATCTTAGCTAGCATCCGTTGTCCTTCACCACTTTGTACCATAAAGCAAGAAGTCAAGAGAAAGAACATCTTTCCTCAGAGAACTGAAAGAGGAACTTCAGAGGAGGGCCCTGCCTCTCAGATATCACACTTCTATTTTCTTCTCAGCTGCACTTCTGTCTCTGTCGGGGGAAAAAAAAATTGTTAGTAAGGCTAACAAAGGTGAGAGGTGATAGGGCAAATATAGTCAGAGAAACTTCCGTTTAAAAGACGATCTCTGCTCGCGTACTTGGGTTGCATGAAAGAGCTTGGAGAACTTTTATTTCTATTTGGCAGCCCCACTCGACTTCAAAACTGTGGTCCTGTTGCCGAGAGAGTCACGTCCGTGTGTAGGGAGGCAGCAAGACAATTAGGTTTGATAAGCCCCACGTTCTCCTGAAAGTTGTTCCATCCTTTCGTATTTTTTATTTGGTCCCTGCATTTTTAACTGCGAAAAATTTTAAACACACCAAAAGCACAAAAAGCACCACAGAAAACACCTCTACCAACCTTCTAGGAACATAAACACTGTATTACTTTTGCTTCAGTTGCTAAAATAAATAAGTAAAACATTGCAGATGCAGTTGGAGTTCCAAATGAAAATGGCCCCAGTTGATTTTTCTCCATCTCTCTCCAGGAACAACTGCTACCCCTGTTCAAACTGAGGACGCTCTCTCTCCATGTTTCTACATTGTAACTACTTATTGTCTATTCAGGAGCATATTGTTTTCTATTCCAGGTTTATCAAATTGATGGGCATGGTATCACGTAGCATACATCACATTGCTCCTTGCTTTCACTGTCAGTGATGCTTTTAAATTCTATCCATATTAGTACATATCGATCTCACTTGTTTTTAACTACACCATTGTATAAATACACTGCAATCTGTCCTTCCACCCAAATGACAGTTACTGAACTTGTTTCTGATTGTTCACGTATGCTTAATGGTCTTTAGAATGTATTATGACTTATTTTACACCCCTCCCTACCTTATCCCTACAAGTGGCATCTATATTTTAATCCTGTGTCGTTTTTAAACTCCCAAATATGTTGTTGTTGTTGCTGTTACTTTTAAAGTCCTATTTATTTATTTTTTATCTCTACAATTTCTGCTTGGTTCTTTTATGTAAACTTTTCCTTTTTTCATAATATCCTGTTCTTACTTTATGTATGATTTTTATCCTTCTTTTATCTCTGATCATTCTTTAAAAATACTTAGGGGTGCCTGGGTGGCTCAGTCGGATGAGTGTCCAACTTCAGCTCGGGTCATGATCTCAGTGTTCATG
Organism: Panthera pardus; assembly: GCF_024362965.1. Taxonomy (NCBI): domain Eukaryota; kingdom Metazoa; phylum Chordata; class Mammalia; order Carnivora; family Felidae; genus Panthera; species Panthera pardus. Next base: position 54,390,501 of record NW_026526766.1, read on the forward strand.
AGTTCAAGCCCTGCGTCAGACACTGTGCTGACAGCTCAGAGCCTGGAGCCTGCTTTGGATTCTGTGTCTCCCTCTCTCTCTGCCTCTCCTCTGCTCATGCTCTGTCTCTCTCTCTGTCTCTCTCTCTCTCTCTCTCTCTCTCTCTCAAAAATAAATAAACATTAAAAAATTTGTAAATACTTAAAAAAATGTTCTCGATTGCTCATTATTGGAAATTCTTGGGCTATTTATACATCCATTTGTCACCTGCATTGACTTCGCAGGGTGACTTGTTCCGTCAAGAACCTCAGACTTTCTGACATCTTCCAGTGGCAGTTTGTCCTCACAAAAGACAACTTCAAAGAGAAGTTCCATATGTACCTCCCCCACAGCTTCAGCATTCTGCCACAGGCTTTAGTTTTAGCTTGTTCTTCCGGCTTGAATTCCTCTAGGGGTCTGAAAACTTGGAATTTCTCTTCTTTACCTCTGAGGTTGGCTCTCCCTTCATGTTCTCTGTCATTATGTTTTTTTCTTTAAGGATTTCTGTGTTAGGGAAAATTGTGGGACTCTCCCTCTTCAGCTTTCTGGTGAAGACTTCCAAATATGTCCTCAGAGCTCTCTGAGCCCTACAGCCAATCTCTGTTTTCCCCAAACATTCCTTTGCTTATAAAGTGATTTGTAGAAATCATATTTGCCCATTTTATCTCTGTTTGAATATCGTTTTCCTTATTTATGCAATGTATTTTTCCTTTGAAATCTGAAATCCTTTTCCACATTTCACTACTAGGATGAAACACACTGAAAGGCAAAAAAGAAAAAAAAAAAACCTAGAGCTTCCAGAAGATGTGTATGGTTTTATTCACAAATTTAACTTACGTGAACATTTTACTTAAAAGCAACTAAAGAAGTATTGCTTTCTAACCTTATTTCATCTATTTATATATTTTGTGTTATTTTTGTTCTTTTCCTAAGGTCATGTCCTTTCATGAAACCTGAAATAGTTTTTGTAAACAGCCTGTAGAAATATAAATCTTGTGATCAATTTTCAAAGAAAGAGCTGAAGTGAAATATGTAACAAGTTGGAGGTTTGGGACTTCTTACTTGAGACTTATAAGGGATGGATATATACTCTACAGTATGAGCCTAGGAAAGAGAACAACCCTACTAACTCATGTAGGTATTATTTCTTGATAATTGCCCTTAAAATTGGGCAAGAGGAAAAATATACTGAATGTTTGTTTGTTTGTTTGTTTGTTTTCCCTAACATTAAATAGCATTCAAGAAATCATTTTATTTCAATCCAAGGACAGATAATATCAGCTGCTTACCAGTTTTGACTTTGATTTCAAACCCATAGGATTAAAAAATATAAATCTACTTTGACTTAAAGTAAAATTTAAGCTTCCATCGTAAGTTGGCATCTATTATACATTTTTCCTGAAGCTGAAGAAAAATCCCATTTTTTTTTTTTTTTTGGACCCTCTTACAAAATAATAACATAGAATCGGGAGACAACATTCATCCAAAGATACTCAGTTGCCTCATTGAGGAAACAGAACTTCAGAGACATTAGTTAAGTGAAAGAGCCAGGATTTGGACCTAATGTTATCAAATTCCAAACAGATTTTCATGGTATGGCATGCATTAATGAAAAGGTCTCTGTCCTAGAAGTCAAGAGATTTATGTTCAAGCTTGGACACTGCCACTCCCATCCATCCCATTTGGGATGTCTTAATGAACAATAACAAAGAATCTTTGAGTGCTGTCAGTTGGGAGCTGACCTGACATAGTTTGACCATGATATTCTCCTGTTGAATGTAAAAACTGTCCCAGAGCACCAACATCAGCAGAGGTCACTCTGGGAATATGACAGAGTGATAAAAACACAAGATCACTTTGCAATCATATCTGATCCTAGACAAAAATAAGAACAATATTCAAACCACAGAAATATCCAAACATCCCCTCTCCCACCTATCATGAGTGCCAGCTGTTTTTTTTAATCAATTACAGTTATAGCCCCACTATGTTCCTCCTGCGTCTGAGATACAAACTATTTACCCCTAGTAAAGAATTTTCCCCATCCCCTGACAGTACCCATCCACAGCAAACTCCTGCCTCCTCGACCCCTCCCTTTAGTCACCTAATAGAAAGCCAAATTCTGTAACAAATTTTCCTATAACCTCTGAATTTGATGCCCACACTTGCCCATGGGATCCCCTTATTGCATCAAGTAATCAACACAACTTCTTGTGACTTTAAGTGTCCTTGGTGGTATTTGACTGGTGAGTATCAACACTAATACATCACATATTTCCCTGGAATTCTACAGGAAAAAGAGGATGTTGGAATAACAGCATCAGTATAATACTGATAATACTCTAGAATATAATACTCGAAGGGCCCTTCCAGTTCTGTCATGCCATAGCCTAAACGTTTACTATTTCTACCCCTTCCTTTTGGTTTTGTCTGATATTCACCAAATTCCTGAGAAACTACAGTAAGATTGTTTCTACATTTTGCAAGAGAAGATTTACAGTAATTAGCACAACACTGAGCTAGAAGGCAATTTTCCAGTGGTCTCAGAATGAGAAGCTGTTAAATAATCTATACAACTTTGAATTCAGAAGTACCAGAAACTAAGATTCACACTGTAAATAATCCTGTAATCATATATGCAGTCTTTATCAACTTTTCCTTCCTCTCAGGGTTTTAACCATTTTATAGAAATTGACGCATGGACAATCCCAATCAAAATTGCACCAGCATTCTTCTCGAAGCTAGAACAAGCAATCCTAAAATTCATATGGAACCACAAAAGGCCCCAAATAGCCAAAGTAATTTTGAAGAAGACCAAAGCAGGAGGCATCACAATCCCGGACTTTAGCCTCTACTACAAAGCTGTAATCATCAAGACAGCATGGTATTGGCACAAAAACAGACACATAGACCAATGGAATAGAATAGAAACCCCAGAACTACACCCACAAAAGTATGGCCAACTAATCTTCGACAAAGCAGGAAAGAACATCCAATAGAAAAAAGACAGTCTCTTTAACAAATGGTGCTGGGAGAACTAGACAACAACATGCAGAAGAATGAAACTAGACCACTTTCTTACACCATTCACAAAAATAAACTCAAAATGGATAAAGGACCTGAATATGAGACAGGAAACCATCAAAACACTAGAGGAGAAAGCAGGAAAAGACCTCTCTGACCTCACCCGTAGCAATTTCTTACTTGGCACATCCCCAAAGGCAAGGGAACTAAAAGCAAAAATGAACTATTGGGACCTCACGAAGATAAAAAGCTTCTGCACAGCAAAGGAAACAACCAACAAAACTAAAAGGCAACCAACGGAATGGGAAAAGATATTTGCAAATGACATATCGGACAAAGGGCTAGTATCCAAAATCTATAAAGAGCTCACCAAACTCCACACCCAAAAAACAAATAATCCAGTGAAGAAATGGGCAGAAAACATGAATAGACACTTCTCTAAAGAAGACATCCAGATGGCCAACAGGCACATGAAAAGATGCTCAACATCACTCCTCATCAGGGAAATACAAATCAAAACCACACTCAGATATCACCTCACGCCAGTCAGAGTGGCTAAAATGAACAAATCAGAAGACTATAGATGCTGGAGAGGATGTGGAGAAACGGGAACCCTCTTGCACTGTTGGTGGGAATGCAAACTGTTGCAGCCACTCTGGAAAACAGTGTGGAGGTTCCTCAGAAAATTAAAAATAGACCTACCCTATGACCCAGCAATAGCACTGCTAGGAATTTACCCAAGGGATACAGGAGTACTGATGCATAGGGGCACTTGTACCCCAATGTTTATAGCAGCACTCTCAACAATAGCCAAATTGTGGAAAAAGCCTAAATGTCCATCAACTGATGAATGGATAAAGAAATTGTGGTTTATATACACAATGGAGTACTAGGTGGCAATGAGAAAGAATGAAATATGGCGCTTTGTAGCAATGTGGATGGAACTGGAGAGTGTGATGCTAAGTAAAATAAGTCATACAGAGAAAGACAGATACCATATGTTTTCACTCTTATGTGGATCCTGAGAAACTTAACAGAAACCCGTGGGGGAGGGGAAGGAAAAAAAAAAAAAGAGGTTAGAGTGGGAGAGAGCCAAAGCATAAGAGACTCTTAAAAACTGAGAACAAACTGAGGGTTGATGGGGGGTGGGAGGGAGGCGAGGGTAGGTGATGGGCATTGAAGAGGGCATCTTTTGGGATGAGCACTGGGTGTTGTATGGAAACCAATTTGACAATAAATTTCATATATTAAAAAAAAAGAAATTGAAGCATGGAAGTAAATTTTTTGGCATGACAGTTGAGAAATTAAATGTGGTTAAAAGCAAACGAGTGATGAAGATTCATTCATGTAGCTATAATGATGAAGTCAGTAAATCACATGCAATTTAATGATATTTCTGATACAGGATATGTAAGTTATGCATCATAATAATCATCTGGTTTTGAAACCTTTTTCTACCTTTTGTTGAGATCTGGCTGAATGAATCTGCCAAATGACAAGAATAAAACAATTTAGTAACAAGTTTGATGTCCTTTAGGCAAGGGAAAACAGTCTGTGGACTGGGGGAGTTCGATGCTCGCGAGCAGTGAAGTGCTCTTCCTGCAGGATTCAGGGCAAGCGTGAGATTTATAGAGCATTAGAAGCAACAACACGGGGCACCTGGGTGGCTCGGTGGGTTAAGTGTCAGACTTCTGCTCAGGTTATGATCTCATGGTTTGTGAGTTGGAGCCCCACATTGGGCTCTCTGCTGTCAGTGCAGAGCCAGCTTCCTCTGTCCCCCTCTTAAGCCCCTCCTGCTCCAGCACACTCTCTCTCTCAGAAATGAATAAACTTAAAAAAAATAATAATAATAAACCAGCAACACAGAAACAGGGCATGATTGGCTAAGAGGTCAGGGATTTCCTTATAAGGCTAGCAAGACCTATTTTCTCGGGGAAGGTCAGCTAACCAAAGCTGAGCTGGAGGACTGGGGTTGTGTGTGTTAGGTGTCCTTGACAGGTGTTTCCCGTAAGTACAGGCAGATTTAGGTTTAGATTCGTGACTTGGGCCTGGTCACTGGAATGGCCTCCACTTTTTGGAGTTCTGACACACAAATTAACTTTATATCAGATCATTTGTATTTAGTAATTTTTGATAACAGAACTCTCTGTTAACTGAAAGAAACTATTTAGATTTCAATGATGAAAGGTTGGAGAGGAAATGGTGCTAATGGAAAGGTCCATACAGAATAATCAAAGATAAACTGACTGCCAGATCAAAGAGGAATATGAACAAGCAGAGAGCAGCAACATCATCAACAGAAAGCACCTGTAAAGAAAACAACCTGTAGAGAAGCAGATCTTATTAATAATAAAAGGCTATAAATTAGATGACCTTTTTGAATTCGGACGTAAAGACATGCTTTGGAAAATTGCTAAAGCAGCCATGAAGAAATCCTGGCAAGCAGCAATGATGGAATAACTAAAGACTTTCCAGAAAGTATATATTTCCTCATATCAAAGAATATTTTAAATGTAGAATTCAATTTTTCTGCCAAATGCACCTACTACTGATGGTTTGAAGGGAATACTTTTATTTTATTAAAAAGGTGCATTTTTAGCTGTGGGGCAGTTTAGTCTGACCTGGGTAATAATCGCAGAGCTACCCACTCCTATCAGAGCTCTTCTCTCCCTCTCCTTCTCTCCCTCACACAAGTCTTGAGTAGCGTGGTTATCACCCAATATCTACCTCAAGGATTAATCAGGAAGTGGTCTTTTACAGAAACCACCTGGGACCACCTAAGAGACTACCAACAGGACATATTAACTCCTCACCATGAAGATTTTCTAAGTTCTGTAACTTTGTAAATTCAGAGTTCTAGAAATCAGATATAACCACCTAAAAAGGAGCTTATTAGGCTACAGTCACTATTACACCTTCACCTTTTACGTCTGAATATTTGAAGGTACACAGTATCAAGAAATTTCCCCAGTTACTCAATACTCTCAACATGAGAATCAACAGGGTAAATTCCTCTGGAAATTTAGCATTTTGGAAAATTTTCCAATGCTCTGGCTTCAAATTTATTAATCTTTTCCCTGCAATGTCTAATCTGCAATTAATCCATTTTGTGTGGTTTTCATTTTAGATAATGTATATTTCATCTCTAGAAGTTCCACTGGAGTCTTTTTTATATCCTCCATATCTCCCTTCAACTTGCTCATGCTTTTTTCTTCCTTGTTGACCATATATATTTATAATAAATGTTTCAATGTCCTTGTCTACTGATTCTGTGAGTCTTGCCATTTATACGTGCATTTCTATTGAGTCTTTTCTCTTCTGGTTATGGATAAATGTGTCCTGTCTCTTTGAATACCTAGTAATTTTTTATTGGATTCTAAACAGAAATTTACATCGTTGAGCTGGAGGGTTTTTGATTTGTTATTCTTTGTGTAACTTTAAATATTTGGGAGCTTTCTTCAGGGGTGCAGTTGCATTATTTGGAATCAGAGTGATTCTTTTGAGGTTGATTTTAATTTTGTTAGAGTGGGTCTCAAATGCCTTTAGTCTAAAATTCTACCCTACGACTGAGGCAATACTTTTCTGAGGACTCTACTCAATATTTTGTGTTAGATTATCTTTCACTCTTGCTGGTGGAAAAACAAACTGTTGCAAGGGGCACCTGGGTGGCTCAGTCGGTTGAGCATCCATCTTCAGCTCAGGTCATGATCTTGCAGTTCGTGGATCAAACCCTGTGTCAGGCTCTGTGCTGACAGCTTAGAGCCTGGAGCCTGCCTCAGATTCTGTGTCTCTCTCATGCTCTGTCTCTCTCTCTCTCTCTCTCAAAAATAAGCATTAAAAAAAACTGTGCAAAAGCAAACTTTTAAGTTGATGTCAGAGCATACAGAGTAGCATGTCCTAGTAGGGGAAAGCAGACAGGGCTTAACCAGATGCAGGCAGCATATACAGATATAGACAAGTAAACAAATTCACAAGTACCCACAAATGATGATAAGGTTGGAGAATTATGAAGACTTAATGGGACTCTCTAACACTGAAAATCATTCCAATAATTAAAAATCTCTTAATGTTCTACACTCTTCACTTTAGAAATCTTTCCACCCATTTTAAATATCAAACAATAAGGTTGAAACCCTTTTGGTCCAGGATAGGAAAACCCAAACTCCATTATTCTCACTGTGACACAGATGAGAAGTTTTTAAAAGCTCTACAAGATCAGCCACATAACTTAAGTGGAATGAGTAAATAAATAAATAAGCAACCCAATACTTAGAATATAATTGAGAACTGAAACTTAAGTATTCCAACTCCTGATCCAGCACTCTGGAATATACTTGGGGATGCATCATGGCCACAAAAATTATAATACAGGCAGGGTATTTTAAAAATCAAAACACCTAAACCCCCTGAGAAGATATTCTGATGAGAATTAGCATATCTCACATTTGTGCTATACTTTATATAAAGCGTTTTCAAGGAGTTCCTTCTGATGTGATCACCAAAAAAAAAAAACCTCCCTTTGACAACTGGAGCAGTTATAATTTTTCCTGTTTAACAAATGAGGAGATTGTGACTCAAAAAAGTTAATTAAGGGGCACCTGGGTGGCTCAGTTGGTTAAATGTCCGACTTCAGCTCAGGTCATGATCTCAAAGTTCATGAGTTCAAGCCCCATGTTGGGCTCTCTCCTGACAGTTCAGAGCCTAGAGCCTGCTTCAGATTCTGTGTCTCCCTCTCTCTCTCTCTGCTCCTCTCTCTCTCAAAAATAAACATTAAAAAAAAATTTTTAATTAAAAAAAAAAAAGAAGTTAATTAAGTGCCAAGACATCTCAGCAAGTAGACTGGACCAGAATTAGCCTTCTGACATTGTGCTGTTGGCTCGTGTGATGTCTGTGCCACACTATTTGAGATGCCCACAACTAGACCAAGGTGAATACAGTGCAAAGACTTTTGGCCCCCTGATCATTCCAGAGTTTCTTTTTCCTATGATATTCATTTAATGTTTCTTAAAATAATAGAAAAATTTATGTATTTCAGACCTAAGTTCAAAGCTTGAATACTTCCAAGTTAGTGCTTTGTAAGATGGTCAACGGCTTTGATTTGAGAACCATGGTGATTTAACTGGAAAGTGGACTCTCCAGTCCAGGCAAACAGATTACATGTAAGACTGGGCACAGTTCTGCATGTGTGTCCACAGTGAGGTCAGTTGAGAAAGCATGGGAATTCCTACTGATATTAAGTCAGAAAAAAATCTCAAAACTGTACCGACTTCCAACAACAAACATTCATTTGTTTTCTTACAAACCTGAGAGTAGCCTGGGGAAGTTCTGATTCGGGACGCAGGTCACATTCAGGTCAGCTCCACACATCCTTCGTTTTCCTTGGACCAACACTACCTGGGATGTGCTCCTCTGGAAACAATGACAGAGTGTAAGAGACAGGAGCAGAACCACACAATGTCTTCGAGGGCTTCCTCTCAAACCAGACATTGTCACAAACCAATGGAATGGAGAAGGATACCCACAGCCCCCGGTAAGATGATCTGCAAAGTCTGACAAAGGCTATGAATGTGTGATGGCAATTCATGAAGGGAGTGAAGAAGGGGGGACATTAATTCCACCTACCACACTATTTTATGTTTTATTTTATAAAACGAGTTTGTAATAATGTATCAGTATCAGGGCCAAAAAGGAAGCAGGCCCTAGGGACCACAAAAACACTAACTTAAGTCCTGCAGCGATTTCTACTTAGGAACAATGAGAATCCGTTTTTAAGCCTGCAGAACTCAGTAGTGGCTGGGTATCATATGTACTAGGATTGTGTCGTTTCCTCCATTAGAGTTACTTTGTACTCAAATCTCTACTGGAATCTTAAGGAAAATTACACAGTACAAATAATGGTGAGCTTCTTACAAAAGTAATTTGGAGGCACATCTAATGAAACTTCATATTCATATTAAAACAAAATTGCCTACGAAGTCTGAGTGCACACTGCTCCACTCTGTATTCCAAAACAAAGAGAACACTCAGCATCGGGTGCTCGGTATTCACACATCAACTCATTTGGTTCTCAGAACAAATCTCCACATCCTCTACTCCCACCCAGCCACCCAGGGAGCAGACTGGCCCCCAAATTCACATACACATGTAAGGTAATTCAAAGACAAAGAAGAAAGAAAGAAAGAAAGAAAGAAAGAAAGAAAGAAAGAAAGAAAGAAAGAAAGAGAAAAGGAAGGAAGAAAAAGAAAGGAAGGAAGGGAGGGAGGGAGGGAGGGAGGAAGAAAGGAAGGAAGGAGAGTTCTTGAATCCCAACTTCTTTCAATTAAATTGGGCCGATCTCACCTTCTGTTTAAAAAAATAAGTAACTACAACAGAAATCTAAAAATTGATCATTGAATTTTTTACTTGTAAATAATGAAGTTTTGGGATCTTGATGTCTTATTTACTTGAGAATATTGATGCTAAAGATCATTCTCCCCCCCCCCCTTTTTTAAATATAATTATTGTCAAGTTAGCTAATAACAGTGTATATAGTGTGCTCCTGGCTTCAGGAGTAGAGTCCCATGATTCATCGTTTACATACAACACCCAGTGCTCATTCCAACAAGTGCCCTCAGTTTGTTCTCTGTATTTAAGAGTCTCTTATGGTTTGCCTCCCTGCCTGTAACTATGTTTTTCTTTCCCTTCCCCCATGATCTTCTGTTAAATTTCTTAAATTCCACATATGAGTGAAAACGTAGGATATCTATTTTTCTCTGACTGACTTATTTCACTTGATGCTAAAAGTTATTCTCCCACGTTGGGTACCAGAACTACTATAAATAGACACAATGAGTATACATCCTCCTAATTCCTATAATCCATGTCCATGTGTCTTGTATTAACTCTGCCACCGGGAAGAAAACTGCTAAACAAGCACCAATGAGGTGCTATGTTGCCACGTAGAGTGTCTAACATTTGTCCCCTGAAAATTATTCCTCCAGCCGTGGCCCTAGAGTAGGCTTCAACATCTCCTGTCCAAATTAATGCAGTAGTTTCTCTCCTCCTCCTCCTCTCCCTCCTACTCCTCCTTCCCTCTTCTACCCCCTCCTCTTCCTCCTCTACTTCCTAACTCCAACTTCTCCCGTACTCTGAATCTGCCATTCTCTCTAAAACCCAGCTCTGACCATGTCGCTTCATTAGATACCAGTTAGCCAGAATGCTGCCCTCCCTGACTGTCCTAACAAGAACTGTCCTGCACCAACCCTTTCTCCTATCATAAAAGCCTTCAACACCTCACAGGTTTTCCTTCAACCCACATTTCCAGCTGCCTCTCCCATTATGTCCTTGATATACCCAGTGCCTTATGCAAATTGGACTGCTTCCTCTTCAGGTTTTGTCCGGAGGATGGAGCCCTTTGATCATGCTGCCTCCTCTGCCCGGGACACTTTATTCCCCCATCTGAACCTGGCAAGACAGCACTCAGACCCTCAAGACCCTGGTGGGTTGCAGCAGGCTCCTGCAACAGCCCCAGCAGTTTCCTTCCCTCTGACTCCACTCTATCCTGTCCCTGAGATCTTTCTAAAAGTCAGATGTCACTCTGCTCAAAATTCTTCAGTGGCTCGTCAGCCCTATGGTATTAGGTGCAAATACTTGAACACACTGGATAAAACCCCCCTTGACCTGGCCTGCTTCCACCTTTCCTGCCTCATCTGCCCCCCTTTCTATGCAGCCTAGGATGCAGTCATTTTGAACTGCCTGCAGTTTCCAACAGGGCATGCTTTCTCCCCACCCAGTAACCCTACATGTGTGCATCTTCCAAGCACGCTCGGCTGTGCAGCTGGCAGGTGAACTACTCCTTCAAAGACAAGCTCAAACAATGTCTTTCTCAAGATGCTGACCCTAAGCTTCCACCCTGGGTAAGTCTGTTGCCATCCCAATTCTGACCCCCAGATCCCCACTTCATACGTCTATCCCCCTCCGTGCGGCATTCTATTCTAACAAGCTGTGTCCTTGTTTTACTTCCTCGGTTGAACTATGAACACTGTTAGGGCTTCCCACTATACGACAAAGCCAGCAAAGACAACAGATTATAGAAAGCACTATACAAGAAGTAAAGATAAAATCCTTGCAGACTCCCTGGAGCAGAGGAGAAATCCTCCGAAGAGAGGGATTCATTCATTCACTCACTCATTCATGTATCCACTCATTGCCTAAACAAACACAGGCCCTGTGTGTCTAACCATCTCTTAGATCAAAAGTCAGATTATTCCTCAGAAGGCCCACCCTGGGGATATCACGCAGCAACTGTTCTGTCAGTCTTGCCTCAAATGACTGTTAATGTGCATTCTCTTAGCAGATTAGGGCTTACAGGCATCCTGCACGTCTTGGTTCCCTCCTAGTTTTTCCTGTTAGTGGTGTTCTCAAGCCAGTCACAGCCACAGCCACACTTGGCCTTAATATACTCTGATGTTAAAGGCAGCTCTTGCCTACCTCTTACAGATGGACTTCAGATTAGGAGACCTAAATCTGGGGGCTCTGCCCTGTCCTAGAAAAGCTGGCAATCGAGTTAAGCCCGCTGGAGTCTGAGTCGTGCTCTCTCACTGCCTGCTACTGCTGCTCGAGCAGTGAGAGGCTTAGCAGCGATGCTCACCCCCCCACCCCGGGGGGACCACAGTGCCACGTGCACCACATCATAGTTTCCCTGTTAGGGCATCAGGTGGTGGCTTTCTTTTCCGCATTCATTTCTTATTCCCAGGATCACAAGGTGACTTCAGATACCTCAGTTCCAGACACTATTACTGACAACAGTTATGGGTGAAGCACTTAATCCAGAATTGCGTCTGCACACAAATGCAAAATATTGGAAAAGCCAAAAATAATCCCCCAAGTTTTCACAGGCAGCTCGCTCAAGGCACATGTGGGCAGCAAAACAGAAGGAGGCAGGGAAGAGTATGTGCCTCTGAGTCTGGTGATTTGGGTTCAAGTCCTGGCCCTGCCACTTTATCTTATGATTCTGGGAAAGTTGCTAGACCTCTTAGTCCCCAGTTTGGTCACCTATAAAATGAGGTATTGTTAGTTTTTATAGGAGATCTTTTTAAGAATTAAATGAGATCATTCCCAAAAAAAGTGCTTTTAAGAACACTGTTTGCACCTAAGTGCCCACAGATGCTTATTACTACATTGTTGCTGTTGTATGCAAATTATCTACAGAACAATATTCATAAAATTGTCTTTTTTCCTCCTAGAAGCAGACACACTGGGTTCAAAGTGGGTAAAGAGAGTGCCTGGAATGTAGATCACTGCCTATCACAGAGTGCATGGTCAACAAATGATTGCTCAACACTGATTCCTTCCTTCCTATACAGTTTCAACTTTCCATACTAAAAAGAGGGAAAGAGATGTTAACAATCCAAAGTGTTTTTGATAATCCAAAAGTAATGTATATTTGGCTTACAGAAGACTGTCGACTATGCTTTATTAGAAGAACATGTCTAATGTTCGCAAAACTCAAAGTGATTCACTCAACCAACAAACGCTAATTAAGACTATGCCCCATACCAGCCACTGTGATGACTGTGTCTTCAGTATGGAAAGACCACTGAGCTCTGCCCTCATGGAGCTTCAATTCTAGTGGTGCCAACCAGGCCACCCTACAGCTTTCGTGGGCCCTACGCACTTTTGTGTACTTCCTCCTCCACAAAAAACAGATTAAGAATTAGACTTTATGGCTGTGTTAGCATAAAGATGAATTATTAATATCATATATCAAAACACTTCTTTGACCTAGAAATCCATTTTTTTGTTTTTTGATTTTAAAAGAAATTAAAACATTTTTGTGGATCCCTAAGAGTATTTTGGGCCCTGATGGAGAAGGTAGGGACACACTAAAGGGAACACGAGCATAAAATATTCCAAGTGGCTTTTGTTTCTTTTTTTTGCTGAATCATTTAAAGGTAAGTTGCAGACACTATGACATTTGCTTTCAAAATCCTTCAGCAGGCATCTTCTAAATAAGGAGATTCTTCTACATATCTATAATTATCATTGTCATACCTCAGAAAATTAACATTAATTCATGACACTACAGTATTTTAGTCTATATTATAGTTTCCGAGTACCACATCATATAACTTTTGTATTTTATATTTATACTCCTATCTTGAACAAAATTTATATTACCAAATTTATCCAATTCACATTATTTGCCACATTTATCTTTGGATGACATTTGTGCCAAAATACTCTCTCATTTTTAATGCTTAAAATGTTTCTTCTACTGAACTATTAGTGATGCTTTATTGAGACACAAAGTTCTCTATCCCATTTTCTTTCACTGTCATCCTTTGATAATTTTTTTCTTTCTCTCAAAAATCCTTAGCCCATTCTCCTCTTCAGGAGTGTTCTCATGCATCCAGTTTCCTAGGCTACAATATTAAGAAAGAGAATTGTCATATTCCATTTGCTGGATGTCATTTTGTAAAGTGCATATGATAGCTACCGAAGTTAGCAGGCAGATCTAATCATACATCTTATCTCTACCATACTGTGTTCTCTACAGTATATCCTTTAGAATAGACAGCACATAAACTCAGAGCAAAACTTCCATATACATGTGTGATGATCTCATGACCTGGCAAAGACTGGTTGGGGTAATAAAGTTGTTATCAGTTTACAGACACAGGCTTAAAACATCAAGCCTGACACATCTACTTAAACCCTCTAAGTCATGGTTCCGGCTAAAAAATAGAGCTGATAACCTGTGTAAAACACCTAATGTATAAACTCTATACAATGTCTCCCTCCCCCTTCCCTATCTCTTCCCTAGTGTTCTAAGAGACCATCCTCAAGGATAATTCCCAGAAAGAAAGCTATGCCTCCTCTAAAACCTTCATTCCTTCCACAAAGAGGCCCACCTTGGGGTCTCATTGACAAGTCACAAAACACAGGCCACAAGAGATAATTATAGAGACAGATATTTGTTTTATTTGAAACATGTGAAACAAAATACTCAATATTTTCAGTAATGAAAAACATTCAATCAAGATTCCATTTGCTAAAGCAGGCAAATAATACTTCAATCATCCAGAACAATGAAGAGTTACAGTACGTAAATAAATGCCTTATCCTGACTAGTTCGATCCAATGTACATAATAAAGCAATATCTAAAAATATATGCTTCCACTTCTGAGAAATGGAGTTACTTTCCCCTATTCCTCCTACTAAGTGCAACTGAAAACTCTGTACACTATATATACAACAAACACAACGAGACTCTGAAAGGTGGAGAGAAGAAAGACCAACTAGGGACAACAGAACTTGAGGGAGAATATGATAGTGAGTTCCCTGGGTTTTCTTTTTGCCTTAAATATCCCAAACTGAAGACGCTGGCAACCCAGAAACATCAAGTACATTAAAAAACAAACAAACAAACAAAGAAACTTTTTGCTCATAACAATGATGCAGAAAAGCAATTGACAAAATTCAATAGCCACTCATCATTTAAAAAAAGAAAAAAAAACTTTCAGAAAAGTAGGAATATAGATGGGAAACTTCCTCAACTTGATAAAGAGCATCTTCAAGAAAACCTACAGCTAACATTATACTTCACAGTTGATGACTAGATGTTTTCCTCCTAAGATTGAGAACAATTCAAGGATGTCAACCACTTAACCACTCTTAACCAACATTGTACTGGAAGTTCTAGCCAGTGCAACAAGGCAAAAAACCAGAAGTGAAACGCATGCAGAACAGAAAGGAAGAAAAAAAAGTGTGTGCAGATAACATGATTGTCTACACAGAAAATGCAAAGGAATCCACAAGAAAAAAAAATCACAGACAAGTAAATGACTTCAGCAAGGTTATGAAATATAAGAAAAATATACAAAAATCAATATTTCGATATACTGGCAATGAGTATGTATACACCAAAATTAAAAATTCAATACCATTCCCAATTGTTCAAACAATGAAATACCTGTAAGTAAACCTAACAAAACATGTGATATAGATGCTGAAAATTGTACAACACCAATGAAAGAAAGAAGAGCTAAATAAATGAAGACAGAGGCACCTGGCTGGCTCATTGGTACAGCATGCAACTCTTGATCTTGGGGTTGTGGGTTTAAGCCCCACATTGGGTGTACAGATTACTTAAAAATAAGGTTTTAAATATATATATTTAAGAGACATACTGTATTCATGGATTGGAAGACTAAACATAGCAAAGATAACAACTCTCCACAAACCAATGTATAGGTTTAATACAATTCCTACCAAAATCTCAGCAATATCTTTTGTAGATATAGACAAGATTATTCTAAAATTTATATAGAAAGGCAAAGGAACTAGAAGGGTAAAACAATTTTGAAAAAGAAAAACAAAGTATGAAGTATCTGTTTACCAAATTTTAAGCCTTACTTTTTTAGCTCAATAATCAAAACTGTGATGTTACCAGAGGAATGAACACACAGACCAATCAAATAAAATAGAGAACCCAGAAATAGACTCATACAAATACGCCCAAATACGTCATCTTTGACAAAGTTACAAAAGCAACTCAATGGACTGAGGATTGCCTTTTCAATAAATGGTGCTCAAGCAGTTGAACATTTATCAGCAAAAACAAGAAAAAGAAACTACAAAAATTAACTCAAAATGGATCACAGACTTAAATGCAAACTGTAAAACTATAAAATGTTTAGGAAAAAAAAAACAGGAAAGAAATATTTGACAGGTAGGCCTAGGCAAAGAGCTCTTAGATTTGACTCCTTTCAATCCATTAAAGGAAACTTGATAAACTGGGCTTCACCAACATTAAAAAACTCTAGCTGTGGGGCGCATGGGTAGCTCAGTCGGTTGAGCGTCCGACTCCGGCTCAGGTCCTGATCTCGTGGACTGTGAGTTCGAGCCCCACGTTGGGCTCTGGGCTGACAGCTCAGAGCCTCGAGCCTGCTTAGGATTCTGTGTCTCCCTCTCTCTCTGCCCCTCCCCCGCTCATGCTCGCTCGCTCTCTCTCTCTCTCTCTCTCTCTCTGTCAAAAATAAAAATAAACATTAAAAAAATTTTTTAAAAAAACCTCTAGCTCTGTGACAGACCCTGTTAAGAGAATGAAAAGGCAAACTACAAACTATGAGAAAATATTTGCAAACTACATATCTGACAAAGGACAATATATTATGAAGTCTCAAGTTTCAACGGAAAACCACACAGTCCAATTTAGAAAAAGGACAAAACATGGAAATGGGTATTTTACCACAGAAAAGGTACAGATGACAGATCAGCACATGAAAAGATGTTCCATTATCATTAACCATTAGGGAGATGAAATTAAAACCACAATACATGATCACTATATGTCTAGCAGAATAGCTAAAATAAAAAAAATAGTGACCATATTAAATACAGATGAAGATATAGGGAAACTGAGTCACTCATACATTGCTGGTGTGAAAGTAAAACTGGACAGCTCTCTGGCAGTTTTGCAAAAAAAACCTAAACTTTCAAATACAGCAGCAACAACATTCCTATCCCAGAGAAATGAAAACTAATGCACACACACACACACACACACACACACACACACACAAACATGTACACGAATGCTTAACATAGTTTTGTTTGTAATGGCAAAAACTGGAAACAATCCATATGGCCTTTACTGGGTGAATGGTTAAACAAACTGGCTCACCCCATCATGAAATACTACACAGAAATAAAAAGGAACTATTGATAAGTACAACAAACTGAATGAGTCAGAGAACTGTGCTGAGCGGGGAGAAAAAAAAATCTGAAAAGCTGCATACTGTATGATTCCATTTATCTAACATTTCATAATGTTTATTTATTTACTTTGAGAGAGAGAGAGAGAGAGAGAGAGAAGGAGCAAGGAAGGGGCAGAGAGAGAGTGAGAAACAGAGAATCCCAAGCAGGCTCCGTGCTGTGTAGAGCCTGATGTAGGGCTCGATCCCCATGAACCATAAGATCATGACCTGAGCCTAAACCAAGAGTCAGAGGCTTAACCAACTGAGCCACTGAGGTGCCCCAAATATAACATTTCTGAAGTGACAAAATTATAGAAATGGAGGACAGCTTAGTGGTTGCCAGAAGTTAAGGAAGGAGTTGCTATGGAAGGGAAGTGGGTGTGGCTGAAAAGGGACTACATGGGAGATTTCTTGTGATAATGGAAATGTGCTGTATCTTGACATCTATTCCTGGCTACGATATTGTCCTATAGTTTTGGAGAAAGGGAATATGAGATCCCTCTCTACGACATCTTACAATTGCATGGCGATCTACAATTATCTCAAATGAAACAGTTTAATTCACAGGCACACAATATGCACAGCTCTCAAGAAGCCATGCCTCTGTATTCCTGGTAACTCGGATGCTAATTAAGCTTGTGACCCTGAGCAAGGGCTCAGGGTTCACACTCAGGCTGCGATGTCAAACTCATCAGCTTTCTGACTAACCTTGCTCTGAACTAATGTTTCTGGAAATATAGTGTATATACTATATAGTGTATACATTGTGTAGAGCTCATTAAAAAACTATGGCTGTTCTGATGCAATGCTTTGCTGTGAGCTCCCGAACCAAATCAATTTTTCAAGAGTTTGGTCCTGTATCAGCTACCATCCTAGCCCCAAACAGAGGCTGTCAACCATGGCTGAACATTAGAATTGCCTGGAGAGTGACTGATTCAATCAGCTGGGGCTGGGACTCCAGCGTTATTTAGAAGCTCACCAGGAGATCCACATGCAACCAGAGTTGAGAACTACTGGTCCAAAACAAATAGGCAAAAACGCACCTTCACACTGAAAAGAAAATGACCAAATACTCACAGATTTAAAAAATAACAGCCAATACTGGCAAGGATGAGGAGAAACCTCTATTCTCACTCATTGCCAAAGAGAGAATAAAATAATTTCCAAAACTTTCTGAAAGGCAATTTGACATCTCTATGGAAAAATTCCCTTCCAGGGAGACACCAATGACCTGGGGTGAGCCAGAGAAAGGACACAGAGACTGCACTCCCATCCTCCCCACCTCAGGGAGGACCACAGTCAGCACTTATGCCTGTGCTAAATTAGAAGCCTCAGTCAGCAGCTTTTGAAGTATGAAGGGGCCTCTTTCAGGGAAAGACTGAGAGATGGGCATTTTGGTCTGTTCCCTCTACGCTGAACCATGGAAGGATAGCCACAGCAAGTCCTCGTCCCCATGAGCCCATTAAGAACTGTTTCTTTGTTACAGTTTTCTGAGTTTCGAGGACACCAGGCCCCATTGGCTTTCTAAGCTGGGTATCTGGGGACCCACCTTTCAGGTGGAAGTCTTAAAAGCTGGGACACTAGATGTTGGGTCCAGGCTGTTCACTCTTCAGGGAGAAGCTGGAAGTTGTGAGTTCTTTCCCCATTATATGCCCCTGTGCCAGGGGTGGGGTTTATGGAGAAAGTGGATCTCAGCCTTTCCTACCCATTTCAATGTGGGTATTTTCTTACTCACTCCATGTGTAGTTTTTGCTCAGGTATTTTCTGGATTTCTTTTAGAGGCAATTGTTCCCTATGTAGCTGTAGATTCAGTGCGCCCGTGGGAGGAGGTGAGTTCAGGAGCCCCCCATGTTGCCAACTTCGACCAGAGATCTCCCCTTTCTATTTCTTAAAATCAGTAGTGTGGATCTCTGACCTTAACGAGGGGTGGTACTTGGCCAGCTTTGCCGGCATTTGAACTCCCAGGATCTTTGTTTATTAATTCTAATGACCACATGTGAATCTATAATCATCTCAATAAAAACTTCAATTAAAATAATGCATGGCTAGTAACAGAGTTCATTCATCAAAGTTGATCACCCTAACAGAATCCTGTATACCAAGTGTATGATAAAATTTATGCTACAGCTCTTACAAAGTTCACTCTACCTAACTTATTCTGTAGCATATTTTATATTTGGGTTGTTCATTGATGTGAAACTTCATTTATTTCTTTAGCTATTAATTTTTGGTGTTTCTCCACCCCTCCCCCCCAGTATGACTAGTTCTTCTGTTGTGTGTTGTTAGTGGTTCTTGTGTCTCTTTGTTATTATCATTTCATCACAAATGAATTTAAAATTTGCAATAAAATAGCTTTCCAAACAAGGGAAAAAGTGAATGTAGCTTATTAGAGATAAACGTGAAAAAGTAAAGAAATAGACATGAAAATTCTTGCCTGGGATACTTGGTCATTATTTAAAATTTTTTTAAATGTTTATTTATTTCTGAAATAGAGAGAGAGCATGAGTGGAGGAGGGCAGAGAGAGAGGAAGACACAGAATCTGAAGCAGGCTCCAGGCTCTGAACTTTCAGCACAGAGCCTGACGCAGGGCACGAACCCACAAATTTGGTCATTCACTTTAACAGTGCCAAGCACTATTCGAGGTACTGAAGATATAGTAATAAAGTAAACAAAGTCCCACCTTCATGGAGGTCACAGTCAACCAGGTTAGAAAGATAAACAGATAAATTATTATGTAATGTAATATTAGATAATACTACTAAATACCATACAGAAAACTGCATCTGGATAATTACCGATAGAGAATAGTGGGACCCTAACGTAGATAGAGTGGCGGGGTCCCACACAGCTTGTCTGAAGAGATGACCTATGAGCAGAGATTTGTATTACATCTGAGACAATATATGGTCATCAAGACAAAACCAATGCTGGCTCTTCTAAGACAGATGCTTATTAATTCCTGATTCCCAGAAGAATTAATAGAGAAATGAGTTCTCAGCCAAACTTCTTTATCTTCCAATCCAAAGGCTGAGGCATTTGGTTAGAAAATAAAACAGGGCCAAATACTTAACGCCCCATTCTTTCATTCGCCTTTCTTTCGATATTTTTTTAAAAGCTTGTCTAGCTTGAAAAGGAAAAAAAAAAAACAACACCATTTTAATGAACATGGCAATTAAGAGATTCAGCCCTTGGAAACTAACACCCTTTGAGCTGCTGTGATGTTGGCCTTTTCCTGATTTGAGGTCAATAAAGTTATGGTGTTTGTGTCTCTCAGGGAAAATCCCTGCTTGTAAAATCATTTGACTCACTCTGGCTTCCCCAAATCCTCTTCAGAAGCTCAATCTGGAGATCAGAGCAGGCTACTCCTTTTCAATTAACTCTCTTTCAGACTTGATCATTGTCCTTGTCTTCATTTATGTCAAATAGTGCTCCCTGTGGAGACAGGCAGCTGGTTATTCTGAGACCACTCAGATAATCCTTATTAAAATAACTACCTCCCTTGCACAAATCCATCTATCAACTTCACCTTGACAGGCCCCTGTCAGCCTCATGCCTGGTGCCACTTCTGAGTCCCAAATGGTAGGCCTCCTCCCCACCCACCTCGAAATGCTGCAGCGGTAGCCCTGGGACACTGATTGCAAGGTGCAAACTGCATGTGCAGATTCTGAGCTGTTTCCTTCTTTGAAAGTTTAATTCAATTCAGGAAATCTTCACTGAACAAATAGTATAGTTTCTGGGAAAACAGGTATGGGATCCTAGGATCCCTTGTTAAATGAGAATAATGGCTTTGCCTAAAAGGTTTCCTTGAAGACAACAGGGAATGTTCTGGGGATGTTTGTTATCTAGTCCGATAAATGCCAGATCAATGTTTTTATGAGACAATACCATAGCAAGCGACATGGAGGAAGGGAGATAAGAGCTTTGGAGATCTCATAAACTCCATGTTTAGCATGAACACCTATGTAGGAAGATAGGAGTTATTAGTCTGTTTAATAACCAAAAAAAAAAAAAGAAAAAATATCTGAAATGAAAGAAGAGGAACTCGTCACAACAGCTCCAGAAGCCTTCCTCAGCCCTTCCTATCACCTCCTTCCATGTCAGGATACTCCCTGTGCTTCTGCTGGAATGTGTAGAAGCCACTCTCTCTTGACTTTAGAAATGACTTGTTTTGACCTCTAAATTCAAAGTTACACTGGGATTGAAGAGTGAATGACGCCAAACAGCCCCTGATGTAAATTGTGTGATTACTACCGAGAGTTGTCTGGGTCTCTCCTAATGTGGTCTCTCCTCTGAACTAGATGTGACAAAATGGTGGGCCGCTCACAGGTAGGGAAGAGACACTGCACCAGACAAAAGGACTATTTCCTATTTGCCCTTTGTTACTCATAGAAATAAATGGGGTCTATTTACTTCTCATATACGTAGACTTAGCCAGCATAATGAGTCCTAAGGTGGACTGGTAGATGCCATGGTACAGGGTCATGTACCTTTGGACTTCTTTCAAAGTCACTGGAGGGCCACAGACCTGGGGTCGCATATAGCTTCATGCCCTAGGCAGACAGAGAATTAAAATCAAGGACTATGAATAAGAGACAAATAATGAGTGTCACAAAAGGGAAAAAGCACTGTGCTACTAGATGATTCTCTGAATATATAAGAGCTTCTAAACTAAGACCAAGAGAGATAAAGTCCTCTAGGGAATTTTGGATAAGGAAGCTTATTGCTAGAGTTGTGAGTATTGCTACCAGAACTGAAATCACCAGCCAGCATGTAGGGGGGATTTAAGACTTAGGAAGAGCTGCAGATTCCCCTGTTATAAGAAGTGAAACATCTACAAGTCGAGATGTAATAAGTAGGCCATGTCAACTGGTAAAACCTTGCCCTGCTGGGGAATGTAACCCTGGAGAATCCTACTTTGGGAACTTGGAAAGAGTATGAAATTTGGCTACCAAGTCAGTAGAAATTCCAACATTTGCTCACTTCCTAAATAAGGTTCCTTCTGATCGAGTGAAAGTAAAGGATTTATAGAGATCCCAGGCTGTGGGATGATGCCTGTTATCTTGATTTTCCCCAATCTATCATCCATACCCTAGCCTCCTGCGTAATCATCCTGGAGCATAAATGTATTTTTGTCATCTTGTTTTGATAATCATTCAATGGTTTCCCATTGCAATAAATAGCAACTTCAAAATCTTTAACATGGCTTTTGAAGCCTAAACAAATTCTTCCAGGTTCTTCTCTCATCAGTGTCAGTAGCTATCCCGTACATAAGTGGCATATCTTTTCCATGAATGTGCCAGACTTTCTCACCTCAGATTACTCCTTTGCCTGATCCCCCCACCCTTTCACTGTATTAACTCCTGTCCACCATTCAGGTTGCAATTTACATTTTACTTTCATTGGAACACCTTCCATTGCCCTAAAATTACATTACAAATTTCTCCAATGTGCTCCCACAGAATCCCATATGTATTCCATAAATGGTACTTACCCCGCTGTATTATCATTACTAATTTATCTATACTCCCTCACCAATCTAAATTTCTTGTGGGAAGACATGCATCTTGTTTATCTTTACATTCCCAAAACAAAACAGGGTCTCTCAAATGAATAAAGGAATGTATGAAAACAGCATTGTCACCAAGAGGCAAGAGATCTACATCCAAGTCAACACCTCAGTATTTAACCTTGAGAGTAAGCAAAGCATAAACTCACCATAGAGGAGAACATAGAAATAGAAACGTGATATGCTGTCTGCATAAACCAAGTGGATGGACTGGACCATGCCTTTATGGTCCCATCAACACTACAAGCAATAGCTTCATATGCAAGATTGCAAAGTACATTGGGTTGCTCTAAAATACATGCAAGGTAAGCATCCATGGGCACTCTGAAGGACAGGAAATATGAACAGTTTCTATAAATGCAGGGATTCAAAAAAAAATTCTCTGTTCTAATTGTTATGGGAAGGAGGGAATTAACCGAAGGGTACAGTATAGAAACATGAATACTTGGCCAGATTATGCCCCAGCTCAGCTCTCTAAGATTCAAGTGTCATTAAAAACTCACCTTAATTAGGCGGGGCTATGACCTTTATTGATTGGAATTTATTATTAATTTTTAGCATAGTTTCCCAGTCTTCATTCTGGCTGTTAATTGGGTCCCTTTCCCTCAGTGAAAAATGTTCTCATGTGCAGAGTCTGAGCATTTCCCAGCACTAACTTCCATTTCACCTCCATCATGTTGAGGCAAGGGCAGCATCCTCTCTGTTCTAGCAGAGCCTTGACTGTGTTTTAGCTGGCATGCAAATGTAGAGTGTGATCCATCATGTTTTATTTAATAGAGTTGCTGAGAGAAAGGAAAAAGGAAATTGTTGTGAATTAAATGTCCTTGTCGTTTCAGGCAAGAAGATAAAAGTTCTGATTGATTGCCGAGATGGCTGAAAATGGAAGTATTAATGCAAAACAATGATTTTGTTATGTTTCTATTCTCTGGAGTGTTGCAAATGGCAGTGAAAATTTTATTCTGGAAACAGATTAAGAGAGACTTTCTCCCTCGCCAGAACAAACAGATTTGGTGAAATCAGGAAGGAGACGGTGAAGACCCAGGGAATAGGGTCGGGGGATCTACATCCCAGTCCTGGCCCTGATATGTTCCCTTGGTGGCCTTGGACAAGTCATTTATTGCCCTAACCTCAAATTTCTTAAGCTTTGGAGATTTGGCCAGATATGAGATCTAATATCTCTTCACTGCCCCTACTGCCATACAACTCTTTCTCCCTCTACATTAATCCAAGCAATAGGTCTTAAGTACGTGCCATCCACAGGAGGATGGCCCACTCCCCCCACCAGAATCTTGAATTAAAGTATCAGCAGAAATTCCACCAGGTTCTGCCTTTTCTTTTCAACAGTATACAAATGTGATTGTAACAAAACAAAGTATAACGTGTTAAATGACCCCACTCACTGGATTAAACTTAACAACTTACCAGAGTTTAACCTAAGCACAGTTAGATACACAACGAACTACAGGTAAACTGCAGTATGGTTTTAGGGTTAGCTTCTACTTCCTCCTCACTTACCAATGGGGAAAATCTTTAGTTGAGTACAGATAATGAAAACAGCCCTGTCATGATCTGGTCCAGATCCTCCTTTTTGCCTCGCCTTCCTGAATCTGCAACTTTCCCTGATTCTACAAATCCCTGAGTACATATCACTCCATTTGCCATGCTTTCTGAGATGTTGGCTCTTTGATGGATCCGGACTCTTAAAGTCCTCAGAGAAAATTCCCAGCATGTGGCTACAACTGGCCAAGGTTCAGAGTTTAAGCTGAATGTCTTTATCTACTACACTTCTTTCTCTTCCTCAAAAAACCACTATTCAGACTTGGGCATTGTTGAAAACTAACAGGTTGGATTCTCTCCAGTGTGGGTTTCTTCTGCACAGGACTCAAGATGGTAACCTCAGAAATGGCTCCTATCAACTCACTCTGTGACTCCTGCTTTGGTGTGTGTGTGAGAGAGAGACAGAGACAGAGAGACAAAGAGAGAAGCAAAGAGACAGAGAGGAAAGCACAGAGAAAGCTGTTAAGAAACAACTACCAGGTCTGATAACTCAAAACAGAGTCTTGTATGATCTCAGACTGTGCAATAATGTATGAGTTCTGGATCAGAACTCGAATTCAATATGATGTCAGATTTTTTAATAGATTTTAGGTATTGGTCTTTAAATAAAAACCAGACACTTTGAGAACAAAGACATGCACTTAGAAAGTATTTGTGAAATGTTCTTTTAGTTTACATGGGCTTTGGCTTCTTTTTTGTTAAATGTCTGATTCTTAAAACACTAGCACAGTTTGCATCCTGCAAAACATGAAAGATAATTCTGTCCAGATCACAAGAGATACAGATTTGACTACTGCTTTTGCTCAAAACAATTACTTCATAATTTATATGACGTAATATCCATACTTGACATGAGGTCCCCAGAAAGCACTGGTTTTCTCTACTGCTTTGATGGTTTTATTTTATTCAAAAGTTGCTTTTGGATGCAGGAAGTCAAGTATAGAATGATGAATTCTGGTGAAACTGATGAAGTCAAGTCTTTCCACTTGGGGAAATGACTTTCAGATAATAAGCAATCTGATCATTCTCTCAGGCCACCAGGGCATAGCCACACACACAGTGTGAGTAATTCCCTAGCAGAGTAAATTAACAAATGTAACTCAAATGAACTTAACTTCTTAGAGTATAGAGTTAATGAGCCTGAAACGTGTGAGATTAGTTTATGAGAGTGAGCTCGGGCAGGCTCCAAAGCAACACACTGCATCCCAAACACGAGGAAATCTAGGTCATTTGTCATAAGGAGGAACAGGAGTAAAGGAATCAATAGTCAGTATATACATCATCATCCTTGGAGGAAAGACAGCTAAAAATGGACAGGCAGACTTTGAGACAATATCGTAGCTAGATCTTTATGGAAATTGGTGAAACATTTCCAGATGTATTGAGTCTGGAGTACATGTATAGATTTATATTAGTAAATTTATATTTGTATCTATATTATAGTCTTTATACGAGACTCTTTATATTTAGCCTTTAATACCCTCATTGTTTCATAATTCAGTTTGAAAGTACATTGTTCTGTTCTATTTTTAAAATATTTAAAAGAGAAAATAAAGATAAAAACAATCATGAAGAAAATGCAATCCTACTTAAATTTCTTGGAACAAACTTCCAAATCTTTGGCCAGTCTCTCAAGTCAGACTACCTGCTGAAAAGTATTGACTTTCATGATCCTGAAGCCAAA
The DNA here is from genome assembly GCF_024362965.1 of Panthera pardus. Lineage (NCBI taxonomy): Eukaryota > Metazoa > Chordata > Mammalia > Carnivora > Felidae > Panthera > Panthera pardus. The sequence goes on from NW_026526766.1 coordinate 54,416,091, forward strand.
TGTTACTGCTTAGACTCAGGTAAATAATGTAACCTTTCTGTGCTTCAGTTTCTTCCACTGAAAAGCTGAAATAAAAAGAGTACCTACCTCATAGAGTCAGTTACTGTATGCCTGGTAGTTGATGCATTTATTTTTATCATTTTAAAATATGTATCATTCTCAAAATAGAATGAAGTTAGGTTTCTTCTTTACACCATACCAAAAAACAATAATAATGATGATGAACAGATGGAAATAACAATGAAGACAAAAGAAAAATCCTTCAAAAAGTATACAAAGTTTCAGTTATAAGAGATGAATAAGTCCTAGAAATCTACTACTACTCGGCATAGGGCCTGAAGTTAACAATACCATATTACATACTTAAAAATTGCAGGTGCCTGGGTGGCTCAGTTGATTAAGCATCTGATTCTTGGTCTTGGGTCAAGTCATGATCTCACAGTTTGGGAGTTCAAGCCTTGCACAGGGCTTCGTGCTGATAGTACAGAGCTTCTCTCTCTCTCTCTCTCTGTCTCTTCCATGCACTCTCTTTCTCAAAGTGAATAAATAAACTTAAAAAAATTTTTGCAAAGAGGGTAGATCCTATGTTGTGCTCTTATGACCAAAAAATAATAAATATAATAACAAGGTGGTGGGAGGAAACATTTGGAGGGGCTCTATATGTTTATGGCACAGATTGTGGTAGAGAGTTTCACATGTGTATACTTATTTCCAAACTCATGAAGTTTTGTACATTAAATACGTGCAGCTCTTTGTATGTCACTCTACCTCAAAAAGTGGTTTTTAAAAAGAAAATAAGGGGGCACCTGGGTGACTCAGTCGGTTAAGCGTCTGACTTCAGCTCCCTGCTTCGGATTCTGTGTCTCCCTCTCTCTCTGCTCCTTCCCTGCTCATACTCTGTATCTCTATCTCTCAAAAATAAATAAACATTTAAAAAAAATTTTTTTTAAATAAAAAGAAAGTAAGAAAATTTAGAAAAATATAGTTTGCAATCTTAAGGTGAAAACGTATATATAAGCCAGAAAACAAAGGTAGGAATCACAGCAGAAATAACGAACATGTTCATACTTATAAAGATTTAAATTTTCCTTAAAAAAAAATAATTTCCATAAACAAACTAAAAGAGATACATGAAAATTATTGTTAAAATATTTGACAATTAGGGGACAAAAATGTAATGTATTTTACATATATATATAAATATGTGATAGATAGATAGATAAACTTATAGATACTAACAAAGAAGAGTTCCCAATGTGAAAAAAAAAAAAAAAAATAGGCAGAGTACATGACAGGCTACTCACAAAAGAAGTAACACATGTTTCTTTTTTAAATGCTCACCTCACTCAAAATCAAAGTCACGAAAACTAAACCAACATGGAGATAAGTAACATCTGGTTGTGTCAGTGGAGAAATGTGAATCTGGTCTGAGGGATGGAAAACTGGATTTAAGAACAAGGAAGTGAAATGGAAAAGGTGGAGAACAGGATCAATGGGGAGAAAGGAAAGGAATCGGGAGAAAAGTCTGGTACACTTAAACTGGAGGTAGATGGCCTTTGGATCTTGGCATGAAACAGACCTGGGTCTGAATCTTTTCTCTGATGATTGCTATCTCTTAGATAGCCTTGACAAGTTACTGGCTTTCTTGAGTCTTAGCTTCTTCAACCTATAACGTAAAGCATGGTAACGAAGATTGAGAAAAACAATATATTTGGCTTGGTCAACTCCATCCCACCTGCACCCAGCTTCCAGGTTTAGTAAAACTGTTTTTACTGATTAATGTAATTCTCCCCTGCCCCCCGCCCCCCTGCTGCTCATGCAGAAACCATCCAGTCCTGGAAGAGCCAACCAGGCCTCCTTGACCCCCGTGCTCCATCAATAAAACTGTCAATAAGAAAGAAACAGCAGACTCCTTCAGAGGTTAAAAGCAAAATGGACATGAGGAGATTTTCAGATCTCAGTCCAAGCTGTCTGCTCCAGCAACCAGGGAACTACCCCATCTTGACCAGTGAATGAAGCAAATGCAGTCAATTTTACTAATCACATTTTCCCCGGGGGGAGTGCAGGACAGCTGATACCCACATTTGGTCTATGGTTATTTTCTGTAGCTTCCTTTTTGGTGGGGGCTTTGTGCTTGATTTTTTTTTAATTTAGTCACTTTTTATGTATTTTATGTACATTTATGAGGTGTAAGGGAATAATCTCTCCCGATGCATTCAGAAACCCTCTTACTAATTCCAGAGATGGAAAGAACATTGTGACAGTAAGTAAACAATAACTATGTTCAAAAAGATCAATACAATGTTTTGTGGGAATAAGAGGCAAAAATATAGTATGAAAGAGAGAAAGAGGGAGGGGGGAGAAAGTAAGAGGGAAAGAAAGGAGAAGAAAAAAAGAAAAAGGGAGGAAGGGAGGGAGAGAAACCACAACCAGCGGTTGCAGGAAACAGGGTTTCTCCATCAAAGACTGCCACCTAGTGGGCCTGTAACTGCACCTGTCCTCTGGCCTGTGCTAGTCCTGGAAGGCGGCCAGAGCCATCAGAGGCAGCTGACCTGCAAGCCCTCAAACCTAAATGAAAAGCAGATGAATAAATGTCGGTGCATCAGTAGATTCTAAATCTTGACAACACAGTAGCCTTATTTAATTTGATCCCCGTGCATCAGAGACTCTAAACTGCCATTAGTCAGGCATGCTGCCACTCTCTTCTCCGTTGTAGAAGACTAGTGCTGTTTATGGGGCATACACCAGCTATATTTCATGAAAGCAAGTGAAAGGAAACAAAATCTCTTGTGATAAAATAAAGAATAAATATAAACACCATTGCTTTATCCTGTATAAACCTTCCTGGACTACTTGTCAACCCATTTAGGTATGTTTCTCAAAAAAAAAAAAGTACATATATATTTGAAATTTTTGAATAAATGAAATGACCACTAGCATTTTTTTTCAGTGATCAAAAGTGGCTTGACTAGAGGTTAATGCTATCCAGTAAAGAAACAACAGTGTTGAAAGAAAAAATAATATGTTCATATTTAATGTTTTCTCTCTGTTCTTTCAAACAGAAGTGAAATTGGTTATATAAAGAATTTATCCTTAATTCCGTGCCTCCACACCACTTTGCTGACTTAAACAAGGATTACTATACTATATGACAAAACCTATTTAAATTCCAAAAGAAACTTTGTATTTCTAAGCCTTTGTATTACCTTTTTATGTGGTAGAGAAAAAAAAAAAAAGCAAATAAGATTTGTCTTTTATTTTTTACTCCTGCCCAGAAAAAAAATCTTAGAAGCTCTCGTATTCTCTTTAATCACAGTTTCTACCTCTAGGCTCCAAATGCAATTCTCATTTACAGAATTCTAAGGTTTGCATAATTTTTAAGACACAACACTATATATTTCTGTCCTATGAGTTGCATACTCTGAATTCAGCTGTTTTTTTGGCATACAGATTTAACGACCATCCAGATTCTTGCAAAGAGAACTGGCAAACAGTTCCAAGAGGATATTTTCTCTGCTATGCTAATGTTAAGTAAAAGTTAATTGAATAAAATTAGAACATATGACCTACTAAAATAAAAAACAAAGCCAATGGTAAGATTTTCATTTGGGTACCCAATCTAAAAATCCTGACAAGAAACAACAACAAAAAAATATAGCTTCAGTATGTGTATGGTATTTATCATTCATTTAGATGATGCACTTACATAATTTTTTTTAAAAAGACAAAATTTATTGAGCATATAGACAATAAATAGTCTGAGAGTCACAAAAGTAACCAAGAGAGTACAATTTCATGGTACCCAATGGTAGCTTCAAAAAAAGAAGTAAATGCAACTAAGAAGTCTAGTTAAATAGTCTTGAAAAAATGCCCATTAGGTATGGCAATTAAGAAGTTATTGACACTGGGGACAGCAGTCTCAATAGAGTGGTAAGGGCACAGGCCGGGACACAGTGGATTGGGGAAAATGTTGGAATAGAGGAAGTAGAGATAGCAATACTATTCTTTCTGTTTTAAAAAAAAAAAAATCCTTTTTTAATGTTTATTTATTTTTGACAGAGAGAGACAGAGTGTGAGCAGGGGAGGAGCAGAGACAGGGAGACTCAGAATCTAAAGCAGGGTCCAGGCTCTGAGCTGTCAGCACAGAGCCCGACGCGGGGCTCGAACCCACGAACCTGAGACCATGACCTGAGCGGAAGTCGGAGGCTTAACCGACTGAGCCGCCCAGGCGCCCCAGCAATATAATTCTTTCAAAAAAACATGGATAGGGGCACTTGGGTCTCAGCTGTGCTGACAGCTCAGAGCCTGAAGCCTGCTTCGGATTCTGTGTCTCCCTCTCTCTCTGCCGCATCCCCGCTCATGCTGTCTTTCCTTCAAAAATAAACATTAAAAAAAATTTTTTTAACAAAAAAATATGGATAAAATAGGAAGAAAGGAAAGAAGGAAGGGCGGGGGGGAAGGAGGAGGTGAGGGAGAGAGGAAGGAAGGACGGAAGAAGGAAAATCAGGGGTCAAATGAGGAATATTTTTAGGATAGGGGCATGCCCAGAGTTTAGTTAAGCTACTACACGGTACTGCTGTCTCAGCGTCCATTTTGTTTGCCCAAGTGGCCTTGGGGGCTTTACACCGATGCCAGCCCCTCATGCAGTCCACAAAATGTGAGTTCATGATGTGACTTTCCCAACAGACCTTGTGTTCAATGGTCTCCCTTGCCTATCCCAGGTCTGTATGCCTTTAAGTCCCTTAGATAAGACCCCCAAGAGGTTTACCAAAACCCCTCTCTTATGCTTTGAATTGACCAATACAGCTCTGACAACCCCCCAGCACTCCACCCACAGACCCTAACAAAGTCTTGTCCCTCTGATCCTGCTTCTCTGTCTGCCCTCTGCCTTGACCTCCTATGGAGCCCCTCGAGGCATGGAGGGATAGCTGTGGCTATAGATGTGTATTTAGGTACAGAGGACAGAAGCACATCTGAGAGTTTCAATGAGGTACAAAGTAAGGCAGCTGTTGAAACCAAGCAAGATATGTAGATTGGCTAGAGATCTAGCCTGAGGAAAGTAGTAAGGATTTGGAACAGAAAAAGATAGTGACCAAAGGTAGTCTTCTGCAGGTAAGAGAAAAGAAGGCAAATTGTCTCATGGATCCCAAATGGGTATTTTCTTGGGTAGATGTAGGAGAAGCAATTTTGAGAAATTTATTTTCAGTACCCAAAAAGATCCCCAGTAATTACTCACAGAATAAGGTGTTGGCAACTAGTATTTTATGGCTGATCTTTCACTTGAAGTCCAAGTACACATACTGCCTGCCCTCAGAATATTAACAACCAATTATCATCATGAATTTGCATCTGATGCTAAGCTTCATCCCATCTCCACCACTATTATCCTTCTGTTCTAAAAGAACAAACAACACAACAACAACAAAAAAAAGACAGGCAAGGCAATTTTTTCTTCCTTTCTTCCCAAAAATGTTTTAAAATTCCTTCTGTCCCTAATTTCCCATTTGCAGCTGGCCTGACTCCTCTTAAATGTCTAAAATAATATACTGCCTTCACAATATTAGCATATTCCATACACTAAGAATATTTCATCCATATTTGCATATTTGATTACCACACAGGGACAGATAGCCAAAGGCTGGAGATTCAATCCTAGCCAAAAGACTTTCAAGCAGCAAAGATTTCTTGGATACAACTCCAAAATTACAAACCAGAAAAGACAAAATTGACAAACGTGACCACATCAAAATTAATAAATACTGTACTATAAAAGACAATGCTAAAAAGGGGTAAAAAAAGACAAGTCACATATGAGAAGGAAAATTTTGAAATCGTGTATGTGGCAAAGGATAGATTTTTCAACAAATAGCACAGAAACCACTGGGCATACACACACAGGGAAGAAAAACAAACTTGAAACTACTTCATATGATATAAAAATTAATTCAAAATGGATGATAAATCTAAATGTAAAGTCTAAAAACTGTAAAACTTCTAGAAAAAGGCATAAGATAAAATCCCTGAGACCTCGGGTTTGGCAAATATTTCTTAGATACAACACCACAACCATAATACATAAAAAGGGGATAAATTAGTAAGTTGGACTTCAAATCTAAAATTTCTACCCTTCAGAAGACACTGTAAAGAGAATGAAAAAAGTCATTACATGAAAGGAAATTTTTGCAAGGCATATACCTGATAAACAACTTACATCTATAAAATAGAAAAAATTATCAAATCAAACAAGTAAACAACCCAATTTTTTAAATTTCTTTTTTTAATGTTTAGTCTTTTTTTAAGGCAATCTTTTTTTAAGTTTATTTATTTATTTTGAGAGAGAGAGAGAGCACGCCAGTGGGGGGGGGGGGGGGGGGGGGTGGGGGGGGGTGGGCAGAGAGTGAGGGAGACAGAGAGAATCCCACGCAGGTTCCGTGCTGTCAGTGAAGAGCCCAATGTGGGGCTTGAACCCACAAACTTTGAGATCATGATCTGAACTGAAGTCAAGAGTCTGACATTTAACCGACTGAGCCACCGAGGTGCCCCTAACCCAATTTGTTAAATGAGCAAAAGATTTGAATACACACTTCACCAAAAATTATGGATAGATAGATGAAATATATGCACATGACCAGGTGTTCAACATCATCACTCATTAAGGAAATGCAAATTAAAACCACAATGAGATACTACTACATCCCTATCAGAAGGGCCAAAACTAAAAAGTCTGACCATACCAAGCACCAGAGAGAATGTAGAGGAACCTCAATGCCCATATCCCATTGGTGGGAAAGTAAAATGGTGCAGCTACTTTGGAAAACAATTTGGTAGATTCTTAAAAAGCTAAATATACACCTACTATATGATCCAGACATTCCATTCCTAGGTATCTGCCCAAGAGAAATGAAAGCATATGTCCACACTAAAAAACTTGTATAAGAACGTGTATAGCAGCTTTATTTGTGAAAACCTGGAAGTGACTCAAATGTCCATCAGCAGGTAAATACATAAACAAATCACAGTATACCCATCCAATGGAATACTACTCAGTGATAAAAAGGAATAAACTATTGTAAATGCAAAAACATTGATCAATTTCAAAATGAATATGCTGAGTGAAAGAAGCCAACCAACATAGAGTAGATGCTTTATGATTACACTTACAGAAAATTCTAGAAAATGCAAACTGACCTATATAGTGACAGAAAGGAAATCAGTGATTGGGAGAGGTAAGGACATTGCAGAAGAACAGAAGAGACAGAGTACCAAAGAGTTTAAAGAAACTTTGAGGGATATTTTCATTTTCTTGATTGTGGTAATGGTTTTACAGATATATTCATATGTCAAAAATTTCAAACTGTATATTTTAAACACGTACAGTTATATTTGTTGATTATACCTCGTTAAGGCCATTTAAAAAATCCATAGCCTCCTACTGTTTCCTCCATTTAAAAATGTGTAAGGGCCACCTGGGTGGTTCAGTCGGTTGGTTAAGCGTCTGACTCTTGGTTTTGGCTCAGGTCATGATTTCACAATTTCGTGAGTTCAAGCCCCTCACTGAGCTCTGTGCTGACAGTGTGGAGCCTGCTTGGGATTCTCTTTCTCTCTCTCTCCCTCCCTCCCTCCCTCTCTCTCTGCTCCTCCCCACTCGCACTGTCTCTGTCTCAAAATAAATAAACTTAAAAAAATACTATAAAATATAAGCAAATAATATAATGAATAGCCATGTATTAATCACCTAGATTAAATATTAAAAATGTATTGAAGCCCCTCAATATGCCTCTTGCACATGTTAGAAGACCTCACTGCCTCCTTACTGAAGAAGACCTGCAGATATTTCAAAATCCCACACTTCCTCTTGTGAATACAAGAAATGATATATAGAATAGGGGGTTAAGTCATTCCCCAGAAATTCTTTTGCCATTTTCATGTGACATCAAGTTCAAGTACCCTCTGTGCGCAGTGGTAAACAGAGAGCCATCTAACCACCAGGCCTCCTCTCTCCTCAAAAGGAACATGTTTGCATTAGCTCCAGCGCTGCCCAGCCTGGGCACGGCTCTGCTCCACAAGCAGGCATGCGAGGCAGAGACGACTCTGAGCTCAGGTGCATGCATGGCCTCTTTTTACTTCCCAGCTGACTGGCAGTCTCTTCACACCTGCTTTATTACTCTAAGTTGTCCCTCTTTTCATGCATTATATACTCCCTGTGGGAAACAGCAATGTCTCTCCTGGAAAAGAAAGAAGTTCAGCCCGTGAGCAATACAGTGGGAAGTAAACGCACTCACGAGTTCCAGTGTTATCTTAGCAACTGCTTTTCTCCGCATTTTGCAATAGTACAAGAAGAGCCTTTCTCCACAACTATATGACCCAAAAACATCAAAGAATTAGTGTCAGGCTGAAATGGGAAGAATATACTCCGCCTGAAGATTAATCCCTGGAAGCAAAATAAATGAGCCGATATAAGTAATAATGCCTTACACAGAAAATCTCAGAATGTGAAACTCTCCAAGACTTCAGAGACCACCATGTTCGAAACTCTTGCTTTACAAACAATGAACCGAAGCCGTGACTCTTTACTGTGTTCTATTTTTTAAATGTTCTAAATCTCTAAAAGGTCAACAGAATATGTCCGTATTTATCGTGGTCTTTCACTGCTTTGCCAATGGCTTTTCAAAACTTTACAACTGCAGAACAATAAGCTTCAAAACAGAGACAGTGGGATGGTCTCAATCAGTGGGGCTAACGTGAGCAATCTGTAAAAACTAATTACATTTTATCCCATTAAGGGATGAATGAGCGACTGATCCTGGTGTAAGTGTTCCCAGTTTTCCTGGCCAAGAAAAAAGGATCAGTTGCCCCCACCCCCACCCCCTTCTGCCATTTCACTGGTTAGCACCACACATGGATTACCAATGGCTACTTGTATAGCCCTCAAACTCCCTGCTTCCGCAGATCAGAAAAGCTGATGTGCATGCTGGTTATGAAAGTCTAATGGGATCAAATGTAAGTGTGATAAATAACCCCTCTGTCAGCACGGCCATAGAGTAATCTTTCAAAAGTTAATGTGTAATCATGACTCTCCTTTAAAATCCTTAACAGTTCATCACTGCTTTGGGATAAATTCAATCTTTATTTCTCCATACAAAGTCCTTCATAATCTGTATCTTCCCTATCTTTCTAGCCTCCTTTTCAACTTTCACTATTACCATTCTCCATCTTACCCCTGCACTCTGAACTCCAGTCAAATGTTTAAAATTGTCCAGTTAAGCCTCACCCATGCTTTCATGGCTTGGCTCACTTGGGTACCCCTTCCTTGAATGTGTCTCTCCTCTTCTACCCTCCCAAGTCTGCCTTAATGGGTGCTCACTCATCTATAGTAAGAAGCTTCCTAAAGATCCTCACCTAGTATTCATGCCTGTGTCGCAATCTCTCCCCTTCAGTGTAGACCGAATCCAGTGACTTGCTTCTCGTGCATAGAACATGCAAAAAGTGATGGCAGGTCCCTATGAAGATCAGGTTATAAAAGACTGTGACTTTAGTCTTACATCCTCTCTCTGGCTCTTCTCACTAGCTCACTCTCATGAAGCAGCTGTCATGAGGGAGATGTCCCATGCAGAGACCCACAAGGCAGGAAACCAAGGGAAGCCTTCAGCAAGCAGCCAGTGAACAACTGAGGTGGTCAGTCCAACAGCCTGGGAAGAAATGAGATTTTCTAGCAACTGTGTGGGCAAACTTGGAAGCGGATCCTTCCCCAAACAGTGGGACTGACTGCAGCCCAGCTGACGTGTAGATTGCAGCCTCGTAAAATACTCAGAGCCAGAACCACCCCATCACACCATGCCCAGAGCCTTGACACACAGAAACTATGATAAATTTCTGAAGCCACAAATGTTGGGCATAGATGGTTTACACATTAGCTCCTGAAACTCCATACCTACCAAACAAGGAAAACTTAACTCCTCTATCCTTGCTAACTCTCTGTCAGGCATGTGCCTCTCTTTCCCATTTGACATGAACCTCTTGAAGATTGGAAACAGGTCTTTTCATCTTTTTAACCCCAAGATCTCAACACAAGGCCCAGCACATGGAAGGACTCAGTAAATGTTTGTGAGCTGATGGATTGGGCGAATTAAATAACAACCCAGTTTCCGAGTTGAGATTTAAAACAAAACTGACAAGTCAAATCTGCTTCCTTTCAAATACAGAGGACTATTCCGGGAGTTGTCAGGGTAGCAAAAAACACTATGAGAGGTATCTTTTTTATTCAAAGACAACTCTTGCTGACCACGTCACTCTTCAGTGTGAGGGCTGTCGGAGGTGACTCCTCCTGGGTGAGGCAGAGACTCAGTTGAAATACAAGTCACTCAAGGGCACCTGGTGGCTGAACTGGTTGAGTGTCCGACTCTTGATTTTGGCTCAAGTCATGATCTCACGATTCGTGAAATTGAGCTCTATACCAGGCTCCACAATGACAGTGTGAAAGATCAGTTGCCCCCCTGCACTCACTTGCACATGCCACTCACTCACTCACTCTTCTCTCTCAATAAATAAACACTTAAAAAAATGGAAGTCAATCAGGCTAAACATCCTCAGAGATAAATCACTCACTTGAGACAAGGAAGAAGTACCTACTAACCTACTGTATGTCTTCATAACAGTTTCAAGGAGGTCCCTTCCAGAAGGAGAAAATCAGAAGGGCAGCAGGTTAATTAGCCCTTCCTCAAGAACAGTGACACAATGCAGGCGTCTAACAAGGATTCTAGTTACGTTTTCAGAAGGGAATTACAAAATAATTTACCGGTGACTGTGTCTATTGTATCTGTCTGCTATGTTGGTTTCATGTTTTGAAGAGTACTAACATGCATAAAGTCAAAAGCCCCTGGACTTGTCTTTTCAGGAAACTGAGTGTGTAGAGATCCTGGGCCAATCTATGGCTCATGGGTCTCTTTTAGCTATAGAGAGGCTGAAAAGATTTAAAAAGACAGAAGAGCCAGCTAATTTTCTGAGGCCAGCTGCAAGGAAGGAAAGTAAAAATAATCAACTTCACTCTTTGAGCTGTGCTATCTACCACTGTTACCACACCAATACTATGCCACAAAGTTAACAGCTTTTTCCGATGTTATGATTTCAGAATCCTAGGTGCAGGGGAATTAAGTAATTTGTCTCAAGTTACACAGCTGATAAACAATGGGTTGGTGACTTAAAGCCAGCAGTCAAAGGCTTTGATCCCATATTCATCGCTCTTACACTGTACATAAAGTGCTGACCTAGACTTTAATTCACTTTTCCTTTATTTTAACAAGCACCGATGAGCATCATTCACGTGCCAGGCTCTTTGCCAAGGGACGCAGCATGAGATGTGGCGCCGGGGTTGTGTAGTGGGAGATCGGCACCCACAACGAATTTGCTGCCGGCGCTGCCCTTGTGTTTGAGGAATTTTCTTTTTAGCTGATAGATTTTCTGGTATTATCTAAAAATTTCCTTCCATATCCCTGTTGCAAGAGAACAAGTATTCTAGCACAGACAAGATTCATTTTGGCAAGTGTAGGAATGGCAAGCTGACAGAATACTTGAGTTAATGACGCTTCCAACAATAAGATCTATTCAATAACTTACTTCATGGTACAAACTGTGCCCTAGACAATATGCTCACTTGTCTCACACTTCTCTACATGGAACACAACACTTGGTAGCTTAGGACTTTTAAGTCTAAATCATATGAAGATGAAAGTTTGAAAATTCAGTTAAACATCTACAGGCTCCTAAATATATAGGTGTTGAGTAGCCATATATCAATCCCTCTCCATCTCCATTACATGAATGTAACACTATGTGTTCAATAAATAGTAGTTGATGATTTAATGTACCAGATGCTGCAGTTGTGTCCTTCACGTAGTATCCCAATATTTTCACAGGACTTCACTAGCCCTGTGACATAGACGTGAATATATCCAATATGTAACTATCTAACTATATTTGGCACCTATTATGTGTCAGGTCCTGTGTTAAGCATTGAACATGTTTTCTCATTTATTCATTCATTTGGTAATTATTTATAGAGAGTTTATTATAATCCAGGGGTGGGGTTAGCCCCTTAGGATATAATAGCAAGCAAATGGAATAGACGGGCATTGTCTTCACTGACCTTGCTTTCCAGGTGGGTGGATACAGCAATAAATAAGAAAATAAATAGGGGCGCCTGGGTGGCTCAGTCGGTTAAGCGGCCAACTTCGGCTCAGGTCATGATCTCACGGTCCATGAGCCCGCGTTGGGCTCTGTGCTGACAGCTCAAAGCCTGGAGCCTGTTTCAGATTCTGTGTCTCCCTCTCTCTCTGACCCTCCCCCGTTCATGCTCTGTCTCTCTCTGTCTCAAAAATAAATAAACATTAAAAAAATAAGAAAATAAATAATAAGATAATCACAGATTATAATAGTACTGAGAAGAAAATAACTAAATAAGACAGAAAAATGTGTGGAGAGGAAGATTCTACCTTGGGAATCGTGGTAGGCTACTTCTGTCCAAGTAGGCTCCCTGGGGTGGTAACATCCAAGCTGAGACCTGAAGAGCATGAAGGAGACAGCCATGGAAAGACCTGAAGGAAAAGGTCCCAGGCAGAGAGAGCAAGTGCCCTGAGGTGGGAAAGAGCTTGGCTTCCTAGGAGAGCAGAAAAGATGCTAGAGGTAGGATGGTCCATTGTGAGTCTAGAAAGGTAGGTGGGAGTCAGATGATGCCTTGCAGTTCTGGGCAAGGAATTTTGATTCTGTTTAAACCTACATGAAAGCATTCAATGTTTTCAGCAGAGGCACGGTTATGATCTGAGTTGTAATTTTTTAAGATGATTCTGGTTGCTATGTGTGGAATGAACCTTAGATAAACAAGAGTGGAACTAGTGAGGAGGTCTTTACTGCCATCCAGATCAGAGATGGTAGTCGCTTGGCCCAGGGAGGTCGCAGTGGTATGGAGAAAAGTGGACAACTTGAGATGTGCTGTAGCGGTGGAACCAGCATGGCTCACAGACTTTAATGTGAGAAGTGACTTCATGCGGTTGGCAAATGTATTGCCCATGTATTACTCCTTCCTACATATTTTTTTAAAAAACACAACTGGATCTTAAAATGTTAAATTATTGCCAATTACGGTTGAGCCTTGAAGAAGTCTGAATTGCACGAGTTCACTTATAAGCAGATTTTTTCCAGTTAATATACTGGAAATTTTTTTTGAAGATTTGCAACAATTTGAAAAAAATTTCTTTTCTCTAGCTTACTTTATTGTAAGAATACAAAATACATATAACATACAAAACACATGTTAATCAACTGTTTATGTTACCAGCGAAAGCTCCTAGTCAACGCCAGGCTAACAGTAGTCAAGTTTTGGAGAATCAAGACTTACACACAGATTTTCAACTGTGTGGGGACTGGCGCCCCAAACCCCCATGTTGTTGAAGGGTCAACTGTACATCTCAATAAAACTGAAGCAGTTTGAGGGGGCGGTATTATCGCCAAGAGCTGGAGAGTGGAAACCCTGGGAATCACACCAACTATGTTTGACTTGAAGTCCATAACCACTGTGCTCCATAGCTTCACATTCATCCCTACTCCTTGTCCAAAATCTCTCCAGGAAACCTTGAGTTTGTCCTATCCTCTACTCCTGGTCCTGGACCTTCTGGTTTTTCTCCAGGACTGCGAAGTGCAGCCATGTAATTTGTGCCCTGCACAACTAGAGGAAGGATGGACATAGAGTACTAGTGAGGTTTTAAAGACAGGTTTACAAATTCATTGATATTCCTCCCCTCAAAGTGTTTACTCCCTTACTCTCAAGTGTGGACTGGAGTTAGTGATGTGCTTCTGATAATAGAACATGTGAAAGTCATAGGATGTCACTTCTGAGATTAGATTATAAAAAGACTACAGCTTCTGTCCAGGGGGTTCATTCTCATTCATTCTGTCTCTCTCCCTCTCTGTGCCTCTCTTTTTTTCCCTCCGTCCCTCATCACTGATTCGGTTAAACCAGTTGCCATGTCATGAGGGCACTCAATGGTATGGGCAGGTCCCCATGGCACAGAACCAAGGCTTGCCAGAAACCATGTGAGTCAGCTTGGAAATAAATTTTCTGAGGCCAGGCCACAGGCACCATAAATGAGCTTAGAAGTGGATCTTACCTCAGTCAAACCTTGAGATGACTCCAGCCCAATATAGCTTGAATGCAACCACTTGAGAGACTCAGTTAGCTGACCCACAGAAACTGTGATGCAATAAATTTTTGTTGCTTTAAGCTGCTAAATTTGGGGTGATTTGTTACACAGCAATAGACAACTAATACAACCATAATGTGGATGGTTTCTGGAGTTACGCAGCATGGCTGCACTGTCCCCACACTTCACCACTTCTCTGTTACCAGTTTGGGATTTTCTGTTCTAGTTAAACCTTAATCACTTTCCCAGATGGGACCCCCATTCTCTGTCTGCTGACCTCACATCCTGTATCCATAGGTGAAAAAGTGGTACACATCCATCCACCTCAGACTCACGGGATTATTCCAGGTCCTGGCTAGACCTGCTCCTTTGCCTGGATTAAACAATACCGATCCAAGTTTTCAACTTTAATATTTTTGTATCCTCCCAATATAAGATATTGATTGTCAAACAATGTTCAAAGGAATGACAGTATCAGAATCCCCGGATAGTTTTACACACATACAGATTCTGGGCCCCCACAGTAGAGAGGCTACTTCAGTGGGGTAACTCAGGATGCTCCCAGGTAATTTTGAGGCATAGCCAGGTTTTGTAAACTCTGGCTTAGTTTTTATCCCTGACGTGCTACACAAACATGGCCCATAATTGGAACTAGAAGCTAGATTTCCTGTGTCCTCTTCAGTAGATTTCTCTCACACATGCACTATAAAGTTAACATTTTTCCTTGATACATTTTCTCAAAGGCAATAACTGAATTATATTTGTTGAATGTCTGCAAAGATTCAGCAATCAGTATATACTGAATTTACATATGAAACATTTTGTACTTTTAGGGAAGTGGGATTCAACTGGATGGAAGTGAGTACTCTGAACATATAAATTTATTTTCTGTGATCTTACTTTTGCAGTAACGAATTTAATTGGTATCTTTTCTGACTCTGTGGAAAATGTGAAGAGCATCTCAATAAATTAATAAATGACAGCTTTGGGTTTATCAGTGATCGAGGCTGCAAAACTAACAGCTAAAGAAAATATAGCAAAGCAAAAATAGAGCCATTTATTCTGTTAAAGTTAAATTCAGGGAAACAGGGTCGTCAGCAAAATGCCAGAGCCAAAGATGCTACTGGAAAGGGAATCTGGTAGGAATAAAGGAAACCGCAGTTTTCTAATTAACACTGCAACGAATACTAAAAATGACCTTAAAGCGGAGTTTAAAAGGTATTTTAATGAGTTTTTGGCAAGGACTGCTGATGAGCCCTTTTTCATAACTGAAGAGAAATGTCTTAAAATTAGCCAAGGCTTATGATCATCATATTGGAATCATATTTCAAGGAAATAAAACCCTTTGCTAGAAGTTAAACAAAAGGACCAGTAAGAATACTAATCGAGCTTGTATCTTATTCTAATAACTCTGAGAAGAGGCAGATTTCTGAAGTCTAACTATTATGCCATTGTCTCCTTTTAACCTTCTGAGAAATTGTCACTGATTTTAAACACACGTACATACTTCATTACTCCATGATTACCTATTTGTCTATTTCAGTATCCTTCCCTTTCTCACCAGTGGTTCTTCAGATTCTTCCCTAGGCTATTACATTAAGATACATACAGGGGTGCCTGGGTGGCTCAGCCAGTTAAGCATCTGACTTCAGCTTAGGTCATGATCTCATGGTTGATATGTTTGAGCCCTGCATTGGGCTCTGTGCTGACAGCTCAGAGCCTAGAACCTGCTTCGGATTCTGTGTCTCCCACTCTCTGCCCCTCCCCCGCTTGCATTCTGTCTCTGTCTCTCAAAAATAAATAAAAACATTAAAAAATATTTTTAAAAAGACATATACAATCATCTCCCACATTTTTTAAAGACTTCACTTGCACAAGACTTCTAGTTTAACGTAGTATCTGCTACCAATTTTCTATGAAAATAACTCTGTACATGGACCCAAACGGCGTACATTCTAGCTTATAACCCGATAAACTGACCCAATTCCCATCGTCGTTTCTGAGTTTAAGTCTAGAATCGCTCGTCACTTCTGCAGTGTCACCCCCCACCTTTGTGTTGCAGTAAGGGATCTGCTACTTTGTCTTTCTTCAGCCCTCTTCCATCTGCTTATGTGTTCCAGAATTTATTGAGATCTTATTTCACTCTGCCTTCTTTCAGCACTGATATGGAGTTCTCCCTATTGTTATACTTATCCTCTCATTTTAGGTATAAGGTTGAAAAAACTTGTAGGCTCAGAATAAGCCCACAAGAATTGATAGTTTTATTACCAACAATAAATTAATAATAAATCAACAAAAATAATGTAAGAAATGATCAACATTTATTAAATACAAAGCCTCTGTCCCACTTCTCTAAAACTAACATAGATTTTAGTTTCCTTCAGGACCACTTAGCAGTTGGTCTGGAAAATCTAGATTGATGCTCACAGTTGCCATGGGTGGAGAAAAATACACCATATGTCTCAGTTTGGTCAGGCAAAAACTGGCTTGTCATCCTCTGCAATAAGGCGTGCTCTGTCTTCTGGGGAAACTTTAAGATTAACAGCAAGAATCTAAGTAGGAGTTTCATTTTAAAGATAGATAAATAAGTTATATAAGTTATTTAAGAATAAAAATATGGGGGCGCCTGAATGACTCAGTCGGCTAAGCTTCCAACTTCAGCCCAGGTCATGATCTCAGGGTTTGTGAGTTCGAGCCACGCGTCAGGCTCTGTGCTGACAGCTTGGAGCCTGGAGATGCTTCGGACTCTATGTCTCCCTCTCTCCCTCTGCCACTCCCCTGCTCACACTCTGTCTCTCTCAAAAATAAATAATAAACATTTAAAAAAATTAAATTTCTAAAAAAAAAAAAAAAAAAAAAAGAATAAAAATATGACCAGGGTGCCTGGGTGGCTCAGTTGGTTAAACTACCAACTCTTGATTTCGGCTCAGGTCATGATCTGAGTTTGTGAAAGCAAGTCCTACATCAGACTCTGTGCTAAAAGCACCAAGCCTGTTTGGGATTCTCTTTCCTTCTCTCTCTGTCCCTCTCCCACTCATGCTCACATGTTCTCTCTCTCTCAAAATAAATAAAAATTATATACACACACACATACACACAGACATACGATTTGTCATCAAGAAACTGGAGGTATTTCTAGGCATTTCATCCACAGCTATAACTCAGGGACCCTAGGTAAAACATTCTCTCGCAAAACAGCTGTGCCAAGAAGGGAATAAAAGATCAAAGAAAAATCTTTCCTTTAGAATTCATGGAAGAATTCCACCATCAGTCTGGGGTCTCGGTCTGGACTCTAGATTGAAGCAGATGAAGTGCGCAGAGACCATGCCAAAGCCATACCAGCACCTTGCAACTCTGAGTATGGTCCTTGGACCAGGAGCATCCCAGAAACTTGTTAGAAATGCAGGCTCTCATGCTCCATCCTCTGCCTTTTTAACAAGATCCTCAGGTGATTTGTACGCCCCTTAAAGTTTGACAAGCTCTGCCCTGGAGAAATCTTCTCATACCAGGGGCTATAGAAAAGCGGGACACTGGATCATTAACTTCTCCAGCTTTGTATCTTCCTATTTGCTCCTCCTCCCCACTGTTCCTGGGCCATAGGGGTTACTTATGAAGGTAGGGGCCTTGGATGATTCCAAAAGACCAAATTACATGGTATGACCCCCAAATTCCAGAAGCAACCACACAAACCTGGCAGGGCGAGGCGTCCTGAATTCCACTAAGCTAATATTAAAGAAACGACACAGACTTCTGAGAGCCCCATATTAGTCAAGACTCTTGGAGCTGCCATAGCAGAAAATCCAACTCAAAAAAAAATTTTTTTTCTCAGTTCATGTAACTAAAAATTCCCGATGTTGATCAACTGCAGACACATCTGGGTTTGGGTGTTTAAACAATGTTGTAGAAAGCTGCCTACCTCTTGCGAACTTCTGCTTCTCTCTGTGTTGGCTTCTCTGGAAGGCTTGGCCTTATGAAAGCTCCCAGTCCCAGGTCTACCTTTTCTCAGCTCACTAGAAAAAGAGAAAGCTTCTCTCCAAGCAGTTTTCTAAAACTCTAGACTGAGTTTTATTGGCTCTGTTTGTGCCAGTTTGGATCACATGCTCATTTCTGAACCAATCGCAGTAGATAAGTGGATGTGACCTTCTAAGTCACAAACCTACTCTTTGAGCCAAGGATGAAGTCAACCTCATCTTCAGTACACAGGCTGAGAGCACGGGAGAGGTGCTACCCCTAGAAAACTGGGGATATAATGGCAGAGGAGGGGGAGATTGATGCTGAGTTTAAAAAAAAAAAACAAGTAGCTGTTCATGAAGGACATTTCAGCTGAAATTCACAACTACACAGAGGCGACCTCTCTAGAAGCAACAACATGTCCATCTATTGCAGTAGAGCTGCACAGCAAGGGAGTGGATCCCCAGTGTATTTTCTTGTCATTTTGAGAGTGTCCATTGTTCCATTATAATAGCCACAACATAATAAATTCAATTTGTATTTAAAGTTATATCAATTGGTAACACTGCTTGCTTACTTTTTCAGAGTACAAAGTTTGACCCAACAACCTAACTTAAGAAACGTGAAAATCATTAGCCAGTGAGAATATAGAAGTCATTTTAATGGTATCAGAGCTCTAGGCAAGGCTGTAACATGTGCAGATTTTGTCCTAATTAGTGTCCAGTGTGACCTCTTAGGAACTAACATGGATGGTCTTAGCCCTGGTCAAAGTTCCCAATGATCTCTAATGCCTCTGGGAAGTGTGACGTCCCCTCAAGGAAACATTGATCTCTCTCCATGTCTGAAAAAATCAGGATACAGAGCTGTGGATCGCCTTTGGAGATGTTCAATTTTGTTCTCCACTACTCAACTCTCAAGTGAATTATTCTGTACAAATCTACTTTAATTATGTATTAATTTCAATATTATTACATGCAGTACACAACTGCTGCTCATTAAAAATTAATCTGGATTCTATCGGTTTTATTTAGTATTCATTATGAGGCAACGTTCACTTTTTTTAAAAAGGCCTCCAGATAAATGTGTTGCTCTACATAACCAAGTAGTGATTTGCCAGAAATAGAAGTACCTTAGTAAGAATTCTGCCTCCCTCTTCCCTTCCCTCCTGTTTTTAGCAGCTTCATTCACAGCCATGGGTAATGAACTAGCAGAAGAGGGAACTGACAAGGACTGGTTAAGTGCAACATTTGAGGATCCTGCTGCTCTAGGTTGTTGTTGGAGCTGGAACACCAAAGACCTATTCTCATGGTGCTATTAAAGGGAATTATTTTACGTCCTTGTCTTCAACAGCCCTGCTCTGGAGACCCTAGAGCAAGGATGCCTTTGTTCAGATGTTGACCAGAAGCCCCAGAGCTTTATTTCTCCACATCCGTTAGTACTTTTCCATGCAGACAGATGCCCAGCAAAACAATGATGCTTAAACTGTGTGAGGGAAGAATCACATAGGATTGCAAGGAATAATAATAAAGTCTTAATCAGTTTTCTTCTGAATCTGAAAATAACAGTTAACATTTATGTAGACCTTACTATGTGTCAGGTGTTGCACACGTCTTGTTTAATTCCAAGGTAAATACTGTAGTTACTTCCACATGAATTTTGCATTGTTTTCATAACACCTTAAAAGGATTCATACACGTGTTCGCAATTACTGAGAAAACCTCTAACAAAGAAGAAACAAAACCTTAACCTTGAATTCGCAATGCCAAATAATTTACAGAGGAAACAAATTTTTACAGTACAGTTGTGGTCTCTTGACAGCATCAAATCGACATTTTAAAAAGGGTTAAGTGATACATACTGGCTTGGGCATTATTTTCTTAACACAGGAATTGATGCTGCACTTGGGGATATTTCATGAAAATGTTAGCTTCCAACTAGAACTGACACAAAGAGAAGTTTTACAGAATAAGGTTTTGTGGCTACTTCTTGGTGAGCTATACCGGAACAGGTTCCCATCCTACACTTTCTGTGACTTTCTCATTGGCTCTTGTTAAAATACAAAGAAAAGTAAAAAAATGTGCCAAGCCAGTGTATCAGTCAGACTAATACAAGTCTGACTAACAGAAGTACAGAAACCAACTTCAGCCAACAAAAGTAAAAAATAAATACGTGGTAGAGGGTAGGGGGTGTGATACAGGAGAATTATATAAACCAAAGGTAGGAAGCATCCATCCAGGCTTGAGGAAGTGATGAGAACAGGAAAGAGAAGTGGATCAGGAACCTTTCTTTGCTTTTTATTTGTGATACTTTCTACTCTCTTTGCAGACCAGCTTTTTCTGCTTCTCACCCAGATGACAAAAACAGCCACTCACAGCTCCCAAGTCTAATGTTATGAAAGAGTGGACCTAGGCCAGCGGACTCCATTTTGTTCTGTGTCCTCCATCTTGAGTGACTATGTCCCCGACATGGCCCCCTTTCCGGGAAAACTGCAGAAAGAAATTCCCGCTCAAACCTCAGACCACACCTCCTCCCCTTGAGTAACTTGCCGTTCAAACCACGCCCGGCAACATGCGCAACGGGACTCTGACCCTTCCCCAGCCAATCGGCTAAGGCCAAGACCATTACCCCACCAACTGCCCCTAGAGACCTATAAAACCTTTGTGCTTTTGAAACTCGCTCCCTCTCCGGCATCTCACGGCTGCGTCGGTGCAGGTAGGGGATTGAACTCGAGCTAGCTCGAAAAAAGGCTCTTTGCTTTTGCATCGGACTTGGCTCCCTGGTGGTCTTTGGGGATCACAAATTCTGGGCATGACAGTTACATGTCGACCAGATATGAAACTATGCATTCTCCCTCTTTCTCGGGTCTAATTTCAAACTGTCAAGATAAATAATTGGGGAAAGGCACACTTGGGAGTCATATGTCCACCGCTAGACTATTCAACTGGGAGGTGGGGTCAAATAGAACAAAATGGTATAAGACCCATCAATGCAGGTTAGAAAACAGATACCAAAGAAGAGAGAGTGACTGTGAAATGGGCAGATGCCCTAAGGATGTTTTGTTAGTTTGGGTTCTACAGAGAAACAGAATCAATAGGTATTGGTTCTACATAAAGAAGGAGAGAGAGAAAAAAAGAGAGGAGGGAAGGGAAGGGAAGGGAAGGGAAGGGAAGGGAAGGGAAGGGAAGGGAAGGGAAGGGAAGGGAAGGGAAGGGAAGGGAAGGGAAAGGAAGGGAAAGGAAGGGAAAGGAAGGGAAAGGAAGGGAAAGGAAGGGAAAGGAAGGGAAAGGAAGGGAAAGGAAGGGAAAGGAAGGGAAAGGAAGGGAAGTGGGGAGGGAAGGGAAGGGGAGGGAAGGGGAGGGGAGGGGAGGGGAGGGGAGGGGGGAAGGGAAGGGAAGGAGAATTTGTTCATACAATTATAGAGATTGACAAGTTCCAAGATGTGCAGTGAGTAAGCTGAAGACCCAGGAAAGCCAATGGTATGGCTGTAGTCTGAGGGCAGAAGAAGACACATGTCCCAGCTCAACAGTCAGGCAGGTGAAGTTCCCTCTTACTCAGCCTTTTTGTTCTATTTAAGTCTTCAATTGACTGGATGAGGCCCGCTTACATTAGGAAAAGCAATCTGTTTCACTCAGCCTACCACTTCAGGTGTTAATCTCATGTAAAACCACCCTTATAGACACACTCAGAATAGTGTTTGGCCAAATGTCCAGGCCCCCTGTGGCCCAGTCAACTTCATACATAAAATTAATCATCACAAGTGCCCTCTACCACAAACAACACAGCCTTTTCCAGCATCTGACTTCAGAGACAAAATTAGAAAGAATATTCATCTAATGATATTTTAATTTCTTTTGACAATATAAACCATGTCATAATAAAATCTTGTTAATAAAAAATTAAATGGTATCTACTTAGAAGGAAAGTAGAATGACAAGAGGGTGCCTTGACACAAAAAGTGTAATCCAACTGATCACAGATACCTCTCAAAAAAGACATTGGCACAAGTAAGCCTATCACATTTTCCTTACCAGAAATGATGAAGTAATGATAAGGGAATTCTTTGATTCAGATACTTTAAATTTATTTGAAGATTTTAGACTTTTTATGTCATCATATTCTTTTTGCTTAAAGATATATGCATTCTCTGATTCCAAGTCAAAACTGACAGAAATTAACCTAAGACTTAGCACAGCTGTGAATGCTTTGCAGTTATTAAGCTGAAACAGAAGCTAATAAAAAACACAATATTTTAATTCACTAATGTAAAGATAACTTATTAGTCTGTGGTTTGCATTATTAAACAAGTTTGAAAGGTTAAATACTCATGTTCTAAATTATAGAATAAAGGTTACTCTCATCCATATCTTTGTTGCAGAAAGGAAATATGTTAAGACGAGGAAATGTAAACAATTTTGGAACACTTAGGCTTTTGAATAATTCATAATCTTTTATTCACTGAATACTTGAATACCTACTATGCAGCAGAGCTGGTCCTAACGTTAAGATTTACTTCAAATGCAAAATGTTTGTTTTTTATCCTGAGTTATTTGACTACTAAATATTATTACCATTTAAATAGTCTTGTCTTGGGGCACCTGGGTGACTCAATTGGTTGAACGTCTGGCTTCAGCTCAGGTCATGATTTCATGGTTTGTGAGTTCAAGCCCCACATCAGGCTTGCTGCTGTCAGCCTGTCAGCAAAGAGCCTGCTTCGGATCCTCTGTCCTCTTCTCTCTGCCCCTCCCCCACTTGCGCTTTCCCAAAAATAAATAAATATTTAAGATAGTCTTGTCTTTCAAATAGACAACATTCTTCTAAAGACATGTCAATCTTTTAAATATTAAGCATTTACATATTCAGAATTATTCTGAGAAAATCAGGTTATAATTTATTTTTGAGATTCAGAAAAAATAAAAGAAAGAGACTATGATAGAGCAAATAGGGCAAAATGTAAACAAGTGGCAGAATTGGAATAAAGAGTCAGGGGAATTCTTTATACCAGTTTTCCAACTTTTCTGAGTTATATTTAAAATTATATCAAAATTTAAAGTTACTAAGAAATGAAAAAGAAAGGAAAAATGTTATCCAGCACCTCCACTTCTGGGTATATATCCAAAGAAAATGAAATCACTATCTCAAGAGATATCTGCACTCCCCTATCCAGTGCAGTGTTATTTACAATAGCCAAGACATGAGAGGTGTCTACTGATAGATTAATGGGTTAATAAAATGTAATACACACACACACACACACACACACACACACACACACACACTGGACTATTATACACTCATAAAAAGGAAATCTTGCCATTTTCAACAACATGGGTAAGCCTTGAGGTCATTATGCTAAGTGAGATAAGTCAGACAGATAAAGACAAATATTATATGCTCTTACTTATATATAATCTTTGAAAACCAAATCATAGAAACTGAGAAGAGATTGATAGTTGCCATGGTTGCCAAGGGATTTTGGGGGGACAGATGAGGGTGGTCAAAAGGTACAAACCCCCCAGTTATAAGACAAGTAAGTTCCGGGGATGTAATGTAGAGCATGGTGACTATAGTTAATAACCCTGAATTGTATATTTCAAAGTAGCTAAAAGACTAAATCTTAAAAGTTCTCATTACAACAAAAAAAATGTAATTATGTGAGGTGATGTTTGTGAAGTAAACTTATTGTGGTGATCATTTTGCAATATATACAAATATCAAATCATTATGTTGTGCATCCTAAACTAATACAATGTTTATGTCAGTTATATCTCAATAAAACTGGGAGAAAAGAAAAGTTGATAGTGTTGGTAAGTTGACAAACTGTCCACAAAGTCAGGTTATGTTAATATAAGGCAGGCTGTCAGGAGGAAGATACTAAATGGTTTAGTGAAATCATGGCAGATCACTTTTACGGAACCTAACATTTAACTTCCTGCCCAATCAGAAATGTATGGTAGGAATGTCTGACTTGTCTGGAGCTGTGGTCCTCTGGTACGCTCTGATTCATTTACAACTTCAGAAAGTTGTAAATGAGCTCTCAAGCTGTGAATGGCCAGTTCAATTTGACTTCATCTTTTCTCTGGGAATGTCTTTCATCAAATGGGCCTCCCAGGGGGCAGCAGTGAATCTATCACAAAGGAAGACAATCAAGTAGGACCAAAAACACATTCAAAATAAAAGTTTTTTAAATAAAACTAGGTTGATGAAGAAAAAGCAAAAGAGAGGATTACAGTATTTTCACTTTATCATATACAGGGTGGGAGGATTAATTAGCTTGTTTTTGTAAAGTACTTTAAAGATAAATGGTGCTGTTAACTTGCCAAAACTCATTCCTATTATGTTTATTTGCTGTGCCCTACATAAATATTTAATGATTACCCTGGGAAAGTAACTCTTGTTTAATCTATCATCCTTTTCTTATTAGTAGATAGTACACAACAGCCAAATTTTTCCCCTGAACATATTATTTTTAAAAATGCCTCCAAGATAGCTTCCCATCAACTAAGCAATAATCCACAAATAAGCCATTAATTTTTTATCGCTCTTAGCAATGAGAAACACATAATAGGGTAGAATCTATAAGTTGGAGCTCCTTCAAGGTAAAATAGGAGTTAATTTTCCTTGCACCATTGTGGTCACAACCACACTGGTCACTGCAAGGGTAAGCTTTTTAACAAAGAAGAAACAACACAGGTTCTGATTCACTCATTGTTTCTAAGCATTATTGACCACAAACCATGCCTTATTTCTAGAAACACGGGTTTCACAAATTAAGAGAAAACACTCTGGTGTCCCCCAAAGTGGTGATTTTCAACTAGCATGTTTCATGTCCCAAAAATTAATCTAAATGGGAAAAGGTAGAGAAAGCAATATCAACACCTCTTTTCACTGAAGTTTTAACTGTGAAGTGAGATCAGCAGAGGCCCCAGCTCTGGCCACGGGGCTCAGCCCTGCTGCACAGAGGATCCCTGGCTGGCAACCTTCTTAATCCGCATATCCGTGGACCTCTTTGTGTGGCCCTGGCAGAGGAGCACCTTGGCCTCCCACCGCAGCAAGAGCAGGCCCATGTGTATACATAGCACCTGGCAGTGGAAGGCAGAAGAGCAGAAAGCCAGCAGATAATCCCTGGCAAGTAAGGTTGGCAGTAAAATAGCAGGAAGTGAGCAGGGGGAGGATGATTAGGAGAAATACCATGTACACAGTTACCCTTCACAGGCCACAGGATTCTGTCACGTTTGCCAGGGAACATGCTAATAGGGAAGTGGCAAAGTCTTAATGTGTTTTCAAGTGTTGCTAGGAAACCTGTGTCTACAGGACACTAAATCCGAGTCCAGTGATTTCAAAACCACTGACCCAAGAAATATGCGGCTAATTCAAAAACACTGGATAATGTCCTTCCTGACGGAAGCCTTAATGATTTGGCCAATTCAGTCCTCACCGGTGGAAAGGCCCTAGCTGGGAGGCCAGGCTACAGACACAGAAATGAACGGAGATACCCTTTGCCTCTATCACAGTGGTCTCTAGTGCCTCGACCAAACCGGAAAATCTGACCTAACTTTTCCCTAGAAAATTTCTCTTGGCCATGAGTGGTAGAATCAAGGTTATCATTGCTTTTCCCATCCCGGGACTTGCCATTTTTTCCAAGCTGTGTGACCTTAGACTTGAGCTTACCCTTGGAGAAGCAGGCCTCTGGGCAATTCTATGCCTTGAAAGAGTCAAGTTCCTTCAAAGGAAGAGAGTGGTGTGTAGGGTAAGACCTGCAGCTCACAGACCACGTGAATTTGAATCTGGGCTCTATCACTTAAGAGCTGTGTGACCTCCAAGTTAATCACCGCTTCTGAGGCTCAGTTTGCTCAGTTACAAAATGAAGAAAATGCGATTCTTATGATTCAATGCCAGGCTTTACCACATTCTTCTTCCTAAAATGCAGTCGATTATATTTTAATGTAGATAATGTAATGAATTTAATGTGAATGAAAAAATTGCTAACCTTTAAGTGAACATATTTATCCATGCAATTATACATCATTCTATCCTTCAGTATCATAACCAAAACTTAAGTGATGCCTTTTTTTTTTAGTGATGCCTTCTTTAACTGAGAATATAAAGATGTTTCTGATTTATTTGTAGCCATTTTCAGTTCTGCATTTTTCTTTTTTTAAAACCTATGCTCAAGAGCTTAATTTTCTCAGCAATTTCAGTTGTTGTTGTTTTTTTAAATGTTTGTTTATTTTTGAGAGAGAGAGAGCACAAGCAGGGGAGGGACAGAGACAGACACAGAATCCGAAGTAGGCTCCAGGCTCTGAGCTGTCAGCACAGAACCCAACATGGGACCAGAGCCCCACCCGGGGCCAGGGCCCAATGTGGGGCTCGAACCCACGAACCATAAGATCATGACCGGAGCGGAAGTCGGACGCTTAACTGACCAAGCCACCCAGGCGCCATGGCAATTGCAGTTTTGACAATCAAACTCTTGAGCATTCAGGACTGCTGCATATGGTGATACACTGGTTCTGTACTGACAGCCTTAGAAAATGTCATTCATACAGATCATAAGGGCATGTGTAAAAATACCACACGTCCTTAAATGAATCACGTATTGCTGGAAACAAACCTGCTCTTCATGAAAGCTACCAGACCTGGTATAGATAAATGTTCAACCCCCTGGGATCAATGTCTGTATGATGTGTAAATTGGTTAGGCCAACCTCTCTTCACTTTGAAGATTTTGATTTCTTCAAGAACATAGGGCTAGCTGATATTTTAATGAAACGTTGTTTGAAACCATAAATATAATTATTTTACACTGCTGAAAGAGACAACAAGGAAGATGTGTGAACTTGAGTATGGTTTTAGAGACACATGTGTTTAGTTGGATGTTCTACTATTGAGAGACCAGTAAATAGTCCAAAGCAACACTAAAATCCTATCTTTGCTTTCTAAGTTGCACATATCATGATTCAAAGTTCAATCCACCTGAAAGAAAGATTTCCTACAAAGTAATATTAAACCACTCTTCTTACAAAGCTGTTTTTAAATATAACACATTTAACTAATCACAAAATATTACATGCTCATTGCAAACAATTTTGGAGGGAATAGTGAGCATATTTTTAAAAGACCATCAAAATCACACATGCTATTACCATCCAGAGATAACCTCTTTAAATACTTTGCTGTATTTCTTCCCAGCTTTCTTCAAATGACATTGTGTGTATATATAATTTTTTCCACAAGTTCAAAATTATCCAGTTATATACTTATTCTGAACTTTAACAACATCATTAACATATTAAATACCTTCAAAAATATCACTTTTAATGATTGCATATTAGCATATTATCAGATGTTTTGGTTGCTTTTAATTTTTGACTATTATAAACAATGTGATGAATATCTTTTACATAAATCTTTGATCCCTAAAATTTTCAAGGAACCTATTAAAGACTTTGTCACACACTGTCAGTTTCCTTCCACAAAGTTCATGCCGATATAAACTCTAACCAGAAGAGCACAAAGACATTTGTTCTCTCACATTCTTGCCAACAATGGATTTTTAAAAATGTTTCTACCAACAAAATCAGATTCTCAAAGAGATATCTATACATACACATTCATTGCAACATTATTCACATTAGCCAAGATATGGAAACAACCTAAATGCCTTCCAAGGGATACATGAATAAAGAAAATGAGTATAATGAAACATTATTCAGCCATGTAAAAAAAGAAAATCGTGCCTTTTGCAACAACATGGATAAATGTGGAGGGCATTATGCTAAGTGACATAAGCCAGAGAAAGACAAATACTCTACGGTATCATTTATATGTAGAATCTTAAAAAAAAAAAAAGCCAATTTCATAGAAACAGAATAGAATGATGGTTGCCAGAAACTGACAGGAGGATGATATGAAGAGATCTAAGTTAAAGGTACAAACTTTGGTGACTATATTCAAGAGCACGGTATTGTTTACTTGAAAGTTCCTGAGAGTATGCAGCCACTCTGGAAAACAGTGTGGAGGTTCCTCAAAAAATTAAAAATAGATCTACCCTATGACTCAGCAATAGCACTGCTAGGAATTTACCCAAGGGATACTGGAGTGCTGATGCATAGGGGCATTTGTACCCCAATGTTTATAGTAGCACTTTCAACAGTAGCCAAATTGTGAAAAGAGCCTAAATGTCCATCAACTGACGAATGGATAAAGAAGTTGTGGTTTATATATACAATGGAATACTACTTGGCAATGAGAAAGAATGAAATATGGCCTTTTGTAGCAACATGGGTGGAACTGGAGAGTGTTATGCTTAGTGAAATAAGTCATACAGAGAAAGACAGATACCATATGTTTTCACTCTTATGTGGATCCTGAGAAATTTAACAGAAGACCATGGGGGACAGGAAGGGGGAAAAAAAGTTAGAGAGGGAGGGAGGCAAACCATAAGAGACTCTTAAATACTGAGAATAAACTGAGGGTTGGTCGGGGATGGGAGGGAGGGGAAAGTGGGTGATGGCATTGAGGAGGGCACCTGTTAGGATGAGCACTGGGTGTTGTATGGAAACCAATTTCACAATAAACTTCATATTAAAAAAAGAAAGAAAGTTCCTGAGAGATCTTAATTGTTGTTATCACAAAAAGAAAAAGTATGAAGCGTTAACTATGTGACGTGATCATGTATCAATCAGTTTGATATTGTAATTATTCCACAGTGTATATGTATATCAAATCATCATGTTATATACTTTAAATATGCAATTAAATTTGTCAAATATTTCTCAATAAAGCTGGGGGAAATATTTCTATCACTCAGTTGATATTTACTGTATACCTGCAATGGGCCAGACCCTGGCTATGGCTTCAAGAAATGTAGTCTAATAGAAGAAACAAAATCACAAATGAGTGAAAGAATTGATAAACAAGTGAATAAATATAACATATTATGTTAAAATAAGAATGCAAAATGAGTTTTGGCTAAGCAAAGGTGAGGGAACTGCCTGAGAGGAAAAAAAAAAACCTGTGTTATAGCATGCAGTTACATAGCTCAGCTGAGAAGAACTTCTCCCTTGAAAATATCTTCTAGATATTAATATGTATTGCTGGTACCTATTATTTTAAATGTCACCCTGCTGAGGGGGCGCCTGGGTAGCTCAGTCGGTTGATCATCAGACTCTTGGTTTTGGCTCAGGTCATGATATCACAGTTTGTGAGTTCAGGCTCCACATTGGGTTCTGTGTTGACAATGCAGAGCCTGCTTGAGATTCTCTCTCTCTCCCTCTCTCTCTGCCCCTCCCCCACTGACTCACTCTGTCTTTCTCTCAAAAATAAACTTTAAAAAAAAGTTTTTAATTTTTTTTAACACATTCATTTTTGAGAGAGAAAGAGAGAGACAGAGCTTGAGTGGGGGAGGGGCAGAGAGAGAGAGAAACACAGAATCAGAAGCAGGCTCCAGGCCCTGAGCTGTCAGCACACAGCCCAACATGGGGCTCAAACTCACGGCCCACGAGATCATGCCCAGAACCAAAGTCAGACGTTTAATTGAGTCACCCAGGCGCCCCCCCCAAAAATTTTTTTAAATGTCATCATACTGAGGAAGACCAGGCATACAGTTTCCAAAAGTTGGCCAACCACTGAGTGGATGCCAAACAGAACTTTAATCAATACCTTGTGCAGCCAAGAAAAAAGAATCTTAAGAATCCTGGGCTGGACGCAAAAACCTGTGACAAGTGTATGGATAGCAAATTTAAATATGGCCCAGTGGGTCACTTTCTGCTTTTCAGAGGCAGCCTTTTTTTTTTTTTTTTTTTTTTTTTTTTTTTTTAGACAGAGAGAGAGAGCAAGCATGAGTGGGGGAGAAAGGCAAAGGGAGAGAGAGAGTATCTTAAGCAGGCTGCACACTCAGTGCAGAGCCCAATGCAGGGCTGGATTCCACGACCTTGGGATCACGACCTGAGACAAAATCAAGAGTTGGATGCTCAACCAAGCCATCCAGGCGCCCCTAAAAGGCATCCGTTAAAAAGAGGAAAAGAGGGGCACCTGGGTGGCTCAGTTGGTTAAGCATCTGACTCTTGATCTTGCAATTTGTGGGATCCTGCCCCACATTGCGCTCACTGCTGTCACCACAGAGCCTGCTTTGGATCCCCTGTCTCCGTCTTTCTGCCTCTCCCCCGCCCATGCTGTGTCTCTCAAAAATAAATAAACATTTTTTAAAAAGGGAAAAAAAGAAAAAGAGAAAACACCTATTTAAAAAAAAAGAGTGAAAAGGACATGATGAATATTTTTTGATGAAAGTCACCGCCATTTTTGTAATCCTTCTAAAATCAGGAAAAATGTATTTAATTTGGAAATAATGCAGGCATACTAATATCTAAAATTTCAATGCACCTTAGGAATTTAACTACAAAACTTTGTGTAAGTTGAGGAAGGGCATGAGGCTCAAATCAGCAAGGCTCTCAAGTATAGAGCAGTAAATGTGGCCAAAAACGTTCAAAGAAAACACAGAGCAAAACTAAATGGAATAAAAATGAACTTAAAACACTGCCAAAATACAAAATTAAGCTTCCTTGTTCTCTCATTTTGCGGTTAATTTATCCCATTACAACCCTCTGACCTATAATTTACCATCAATTTCACTGTCAGTATTTTCACTGTTCTTTTAATAGTCCCTCAGTTGTATATATATGTGAACCTGACGGCATAAGTGACCTAGAGAGCAGCAAAAACAAAAACAAACACACATTAAACCTAGAGTGATGCATTCCTGGAACTCTCTATAATTCCTCCCAATATTTAGAAGTGCTTGTGTTTGAATAATCCTGCTCTGGGCTATTGTTCAAGTAACAAACAGCAAAAATCTAGACGTTCAAGGATAAGATTCTCAGATGATGTGTCTTTGCTTTAAGATTCAGTGTTCTGTACCTGTGGCAAATCACCTCACCTTTTTTAAGCCTATAAAATGTGTATTACCAAAATAATACTTAATCTCCAGAGTTGTGAAAATTAAATATGGTCTGTAAAAAAATTATAGCATATAGCACAACGGAGTAGTAGTGACACAATACAATCGTTTTTATTGTAATAATTACTTAACTATTATGCTTACAAAACAATTTCTAGTTTTCTTATATTTCATAGTGATCTCTTATTGAAATATCTGAGGAATTTTGATCATTCAGACCTTGCTTTGCCCAAATCCAAACCTTGAAAACTACAATTCTCTCCTCATGTCCACTTAGTTTCTAATAGTACATGATATTCCAAGTTCTAATGTTTCTGATTCCTCTTCTTAAGTGCATTAACCTCAATAAGGTTCATGAAATGCAAGTGAGAACACATACATTTATAGCCTGTAGAATAGGTCATTTTCAAATGTATTACTCAGGAAGAATTTTTTGCTCTGAAGAAGTAGAGAAGGGGAGGAAGAAGAAAAAGGTGTGTCAAAAACCACAGGCACATGACCATCTCTGACGGGCAGGGTAACCATCCACTCGGACCAATGTTGACTCTGTCTTCTCTTCAGGACAGTAGAGTAAGTAAGACAGCTTGTTGTGTAAGGATAAGGGCCTCTGGCTACAGAGTCTGGCTCAGCGATGGCATTCCCACAGTGCCTATCCTGATAATTAGGCAAGTGACAGGGAATTCTGTTTTAATCGTAAAGATGATGTCACTCTGCCTGATTGTTACCTACAGCTTTCTTTTCTTTTTTTTCCTGAAGCTTTCTAAAATGTGGAACACAGCAGAAAATCTAGAGCACTAAAATGAGGGAGGGAATGAGAGACTCTTGCAGATAGCACCAAACTCTGGAACCGAAATTTACAGAAGCCCTCGTAGGAACCTTACGTCTAAGAAGCCATAAGCTTCTCAGTCACAATGAGAAGAGGCAAGATTCCAGAGGAAATCAAATAGTCAAATTTGTCTGAAGAGTGTTTTAGGAATGGCCAAAACACAATATGTATTTGGGGACTAACTAAAATTCCTGGACCCAGGCTTTACTTATGTCCTTCTTCGCTTTGTTTTTCCCCATAGATTCTCAACCCAGAGAAACAGGGTAAGACCAGAAAGTCAGAGAGAGCAAAACTCCATTTCACTGCAGGATCTTATGCTCCGTGGAAGTCTGAAAGCCTGAGTCCCTAATTGGAGGTATAATCTGAGTCTCCTTCACAGCAAAACAGTTCCACTTGGGACAGCTTTCTTTCTAAGTCTGTCTTGCCAAATGAACTTAACCCAAAGAGATGTATTTGCTTACTATTCTCTTGGACAAACAGATTGTCGGTGTGCTTTGGCATTCTCAAATAGTAACCCTCATTATTTTTTCTGTTGTTATCCACAAACTTTGACATCTTCCTGTGAGTAGCATTATACATGTAATTCATCAAAGCTTCAGTTCCAACATAAATTCCTCAAACACACCTCGCTTGTGAAGTATCCTCACTGGCTTTCTTCTGTTATATCCCTCCGAGTTAACTTCCAGCTGACAGACCAAGATTTTTTTTCTTTTCTGTAATCATTAATCTTCACTGAAAAGCTGTTCAAATGCCTTCCAACAGCTTCAGGGGCAGAGCCTCCTGCTGGCACTAGTAACTCTCATAAATATTATTGGGATTGTGCATGTACATCAGGGAGAGATTTTTAACCCAAGAGAACATGAAAAGAACACCAGCAGGCTCATTCTGAGCTAGTATGAGTTGTGCAACTGAGCACAGTAGAGGATGCATGCAGGAAATTAGCCAGCAATTGAAAGCGCGAACAGGTGTTCCACGCAGCCTCTGCTTCTAGCGAGCAGTAAGAATGTCACACTTTATTGTATATTATTATTACCTATTATTACATCTTATCTCCTCCAGTAAATGACAAACTCCTTGTAAGAAGCATCTTTGTGTTATCAATGAAGTATTTCACAGATCGGCATTCCGATGTTTGCTGAATAAGTGAACTGGATGAGTGGATAGATAAGATAGGTGGATGGGTGAATAGCTTGTGAATTAAAGCTTATATTATTCACATATCAAAAAAGAATAGTCTCCAGCAAGAACATACTCCCCAATATCAGGATGAGTAAAATATTCCAAGCCTCTTTTAAAAGAACTATGACATTATTTGTGTTGTGTGTGTGTGTGTGTGTGTGTGTGCACACGTGTGTGCATATGGGGGACTATTTCTCAGAGCTACCCACATAGTTTTTGTGCCTGTTTTAGAAATTAAAACCACGACTGTGCTTTGAAAAAAATCTTGATGCTAGCTGTCTGGGCAGGTACTAAAGCCTTAGGAGCATCTTCTAAAGAAATACTACCTGTAGAAACTAGTGAAGAAAGGGGCACCTGGGTGGCTCAGTCAGTTAAGCTTCCTACTCCTAATTTTGGCTTTGATCTCACAGTTCCTGGTATTAAGCCCAGCATGGGGCTCCTCAATGACAGCATGGAGCCTCCTTGGGATTCTCTCTCTCCCTCTCTCTCTGCCCCTCCCCCCTCAAAATAAATAAACATTTTTTAAAAATTAAAAAAAAAAAGGGACACCTGGGTGGCTCAGTCGGTTAAGTGTCTGACTTCAGCTCAAGTCATAATCTCAGTTTCTGAGTTTGAGCCCCACATCAGGCTCTCTATGTCAGTGCAGAGCCTGCTTTGGACCCTGTGTTCTTCTCTCTATATGCCCCTCCCCACTCACATGCTGTCGCTGTCTCTCTCTCTCTCAAAAATAAATAAACATTTTTAAAAATTTTTAATGTTTAAAAAATTAACAAAAAAGAAATTAGTGAGGGAAGATGATGATGCGGAAAAAGAAACATCTTTTTAAAGAAACATTTTAACAAACTGGGTCAAAAGGAATCTATAATATACTCCTTAAAAATTATAATTAAGTTAATGCTCGGAACATTAATGTATGAGCTAGAGAAGGGATAAAGCTCTTGTGGTAAAGAGATTATGAATATAGAGTTGTGGAATTAAGTTTGCCACATTTAAATATTCTTGTAAGAATCATATTCCAACAGAGTGCCAAAGTGCTTCTTCTACTTTCTTATTTCAATTTTACTCTCAGCAAGCTGGCCAGGTGAGCTTGCTGGTCTGTGATGATTCTCTATAAACTTACATAGTGACAAGCAACTCTGAGCACCATTTAAAACCCTATGCAAATTCTAGTCTCTTCCCCAGATATTGAAACTATCTGACAGAAAATTTAAAATAACTCTGATCAATATGTTAAAAGGTCTAATTGAAAAGGTGGTAGATGGAGCACCTGAGTGGCTCAGTTGTTTAAGCATCTGACTCTGGCTTTCAGTTCAGGTTATGATATCATGGTTTGTGGGTTCAGGCCCCACATCAGGCTTTGTGCTGACAGTGAGAAGCCTGCTTGAGATTCTCTCTTCTCTCCCTCTCTCTCTCTCCACATCCCCTTCTCCCACTCTCTTTCTCTCAAAAATAAACTTTTAAAAAAAGAAAAAGAATCACTAAAAAAAAAAAAAGGGGGTAGACATCCAAGTTCAGAGGGATAATTTCATCAGAGAGATGCTACAAATAAATAAAACAGTAATAAAGATAAAGACTGCTTTCAACTGTTCATCAGTACCCTCAATACAGCTGAGGAAAGAATAAGTAGACTTGAGGAAATGTCAACAGCCATTACCCAAACTGAAACCTAGCAAGAAAAAAATGATGAAAAACCATTTTTTAATTTAAATAATTTTTTAAATATGAAAAAAATTTAGAACATCCAAGAGCTGTGGAACAATATTCCAAAAGAAGAGAGAGAGAAAGGGCCAGGAAAATATAGTTAAAAAAATAAAGGCTAAGAAAAAATGATAATAATGGCTAAGAGTTTCCCAAATTAATGATAGTCATGACACAACAGATCTAAGAAGTCCAGAGTACAGCAAGCATGATAAATACAAATATATATATATTATATTCAAACTGCTAAGAACGATGACAATGAAATTCCTGAAGACAGCAGATATAAAAGAAACATTATATACAAAGGGAGAAAAACAAAAATACAGCAAATTTACCATCAGAAACATCCAAACTAAAAGACAATACCATTAAAGTGATGAAAGAGAAACTGTCAACCTAGAATTCTACATCCAACAAAAATACCATTTAATAGGGAAGGAAAAATAAACACTTTTCACACAAAAACTGAGGAAATTTATTGCCAGCATATCTAGTCTACAAAAAATGTTGAAGTACCTCAGACATAAATAATACATTGGGCTTAAAACTAAATGTACAAAAAAAAAAAAAAACCCAAGAATTTTTAAGAATGGAATAAATGACAGGGCACCTAGGTGGCTCAGTCGGTT
The DNA here is from genome assembly GCF_024362965.1 of Panthera pardus. Taxonomy (NCBI): domain Eukaryota; kingdom Metazoa; phylum Chordata; class Mammalia; order Carnivora; family Felidae; genus Panthera; species Panthera pardus. The sequence goes on from NW_026526766.1 coordinate 54,451,523, forward strand.
AAGCGTCCGACTCTTGGTTTCAGCTCAGGTCGTGATCTCACAGTTTGTGACTTCGAGCTCCACATAGGGTTCCCTGCTTGGGATTCTCTCTCTCTCTCTCTCTCTCTCTCTCTGGCTCTCCTCCATTTGTACTCTCTCTCTCTCTCAAATATATTATTATATATATATTATTATATATTATATATTATATGTTATATATTATATATTATATATATTATATATTGGGTCATATATACATATATATATAAGCTTTAAAGTTTTTAAAAAGAATGGAATAAATGAAGGTAAAATTAACCATTTCTTTTATTCAATCTAAAAAATAGTAACACTGCATTCTGTTTATAGCGTATGATAAAGTAAAACATATGACACAAAGGATGAGAAGGAGGAATTGAAAATATACAGTTGGAAGGTCCTTACTCCACACATGAAGCAGTATAGTATCATTTGAAGATACTATTAGTTAAATACGTACATTATAAGCCCTAGGTTTAATAAAACAAATTTCCAAAGAAGTATAAGTAATAAGTCAACAGAGGAGATAAAATAGAATCACAAAAATTTTCTAGGCAGAAAAGGTGGGAGAGCAAAGAACAGATAGAAGAAATGGAAAATAGCTAAAAACACAATAGATCTGAATCCAACCATATAAATAATCACATTAAATGTGGATGATTCAAGAAAAACAGTTACAACACAACAATTTTCAGATGGGGCAAAAGAGCAAGACCCAAACATATGCTGTCTTTCAGAAATCTACTTTATCTATGGAGAAAGACAAACTGTGCAAACATTATATAAATGAAAGCTGGAGCAATTATGTTAATATCAGACAAAGTAAACCTCAACAAAAATAAGACTGGGGATGAAATAGGACATTATATAGATGGTCAATCCTCCAAGAAAAAATAGTAACTTATGTATGCACCAAACAACAGAGTTTTAAATATATTAGCAAAAAACTGATGGGACTGAAAGAGGAAATTAACAAAACCACAGTTACAGTTGAAAACTTCAATATTCCCCTCAGTAATGGATAGAACAACACCAAAATCATTAAGAATTACAGAAGAAGTGAACAACATTATCAATCAACTAAATCTAACCAATATATAGAAACACCACACAACATCAGCAAAATATAGTTTCTTTTCAACTGTACATAGAACATCATATTCTTTTTTTTTAATGTTTATTTATTTATTTTTGAGAGAGAGAGAGCACGCAAGCAGGGGAGGGACAGAGAGAGAGGGTGAGAGAGAATCCCAAGCAGGCTCCATGCTGTCAATAGAGCCCAACACAGGGCTTGACCCCACAAATCATGAGATCATAACCTGAGCCAAAATAAAGAGTGAGATGCTTAACTGACTGAGCCACCCAGGTGCCCCACTTAGATCATAATCTAAGCCTTAAAATAACTTCAACAAATTTAGAAGAACAGAAATCATACAAAGCCTTATTATCACCAAAAGAGAGTGGAAATCTAATCTCCCCATTCAGTCTTTGCTGACTGGGGTGGCAGGGAATCTGTTTTTCCATATTTGGTTGGAGTAAGGTGGTTATTATCAAAAAGTTTTCTGTCTTGCTAAATTGCCTTTTTCCTAGTTATTTAGCTAGAGAGAACAGGCTTTTCATTTGTGCCCAATTGTCTTTCCCAGATGCAGGCTTCTTCAGCACCCAATCTGGGATATATGGGAGGCAAAAAGGAATCTCAGGAAATACACCACTATGTCATTCTTTGGGCTCTAAGGTCCCTAAACAGTCTGCCCTTTTCTCTCCACCTTTTAGAGTATTTTTCTTATTTTTTAGGACAATTGTAGCATATTGTATTATATTGTATTTATATTATATTATATTATATTATATTATATTATATTATATTCATTATAAAAAGAGAAGATAAAGAGACCTAAATGGAGTTAAGGCTTCTATACTTCATTTGAACTACAAAAATGTTGACAACAGTAGATTGTGATAATTTAAGTAAGCATAACTTCAATCACTAAAAAATCTGCACAAAGAGATGCACTCAAAAACACTATATCTGAATAAAAATGAAATCAAAATTAAAAAATATAAAATATATTCAAGTAACTCACTAAAATGCAGGAAAAAGTAAACAGAGGAAAAAAACAGAAAAATAATCAAGGGGCAGGCTAAAGCACTAACATATCAAAATTGCATTAAACATAAATAGTCTAAATACAGAATTAAAAAACAAAGACTGGCAGAATGCATAAAAATGAAAATGGCCCAACTCTGAGCTATTTAAAAGCTCACTTCATTTAAAACTGATTAAACACAAAATGATAGAGGGATGCCTGGGTGGATCAGTCAGTTAAGTGTCTTACTCTTGGTTTTAGCTCAGGTCATGATCTCACAGTTTGTGAATTTGAGTCCTGATTTCTGCTCTGGCTGATAGTGTGGAGCCTGCTTGGGATTCTGTCTCACCCTCTCTCTGCCCCTCCACCCCCCTCCCTCTCTCTCAAAGTAAATAAATAAACTTGAAACACAAAATGATGGGAAAAGATATGCCAAGCATTAAGCAAAGAAAGTAAGAGTGCCTGTATTACTATCAGATAAAATAGGCTTCAGAGCAAAGAAAGTTACCAGGGACAAAGAGGGACAGTACATGATGACAGTCCACCAAAGAGATACAATAATCCTAAATGTGTATGCACCAAAAAAAAAGAGCTGCAAAATAAGTGAAACAAGAAGTGGCAGAACTAAAGGGAGATATAAAGCAATCCGCAATTTTAGTGGGAAACTTCAAAACTCTTCTTCTCTCAAAAACTGATAGAACTACTACACAGACAATCAGCAAGGACAGGGAAGAACTTAACAGCACCATAGACTAACAGGATCTAACTGACATTTATAAAACATATCACACAGCAACAGCAGAATATATATTTTTTCAAGTAAATGAGGACATAGACATGCATGGAGGCATCTGCTATACCCATTACACTTTCTCTATTTGACCTTTTTCCAACAGAAAAAGTAATAAATACTTGCTAATTATAACCAGTGAAGTAATACAATACAATGTCATACAAAGATTAATCCAGGGGCGCCTGGGTGGCTCGGTTAAGCGTCTGACTTCAGGTCAAGAGATGATCTCACAGTTCGTAGGTTCAAGCCCCGTCGGGTTCTGTGCTGACAGCTCAGAGCCTGGAGCCTGCTTCAGATTCTGTGTCTCCCTCTCTCTCTGCCCCTTCCCTGCTCGTGCTCTGTCTCTCTCTCTCTCTCTCTCTCTCTCTCTCTCAAAAATAAAATAAAAACATTTTTAAAAAATTAAGATTAATCATGGCTGACCCACTCCTCCACAATTCCAGCTTGCATTGTTATTGTGGGTATGAAACATCTGTAATCCGCCGAGAAAAATGAATCATCTCGACAGCTCCTACAGCAGCAAAGAGAATGAAGGACTCAGTAGAGCATACTGATCAAAAGTCCAAACTTTAGCATTCTACCTACCACGCTGGAGTCCCTCTCCTAAAACTTACTGGCTGCAGCTGACATTTACGAATCCCCAGGTTCTCTAAGCCTCCTTTTCCTCAACTGTATAATGTGGATAAGAAGAGCAGCTACATTACAGGCATTCTTTTTTCTCTCAGGACCACACCATCTCTCACATCTGTTTCTCTCTGTTCTTTTCTTCCCTCTGCAGACTAGAAAAAACAAAATGGGGAGAAACTTGCCATATGCATGGTAAAGTTTTAACGTCCTTACTACATAAATTTCAGTAAAAAAAAAAATTGAATAGGGCAATAAAAACACTAAGAAAGAATATTAATAGGCAATTCACACACAAAAAATTGAAAGGGCCAAAAAAAAGGTATGAAAGCCTCACTTTTATTCAGATAACTAAAAGAAAAACTCAAATGGGCAAAAAAAACTCACCCTAGTGACCAAAGAATTGAAATTTAAAAGTATATGTCATTTTTACTCATAAAATTAGCAAAAATAAAATAAAAGTAGTATTAAGAATTCAGCATAATTTACATTTGTTTAGAACCACTGATCACTGATAGTGATTAAATCACCGATAGTGATATAAACTTTCTACAAGAATTTGGCAACATCTACTACAAACCTTTAAAGTAGTCATCACCCTTCTTGATATTTATACATTATTTGTACTTACTTTAGGAAGCTATTATGCTGCAGAACACATCAGAGATTCACATAAAGATTTATAAGAAGATACCAAGTTTTAGCTATAATCTACTGAAAAACTAGAAACCTAACATTATTTTTTTAAGCTTATTTATTTATTTTGAGAGAGAGAGAGCCCGCACAGGGGAGGGGCAGACAATCTCAAGCAGGCTCCATGTTGTCAGCGCAGAGCCCAGAATGGGGCTCAAACCCACAAACCATGAGATCATCACCTGAGCCCAAATCAGGAGTTGGACACTTAACCAACTGGGCCACTCAGGCACCCTTAGAAACCTAAATTTATAAGGAAAGCGATGATAAAATTAATTGTGATATGTACATATATCATAACAGCCATTAAAATCATGTTTTCTAAAATTATCTCATGATAGGAGTAAATGAATATAATATAATGTTAAGACAAAAGCAGTATAGAAACCATACATATAATACATATGTTAAAAAGAAGTATATATAATATATATACATATACACACATGTATATATATATACACATATATACATATATACATACATATATACACATGTATATATATATACATATATATATACATATATATATGTATATATATATATATACACACACACATATATATATATGTATATATATATATAGTGCCCTCCCTCAGAAACTAGCACAGTGCTGATACAAAATAGGAATGCCCAAATGTTAAATTTAACAAAGCGATTGCTTTTGTAACCAAAGAAAGTTTAGTGAATTTTATTCTCAGTTATAATTTATTCAAGGAATAATTATTTTATGTAAGTGGCATTATAATTGATTGAGCCTAATTGAGCATTTCTCGGGTATTTCCAGAATTTCACATAAGTTTAAAATCATAAAAGAAGACACTATTACAGGGCACCTGGGTAGCTCAGTCAGTTGAGCGTCCAACTTTGGCTCAGGTCATGATCTCATGGTTTGTGAGTTCAAGCCCCACGTCGCGCTCTGTGCTGACAGCTCGGGGCCTGGAGCCTGCCTCGGATTCTGTCTCCCTCTCTCTCTCTCTCTCTCTCTCTCTCTCTCTGCTCCTCCCCTGCTCACACTCTGTCTCTCTCTCTCAAAAATAAATAAAGATTTTAAAAAATTAAAAAAAGAAGACACTGTTAACATTATAATAAATTAGAGGTTATGTTTTTTATTTCATTTTATTTTATGTTATTTAAAAATTTTTAATACTTATTTATTTTTGAGAGAGAGAGAGAGAGAGAGAGCCCTCCGAAGTCAGAGGATTAACTGACTGAGCCATCCAGGTGCCCCAGAGATTGTGTTTTAAATATTCTTATTTTATATATTAGCTCTCATTCCAAAAAGAACTTTAGGTGACCTAAATAAAAACATACAATAACAGTTGTTTATATTTATCAAGTGCTTATTAAATGTCAGGTTTTCTTCTAACAACCCCATCATTCTCCCAATTTCACAAATGAAGAAACCGAGGCACAGTGCTTAGGAAAATATACAAGATCACACACCTGATAGGGGCACCTGGGTGGCTCAGTCAGTTAAGCGTCCGACTTCAGCTCAGGTCATGATCTCATGGTCCGTGAGTTCGAGCCCCACATCAGGCTCTGTGCTGTCAGTTCAGAGCCTGGAGCCTGCTTTGGATTCTGTGTCTCCCTCGGTCTCTGCCCCTCCCCCACTCATGCTCTGTCTCTCTCTGTGTCTCAATAAATGTTTAAAAAAATTTTTTTAATAAAAAAAAGATCACACACCCGATAAACGGATGAGTTAGGATTGAACTCAGACCCTCTGGCTCCAAAACCCACAGTCTGGGGACTGCAGAACTGCCTTGGTACACGAAGACACTGACACCGTCAGAATCAGCTACATTCTGATTTTTAACACCCGAGGTGATTTCTTCATGTTCTATATCCAACCATTAAGTACAATGAATGAATTGAAGCACGAATCACACTGACCAAGGACTGAGGTGGACAATGTCTGGATTTTGAGCCCACCCCTCTTTCAACCCTTAACTTCTCTCCTTGTTGTAGCCATTTTCCCAAAACAATACCTATATCCTCATGTCCTCCTTGCCTTCCACCCCAACCACATTTATGAACAGGAAAGAATCATGAAGCTTATTCATTCTCAGGTATGAAATAACTGATGTGACGTTGTTACCCCTGCCAAGGAATTAGGAATTTTTTTTAATGTTTATTTATATTTATTTTGAGAGAGAGAGAGTGTATGTGGGAATGGGAGCGAGGGAGGGGCAGAGAGAAAGGGAGGGAGAGAGTCCCAAGCAGGCTCCATGCTGTCAACAAGGAGCCCGACGTGGGGCTCAAACACACAAACTGTGAGATCACTACATGGGCCGAAATCAAGAGTCAGACGCTTAACCAACTGAGCCACCCAGGCACTGTGGAATGTGGATTTTTAACAAGAAATAGAGTCTTAAATCAAAAGACAAAACCTCTAACAGTGAGGGCTTCAAAGATTGACAAGGCCATGAAAGAGACAGTTTGGATATAGAGAATTTCTGGTACCACTAAAATTATATCCATAAAGGGACTGTCTGGACCTCTGAAAATAGCATGAGCTCGGGAGTCTACCATTTTCTAGCTGTGTGAACTTAGGAAATGTAATTAATTGGGCCTCTTTTTTTAAAAAAATTTTTAATATAATTTATTGTCAAGTTGGCTAACATACTGTGTATACAGTCTGCTCTTGGTTTTTTCCCATGATTCATCGCTTACATATACAACACCCAGAGGTCATCCCTACAAGTGCCCTCCTCAATGCCCATCACCCATTTTCCCTTCTCCCCCTTTTTTTTAATTTTTGAAGGACAGCATAGTACCTGCTTTCTAGGGATGTGACAAGATTTAGTGATAATGTATCTAAATTAGCACCCACAGTCTCTAGCGTAGGGTTAATGCTCCATAAATTATTGGTACTGATATTTAGTATTCATTTTGGCAATAGTATAAGTATTATCATTAGTGACATTAATTAACATTAATGAAAAGTACTGAAGCTAGCATCTAGATTTGAACTTTAGCTCTGCCACCTACTAGCCTTGTAAGCCTGCAAATAATACGTAATCAACCCAGACCCTGTTGGGAGAGGCAGTCCCCATGGGCCCTGAGCACCCTGCATGTTTTTGCTGGGTACGCTGAGAATGTAAGGCTCTTGTGGCTCTTTATGGGGCCCATTTCTCAGGGTTGTTTTTGCAGCCAGCAACCTTGAAGGATAAAGCAGTGTTTCCACTCAAAGAGTAGGTTTCCTTAGCGCTCACTGTGAGAACAATAAATTCTTCTTCTATAACACAACCCACTGCACATGCAGCGTCCACCTAGATCCATCTATGTCATCCCGTGGGGCTTGGAGGGCAAGGGCGGTGGAGCCGACCCCATGCTTTCACTGTTTGCTGTGCTGCCTTTGCCTCTGACCTAGGTTTTTATGTCTGGTGCCAGCATCCAGAGAACAGTAACAGGCTGGCTTGTCTTCTTACACATATGGTAAAATCTCAGCGCCTTCAGAAATCATGAAAGCCTCTTAGTTTTCTCGTTTCCCACAGAAGAACAGCATCACCTGCCCTATCTCCCTCAAAGAACTATCAGAAAAGCTGAACGAAATATATATTCATGCACAGTGTCAATTTTTATGTAAGCTGAGAGACCAGCAGAACACAAGTGACTGCGGATCATAAGGGGACCCGTATGTGACAGCAATGAGAGACTCTCATAACATAGTTAATTTATTATATTGTGAATTCCAAGTCAGCAAGTGTCTATATTTTGCAGGCTCTATCTTGAAAGCATTCGCTGTGATTTTGGTACCAAGAGATACCAGATACTGAGAACAATGGCGTGTAAGTGATGCACTCCTATGCATGTGTGTGACTAAACCTTCTGGTAAGTCATTAACTGAAACAAAGACAAGTCTCCAAAACATCAGCTTTCCTCTGTTGAGATATCATCATCCCTCCTTATTGTAGTTTTGATGTAATGACTCACATTTTCATTTTTCACTTACCTAGATGACCTTTATACTGTGGGGATTCACCACTAGTTTCTATAGGTACTTGGTCTTTTTCTTCAGGACTAAAAACCATGGAGAATCACAGAGAGAGTCAGATTTTCCCTGCTCCTCCTACCTCATGTGCATCAAGACCAAAGAAAAACACATCTGCTCTGAAACTTACTGCCAACTACAAAGAACTAATGAAAACCAGAGCCTCTGAACAGTACAATGCTAGTTACAGTCTGTATCTATCAAGCAATTCCTGGATGTGCAATGACCCATATGCTGAAACCTTCACATGGCCAGATGGGCGCTGCCCAAATTCAGAGAACCACTGAGGATCATTCAAAATCTCCATAACTAGTACCCTTGACATTTACCAAACCAGAAACTAAACCTGGCCCATGTGAAAAGTGATTAAGTGAAAATCATGAACACAGCTTTAATATTTCATAAGAAGCCTCTAATTCAAGGACAGCCTTTTGTTTCAACAGTAAACCAAAATGATCAGAAACCCATATGCATATGAGCATGATGAATGTTTTATTAATAACAAGTGGCCCAAATTGAGATCCAAACATAGCTATCTGTAAATGTCAGATGAACTAGTGGGAGGCCCAAAGGAACTAATTTGCATGAATCTGTTTGTAAGTGACTAGGGTTTTTGGGGTTGTGGGGTTTTTTGCCTTGTCTTGTTTTTTGGTTTGGACTAATCAAAGACGGAGGTTCTGTGTGGCACTTTAAAGAAATCTGAGAAACGGACAAGAGAATATAGTACATGCCTCTCCCCTTTGCCACCGGACCCATGAGCACAGGCGGAACCAGCTTGTGAAGCACGGGGATATATCAGAGCATAAAGACCATAGCTTTGATTCCAAGCGACAGAATGAAACCTTAAAACATACAGTCTCCCTGGCAATCAGAAACTGTGTTCAATAGCTTTTGTTGCTGTTACACTAACCCTTTAACTGTGTGCCTGGTCTATTTGCTCTGGTTCAGTGATCCTAGACAACAGACTTTAATGTGAAAAACAGGTAAACAGCTCAGCAATACTAGCTGAACACTGTAACAGTTTCTCCGAGGTTTGAGGGCATTCTTTGCAACCTGCATTTTCTCATAATAATAGCCAATCAAGGGAGTGGAGGAAATGAAGGAAGAAAGGTGAGAGAAAGAGAATGAGAGAGACTGAGCAGGATCTAAGAACTCAAAATTCGTAAAGTACTGTTTTTCAGTTAGTCTTCCTGATTTTTTTTCATTTCTGTTGTTTTCCTTTTTTAAACACTGATAAAATCCTACATAATTTTCTTTTTATGTAATTGCTCTCTCCCTAACCATAACAATGCCTGTGCTTCTGGTTTGGGTCACTACACCTCAGACACACACAGGCGCATCCTTCTCTTGGTCTTTTCAGGACTGTGGCACTGACCCAGGAGCCCTCTCCCGCCCAAGAGATGTGCATATTCTCAGCAGATCAACCGCCCGGAAGTGAGGAGGGCAAGGTCATGCCCCTCAGTGTCATGGGCCCTTGGAAAATGTGGACATTCCCACTGCAACCTGCAGTCTGATCCAGACAGACTGACCCTTATAACACAGGAACCAGGAGCTCCTGGAGACACTCAGTTCCACAGCAGGTTAGTCTGGAATAAAGGCTCAAACTTTCAACAACAAACTGCAGAGAGGAAGGAGACCACCGGACACAGTTAAGGCAGGCACTGCTTTGTTCTCCAGGGGAGTTTTCAGTAGGATGCATACACATCGCACTTGCAACCATTTATAAAACTTGTAGCACAGCTGCCTTGGTGGTCAGAAGTCTGTAGTCACGGACTTGTTGCTTTAATTATGTTTTGTCACTGACATCACTCATCTGTTACACACCAGTATAATTCCAAACTCTACTGCAAACCGCCACTCCCAGGACTATGAGATGTGGTAAAATCCTCAGGTCAGCCTCCACAGGCTGAACCATTTCAAGGCAGATGCCACTTGTTTCTTCTTTTTTTTTTTTCTTTTAATTTTTATTTTGATGTTATTACTTATTTTTGAGACAGAAAGAAAGCACGAGCTGGGGAGGGGCAGGGAAAGAGGCAAACAAGAACCAAAGTGGGCTCCACGCCAACATTACAGAGCCCGACGCAGGGCTCAAACTCACAAGCCATGACATCATGGCCTGAGCCAAAGCCGAACCCTTAGCCGACTGAGCCACCCAGGTGCCTCTCACTTGTCTCTTCTTAGTGAGGGAGCTTGTAGTTGTCTCCCATGTGTTTCTGAATAATGTTCCTCCTGACACCTCCCTGAATCCTCCATTCAACTGCCGCTGGCACTCAGGGAAAGTGATGCTTGGTGCCATCCATGGAATGTCTTTTCCACCAAAGGTGAGTAAAAGAGACCGATGTTCTCCATACCTTACCCCTGCCATAATTCCCTGTATTCTGCTTTATCTACTTTAATACCACCCTCTGAAAAACAAAATCTCCTAAATATGACAATCTTTGTCCTAGGTTTATGTCTTTTTTTTAATTAAATGTACATCTTGCCTCCCATGTTTTAGTATTCTAGTACCCTTGAGTAGCAGGGGTCATAAATTGTAGCCAATAACATTAGAGAAGCTGGGCTCTAGTCTGGTCCCTGCCACCTTCCAGGTGGGTGATACTGGGCAATAATTTCTATCTCAAGGTGCTCACCTATATGGGGTAATTATCCTACCTCAAAGGCAGTTGTCAGATTATCTGTTATATTGTCAAATTCCCTCAGACCCTACGGAAGTCCTCTAATTGAACACATCTGGGACTAGAAGTTCATAGGTTAATCAAAAAAAGCCATAAATATGGAGAAATCTTATGAATTAATAATACATACTGTGGTAAGCAGAACAGTTGGCCTCCCAAAGATGTTCGCATCCTAATTTCCAGAACTTATAAGTATGTTGTTATGTGACCAAGAGGAATCAAGATGGCAGAAGGAATTAAGATTGTTAATCAGATGATCTTAACATGGGAAGATTATCCTGGATTATCCCAGTGGACCCAATGTAATCACAAGCGTCCTTAAAAGTGGGAGTGGGAAGAGTGCCTAGGTGGCTCAGTTGGTTGAGTGTCCAACTTCAGCTCAGGTCATGATCTCATGGTCCGTGAGTTCAAGCCCCATGTCAGGCTCTGTGCTGACAGCTCAGAGCCTGAAGCCTGCTTTAGATTCTATGTCCCTCTCTCTCTGTCTCTCTCTGCCCTCCCCTTCTTGCGCTCTCTCTCACTCTCAAAAAAATAGAATAAACATTAAAAAAAAAAGTGGGAGTGGGAAGCAAAAGAGGAAAACCAAAGAGGTGAAAGCACGAGAAGCATTCAGCCTCGCATTCCTGTCTTTGAAGATGGCCACAAGCCCAGTAGTATAGAAGTCCCATAGAAGATATAAAAGGAAGAGAAATGGATTCTCCCCTAGACCTTCCACAAGGAAGGCACCCCTGCTGACACTTTGATTTCAGCCCAGTGAGACACATTTTGGATGTGTCAATCACAGACCTTTAAGATAATATATTTGTGCTGTTTCAAGTCTCTATGTTGTGTACTTTGTCACAGCAGCAAAAAGAAACTAATACATATTAGTAACATTTCAGATTAAAACATGTAATTGTTCATTCACCTGCCAATCTTTTGATTTGACTATATATCAGAGATAAGAGTTACACAAAGTCCTTTTTTATTAAATAACATTCATATATTTGGCTACAATTTCCATTTTGGTTTCTTAAAATGAAGCAGGTATCTGCTAAAAGACTGTATCCAAATATAAAACTAACTCTTACAACACATTCAGATGATAAAAAACAAACCAACAGAAAAAAGGCAAAAAAGTAGACATTTCACAAAAGAAGTTATAGGAGTAACCAAAGAGCATGGGACAAGATGCTCGACATCATTAGTCATCAGAAAAATGCAAATTAAAATCACAGTGAGATAAACTGCATACCACTAAAATAACTAAAATTTAAAATATTAAGTACTGTCAAGGATTAGAGTTTCCATTACACTGCATTTTTATTTTTATTTTTATCTTTAGCTTTTTAAAAATTTCTTTTTAAATAGCTTTTTAAAAAGTAGGGGGCTCCTGGGTGGCTCAGTTGGTTAAGTGTATGACTTCAGCTCAAGTCATGATCTCACAGTTTGTGACTTTGAGCCCCGTGTCAGGCTGTGTGCTGACAGCTCAGAGCCTGGGGCCTGCTTCCAGAATCTGTGACTCCCACACTCTCTCTGCCCCTCCCCTACTCATGCTGTCTGTCTGTGTCTCTCAAAAAATAAATAAACGTTAAAAAAAATTTTTTTTTAATTTTTTAAGTAGGCTCTAGGCCCATCGTGGGGCTTGAACTCATGACCCCAAGATCGAGAGTCACACCCTCCATCCAGGACCCCCTCTGCAGCATTTTTTTTTTTAATTTTTTTTTTAACGTTTTTTATTTATTTTTGAGACAGAGAGAGACAGAGCATGAATGGGGGAGGAGCAGAGAGAGAGGGAGACACAGAATCGGAAGCAGGCTCCAGGCTCTGAGCCATCAGCCCAGAGCCCGACGCGGGGCTCGAACTCACGGACCGCGAGATCGTGACCTGAGCTGAAGTCGGCCGCTCAACCGACTGAGCCACCCAGGCGCCCCAGCAGCATTTTAAATAATATATTTTGTTATCTATTCTTAGAAGTTTCAGCAATGGTTCAGCTGACTCTACAACTTACTCAAGAAGCAAACTGATGGATTTTCCAAGAGAAAATTGATACATATTTTTAAGACTAAAGTTATCTTTAAGATGTATATTCAAAGTAGGGCGCCTGGGTGGCCCAGTCAGTTAAGCATCTGACTTCAGCTCAGGTCATGATCTCCAGGCTCTGTGCTGACAGCTCAGAGCCTGGAGCCTGCTTCAGATTCTGTGTCTCCTTTTCTCTCTGCCCCTCCTCTGCTCATGCTCTGTCTTGCTCTGTCTCTCAAAAATAAATAAATGTTTAAAAAAAAATGTTTTTTTAAAAATATGTATATTCAAATAAAAATAGATCCGATGAGCATGAGATTTCTTTCCCATAATAGTATTTCAGGAAACAAAGTAGCAATATCAATAGAGTCTCAAGGAAAGAATATTGTGACCCAGAATTACTGTTCATGTGAAAGGGAAAAAAAGAAACCAGTGAAGAAATGGTAGTGAGCCATGTAACAGGAAGGAAGAGGACGAAGAAGAAGGGGAGGAGGAGGAGGTAAGAGAGGGAGGGAGGAGAGAAAGCAATGAAGGAAGGAAAAAGTGAGGGAAGAAGGGAAGGCGGAAAAGGACATGTATCAAAAATAATCCTTGAGAAAAGGAAATGTGACCAAAAATTAAGTAATAATTACGTGGATCTAAAATATTATAGGGGTACCTGGGTGGCTCAGTTGGTTAAGTGCCTGACTCTTGATTTCAGCTCAGGTCATGATCTCACAGTTCGTGAGATCAAGCCCCACATTGGGCTCTGTTGCTGACGGCACGGAGCCTGCCTGGGATTCTCTCTCTCCCTCTCTCTTCCCCTCCCCCCACTCTCTTTCTTTCCCTCTCTCTCATAATAATTAAACATTAAAAAAAATAAAAATAAATAAAATACTACATATGTTTTAGGGGCATCTGGGTGGCTCAGTTGGTTAAGCTTCTGACTCTTGATTCCAGCTCAGGTCATGATCTCGTGGTTCATAGTTCATAGTCTCAAGCCCCACGTTGGGCTCTGCACTGAGAGCACAGAGCCTGGTTGGGTTTCTCTCTGTCTCTCTCTGCCCCTCCCCTGCTTACATGCATTCTCTCTTCTTCTCTCTCAAAATAAATAAACTTAAAAAAATTAAATAAAATAAAATAGTACATAGTTTTCATATCTTAGGATATAATTAACGATGTGAGAGGAGAAAGTAAAAGCACACTAAAAGTTCTCAGCTTTTACTCTCTGTCATATGTGAAATGTTATAAAATTTCCAAAAATTGAGGACTTTGATACAATGATATGTTATATAGTCATTAAAAGTATGTAGTTCTGATTAAAGATAGCACAATAAACCCATTTCCCTCAGGTCACATGGACCAGACATGGTTCCCATGCCCAAACCTGGGCCCATTTGCAAAGACCAATCGTGAGGCATTCTGGGTTGGGAGTGAGGCTGACCTTCTTGGAGAACAAGAGGGCTTTACTAGCCCCACGTCATGGTTCTGTTTTCAGGAAAGAAAAGATGGAAGGATTGGCTGTTTAGAAACCAGTGGTTAGTGTCAATGTCCTCCAGCCCAAGATCACAAGGAACACACCCAAAGCTGAATGAGCTAAGTTTAGCACTCATTGCAGTGAGGGAGAAGGCACGGCATAGGGGACCGCGGGGCATCTCAGTAAGAAAGAGTGAGAAAGGACTAATTACAGAAGTTAGCCAAGGGCTAGGTGATTTGGGGGAGGGCTAAAGGCAGCAGGGTTCACAATGGATTGGATGCTACCAGGAAACGAGGGCAACTCTAGCCTTGTTGTCCTAGTAAATCTGACCTATCAGGCAAGCGATATAAACCAAAGCCAGAGCTGTGATAGCCACTCATATTAGCCAGGAAAGGAGGATGTTCAGTACTTTTGTGGTTTGTTTTTGTCTGTACTTGGAAAATGATCAAGTTCTCTCATGTATGTTTTCTCTCATTTCACCATGGTCACAGAATTCCCTTGTGTGACGTGGATAGATGTTCAGTGAGGTTATTTGTGTCCAACAGGAGAACACTGTGGCCTCATTGTTCAGTGTCCTGCCAGTCCCTGAATGTCAGGAGTGCCTTGCCTCCTTTTCCACAGTTTTATCCAAATGGCGGGGTTGAGGGGAAAGCTAATCCTGATGCCATTATTTGTACCTATTACTTTTGGTGCTGTTCCATATGCCCAGTAAGAGGCACAAATGTGGCAAGATTTCAGTAACAACTATTTCAGTTTACATAGTTTGTGTGTAAACTAATGAAACAGTTCATTTTCTCTGTGTGGGAAAATGACCCCCTCCCACCCCTCGGTTCCCCTAGAGCACCACTAGGGTGTTTCTGTTTGCAATAAACATATCGGGTTTTATTTACTTGGTCCTCCCTAACACTCACAAATATTGATTTATATCAGTTGGTTTATTTAACCGGCAAGCAAAAGAAAGCTTCCCCAAATGAACATCTCTAAGCCAAGTTTCTGGCCGGAGGGAATATGCTTCCCTTTCAGTTATAATTCTCTCCCAACAAGGTACTATCAGGGGAAGCCTAAGAAACAGCATGTGCCACTCAGCTCATTGTGGCTTTAGATCAAGCCTCAGCTGTAACCAGAGCTGAGTTACAAAATACAGATACCAATGGAAACAAAAGGTTCCATTTCCACTGGAAAGAGTAGCTTCCAGATCTCGGTGGGCAACAAAGAGAAAAGAATACTTCTCAGAAATTGAACATGAGGCTTTTTCTCTCTCCGGTTTACCTTCAGAGCGCTGCCATTCTGAGTTTTCCACCCATTTGAACCTTCTCAGCTCAAGGAAGACAAAATAAGACTAAACTGGCAATCGTTGAGTCAGACAAATAAATCGGGCAACTATCTTCTACAGTCTCCTAAGTGGGACACAAAAGACAGCCAGAGACACAAGTCAGGCTAGCGTGCCTCCGGGGAGCTAGAGAGCCCCAAAACCAGGAAAGAGTTGGATCTCGGCTGTGCCTGCCCACCCAAAAGAGCAGAGACAGCCAGTAGGCAAAGCTCACTTGTCTGAGGATGTGTTTTGTGGAACAAGCGAAAGTTGGAGAAATCACTCTCCTCAGATTTCCATCCTTTTCCCATTCCCTGCCACCTGCACTATCATAGGCTTCTCTAACCCGGGTCAGTTGGTCAGAGAGGCCCTTCCTTCTGGTTTCCAGGACAGGATTCCATGACAGAGCCTTCCAGGAGAAACTTCACAAGAGGTTGAGCCCCGCTTTGTTTGTCAGCAGGAATCCCACCACCTCCCCCCCACCCCCACCAGCCCCTGACAACAGGAATACCTGATGACCCATTTACAACCCTGGGTCTAATGCAGCAGGGGTCTAATGAAGAAAACACGTGACTCTTCATCTCAGGGTCATGAGTTCAAACCCTACATTGGGCCTAGAGCTTACTCTAAACAAAAACAAAAACAAAACAAAACAAAAATTGCTACAAATCTCAAGGTGGTGCCTGATCCTGACCCTGTCACCCAGGCACTTAGGATCTGCCCTGGGCCAGGTGGTAGACCCCGTAGTCACAGCTTCCCTTTCTGTCCTCTCTACCCCACCCCATCCCTTGCCCTGTGTAGGGACCAAGGGCAGTACCCCAAAGGCCACTTTGGCATGAAGATTATTTTGAATTAAAAGCAATCAAAAGCCAACAAATTCAGAAGAAGCTCTTTATCTCCCCTTCAACTAACAAAAAAGAATTTAGACAGAAGACATTCCTGAGGAAGAGAACTATCACTATAGACAACTATATTATAATATGAACTAGGTATAGTAGACAGGGAGGAACCTAGTGAGGCTTGTTTCATCAAAGTCCTCTGTGTCCTGTCATTTCCGAGCAGCCCAGCAAACACTTGGTTACCATTTATTCTTTTTCATCTTCCTGTGAGTTGCACTCCTTCCCTTTGAAGTCTCAGACCCCTATCCCCTTCTCCTTAGTTCAGAATGACATAAATACCTCATTTTGCCTGCCTTTCTAATTTCATGTCTGTGTGGCTTCCTCATATATACAAAATTAAATTTTATTTTCTCCTGTTAATCTGTCTCATGTTAATTTGATTGTTAGTCCAGCTAAAAGGACCTTCACGGACAGAGGAAATTCTTCCTCTCAACACCTGAAGCATTGATCCAGACTCTGGGACATGACTTTTTCCTTTATTTTCCTGCCTTACACTCCCACTGTTCCCTAAGGCCACCTGAGCCCAAGGAAGCCTGATTAAGACCCAAAGATCATGCCAGCCTCTTCTGGGAGACTGGGTACTATCTCAGCTCCCTGCCTCTGGCTAAGCACCTAGTTTAAACTGACCTTTCCTTACCCCTTCCAAAGCCAAACCTGTCACATTTATTCTGACCTGAACCTGAGGTCTCACACCCCTCTATTCTTCATAATATTCTGTACTGATTGGTAAACAATAAAAATCAGATTCACAGTCTCAGCTATACAAACCTCAAACTAATGAGGTGATATAATCATGTCACAGTGAAAAAAGGATACGGGGTACATGTAAGAAGAAATCATTTGCTGTAACAAGTCTGAGCCCAGTTTCTACCCAATGTTGGTTGTGTAGGTGGCCCTTGACAAACGGGGAGCACATACACATAAAATCAAATGCCTGCCTGGAAAATATCTGCATGTCAATCATGTGATTAATCAACTCCGCATCACGGCCACATTATATATGTCATTTTATATGTTAAAGTTTAAAAAATGCGGACCCTTCTAATGTGCAGTCTCTCCCATCCTCTGCTGAGTGGTAAATCATGGTTCCAGGAGCTTGCACTTCCTCTCCCTCCCCCTTTCTCCTGGAGGGTTCTGAGGGTTACGCATTTGCCCTTCAGCAGTGATGAATGGAGTGTTGTGCTAATGCTGGGCGCCACCATTATTCATGTCCCCATCCTCTGTCCAGGCCTTTAATTGCAGCATGGTGCAAGTAGAAGCAAAAACTGTATTACAGAGGAAAACTTTCATCTTCCTGATTATAATAGCTGACAAAAGGCAGGCTCTTCTATTAATCTTGGGCACCTTCCACCAGAGGGGCATCCATTCACTCACCAGATTCATGCAGGACCCATATCGAGCCAGCATCACACGGAAACAGAAGATGTGGCTCTTGGGACCCATAACTTCAGCCAGAAGAAGCTGAGCTGATAATCATATCACTCTGTGGTCACATCCTTAATCGGCCTATTATGGGGCATAAATTAAGAATTTTACCGGAGAGAATCTAGGTCTCAGAATTCCTGACTGCAGGGACCCAGATGAGCTCTGCTGAATAAAAAGTTTTCCAGCATATTCTAGCTCTCTCACTGCAGCCTATTATAATCCAGTTCACGCTTATTCAGAAATGCCCTGGATTCGTCAGAGTCCTCTTTCCTCCCTTTTTAGTTCTTAAAGCAATATTCAAAAGACGGTATTCAGCTACACAAATCATATCTAAAGGATATTGGCCAAAGATCTATTGTTCCATATGTATAATTATAGTGATTTTTTGTCATAATTAACAAAGAGACAGACAAGTGGCAAGCCCATCAGACCACAATAAAAGCATCAATTTGGGGGGCGCCTGGGTGGCTCAGTCAGTCAGTTAAGCATTGGACTTCGGCTCAGGTCATGATCTCACCTTTCATGAGTTCGAACCCCACATAGGGCTCTGCTGACAGCTCGGAGCCTCAAGCCTGCTTCAGATTCTGTGTCTCCCACACTCTCTCTGCCCCTCCCCTGCTCATGCTCTCTCTCTCTCTCTCTCTCTCTGTTGAAAATAAGTAAACATTAAAAAAAAATTTCAAAAATGAATAAATGTTAAAAAAGTTTTTAATAAAAATGAAAAGCATCAATTTGGGTTACAAGACAGTCCATTACTGTAGTTGATCATGGTTTCTATTAAGTCTTGGAGCCACAAAGGTTGTAGTGTCAGGAACTGACCATTTTCAGACAACAAGCCCCCTTTTCTCAAGAGCTAAAGATAAATCTTTTCCTTTGGTATCTGGGACAAAATTGGCTATGCCACCTCAAGGTGGGACACAAAAAGAGGCAGTCAGAAGAGGTGTCCAGGGGCTCCTGGGTGGCTCAGTAGGTCGAGCGTCTGACTTCGGCTCAGGTCATGATCTTATGGTTCGTGGGTTCAAGCACCATGTCAGGCTTTGCACTGACAAGCAGAGAGGCTGCTTTGGATTCTGTGTCTCCCTCTCCCTCTACCCCTCTCCTCTCTCTCACTCTTTCTCTCAAAAATAAATAAACATTAAAAAATTTTTAAAAGGGGCGCCTGGGTGGCTCAATCGGTTAAGCATCCGACTTCAGCTCAGGTCATGATCTCATAGTTTGTGAGTTCCAGCACCGCATCAGGCTCTGTGCTGACAGCTCAGAGCCTGGAGCCTGCTTCAGATACTGTGTCTCCCTCTCTCTCTGCCCCTCCTCCTCCTCCTCTCTCTCTCTCCAAAAATAAACATTAAAATTTTTTTAAAAGATTAAAAAAAAAAAAAAGAAGGGGTGCCCGTTGGTGGAAAGTGCCAATTTTGAACACTTTGAACAGTGGCTTCTTATTCTATCCTTCCAATCTCCTTTTTTATAGAAGCTATAGCACGTGCCTGCATGCGTGCATGTGTGTGTGTGTGTGTGTGTGTGTGTGTGTGTGTGTGTGTAGAGACAGAGAAAAAAAGTTAAAACAAACTTTAGAGAGTTTCTATCCCTTGCCAAGCATCTCACAGTCTAGTCAAGGAGATGGACAAAAATTGCACTAATTGCGAAACAGCATATTACACTTTATGATGGAAAGGTCGTGCGGGCACCAAGGAGGGAGTGGTAAACGCTGTCAGGTGAAGGCAGAGAAGACTTCATGGAAAAGGTGATGAATAAACTGACTCCTGAAGAATGAGTAGGAATTTCCAGATTCCTTATGGGGTTAAGGCCATTTCTGCTTAGCTTGGGTGAGCAGTTCTCAAACTTTAGTCTGCAAGTTTACTAAAGCACAGATGGCTGAGCCTCACCAGCAGAGTTTCTGATTGAATAGGTCTGAAGTGGGCTCACAAATTTGCATTTCTAACAAGCTCACAAGTGATGCTAATGCTGAGAACTGGGGCTTAGGTGCAGGGTGAGGAGCAGAAGTGGAGAAAGATACACTGGAAAATAGGCATGGCCTGGATCATAAGGGACCCTGGGGTCCACAGGGAGACCAATCACTCTCTGGACAGTAAAGACCCACTGACACGTGTTAAGCCACAGACTGGAGTAACTGTAATTGTGTTTTCAGAGGTCACCTTTGGTGCAGGTGTACAGGAACAGGGTGGTTATAACTGGGTCTCACTCAGGAAATGAAGTTAGAACAAAAGCCCCAGGGAGTGATAGGAACATCTAGGAAGGATGTGAGGTTACTTTATGTGAAAATGAGAACACTCGCCTGGTCTCCTGAGCTCTCCTCTCAAAGCAGGGAAATAAATCAACTGTCTCCTTTGCCTCTAGAAACTCTTATTCGTTTTCATCCCTTATTAAAATATGCATGATGTATCTTCTGGGAATGGACACACAGGTTTCAGTATCATTTACTTACCTGCCATAGTTTGTTAATTCTTTTTTTCCAAGAAATAAAAGGAAACATCCTTGTTTACTGAAGTCAGAGTATCCTGGTGGGTCTTTCACATGCACCTCTGTTACCTACAAAGCCCTGGATTAAGGGTGCCTGGGAGATGAAAAGGGTAGGGTTAGGGGAGCCTTTGTGTTTCCAGTTTGGGCAGAAGATGACCAGAAAAGGTTGGAGCAACACAGACTAGCCATGTAGAGGAGGCGGGGGTGGGGGCCGGTGGCAGTGGCAGAAATATCAAAGGTTGGTGCACCTGCAGGGAATAAAATGAGGGTTTCTAGGAAGCCCCAGAAGTATTTGGTAGGCGACTGACTTTCTTCTAGAATATGTTGGATGAAGGAAATATACAATATTAGCAGTAACATTAAAAAAGCTAACATTTATTGATGCTTACTGTCTTAGCCTGGGTTCCCCCTAAAGCAGAGCATGAAACAAAGGCTCACCTGATGGTGGTTTGGGAATTGGGATATGAGAAAGCAGGGGTGCAGCACAGGGAAGTAGCTTGGGAGTAGAAAAAGCCAGTCCCAGCTTCGGATAGAACTGACCCCTGCCGTGGGCCACCGCTCACTTGACTCACAGGACCTCCTGAGAAGATTTTTTTTTTTTAATTTTTTTAACACTTATTCATTTTTGAGAGACAGAGTATGAGTCGGGGAGGGGCAGAGAGACACAGAATCAGAAGCAGGCTCTAGGCTCTGAGCTGTCAGCACAAGGCCCAACGCAGGCTCGAACTCACGAACTGGGAGATCATGACCTGAGCTGAAGCCGGATGCTCAACCGACTGAGCCACCCAAGCTCCCCTAAACCTCCCAATAAGCTTTATGAAATGCTTATCAAATGTCTGTCCAGGCAAGAAAAGGGGCAGGTTTCATTCAGACATTGGCCACCTTCCCCCAGTGGTCAAGGGCTGGCCTGCAAGACATTATTAAACCCCTTGAACTTCTGAGTCACACACACAGGAGCACCCACAGCAAGTATCAGAGAAGACTGGGCAGAAAGTGGGAGTGCTGAGGGGCTGTCAGCCTGCACCTGCACCCAGTGGGTGAGGCCTACGTGGAGCTGGTCACCACATGGCAGCATCAGGGATGAGGCTGAGAGCCTACGTGATGGAACGTGAGTGTCCAGTACACTGGTGATGGGCCAGGTCCAGGGCTAAGGGCCTCACATGCATTCTTTCATTTAACCCATAAAACAACCCTGTAAGGCAGGCATTGCTATCCCCACAGTACAGATGAGGAAATGAGGGTTAGAGACTCAAGACGGTTAGCAAAGTTAGTTAGGCGCGAACTCAAATCTACTTCTGGCTTCAGAGGTCATGCTTTCCCACAATATTAGGCTGTATCCAACACATTCAGCTGGATGGTAACTCAGAAGGTCAGTTTAGGAAGCCATATCAACAATCTTTAAAGTGCTTATTAATT
This sequence comes from Panthera pardus, assembly GCF_024362965.1. NCBI lineage: Eukaryota > Metazoa > Chordata > Mammalia > Carnivora > Felidae > Panthera > Panthera pardus. The sequence continues at coordinate 54,473,385 of NW_026526766.1, forward strand.
GCATTTCTATCCTAGAAATACGACTTAAGGAAATCATCAGAAATGTGCACAAGAATGATGTTTACCCCAATCTTATTTATAATGAGATAGGTACATGTATGTATATGTATATATATGAGTATCATGCAATTATTTAAAATGACTATGAAAAAATATAATCCAGTAAAGAGAAAAAATATAGCCCACAGAACATATGTAATGAGCTTAACAACATAGAAAACATAAAAATATAGAGAAAAAACAGAAAGGAAAAGTAAAAAAATGTGAAAGTAGGTAGTAAGATCATGTTAAAACTTTTTTCTTTCTACTTCTCAATAGTTTTTAAGTTTTCCACCAAAAAACAAAACAAAAACAAAAACAAAAACCTATTATTTTGCATTGAGGAGGGCACTTGTTGGGATGAGCACTGGGTGTTGTATGTAAGCGATGAATCATGGGAATCTACTCCCAAAACCAAGAGCACACTATATACACTGTATATTAGCTAACTTGACAATACATTAAATAATTTAAAAAACCCTATTACCTTTGGGATAATTGGCATTTTTTATTTTATTTTAATAGGCAGTGGGGGGAGCGACTGCTACCCACCAGTGGCTCACCCCCAGGGGCTCTAGGTCACCTTCCAGGACCAGCGGGGTTGGGTTGTCTGTCCATCCTGCAAGTTTGCTGTCCCTGAGGAAGAAAGGGTCCTTTGTAGCTGAGAGAAGGTTTTGTGTGCTTTACAAATAATCTCCTTCAAAACCTTCTGCTTGGAGCCTAGACCTGTATCTCCACTCCCGGGCTCCAGAGATATCTCTGTCACCCAAGGCTGGGCACCACCGCAGCCTGGGCTCTGCTCTAATAAGTCGTGGAATGCTTGTGTCCGAGATCTTAACTGGGGGCAGCCCTGCTGAAATGAGCTCTGTCCCAGGTGAGGACAGAACTGTTTCTGTGGCATTCCCTGAAGTCCAGGAGTCCTCCTGGTGGAAGAAGATGGGAATGTGGGACGGGAAAAGGGCACGGGATCTGCACCTTCCTACCCTTTACTAATATCTCTAGTGCTAGTTTTACTTTCACACCCTGGCCAGCCCAGTCTCCCTCACTCCCAATGGAGAGAGAGATTCTTACACCAATACGATTTCCCACTTCTGAGTCTGCCAATTAAGTCCCTCCCTTCTCTTTGCTTTTTTTAGGGATACAGGTGACCCTTGCTACATTTTACTCATAATTGCCATGTGGCCACTTCCATTATTATTTTGTTTGTGGAGTCTTATTCCCTCTGCTTACCTCCTAGAAATAAGTCCTGGAGACCCAAAACTAGAAGACTACATGCTCAGAATGGTCATGGCCCAGTGCTTCACAGTGATGTCTCAAAAGCCCACATGGTTCCCTTTTGTTCTTTACTAAATAATCTGGGCTATTTCAGGGAAAACAGTTGCTTGGTCAGGTGTCCAATGGAGGAGACAAGGCTGTAAATTCTGGCTATCACCCGAAGCATATCTGTAGTTCTATCTTTCTCTACATTATCAGACATCAAAAGATACTTTGACAAGAGAATCATTTGGAAGAAATCTTGAAACCAATCATTTGCTAGTTCAGTGGAGGTACAGCATATTTTAAACAGCATTTCTGTGTCTACAGGATTTCACACATTATGAGGCCCATGTTCCCCAAGGAGATGTGAGATCAATCTACCCAGCATCCTTTCCAGTAATATGATGGTAAATATTTCACAATTAGTTTTCCAGGGGGGGCAAAAAGCCCTGATTTGTATCACTTGCCAATTTTCAGGGTGTAAATACTCCTAGTAAGGCCATTTCAAATCACCAATAATTTTAAAACTGGCCCATAAAAATCCTTGAGACTTAACATTCAGCTCTCAGAAGCTGGTTTGAGCCACTTCAACAGACCACTGGACAGGCACGTGACTTAGACCCTGTAAACAGATGCACCTGCATGAAATGAGCTTTGAAGAGAAAAATACTAGGAAGCAGTCTCCACATGGACTCTATCTTTTTGCAATGTGGCAGAGGAAGTGCCCTGTTGTGGAGTGTGGGAGCCTGGTTGTGGTGTCCAGTCCGAGCACCAGCAGTGTGAGCTGCTGTGTCTGTTCCCATGGCACCGGCCCTAGGGTCGGCCCTGGAGCAGACCTGAGGTGCACCTGAGTGTTGTTCCTGACTTCATGGCCTCCTGGCTCACCTACAGGTTCTGTGAACTTGCTCATCTCCTTTAATAAATCTCTTTTGTGGTTTGCCTGAATAGAGTGAATTCTCGTATTTGCAAATATGAGCCCTAGCTGCTTCTGTTTGAGGCAGAGATAGATTCTTGGAAGCGTAATTAAATATTGCTTCCATTACATCTGTCTTCAGAGTTTATGATTTTCCCCGTCGGGGTGAATTCAGGTTTCATTCGATCCCCTGTACTCCCATTGATGGCAATCGTGGACAGAAACCTCAAACTCGGATTACTCAACAGCTCCTGATGCAGGAAGGGTTCGGCTTTACTGTGCAATGAAGCATCTAATAAGAAGGCCTTGCTCTCCCAGAAAGCCTCAGGGAGAGGGAGGGATAATTCCTTTGACCTCAGCAGTGCCAGCTCTCACACTCACCAAAGACACTGTGGAAAACTCTCTGAAGAGCAACACAGGAACCATGCAATTATCCACTACGTACATTTTGATAACCGCTCCCAAATCATTGATTCATCAAACTTTACCTTAGATATTATTCTAGCACTTTAGGAACCTCCCACCCGCAAGGCACCTTCAATTCTTGCTAAAAATTATATATGCCTTGCCAGACCTCCTGAAGACCAGGAATTTACATTTTCAACTTGTCCTTAAAATTTCTGAGAGCCAAACTTATTTATGATCAATATCACACAAAAAAAGGGCAACTCCCCCCCCAAAAAAAGAAAAAAAAAAAATATATATATATATATATATTTAAAAGTTTAACAGAAAATCCTAGGTATACAATACAGATTACATCTTTAGACATTCACGCATAACATTATCATGAAATGATTAATAAATAAATTTTAACCCATAGTTTCAGGCCAATAAAGTTCTCCAAAATGCCTCACGTGGGTGAAGAGAAGCTGAGTGGAACCCAGTGCATTTCCTGGAAGTCACCACCCTCCCCCAACTTTTTCTCCGTATCTACAGACCTTCTGTCTCCCGTGGTAGTTTCCAAAAGAGAACTCTACCCAGCAGTTTTGAAATTCTGCTGCTTCTCATCATGCCTGAAAGATATGGTGGAGTTAAAAATAACAACAGCTGAGCTTGAAGGTCTGTTTAAAAAACACCAGGCTAAGCACTTTGAATGGATTATTTCATTTAATCCTCACAGCTCTGTGGTGTAGGCACAGTCATTATCCTCATTATATAGATGAGGAAACTAGACACAAGGAAATTGTCCAAGTTCTCAGGAAGGTAATGGCAAAGGGAGGATATGAACTGTGGGAATCTAACTCCAGAGTCTATACTCTTTTTTTTATTATTATTTATTTTCAATGTTTATTTATTTTTGAGAGAGAGAGACGGTGCAAGCTGGGGAGGAGCAGAGAGACAGAGGCAGAGGATCCAAAGCAGGCTCTGCACTGTCAGCAAAGAGCCCAACACGGGGCTCAAACCCATGAAATGCGAGATCACGACCTGAGCTGAAGTCAAATGCCTAACCAACTGAGCCACCCAGGCGCCCCTGGAGTCAATATTCTTAAGGACTGCACCACACTGATAGTAGCTGACAGTGGTCAGATCAAAGACAAGCCAAAGCAGTCTTAAGAAAGAAGAACAAAGCAGGAGATATCACGCTCCCTGGTTTCAAACTATACTATAAAACTATAGTACTCAAAACAGTGTAGTACTGGCATAAAAATAGATACAAAGATCAACAGAATAGAATACAGAATCCAGAAATAAACCCAGCTTATGTGGCCAATTAATCTTCAACAAAGGAGGTAAGAATATACAGTGGGGAAAAGACAGTCTCTTCATTAAATAGTGTTGGAAAAACTGGACAACTATACTCAAAAGAATGAAACTGGACCATCTTCTTACACTGTACACAAAATAATGTAAGTAAATGTAAGACTAGAAACCATAAAAATCCTAGAAGTAAACATAGGCAGTAAGCCCTTTGACATCTAAGCAGTATTATTCTGGATCTGTCTCCTCAAACAAAGGAAACAAAGGACTACAGCTAGGTGTATCAACTAGGACTACATCAAACTAAAAAGCTTTTGCACAGCAAAGGAAACCATCAACACGAAAAGGCAAACTACTGAATGGGAGAAGATATTTGTAAATGATATAATCAATAAGGGGTTAATAACCAAAATGCATAAAGAACTCACATAAGTCAATATCAAAAAAACAAACAATCCAGGCACCTGGGTGGCTCCATCAGTTAAGCATTTGGCTCTTTACATTTCGACTCAGGTCATGATCCCAGGGTTGTGGGATCAAGCCCCATGTCAGGCTCCATGCTCAGCATGGGATTCTCTTTCTCCCTCTCTCTGTGCCCCTACCCTGATCATATGCACACACTCTCTCTTTCAAAATAACCTTTTAAAAAAATAATCCAATTAAAAAATGCTCAGAGGACCCAAATAAACATTTTTTCCAAAGAAGACACACAGATATCCAACAGACATATGAAAAGATGCTCAACATCACTCATCATCAGGGAAATACAAATCAAACCACAATGAGATATCACCTTATATCTATCAGAGTATTCTGGCTATTATCAAAAATATAAGAAATAACAATTGCTGGCGAGGATGTGAAGAAAAAGGAACCCTCCAGCACTGTTGGTGGAAATGCAAAATGAGGGCAGCAACTATGGAAAACAGTATGGAGATTCCTCAAAAAATTAAATATAGAACTACCATATAACCCAGCAATTCTACTTCTGGGTATTTGTCAAAAGAAAGTGAAAAATTCTAATTCAGAAAGATATATGCACCCTTATGTTTACTGCAGCAATATTTACAATAGTCAAAATATGGAAACAACCTAAGTGTCCATCTATAGAAGAATGGATAAGGAAGATAAAATATACACACACACGTGCACACACACACACACATACACACAGGAATATTACTCAACCATAAAAAGGAATGAAATCTTACCATTTGCAACAACATAGATAGACCTAGTAGGTATTATGATCAGTGAAATAAAGGCAGAGAAAGACAAATACCATATGATTTCACTTATATGTAGACTCTAAAAAAACAAACAAATGAACAAACAAAACAGAAGCAGACTCATAGATACAGAGAATAATCTGATAGTTGCCAGAGAGGAGGGGGTAGGAAGATGGGTGAAATAGAAGAAGGGGATTAAAAGGCACAAACTTCCAGTTATAACATAAATAAGACACAGGGATACAATGTACAGCTTTGAGAATATAGGTAACAATTGGCAGCTTTATACAGCGATGGATGGCAGCTAAGTTCACCATGTTGATCACTTCATAATGTATCTGAATGCTGAGCCACTATGTTGTATATCTGAAACTAATATAATATTGGGGCTTTTTTAGTTTCAAGTTTTTATTTAAATTCCCATTATTTCACAAAAACAAATATTACATGTCAACTACACTTCAATAAAAAAAGAAAGAAAGAAAAAGACAGAGGTGGGACGCTGGGGAATGACAAGTGCTGCAAGGAAGCTGCTTAATGTACACAAAAGGACCTCCCAGAATGTCCAAGGCTTGCAGAAAATCTTGGAGGGTTTTACAGGGGCTGGGTGTCCTCATTAGCTAGTGAGGACTAGTCTGTGACACAGGGATGGGAGCAGCAATTGTGACCCCACTCACAGTTTGTGGCCCGAAGAGTCAGTAAAGTGGCTACAGTTCTTGCTACAGAGAACAGATTCTGTCATTGTCATCTGATCCATTTGTTGTCTTTGTTATAAAAGCCAGGTGTAAGAATACTTTCTAGGGTTTCTGCTGAAAAGCGTTGACCCGGGGTGCTCACTGAAGCAGTCCCAGACTCAATTCCACCTCCTCCACTGTCTTGCTTTTCAGGTTTCACAGGAACTAAAACCGTTCCCTTGAATCAGGGCAGCACAGACCTGGGCTCAAATCCTAACTCTACCACACAAGGTCCGAAACCTCGGGCAAGTTAATTGACCTCTCTGAACCTGGTTTTTCATCTGTAAGAAATTGATGAACATTCTTAACTCACGGGAATGAGCATGAGAATTAAATGAAAACAGCATTTAGCAAAGGTCCTGGCTACGAGCAAATGTTCAATAAATAGTAATTACTTGGACCATCACACAAGCGCACACTTCTTCCCAAATCATTTATTCATTAATTCCTTTATACACAAGTCCCTTCAACAAACACTTCTGAATTCTGTACTTTTGCTTTGTGTACACACATATCAACGGGACGTGGATAGATGGAGGGTGTGGGTATGTGTCATCAGGCCTGTGCTTACTTCCTTTGCAAAAGCAGTATCTGGAAGGTATAACGCCCACAGTGCAGTCTGTGTTCAGACAGACATGGACTGCAGTCAGGCCTAGGGCATCCAGGGAAGCAAGCTATCTCTTCTTCTGCATTCCCTACCTTTTCTCTCCAAACAGCAAGAACAGGGTTTCTTTTCACATGGGAATAAATGAAATGCAGAAAGTTTTGCTTCCATTCACAGCCTCCCTCCCATCCCTCTGCCATCTGAGCACTGACTGCCTGGCTCTCTGTGTGTCTCCACACTGTGCTATATTGAGACCCTGCCTGTAATAAAGAGAAGTAAATCAAGTCCATATTCAAAAGCCACACTGAAGAGCAAAACAAACTCAGACACAAGACTGTGCCCATTCTAATGAACGAGGACTGCCAGCCTGGTGGGTGAAGGTAAGACTGAATGATGCCTGTACATAGATTTCATTTTCTGCCTTTCCCCCAGGGCCTCTTAGCTTGGCGTTTTTCATGTATATTTTTGACATTTATTCATAGGGATAAATGGACTGTTTGATCTTTCTGGATTTCCCTTTCAGTGACTAACCAAGACAGGAAAATATAGAAATACATAATTTCGAGCCCTCAAACCACTGGTTGTATCTGCAAAGACGCAGATAAGAAATGAATACTCTCTTCTTTGACCAATATTTATCATGTCTTCTACAGCTTGCTGCAAGCTCCCTGCCCTCAGATTTCATGGACTACAGCAGGGCTTTGCAGCCTCAGTACTATTTGGGGAGGGATCATTCTTTGCTGTGGAGAACTGTCCTGTGCATCGCACGATCTGGGCAATATCTATAGTCTCTACTACTCACTGACGCCATAGCACTCTCGACCAGAGCTGTGCCAACCGAACTATCTGCAAACGTTGCCAAAATGTCTCCTGGGGGACAAACCCCCCCTCACCCCGGTTGAGAACCACAGGACCAGAGAGACATGTAAATGAATACCTATCATGAAATGAGAAGGCGGTGACTGGCAGAAACGTGTCAAGTGCTACAGAAAGAGAAACTCCTTCCACCAGGAAAAATAAGGAAAACAGGAGACAACAGCTGAAGCTGAGCTTAGAGCTTTCGTTGTCAGAAGTAACTCCCCATTTTGAACTCAGATTCGCCTTCTGACACCACTACCATCCTTTGGTCTAGTTCTCTCATTCGATACAAAAACGATTTGCCTATACAAGTATTTGCCAGCTCGCATGATACTGTCTGGGTTTGCTACTCTGGTATTAAAGGAGAATTCCCAGGAATGGGGTGGAAAATCACCGGTGGAGCCTCAGCCATGGTCCATGAAGACAGGAGGGCAAAGAAGAATGCAGATCCTGGGAGACAACCTGAGGAAACAAAAGCGTATCATCTATCACTAAGCATAAGCATCTATGTTTACTATAAAAACAAAAGTCCGGACAAGAACTTCAATGATCCTTTGCAACTACGTGGATGGAACTGGAGGGTATTATGCTAGATGAAATCAGTCAGTCAGAGAAAGACAAATATCATGACTTCATTTATATGAGAACTTTAAGAGACAAAACAGATGAACATAAGGGAAGGGAAGCAAAAATCATATAAAAACAGGGAGGGGGACAAACATAAGAGACTGTTAAATATAGAGAACAAACAGAGGGTTACTGGAGGGGTTGTGGGAGGGGGGATGGGCTAAATGGGTAAGGGGCACTAAGGAATCCACTCCTGAAATCACTGTTGCACACTATATGCTAACTACCTTGGATATAAATTTTAAAAAACAGTAATAATAAAAATTTTTAAAAAGAACTTCAATGATCCGATACATTTCTCTACTATGAAATGAAACAAAAGTGAGCTCTAGCTATTGAGTTTTCTGAAACATCATGAGTTTAAGCTAGTGAATTCAACACTCAGAAACCCTACGCATGTGGCCAGTGCTGCTTGCAGTGGTGTTCCCTTTGCTCTCCTTCCATGTTGTAACTGTTTGCTCCTCTTGAAGCTAAAAGAAGTTCCAGATGAAATGGCAGGTGCTTAGACACTCACTGCCAGACGCCATTCACAGCAAGCAGCCCCACAGCCACATTGTCCCATGTGAGCAAATTTGTGTGGGTGCACAGGAGCCCATTTAATTGACTTTTAATGCTGATAAATCCACAAAGTAAACATGGAGGGACTGGAGGGAGGCACTCCAAATAATGGAGCATGAACCTCTAAAGATCCACTCATGTCAAAATTCACTTTTTCAGAACTCCACAAATCAAAGGCTCACAATGATCCAAGAAGTATTTATTGAAGTACTGAATCTGGGTAAAAAGGGTGAGCTTCATGGTATTTGAACTTGTCCTATCACAACCCTATTTTGAATCAGAAAGTTTGCACCGTTATTTGTTGAACAAATGGATGCAGTTTGCTCTGGCTGATTAAGCATCAGTTGGGCTATAAAATGGCTGAAAAATCTGCATTAACAGCAAAGCGACAATTTCACCATCCACAAACCCAGCTTTGGCAGTTACGTTTCCTTCCACTAAGAGAACTGACACAGCAATTTTTCTTGTGGCCTAATGGAGCTCACGTAGATCCTAGGAGATGACTTTAATAAGGAGATAATCTGAGGGGCACCTGGGTGGCTCAGTCAGCTATGCATCTGACTGCGGCTCAGGTCATGATATTGCGGTTTGTGAGTTCAAGCCCCACGTTGGGCTCTGGGCTGACAGCTCTGGAGCCTGGATCCTGCTTCGGATTCTGTGTTTCCCTCTCTCTCTGCCTCCCCCCTGCTCACACTCTGTCTCTCTCTCTCTCTCAAAAATGAACATTAAATTTTTTTTAAAAAAATAATGTGATAATCTGAAAGCTTAAGGTTAACACCACACGTACTGACTGCTTTGTAAATTCTTGACGTGCTATCATCACTAGTTTCACTAGAAAATGTGTCCATGGGCTTTTGACTGGGCTTCTGCCACTGAGCTTAGAATTATAAAATAAGAGTTGCAGGGGAAGCAACAAATAACTCTCCTCTGTAACTACTACTCCTGCTGGGATGTAAACCCTACACCCGAATGAAAAAAACAAACGTTAAATTGCCTACAACTGTTAGTTGTAGTGATTCAGGACTTTTCACACCTTTCTTTTTTCTTTTTTTTTTTTTCCAATTCTTTTGCCAAGAGTATAAGTCCCTCTTACATTATCTCTGACTACATTGGTTGCCATGGTTTTCTAGCTTTCACTACTTCTGGAAATAAATAACCCATTAGATGTATGTCATTGTTAATTTGTCTCTTTGTATCACACAGATAGGTGATTTGTAGCCTGGACATCAGCACTAGTTATCCTGAGTCTCTCTTAGTGAAAAGTTGGCGCCAGAATGTTTTAGCAAAATATATAATACCCCGACTTCCGTTTAGGAGATCTGTCCTCATGAAAAGGTGAGTATTGTTTCTTAGTAGTGAGTCAATCTTACTTGCTTCTATTGTTACTAAAGATAATTTATTTTATTAATAACGTTTTGTACATTTTCTGTACTATCTTATGTCCAGGCCCCCTTTTTTATAGACACTGTAAAAATTAAAATTAGCCTCAACTGTTTCAAAACATCACAAATTCCAAAGTGATAGACTCCAAAGGAATGTTTAAAAAAAAAATTACATGAAAATGATTATTACAGAATATCTGGGTGGTTTTTTTTGTACCTTCTGAACTGTTTTTACTCATGACACTTCTGACATCAAATATATGGGTTTTTTTTTTTTTCCCCACACCAACCAACTCTCCAAATCTCCAGACGCTAACTGGTTGCCTACAACTCAATTCAGTCTTGACATGGTCTGGAGTCCACTCCTGTCTGGAATTAGAAGAGATCCCACAGGCGAAGGGTTCAGCCCCATAAGACTACCCCCCACTTCAAATGCCAATCACAAGAAATGCCAGGGCCTTCCTATACTTTTGACTGACCAGCTATAAATCAGAGGTCCCCATGACCCCCTCATCAGTGTCAAAGATGATTTGCTAGAACAGCTCACAAAACTCAGGAAAACAGTTTACTATTACTGGTTTATGATTTTCAAAATGCAACTCTGAAACGGCCAAATGGAAGACATGCATAGGACAAGGTACGGGGTGAGCAGCGCAGAGCCCCCTCCAGGCATACTGCCACCCTCCCAACACCTCCAATGTGTTCACCAACCCAGAAGTTCTCTGAACCTCGTGTTTTGGAGGTGTTTATGGAGGTTTTATTAAGCTGGCATGACTGACGAAATCACTGGCCATTGCTGAGCCCCTGTCTCCTTCCCAGAGGTCAGGGGATGAGTATGAAATTTCCAACACTCACCACGCCTTGGTCTTTCTGGCAACCAACCTCCATCCCGAAGCTATCTTGGGAGCCCAGCCATCAGCCATCTCATCAGCATACAAAAAAGACACTCTTATCACACCAAAGATTCCAAGGGTCTTAGAAGTTCTTGTGTCAGGAAGGAGGGAATAAGACTAACATATAACATAAGATGTTTTTATCATCCCTATCACTCAAGAAATTCTAAGTTTTAGGAGCTCTGTACCAGAAACTGGGGACAAAGACAGATGTATCTATCTATCTATCTATCTATCTATCTATCTATCTATCTATGTAGAGAGAGAGAGAGAGAGGGAGAGATCTTATTATTTCATGGTATCACAGAGGTACATCAATTCTTTCAAGTTGCAGAGATAATCAGTCTACAATTTGGTGGGTATGAGTCTCCCAAATGACCTCAGCCCCACGCAGTCCAGGATCCAAAGAGAATTCAGCATGAAAAAATACGGTTTTGTACCCACTAGCAAGAAAGGAAGATGGGGCAAAAGTTAATCTCCCAAGGGGCTAGATCCTATTTCTTGTCAAAAGTATCTCAGAAGCTCCTAAATCAAGACCATATTCCCTTTTGGTGTCATGAAGAACTTTGCACAAAACCTTGATGTTGGGACTTCCCATACATCCACCCACCCCACCTACACCATCTCTAGCTCAGTGGCACCCTTGACACGTAATACTTGTTAGTGGCTTTAGGCCCTCATCCTTGCACTATCAGCACATACCACAGAAAGCTCTCAATTGTGTTGAAATAAACAGGACTGAAGTTATTTGTTAAATGAGCTGTTTATGCACAAGCCTGTAATCATAACAACTTGAATGCAAAGTGAGACATCTGAGGGAACAATAGGTCATTGTGCCTGTCCCAGGCTAAACCCAGTCAGTCTGACAAAAAAAAAAAAAAAAAAGAATAGCAGAGCTGAGGGGAATGGCCAAGAATCAGAACCTTCAGGGAGGTCACATACACCTAGGCCACTGGCCAATCCAGAGAGAGTTCAAGAGGCAACAACACACATTAAGATTATTTGCCTTCCCCATTGGCTTGGGACATAGCCTTGACTTCCAATGTTCCCTGAATCTGTTTATTCTTTGATTCAACATTCAGCAAGTCCATATGCAAAACCGCCTTCTGAGAGATACAGGGATAACTAAGGCTTTCTAGAGCCCACAGAGATCCTCTGGAGATGGACATAAGTAGCCACAACACAAAATCAAATGGGCAGAGGTCATAAGAGGGACACAAATGAAGTTCTCCTTGATAAGAGATCTGTTAATAACCATCTTCCAACCTGATTTTCATGAAAGAAGTTCTTTCTCACTTGTGACTTTCTGAATATATCTGCACAGAAGAAAGGAATTATGAAGGCTGCTCAGACTGGTCCCTCCCCAGTCAACTCCACTCATCATTAGGTCTCAACTTATAAGTCACTTCCTCCAAAATATCTTCTTCGATCCTTCCTAGGTCCCTGCTACATTCTCCAAGGTCCATAGGATTTTCCTAATCAGATACTTAATATTCTGCTTAATTATTTGCTTAATTTTCTGTCCCTATAATTAGATTAAATTCCATGAAAGGAGAGCTGCGCCCTGTATCTCTGCTCAGGGTTTGGTGCACAGTAGGCATGCAGTGAACATTTTATACACATTTATCAATCAGTCAACACATAGCACATTTAAAAAGCCTCAGCAAAAATCAAAGGGGAGGAACACTGAGCAGCAAAACTGCTCAGCAATCTAACTGGACATGAAAATGGATTAATGCAAACTTTTAACACAAAATATAGAATTATAGACTATAGGCCCTGCCCCTCATGCATGGAAAGAGGTTCAATGGTGCTGGCAATAAATCACAGATCGTTTGAAACCCAAAATTATTCAACATTTTTTTTATCCCTACCTACCATTAGTTTCCCACACACACACACACACACACACACACACACAATACTTTTTAATAGAACCACTAATAAATTAGGAGGAGAAACCATGCTCTGACTTTCATCTCCTCCTTCTTCTGCCTTCCACCTTCTGGGAGGCTTGAGAGAGAGACAATAGCCAGAAGAAGAAGGAATAAAGAGAATGAATAATCCCTGTGCTTCAGCTTTTAGCTGTCAGTCTCTCACTAAGGATCAGAATCCTGCCCAAGATCTGAAGAACCTGGGGTTCTGGCATTCAGGGTTCTGTATCCCCAGTCCTGGACCCTCTGCTCAGGAAGCTTCCACATAAAGGCTGCCTCTCCACCTAAGAACAAGGCTGCCAGGGGATGTCAGGTCCAGCCAGCATCCATCAGCATCACTGAGTGTCATACATACCTGGACAGCGACTGAACATGACCCTGAGCAGGCAAATTAGCACTGGGATGCAAAAAAAAAAAACAACCTGTGCTGCACTTTTCAATGAAAATGCTCCCGTTTGATCTCTATCAGGAACAGTGCTTTTCTACAAGCCTGTCACTGCATGTGATGCCTCTATTACATACACAGCCTCTGGCAACATGGACAAGGCTGAATCCCTGCCCAAAATCAAAATGTGCCAAGGCAGATCAAAACATGAAGCAGTGCTTAAGTTGAGGTGAAGAGCAATTCACGAGCACAGACATCTAACTCTTAACTCTTTCTTTGCTTCTATCCTTAGTTTCCAGTTGGACTGTGGATACCACAATACCACCCTCCTCCCTGCTCCTCAAACCCATATCACCACCAAAAATCACCCAGATTCCACAACATCATACAATGCATTCATTGGATTCTAGCAGAGAGGCAATGGAAACACAACATGACATCTTCCATTTCCAAACAGAGCCCAAGGAAAGCATTGCCCCATTGACAAATGCTTGCTTTCAGGCGCTCCCGCTATCCCCAGGTGGTTCATATGCACACCCAGTGGGAGACCGGCACTTTCCAGTCTAGAACAGCTGTTCCACTGAGCCACCCCCAGAAGGATGCCTCAACCAAAAGCCAATTTTTTATGGCAATGCCCACTGATTAATAAAGCATGTGCAAAGAGACAGCCCTCCAAATAATTAGCCTTCCTTTTGCAGATCTTGGGAAGTCATGCCCGATCCAAGCCTGCCTGCAATTCTGGCTCCTTAACCAGCACAGTTGTGAGCAAATAAGAGCTTTTGTTATAAACTTCAGGTGTCTTTGCTAAAGCACAGGTGAGAAATGTAGGACAGAGTAACTTCCAGCTCTTACCAGAATGCAAACATGCTTCTCTCTTGAAGCTGGAAGGTACCAGTGGGGTGGCCATAATGCTCCTAACTAAAATGAAACCACATTTGGGGAGGAGTGAGAACAAGGACTGATGTTAGACCTTCCTGAATCTATATTTGAGGAGACGTGAGAAAAAGGACTGACAATGAACCTTGTTGGGATTGATTCTTGCAGACGTTTAAGGAATAATGGGATTTTTTTACTACAAAAGGAATTAATGTTCACTGTAGAAATACAGACAAGCATGGGAAGAAAAATAAATTAGTGATAATCCACTTTCTAAAAGTAATCACTATTAAGATTTTACTGTAATTCCTTTCTTCCACGCATGAGTGTATGTGTGTATGTGTATTTTTTGTTGTGAGTACTATTTTGTAACTGGTGTTTTTACTTAATAAAAACTACTATGTTAATTTTTTGCACAATTTTTAAATGTTGTTCTATTTATTTATTTTTGAAAAAGAGCATGAGTGGGGGAGAGGTAGAGAGAGGAGAGGAGGACAGAGGATCTGAGGCAGGCTCTGTGCTGACAGCAGTGAGCTGTATGTGGGGCTCGAACTCATGAACCATTAGATCATGACCTGAGCCGAAGTCAGACACTCAACCAATTGACCCACTCAGGTGCCCTGTTCGTTTTTTAAAGACCACATTTATGGGTACTAAAAATAGCTCACATTTATTAAACCAGGAACACTACTGTATTATCTCTTGCTAAAAGACAAACTGAGGCATATTAAAAATTTTAAGAGTTTATTTGAGCAAAAAATCAGTTCAAATTGAACAGCACCAAGCAGAAAGTGGACAGGAGTTCTCCACCAACAGGAGCCAAAGGAAAGACTTATATGCATAGAGAAAATGCAGAAACAAAGTAAAGGAGTTATTGATTGGCTACACCTTGAAGCCTGGCTGGCTATTTGGGACTGGTTGTCCTCAGCATTTTGATTTCATAACTGAGGCATTTACAGACTTAGATTTTGGTTTGCTTGCAGAGGGTTAGAACCACATCAGTCTAATGGTCTCCTTGTTTATTTAACCTAACATTCTTAATCTTCACAAGGACTCTCTGAGTTGGATACTATTAGATTTTGCCATTTTTTTAGAAGTTTTATTTATTTGTTTTGTAAGGGAGCATGCATGAGCAGGGGAGGGGCAGAGAGAGGGGGAAAGGGAGAATTCCAAGCAGGCTCAGGTTGTTAGTGCATAGCCCGACTCAGGGCTCGATCCCACGAACCGTGAGATCATGACCTGAGCTGAAAGCAGGAGCTGGACGCTTAACTGACTGAGCCAGTCAGGCACCCCAGATTTTACCATTTTTCAATGAGGATACAGAGATGTAGAAATAAGACAGGTGGTGTCTCTTGTCTGCTCCTCCTTTCCTTCTCCTCTTGCCCTTATTCCATCCTCACATCAAGAGACAGAGACAGCTTCCGGTGCCTTCTCACAGCTCCACAAAACCAGCTAGATGAGGCCATGTGGAAACAGGTCACCAGAGAGATCTTCCAGGACCATCTCTGCCAGGGCAAAGCAGACCTCCAGGAAACTCAGCCATCAGACTTCCAATGACAGCTTCCTGAAGGCTCTCTGCCCTGCTTCCACCCAGTGTGGGACCTGGACTCAGTTTAATACAAGCGGGGAAGACACACAGCACCAATTTCTATGCGTGCTCTTTCTGGCTTTTTAGCTCTTGTTTTGAATTATTTTATCTCTTGTTTTGATTTCTTTGTCTTCTGTTTCTCTTCTCTTTCACTCTATTTTCATTAGCGCTTATGTCTTTGAAAGACAACTTTTGTTTCCTTTGTTCACTGCACCTCTCCCCCAGCTCACCCCAGTCCCCTCCACCAAGCAAGGGTTTCTCAGCTTCAGTTTCTATAGATCTCACTCTGGTCTAAGAGGTCCCCTTCCTTTTTCCCTTGGTTTAGCATGCTCAGTCAAGGCTGCTTCTGGTACCTGCTTCTGGTACCTGCTTCTGGAGAAGCCAATGACACCAAAATGGACAGATCACTGTTCCAGTGTAATAAAGAGATGGTGGGAAATTATCCCACCAGGAAGAAACTGCTAGCTGCGCACACACACACACACACACACACACACACAAGCACACACTCCCCTTACCAAGTGAAAGCTGTTTCCCTTACTTTGAATTTATCTGCATCTTTCCAGCTCTCATTTGTTCCGATGCAACCCAACCCAATGTGATGTTATTACACTAAAGGGTCTTTCCTAGAGCCTCTCAGTCAGCATTTTGCTTCACAACAGGTTATATTTCACAAATGCAAATATAAGTAATGTGTGCAGAAAGATTACAATGCACCCTACAGGTACCATCTGGAGTCTGTTCTGCTTAGCTTTCCAACAAAGGCCGAGGTATTCTAAGACATTTCACTGCAGTCCAACCTGCTACCTAGAAACCAGGCTGCCTAATTTCACTTGTCACCAATAACTCAGGTTTAGGAGTCAGAGCACTGCAAGCAGTTTAGAGTGAGGGGAGGGGGGCAGTCTAAATGCAATTCATTTTCCTTTCTGGGCTGACTCTCCAGCCAAGCATTAGGGAGCACTTGTTTTTCACTTTGATTATATTCCCTTACCATTCCAGGGTCTTCAGCTCCTCCCATCCCTTCTCTGTGTCCTGCCGCCCCCCCCCCGCCCCGTTTTACATATGCATACACACACACACACACACACACACACACACACACACACACACACACACATACACACACACACACACACACACACACACACGAAAATCTACACCTAAGATTCCAAGGACTTTCAAAATGTACTCACTGATAGGAACCAAGTGCTGCTTATAATGGGTTTTTTGTTGTTGTTGTTGATGTTGTTGTTATTTTTACTATAATAGAAAACAGAGAAGAGAATTAAAGACAGATAGAGCTTATAATAAGGACAAATCCCTACGTAGCTGCTGAGACTTGACCACTGAAAATCTCCTAAGAGGCCTGGCAGCCTCCATGGGACTCATCTCAAAGGTTTGATGCATTAGGGTCCTGAATTATTGGCAGCATCCCCTGAAAATAATGAAGGATCCAAGAATGCAGATTGTGCTATTCACTGGGTCTGCTTTCTAGAAGTATATCCAATCCTGACCTATCCTCTAATGCTAACGTTGGGGAGCTATTTCATAGACATTAGTGTTGCAGTGAACAGTGAAGAGGCTCCCGTCTGAATAATGTCAGATCAAAATTGTGTTGCTGCTTCACCTCAACACACAGTCTCCAACTCCAGACAAAATGATAGTGGCACAATTCTGCTCTGCGTTGAGCTAGGAAAGAATCTGCATGATTTTTTCAAGGATGACAGAAACATCCAGAATATGTCAGGACACAAATATCTCACTGAAGACAGAGTGCACAGGATTAAGACAAAGTCTACGGAGAAATCAGAAGAATCATTGATTTGGGAAGCTTTCAAGCAGGTAGGAGCAAGAGGCAAGGCTTTAAATAGCTACTGCTGGCTATAAAAATAAGTGAACTGTAAATTCTTCTGACTGGAGGTTTCCTAAAACAGCAGAAATAGAAGTATTCCTAAAATCCTAATACAGGGAAAGTCACTCAAAGAAATACTTCTTAAGGGAATTGATGCATTAAGAGGAAGCATTTGCAGACTAAAAGCCACATAATACACAGGGGTTGCATCCTGACAGGATACTTGTTAAAAGAATCCATTTGCGGCTCCAATATTGAGGGTCAGTAATTTCTCAGAAAAAGGTTAATGGAAACAAAACAGAATTCAGGGCGCATTCTCCCAATCAGTGTGCAGAAGTATAAGCAAAAGTACACCCTTAGCATACCCTCAGGCTATAGAAAGCAAAATTATTGCAACATTCTATTTTGTAGAATGTGCAATCAATACCATGAAGAAGAGAGGGAGGCCAGATGTAGGGGGACACTTGTGTGTGTGATTAGGCAGGTGGACAAAATCACCCTGTCACTTCCAGAGAGGCTGCAGTGATGCCCTTTTTGAAGGCAGAGAGAATGAATGTGAATAAACCAAGTGGTGACTGGATGGAGCTAAAGAAACTTTCTCAAACCAGCTTCCAGCCCCAGAAGCTACTCCAAAAAATTTATAAACATGTCACAGATGAACAGAGATTAGGGAAAGCTGATGGAGAATGAAGACATGAAACCTAATGGCTGTGGTCCATATCTTCCCTCCTGGAAAGAAAGGGAAACATGATCTGAGCCACAGTATTCTAGAAAGGTTGGGACGGGGGAGTCTGGCTTGGCTTTCATGGTATAAAGCAGCAGTGTTCTTCTCTGGAACATCACAAACAACGAAAGTACCAACAGAACAAGAGAAGGATCAAGCTAGAGAAGATGCGAAGAGAGTCTAGAATCACCAACAGGACACAGGAACAATGAACACAGAGGTTTGGAACAGGATGAATAAGCAAATATGAGGCTAGAGGGAACCCTTCCAGAAGGGGATATCAAAGTTAACTCGTGTCCAAGGACTTTTGAAAAAGACACCACTGCATTCAAGAGGCCATATGGATATCCACACAAGTCAGCCACAGCAGATAATCTGTGTCCTTTGGTTAAGGGTGGTGCAGGTGCAGGCTGACCATGCATGGCTTTCACCACCTGCTAGGCTCAGGGCCAAGTGTTCTGCATGCAACATGTTATTCAGTCTTCCCAGCAGTCTCCCACCCTCATCAAACCCCTCAGTCAGAGAAATAACATCCACAGAGAATTGATGGATTCTGAATTGTATCCTTCTGTTAAACTAAACAATCAGAAAGCTACACTACAAGGGATGTTTTGGGATACATGGTGCTCACCCTCCACCTTCCACCTCAAATTCCTTTAATTAAATCATGCTGTGGGACTACCCATCAGCTGACACTGTAAGCAGTAGTCCTGTGAAAAATATCACTGGGTTAATGTAAGGGTATTACCTATTGGATTACACAGTATCCCCTTCATGAGTCCCCAAGAAACACAACTCCTGACCTTAGTATTAAGGATTATTATAGTTTCCCTAGCACAGGGCATGCTTTTACTTTATAGACACTGGGCCATGCAACTAATCCTGTTTGCTGACTTGCATGGGCTGCTAGGAAGCTCCAGGCCAGATTTGTGGCTCAACTCAAGGCATGCTATTACTCTAACTTCATTCCATTCTTTCTTGCTCCACTTTTCAAATATTTATGCTTATCTTTTTATCCTATAAAATTATATACATTTTTTAAAACCCAGTTTGTACAAGATCAGGTATAAACACATACATACATACATACATACATACATACATACATACATACATTCACATGTACAGATCTAAAAGTGCTATGGCCAAATTGCAAAAACAGTGCAAGTACTATGAGGTTCATGTACATATAATTGAAATTAGAGAAAAATCCTGTCCCCTGCTAAAAGTATTTCTTATTAAAATTTATAAGTAACCCAGTTCTCCTGCTTCACATTTTTATTGAGCAAATCCATTTTCAACTTGCCAGAAACCTGAATTTCTTTAGTCATCATAGAGGAGCCAAGCCTTCTGATTTATATGGAACAATCTCTCCATCTATTGGCACAATTTAATATTGCAGATGATATCTTGAAATCAAACGTTCCCTTATTACTTTATGTAGATTTTGTTTCCTTCATTAAGTCTCTCAAAAAGTTTCCACTGTCAATAATTAAATTCATCTCCCCTGAATTAAGCTCTTTGCCTGCCGGAATTAATAAACCTATAGAAATTAAAATCACAGCATTATCACTGAGCTGAGAGGCTTCCTGGATCACAATCTTCAACTCCTAAAGGAGGTCAGGCCAAATTTTCCAAAATAAGATATAAAAGAATGAAGAAGTATTATGCATATATTTAATATAAACCATTTTAGGATGTGATCATCATTTTAAAGTCATGTTTAATGGTTGAGTGAAAGGTTGGACATGCCAACATTTTAATCCTCATTTGGAATAGCTCATAAGAGACCAAACATATGGGCATCCAAATGTGCCGATCAGATTTAAAAGTCTGTATCATAGACTGATATTGACTTGAGACAGAACCAGTCTCACCATTCCTCGCCCACCAGCGAATACCTACCTTTGAGTAAATCCCTTCACCTGACAAGGCAATCCCACTCGTTAACAAAATACATAACCCTTGAAGTGTTTTTAAAGCATAAAATGTTCTCAAAAGTCTCTGTGATATTGCAATCTCTCTATGACTCTATATATCTGCAGTGAATTTATTTTTATGTACATCTCTCGTATTACTACCCTACAGATCTAAGCTTAAAACCCAGTCTTCCACTTATACAAAGCATGTAGCCTTGAGTTAGTTTAACCTCCATAACCTTCTTTCCTTATGTATATGCGAATATAATACTAATTACCTTATGGTGAGGATTAAAAAAGATAATTTAAAAAAATATATGTGGCATTCAGCAGACACTAAATAAATGGTAGATTTTAGTAGTTGTTGCAGGGAGAAGAAAGGGCTTTGTCACATTTTTCCCCTAAGTCCCTTAACAATTCAGTACTTTTCAAATTGAATCTCTGGCCTGAAGAAACAACTTTAAGAGGATCTGAAAGCAGAGAGGTTCACCAACAGCAAGAAATAAGGGCCTTAATGAAAACTCTGAAGGAAGGAAGAAGCAAATGGAAGCAGAATGAAAAATAAGAGCAGAAATCAGTAAAACAGCACACAGGAAATCAATAGAGAAAATCAGCAAAACCCAAAGTTGGCTCTTGGAAAAAAATTCAAAAAAATTGATAAGTCTCTAGCCAAGGTAACTAAGCAAAAAAAGAGAGAAGACACAAATTACTAATATCAGAAATGGAAGACGGGACATCACTCTAGATCTCACAGAAATTGAAAAGAGGTCTCACAGACCTAAATGTAAAATCAAAACTATAAAACTCCTAAAAGATAACATAGGAGAAAACCTAGATGCCCTTAGGGATGGCAATGATTTTTAAAATACAAAACCAAAGACTTGCTCAATGAAATTAAGAATTGATAAACTGGACTTGATTAAAATTAAAAACTTCTGTTCTGTAAAAGACAATCTCAAGAGAATGAGAATACACACCACAAACTAGGAGAAAATATTTGCAAAAGACACAATTTATAGAGGTCTTGTTATTCAAAATATACAAAGAACACTTAAAACTCAATGATAAAACTCAATAAACAATCTGATTAAAAATGAGCAAGACCTAAGAGACACTTCACCAAAGAAGAAATACAAATTGACAAGTAAGCACAGGAAAGATGTTCAATATCATATGTTATTGGGGAAATGCACATTTGCACAACAATGAGATAACAATACTTATCTATTAAAATGACTAAAAGCCAGAACAGTGACAACACCAAATGCTGGAGAGGATATGGAGCGAGAGGAATTCTCATTCATTACTGATGGGAATGCAAAATAGCACAGCCACTTTGGAAGACAGTTTGCAATTTCTTACAAAACTAAATATATATTCTTTCACAAAATCTAGTAGCTGCACTGCTTGGTGTTTACCCAAATGAAATGAAAACTTATGTCCACACACAAACCTGCATACAGATGTTTAAAGCAGCTTTATTCATAACTGCCAAAACTTAGAAGCAACCAACTTGTCCTTCAATAGGAGAATGATGAATTAAACTGTGGTACATCCAGAGAGTGGAATACTACTCAGCACTAAAAGGAAAAGAGCTACCAAGCCATGAAATGACATGGAGGAAACTTAAATGCATATTACTTCATGAAAGAAGCTGATCTCAAAAGGCTGTATGATTTCAAATACATAGCATTCACAGAAAGGCAAAACTCTGGACACAGTTAAAGAATCAGTGGTTGCCAGGGATTGGGGGAGAGAGAGTGATGAATAGGCATAGCACAGAAAACTTTTCATTTGCCTTTCCATATAAATTTTAGAATCGGCTTATTAATTTGTACAAAAAAAAATCCTGCTGGATTTTATTGGTTTTGCATTGGATCTCTAGTTCAATTTGAATAGAATTGACATTTTAACAAGTATGAGATTTCAAATCCTTGAACATAGTATTGTTGCCCATTTATTCAGCTCTTTCCTTGATTATAAGTGTCATCAGTGTTTGGTAGTTTTAGCATATAGATCCTATCCATATTTTTTGAGATTTATACCTACGTTTTGTATAATTTTTGTGCTATTGCATATAGTACTCATCTTTAATTTCAACTTCCAATTGTTCATTGTTAATACATAAAAATGTAATTGAATTTTATATATTTACCTTCTATTCTAAAATCCTGCTAAACTGGGGTGCCTGGGTAGCTCAGTCAGTTGAATGTTCGACTCTTGATTTCAGGCCAGGTCATGATCCCAGGGTCATGGGATCAAATACTCTGTCAGGCTCCATGCTGAGCATGCAGCCTGCCTAAGATTCTCTCTCTCCCTCTGCCCCTCTCCCCCACTCATGCACTTTCTCTCTAAATAAAATATTTAAAATAATAATAATAAAAATACAATCCTGCTAAACTTGTTAGTTCTAGTAATCTTTTTGCAGACTCTTTGAGATTTTCTATATAGTTGTTCATATCAGCTGCAAACAGATTATAGTTTTATTTAACTTTCCGGTTTGTATGCCCTTTATCTTTTTGGACCCAGAACAAAACTGAATGGAAGTAATGACAGGGGACACTCTTGCCTTTTTTCTGACCTTACAGGGAAAGCATTCAGTCTTTCACCATTAAGTGTGATGTTTCACTTAGCATAATATTTCAAGATTTGTCCATGGTGTAGCATGTATCAGTATTTCATTCTCCAAACAAATGGATTTATGGATTGGAAGAATCGACATTGTTAAAATAGCCATATTACTGAAAGTGATCTATGAACTCAATGTAATCCCTACCAAAATTCCAATGGCATTTTTCACAGAAATAGAAAAAGCAATCTTAAAATTCATATGGAACCACACAAAAAAACTCCAAATAGCCAAAGCAGTCTTGAAAAAGAACAACAATGTTGGCAGTATTACACTTCCTCATTTGAAACTACATTACAAAGCTAGAGTAATAATAACAGCATAGTACTAGCTAATCTGACACTTTAAAAATATCAGATTTTCAGCTTTTGCCCTTATCTCCTTAACAGCATATAATGACTATCTCAGTGCTTTATACTTTCAGACCATCCATGCCAGCAATTTTTTTTTTCTTTCCTGCTACTGAAATGTGTGGCACCCGGTTTCAACTATAATTTTGATCAAGCTAAATCAGGAATATTTTGGTCTTATATTTACAAATTAATATTCAAGAATATACACTTTTAATGAGTATCAATTTCTCCCATTAAGTTAACAAAAAAAAAAATTATTGGTAGTATCCAGCATTGTGATGGATCCCAAAAGACAGTTATTCTGTCTCAGCCAGTGGAAATTTGACCTAATACAAGTTCTCTAAAGAATGATTTGGGGGCACCTGGGTGGCTCAGTCGGTTAAGCATCTGACTTCATTCAGCTCAGGTCAGGATCTCACGGTCCGTGAGTTCGAGCCCCGCATCGGGCTCTGTGCTGACAGCTCAGAGCCTGGAGCCTGCTTCTGATTCTGTGTCTCCCTCTCTCTCTCTGACCCTCCCCCGTTCATGCTCTGTCTCTCTCTGTCTCAAAAATAAATAAACGTTAAAAAAATATTTAAAAAAAAAGAATGATTTGGGAACATATTTTAAAAGTTTTCAAAGTGTGCAAACCTTCAACCCAGCAATTCTTCTTATAGGAATTTGTGCTAAGAAAATAATTAGATATTTAGTCAACATTTTATGCATAAAAATGTTCATCTGTTCATAAGGGAAAATAAGAAATTTTTTAAATCGCTAAACATGGGAAATGGTCAAGGGTTAAATAAAATACAATCTATTTGTGTGCTATAATATTATGCAATACAAAAATCATGCTTTCAATTCAGTTTCAATGACCTGAGAAAAGTTTCTAATGTTATGTTTTGAAAAAAAAAATGCAACATATAAAAAACAGCTACTATGCACTCCCTACTTATTGAGGTAAGCCGGAGACTGATAAAATGAAACATATTAACAGTGATAACTCATCATGGGTGATAGGATTACAGGCAGTTTTTAATGGGTGTGTGTGTGTTTGTGTGTGTGTGTGTGTGTGTGTGTGTGTGTACGCACACATCTAAGTATATTTTCAAAGTTTTTGGCTGCGAACATGTTTTACTTTTATACAATGGTGAAAGTGATGTACAGAAGTGTTCTTAATTTGACCTCTGTTTAAACCACTTCTTTATTTTACTGCACAGCGATAAATGTCTCCTTCAATAATACCTCATTTTGTTTTCTCCAAAAGTTGCAAAAACAACTTAGATAATGAGCAGTTTATTTGCAGTAATAATGTATTGGCACTACTTAGGGAACTAGTTCACAGAACTTTTCCCTATGGCAAAACAAAAATGTCATACACAGAGGTATTACAGTGTTTATGCTAACTCTGGCATTTTATACGCTTGAGCTCATTATTATTCTCATTAATTTTGTGATTGTTAATAGCACTGCTATTTATATGATGACTTAACCTTTACAAATTTATATCAAAGATTTCAAAATTCAATGGAGAATGTGTCTAGAATGTAAGAGGATGTATCTCTGAATGATTTTCCCCAGGGGGGAGCATATTTTGATCCTTAATGTATTTAAATAATTGGGGACGCCTAACTACAGAAAAATTGAGAAACACTATTTTATCAGTAAAAGTATGAAAATTGGAAATGATTAACTGGCTTTCATAAAAATACGTATGAATGTCAAAAATACATATGAAATGAAAACAACCCAAGGGAGTATTTTCTACATGTTCCCTTTTGTGAAGGTGATTTTCAAATAAGCAAAGAATATGAACCTTTTAACAAAGAGGCCTTATTTTAAAGCAAAAGCTATCCTAGGGTTAAATCTGAGCAAGACAAACTGAAAAATTCAACAGGATAAAAATATGGAAGATCCTCTATTTTAATTGTTAGGAATGCAGTGAGGACCCCGCTGTTCACTTTTGCCAACAGATGGTTTAGGCAGTCTTGCAGTCATTTTATCCCTGGTCACAGAGTTGTTCTGTGTCAGCTGTGTTTCTGTACAGTTGTCAAGTGTTTTACAAGCATTGTTAAAGCCATTGTATATGATGAGCATAAAAGCAGTAGGAACCATTATATCTTCTATCTTTTTCTATACTTTAGAAGAGTTCATAAAGCATGATAATTACCTGTTGTTGAAAAGTAGAATCTGAAGGCAAAAATGAAAGTCTAACAAAATACCAGATCTGTTGCTGAGCCCGTGAGGAAACAGGGCCTCCGTGGGAGAAATGCATAACGGGGCCTCCACACCTACAGACAGTTGACCAGCAGAGATTATAACCTTGCTGTCTCTCAGTTCCTCCCTTACTCTGCTCGCTGATGCTGGGCCAGGCTTCTCAAGCCACCTTTCAGGCTCGAAGTCAGGATGTATGGCTGGGGGCACCAGAGGGAGTCTGAGAGGCTGGAGGAGGAGGCTGGAAGGGACTGGCTCCTTCCTGCCTGTATCTGGGGGGCTTCCTGTTTGCTTGCAGTTCCCAGGAGACTGCGCTGCGATGCTTTCCACCCTGACAGCACCAGTACCTTCCCAAGTGGCAACCAAATACAGTTTTCAGTCTTCCCCATAGTTGCAAACTCCGATTTCCCATAGAAACATCAGAATCAGGGGCACCTGGGTGGCTCAGTCGGTTGAGCGTCATGATCTCACAGGTCATGATCTCACAGCTCGTGAGTTCGAGCCCCGTGTCGGGCTCTTTGCTGACAGCTCAGAGCCTGGAGCCTGCTTCAGATTCTGTGCCTCCCTCCCTGTCTGCCCCAACCTACTCACATTCTGTCTCCGTCTCTCTCAAAAATAAATAAACATTAAAAAATAATAATAATAATAATAAAAGAAACATCAGAATCAGCTGGCTACCGCCTTCTTCAAGATCCGGGCCCTGTTTCAAACTCAGAACCACAGCACCAGGGAAGCAGCACCACCTCCACAGAGGTCTGAGTTGCCATTCCATGGGATCCCTCCTCAAAGTTTCCTCAGCCGTGGGCTAGTACAGGCTTCCAACATCTGCTGCCTTTTTGATTCCCTGAAGTTTTCTTTTTACCCCTTCAGCGATTTAATTAACCCCATACCTAGTGAACAGTTCTTTATATTAAATTCCATCGGTTGAAATAACTGATGTGGTTTGTTTCCACACTTGACCTCATCTTTGAGTCAGTTTGGGCTCTATAGCAAGTTACCATAGACTAAGTGGTTTAAACAACAAGCATTTAGCTCTCACAGTTCTAGATCCTGGAAGTCCAAGATGAAGTCAGTCGGTCCTGAGGAGGACCTCCTTCTAGGCTGCAGTCTGCTGACACTGCATCCTCGAGTGACAGAGAGAGCTCAAGCTACCTCTCCAGCGCCACCCTCTCCAGTCACCTCCCAAAGGCCCACTTCCAACTACCATCACATTTGGTGGGGAGGCCAGGGGTCATCAAGATTTCAACATATGAATTTGGAAGGACACATTCAGTCCACTGCACACCCTAACTCACACAGTCAAGAGTTTGGCAATATGTAGAAAATTGACATGGACTCACCCTTTGACCCATCAATACCACGACTGGTTCTCCAAGCAAAAAGACATAGGGTCTAGGATTTTCTTTGAAGTGCTATTTGTAACAGCAAAGATTGGAAACAAAAATGTCTATCAATGGTACATGCACATAACAGAGTATTATAAAGTCATAAAAAGGAATGGGAAAAGTCTCCATATACTGCTACAGGGTCATTTCCATGAGAAGTGGTTAGGCAAAAAAAAAAAAAAAAAAATTTTGTTTTAAAAAACTATGGAGGAGAGGAGAGAGGCACCTGGCTGGCTCAGTCAGTTAAGCATCTGACTCTTGATTTCATGATTTCATGATTCGTGAGATCGAGCCCCATGTCAGGCTCTGAGCTGACAGCACTGAGCCTGCTTGGGATTCTCCTGCTCTTCCTCTCTCTCTGCCCCTCCCCAGTGCACATACTCTCCCTCTCCCTCTCTCTCTCTCTCTCAAAATAAATAAATAAACTTAAAAAAAAATGGGGAGAAAACATGCATAGGACACTTCTATTTACCTATAAAAGAAAAATATAAAAGCATATTCACCCATTTGCTTTTGTTAAATTAGGGACACCTGGGTGGCTCAGTTGGTTGGGTGACCAACTTCGGCTCAGGTCATGATCTCGCAGTTTGTGAGTTCGAGCCCTGCATGGGGCTCTGTGCTGACAGCTCAGAGCCTGGAGCCTGCTTCGGATTCTGTGTCTCCTCCTCTCTCTACCCCTCCCCTGCTCACAGTCTGTGTCTATCTCTCAATAATAAATAAACATTAAAAAAAAAAAGGAAAAAAAAAAGAATGTAGGGGCACCTGGGTGGCTCAGTCAGTTAACCATCTGACTTCAGCTCAGGTCATGATCTCACAGTTCATGAGTTCAAGCCCCGCATCTGCCTCTGTTCTGACTGCTCAGAGCCTGGAGCCTGATTCAGATTCTGCATCCACCTCTCTCTGTTCCTCCCCCACTCGTGCTCTGTCTCTGTCTCTCTCTCTCAAAAATAAACAAACATTGAAAAAAAATGTTTTTTAACAATGTAATAGACACCACTTACTCCCCCTCAGGTTTCTCTCAGGAATTTGACAAAAGACCTGACTTAAAACAAGTAGAACATAAAACGTATGACCCACAAGGAAAGGTATGGCCCCCTCATACAATGGAAACAAGCCAGTCAAAAAGAAATGACTAGGCAATAGAGTTACCTAGCCACTAAGGGTCAGATCTGAGAAGGAGGGAAGGAAAGGGACAGACCAAAACCCTGTAAAACAAAGTCCCTTGCTTATAGTCGTTGACATTCACTTTGGAATGCCCCCTCTCTGTAAAGAGAGCTTTCCTACTATTCTTACTTTCTGATCTTACATTCTAATAAACTTTTGCCTGCTGCTCATTTTATTTTGTGTCCACCCTTTCATTCTTCGAAGCAGCAAGACAAGGAATCCCAGGCATTAAGGTAAAAAAAATCCTCCAACGGTAGGAAAGAATAGGTTGAAGAAGATTGAGATAGAAGCTAGACTTCTCAAAATACACCTTGTTTTATAGATTTGACTTTGAAAGGTTCTGGTACCAATTCCAACATGGGTGTGGGTGTGTGTGTGTGTGTGTGTGTGTGTGTGTGTGTGTGGTAGTTGGGGAGGGGTTTCCCACACCATTAAGCAATTCTCAGACAGCACCTGGGTGTCCCACAATTTAACTCGATTCTGACACTAACAACCCGGAGATAGCATCAAATCTCACAGGTTAAGGGCTCAGTCCTACAACACTTCCCCCACCCCACCCCCATTTCAGAGGCCAGTCACAAGTCCAGGTTGTGACCTGTGCTTCTGACTGACTGGTCATATGTACTGGAGGTTCCAACAACCCCCTTCTTAGATTCAATTAATTTGCCAGAGCACACAGAACTCAGAGAAACATTTTACTTTCTAGATCACCAATTGATTACAAAAGGATATAACTCAAGAAGAGCCAGATGCAATAAAGCATAGAGCAAGGTATGGGGAAAGGGTGCAAAAGCTTCCATGCTCTCTCCAGATGCACCACTCTCCTCAAATCTCCACATGTTCACCGAGTCTGAAGCTCTCCAAACCCTGTCCTTTGGAGTGTGAGTTTTACAGAGGCTACATTACGTAGACACTGCTGATTAAATCACTGGTGACAATTGATTCAACCTCCAGTCCCTCCCTTCCCAGGCCTGAAAGTTCCAACCCTAATCACATGGTTGGCTCCTCTGGCAACCAGCCCCCATCCTGAGATGCTTTCCAAAAGCTGCCTCGTTAATGTAACAAAAGACACCTTTATTGCTCTTATCATTCAGTAAATTCCAAGGGTTTTAGTTGCTCTGTGCCAAAACTGAACAAGGACCAAATGCATATTCCTCATCTCAAATCACAATATTACAACTTTGAAACAAAAAATAATTTGCATAATCATAAATCATACTCTTAACTAAAATTGACATTTTTTAATGATGTATTTTATAAACAAACAAAAACGCCATCCACTGAAAAGGCATTGTTTCTACAATGCCAACCCCACAGCCAGAAGCACCCATAGGGTGCAGATTATGTCTCTAAATACCATTTTCCAGTAACAGGTACAAGGTTCTAGATCTGAAACAGAAAATATACAAAGTGAATGAGGAATCTCCTATTATACCAGAAAGCAAGAAAGATATCAAACACAGCTAGGTTATGTCAAAAAGACTCAGGAGCCAACTTGAAGATATTCTATTAGAACTTCTTCATTTCCAACCCCTAATGATTAATGAGTCTAGGAAATGATCATCAAGACCTACTAACATCATAAAAAACAAAAAAGAGAGACAACCAGATGTTACGTACTTCCTAATAAAAGTATACAATATCATCTATGAAGTATTCTTGTGCAAAACACACAAGCATAATGTAATCAAGCTTCAATATACATGTACCTATGTGCAGGAGATAGAAGAACATATTAAATGACACAGTGGAGATGCAATTAGCAAAATCCAGGTGGTAGAACACCACAGGACAATTATTTCAACAAACAAATTGCAAGAAGAAAAGAGAATGTGTAAATTAACAGAAAAGATAGCAGGTGAAACTTAAACAAACAAATTGTTTTTATAAGACAATTGGGGAAATATGAATACAGGCGGCATATTATAAATTTTGGGATTATTTTACTGTTTACTATGTTAATATAATAATATTGTGGTTACATTTTTAAAACAATTTATGATTCAAGAATGAAATTGTATAAGGTCAGGTATTTGCTTCCAAATTATCAGGTGTGGGGAAGAATTGGGTGAGGATACAGTAAAAACAATATTGTCCAAGGGGTACCTGGATTGCTCAGTTGGTTGAACATCTGACTCTTGATTTTGGTTCAGCTAAT
This sequence comes from Panthera pardus, assembly GCF_024362965.1. Classification (NCBI taxonomy): domain Eukaryota; kingdom Metazoa; phylum Chordata; class Mammalia; order Carnivora; family Felidae; genus Panthera; species Panthera pardus. Next base: position 54,503,340 of record NW_026526766.1, read on the forward strand.
GATCCCAGGGTCATGGGATCCAGCCTTGCATCAGGCTCCACACTCAGCATGGAGCCTGCTTGAGATTCTCTCTCTCTCTCTCTCTCTCTCTCTCTCTCTGCCCCTCTCCCCCACTTGCATGCTATCTCTCTCTCTAAAATAAAAACACAAAACCAAAAAAAAATCCAATATTGCCCAGGACTTTATAATTGTAGGGTCTGGGACATAGGTATATGGGGGTTCATTACATAATTCTTTTTACTTTTTCATATGTTTATATTTTCCATAATAAAAAGTCTACTTAAAATGCAAAATCATCTGAGTTAACATTTTCGGATGTAATTCTTTGATAACTTTTCCTATTACTTGCATTTTCATTTCTTCTAGAGTCAACTTTTGGTAGTTTATAAGTAATGCTGTGAACAAAAAAATTATTCATTAGCATTTTTCTTAGAGAATAAAATAAATAGATACATTCTTTAGAGTGTAAGACTATAGGCAAACCGGACTATGGGAAGAACAATCGTGCCCGATTTAAAAAAAAAAAAAAAAAAGTTGAGGAATTTCTTGGTTACATCTGAAAGAAATGAGGGGAGAGAGAAGAAAGAGAGTAGCAATAGGAAGGAGAAAGGCAGCAGACGGCTATGCAAGGTGTGATTAAATCCAATGAACACAAATATAGTCTTGATAATAACATCGAACGTGCAGTGAGCATTCACAATGTGCCACTTTTCTAAGCACGGTACACATATTAGCGCATTCAATTTTCATTACAACTCGATGAAGTAAGAATTGTTATTACCACTGCTTTCAAAATGAGGAAACTGAGGCCCAGAGAAGGTCAAGCTTTTCCCCACGTTGACAGAACTAGTAAACACTGGAGTCAGGATTAAAACCCAGAACGAAAGGCAATATGGCTACCGGGCCTGCACTCTTTAGCCATTATTCTTCAGGGCAGAGTTGAGAAAACTGCCCACAGGCCAAGCACAACCAGTAGCCTGTTTCTGTACCTTTTTTTTCCCCCAGGGGGCTGCCCTGCTTAGGGTCCCCGCAGGCCGGCTGCAGGGGTGAGAGTGGCAGCCGCAGGTGCCCGCCGAGCCCTCCGCACCTGGCCGGGGGCTCACCTGCGACAGGGAGACCATCCGCACGACCGCTGGTAGCCTTCGAAGCTCTAGGTGGCTGTCAGCTGCCGGTAGGCCCCGGAAGCCAGAGGTTGCACCGCCCAGAAGGACCAGGAGAAAACCGCGGGAAGGTAGGCCCCGCCCTGTGCCGCCAGCCGCCCCGCCCACCGTAATCCGGCCCGGGGCGCAGGGCAGGTAACTCTCACAAATGAGGAGAGGGCGCTTCTCTGGCATCCAGAATCTCGTCTCCCAGAGCAGCCATGAGCACAGCCTCCCCCTCTCCTCGCCACATACATCTTGAGAGCTAAATGTTTTGGGGGTTTTAAAAGGTTGTAAGACAAGAAAAGAAGGATGAGAAGGAGTAGTGTATGTGTTCACAGAGACTAAAATATTTGCTATCTAACCCATTACAGAAAAACTGACCAATCCTTTCTGTGCTCTCAGCGGTTTCCGTGAGCACACATGGAAAGGGGGTTATATTGCCCCCTGTTAGATGTTGCTGGGAAAATAAGGACAGCCCCCGTGGATGCAGGAGTGTGGATACTTAGAAAACTATGAAGCAGCCACAAAATCTCAAAGCATGAGCAGGTTCTGGGATTGTCACAAGCAAACAGAAGTGGCATTTGAACGAAAGTCAACCAAAATCTCTGAGGGGGGGACGGTACAACTGATATAGATTGTATATATATTGGCCAGAAACTTTCTCTTTATGAGTTTCAAAATTATTTGCATAGAATACTTTATGTATTGTATTAAATTATTTTAACATCTATATTTGTAGTTATGTATCTCAATAAGTATTTACACATTTTACCTCATTTGTTAATTTGTCAGAGATTAGTATATTTTATTTATTTTGGTGCAGTTCTCACAAGTAGTCAATTACATATATTAAATAATTCATTAATATTTTATGTTACTAATTTATATTTTCTTTAGTTCTTTTTCCTAATTTCTTTTTTTGTTTTAATAACTACAGAACTGAAGATTTATTTGCCACTATATAGAGCTTTAGTTACATTCAAAATATTTCGGGGGTGGGGGAGAGAGAGACTTGTGATGCTTTTTTAAAAATTATTATTAATGGAGGAGCATCTGGGTGGCTCATTCAGTTAAGTGTCCAACTCTTGATTTGGGCTCAGGTCATGATCTCACAGTTCATGAGCTCGAACTCCACATGGGGCTCTGTTGTGTCAGCACAGAGTCTGCTTGGGAATTCTCTCTCTCTCTCTCTCTCTTTCTCTCAAAATAAATAAGTAAACCTTAAAAAAATTATTATTAATGGAGCAATATTTTCTCAAAATAGCTCTTTAGAAGTATAAATAAAACAAATATACTAGACCATAAAACAAAGCAGATTCCAGCAATGATTTTAAAACAGATTATATTACAAATGAAATTCTATAATTGTATATATGTGCTGCAGAGTAATTGGGAATGGGAGGCAGATATAGAAGTAACAAGATCAGCCATGAGTCGATCATTGTTGAAGCCAAGTGATGTCTATATGGGGGCTCATTATACCAGTCTCTCTAATTTTGTAAATGGCTGACATTATTCATAATTTTAGATATTTAAAATAAAGCTTAAAAAGGGACTACATAGAGAAGTTCCAAATTTCAAGCTTGGCAAAATTTGGGGCAGTTGCAAGACAAGTTTAACAAACTGATTTTTTTTCTCAATGTGAAAACAAAGCTACACAACTAAATTTGTGCCTGGTGATTTCAATCAAACATCAAAGCATCCCCCACTCCCCACAAAACAATATAGATACTGTCAGGGTCTGGGATTTTACTCCTACTTACAAGGTACTAAGATCCTGTTACCATTTTATAAATACTGGAAAAAGACACAAGACTCGTAAATCACAGAAGAGGACTTTATTACTCATGACACAACAAGCAGCATGAGCCTTATCCCAGATCCCATGGGGGTAACATAGAGGGGCCCAGAAGGATATAATACATACAATGAGTTTGTATTGCTAACAAGGAACACACTTGGGAATCTACTGTTTTTATAATAAGTGGTAAGAAAGCCTGTACTTTGAACCCACATGTACCTATGACCCAGCCTCAACAATTACAAATTTTTAGATGATATGGTTCACCTACACTCTCACTCAATTCTTCACACACACACCCAATAATTTAGAAGCAAACATATGACTTGATATAACTTCAACCCTCACAGTGTTCACTATAAACACAACCCAGAGAAATGACATTAGGAAAGAATAGTCAGGAAGGAACTTGAATTCTTGGCATAGCTAGCAAAAATGTGCAGGGATGTTCAGGACCTGTGGAAGATTGTTTTCCCCATCAATCCACCTGTTGCCCCTACCTGTCTTGGCTTCTAGCAAACTGTCACAAAAGTATGTCACTCTGTTGGCCATTCTGATTACTTTAACCAACAGAGGCTAGAACTAAATTTCTCACACAAGGCTACTATCATCGGGACTCCAAACAAGATGAAATTAACCTCAAGTATTGACCTCAAATATGCCTTCCAGAGTCCTGGACCCAGGTGACTATCCCAGGGAAGACCAGAGGACTCTATTTCAGACAGTCAGGATGTAGTCTAGCCTAAGGCCCATCCATTATTCATTTCACTAACCTGCTGATCTTTGGTGTCATTGCCAATAATTACAGGAGGCAATAGATGAGCCAAAAAACAACCTCTATCCCTAATGGAGAGAGATTCCTTGGCCCATTTCTAGCCACATACAAGCATATAACCCAAGTAGGCACAGGTCACTCCTAACAGGATTTGTCATTAAACTTGATTTGGATCAACATTGCTACATTAGCTTGGTTAAGTCACACGGGCAGTGTCACTGAATGGTTGTAATTTCCTTTTCTATATGTGGCATATCCCTCTCAAGCATCAGAGAAGCACGTGATTTTGTAACAGAATGAAGTGAGGTTGTGCCAGTCCATGTGTTTGTACCTGTCTGCAGGGGCTCCATGTTGAGAGCTGCTATTGACGCACAGGCACAGCAGTATCATTTATGATCAGCTACATGCACAACCTGTCAACTGCATTTGCTGTTTGACTTGAGTGATGGTGTTCGATCTAGGCAACAAAGAGAATATTTATGGCCTCTTCCCTTGTATATCTGTAGTCTCAGATGTTCCTACCACAGGTGCCAGGGGTGTTTAATCCATCAGTCTATAGTCTTCCAAGGGGTGGACCAGATAACAGACCAGGCCACTAAATCATGGCTACTATCCCAAGAGTCAGTAAAAAATATGTTTCATCATAGGGAATATTGGCCAGAGTTATGAAAATGGCCTTGAGTTCTATGCAGTGAGTGAATAACAATGCCAATTTTCAGTATGGCATATACGGAGCAGCAGTTGAACAGCTCCAGCCTCCCCTCTCCCCTAACAGGTTTGAACTTAGCCAGACCATCATTGAACCAGGCCCCAGGATTAAGGTGCACCTCTGTGAACTAAGGACACCATTGAGCCAGTGGCTTTACTTCAGGTGGTATCATGTGAGTATAGTTTCCCCAAAGCAACAGCTACCACTTTTTCATATAAACTGAGATGCTGCTAGGGCCAGGCTACTTGGTCCTTAAATACCCAATTTCCAAGTGCGGAAAAACTTTCCAATTTGACAAGTGAGATATATTCGGCCTTTTCCTTATTGGTTGTCAAGCGTGAGTTAACCCACCCAAAATGGAGACCTCAGGCTGCAGAGTCACAGGTCTTTATAGGTCTTTTTTTTTCTTTTTTTTAAATATAATTTATTGTCAAATTGGCTTACATACAACACCCAGTGCTCATTCAGTTTCTCAAGATCCACATATGAGTGAAAACATACGACATCTGTCCTTCTCTGACTTATTTCACTCAGCATAATACCTTCCAGTTCCTTCCACATTGCTGCAAGCAGCAGGATTTCATTCTTTCTCGTTGCCAAGTAGTATTCCACTGTATATATAAACCACAATTTCTTTATCCATTCATCAGCTGATGGACATTTAGGCTCTTTCCATAATTTGGCTATTGTTGAAAGAGCTTCTATAAACACTGGGGTACACATGCCCCTATGCATCAGCACTCCTGTATCCCTCGGGTAAATTCCCAGCAGTGCTATTACTGGGTCGTAGGTAGTTCTGTTTTTAATTTTTTTGAGGCCCCTCCACACTTTTTTCCAGAGCAGCTACACCAGTTTGCATTCCCACCAACAGTGCAGGAGGGTTCCTGTTTCTTTTTCGACAAGAGCTCGGCAACAGGTCAACAGCTGCATCTGCTTCCCAAACCCCAGCTTTTTTAAAAGAGGTGCACTTGGTGCCTGGGTCGGCAGGTGGCGATGTTGTACTAGGGAATTGCTTTTCTGACTTGTGCAATAGCGGTCTAAAGCTGTGATTTCCTTTTCTTCTCAGATTTTATATTCTTTTTGCTAGACCGCCAGTAAGAAGACAGAGATTACCTCTCTACCACAGTCTTCGAATAGAAGAATCCCTTCTGGACTTCATAAGTATTCACAATGCAAGCACGTACAACATAAATATCAGTTATACGTTCAGCAATGAAAGACAGTAGTACATTGAATCAGCCCAAAAAGCCCGCCCTACCAGGTCACTTTAATTTTCCTTCTTCACAGAAAAAGTTGCCCAAACCCCATCAGTTGATTTTTGGATGCTCCCCCCACCCCCAGCCCCCAGTAAGGATCCCAATCTTGGCAGTACTAACGTTTTGGGTAGGATCATTGTTTGGGGAAGGCATCCTGTGCACTGTAGGATATTTACGGCATCCCTGCTCCTATCCACTAAATGCCAGTAGAACACACCCTTCCCTCTTTTAGTCGTGACAATCAAAGATATCTCTAGACATTGTCAAATGTCTTAGGGTCGGAAGGGGGGACTAAATCACCCTGGCTGAGGACCACTACACTATGGGAACATGGACCAATGGATTAAGAAGCCTAATAGGCATATAAAGGGAAGTCCAGAAGGTAAGGGGATGCAGATGGGAGAGGAGGAAGACAGGCTTTGGAGGATGGCTTTTTTTTAAATCCTTGGTCTCCTCAAGACAGGCTTGGTACCAGTTTCCTTGCTCATATTATGCAGCTTCCTCCACAGTCCTCAGTGCCTTCAGCTACCCTTGCATCCAGCACCCCAACCCCCTCCACTAACTGAGCAGAATTGTAACCTGGGCAATTATGCACAACAGAGCTAAAAATATTTGAGCTTCCCCCTTCTTGAAGTTCCCCAAGCATACTCAGCTTTTTCCTGAAAGCAGCTGAAGTTGGGAAATGGGGGAGGGGAAGGGTCAGGAGGTGCAGAGGGACAGAGCAATTCATTGTCCATAAACAAGGCCTTGCATCAACTTCCAGTTTCAAGCCTACAGCTTGGGCTCATCCAAATCAACACTTGTTTTTGATCCACTTAAGTTTCTATCTCCATATTGTTGACAGCATTTATTTAAACTTTGGGGATTCCTTGACTCAGCAGCTACAGCCACTTTTGGCCACCCCACTGTCATATAACATCCCTTTCTCATTCTACTCTCGAGGAGAGTGAGCACAACCAAAACATCGTTTGGGTAAATTGTTTCAAGCCTGTTTCTTATCACTTAGCTTCTAAATATACATTAACAGGACGTCAGTGGAGGACACTTACTGTGCCCCTTGATCACCACTTGGGTAAAAGCATTTGCTACTAGATCCTGGAAGTCCTCTCTTGCCCACTAACATAACCCATAGGGTCTTCCAGAAAGGATTGTCTCTGCCAGCATTCCATCACGTCACCAAAAGTGTCAGCAACTAAGATTTTACCGTACACAAGCTAATAAATAAGCCTCTTACTGTTGCATGGATGTTGGCAGAAGACACAAGATTCTTGGGTCAGAGATAAAGTATTTTATTACTCATACACAGCAAGTAGCATGAAAATAATGTCACATTGGTTCCCTGTGGGGACAACAGGTAGAGGGCCCAGGTGGATGCTATGCATACAGTGAGTCTGCTTTGTAGCTTAGGAAAAATGAGTTTGGGGAATGCACTGCTTTTATAGTGACTATAAGACAGGTCAAAAAGAAATACCCCGAATGAAGGACAAAGTGACTAATGGGTGGAAAAGAATGAAGAGAGCACAAGGGCATAGGGGCTGTAATAAGATTTTTAAATAGTAGTTAATCTAACCCATGAAAGCAGTCTCCTCATAAACTGGAAACAGAAATGAGCCCAACTAGTGACAAATATGCTGTTTTTCTAACTCTCATTTGTTGATGTTACCAAACCATTTTCTTGGGGGAAAAAAAAAATCAAGTCAGGAGCAGCAGCCTCAGAACAATGACATTACTGCCCCCAACTTCCAATATTTCCTTCCCCCAGGATGAGGAGCATCTTTACTGATGTGTACCTAAACTACAGGGCTGCATCAGGGGTTTTTTATACTATGATTAGGGAGAAGAAGCCCTGAAAATAAGTGAATAAGGAATTCTAGACGGTGATAGACCAAAGTTCTCTTCTAGAACACTGATGTTCCTCTTCTTTTCTGCAGAGAATAAATGATTTATAGCCTCAGAATATCCCATGATTTCACTTAAATAAAATTCTACATCATTGCATCGAGGTTAAAAGCACCAGCTCTGGAGTTATATCACCCTTAGTTCAAACCCCAGCATCACCATTTGCCAGTTGAAGTGTTAGAATCATCCTGAATCTCACTTTCCTTATCTGTGGAATGGTAAGAATGTCACCAGCCTCAAAGGGTTGTTGTGAAGATTCAATGGGACATTTGATCACGTTTGGCTTTTATCACTATTTAGGTTGGGGGGGGGGGGTGGCAGTGTTAACTGTAAAACAGATGGCCAGCGGGTCTGGGGAAAGCAGCTCAAGGATTCAGGCACTTGGGTGGTAAGAAAAGAAGCACAAACATTAAGTACAGGAGAGGCATGGAAGGGGGTACCAGTTGGATACTTGGGAGGGAGGGCGAAGATGAAGTTAAGCACTGACTTTCCTTATTATCAATATATAGCATTTTTTAAAGGAACAGAAAACATTTATTTCAAACTTCCTCTAGTATGAGGAAGACACATTCAGCAATGAACGTAGGTATTCTAGAGTCCTCTCAAGCATTTCAGGAAGGACCACCTTATGCTTCACTCATTGCCAGATGTTCCCCTCTGTACTGTGCTAGAGAACACTGAACAGAGTGTAATGGAGGAGGGGGGCAGAAAGAAAGTGACAGTAAGAAAGAGTCAAGAAACTCATACTGAGCACCTGCCATGTGCCAGGTTCCAGGTTAGGGGTGATGAACAAAGTGACGTGGTCTCGCCCTATGCAGCATGTATCTCCAGGTAGCAGCTCCCTGGTGCCAATCTGTGGGCCTGCTGGAGCTGCATCACCTGTAGAATTTAAATTCCTCAGACTCTGAGCACAGATCCTACCCCTCACCTAATTAATCAGACATTCTAGGAGGTGGGGGACACCAGAGGCAGTATTCTTAATAGGTGCTCTCTGTGATTCCAAGAAACACTCAGTTTGGAACCACCACTAGTGTTTCTCAAAAGGTGGTCAGACTGTCAAACTCAGTCTCTCCAGGAGAACAGCATATGAATGTGCTCTCAGACCGTCTTTCTCTGATACCATTTCTTTTTTCTTAAATAATATGTGTGCAAGGGGCACCTGGGTGGCTCAGTCGGTTGAGCATCCGACTTCGGCTCAGGTCATGATCTCATAGTTCATGAGTTCAAGCCCCACGTTGGGCTCTGTGCTGACAGCTCAGAGGCTGGAGTCTGCTTCGGATTCTGTGTCTCCCTCTCTCTGCCCCTTCCCTGCTCACGCTCTGTCTCTCTGTCTCTCAAAAAATCAATAAACGTTAAAAAAAATTTTTTTAAATAATATGTGTGTGAGTGCATTATAAATTGGAAAGCGTGATACAAAGTTAATTGGATACAGTTTTTAGGACCTTTCTATACCAAGGAAGTCCAGTTTATACAAGTAACTGAAGTCAGTGTGAACTACAATAAGGCATTCCTCGGAGCATAACAGGTCTCTGACCACATCTTCATGGTTCTACTTATAGTAGCAGAAACTTCTGGCAGTGAGGCTACTAGAATAGTGCAGTCACCTCAACTGAAGGTCCTTCTGCCACTGGCCCCTGGAGTGATCTGCGGTGCCTGAGCAGCTCCACAGCTGGCTGGCTGGCTTCCCCTCACAAGGTCCATAAGGTTTATACATTCCTCTAGACCTCTCGCAGAGTCTTTTGTACCATGGCAGAAATGTTTATCAGGTGGGCCCTGTATAAGCATAGTAATATGGTTCTAAAGCCCTTAAATGTTTAGCTTTTGCAACACACCATAAGACCCAAATTCAAGATGTGAGATTCAGAGTGAGGAAGAAACTGGATGGGAAGGAGGGGATAGACTGATGGTTAGAAAAGATGACGAATTCTCATTTTATATGTGAAGAATGGCAGGTGTCTTTGGAATATCCAGGTATGAGACTCCACAAGTGGCTGGAAATAAAGCATGTGGAGACCTGAAGAGAGTTAAGAACAGTGACAGAGACCTAGCAGGCTTCAGCTACAGGTGACAGGGAGTCTGCACAGAGAAAATAAATGAAGAAAAGCTCATCAGCCTATGGAATCACATGTAAAGGGAGAGGAGAAAAAGTATAGTGAAAGAGCCTAAGAAAGAGAGATCAAAGACTGAGAGGTGATGAGAGCAGAGGGCTCTAAAGCCAAAAGGAGGTTAAAATTTCAAGGAAAGACTAGTCACCAGTGTTGAGTAACACAGAGCAGTCAGTGAGGACAAGAACAGAGGGCAGGCCAGTGGATTTGCAATCTGCATGTCACTGGTGACTTTCTAGAGGGGAACAAAGCTGAGTGATGTGGGTACTACAGGTTTCTCATGCTTTCTCAAAGTAGAGTGTTCCTATGAAACCAAAATGGCAGAAAGCAAAGAAGCAATTACCATTAATTTCTGTGGAAAAGTTTTTCAGCACTCCCAGACCCAAAATACAGCTTCTCTTAGGCTTTTCCAATACCTTAGGACACATCTTACTAATGAATGCACCAAATAAATCCAGATACAAGCACAGATGCTCACAGACACAGTCCAAAGCTACAGCGGCTTGATGCTGAGGTGCTGAGCGTAGTTCGCAGGCAAGGAGCTTGATGGGGCCCCTCTCATCTGGAACAGCTTGCTGCAAAATAAACACTGAATGTTATTTTCACTTTTCATCTTTTTTGTAACAGCAAAAATCCTCTTCAGATTTCTTTCAGTTAGCGAAAACAGGTACTAAGGTAGGTCTTTCATAAAATCAAAGTGGCAGAACACCAACTCTTAAATGTGTTTCCTTCATGGTTTTGACCAGTGTTTATTAATAAATTCCAGTTCCCTTTAGAGTTTTGATTTCATTATTTTCTGCCAAGGATTATCAGTTATTGTGCTATATGCCTGTTATCATTGAACATTATCACCTAACTTCCAAAGGAATTCTATTATTATTATTTTTCAGAGTTTGTGGTGAACCTCTGGCATGGGATAGACACTCAAGGAAAATTTGTTCAAAGAATGTGCAAAGGAAGAATGAATGAATGTGAATTTAGAAAGTGTGTGGAAAGAAAGTCTTTTCCCATATTGGAAATATAGTAAATATCTCATTTTTCAAAGTTAAATACAACCCTTTATATTTAAAAACTAGATATAATTAAGGATAGCTTGTACCCTAGAAGAGTATAATGAGAAAAGTATGGACTTGGGAAACAGACAAGCATGAGGACTGAATCCCAGCTATAGCATTTCATATCTGCAAAATGGGGTAATATTTTTCACTTCACAGGACAGATGGCAGAGTTGATTAAGATATTGAAAGATCCAATCATACGGCCCTACACAGAGGAACAGAATCGTAACTAACTGGTACCAATGGGAATTAGTATTAGCTATTAGCTATTCATCTTATAAGCTGTTTATTCAGATACTCAATATAGAAAACTACAGTAGTTTTCCATATAAATCGGCAGGAAAACCTCACCACCTTGGATCTAGAAAGATTGAATCACTTCTTTCTAGTCAGCTTTGCTAGAGAGGGTGCAACTCGAATCACCCAACAAAAGCAGGTCTGGTGAAGAAGGTCCATTCAGCGTCAACTCTCGGCCATTTCTCTCATTTCTAACCGGTGAACAGCCTGCATTATAAATCGTTGTCACACGTTAAAAAAATTTTTTTTTTACACCAGAAACTGCATTCATAACCATGGAAACGTCGAAGTCCTATTATATTTCAGCGTGGTTCCGAGGCCCACTTGGCACGCTTTGCAAGGAATTAAGGCGGGAGTAGAGGTCGGGGGTGGGCACAAGGGGGTGAGAGGGGCGTGGCGGTGGGGACAGGGGCCAAGTGACCACACGTACTGGAGCAGCTGAAGAACGAAAACTCTCCCTTTATGGCCAAATCATTTTTTAAAGCAAAAAAGAAAAACAACTACATTTCTTCCCCACCCCTTCCTGGCGCGAGCCGGACAGTCACACCCTATACCTCAAAGCGAGCGAAAGTCACTCTGCTCCCAGGACGGGGCCCACCGAAGTGGTACGGGCCCGAGCACGCGTCCGCCTGCTTCCTGCGGCTGGGCCCTTAGCCTCCGCCCCCTCCCGCCAGGGGCGAAGTCTCTCCAGCCGGGCGGGGCGGGGCAGCCGGGAGAGACTCCGCCCCACCTCTCGGGCCGCTACCCCGCCGCGCCCGGGCCCCGCGCCCCCCGCCCCGCCCCTGCTCCGCCCATCAGCGGGTGGCCCCGGGGGACGCAGGGGGAGGGGCGCGGAGGTGGCTGCCCCTAGATCCACGCAGCGCTCGGGAGCGTGCCCCGCACTTGACGCCTGCCCACGCTCAGATCCCGGCCGTGCACTTAGCGGTGAGTACCGGCCCGGAGGGACGGATGTCCCGGGGAAGGAGCGCCGGCCCCCCTCTTCCCGGAGGCAGACGGCGCGAGCCTCTTCCGAGGCGCGTGGAGCGGCCACGGGCTGGGTAGAGGCCGGGGAAGGCCCGGGGGAGAATCGGGGACGGACTGGCTCCTGGGGACTGACCTCTCCGCCTTGTCTGCAGCCTGTGCCGCGCGGGGGACAGGGTTCAGGGACTGGAAATGGCTCTCCTCGTCTCTCTGCCTCGGCTGTGCACGCCGCCGGAGAGTCCTCACAGAGGTTGTGCGGGCCTCGCTGGGAGTCCTCATCCAGGCTCTAAGGCCGGCCGAACTGGAGTATCCTCACCCCAAGGAGGGTGTGCGTTCCTCACTGGGGAGTCCTAACCCCAAGAAGGGTGTGCGGGTCTCACCAGAGAGTTCTCACCGCGCCCGGGCTTGCAGGATAGGGAAATCCACAGCTGGCAGATTGGGGAATCCACACCAAGTAATAAGGGGAAAATGGGGTGAGATGGAAGGGTTCGGCACAGAGCCTGCCCTAATGAATTCAGAGATCCAGGAAGGAGAATGGGCTGCCTTTCTTAATTCAGCCAGATATCTGAACGGCACGTCTTTCCTGCAACGTACTTAACATACATAACCCTCCTCACAAGCCTGAGGACGAGGGGTGGGCGGGGGATGGGCAGCCTCTTGGACAGCTGTTCTCAAACTTTTGAGGGGGCTCAAAAACCCCTTTACACTTAAAAACTAGCATACTAAGCTTTCGTTTATGTGGGTTATATCTTTTGATATTTACTATATATATAAAACAGAAAGTTTTACTATGTTTAATTGATTTTTTTTAAATAGTGGACCTATTTATATTAACAGAATTTTATTTTCTAAAATAGAATGTTACTGATAAGAGTGGCATTGTTTTATAGTTTTGCAGTCTCTTTAATGTCAGGTTTAATAGAAGTCAGCTGGATTCTTATATCCGCTTCTGCACTCAAGTCTGGTGCACTGTCACATCTTGTAGCCTCTGGAAAACTCCACTGTATACTCCTGAACACGTGACAGAGGAAAAGGCCAATTGCCTTTTGGTATTATTATGAAAGTTGTTTTGACCTTGTGGATTCCTAGAGTTCCTGCACCACACTTTGAGAGCCACTGGTGTAGGAAATGCTCTGGAGGCTTTAATCATTGGTCCTGCTTCTTGTTTGGCACGTTTGCTCTAAATGGAAACACATACAGCACCCCATGCACGGACAGTGTTAACCTCTGGTATTTAGGACCAAGCTTGACCTCACTGTGGCAATTTTTAGTAGTAGGTCTCCGCATAAGAGATGATGAGTCCCAGTGGCCTCCTGAAAATGCAGCAAGGTTCACAGATGGCTAGTTGTTCCTGTGCCCCAAGAGCTGATTTGTCTGTGCATCCAGATTGCGGCAGTGATGTGGCAAACAGGACCTGTGGGTTCAGCCAAATGCCCATGGGGAGCCTGTGCCAAGTGTGTAGGGGTTTGTGTGAGAGTTACCAAGTAGTCAAAAAGTCATTTCCAGAGAACACTGCCTTCCTTTCCGCCATGTTCACTGCTGTTTTTAGCTGTGTAGCCTTATTGGAATATCATGATAACCCAATTGTGGCATTCGTTCACTTTCCACTTTCAGAGATGTGCCACCTTGAGTGGCCCTTCCTCAGCTCCTACCAGAAAGCAATGTCCTGCATCGTGGTGTGTGGTAGGTGGGATCCCTCACTGGATTTTTCCTTGGCTTTATGCTCTGTCAGAACAAGTTCCAGATAGAAATTACATGCATATATACATCAAAGGAAGACAGTTCTCTAACTCTGTCCTCCCTTTTGCTCTTCCATCCACAGAGCTTCTCCTGCTCTGATGAAGCAGCTTGGATACTGCAGCTGATAGTTTAGAAATGTTGCAAGCAGGGACGCTTGGGTGGCTCAGTCGGTTAATCGTCTGGCTCTTGGTTTCAGCTCAGGTCATGATCTCATGGTTTCTGGGTTCGAACCCCACATTGGGCTCTGCAGACAGCGTGGAGCCTGCTTGGGATTCTCCGTCTCCCTCTTTCCCTGCTTGCTCTCTATCTCAATCTCAAAAAAATAAACTAAAAAAGAAATGTTGCAAGCATACGAGCATGTTTCATCTCTTGTTGCCCTGGCCACAGATGGGAGAAGGGAATGGAATCTAACCTCTGCATACCTGCCATGTTCTTGGAGTAAAGCTCCACTTTGATGGTGGGGTGTCATTCCTTTATCCCTTGAGCACGTATTTATGGACTGTCTACTTACCAAGTGCCCAGCTCTATACTGGACACTGGGGAAAATAGCACAAACAGGCAGTCCCTCTCTTTCTGGAGTTCACAGTCTGGTAGCCTCAGCATCTGCTGGTTAATTGAGACAGGCCACTGTCAAGTGTTCGCATGAAACCTGGTCTTGTGTGAAGAACACTACCTCTCCCTGATGTGAGCTTCAAAGCACATGCTGAAGAAGCCTGAGCCCCAAATTGTGAACATAATGATAAAAACCAACATTTATTACCATGGGCCTGGCAAAGAACTTCCTTTGCCTTCCTTCCTCTACTCTTCCTTTTATGAAGGACATAACTCCCTGTGAAGCAGCCAGACTCTACTGGGAAATGATTTCCAGCCTGGTTCCAGTCCCTGGGCCAACCTTGGGCAAGACACTCTCTCTGGGCCTCAGTGTCTTCATCTTTAAAGTAGGCGGTTGAGGGGTGCCTGGGTGGCTCAGTCGATTAAGTGTCCGACTTCAGCTCAGGCACATCATGATCTTACAGTTCATGGGTTCGAGCCCCGCATCAGGCTCTGTGCTGACAGCTCAGAGTCTGGAGCCTGCTTCAGATTCTGTGTGTGTCTCTCTCTGCCCCTCCACAACTCTCTCTCTCTCAAAAATAAATAAACATTAAAAATTTAAATAAAAAAATAAAGTACGTTTGGGCCACTGATGTCCTGAGGAACCAGTCGTTTGCTGGAGCTAGTTTGCACTAGCATTTGTGGCCATCTCTTCCCAATTCTGTGTTCAGTGACATCACATTTTTTAGCTTGAGGTAAGCCATTATGGAACTATTGACACCATGGAGATCAGCAAATGGTATAATCCAGGGCTCCCCTGTGGCCGAGAGCAAGTGATTAAACGTTTACCAGCACACCATTGCTACTGTCAGAGCCAGGGCGCTTTTTGTTTGTTTGTACAGTTGACCCTTGAACAACATGGAGGTTAGGGGGACTGACCCCTCCTACGCAGTAGAAAATCCAAGTAAAACTTTTAACTCCCCAAACACTTAACTATTAATAGCCTAGTGCTGACCAGAAGCCTTACCAATAGCATAAATAATTAATGCATAATTTTGTGTGTTACATTAATTATATGCTGTATTCTTATAATAAAGCTAGAGAAAAAAAAATGTTAAGAAAACCGTAAGGAAAATGCATATATTTTACTGAGAACATTTACTTTATTGGGAACAATTTGTAGATAAGTGGACCCATGCAGTTCAAACCCTTGTTGTTCAAGGGTCATCTGTATTTAAAAAAAAAAAAAAAAACTCTTCAGCCTGGACAAAGACACTGAATATGGAGTATGTGATTCAATTCCTCCAGAACTTTTGGTAGGGAAAAAACAATCTGTTTTTTACCCTATTCTAGAATGTGAGTCAGCAAACGTTTCTGTAAGGAGGCAGAGTATTTTAGGTTTTGTGGGTTCTACAGTCTCTTACTACTCAGCTCTGCTGTTGTAATGTGAAACAGCTGAAGACAGTATGCAAACAAATGGGCACAGCTGGGTTCCAATAAAACTTTACTCACAAATACAGGTACTAGGCCATAGTTTGCAGACCCATCTCAGAATGTCAGAACAGGAGCCATGCTTCAAGGAGGTAATTTCATGGAAAAGGATATTCTTTAGGACTATATCCATGAAGAGCAGAGACTTGATACTCTAAGACAGATATAGCTGGAAGTGGCAACTGCAAAGGATTTGGAATCAATCGAGAAAGAATCCATAGTAGGTTGTTTAAAGCCAAGTATGTTCACGTTTTGAGGACACAGCCATGTATGGTGAGTAGGGGAAGGTGTTTTAATTCCCAACTGCCATTCAGAAGCTGTCTCAGTCTAAGCCAGCATGTGAATTTTGGGTGTTGTTATGCAAAAATCAGTAGTGCATCTAATAGCTATTCTGATTCCAGGGAGAAGGACAAAAGTAATGTTTAAAAAAAGGAAGGAAAATCCTCATTATATGTGTTTATATTTTATATACTGTATATATACATTATATATATGTATACCTACATATATGCATATTTGCATGTCTGTATACCTAAGGTATGTGGCTGTGCTATTACTTTTCCATGTATTTTTTAAATGCTAATTTTTGAGAAGGCAAGCATGCATGCATATGTTGGGGAGGGGGGATGGGTAGACAGAGATGGGGAGAGAGAATCCCAAGCAGCCTCCGTGTTGTCAGCACAAAGCCCGACGTGGGGCTCGAACTAACAAACCATGACCTCATGACCTGAGCTGAAGTCGAAAGTCCAACTGACTGAACCACCCAGGTGCCCCTGCTCGTCCATGTATTTAAAATAGGTAATGTTTGGAAGTACCTGTAGCTAGTTCTTGGCAGTGAAATGGGGTAGAAGAAAGCTGGGAACTTTTACTTATTACTCTTTGTAATACTATGTGTATGCCTACCCTTCAACATTCATGTATGTATTCATGCCTTTCCAACCTAAAAATAAAACAAAAAAACTAAGATCCCAAAACCTATATTTTTTAAAGGAAAACAGGATTATTTCTCTGGTGACCATGTTACTACCACCCTTTCTCCCCCAATAAAACAAATTATTTTGGGGCACCTAGGTGGCTCAGTTGGTTGAGCCTCCGATTTCAGCTTAGGTCTTGATCTCATGGTTCTTGGGTTAGAGCCCCGCATCAGACTTGCTGCTCTCAGTGCAGAGCCTGCTCCAGATCTTCTGCCCTGCCCCCCCTGCTCACCCTCACTCTCAAAAATAAAACATTAAAAAAAATTGTTAACATATTATTTTAATTGTCACATCACAATTCTGAACTAGTATATATACTAGTGTATATTAGTTCAAAATAATATTGGGAAAGAGGACTTTCAGAGCAAAACATTTTATTAAATGGTATTTTTTTTAACCCCTTGTCCAAGGTTACAAGTACCAGTGTTCCTTAGTGGACTCTTATGCAGCCCTTAAACTAGTGCTGTAAAATGTTGTTTCATGAGATGCCATGAAGTACAGTTTTTACATTTAAAACCGTGTTACCCACGAATATTTTCCTGTGATCCTGTTTTTATGAGGAGAGAAAGCAGGTGCACGTATACATGGGTGAACACACCCACGGACAAAGGCAAAGGGTTTACCAAATGCTGAGTAGTTTCCTCTTGGTGATGGGGTACCACTGATTTTTTACTTCTCTTCACTTTGCTTATCAGTATTTTCTAGCAAGTATTAAACAGGTATTAAATTTTAAAAATTTTTTAATTTTTTTTTTATTTTTGAGAGAGAGAGAGAACATGAGCATGGAAGGAGCAGAGAGAGAGGGAGACAAAGAATCCAAAGCAGGCTCCACACTCTGAGCTGTCAGCACAGAGCCCGACTCAGGGCTCAAACTTACAAAGTGTGAGATCATGACCTGAGCTGAGGTTGGAGGCTTAACCCAGGTGCCCTAAGTATTAAATTTGATATAAGCATTAAAATTGAACAACCGTTACATTTGATATGACCAAAAATAATCACCCAGTTACTTAATACAAAGGGACAACACAGTTGCCTTCATTTTTCTTAGACTGAGTTACTCCTTACTTGCCTAGCAGCAGCTGCCTCTCCCTTTCTGCCAGTGAGAAGTAGAGGAACAAGTATGGAGCAAAAGGTGTGGAGAACCAAAAAAGGGTAGCTGATAGACTTTAGTCACATGGTGCCTTGTCTGCTTCCCTGGGGAGCAGCTCCAACCTCAGCCCTTTCTTCTCCCTCCAGCTGACCCAGAGGTCAGAAAGGTCATAGGAATCTCACTGTCACCTGAAAAGCCATCAGCTGACCATTTCCCTAGGTTGATCGGCTTGCATTTCTTGCTTAGCTGTTTTTCAATGCAACATGTCAAACATAGACCTGGAGAGTATAAATCCCCAGCTTCAACAGTTATGAACATTAACATTTGGCCTATCTTTCCCCCAAATTCACTTCCTTTTTTTCCCTATTCCAGGAGATAGCATCTTATTTTCAACTGTATAAATTAACAAAAAATTATTCTTTGTTGGGTCTTTTTAGTAAAAAGCATGCACTGGTGCTGTAGCAAAAATCTCTACATTCTGCCCTGTCAGCCCAACTGAACAACTGTGCAGTCCTTGAACGCTTGCTGTGTTGTCCTGCTTCACTGCTTTTGCATTTGATCTCCTCTCTGCCTACGAGTCTAAATCAGCCTTCCCTCATTCCTTCTCCCAATTCTCTATAAGGCCTTTCTTGATTCCCCTGGTTATAGCTGTGTCTTTTCTGTGACCTTCCTTATAACCCTTATCATGTTACTGTTACTTGTGTGCTTATCTTAGTCTCCTTGTTAGATAGTACTCATCTTATAAAACTCTTCTAAAACAGGGAATGTTTTCCTTATCTCCCTTTCTTCTGTGGTACTTAGCAAAGCTTAATGCAGAGAAGTTGCTCGGAAATACATATGCTAAGTTAATTTGAATTGAGTTCATTAAAGAAAATTTTTTATTATAAAAGAGATGCACCACATTCAAAGGAAAATGTTCAGAGATGGCCTAGGACCGAGAACATTTCATCTCACCTGCAAGGATTTTAAAAGAGTTTAAAGAATTGTGATGAAAAGAATCCTCCATTTGAACCAATATGAAAAGGCAACTTTTTATGAGGAAAATAATTTTTCTTTGTAATCTGTTGTCATTTTTTTTCACATATATATCTGGAGACTGTAGCTCTTCTCTGATTTTATTTTATTAATGTTTGTTTATTTTTGAGAGAGAGCATGCATGAGTGGGGGAGGGGCAGAGAGATAGGGACAGAGGATCCAAAGTGGGCTCTGTGCTTAAAGCAGATGCGGGGCTTGATGTCACAAACCATGAAATCATGACCTGAGCAGAAGTCCGACATTCAACTGAGCCACCCAGGAGCCCCTCTTCTCTGATTTTAGAATGCTTTTTTACCCCACTAATTAAGAGTGAGTCTGATTATGTTTTAGAATATCCATTGTGTTTTAAGATACAGATTTAAGGAGCCCACAGGTGGCTTAGCTGATTTGGCTCAGGTCATGATCTCATGGCTCACCTTGTGAGTTTGAGCTCAGAGCCTGATCTGTCTCCATCTTTCTCTGCCCCTCTCCCGCTTGGGTTTTCTCTCTCTCTCTCTCTCTCTCTCTCTCTCTCTCTCTCTCTCAAAATATAAATAAACATTAAAAAAAGAAGATGTAGATTTAAACCTTCAGTAAAAGAAATGGGCTACTTTTAGGACCCACACGCCCCGTGAAGTAAGTTGATAGCAATCTCATGAATAATGGTAGCTCACAGGTATAGAGTTCCAATGTACACTGTGCTTTCACCTATTCCCTTGTTTTATTATCACAGCAGCCCTCGTGAACTGGGCACAGGAGTGCAGGGCAGGTATTATTACCTTAAATCTGCAAAGAAGTAAACTCCGGTTTAGGGAGATGGAGTGAATCTTGCCTGTGGTAAAAAGTGGTGACTCTGATTTTAAATGTGTATTGGAAACCATAGGACTTTGGGATTGGGTGCTGCAAACATGCAAAAGTAAGAAACTGTCTTTTTCAGTACTATATGTCTTTGGGGGACAGACCAAGTTTTGGAGGTTAAGTATGGATCCCTTAATGCCATAGAACCACCAGAGTGATCTCATACTTTCGGAACCAATCATTTCTCAGATTCCTCTTCTGCCTTAGTCGTTTGTTGAAAAAGTCAATCCACCTTCTATTGAATTAGCGCGGCTGTTGTGTGTGAATGCTGGTGTGGTTTTCATTCCCTTTTCTTGACTTGAAGAGAGCTCTGGACAAGCCCATATTTGGATAGTGTGACTTGCCTGGGCTGTTGCTCAAATAAACGTGTATGGAGGACTTATTCCTTATCCTCATCATCCTTTTACAACCATTATTGTAAAATTACAAAGCACAGTACACACTGTAGCGTAGTTCATGAAGAAGGGGTGCCAGTCTAAGATTGTCCTCCTGCACGATCAAGGAAAAACAAGAAGTGAATACATCATTGCTGACGGTCTGTTATATGCAAGAGCTGTGCTAGAACAGTCATGCCAGAAGTACAGTTCTGTACTCGTGGTGGCATAAAGACCAGCCGCAGGTTTGGTTTTAAGGGTGGTATGTTTCATAAAACCCCTTATTTGCTCAGTTAAGAATCAGTTGCGTTTTAAATGCTGGTTTGGCTGTGTTACTGACATCAACGTATCCTTTCAAAGTTACCTATCATGCAGATTTTGCCAAAATCAAGGATATTTTAGGGGAAATAGAGGTTGACTAGTCTTAACATATGTACCTTCGAGTGTGAAATTTGTTTTAATACGAGATTACATTTTTTAAATCCAATTGGTTAATTTGGGTTTTTGTATAAGGAGTGACTGTAAGTTCTATCACCTATGCTGCCTACCGGGAGGAGACATGGAGCTAGAATCAGCCCTGGCATCACAGGGCCTGAGTTGAACTCCCAGCTTGGCCACTGACCAAGCCACAAGGCCTCGGCAGGTTACTTAACCCCTCCAACCCTCAATCTTGCCAACTGTAAAATGGGATGGTGATGCCTTTCTCACAGGGTTGCTGATGGACCACATTAGACAACATGGCTGAGGTGCCTGGTACCCCACAGGCACTCTGCACATGTCACTGGGCTGTAGTGCTCATGGATTGATGTAGCGTTCATGGCACGATGCCTACACATTGCTGCCATTCTTCTGAACTCTTGTCCCAGCCCCGAGCTCCTGAGCTCCAGATCCACCTATGCAACTGCTTGCTGGATGTCTTCATCCCAAGGTCACTGTAGCCAAAACCAGCATCTTGGCTCCAGTCTTGGTCATTGGCTCTGCCATTTTGTCCAAATGAGGCATATAGGAGCTATCCTAGACCCCTTCTTCATTTCTCACCCTCAGTCCATTCTGTTTTTTTTTTTGAAATGGTAGAACAGTGTTTATTTGTAGATGCCATGCTTACCTCAGTTGAAAATCATACAGAATCCACACAAACTATCAGAACTAATGAGGATAGCAAAATTTCAGGATAAGGGCCAAATAAAAATAATTCAGTTGTATTTCTGTATGCTAACGACAAACAACCAGAAATTGAAAAATATTTATTTATTTTTTGTGTTTTTAAATATTTATTTATTTTGAGAGAGAGAGTACACATGAGCATGAGTGGGGGCAGAGCAGAGAGAGAATCTCAAGCACATTCCAGGCATTATGACCTGAGTCAAAACCCAGGTGCCCCTTAAGTTGTGTTTTTTTTTTTCTTTCTTTAAAATTTTTTAATGTTTTTTTTTGAAACCATTTTATTTAATTTATTTTTTAAATTTACATCCAAGTTAGCATATAGTGCAACAGTGATTTCAGGAGTAGATTCCTTAGTGCCCCTTACCCATTTAGCCCATCCCTCCTTCCACAACCCCTCCAATAACCTTCTGTTTGTTTCCATGTTTAAGAGTCTTTTATGTTCTTTCCCCCTCCCTGTTTTTATATTATTTTTGCTTTCCTTCTGTTCATCTGTTTTGTATCTTAAAGTCCTCGTATGAGTGAAGTCATGTATTTGTCTTTCTCTGACTAATTTCGCTTAGCATAATACCCTCTAGTTCCATCCACGTAGTTGTAAATGGCAAGATTTCATTCTTTTTGATTGCCGAGTAATACTCCATTGTATATGTATACCACGTCTTTATCCATTCATCCATTGATGGACATTTGGACTCTTTCCACACTTTGGCTATTGTCGATAGTGCTGCTATAAACATTGGGGTGCATGTGCCCCTTCAAAACAGCACACCTGTATCCCTTGGATAAATGCCTAGTAGTGCAATTGCTGGGTCGTAGGGTAGTTCTATTTTTAGTTTTTGAGGAACCTCCATGCTGTTTTCAAGAGTGGCTGCACCAGTTTGCATTCCTGCCAGCAGTGCAAAAGAGAGCCTCTTTCTCTGCGTCCTCACCAACATCTGTTGTTGCCTGAGTTGTTAATGTTAGCCATTCTGACAGGTGTGAGGTGGTGTCTCATTGTGGTTTTGATTTGTATTTCCCTGATGATGAGTGATATTGAGCGTTTTTTCATGTGTCATTTGGCCATCTGGATGTCTTCTTTGGAGAAGTGTCTATTCATGTCTTTTGCCCATTTCTTCACTGGAGTATTTGTTTTTTGGGTGTTGAGTTTGGTAAGTTCTGTATAGATTTTGGATACTAACCCTTTATCTGACATGTTGTTTGCAAATATCTTCTCCCATTCCATTGGTTGCCTTTTAGTTTTGCTGATTATTTCCTTCACCGTGCAGAAGCATTTTATTTTGATGAGATCCCCATAGTTCATTTTTGCTTTTGTTTCCCTTGCCTCTGGAGACATGTTAAGAAGTTGCTGCAGCCAGGGTCACAGAGGTTTTTGCCTGCTTTCTCCTTGAGGATTTTGATGACTTCCTGTCTTATGTTTAGGTTTTTCATCCATTTTGAGTTTATTTTTGTGTATGGTATAGGAAAGTGGTCCAGGTTCATTTTTCGGCATGTCACTGTCCAGTTTTCCCAGCACCATTTGCTGAAGAGACCGTGTTTATTCCATTGGATATTCTTTCCTGCTTTGTCAAAGATTAGTTGGCCATACGTTTGTGGGCCCATTTCTGGGTTCTCTATTCTGTTCCATTGACCTAAGTGTCTGTTTTTGTGCCAGTACCATACTGTCTTCATGGTAACAGCTTTGTAATACAGTTTGAATTCCGTCCATTCTGCTTTCTTAATTCTCACTGAGATATATTGCCTCTGACCTCTCTTTCTGACTATAACCTGCCTCCCCAACACCAGTCCAGCATCCTTCTCCTGAGGCAGTCCCCCAGACTACCAGAGTGATCTCAGAAAATCAAATCAGGTCTTGAAGCATCCAGACTAGAATCCTTTAATGGTGCCCCTGTCTTCAGGATAAATCTGAACCTTTTTGTGAAGCCCCTTGTGGTGGGGACCCTGCCCGCTTCCTTTCCCTCCTCACTTAGCTCTGCCCACATACCTCCTGTACTTCATCCACCTGGGCCTGCTTTATGATTTCCACAGGGTCACACTTCCATGCCTTTGTGTGCTGTGTTCTCTGCCCCAAATATACTTTCATTGACTCCCTCCATTCGTGAAGTTCTGGTTTTGCCTGTCCCTGGAGGTCTTCATGCCCCGCCTCCCAGGCTGGATTAGCTGTTCTCCCAAGAGGTTTCTTTATCACCATTCACCACTGCTGTAGCATGGATCTCATGATATTGTCATTAATTCCTCCTGTCCAGTCTATGTGTGACTGAAGAGCAATGGGGACTGTGTTCCTTTATCCCAGTTGCCTATAAATGTCAAATGTATGGGGGCGCCTGGGTGGCTCAGTCGGTTAAGCGTCCAACTTCAGCTCAGGTCACGATCTCGCGGTCCATGAGTTCAAGCCCCGCGTCGGGCTCTGGGCTGATGGCTCAGAGCCTGGAGCCTGCTTCCGATTCTGTGCCTCCCTTTCTCTCTGCCCCTCTCCCGTTCATGCTCTGTCTCTCTCTGTCTCAAAAATAAATAAACGTTAAAAAAAATTAAAAAAAAAAAATGTCAAATGTATGAATGAATTTACATCCTGTCTCTTAGACAATCCAGAGAGGCCCAGGTGCCAAATATGTCTAATGCTATTTTATTACTTGTTATGTCTTTGATGCCATGAAAGGGCATTTGCATATAGATGCCATGCCACTCTCTGGGCCACTGAGATAGGGTGAAGGCTTAGCTGCTTAAGAGGTAGGCTTTAGAGTGTGATGGACTTGATTTTGAGTTCCAGCTCCCCCTTTCAATACACCTGATATTTAGCTTCGGTTTCCAGCTCTGAACCACATCACTGAACTGCTCTGGGGAAAGAATGTGATGGTCAGAAAACAGGAGCATCGGGTCATCCTGACAGTTGTCTTTCTTTTGGAAAATCAATAAATACATGGGTTTATACCTCAAGCTTCTGAGAACTCTGTTAGCATGAGTCATCATTCTTAAGTCCAGTTCTGAGGTGAGTGAGGGTTGATGACCTCAGAAACTTGGGAAATTCATGGAGATAAATGCTGCCCTCTGAGACCCTGGCAGCCTGACACCCTGCCTCTTGTAGCGACACTCTTTCTAGTTCCTAAAATTTGAGTTAGAAAAGTTCATTACCAAACATCTATACAATTTGTTCAGAAGCTTGAGGAAATCATGCAGCTTTTCTTAAAGAATGGATATCAACTAGGCCTGCCCCATAATGCTTTTAAAAACACAGTGGTCTGCCCCTACCCCGCTCCTCTCGCCTCAAAAGTTAGATGCAATAGGGGGTCGCCTGGGTGGCTCAGTCAGTTAAGTGTCCGACTTAGGCTCAGGTCATGATCTCATGGTTTGAGCCCCAAGTCCGGCTCTGTGCTGACAACTCAGAGCCTGGAGCCTGCTTCGGATTCTGTGTCTTCCTTTCTCTCTCTGCTCCTCCCTCACTCATGCTCATTTGCTCGCCCTCTCTCTCTCTCTTTCTCTCAAAAATAAATAAACCTTAAAAAAATTTTTTTGTAAGTTAGATGCTATAGGACTTGGTTATGCAAAATGTCACTTTTGGGGTGTCTGCAGGTGTCATTTTTGAAGCCCCACTGATAACTGTGGGTTACTGCAGGGTAGGAGACCCACATTCCAAGAAGAGGCTGAAGACTGACCTTTATGAGGAGAGGATGAGATCAGGAGCAGACGGCTGGGTCAGGACGCCTGGGGGGCCCTGCCCTGCTTCTTCCTTTCTGACCAAATGTTTTATGACCCCACGATGACTTTCCTGGAAGTATAAATTCTGAAGTTGACAAGCCCTTTTGTGAAACTGCTTCTATTAGACCACAGTGATATCAAAAATTAAAACTATTTCTGTTCTTTTGAGTTTGTGCTACTGCAGTTAATTTAAAATGAACTTAAAGAATGTGTCAGGTAAGTCTTCCTCCTTGGGAATTACATATGATGTTGTGCTGTCTTCACCAGCAAGCCTAGAACTGGGAGTCTTGACAAGGCACAGGGGCTATTCCCTCAGACAGTGCAGTGGCCATGGCCCCTGTCCCCCAAATCCTGTCTGTTGCCTTTGGCAGTGGTTGTGTATGTCTGCTGAGTGAGTCATGATCATCTTAATGATACATCCTAAAAATTTCCAGTGTTACTTAATAATGAAGTTCAAGGAAACAGAAGGGTTAGATTTCAGGAAGCTAGCTACTTTTTAAATGTAATCTAGTATTTTCACATTATGACTTAATTTCATATCAGACTTTAACAAATTCCAGTGTTGGGAATCTACAGTTAATTTAAACCAAGTGTAAAGCTAGGACAGTACTTTGTAGTTTGTCTTCAGTCACGGTCCCTACAGTGGCCAAGTCTGCTGCCTCCCCACCATGTCTCCTTCTGCCCTCATTCACCTTGCCCTGGCCTCCTTGCCTTCCTCAGACCCGCCTCAGGGCCTTTGCACATCCTGCCTATCCACAGAGCTGGTCACCATCTGACATTCTGTTTGTATATCATTTAGCTGTGTACTCTGTCTCCCTCCTCATGGAAGCACCACACAGGCAGGGCCTTTGTCAGTTTTTTACTGGGTGTATCCCCAGTGCCTAAAACAGTTCCTGGCACATATTAGATGGTTAATATAAATGTGTGTTGAATACATGAATAATGAAGCATAGAATTTTTTTCACTCAGAAGGGACTTTTTAGGATCATCAACTAAACTTATGTTACAGGTTAGGAAACTGAGTCACAGAAAGGTTATATGGCTCATTCAAAATGGAACTCAATCATTTCAAAACTGTGACAGCTCTTTTTAAAAATCTAGGAATATATGTGGAGCCTTCTGGGCAGTTGTCCAGGATGAGATGGAAGAATAAGTGAAAATAGACTGCTTATTTAAAAATTTGGCAAAAACAGGGGCACCTGGGTGGTTCAGTCAGTCGAGTATCTAACTTCGGCTCAAGTCATGATCTGCAGTTCATGAGTTCAAAACCCACGTCGGGCCCTGTGCTGACAGCTCAGAGCCTGGAGCCTGCTTTGGATTCTGTGTCTCCCTTTCTCTGTCCCTCTCCACTAGCACTCTGTCTCTCTCTATCTCTCTATCTCTCTCAAAAAATAAACATTGAAAAAATTTTTTAATTTAGTAAGGAAATAAAAATAAAAAAGACAAGCAAATTGTGTGATGGCAAAACTTTCTGATACAGAAGCAGTCTTATTCATGTTTACAGACAAGGGTGCACATTGCATATAATTATTGCTCAAGAAAAATGAGTTGATGGATTTGGTTATATTGTTGCACAACAATTCCTTTCTGCAAGACCCTCCTTCTGCACTACCTCTTTCTTTGTTTACATTCTGTCCCAAAATAGATTGTTGCTCTTAGGGCTTCTTATTCAAAATTCTTTCCAAGTACCCCATTTAAGAGATTTCTATGGGTAGTTTTTGTTTTTGTTTTTTTAGGTGACCTGGTCTCTGGGAAAATCCGGAGATATTTAGTTATTCCAGTTGTCCAGATGTAGTTACATCAAAGAAAGCAAAGAGCTAATCTTTCTAGTTCTCTACTTTGTGAAAAAATCCACTTGACAAGCCATGGTGGTTTGCTGGCCTGGGTGGTTCTGACCTCAGTCTTATTTATGCTTACATAGACATCCTTGGAATCTCGCTTTTGACAAAAAGTTGTTTATAAGTAGCATGATATTTAGATACACAACAGTCAGTTTGGGAGTGGGACCAATTAATTTCTCTTTAAACAGAAAATAAATGAAGCATTGCTAATCCTTATAGTGAACTGAAATGAACTCTAGAGATGCAGTGACTTGACTTTGACTTCAGAGTTGGGACCCGTGAAAATTCAGAATGGGTGTATTTAGGAAAATGTGAGGAGGGGAGAGATGGGAAAACCACATGAAATACAGAAGAAACCTCTTTCTGTTGTCTGGATGGATTTTAAAAGCCCACCCCTGTGTGCCTTTAGATATCCTAAATAATGTGGAGCGTGTGTTGTCTGTACTTTATCCATCACTCTCCACTAATCTCTTGGAAACTCTTTGAAACTATACAAGCTCTCCTGGAAACTGATAGGCACACTCCCCACCCTCCAGAACTAAACAAAACCTCTGTCCTCCCCACCCCATTACTGGCAGGGGTCCCGCTGCTCAGGCTCACTCCTCTCCCCTGCTGGTTGATTGTGGGGCCCATTCATACTGCCCCTCTTTCCCTATCCTAAAACAACCTAAAAAGATTCAACTCTGATAACAGAAGCAGCTAAATCTTGGATTTCTATACTCCAGAGTCTGGAAAGTGACTTGAAGAGGTGAATCTTACTGGATCTGATCACTGGCATTTAGCTAAAGTCAGTCGACCTCTTCGCGCATTTCTGCAAATCTGGCTGTGCCGAATGAGCATCACGGTGTGGTGTTCTGCAGGGTGTATGGTCCGAGATGTTCCTCTGGCAAGAGTGATGGGGCAGCAGTGTGCTGCCCGTGCTCTGTGTTCAGTGTTCCAAAACCCACTTGCAAGATTGCTGCCTGGGCTTTGGAAGTTCAGTCTGGGAAACAGAGAGCAAAGCTCACTGAACCAAATGGGGGTTTGCCCATGATTTAAGCTAATGGGGCCTCTTACCTTGCTATAACCAGCTAGGTTCAGGATGCACCTCGGCATGGGGTCAGACTGTACATCAGACCTTAGAGCTGCCCAAAGATTTTAGGGGTCCCAGAGCCAAGTCTCATCCACACTAAGAGCTCAGTGAAGTCCTCCTCCAAGGAGAACATTTGGTCACCAAAGGCCATCTGGGTATCACTCAGTTTGGTCTGTGTCTGGCAGACTGACACTTTACAAAAGAAGAAATTCAGATGTCAAAGAGACAGATGAAAAAGTGTCCACCTTCACTGGCAATTAAAGATACGCCCAAGATTAGCTTTTTAATCTTTCCATTTGGCAAAGAATTATGTTGCCTAGTTGAGGCACCTCCATTCACTGCCTCAGAGAAGGGTCATAAATTGGCACGGCCTTTCCCAGGCCACGTGGTGATGTTTAACACAATGGAGACATGCAAATCCTTTCACTCAGCTGTCCTACTTCTAGGGACCAGAAGCTAGGAATTTATATTAAGGAAATGGATTGAGGACCTACTCAAAGAAGTGTGTACAAAGGTTGCAGCATTGTTTGCCTGTTAATACCTGGAAACTAAGTATTTTACTAATGGGAGATTTAAGTAAATTGTTGTATATCTAAATGATAGATTTTTATGGTGTAATTAAAAATGATATAAAATATCACCTGATAGCCCGATAAAGATATATTGCTGAGTGAGAAAAGGCAATTTGCAAAACACTGTGAGGTCTAATCCATTTTTTAAAGAAATCTAAATACATTTATTTCTTTTTTTTCCAATATTTTTTAATGTTTATTTTGAGAGAGAGACAGAGTGCGAGTGGGGGAGGGGCAGAGAGAGGGATACACAGAATCTGAAGGAGGTTCCAGGCTCTGAGCTGTCAGCACAGAGCCCATCGTGGGGCTCGAACTCACAAACCATGAGATGGTGACCTGAGGCAAAGTCGGACGCTCAACTGACTGAGCCACCCAGGCGCCCCAAAATCCAAATACCTTTAAAAGTCATGTTAGATGAAACTCCAAACCATGGTATTACAGGTGACTTTTATTTTCTTCTTTTTGTTTACCTGCACTTTGTAATATTTCTGCAATGATCATCTTTTACTTAGTGTAATATTTTTGAAGTTCTCACCAGCCTAGAAGATATGGTTCTGCAGCAAGTTTGGTCTCCTGCTGGGATTGCAGGACAGTAGGGTGATGGGGAGAAGGGGGGCTGGAGGAGGGCTGAGGAGGGTGGTGAGAAGGAAGGGGTCCAGCTTGGATTCATACTTGTGACCTGTATGACATATGCACCTGATCTGTCTGATGTTAAATGTGAACCATTTACAAATTCTTGAGTGAACCGTTTCACTGCATCATTGGACAACAAGGACGTAGTTTGGAGGAGCAGAGTGGGTTTATCTAAAGAGTAATAGTCACAAATTTACTTTTAAATAAATCCTCATCAGACATTATTAAAGAAAGAACCGTATGTTGTGGTTTCAGGAACTTTATGAAGTGTTCTAGCTTCCTTTCAAAAGATAGTTTCTACTTAAACATTTATCTACTTAAGGATAATCAATGTTGACTTTATTTTAGATCTTTTTCTATTCATTTCTATATATGATGGTATGTGTGTGTGTGAATGAATATATACTAATAGTCTTGAAGTTTTTAAATTAGATTCTCGTATATATGTAATTCAACTTTTTCTATTTCATTTCTATTAATGTGAGTCTTTGCTCACATTTCTTATGTTGAATCTGAGTAAGGAATTGTATGTTTGATATTTATATCAATAAAATTTATTTGCCCTTACTTGTCTGCCTCTCTTAGAAAAAAAAAAACTAGTTACCCAGGGTAGTATGAAAAACTTAACTCTAAGTTGTTTTCCCAAAGTTCAGCTGCCAGTCAGTTCTCTGGTATTTTGCACCACATGGACGGCTCAGTCAGTGATTAGAGAACTAACTCACAAAAGTGCCAGAAGACTGTGATATGCCTAAGTGGTACTTTTTTAAACTTTACTTTTGGAGGATTTTGAGCATACGTTTTATCCCTGCCAGAAATTTGCATTTCATTGGAGAGAAAATCAGCTGTATCTTCTTCCTTGGTCTACCACTCATAAATCTAGTGATCCCACTTTGCTTCTGGGGACCTCTGTCTCCTGGTCAGGAAAATGCTATGGCATCTCTAAGTTCTCTCCAGAAGGCTCAACATTCTCTGATTCTGTCTCATCACCTGCATAGCATCTAGGGCCAGGTGTCCCAAGGGCATGGTGGGGGATGGGTTAATGCCACGCCACATATGCACAAAAAGGTGGTGCCTCTCTGAGTCCCCTGCAGGTGTCCAAAATTGAGACCAAAGGTGGGTTGGCAGCAAGACTGTGGTTGGGGAGGAACCCCAGCTCTGAACTGCCTGCACCTATTTTGCCAAGAGCATGGTTCATTTGTTAAATTAGATCTGTCTGCCTATGCCTAATGTTTAGTGTTTTTAGTAATTTGCTTTAAAAATCTGGTGTTCAGTACTCTTTCCCCAACCTCTCCTGTCCCGGCACAAGATGTACCTGAGGGGATCATGACAATGTACAAGTCACCCAGCTGGTATTTCAGGATGGGTTAGCTTTGAAACACACTGTTTCTCAACTGAATAATTCTCTTCATTTTAAGAGTGTGAGCTAAGTGTAGAGAAGGGTTTCAAGTACAGTGCAAGTGTCTGTCTTTAAATTCCTTTTGCATAAGAACTGTTCATGCGTCCTACTTGATTCACACGCCGGGGCCAATGTTCAGCGGTCCTACAGTCCTGAACACAAGGTTCATGAAGCACAAGTTCTGAATGAGCTCTAACATCACTGCTTAAAAGATATCATTTCCCTTTCTTAACTTTCTTTTTCTTCTTTTTAATTTGTTTTCTCTTTTCCTCTATGCAATACTATCTTACTCTGTGGAGCAGAAAAGGTAGCACCCATGCTTATTTCCATGACAGTAACCCTCACCCTTCCAAAAAGAAAAAAACTAGGATAACACTCCACCCGCTCCCCAAAAAAATCCACAACAACTCTTTCTGTTCACTCCTCCCTTTTATTAGTATTGAATGGGAATTAGGTGAAACAGAAAAAAGGCAGGAACAAAACAGAGGGAAGGGAGGATGGCAGATATGAAAAGAAGGGAGTTGAAATGGTGGGGGTCTGTGCTTCCTGTGCATGTGGGAAGTAGGCAGCGCTCCCTGGCCAGCTGGTGGGGTTTCTAGATGAAACCCAGACCTCGGGGAGTCTGCAGGATTTGCAGTAATACTTGAGGTTTGAGGATGGGATACGAGTCTGGCCAGGGGAAGGCAGACCTAGGAGGCATTTATGATGCCTAGATTCTACTTTGGATCTGGACTGTTCCCAAGCCAAAGGTCTTTCCCTTCTACCCTCCTTGGAACACAGTTGTTTTTGGCTTTCTCTTGGGACTGCTAAAGCATTGGGAGCTCCTATAAAGTGATTTTAAGACAGGAGTAATAGCATGAGTGAAACCTGGAAGGGATTTCCAGAGCCCTCCAGCTTTTTGAAAGGACAGTTTCCCAGAAGCAAAACCAGTTTTGGGTTGCTGCTATTGCTTGTCACTGACCTGTGACTTAGTAAAAGTGGCAAGGGGCATGTGACAATGCCCAGCTCAGACTAATGTGCTGGGTGACCCCGGAAAGAAGGAAAAGCAACACCAGTATTCCAAACTGAGTCTCAGCAGGAGGGTTTCTCAGGCCCATGAATCTCTCCTGTTTTGTTTTTTTGGGTTTTTTGTTTGTTTGTTTGTTTTAGCTTTGGGGTTGGTCTGTGACCTCTACACAGCACCACCTTCAGAACCGAAGTTGCTGCTCCTGGGGTGGAGGAAGTCGCTTGAGGGTGGGGTGGGAAGAGCCAGGATTTCAAACCTGGCTCTGCCTCTAACTAGGTGTATGTCCTTAGGCAAATTGTTGTATCTCTCTGAGCTGCAGTTCCCTCGGCTGTAAAATGGAAATAATGATATGCTTTAGCTTACAGAGGTGTTGCCAAAATTAGAGAAGATGGTGTAAAGCATTGGGTATATTTAGGTACCGGTACCCGTGTACTTATGTGTTGGTACTTAGTAACTGGTGACCGATTTCTTTCTCTTTTAGCTTCTGCAAGTAGAATTTGGTTCATTGATTAGTGAAATTAGACAATTGTCTAGTTGGTTTTTGCATGCGTACAAGTTAGGGAGTGACAGAGAAAGAGGGAGACAGAGGACCCAAAGCTGGTCCTGTGCTGACAGCAGAGAGCCCGACACGGGGCTTAAACTCACTTGATCATGACCTGAGCCGAAGTCAGACGCTTAATTGACTGAGCCACCCAGGCACCCTGACAATTTTCTAGTTTTTAAGGAAAAGGGGAGGCAGACGGTAGAGCACTTTTTACACAAGCCATTTTCCCTAAGAGCTCTGTCGGTCACCATATCTGTCCTGAAATACTGGTAGGCTTCATAGGGTGGTGGGAACAGCAGAAATTGTGTAAGGTTTTCAGAGTTCTGCCAGAGTTACGGGGCATTTGTAAGCTATAGGGAAGTAAATTGACACATTTCATCCTCTGCGTCATGGCAAACGGGTACAACTTACAGTTGGTTTAATCGTAGACTTTTGGCCAACTTGAGGCACCTGTCCCCATTAGGGTTTGACACAGAGATAGGGAAGAGTCAAAGACTCCAGGCTTTTTAAAGATGTGAATGACTCACCCTGCCCCATTCTGCAAGGGCCTCCCACCACTTCCTCTGGCTGGAGAGATTCTCAAATGTCCCACAGCCTCTGTGGAGAGGCTCTTCCTGACCCATTTCCCAGGCAGGCCAAACAGCAGTTTCACTGTTGCAGTTGCTACTGTGTGGGGTAAAAAAGTTACATCTAGGGGCAATGGAATTGGTAACAAGTCAAAGGGAGAATAGGATTATTATTGCCTTTTTCAATTTACGTCCTCAAAATTCCAATCAGTGGAATTATTAGTCTTGTTTTCTGAGCCCACCAATTTGTAAACTTCTACCGACAAGCCAGCGTATTTCTTACTAAACAGTATATTTATAGGGTTTTTTTTTTCCTCCTGACTGGCTCCTCATTTAGTGGGGATGAACAATGAGTATCTTACATCTGTGTAGCACTTTAAGAAATGTGCTCTGTCCTCCGGGACACATGGGTGGCCCAGTTGATTAAGCATCCAACTTTGCCCCAGGTCGTGATCTCATGGTTCATTGGGCTCTGTGCTGACAGTGCAGAGGCTACTAGGGATTCTCTCTCTCTCTCTTGCCTGCCCCTCCCCCATTCATGCTTTCTCTGTCTCAAAATAAATAAAGATAAAGAAATGTACTCTGTCTTCAAAGCCACAGTGTTCCTTCCCAAAGCAGTCCTAAGATCCTCCAGCCTTCCACACGTAGGGTTCAGTTGTATTTCTTCTGCCCCATGATTCAGTGATTCTCTCCGTGGCTGTTTTCTCTAGCTTTTGCCTCTTCTTTCCATCCACCACTTTTCCACGTCAGCTGCCGCCATCCAGTTGCCCACGCAGGTTACTTCTCACCTCCTTTCTCTCTGTAGTTGCCTACCTGAGTTTTCTCTCTCGATTACCCTGCCATTCTCCAGTCTGAGACATCTGCCAGGGGGGGCTGGGACACATGTCACGGGCTGGCAGTCCAGTGGTCACATAGAGCCCACAGGCGTGTTCGGTTTAGCCGTCATGCTACAGACTCACACGGTATTTTAGAAACATTTAGTTACCAACATTTCTAAATCAAGAGAGTTCACGTAGAAATCCCGACTGCCAGACTTGCTTGAAAAATTGGATGATCTGTCAACAGTGGGCTGGGCATTCCTGCATCAGCTCTAGGCTGGAGCCAAATGGCCACTGCCCCCCTTAGACGGCACATTCCACCCAGGCCTGCTCCCTCCTCCCACCTCCCCCATCAATTCTGATTCAGTAGCTTAGGGGTGAGACTCAGGAATCTATCTGTATTTTTAACCAGAACTATCCCTGGGTAGTTCTAACTCAGATGGTCTAGGGGCATATGCTTTTATAAACACCGTTTCCCTTGCTGGCCTTTCTTTAGTTTTGGTTCCAGAATTCCCAGAGAAGGAAGTGGATTGGCCCAGATTAGGGCAGATAGCTTTCCCTCTCCCTGACAAAATGGCAGCCCCTGCAAAACCACGTGGAACTCGGGGAAAGAAGTCATTGCCGGCACAGAGATGCTGGCAGACAACCTCACTCTGTACTCTGCATTCTCTAGTGCTCCTGACAGGTGTCTGGCTTGTCCTGTGGCCTCCAGCACTGCTAACTCCAGGAAGGCAGGGGCTGCTTCTCAGTCCACTGCCTCTCCCCAGAATTCCCTAGCCCTGGACTTTAGACAGAGGATATACACAAATATCTATTTCTTTTAAACTTTCGGTTAGTTTTCAAAAAGTTATATGGGTAAAAATACAACATGGGGACGTGGGTAAAAACACAAACAAAATGAAAGGATGTGTAGTGGAAACTGAGTCTTACTCCTAATCTTGACTTCGAGGCCCCTGCCCTTCTTAAAGGAGCCAGTCGCTTTGGTGTTTTCATGAAGCTATGGGCCTGTCTAGGGAGAAAAGAACCTCTTGTAACTTTTTATCCCCCCAAACCGTCATTTCCTGTTACAGACACACCACATTTTATTGTGCTTTGCAGATACTGCATTTTTTGTAGATGGAAGGGTTGTAGCAACCCTGCTTTGAGCAAGTCTGTTGGTATCATTTTCCCAGCAGCATTTCTTCACTTACTGTCTCTGTGTCACATTTTGACAATTTTCACAATATAGCAAACTTACTCGTTATCATTAGATTTGGTATAGTTGTCTACAATCAGTGATTATGACTCCCTAAAAGCTCAGATGATGGTTAGCATTTTTTAGCAATAAAGTATTTTTTACTTAAAAAATTTTTTTAATGTTTATTTTTGAGAGAGAGAGAGAGAGAGAGAGAGAGACAGAGTACGAGAGGGAGACACAGAATCTGAAACAGGCTCCAGACTCTGAGCTGTCAGCACAGAGCTCGACGTGGGGCTTGAACTCATAAACCGCAAGATCATGACTTGAGCTAAATTTGGATGCTTAACTGACTGAGCCACCCTCCTGCCCCAGCAATAAAGTGTTTTTTAATTAAAGTATATACATTGTTTTTAAATAGATTAATGTATAGTGTAAACATAACTTTTATATGCATTGGGAAACCAAAACATTCTTTTGACCCACATTATTGCAATACTTGTCTTATTGTGGTGGTATGAACTGAACCCATATGTCCAGAGTTTGCACATATTGTTTTTTCATTTTACAGTAATATGTTGATCATTCCATATTAGTCATCCTCAAATATGTTGAATATTTAAGTATTCATAAAACCCCTGAATTAATTGGGGAAATGTTAGTATTCTTGTGTTTTGTTTTTGTTTTTTTAAGATTTTAGTTTTAAGTGATCTCTACACGCCTCAGAAATGTTACTATTCTTTTTAATTTTTAATGTTTTTATTTATTTTTGAGAGAGAGAGAAAGAGAGAGAGCATGAGCAGGGGGAAGGGCAGAGAGAGAGAGAGAGAGAGAGAAAGCCAGGGAGGAACAGAGAGAGGGAGGCAGAGGATCCAAAGCAGGCTCTGCTCCAACAGCAGAGACTCCAAACCGGGGCTCGAACTCATAAACCATGACATCATGATCTGAGCCGAGGTCAGACGCTGAACCGACTGAGCCACCCAGGCGCCCCGGAACATTACTATTCTTATCTCAAAATTGGGAAATGGATTGGTTGAAGGATTTTTGCCCCAGGGGTAGGACTAGAAAGCAAGTTTTCTTATTCCTTCTCTACTTGCTATTCCTACTGTGTTTTTCTCTGAGTCGTACATTTATGTTATTTGAAATTGCTATTTATCTGTGTGGTGGAGGCCAGGAACAATTACTTCCCTGGTTCACTGCTTATAATCCTGCCTGGAGCTGGGGTAGAGGGTCTCCTCCACACTCACTTGGGAAGTAAGTTTAGGCCTTTACACCCCACTGCAGTAACAGAGATTCCTTGATGTGAACACTTTGTTGCCACCTTGTGCAAAGTGAATCAGGAAGACTTCAAACTACCATGTTTCTTTCAAATGGCTGCAGAGACTGTTACAACAGGAAATAGTGCTTTCAAGCCCCCACTTCCAAAGTTCAAGTTTTATACAAGTCCATGTCATCTGCTATGACCTTTTACCTCCTGTCAGGCAAGACATGAGTCCAGCTCAAAGGGCCGGTTTGTATCTTCAGGATTTACCATAAGACACAGTATATCTTATTAGTGGAAGAATGTTGGAAAGTTGTAGACATAAGACAAAAGTGTGGGATTTTATGGTCTCTCAAGAGGTGAATGCTAGCTTTCACGATACCTTCACAGAAGCCCATTTTATTTGCTAAGAATATAATTCTTGTAGTCGTTTATGTCCTGCCTTCCTCCTGTGAAAAGATGAGTGATGTCTTGAAGTGATATCTACCGTGATTGTCAAAATAAATGAGGTCCAGTTTTGACAGTTAGAAATTAAATGTTCCCTTTTCTTTTCAGGGACACGTGGCCTTCAGGAATCATGAGCAACCCATTTGCACACCTTGTTGAGCCTTTAGATCCTGCACAACCAGGAAAGAAATTCTTCAATTTGAATAAACTGAAGGATTCAAGATATGGTAGGTGCATGGCTCTATGATGTTAATTGTTCTGACAGCAGTTTGAGTCTCGTTTGCATAGTAATTAAGCTATGTAATTAATTAGCCTTTAGGAGATTTGAAGGAGGGAGTAGCAGAAATGGCTGAATGGTCTTGAATTAAGCACACAAACTCACACACCTTTTCTTACGTTGCTCATTTTTATGTTAGTAATGATTATATACATGTGACATTTATATAACACTTTATAGTATATAGAGGGTTTATACATATATATTACATCATTTGGTCTGCATAACAACCCCTTGAGGTCATGTTTATAAAATGTTAGAAGTCCTGAGGAAGCTGAGACCCAGAGAGGGTCAATGACATGATCAAGAAACAACAATGTGGGTAAGAGCAGAGGACAAAAACATGTCTTTTTTATCCCAAATCCTCTGCTTTTCTACCTTTGCACTCTTGTCTTTTCCAAATAATATTGGTGAATAGTTTTCATAGATCAGGAATGAACATTTCTTTTATAAATAAACAGTTTTTCTTCTGAACTGTTGTTGTATCCTTGAACCCACTACCAGTAGCCATTCTGCATGGCATGTGGGCTTATATTTCCTTTGAAAGGTGTATGTGACCAAACTTTGGTCTTAATTACATTAGTTGTAAAGAAGTTATTTTCTCATTTCTTGAACACTAGTGTTCATAAGAAATATTACTGTGTGTGTGTGTGTGTGTGTGTGTGTTACTTGCCAGCACATAATATGGTAAATATCTAGGCTAACTTCTTTCATGATGACTTAACAGAAACTATTAACGGAATCCAAGGTAAGGCAATCATTTATTGTGAAAGAATTAACTTTTTCTATTACTGAATGTCTCTTCAACCCATTCAGTATTCTTACATATCGAACTGTTGAAATCAATTTAAATTTACCCTCTTTCCCTGTTGGAAAAATAGTCTGATGCTTCATATCAGGTTTATATGGGGACTGGCTTTAAAATAGCTCTTATAATAATGTGTCTCATGACTTGTGTTTATTTTGTTATACTTTTTTCTTTTTTTCTAGAACGCTTACCATTTTCTATCAGAGTTCTCCTGGAGGCAGCCATTCGGAACTGTGATCAATTTTTGGTGAAGAAAAATGACATTGAAAATATCCTAAATTGGAATGTCATGCAGCATAAGAACATAGAAGTGCCGTTTAAGCCTGCCCGTGTCATCCTGCAAGACTTTACGTGAGCCTAATGTCACTTCACTTCCCTGTTCACTGCCTCCCTTGCCAGCCTTTAAGGAAAGCTTGAATCACACACACACACGCACACATGCTATGACTGTATAATTTATCACCCGTTATCCAGACACTTTTGAAAACGAAAGAGGTCTGTTATCCTGGACAGCTAGAGATTGTCTCCGACAAGTGGGATGTGTAGTCACTCCACTTCTTCCAGTGGCAAAGGTCATTGTTTTTGGAGATCCTAACCTTAAGTATACTAACAAAAAGTGGAAGAAATAGCATGGAGTAGGGCTATCTTGGAATCTTCTCTCCCTCACATCCTGTCACCCAGATAGCCAGGTTTGAAACAGCTGTCCTTAGAATATCAATATGCTGTGTCCTGAGGGGAGACTTGTAGTTCACACGGCCTGACCTGTTGCCCTTAAACCTCAGTTCACATCCTGCTATTCCTGGGAGTCTTTATTCCCCATCATGGCCTGTTTTCTGAGATCTTGCCTTTCCATTTTTAAGTGATGTTATTTTATTCCTTATAGAGACGAAATTTTACTTTACCAAAGGACAGTCTAGAGGACAAATTTTATACTCAAAATAATAAAAAGGAAGGATTCACAGCATTCTTCTCTGAATCACATCCATTTCTTTAAATTTGGTTGGAGGTTGGAGGTTGGAGGTGAAATCCG
Organism: Panthera pardus; assembly: GCF_024362965.1. Classification (NCBI taxonomy): domain Eukaryota; kingdom Metazoa; phylum Chordata; class Mammalia; order Carnivora; family Felidae; genus Panthera; species Panthera pardus. The sequence continues at coordinate 54,541,710 of NW_026526766.1, forward strand.
TGTATCTTCTATAGGCCTTTGTCACCCACCCCCCCACGTGAATGGGAATCAGCCATGGCAGTAACAGCCCCAGTGTTAAGTGCACATTTTACCACAGTCTCTATTGTGTTGTTTACCACAGACCGTATGTGTTGTTAACTTTAATGCAAAATTGCATGTAGAGATACCACTCAGTCATGGCACTTACTACCAATTTCTGCTCAAGGAAGTGTGTTTAGAAACTTCCACTTTTCTAAGGCATCTATTGTTAGCCCCACTGATGAGTTTGTCTCGTGGCCAGTATTGTCACTGGAGGCAAAAGGTGAAAAATCTAAGTATACTTGTTTAACAGTTTTGTTTTCTGTTTAATTCTCTCTTTTCTTAGGGGTGTGCCAGCTGTGGTTGACTTTGCGGCAATGCGCGATGCTGTGAAAAAGTTAGGAGGAGATCCAGAGAAAATAAACCCTGTTTGTCCTGCTGATCTTGTAATTGATCACTCCATCCAGGTTGATTTCAACAGAAGGTGAGAGATTAGGATGAATACTTGGGTTTTCTGTTTTGTGCAGAATCTTGGAGATCAAGTCTTCTTTGTGTGTGTAAGTAAACAAAAGAAGAAAATCTTTAAAATATGTATTCAGAAAAACTCAAACTTAATACAGATTTTCCAGTGAAGATTTTGGGGGTGGGGGGTGGGGGGTTACTATGTGTGGGTTTTTTTCTATTCACTTCTTTTGGGGCCCAGGCTGAAGGAGAAAGCACCTGGTGATCACAGAGGCTCAAGAGGGCAAGTGGGAACCCACAATATCTCTTGAGGCTTAGATTAGGGCTGGCAGATTAGAATGCTGTCTATTTGCAATAATATTAATCAAAGCAAGACACACAGTCAAGCCCTAACTCCGTAGTGGGAAGTACACTCCATCTGTTGTAAAAGTAAGTGCAAGATTATACAGCCAGGGTTTGGATACAAGCAGGGCAACCAGGTACTGCTAAAAGCCTGATATCTTAACCTAGAAGAATAACTAAATATAGTTATCATCAACTATGAGTGCAGAAGAAAGAACTATTCCACATTCAATGCTGGGAAAATTAGTTACTTGATAGAGCAGGTCCTATGAATTAAAGCACTAATATTTTTTAAATTAAATCATCAAAAACTTTAAAAGAAATATAAGTATGTATATGTCTTGATGAGAAAGATCTTTCTAAATTTAAAAGCAGTAAATGAAGCAAACAAGGAACTATAGATTTAATGGCTTCAAAGTTAATGGTAAATATCTTTAAAATATTTGCAACAAATACAACAAAGGGCTAATATCTTTAATATATAAACCTTGTGTATAATCCATTAAAAAATCGTAAAACCCAGCAGATAAATGGGTAAAGGAAAGTGGATGTTTCATAATAAAAGGAAAAACAAATGGTAAACACGACATAAATCCTTTTCAACTTTACAAGTAATAAAAAAGTAGATTAAATCCTTGAGATACCATTTTCTCCTATCAGTAAAGATTAGAAAATAAACGTTAATTATAAAGGTGTCATGAGGGAGACACTTTTATGTGCTGCTGATCACACTGAATTAGAAATGATGAAGGCAGCGTGTATTAAGATTATTAGAAATCACCATACCTTTCATCCTGGAATTTCCACTTCTGAGCATATCCTTCACAGATATGCTGAAATTCACAGAAATACCTGAAATTCAGAAATAGCTTAATGACTGCATAGTGTTCATTAAAGCATGATTTTTAATAGTGAAAACCTAGAAGCATCCTAAACGTCCAACAAAGGAGAATGATTAAATTAAGGTATGTCCTTGAAGTAAATTATTAGGTAACATTTGCTGTTACAATTATAAAGCGTTTAATAACACTTGGAACATGCTCGTGTCTTAGCTCAATGAGCCAAATATAAATTGCTTGTATAGCGTGATTTCAGCTAGATGAAGAACTATACAGAGATTAAAAGATTGGAAAAAGAGATGCCAAACTGCTAGATGATTTATCTCTGGGATTGTAACTGTTCTTCATTTTCACAATAAGAAGCTATTGGTTTGGTTTATTTATTATTTTTATTTTTAGAGGCAGAGCGTGAGCAGGGGAGGGGCAGAGAGAGAGACAGAGGATCCAAAGCAGGTTCCATGGTGACAGCACAGAGCCCGACGTGGGGTTCAAACCCACAAACCACGAGATCACGACCTGAGCTCAAGTTGGACACTTAACTAACTGAGCCACCAGGAGCCCCGGAAGCTATTGTTTTTAAATTAAAAAGTCACTTAAGATAGGAAACAAACCACTCAAAGAGAGAGACAGAAAACTTTATTTGCTTCCTTGGGGACTTAAGTGGGTTCCATACAGCCTCAAGGGAACTGTAGTAGCTGGTCATTCTCAAGTTAATGTCAATATCCAAGCCAGATAAATTCAGGATAAAAAGACATCGGCTTTGTCCCCTGAATTGATGGTTCTTGGAACAGACTGGAGATTCGGCAGCTGTTCCCTTTCCTTTGGACTCTAAACTCATCCTTAGGCAATTTGTCTTTTCTTTTTTTCCCTCTGTGAATCACATGAGCTCAATTTAATAGTTTGGTGTCAAAGGGAAGAATAAGAAGTACATGGATAGAATGTTACTCTATTTGAGGGTAAGGATATTTCCTAACACCCCACTTCAGAAGTTATAAAAGTAGCCTCGCAAAATCATTGGCAACTTTATCTTTCTTGAAGATTCTCACTGATGTTGATAATTTACCTTTATTTCACTGCCTGCAAGGGGAAAGTACTGGTGGAGATAGAATTGTAATTGTTTTAATGTCTGAAGTCTTTTGACTGAAAATTCAAAGAGCTCCTGGCTATTATTAAGCAGTTAATGAATCTGAGTCATCACCAAGTTCACTGTGATTTTTTTTTTCCTTGAGACCCATCAACTCTGATTTCAATTTTTTATGGACCCTTTACATTTATACCGTAGTACTGAAAACATTATTATAAAAACAGCAAAGTCCAGGGGGGAGCTTTGATCCAAATTGATATCCAAATCTGGCAAACACTTTTTTTTTTCTTTTTTGTAATTAAAGAGAACATTTCTGTTAGAAGTATTTTCATTGGTGGTGTTTTGTTTTTATTGCTTGAGTTTGGTTTTGCAATTTGACCTCCCAGGCTCTTTCCTCATTTTTGTAAGGAATTAAATGTGATATGTCTCAACTTCTGTGGAACTGTGTGCTGTGGGCTTATTTCCAGCTATTTCCAGAAATGAACTCAAAAAAACTGTGGCAGGGTGCTGGGATGATAAAGGTTCTCGTTTAAATATTTCCGAGCTCTTTGCCTTGCTTGAATAATAATAATTGGCCACACACCATTTTTAGGAATGGAGGGTCTAGCTAACTCATTATTGTAAAATTACAATAATCATTCAAAGTTACCTCAAAAATAACCTTTTCTTTTTAAAATCCCAACAAGAATATCAAAACAACTTCTGACCAGATTTCATGAGTGTGGAAGCTCTCTCCTCTGTAAATAACTATAAATAACTCTGTAAATAAGTTTGTGAATTTCTGGAGTACCATTAAACGTAATAGAAACTTTGATATACGTCCAAATCTGAATTCAAATTACATAACTAGGGAGAAATTTCCTCTTTAGTCATATTCAGAAACTTTATTAAAAGCTCAGTAGATTGGTGAATTCAGGGAACTTCTGAGTTCAAATTCAAATTCTAGGTCTGTTCATTCATCCCAGTAACTAGAAGTGTTCATTGAGCCAAGGTTAGAATAAAAAAAGTTTTGTTTTAAATAGTAAATAGGTTTTTACCTAGAGTTAACCTATCTTAAAACAGCCTGAGCATGTCTGGCTTCTGCTTGTCCTGTGAATATGTCGTTTCCAGAATTCTCTGGGGTGAACGTTCCCCTCCCAACCCTGCTTCAGCTGTGAGAGGCTCTGTTGTCCTTCCGCTGCTGGAGGCATGAGGGGGAGGAACCCTGACTGGGTGTCCACAAGTGCTCCGAGTAGAAGAGCCACGGGCACCAGACACAGGGCCACACAGGGAGTCTGGAGGGTTCGGCCAGCAGTATCACTTGATCCAGGGTGCGGACCAGGGAGGGAAGAGCTGGAAAAGGCACAGAGAGAATACAGGAGAGAATAGAGGGTGCAAAGGCATGAGGGAAGTGAGGTTTGGGAGAACATGAGGGCTTCAGCATGGCTGAAGTTAAAGTTTGAGCCAGGCGATAGAAGAGGGCTTATAAAGGAAGTTTGAGAGGTGGCTGGGTGGCTCAGTAATTTAAGTGTCCTTACTCTTAATTTTGGCCCAGGTCATGATCTCACAGTTAGTGGGTTCCAGCCCCTCATCAGGCCGTGTGCTGATAGTGTGGAGCCTGCTAGGGATTCTCTCTCTCTCTCTCTCTCTCTCTCTCTCTCTCTCTCTCTCTCCCTTCCTCTGCTCTCTCTCAGTCTTTCAAATAAATAAAAGTTTTTTAAACAAGGAAATTTGAGGTTACACTGAAAAACTTCATTTTTTTTAAATTTTCTTTTTAATGTTTATTTATTTATTGAGAGAGAGAGCAAGCCAGGGAAGGAAACAGAGAGAGAGAGAGAGAGAGCGAGCGCATCCCAAGCCAGCTCCGGGCTGTCGGCACAGAGCCGGATGCGGGGCTCAAACTCACGAACTGTGAGATAATGACCTGAGCCAAAACCAAGAGTCAGACATTTAGCTAACTGAGCCACTCAGACGCCCTTGAAGAACTTTTGTGTTTTATTTAGGGAAGAGATTTGTACTTTACTGAGAAATGGGAGGCCATTGGCAGGTTCAAGAAGGGTCATGATAATCTATGTTTTAGAAAATGGATGCTGGCAACGGTATAAAGGTAGGTTGAAGAGACTGACAGAGGAGCCAGTTAGGCCTTTTCTGGAGTAAATGCTTGGATAGTTGTAGATACTAAGTAGCAGGAGGGGAAGTCAGTCGCTAGATGATACAGACAGATGGGGACGGGGATGAGGTTCAGGAAGCAAGCTCATGTGTTAGGGTGTGACCCGTTGAGTATGTGGTGCCTGAGGTGTTCCTGATGCCGATAGATGCCTGGGATACATTGGAAATGTGGACCCGGACCTGAAGAGACAGGTGGGAGTCAGAGGGATGGAGCCCTCAGTGTACTGGTAAGAAGGTGGAAACGAGTGCCTAAAGGAGTAGCTGTACTGATCCAGAGGATCCAGAGGCTCTGTCCTTCCAGGGGTAGCACCCTTGTCCTGCCTCGTTCCCCTACATCACCATCTCCTTTCTCTATTTCTACCTTCTGCTTTTCTCTCATGCATACACACACTCACAGACATTCATACAGTACATCAGGGATCACCTTTTTTTGTAAAGGGCCAGTAGTAAATATTTTAGGTTTTGCTGCCTACACACTGTTTCTACTCACATATCCTTTTGTTTTCAACCTTTAAAAATGTAAAAATTATGGGGCGCCTGGGTGGCGCAGTCGGTTGAGCGTCCGACTTCAGCCAGGTCACGATCTCGCGGTCCGTGAGTTCGAGCCCCGCATCAGGCTCTGGGCTGATGGCTCGGAGCCTGGAGCCTGTTTCCGATTCTGTGTCTCCCTCTCTCTCTGCCCCTCCCCCGTTCATGCTCTGTCTCTCTCTCTGTCCCAAAAATAAAAAAAAAAAAAAAAAAAAAAAAAAAAGTGTAAAAATTATTGCTTGCTTCAGGGCAAAACCTGTACAGACACTGGGCTGGATTTGGCCCGCGGAGTTTGTGGACCCCTGCTCTAAAGCACCCTCAGGAATTGATTCTCTTAAAGCAACTGACACTTAACCTTGGAGAATATTCACATCAGGAGAAAGAAGTCAGTGTCGTAACTGAGTGTGTAAATGTGTAAACTGAGTAAATGCTGAGTGCTTGCAGCCCTTTTCTTCCCAAGGAGCACCTACCTGTCTTTATCTGGCTGACTCTTCTTCATCCTTCAGACTGGATCGGTGTCATCTTCCTCTCGAAGGCATTCCGGACCCCCAGTCTGAGTGTGTGACCCTATCTGAGTGTTCCCCTGGCACTCTGTACTTCCTGTATCATGGCATGATGGTCACACTCCCATAATTGCCTGGTTGTTTCTCTGTATCGCTCACCAGGCTCTGGGCACCAAGTGGGCAGTGCATTGGCCGCTGTTGCATGCTCGTATTCCCAGCGAGTGGCAAGGATGGGCTCTGTGGATCACGAATGAGTGAGGAAGAGGGTGGAGGAGAAATAGAGCACAGCGGTTAGGGGAGAGGCCCCAAGGTTGTCAGACCTGGGCTCAGATGATGGCTCTGCAAGTGTCCGATGTCTGGCCTTGGACAATTTAGCTAACCTTTCTGCACTTTGGCTCCTGCTGTTACTACGATTGTGGTGGTGGTGGTGCTGACCACTACCACCACTGCTGCTGCAGTCTCTACCACTCCAGGAAGGCCGCGTGGCGTAGGGATTCAGAGGCCGCCAGTTCATTTCCAGCTCCACCATTTACTAGCTGTGTGGTCTTGAGCAAGTTTCTTAACTTCTCTGGTCTCAGTTTCCTCTTTTGAAAGATGTGGCTGATCCATCTAACTCAAAGGGTTAGACTGTGGAGACTGAGAAAATAAATTTTAAGTTTAAAATTTTTTTTTTTAACATTTTATTTATTTTTGAGACAGGGAGAGACAGAGCATGAACAGGGGAGGGTCAGAGAGAGAGGGAGACACAGACTGAAACAGGCTCCAGGCTCTGAGCTGTCAGCACAGAGCCTGATGCGGGGCTCGAACTCACGGACCGTGAGATCATGACCTGAGCCAAAGTCGGACGCTTAACCGACTGAGCCACCCAGGCGCCCCATAAATTTTAAGTTTAGAAGAGTGGTGGCTTCCTAGTAAAGTCAGTAGGTGTTTACTATTAATGAATGAAGTCTGACTTGGGTCTTAGCTATTAATTTTACCGCCCTTTCCTGGGTTCACTCAATCCATGATATACAGTTTATGAGTGCCTTCTGTGCTCAAACCTGCGAAGTTGTAACTATGAGTTGTTCTACTTTGACTCAAGACGTATGTAATTTGATTATAAAAATCCTGGAAGAGCTTCTTGATTCCCTGCTCTGCCTGTGTCTTTCCTATTGGACTGAATGACTTTGAGTAAACTCCAGCATATAATATGTGCTTTATAGATACTCTTGGGTGGCACCATCCTCCTCAGAAACCTCTCTGGGAGCTAGGAGACTGATTTTATAAAGGCCTGTGCCTCCTGGCATCGCTGTTTCGCTGTCTCCCAACATAAACAGATGAAAATGCCAGCCCGGACCAGGCTCAGCTCAGAGAGGTATCATAACAAGGTCAGGCAGGACGAAGTACAGAGACCAAGGTTCTTTAAATCTCTAAGCTGCTGTTGTCGTCATAAATGTCCAGACACTGTTCCTAAAAGTCAGGCTGTGTGACTAGACTAGCTATAACTTGAATTCACTTAATGTTTGTTACTCACCATGTTTAAAGGTATTATAGAGATCACTTGAACCAAATAATAATTACTCTTTTTACTTTTTCTGATTACCTCTCGTTTCCCATGTAAATAAACACAATCGGTATCACCCAGCAAGGCCACAGATGAAATTGCCAGTTGGTTTCTTTATCACTGAGAAGTCTGACCGGTAACATTTTAAGCCTTAAAATTTGTACATTCAGCTTTTCTCTCTGACAGGGCAGACAGTTTACAGAAGAATCAAGACCTGGAATTTGAAAGAAATAGAGAACGGTTTGAATTTTTAAAGGTATGGGCGGAGTTTGCTTCCATTGGCTGGTTGTTTATAAACGCGGGTACGAGGGGGAGGTACCAAGGAGCTGGGCTGCATGGAAGTGCATCGGATACTCATTGCGTTCTTTCCGGTCCTTCCTAGTGGGGTTCTCAGGCTTTTCGCAACATGCGGATTATACCCCCTGGCTCAGGAATCATCCACCAGGTGAATCTGGAGTATTTGGCAAGAGTGGTATTTGATCACGATGGCTTTTATTACCCGGACAGCCTTGTGGGCACGGATTCGCACACTACCATGATTGATGGTTTGGGAGTTCTCGGCTGGGGTGAGTATTGTTCCAGGTTCCTCTTCCACACACGCTGTTCTGTAGTGTGTAGCCTAATTCACACTGATCCCGTTATAACATCCCAGTAGCACGACTTTGTGTGACCACACATATCAGAGAGACGTTTTTGTCTGCTTTATTTACTGCTGGATTTCCACCTCACAGGTACTCAATAATAATGTTTGGAAGAACGAACTGGAGCTGTTTGTTAAAAATGGAGACTCCAGAACCCCACTTTCCAGTTGGTATAGAACCAAAGGGATCGTGATACTGCTGTTTTGGGGACCACACTCTGAGAAGTGCTTATAAAAATTCTGTAGAGGGAAATAGAAAAAGATAACTACTCATTACAGGATCCAAATCTACACTAGGAAGACATTGTAATGGGGTTGAATTATGCCTGAGGGATATACTAAGGCATGCTGAAAGCATTCTTCTGCCCTGCCTTCCTTGCAGGAGTGGGTGGTATCGAAGCAGAGGCAGTCATGCTGGGTCAGCCAATCAGTATGGTGCTTCCCCAGGTGATCGGCTACAGGCTGATGGGAAATCCCCACCCTCTGGTGACATCCACTGACATTGTGCTCACCATTACCAAGGTAACAACTTGCTCCCTCTTCCATGGTCTTGGGCAGTCACAGTGACGGGAGGAAATACAGGCTGGCATCCATCTTGGTTTCTCTGTGCACTAGGAAACAGTATGTTGATGATTTTTAAAAAGAGATGAGATGAGGAGAGGGTTCTTTGTTAAGTTTTAGATAATTATGTTCATTTTACTCTTCCATGGCTGCATGGATCCTTTTCTTTAAAAGGGTACTTTGAAATTGTGAAATAGTTCAGACACACAGAAGTTGAAATGACATTGGCATGCACCACCACCCAGAACTAACAGTTGGTAACATTTTGCCACCTTTGCTTCAGAGCCCTCTCTGTATGTATACTTTTTATGAGATAAAATGGGATATTTATGGCTAAAGCCATCCTCCACATTCTTAGAAATAATGGCTATCCTAACGTTCCAAGACTCATTCCCAAGCATGTGTTTATACTGTGACTACATTTTCTCACATGGTTCTTCTTTATATGTAAATAGCAAACTGCTCCTATGACTTTAATGTCTAACTTGTTTAATTCCCTTCTATGTATTCTAAATTACAACAGATGTTTCTCCAAGCTGGAAATACTCCTTTTTTTTTTTTCTTTTTCCTTAGCTTTTGCAAGAAATAATGTTTTTTGTTTTTTGTTTTTTTTTTTTTTTGGTGATTTGCTTGCTTTGCAAAAAGAAGGCCATTTCATTTTGAAAGATTATTGGAAAAGTGATGGTTTTTTATTATCACAGACATTTTTTTCTGGTTGTACAGTTTGGAGGCTTGGAGTGTTAGGGATGGCCACTATCCTGTTAAAGGCCAAAGATGTTTCTCTTTAATCTTTATGGAATTTGGAATCACGTTTATTTGAACCCTGTAGCTTTTTTGAGAAGTCTGTGCATTATTCTTTAAATGTAGAATAATGTAGGTCTTGCCCACAGAATTTGGCAGAATCCCACATAACCAAAAGAGCCTGACGGTTGTCCACACAGTTCATGAAACTGGCTTCGTGCAGGGCCACGTCAGTCACTGAGGCCCCAGCCCTGGCTGATGGCGTGTATGGAAAATATATGGGAGTCAGACTGTCTAGATCTTTTGGTTACATTTGACTTGTACCTCTGTTCAGGAAATTTGTTCATTATACCCTTGAAAATAATCCATTTATCTATCCGCTTAAACTAGTGCAAGACCGTTTAGGTTGAAAGAATTTATTTAATTTTTAGCACTTCCAGTGATCTCCTGAGAGAGAAAAAGCCCTTCTCATTTTAGAAAACTTTTATTAATGTTGATATTTGTGATTTGGGCATTAACTTTTTCTTTTCTTTTTATAATAATTATTTTGATGTCATTTTATTTTTTTATTTAATTATTTTTTAAATTTACATCCAAGTTAGCTAGCATATAGTGCAACAGTGATTTCAGGAGTAGATTCCTCAACGCCCCTTACCCATTTAACCCCTCCCCCCCCAAAAAACCCCTCCAGTAACCCTCTGGTTGTTCTCCATATTTAAGCGTCTCATATGTTTTGTCTCCCTCCCTGTCTTTATATTATTTTTGCTTCCCTTTCCTTGTGTTCATCTGTTCTGTGTCTTAAAATCCTTATATGCGTGAAGTCATATGATATTTGTCTTTCTCGGACTAATTTCACTTAGCATAATACCCTCTAGTTCCATCCACGTAGTCACAAATGGCAAGACTTCATTCTTTTTGATTGCTGAGTAATACTCCATTGTATATATATATATACCACATCACCTTTATCCATTCATCTATCAGTGGGCATTTGGGCTCTTTCCATACTTTGGCTATTGTTGATAGCGCTGCTATAAACATTGGGGTTCATGTGTCCCCTCGAAACAACACACCTGTATCCCGTGGATAAATGCCTAGTAGTGCAATTGCTGGGTCGTAGGGTAGTTCTATTTTTAATTTTTTGAGGAACCTCCACACTGTTTTCCAGAGTGGCTGCACAGTTTGCATTCCCACCAACAATGCAAAAGAGATCCTTTCTCTCCACATCCTCACCAACATCTGTTGTTGCCTGAGTTAATGTTAGCCATTCTGACAGGTATGAGGTGGTATCTCATTGTGGTTTTGATTTGTATATCCCTGATGATGAGTGATGCTGAGCATTTTTTCATGTGTCATTTGGCCATCTGGATGTCTTCTTTGGAAAACTGTCTATTCATGTCTCTTGCCCATTTCTTCACTGGATTATTTGTTTTTTGGGTGTTGATTTTGATAAGTTCTTTATGGATTTTGGATACTAGCCCTTTATCTAATATGTCATTTGCAAGTACCTTCTCCCGTTCTGTCGGTTGCCTTTTAGTTTTGCTGATTGTTTCCTTCACTGTACAGAAGCTTTTTATTTGATGAGGTCCCAATAGTTCATTTTTGCTTTTGTTCCCCTTGCCTCTGGAGACGTGTTGAGTAAGAAGTTGCTGCAGCCAGGGTCAAAGAGGTTTTTGCCTGCTTTCTCCTCGAGGATTTTGATGGCTTCCTGTCTTACGTTTAGCTCTTTCATCCATTTTGAGTTTATTTTTGTGAATGGTGTAAGAAAGTGGTCCAGGTTCATTCTTTTGCATGTCGCTGTCCAATTTTCCCAGCACCACTTGCTAAAGAGACTGTCTTTCCTGCTTTGTCAAAGATTAGTTGGCCATAGGTTTGTGGGTCCATTTCTGGGTTCTCTATTCTGTTCCATTGATCTGAGTGTCTGTTTTTGTGCCAGTACCATACTGTCTTGATTACAGCTTTGTAATACAACTTGAAGTCTGGGATTTTGATGCCTCCAGCTTTGGTTTTCTTTTTCAAGATTGCTTTGGCTATTCGGGGTCTTTTCTAGTTCCATACAAATTTTAGGATTGTTTGTTCTAGCTCTGTGAAGAATGCTGGTGTTATTTTGATAGGGATTACATTGAATATGTAGATTGCTTTGGGTAGTATTGACATTTTAACAATATCTGTTCTTCCTATCCAGGAGCATGGAATATTTTTCCATTTTTTTGTGTCTTCTTCAATCTCTTTCATAAGCTTGCTATAGTTTTCAGTGTAGACATCATTTAGATTTACAGGAGAGTTGATGTAAAGAATACAGGGAGTTTCTGTTACCTTTCTTCCAACTGCCCCAGATGTTAACATCTCACATAACCACGGTACATGAAATCAAAATGAAGAATGTGGGTCCAACACTGCTAATGAAACAAGTAACTTCACCAGTGTTTTCAGTAATGACCCTTTTCTGTTCCAGGATTCAATCCAAGATTCCACACTGTATATAGTTAACATTACTTTTTAAATTTTATTTCTTAGAGTAATCAAAAATGTGTTGGGCCACTTCATTGTTTGTGTTTACGTACCAGGCTAGTTTATAAGAATTGTAAGGAGCTAGTTCTGCATTTTAAATGTGGGCTGTCAAGTCTCAGACTTTTCTATTGTTTTGCTGCCTAGCACCTGCGTCAGGTTGGGGTAGTGGGCAAATTTGTCGAGTTCTTCGGGCCGGGAGTAGCCCAATTGTCCATTGCCGACCGAGCTACTATTGCGAACATGTGTCCAGAGTACGGGGCGACTGCTGCGTTTTTCCCAGTTGATGAAGTTAGTATCAAGTACCTGGTGCAGACAGGTAAGTGCAGAACCGCGAAGGCAGAAGCCCTTCGTAAAGTTTCATAGAACTCTGGGGATTGGAGAACTGCCTTATGCCTCTGTCCCTTGGAGTGCACAGGGTCAGACTTACGGTGTTTCTCCTTTTCTCTGTAGAGTCAGAATGGTTGTTGGGATTTCAGAAGATATGAGACAGACACTGTATGGCCAGTAGAAAGAGCTCAGGTGTTCTGGAATCCAAGTTATGCATGCTGGTCTCTACTTCTAGTTATTTGACAGGAAACAAGGGATCTTAGTAATGAGAACAGCTGTCGTGTGCTGGGCACTTGCTATGTATTTGCTCTCACCCTCTTCACAGATCTGGGGTGGATTGATAGATGAGTTCATTAAACTAATCGGAGAGAAGACTGAGGATCAGAGAGAGATGTAGGGTATATATCCAAAGCCAATAAGTAATGGAGCTAGAATCCAAAGCTGAGGCTCCAAACAGGACAGCATTCCAGGACACCTCTGTCTGGGCTGTCCCAAAGGTAAAATGAAAGACCGCATGTGAGGGCATCTTGAAATGTTGGCGGTTTCTTGACTCTGTATGTATTTGTTTAGAGATTTGACTTGAACTTGGAGAAAGGTTTTTTGTTTTTTTTTTAATTTTTCAAATTTATTTTTAAAATATTCAGTCATTTATTTAACACATTATCAACATCTGATCTAGGTGTCAGAGATACAGCAGTGACCAACATAATGTCTCTGCCCTGGTGGAGTTTCCATTCCAGTGAGGGAGACAGGCGTGAACAAATAAATAAATGCATACATATGTATATAAGAGAATGAGGAAGAAGGCAGGGGAGGTGGTTGGAGTAGCTGAAGGGTGCTAATTTATATATAGGAAGGTCAGCCAGGGCTCCTGAAAGCAGTTTGAAGAGATGCTTAAGTGGGGGACAAGCAGTGGGAAGTGGTGGAGGAGGCATTTTCCAGACAGAGGAACCCAAGTACAGCAACTCAAGACGGGACGGTCTCCGTGTGTTCAGATAACAGCCAAGGGAGTGGGGGGGCCTTTGCGGCTGGAGCCCAGGGTGAAGGCCATGGGAGGGGAGGTCAGGGACCAGATCCACACAGGGGCTTGCAGGCCATAGTGGACAGTTAGAAATTTATTTTAAATTCTAAATGTTCTAGGAAGCCACCGGGTCATTTTGAGCAAGAAGATCACATGAAACAATTTTATTTTTGATGGCTCATCCTATGTGGCAGAGGTGGAAGGGACCTTTTGTTTTCCAAATGGCTTTTTTTTTTTAAACATTTTTTAGTGTTTATTTATTTTTGAGAGAGACAGAGAGAGCACGAGCCGGGGAGGGGCAGAGAGAGAAGGAGACACAGAATCCGAAGCAGGCTCCAGGCTCTGAGCTGTCAGCACAGAGCCCGATGCAGGGCTCGAACCCACAAACCATGAGATCATGACCTGAGCTGAAGTCAGACGCCTTAACCGACTGAGCCATCCAGGCACCCCCCAAATGACTTTTAAAATTACAACTGAGTTATTAAGGAGAAAAGAACGGACAGACTTGGGCCTTCTCATCAGTATCCAGTGTTTACTATTGAAAGGTTCTAATGGCTGATGTTCCTTTTGAGATATCAGGAACAGCAGGCATCAAAAGTAAAGGCTAGTCAAGGTAAAGGCAAACGCAAGGACGGGGCAAATGCACACACACCTCATCATGAGGGTTTGTGAGATGTTTACAGACTTCAAGTTTCATCCAGGTCTTCTCCCTGATTGTCCTGAGGAAAACCCTCTGGAAGTAGTTAATATTGTGATAAAAAGTGGTCTTTTTAAAATGTTTTTATTACATATAACCGTATTGAAATTGATTGAGATCTCCCTTACTCCCCAAAAAGTTGAAGTGAAAAAGAGGTAGAAATAAAAGAACAGAAGAAATGGTTGAGGGAATTGACCGAGAGAAGGGGAGGGTTGACGGGGAGGAAAAAGAGGGGAAAGCTGCAAAATACACCCAGAGATCAGATTCATTTCTGTGGCTGTAGAGGTGGCCACCAAGCTGCTTAGTGATCTGGCACCAAATTTGCCACATCTAGTGCATTGAAACAAACATACTGCTTCAGAGAAGTAGAGCCCTTTCTCACGCTGAAAGCTAAGAGAATTTTCTTCTGTGCATCTTCGGAAGAGGATGGCTGGGTTGTACCAAACGTGATAGATACATACATTAATGAAGCTCAGCCATCTTTTAAGAGGTCCAGGCTGAAAGCGGGTAACTTTTACAATCCAGCTAAAACAAACAGGCAAATAAACAGGCTCATCTGTCATGGTCCAAGAATCAAGCTCTCAAACAGTCTTACTTAACTGTCAGAGAAATGAGTGGAATGTGTGCCCATTGGGTATTGCTCCGTGAATATTGTCATCTACAGTCAGGATCTAGATAAAACAGCAGAGAGGCACCTGGCTGGCTCATCGGTAGAGCATGTGACTCTTGATCTCGGGGTTGTAAGTTGGAGCCCCATGTTGGGTGTAGAAATTACTTGAAAATAAAATGTTAAAAAAAAAAAGAAAAGAAAAAAAGATACAGCTGAGCATTGAGGGTCATATTCCATTAGGAGTTAAGACTTGGGACTTTGGAGTCTTGAGCCACTATTTCCTTATCTAGAACTTGTCTCATTAGAGATGGAGATGACACATTTAAAATGTTTAGCACATAGTGCTGGGCAGACGCGAAGTGCTCAGAGCTGGTGGCAGCTTGAGAGGATTGCTATTTTCACAAGAATAATGTGGAGTGCTGAGTCTGGTCACTTGAAGGCAGAGGCTTCGGTGTGCTTTAACAGTTAACTAAGCCTTAGGTCCTCTGAATGAAGGACAGTGACCAAAGAGAGGAGAGTACTTACAGATAGGACTAGAATCTTCTTCAGCACATAGTCCAGATCAGTTCATGGCCCCTGATAAACAGCAGCATCACCCAGAGAGTCAAAACGTTAGACTGAATGTTGAAATCGAAGCAAAGCTTTTGGGGTGTGTGTGTGTGTGTGTGTGTGTGTGTGTGTGTGTGTGTGTGTGTGTGTGTGTGTGTGTGTGGTGTGTGTGTGTGTGTGTGGTGTGTGTGTGTGTGTGTGTGTGGTGTGTGTGTGTGTGGTGTGTGTGTGTGTGTGTGTGTGTGTGTGTGTGTGTGTGTGTGTGATGCACCTGACTTCTCTAATTGCTGGCGGAGGCTTTAGTTTCACCAGGAAATATTAACACCTGTTACTTGTTATTTCTTAAAATGCCCACTTAGGTCGTGATGAAGAAAAAGTAAAGCAAATGAAAAAGTATCTTCAAGCTGTAGGAATGTTTCGGGATTTCAGTAACCTCTCTCAAGACCCAGAGTTTGCCCAGGTATGAGAGCACCTTTCACCAAGTGTGTGTTTCCTCTTCCTTGAGCCTGTGATTTCAGTCGTGTGTGTTTTTTTCTTAGGAGGTGTACTTGTAGGATATTAGTCACTGCCAAGTCATCACAGAAGAACATGTTAAAAGGCTGAAAAAAATCAAAAAGATAAGGAATTGTAAACATAAAATAACTTCTTCCATTAGGCTGAGTGTGCGCCCCCTTTCTGACCTACCCATTTACTCCTCTAAGGTGGAAAACCTTTGAAGAAGGCCTTTGCCAGAGGGAGTAAGGCTGTTTAAAGGCTAAGCTCATTGTTATTATAGATGGAAAAGAAATGGAGGTCAAGTGTAGCAATTAGTTCTGATTTATCCATTCATTTTCTTCATTCATTTTCTCAGGTGCAAACCGATTCCCAATTTTTCTTTTCAAGAAAGCCCGGAGGGTAACCTGGATACAGGCCCCTGGTTTTGTTTCATAGTACACTGAGAGAAGGAAATATGCACTTAGACCAAGGCCCATTTCCTGGCATTGATGACTGAGTGGCCGCATCCTACCAATTCATTTTAGCAAAAAGCACAATGGTGTATGTATCATTTTAGAATAAACCCATCTCAAACTAAGCTAAGCCTTAAAAAGAGTGTAGGAGCTGCTTTGGAAAGGTGGATGCATAAAAGACACCAGCCAGCAGCTACAGCGCCCACCCTGGTCATCCTGAGAGGTGACAAGTCTTCCCGCCTGTCCCGCACCACTTACGTGTCCATCTTGATCTTCGGAAACTCATTCTTTAAGTATTAAAAAGAACATTGACTCCTTGCTTATGAATGTGGTGGTTTAGTTTGTTTGGTTTTGTAGCTGTGGTGTTATAAATTGTCTGACACAACCGGAGTGTTTTCTCTGAGGTACAGCGTCCGCGCCTGAGTCCCTTCTCTTTTGGGTGGACAGGTTGTAGAATTGAACTTGAGAACAGTTGTGCCTTGCTGCAGTGGACCAAAAAGGCCTCAGGACAAAGTCGCTGTGACGGACATGAAAAAGGACTTTGAGAGCTGCCTTGGAGCCAAGGTAGGGTCCAGGAAGGCAGGTGGAAGTCTCCCCAACCCTGCCCCGTGCCCGATCTCTTAGTGCCCACGCTGCTTTTCACCCTCTAATGAGGAAGCTTCCTGAAGCCTGACTCTGAGGGCGTTCCTTCTCCATCCTGAAGTCCTCAGTGCCTCTCCCATTAGCCAAGAGCCACACAACTTCCTAAGAGCACTTGACCACCTGTGAACACAACTCATCCCGCGTTTTTAAAAGCATATCTGCTTTTCATATGACTCTCACGACACTGTCTACTCGACTTGCCCAAGCTTTTCTGGCCATTTTACTTCTTGTTCATGCCCTGCCTCCACCCACATGCATCCGTCTTCACCCTCTGTGCATGTCCTAATCTATCAGCCCCTCCATAGCATGGCCTCACATCCCATAGCAGAAAGTCATCATTTGAACTTCTGGCACTTGGTCTGAGATGGCATCCATGTTCTTAAACCTACATTGCTGGTCCTTTACATTTCCCTTATTGGATGTCCCTTGTTGGACTGTATGTTTTGAGTATAGGATTTGTGTCAGAATCACCTTTGTATCCCACAAAGTACCCAGCATAACATCTTGTATGCAGATTTTCAATGAACATCTCCCCACATGATGATTACGGTATGTGGTGGGTTTTATCCTTGAGCCACCAGCATTAAACCAAATGTTCAGCTGTACTTTATTTGCCTTATTGATCATGATTAGTTGAATCTGACCAAAATGTATATATATATATATATATATATATATATATATATATATATATACACACAGTGAAAAGTTCTCACTTTAGAAGAAAAAGAAATACTTTGGTAACCATAATTTTAAAAGCAATTTTCAACAAAACATAAGTATGTCAGCTAGTGAACTCTGAAATGCTAGAGAAAAATTAAAGTTCTCTTTATTGTTTTTAAATATTTATAAAAGGCAGTCATAATTTCTGAATCTTGATCTACTTTGAAGTCCTATTAATATTTACTTCCTTCTCATCTCAAAAATGGAAATGCTAAAGCTACAAATTTAGTTTCAAGTTCGTCTGATTAACTCAATGACATCATTGTAGAGTTTAATGGATAGGAACCAAGGCCACTGATTCTAATATGATGGAAACTTAGAACTTCTTTTTTTTTTTTTTTTCTCTCTCCCCATAGCAAGGGTTTAAAGGATTCCAGGTTGCTCTGGACCATCATAATGACCATAAAACATTTATATATAATAATAGTGAATTCACTCTCACTCATGGTTCCGTGGTCATTGCTGCCATTACTAGCTGCACAAACACCAGTAATCCATCGGTGATGTTGGGGGCAGGTGAGTGCATTTGAATTGGTCCCCATGGTCATGTGGACGTGTGGGTGGAAATCTTTCAAGACACGACCCAGGGGCTTAACAGTTCTACATGTCCAAACGTTGTCTTTTACCAAGGCAGAGATTTATTGGCCCAAAAGTGTTTACACAGTAACTAGTGTCCAAAGCCAAGTATTTAAAGTAGAATACATAATGCGTACTAGTCTTTAGGATTAACACAGAAAATAAGTAGAAGAAAGCCAAAAAAAAAAAAAAAAGATGAATTTTTAGTAAAGCTTAGAATCTTGTGTTAGATTCTAGAAGGAAAAACAAAAACAAAACCTGTTTTCATATCAATATCACAGACTAGTCTCTGTAAAACCCCTATTGGGCCTTTTCATACAGTAGACTTCGTCTGTCTTTGAAGTGCTGTCAGGTGCATCTGACTTAGGGCACAGGGCACTGGTTGATAAAACTTCCTGGTCTTTTAGGCAATTCTGGTTAAGCAGTTAATATTGACATACAGAGTTTAATTAATAGAAGGCTCTTTAGTGGGAATGCAAGCTGGTGCAGCCACTCTGGAAAACAGTATGGAGGTTCCTCAGAAAACTAAAAATAGAACTACCCTACGACCCAGCAATTGCACTATTAGGTATTTGTCCAAGGGATACAGGTGTGCTGTTTCGAGGGGACACATGCACCCCAATGTTTATAGCAGCACTCTCAACAATAGCCAAAGTATGGAAAGAGCCCAAATGTCCACTGATGGATGAATGGATAAAGAAGATACGGTTTATATACACAATGGAGTATTACTCAGCAATCAAAAAATGAAGTCTTGCCATTTGCGACTACGTGGATGGAACTGGAGGGTATTATGCTAAGTGAAATTAGAGAAAGACAAATATCATATGACTTCACTCATATGAGGACTTTAAGAGACAAAACAGATGAACATAAGGGAAGGGAAGCAAAAATAATATAAAAACAAGGAGGGGGACAAAACAGAAGAGACTCATAAATATGGAGAACAAACTCAGGGTTACTGGAGGAGTTGAAATCATTGTTGCACTCCTGAAATCATTGTTGCACTATATGCTAATTTGGATGTAAATTTTTAAAAATAATAAAACTTTTTTTTTTTTTTTAAAAAGGAAAGCTCTTTAGTTTCCAGTTGTTTTTTATCATTCCCAAGAGTTCCTGTTGTGTCCAAAGACCAAGGTCATCACAGAGTTCTTTCTTTTTAAAGTGCACAAGTACGTAAGGAAAACCTTTGTCCAAGAATTCTTCTCTGGACACCTAAGCCTTTGTTGTCTGGATCGAACAAATTTCCTTAAGACAAGTCACCAGCTTGTCTGTAGCTTTTTGTGTCTTTTGACCCCCACTCCTCATTTCTTTCCAAATTCTATGAGATGTTCCTAAGAGAGCACCCAGTGCCCCAGTAATGGTCTCTGTTACTTGCCAAAAATCCAGGGGCCTAGAGCTGGTGATTTTCTGCTTTAAAAAAAAAAATATCTGAGGACTAGATTTTTACTCTAGACTGTATTCCTCACCTACCAGTACACAATTCATATCCCTTTAAAAAGGGCCCTTCCAGGGGCGCCTGGGTGGCGCAGTCGGTTAAGCGTCCGACTTCAGCCAGGTCACGATCTCGCGGTCCGTGAGTTCGAGCCCCGCGTCAGGCTCTGGGCTGATGGCTCGGAGCCTGGAGCCTGTTTCCGATTCTGTGTCTCCCTCTCTCTCTGCCCCTCCCCCGTTCATGCTCTGTCTCTCTCTGTCCCAAAAATAAATAAAAAACATTGAAAAAAAAAATTAAAAAAAAAAAAAAAAAGGGGCCCTTCCAATTATAATTTTCATCCAAATAAAACGTAATTAGAAGGATTGCTTTCCCTCCAAAAGTTAAAAACTTATTCTGTAATATATTCCTGAACATTTTTAAGTTTACTTCTTTAAAAAAAAAAAAAAAGCCCATCTCTTTCTTCGTTTTCATGACTAATTTTGAGTTTACTGCATACGTGTAAATGACTTTGGGCCAGTGAGCTTTTGATTTCTGCTAGGCAGCAGAACTAGAAAGCACCATGAATGGGGCTTTGTCAGGCGGTGGCAGGAAATGCAGACGGAAGGACCAGTCTCCTTGCTGAACTGTCCCTGGCAGCTAGGCTAGGTGGCCACCCTACCCAATGTTGGTGTTCACTATTTCACAGGATTGTTAGCAAAGAAAGCTGTGAATGCCGGCCTGCACGTGAAGCCTTACATCAAAACTAGCCTGTCTCCTGGAAGCGGTGTGGTCACCTACTACCTGAGAGAAAGTGGTGTCATGCCTTACCTGTCACAGCTTGGGTGAGGAAGAATTTTCTTTTACACATTGCTTTTGTTGTATTTTGTTCCACATGTATCTTACGGTGTCACCTTGTAACACGTCAGCCTATCTGATGGTATCTAATTAGTCTTGTCAGAAGGTGAGTAGACTTCAGCCCTTACATTCCAACAGAGTAGGGCCCTCGTGTGGACACTTGTGCTGGTTGTTCATCATACAAGGGTGCCTATAAGGGCAAAGCAGGACTGAAATCAAGCCTGTGGCTTTGCTATGACACTGCATCCTTCTAGAGGAGAGGCTGCCATTTCTCAATTGACAGAGGTATGCTGTGGGCTAACATTGGCTCTGCACCTGAGAGACTGCCCTTAGGTATGAAAATACTTACTTACCAGGACTAAAAATGTTTTAATTCCTTGGTGTAAACTAGTCATTTGTTACCAAATACAATTCCTCCAGTTTGCCCACTGTTCCTAATTTGGATGAGAAAGATTTTATCCATGTATCTCATTAAAGTCAAAGTCCTTGGGATTATACAGAGTAGTAAATACAGAAATTAAATGGCATATGTGATTTCAACTTTTAAAAAATCTAGATCATTCTCTCATGGTTCATGGTTTTGAACCCCATGTCAGGGTCTGTGCTGACAGCTCA
The DNA here is from genome assembly GCF_024362965.1 of Panthera pardus. Classification (NCBI taxonomy): domain Eukaryota; kingdom Metazoa; phylum Chordata; class Mammalia; order Carnivora; family Felidae; genus Panthera; species Panthera pardus. The sequence goes on from NW_026526766.1 coordinate 54,562,606, forward strand.
GAGCCTGGAGCCTGCTTCAGATTGTGTGTCTCCCTCTCTCTCTGCCCCTCCCCCACTCATGCTCTGTCTCTCTCTCTCTCTCTCTCACTCTCTCTCTCAAAAACAAATAAACATTTTTTTAAAAAAAGTCTAGATCATTTAGTTGAACTCCTTTTTACAATTTACTCGAAAAAGAATTTATTTTATTTTAGTTTTATTTGAGAGAGAGAGAAAGAGCAAGCAGGGGGCGGGGGGACAGAGAGCAACAAGGAATCCCGAGGAAGCTCTGTGATGTCAGCACAGAGCCTAACATGGGGCATGATGCCATAAACTGTGAGATCGTGTGACCTGAGCTGAAATCAAGAGTCAGATGCTCGACCAACTGAGCCCCCCAGGAGCCCCTCAAAAAAGACTTTAATTCAATGATCTCGAATGGATGAATAGTATATTAAAATGCTCTACCTGGTTGGTCAGTCACATGTTGACTCTTAATCTTGGGGTCATGTTCGAGCCCCGTGTTGGGGGGTTAGATTGTGCTTAAGATTAAAACAAAAACAAAAACACCTTTAAAATGCTCCTGAGAGGGGCGCCTGGGTGGCTCAGTCAGTTAACCATCCGACTTTGGCTCAGGTCATGATTTCGCGGTCCATAAGTTCAAGCCCTGCATCAGGCTCTGTGCTGACAGCTCAGAGCCTGGAGCCTGCTTCACATTCTGTGTCTCCCTCTCTCTCTGACCCTCCCCCATTCATGCTGTCTCTCCCTGTCTCAAAAATAAACGTTAAAAAAAATTTTTTTTTTAAATAAAATGCTCCTGAGAATGAAAGCTTTCTAGAGACAGTGCTAAACTTACTCCATGTGCTGCTGTTCTCCTTAAATCAGTAGTCTCTAGACCTGTCATCAGCAGAGAGGCTCGCTGAGAATCATTGCGCACCCGTGCTTCTCTCCCGGCACCTAGGTTTGATGTGGTCGGCTACGGTTGCATGACCTGCATTGGCAACAGTGGGCCCTTACCCGAAGCTGTGGTAGACGCCATCACCCAGGTAAGTGCAGAGGAGCCTGTGGGGCTTCAGAGCTGTTGTCTCCTTTCATAAGATGTGCGACCAAAATGCCGGTCGTCTCAGGAAGGTCCGGGGAAGCAGGGAATGGATGCCGTTGCACGTACGGTCTTCGGGGGCAAGCCAGCCTTACCACAGCTGTCTACCTTGTGCGGCACATTTCTCAGCCGTAAATTGGAGATGATAATAGTACGTGCTGCGAGCACGGAGGTGATAATGGACATGCCGGACTTTGAGTGGTGCCGGCACACAAGTGCCCGGTCGGTGCTGGTGTTGACTGCAGACAGCTCCAGAACTGTGTGTTCCTGGTAATCTGAAAACTGGCTCGGAGTCAGGGCTCCATGCAAACAAATCAAAACTAAGTTGCATTGGTTTGATTTTTGTTCTGTAAATTCTGTAGCTTTGAGAAACACTATTTGGTTTGCTTTGCAAACATAGGTCAGTGTGGCTTCCTTGAGCTTTCAACTGTTACAGACTTTCCCTCCTGTTCTCAGGCCCCAGGCGGCAAAGTAACCAGGATGCTGCCTTCTGACTGACCTGGGAGTTTCTCATGACCAGAAACCATGTCTCTCTGTGTCTTTTGACCCAGAGTGTCTCCCCAGGGACAGCCGTGCATGTTCTTTTCCCCACACCCAGGGGACCAAGTGAAAGAAGGGTTTAAGGAGCCTCCTCCATTGATGGGAAACTTTAGCAGGTGGTCTGAGACAAAAAGTCCAGGCAACCTCTTCTCTGCGTGAACTGACTTTTCTCTTGCCGGACACAGGGAGACCTTGTAGCTGTTGGAGTACTATCTGGGAACAGGAATTTTGAAGGTCGAGTCCACCCCAATACCCGGGCCAACTACTTAGCCTCTCCGCCCTTAGTGATAGCATATGCAATTGCTGGGACCATCAGGATCAACTTTGAGAAAGAGCCACTGGGTAAGATTTCGTTTGTGTGGTTACATTTGTTTGTTTGATTTTTTTCCCAGTGAATCTGAAAATCTTATTGGAGGAAAATAACTGCTTTCATTAATAATTAATGAGGCAAAGAACTAACAAAGATGAGAAGGAGTCTTTTCTTTATTCCCTCACACACAGGGAAGACCTACCTGAAATACACAAGAATTAACTGAAGGACAGAGATAACAAAAGGAAAGAAATAAGGGGCACCTGGGTGGCTCAGTCGGTTAAGCAGCCAACTTTTGATTTTGGCTCAGGTCAAGATCTCAGGTTCATGAGTTACACACAGGCTCCGTGCTAACACTGCAGAGCCTGCTTAGGATTTTCTCTCTCTCCATCTCTCTCTCTGCCCTTCTTCTGCTCATTCACTCTCCCTCTCTGTCTACCTCTCAAAATAAATAGATAAATAAAACTTTAAAAAAAAAAAAAAAAAGGGCTCCTGGGTGGCTCAGTCAGTTGAGCATCCGACTTCGGCTCAAGTCATGATCTCGCAATTTGTGAGGTTAAGCCCCTGTCGGGCTCTGTGCTGACAGCTGGAAGCCTGGAGCCTGCTTCAGATTTGGTGTCTCCCTTTCTCTCTGCCCCTCCCCTGCTCGCACTCTGTCTCTCAAAAAACATAACATTAAAAAATAATTTAAAAAAATAAAAAATAAAACAAAAATTTTAAAAGGAAAGAAATACAAAAAGGCATAGAGAGCATGCTATTCTGGCTTCTTCCCTAGTTCTTCTCTTTCTAGCTCCTGCTTTTATCTAACGATAGGCACTGTTTTAACATATACTCTGTGGAAACACATCTCACACAGTTCACCTTCCCCAAATTCGGACAAATGATGCTGTGTTTCCTTTCCTCTGGTGGTTTTGCTGTGCCTTCCCCAATCTGTTCTGAGTAGATTAAATAATGTGAAAACAGTGCCCCTTAAATTAACTTTTTGGAAATCAAAACTAGAGCTATAATTGATCCTCATTATATGGTAGATTTGATATTGCAGATTTGCTTATTCACCAAAATGTATTTTAACCCCCAAATCAATACTCACCTTGCCTCCAAGGTCATTTGCAGACACACACAGAGGGGTGACAGCTTTGAGTCACTCAACGAGCGTGTTCTCAGCTGCATCCAAACTAGGCAGGGTTCCACCTTCTTGTTTCAGCACTCCTACTGTCAGCAAGTATCCTGTTCATGCTCTGTGTAGTGCCATGTTTTCCCACATTTTTGTGGTTTTGGTGATTGCACTTTTAAAAATAGTCCCCAAGCGTAGTGCCAAAGTGCTGTCTAGTATACGTAAGCCCGAGAAGGCTGGGGTGTGCCTCGTGGGAGGTAGACTTAGTTCAGGCAAGAGTTATCGTGTTGCTGGCTGTGACTTCAGTGTAAACGCATCAACAAAATATATTAGATAGGGTGTCTTTAAGCAGAAGCACATGTAAAGCAAGATTATGTATTGATCGTTGCCGAAAACGTTAGGCTCGAGGCCCTCAGGGGCCTAACCCACATCCCCTGGGGGCAGCGACTGAGTCTTCACTACTCAGTGTTTGCATGGATTTTACAGAATATTGCTACCACGGAGAACGGGATTTGACTGTATGTGATAATGAAAATGGGGTATTAAATTCAGTTTTTCTCTAATAAACTTTTTTTCCCCCAGGAGTAAATGCAAAGGGACAACAGGTATTTCTGAAAGACATCTGGCCAACCAGAGACGAGATCCAGGCGGTGGAGCGTCAGTACGTAATCCCTGGGATGTTTAAGGAGGTCTACCAGAAAATAGAGGTGAGGTCCCCCCCACCCTGCCCCTACACGTTTAGGGGAAAGCCGTTCCTTTGTGGCCTCTCTGCAGACCTTGAGGCTGATGGAGTGGAAGCTATGGAGAGTAACATTTACTTCTAAAGATAACCAGGGGAGTGGTTCTCAGTCGTTTCTCCTGAGACTCACATTTTTACAAAACCGCACACTCCCCAGATGTTCCCAGATTTGCTCAAGGCCCCAGCTTTGGCAGTAGCCTCGGGAAGAGAGGCCTTAGGTTGTGTGTGATTCCTAGCCAGCTTGCCCGAACCCACCCCCTCCTCAGACACCCTGGGTATTGTGTCAACTGTGGTTGAGGATCCGTGATGTCTACTAGAATTTGTCACTGAGGTAGAGGTGTAATGCACCCTCAGAATTATTTGGATGCTTAAAAAAATTTTTTAAACTCATTCAGTAAAAAGCCCCAAACTACTGAAATAAATAAAACTTTTTGTGCAGTTTACAAACAGGGAGAAAATGTGTGGGGCTCAGTATCATTTTCGGAGACCCTTGAATGTTATTCTTTCTCTGCTTTCTGTGGTTGGGTACCTTAGGGAGTGCTGACTGGGGCTTGGGTTTGAAATAACAGAGCAGACTGTCTGGGGAGAAGGGTCAAATGGGGGGTCATATTCATGCACCGTGCCCTCCCACGAGTTGCACATTGGGAAGTGGTTATGAGCAAGTTTGTTGGGCGTTGGGTTGAACGCATTTCTCCAAAGGCTGAGGTAATGACCCTGTGGAGACATTCAAGTTGATTTTAATGCATAGCAGCTGTCATTTGCTATCCAGTGTCCGTGTGACCTAGATGTCCACTTCCCCAAATTTTCAGAGAGTAAATAATTTCCCCTTTGGTACAGTCTGAATTATTGCTTCTTAAGTTAATACTTTGTATATGGATTAGTTTTCTGTTGCTGCCCAACAATTTATCCTAAAACTTAGTGGGTTAAAACAGCATTTATTATCTTACAGTTTCTGTGGATCAGAAATCCAAGTGTGGCTTAGCCGGGTGCCTCTGCCTTCACAAGGCTCCAGCCAAGGTGTCATCTGGGGCTGCAGCTCATCTGAAGGCTCAGCTGGGGGAAGACCCCCTTCTAAGGCCACTCACATGGTTGTGGGAGGATAATGTGCCTCACAGGCTGTTGGGCTGAGGGCCTCAGGTCCCTGCCTACAGTTAGCTGGAGGCCCCCCTCATTGCCTTGCCAGTGGGTCTCTTCATAGCTCACAGCATGGTACTGACTTCCATCAGAGCAAGCAAGAAAGGGAGAGAGAGACAGAAGGCCGAGTCTCTTTATAACCCAATCTTGGAAATTAGTCACTGGGTTCAGCCCACACTCAGCAGGAGGGGATGGCTTAAGGGTGTGAATGCCAGAAAGGTGGGGGCAAGTCCTTGGAGCCATCTTAGGGGCTTCCTGTCACAGTGCATATGTATTTTTAAGTTATTTGCCATGACATTGTCTTAGTATAAAGGAACTCTTTTGTATGGCTGGAATAAGAACTGTTTTGGGGTTTGTTGTATCGAAGTGGAGTTGACACACAATTACGTTAGTTTCAGGCCCCGTACATCTCATTGCTCACCACAAGTGTAGCTACCCTGCATCCCCGTTCATCACTGTTACGATACCACTGACTATGTTCCCCGTGCTGTGCCTTTCATCCCCATGGCTCATGCATTCCATGACTTGGAGCCTATACCCCCCAACCCCTTTCACCCCTTTCTGCCCATCCTTTCACCTCCCCTCCCCTCCGGCAACCATCAGTTACTTCTCTGTGTGTATCAGTCTGCTTCTGCTTTTTCTGTTGGTTTGTTCATTTGATTTGTTTTTTAGGTGCCACGTACAAGTGAAACCATGGTATTTATCTTTCTCTGATGTATTTCACTTGGTGTACTCAGTGTTATGCTAAGGATGGTTTTTATTATACTCTTAGAACATTCATTTTTTGCTTACGTGTTAAATATTCCTTAGAATGGAATGTGATTCGATTTGCTTTTCTTTCTTTTATCTTTTTGTATTTTTTTAAAGACTGTGAATGAAAGCTGGAATGCCTTAGCAGCCCCCTCGGATAAGCTATATTGCTGGAATCCCAAATCAACGTACATTAAGTCACCACCGTTCTTTGAAAACCTGGTATGGCTTTTTTTTTAATGTTTAACAAAATCAGTTTTCCAAATGGTTTCCTTATAAAGTCTACTTTATTACCCTGTGCCCTTGCTTTGTCCACCCATTCCATTGAAACCTGTACAAAGCCGAACGGATGATGCTGGGAGAATCTTGAGAAGCTGGGATATTTGGCTCTAGTGAGCCTACAGCTTCTGTGTCTGGGGCTTCTGTGTGGCTGTTAGAGACACCCTGGGGCTCCAGTGCCACCTGGACGTAGACTCAGAAAAGTCTGCGGAACTGACTGTTCCGGGAAGACATCCCCAGGCCTGTTCTATTTAAACCTTATACTCAGAAATCAAGGGAGATCTTCTCTACAACTGATGAACCAGGAGCCTGTGACCCCCTGGGTGGGGAGAGGGTGGGAGGAGAAGTCGGGATTCTCGTGTCCTCAGCTTCTGAGCTCCGTGGATGTGGACACAAAGAATGCCACCTATGGCTGCATCCCTGTTGGTTTTGACAGAATAGTGCCCAACTTTGCCTCCCTTCAAGGGTGGGATGTGAGTGTTCTGAGTAAATTCACCTTACTTTTCTAAGTACCCCTGACAAAACTAGGACCCCTAGTTCAGGTCCACAGACCATTGTTGTGACTGTTGAGACTCCCTTGGTGACTTGTTGGAGCAAACCTGGGCCAACGCTGACTTGCTGTATGCTTTGCTAGACTTCAGATATCCAGCCGCCTAAGTCTATAGTGGATGCGTATGTGCTGTTAAATTTGGGGGATTCAGTAACAACTGACCACATTTCTCCGGCTGGAAATATTGCAAGAAACAGCCCCGCTGCTCGCTACTTAACTAACAGAGGGTAAGTGTGAGTGAGGGAAAAAAAGACTAAAAGAAATGGAATGAATGAAGCCAGTATTTCTCTTTTGAATCAGAGTCTGGTTTTCACTGAACGCTGAGGCTTGAAAAACAGTCACCCTTTCTGTTTGCTGCTTCCAAGCTTCCTTGGGAGATTCCATCAGCAAGGGAGGGGACCTTCCTTCTAATGTCCCCATGAGACCCAGCTGTCGTTCCCGCCCCAGCTTGGCTGCCGTGAGGGTATGGGCTCTGCTCTCCGCCTGTGTCGCACTCAGCAGGGATGTCACCTGAGGTGCGTAGCCAGGTCCTGGTTGAGAGGAGGAATTTCTGAGAACAGTGGCTGACACATCCATTTGCCAATCCTTCAGTCTAGACTGATTTTAACAGCTATTATGCCAGTATTATCTCTTGTCACCTAATACACCGATAGTAATTGGAGTCGTTCCCAGATCTGACTTTCCATAAGAATCATCTGGGGAGATAAAAATTCCGGTTCCTCTCTGCACCTCCTGAATCAGCTTCTTCAGGGATGAAGCCCAGAGCTGATCTGAAGAACAAAATCCAGCACCTTCTTCTTCCTTCCCTTTCCTTGCCCTTCCCTTTGCTTTCTTTTCCCTTTCTCTTTCCTTTCCCTTGCCCTTCCCCTTCCCTTTCTTTCCCTTTCTCTTGCCCTTCCCTTTCTCTTTCCTTTCTTTCTTTTCCCTCTTTCCTTTCCCTTGCCCTTCCCTTCCCCTTCCCTTTCCTTTCCCTTTCTCTTGCCCTTCCCTTTCTCTTTCCTTTCTTTCTTTTCCCTTTCTCTTTCCTTCTTCTTCCCTTCCCCTTCCCCTTATCTTCCTCTTCCCCTTCCCTTCCTTTCTCTTTCCTTCCCCCTCCTTTTCCCTTCCCTTTCTCTTCCCTTTCCCTTCCCTTTCCCTTCCTTCTTGTGTTTTGTTTTGTCAGTGGGAGAGGAAAACTGCCTTGCCCTCACCGCACTTGCCTGGTAGCTGACCTGTTTTCTTCATACATCCCCCTCCTACTGTGCTCCACTCAGTCTCTGCCTTCTCCTAGTGCATCCTATGGGACAGTCATGTGCAGAGCAAGACTATTCCATGTTCCCCAGAAATGTGAGTGTTGAAGGTTTAAGAAGATAGCCCACCTCTAGCGGAGGTGATATACAGGAGTCTATGTCAAGATTTTTTTTTTAATGTGGGGCAACTACTGTATTAAATGTACAGGAACTTTCTATACACAGACGCATATGGTAAGGTTTTAAAGGGATATGATTGTACTTTGAATGGGAGACAAGCGTCCATCAGCAAGCAGAGACAGGCAGGTGATATTCAAGAGGTGTCAGCGAATCCCTGCCCTTCCCCCTCATCCGTGCAGCTCAGTCTACACTGGCGATTGCCTTGTTTATCAAATGTTCCAGGCAAAGCCAAACGCCTTTCTGCCTGATGGTTTGAGCTGGCTGTTTTTTCCTCTTGGATCCTCTTCCCCCAAATAATCTGCCTGGTTAACTCCATTGCCAATTCAAGTCTTCCTCCATAAGGTTACCCTGCCCATGCTCTTGTTCTCTTTGCTTTGATCTACTTTTTTTTTTCCCTCAGTTATTAACCACATTCTAGTAACACTAATAAACAGTGCTCTTTTTTTTATTATGATTTCTTTGTCTCCACCTTTTAGAATGTAAGCCCTGCGAAGGCGCAGATCTTAATCTGTTTGGTTCATCAGTGTACCTTAGGCCCTTTGAATAGTTCTTGGCCCATAACTGGTGGTCAGTAAATGTTGAGTGAATGAATGAATGGGAGAAAAGAATTCAACAGCAAACAGAGAAACAGAGATTGAAGCTGAATACAGAAACTAAGGAAACAAGCCGTGACCAATACTTTTTTTGATTGGTGATTGTTGACAATCTTTTGAGAATGGGAATCGTAGGGAAATGAATGAAGGGAAATACAGTACATTCCCAGAAAAATGCACATATCCCCAGCATTCCAGATACAATTTCAGGAGTTTGTAGATATGCTCACCTACTCCTAAAGCCCATTCACACCTTCTCTCAATCTTCAAATTACATCTCATCATGAGATCAGATCACCATCAGACACACTTCCTAGCATTTTCAGAAACAGCCAGGGAGCTGATCGCTGTGTTAATTGTAAGCTGTTGTCCCTGCCGTCACAAAGTGTCCTTTCACTGGGGCCCACAGACAGGATTTTTCTTTGATTTCAGGACAAGGAATAGCTGTTCTGCCTCTTCAGCATTGCTCTGATTTTTATCTTATGAAAATCGTAAACCACGTTGCCAGTCGTGTGTCTGCCCAGCACATTGAGTTCGTGAGAAGTAGATCTCCTTCCTGTTAGTTTACAGAATGTACCTTGTGTTTCCCTCATTCTTGGCTCCACCTGACTGGCCTATACTGATTATTCTTTCTGTTTTCTTTTTCTTACCTATTTTTAGTGTTTTATCTTTTGTGAAGTTCCCTAGGCTACCCTAATGAATAAATAAAATACTCAATAGAGTTCCTCCTGGTTTTTTACCCAGATTTATGAGACTACAAGTTAACCTGAGGAGAATGTTGATTTCTGCCTTTCAGTGCCCCACTTCTGACATCTGCCTCTACTGTCCTCAGCAGATGTTAGGAATAGCTTTCCTGCCTTGAAGAGCAAGGCTTATTAGATTAGAGAGCTATCTAGGTCTGTGGTTTTTCTCTTGTCTTGATGTAAGTTAAGTTTCACCTTTGTTCCGTTCACTAAGCCAGCTCCTCTCCCGCTTGCATTATTAGCTTGACTCCACGAGAATTCAACTCCTACGGCTCCCGCCGAGGTAACGATGCCATCATGGCACGGGGGACATTTGCCAACATTCGCTTATTAAACAAATTTCTGAACAAGCAGGCACCACAGACTATACATCTGCCTTCTGGAGAAATTGTAAGTATTGTGTCTTCTGCTTGGTTGAGAGGCCGGCATTTGTCAGGCTCTGACTGAAATTTCATCGGTTCAGGTATTTGAGGAGGGAAATTCCAGGTTAAGGTCTCCAGAGCTCTTTATCAACAAGCACTGTTGTATGACTTTATTAGCATTTAATTTCACTCACCACACCACTAGAAAAAAAAGGGCCCTCGGAGGCCTGCTAGGGTCCTAATGGGAGCCATTTGGAGTTGGCCCTGTTACAGCGGGACTTGTTGAGCCACAGATGGGAGGCATGTGAGAGGTAGAGAAAGTCTACATTTTGAATCGGACATACCAGCTGTGGAGCGTTCATTCAGCAAGTTATTTTCCTCTCTGAGCCTCATTTTTCTGACCTGCAAAGTAGAATGGTACTTGCCTTGTCCGGCTCTGAGGCTTACACTTAAATGGAATGACACATATAATGTGGCAGATACTCTCTGACACATGCAGTCCGTCCTCGGCATCCAGCAGATACTGCAAAGCTGCTTGAACACTGTTTAAGTTACTTGAGAAATAGCCCTTCCGACTTACTTAACAATAACAGTAGCTAGTATTTATATGGAACTTACTACATCCAGGTACTCTTCTGAGCTCTTTGTATATATTGATCTATTAATCCTCATAACAACCCTCTGAGGTAGGTACCATGATTGTCCGTGTTTTAAGATCCCAAAAGTGGATATTAAAACCTAGAGAGTCTGGCTCCGAAGTCAGTGTGGTCTACCGCCACCCATATGCCCCACTTGTAACAGATGATATTTTAGTAAAGCAGACTCTTCACAGATAATCACTAGTCACCAGGACCCAACACAAAGTCAGTGCCCAGTAGATACTTGTTCAGTGAAGAACAGGGACGATAAACTATTCAATGAAAAAAATACAATTAAATGGTCGAATGCCCAAGAGACCAAGGGGAAAAGGCGTGCAGTTATAGACACTGGGAGGCCTCCGGGATACGGCCGTCACAGTGAACCCCTCTTATTTTTACAAGTCCTGCCGTGGCATAGAACTTCTGGTCAGATGTTCAGTGCCTCATCTGAAATAAGGAGACCGAGATGAACCGACATTTGAGCCAAGCCTTGAACCTGAAAGATAGACATACACAAAGAACAGGGTGTGGGGAGGGAAAGAAGATAACAGAGATAATGCAGGGAGCAGAAGAAAACTGCAAGAAAAATACTGTCTTCTCAGAGTGCTGAAATGATTTTCTGTTGGTGGTATAAGGTAATCAGAGGACAAAAAGGACTTTTCATAAAAAAATAATAATAATAAATATGGGCTCTTTTAATAATTAAAAAAAAGCCCCTAAAAAATTTCACAGGAAAAGTTGGTTAGTTGAGAGAATCTCTCAGAATATAGAACAGAAAGACAAAGGAAAAATTAGAGAGAAAATATAAGAAAATTCAAGACGGAGATGAGGAGGCTCGGCATCGGACTCAACAGAGAGGCTGAAAAGAGAAGAGAGGAAAATATTCAAGAAGTAACACAAGGAAAATTCCCCAACTGCAAGATCCGACTCCAGATTACACCCACTGGATGCCCACATGATTACGGGAGAACAGCTCCAAGTCACATCATTGGGAAGTTAAGTGCAGCAGAGATAAGAAGAAGATCTACAAACTTCAAAAGCAAGAAGAACAGCTTATGTGTAATGTTCTGGGGATCAGAAGTGCTCAGAGCAACACTGGAAACAGACTGGTTTGCACCCCAGGATTCCATGTCCTATGTTAAAATAATAACATATTCAGATTCAAAAACTTTAAAAATACCCCTCAATCCCTGTCTCAGGAAATGACTTGGTGAATGCGTTTTACCAAAATGAGGGAATAAGCCAAAAAGGGAAGATGTAGGATCCAGGAAAAGAAAATGCGAGGGATCCCCAGGACGTTGGTGAAGGAAGATTCTTCCATAACATCAGTGCACCACATCTAGAGAAGAATCCGTCTGAATTGGAATAGGACTGAAGCTTGAGGAGTTATCCCTCCATGGAAAGGATGTTTTCATCTTTATTTTTTAAAATGTTTATTTCTTTATTTTGAGAGAAGAGAGTACGTATGTGTGAGCGCACACACGCAAGCAGGGGAGGGGCAGAGAGAGGAGGAGAGAGAATTCCGAGCAGGCTCCGCACTGTTAGCACAAGGCTAACAGTGGGGCTTGATCCCATGAACTGTGAGATCATGACCTGAGCCAAAACCAAAAGTTGATGCTTAACCAACTGAGCCATCCACAAATCTCATGGTTGGTGAGTTTGAGCCCCACATCAGGTCAGCCTGCTGTCCTTCTCTCTCTGTCCCTCCCCTGTTTGCTGTCTCTCTCAAAAATAAAAAATAAACATTTAAAAAATAAACAAAAATAAAAACAAATGACATACTTCCTGATACATTTGAATGTCCTTAGAGAAGATTTGTACTTTAGGCAGAGTGTTTGAGGATTCATTGATGGGTAGGGACATAGAAATAGATGAGTGTGTGTGCACGCACATACACACACACACACACACACACACACACACACACAATACCAGTGGGGATTTTTTTTTTAATTGCCAAGAAAAGGAAATCATAGTATATTACATGACTCAGCTATAAATAACATTCACATAGTCAAAGTAATGCAAATACCAAATACTGACTTACCCAAAATGTCTGACATAATTCTATTGGGAGGTTGGGGAGAGGGGACCCTAGGGGAATGGTAGTTAGCCAAATCCCCATTGAAGCAGGAAATTGGTAGATAACAAAATGGAGAAATGAAGAACTGGTGGTTTCAATATAACACTAGAGCCATAGAGGAGCAATAGAAGAAAACAACAAAATTTTATGTCCTCTTCTTTAGAAGAGAGGGAGAGTGCAGGGAGCTGTTGCTGTGTAAGCTCCCCAGATTCCCAGAGGGCCATGTAGAACTAACCAGAGGCGCCAGCAGCCCGCCAAAATAGTAATTTGTGAAAGCTTACTTCGGAGTTTGATTATACACCTTTCTAGAGCTTCTTTTGAAGGAAACACTCTTCTGAGGGATTTTTTTTTTCCCTTAAGTAGCCAGGAGAAACAATTGTTTCATTACTTAATCACGAGGAACGATATCACGTCTTCCTGAAGTCTTGGCTCCGCAGAACATTCAGAGTTCTTGTGAAAAACACATGAAATTGTTTGTGTTAGATGTTTCTCATGTACACTAAAATATTAGTCCTCTCCTGTCCTTTATTGATGGAGGCTTCTACTTCCTACTGTCTCTGCCTTGACTTCCATGTAGAAAGGTGGCTAATAAAAATTTGCATTTTTTATGATTTTAGAACATGTTGCCTTCTTTGTGTTTAGCTACCCTTCCCAAGGGACCGTGACTGAGTCTCTGAGTCAAATCCCAGGTTTAGCTGAGATTCTCTGTTTTTTAAGCTTTAAAATAGTTTAATCAGGGGTGCCTGGGTGGCTCAGTCGGTTAAGTGTCCGACTTCAGTTCAGGTCACGATCTCGCAGTCCGTAAGTTCAAGCCCCACGTTGGGCTCTGTGCTGACAGCTCAGAGCCTGGAGCCTGGTTGGGACTCTGTGTCTCCCTCTTTCTCTGCTCCTCCCCTGCTCGCACTCTGTCTCTTTCTCAAAATAATAAACATTCAAAAAAAATTTTTTTTAATTGTTTAATCAATGGAAGAGGGGAAAAAAAGTCTGATCTTTCCCTTTTTTTCCCTTGGTGCCTCAAGATTAGAATTGTTTTTCTAAAATGAGGACAACAACCAGGCATTTCAGTTAAAAGAATATACAATTCACCGGTAGGGGTAAATAGATGGAGTTAATTGGAAATTTGTAAATCAGACAACTGATTGGTTGAGTTTCTGTTGGCTTTGTGTTGACATGGGCCACTGAAGACCCTTCTGACCCTGCAGTTACCAGGTGCCACTGCCTGTGTCCACACTCTGTGCTTTTACCGCATCTGTAAAACCTTCCTTTTCTCTTCCTCAGCTTGATGTGTTCGATGCCGCGGAGCAGTACCAGCAGGCTGGCCTTCCCCTGATCGTGCTGGCTGGCAAAGAGTATGGCTCGGGCAGCTCCCGGGACTGGGCGGCCAAGGGCCCTTTCCTCCTGGTGAGTATGATGGAGAGAGATCCCAGCAGGCGAGCTCAGGAAAGCGTGTGATGTTTGTGCAACTGCTTCATGGTGGACCTGGCTTTACCTCACTCAGTGAAGGGTGACCTAGAGTTGAACTGGTTCCTTAGATCGGTTATTCATTTTCGGGAGACCATGGATCTTTGGGGTGTCTGTAGAGCAGTTGGGACGAGGGTCTGTGAAGTCTCTGAAATTCTGTTGAAAAGGGTATATGTATGTCTTTGTTTTGTAGGGAAGAATTTCATGGTTTTCATAATATTCAGTTTGAGGATCAGAAATGTATCTCAGGCGGTTGTCCCAGGAGCGCAGTAAGCCCGGGCGGCCCATCCTGTGTTGTCGGTCAGGAGGTTCACAGAAGGGGAAAGTAAGGAGCCTGCGCTTTGGACACACACGGGAGCGCACGTTTTTACAGTCGCTTCTCACTGCCCGTGAATCAGCTTGTAGACTCCCGAGGGAAAAGGCAGCGCTCTCTGGATGTAGACAGGCAGCTCTTTAGAACCTTCTCCCATTTCAGCGCCTGACCCTCTGGCAGCGTCCCCATGGAGGGGCCATGCAGGGAGCAGGCAGCTTTTACCTCCTGAGCATTTGCTGGAAGAGCCTTGCAGCTCAGCTTTAATTCTCAGGGTTGGGTGAAACGCCATAGCCAGTGTCAATCCAAATGATTTATGGCTCCAGCAAATTAAGCCTTGGGAAGCACTAAGTAAGTTGACATCTACTAAATAAGTTGATGTCTACAGTAAAGAATGTGGTGTCTGGCAGGCTGCCCTCCAGAAGTCCAGGATAATGTGTTTGAACATCACACCTACTGTGTTTTTCTTTTCTTTTTTTTTTTTTAATCCATCCTTTTGCTCTGGCACGGGGTGGGGGTGGGGGGAGGATGTTCTCTGATTACTTGGTAATATATCAAAAGCCTGCCTTTTTGAGAAGCTGCTAGAAAGAACCGGAGAAATGACAGAAGAGGAAAGGGTTTTAGGAAGAAGGCTGGGAGCTGGTGGTAGAAATGAGACCCGGTGCAGCACGCAGCCAGAGAGGGAACCGTAAGAGCTGGCGGAGGGTAAGAGAACTGGCACGCAAGGGGCTCCTAGGAGCCTAGACCTCTGTACAGAACGGCTCCAGGTTCGGGCAGCCCAAGCCGGGCTGCTCAGCAGTGCTGGGCTGTGCTCCTGGCTGAGGGGGACTGACGACTGCGGTCTGCGGTGCCGCGCGGCCTTTGCCGGGAGCTAGGCACGTGCACAGGACCACCCGCCTCCTAGTGAATACGTGTACGTAAATCCAGACGGAATATCTGCTGCTCTGAAGAACCTGTTCTTCCGCTATACACTTATTTTTAAATGTGGAAACGCTTGTGGGATTTTTAAAAATACCTATGCCAGGATCTCATGCCCAAAGATTCTGGTTTAGTTGCTAAGGAGAAAGGCCTGCATGTGGGCATTGTAAAAGCCTGCCCGGGTGATGTGAATATGTGGCAAAGTTTGAGAACCAGTGCTTTGTGTCTACGGCTCCCGCATCTTACAAGAATCACCAGCTTCCTCCCCTCCATGCTCCCTGCAAGAGGTCCTGATCTGGGGTAATGCCTAAAGAACCTACATTTTTAACAAGTTCCCAGAATGATCCTCATGCAGGGGGGCTTAAAAGTATACCCTAAAGGGGCACCAGGGTGGCTCAGTGAGGTAAGCGTTCGACTCTTGATTTCGGCTCAGGTCATGATCTCACGGTCGTGAGACAGCCCTGAGTCGGGCTCTGCACTGGGTGTGGAGCCTGCTTGAGACTCTCTTTCCCTCTCCTACAGCCCCTCCCCCCTCAAAAAAAGTGCACTCTATGTATCAAGAGCCCGTTTAGGGGTATCTTAATATTACAATTAACTAATATTTAAGAGTGGGGTGTTCTAGTTAATCAAGGATCCTGGCTTTTTGAGCACTGCTGTATATTGCCACTTCTAGTTCACCAATACAATGTACTTTACAGGAAGTCTTAATATCAAGACTGTATTCAGTGCAATTCGGTCCTTGAAACAGGAATTGTAAAAGCAGCACATCATTTACTTTCTCGATAGTATGTTCTGGAAGTTGCTTTTTTGGTTAAATCTTTTGTGTCTACACCTATAGTAGCAAAATCCCAGGGAAATAGAAATGATTATGGTGTTTTGTGGTGTAGAATCCAGATAACAATGAAAGTTTGCTAAGAGATGTTGTATCACAAAGCAGCTAAGTGTGTGGTCAAACTACATGGGTTCCAATACCAGTTACTCCACTGACTGCGTGGGTAAAGGGGGGACAATAATGGCCTCTACCTCCCAGAGCTGGCGGAGGGTGGATTGAGAAAATCCATTCACGTGCTTGCACGTGGCCTGTACCTATAGGCAGTCAGTTCAGACTATCTACTGTGTTATTTATTATTAGAGAGCAACTTTATTGTAAACAACCAGTTGGTACTTAGAAAGAATTTAGGTGTGAGAAGACTTAAGAAGCCTTTTGTAAAGTTTCCTTGTAGCTAAAGAAAACTGGAACTGTGTCCAAAGTACTGTCTTGGCTCCTCAGGGAATCAAAGCTGTCCTGGCGGAGAGTTACGAGCGCATTCACCGCAGTAATTTGGTGGGAATGGGGGTGATTCCCCTCGAATATCTTCCTGGGGAGACTGCAGACATCCTGGGACTCACAGGGCGGGAACGATACACCATCATCATTCCAGAAAACCTCAAACCACGAATGAAAGTGCAGGTCAAGGTAAGCTGAGCCTCTCCGCACCGGGCCCAAGTAAACAGGGCTGTGTGTTTATAATCAATCCCGTCAGAAGGAAAGGAGTAGAGTTTGGAAGGAAGAAAATCACTCAGTAGGACTGCAGGGAGGATGGCAGCTGTTGACTGATCACTTACTGCTTGTTTATGCGTGTGGTCACCATCACTTCCTTTCTTACCCTCCAACCAGCCCCGCTGTCTCCGCTGTGGCCCAGTCTCCCTTAGCCCAGAGAGGGGTGGGGGAAGCTCAAAGACCGCACATTGTCACATTACCCAAAAAATACCTTTTTATTATCAAAATGTGGACACACCCCATCCCTGAGCCTCACCCCAGGCCCCAGATTTTGATTAGCCCAGAGGTAAAAATGACAGCTCCCTATGTGAGGTGAGGCCAAGTGCCCCGCACTGCCTATGGGACCACCTTAATGAGACTTCTCTTGACCCGCAGCTCCTAGAGAGGGTTAGAAAATACCATGCAGGGGCACCTGGGTAGCTCCATCTGGTAAGTGTCCAGGTTGGGCTCAGGTCATGATCTTGGGGTTTGTGAGTTCCAGCCCCACACTGAATGCTTGGGATTCTTTCTCTCCCTCTCTCTCTGCCCCTGCCCCCACATTGAGGTGCGCGCATGCTCTCTCTCTCTCCCTCTCAAAGTAAATAGAGAAAACGCCATCCTGAACATCGTTAGTTGCTGCTACCCCAGGAGACCTGGTTCTCTGTTGCCTGTCACCGCCATCACTCATACGCCATGATGCTTCCCTGTGCAGAGAAGTCCACTGGGGTCTCGTCCAAATGCAGCTTCTGATTTCCTGGGTCTGGGCTGGAGCCCGGGACTGCACGCGGCAGCCCTGAGGACAGGGTGAGTGGGCACCCCTCCCTGCCTAGCCTCCTCCCTCACGGATTCTCCTCTGCTTCTTTGTCATCACAGCTTGACACCGGGAAGACCTTCCAGGCCGTCATGAGGTTCGACACCGACGTGGAGCTTGCTTATTTCCACAACGGGGGCATCCTCAACTACATGGTTCGCAAGATGGCCAAGTAGGTCACCTGCACCTGGAGCTGCACCAGGAGGGAGCGAAGTGCCACCGGCCGGCCGGGCCCTTGGTGCAGAGCAACCCCCTCCACGTGCGGGCCTCCCCCCAGGGGTGCCGCCTTGCACACATGCACGTGAGCACGGACGTGTTCTGGTGCCATCCCTCCAGGCACAAAACGAGCAGTTTCTGCATTCTCTATTTTTGTGAATCTTTGGCTCTCTCTCTGGAATTTGGAAGCTCAAGTGGTGGCAATGTCAGTAGTGCCAGGAAAGGAAAACTGAGCTTGTCTTTAAGGAAACTGATTACAGGATGTTGATTTTTTTCACTGTCAGCCTGTTAAGTCTTCTCAGAAGGTGTTGCCTGTCCTCTTTCCTGTTTGGCTCTGCTCCCCTCTTTTCGGTGAAACCTTTCCCTTGAGACTCCCTGGCCTATGCATAGTATGCCAGAGTTAACTGACATGGATAGATGTGAACTTTCTCCCACTTCAGATCACAGTAGTGATTGTGACTCCCCTGCCCCCTTCTTCCTTCAGAGTGAATGATCCAGACAGCTCAGATCAGACACTGACATTTTTTGATTATGTACCTTTGGATGGATCAACACTAAAGAAATTGTGACATTTTTCTTTTGCTATCTTCGAAAATCGTCCCCAGAAAATTTTTCAGTTAAGAGGAGGACTTTGGAGGTGGTTTTGGAGAGAGACTTAGAACATTTGTAATTTGAAGAAGATTAAATCTATTTTCAAGCAAACCTTTTTGACTTTGGAATTGAATTCTGTGGTATGTGAGGCTTCAGTCTGGGCCTGTTTAGAGCAGAGCGAGTCTCAGGCTACCAGCATCCTGAAGCCTGGGTGACGTTTAACCTCTCCTGCTTTTACAACCACATCCATGCTATACAGGTGAAATGGAAGAGTTGGGGAACCAGGATTTCTCTGCCCTGGTTGGGAGCAGACAAGAAGTTAGTAGGAGCAATAATGTAAGTGTGGTGAGCAGATCATCATTTTTTTATTTTCGTGTCCTATAGTTTACGTCCTTATTGTCATTGACGTCATTTTGGGGCACATGTCTCAGCTGCCGTAACAAAATATCATAGACTGGGTGGCTCAGACATCAACAATGTATTTTCTCCTTCCTGGAGGCTACAAGTTAAGATCAAGTTTCCAGCCACTTCATTTCCTGGTCAGAGCTTTCTGTCTTAATGCATGTGTGAGGAGACAGAGAAAGAGCTGGCTCTCTGTTGTCTTTTAAAGATACTGATTTTATCAGATCAGGGTCCCAACCCCTGGACCTCATTTAACCTTAATCACTTCCTCAGAGGTCCCTTTTCCAAAGAGACACACTGGGAGTTAGGGCTTCAACATAGGAATTTTGGGGTGGGGGACAAAAGACATTCAGTCCATAACAGGGCACCTTATAGCTCACAAGTTAGTCTCCTTCTAATGAATTTTAAATCTCAAGTCCAGCATGCAGGGAATGTGGCCAGGCCATCGGAACACCCGGGATCAAGTCCCGTCTCTACCTCTTCCAAGATAAGGGACAAGACAGGTTATTGAGCATCCCTGCCTCTGAGGTCCTGGGACCTAGTTTGTGCTAAGAAAAAATTACAGACATAACCTTGTTGTATAAAAAAAAAGCCTGGGACCTTCAAATAAGGATCAGTCCTAACATAAAAACACAAAGAAAGGCTGAGAAAACAGACCTCACTGCCTCAGCTCTCCATGACTGAGCTCCTGGGGAGCTGTGTGGCTCCCCGAATCCAGTGGCTATGCAGAGACAGATTCTTGTGGCTATGACTTCCAGAACGGGGTCCCTTCACTTCCAGACTCCTCTGCCTCCAAACACACCCTCTAGCCTGTTCATTAATAAAACGTCTTGCCCCGTGTCCCAATCTTGGCCACAACCGGATGGAACAAGTAAACTTCTCTGGCCTAGTTTCTCAAGAAGGCATCAGTCTCCCTGCCAACTGCACGTATGCTGCCCTTGCTGGTCCCAGGCCTCCCGCCTCTCCACAGGAGTCTCATCTCCTTTGTTCTCACAGCTTTCCAAATCCATCACGCCTGCTGCCTGCTAGGAAACCGTGTGTTCTTTGGTGTGCACCCTGAGGTAACAGACTGATCCAATGCAGCAAGTAAGCACGTGTGTCTTTGGCTCTGAGGCAGCCTTTAGTACGTGGAGGGAAAGCTAGGGGAAGGGTGCATTAGTCACAGCTCTTACTGGCTAAGAAGCACAACTCAAACTGGCTAAGCAAAAATATTAGTCAATGGTAATAATAATTGGCTCATAGAACCTGAAGAACAGAGGTGGCCACGCCCCTAGGCTTGATTGGATCTGGTGGCTCAAACCCAGGTTCCCTCCTTATCCTCTCCCTCACTTCTTACCTTCCGTCTCCACTGGCCGCCTTCTTCAGGGCTGCTCCATGTGCAGGGGATGTGGTCGCTAGCAGCTCTGGGCTGGCAGTTACTAGTTTATGAACTTAGAGATTTATCTGCCAGTATTTTTTAGGCTGAAATTGGGAGTTTTCCAAGTCGCCAAAATGGAGAACAGTATTTGTGGCCCCGTTTCCCGTTCAAGGTTATGTGAGGACAGTGTGGTACCCGGCAGGGTTATGCAGGAGCAACGGAGAATCACTTCTGGAAAAGAGAAACTGAGGTTCCATGGCTGCATTCTGAGGAAGCTGTAAAGTGTCATGACCACAAACAGAATTTAGCACCCGAGTAGTTTTTGTTCACCTGGACAGCCTAATTATCATGAACAAAGATTATATAATTATAGCTGATAGTTTTAATAGTTTTAATAATTTGTATCCCAAGAACTGAGGCCTATGCATTAAGTACAGATTTGCTGCGTGAAACCATATAGTTTTATTACATAGGGTAATAAAAGAGTTACTGGCTATGATCCTGAAATTAACATTCCAACTTGGCTCTGGTTGTTTAGTCCATGTCCGGGCTGGATACCTGCTGTTGTGCTTCTGCAGGACGTTAACGGTGTCCCATGAACAACAGGCTTCCAGGGTCAGTGTATTTGGGAACCGCTGGGTTAAGTGGGTCTTGTTAGCACAGAACCGACACAATGACACAATGACCATGTAGGCTGTAAATCACTCACTGGAGGGGCAGGCTGGCAGCAGACCGTACAGGAGCCCATCTGCTCACAGGCTATTTTCTTCAGAGCGTCTCACAGCGTGTGTGTTCCACAGGACGTGCTGGAGGAAATGCTGACCTGATGGTTTGTCTCTTTAAATTCAAGTAACAATATCAGTTTTAAGGACAGGAATTGGAGTTTACAGCCCTTGATACACAATCAGGCATTTGAAGAAAAACCCATCACAGTGTCAGCACCGGCAGGGGCCAACGAGAAACCAGGTCCTGTGGGTGCATAGCAGATTGTGTCTGAACCACCTGATGAACTTCAGGAAGTGCATGTGGCTGGACGCCCTGCTGGAACGCCCTAATGGAAGTGGGGCATATATACCCCTGAAAAAGACTCCCCGATGGGTTCTGGCAGCCAGCCTTTGACCTAGAAATCCAATGACCTGCATTTAGCCATCAGTCAAGAGTTTGCAATTCTTAAAACCCTAAACTGCCAGGTTTTTTCCATTCAGTAAATAGTAACTGAGGACCTAACTCTGTTTCAGGCTCTATGCCTGGCCCTGGCTTGACTTGGTGCAAAAGTCCTGTAAGGAAATCCTAGGTTTTTTGTTTTGCCTTCAGTCTGCCTTCTGTTGGCTGAAGAGAGGATAACTCACCTTTATCCAAACTGAACCATGTAGATACTTGAAAGAACTTTTCTCAAATAAATCTCCAATAGGTGTTTTCAACATCCTATTAAAGTTCTTAAACAACAGCATCCAAAAAAGGCAATCACATATCAAAAGAGGTACTTGTGAGATTGTGATTTATATAAGAAATGTGTATTTGGCTTTCCTCCCCATTTCTGGCACTGAGCTCCTAAAAGCTTTGGCATTCCCTAAGTGACAAGCAACATCCCTAAGTGACATCTTGTGATGTTAATGACGTGACTTTTGGACCACACCTAAGGATGGGGGCTGGTTGCCAGGACAACCAACTCTCTTGAGATTAGAGAGCTAGAACTCTCAGTCTCACCTCCTGACCACTGGGTAGGGGAGCTGGAGGTTGAATCAATCACCATTGGCCAATAATTTGATCAGTCATGCTCATACAATAAAGCCTCCCTAAAAAAACCAAATAATTTTGTTTGGAGAGCTTCTAGTTGGTGAACAGGTAGAGAGTTGGAGAGGGCATGGGAAGTCCCTGCCCTTTCCCATACCCTGCACTATGCATGTCTTCCATCTGGCGGTTCCTGAGTTATATCCGTTTCTGATAAACTGGTAATTTAGAAAGTACAATGTTTGTCAGTTTTGTGAGTCACTGTAACAGATTAATCAAATTCAAGGAGGAGGTCATTGGGACCCCTGATCTATAGCCTGTCAGTCAGAGACACAGGTGATTACCTGGACTGGCAATGATGCCAGAAGTGGGAAGGGGCGGGGCAGGCTTCTAGGACTGAGAACCCTTGACCTGTGGGATCTGAAGCTATCTTCCAGCTTGACAGTGTCAGAACTGGGTTGATTTGCAGGGTACTCGGCCAGTGTCAGACAATTACTTGTTGGCATGGGAAAATAAAACTCAAGCAGGTTGGCTTAAGTAATCCATTTTTATTGTGTCTAAGAATATTACTGAGAGTAACCATTACCATACAACTCCTATATATATATCATGTACTTTTCATACATTATTTGTTAAAAACTCCACTAACCCTTCCAGGTAGGTGTATTATCCTTGTTTTACAGATGAAAGAAATTAAGCCAAAGAGGAGTTATGTAACTGGCAAGTTTGCTGACTCTTGGCCAGCACAACTGCTTACCAGATCAAATGGAGAATGAGGTGGCTGAAGCATGTTATCCCATTGAACTTCAGGGTTGATTTGGGTGGTCTCTTGGACACCAAATAGCCTTCAGATATAAACAGGTGCTACATGAAAAGGGTTATATAATCACAGATGTTGAACATATTATTAGCATTTTGTGATGTTTGAAGGTTTGTTTAAGCCATTTATGGTCCTGGTGAATTACAAACAACTAATCTGAATCTGTTTTAGAGAATACTTAAGTTATTACAGAGCCTACCCTGCCTTGAACACAAAATACCGTGGCCTACATGGAAACAGCAAAACTCAGGCAGTTGTGCCCATGTCTGGAAAACCGCAAACAACTCTCAGGGCATCAGCCAACCTTGTGTTTAATGACACAAGAATGCCACTTGAATACATAGTCTGATTTTTTAAGTGGATAGGACAGCCAAATTTATCTCCTCAGTTTCATCCAAGGAACCTGAGAACAGAGTCCAAAGTGTGGACCATCAACTATTATTACAAAATGGCTTGAGATGACTATTCAAAGGGAACAACAGCACGGGTTAAGGAAACAAATTAATAGGGCAAGATGTACAATAAACTATAAAAACAGAAATCAATTTCTCAAGAAGTACTGTATCCTCTACATAATCCCATTACTAAAAGTTGTCCTACAGAATTTTAAGATTACATGCCACACACTGGTACATAGAAAATATGAGTAACTACTATATCTATGTATATGAATATTTATCGAACCCTTAGAATTATCAGCATTTAAGAGATCAGCATAGAGGAATCAACAGCATAGACTGGGACAGAGCTGACAGAAATAGGAGCCAAGAGGGGGTTCCAGGAAAGGAGTACTCAACAGGGCCAAAAGCAGCAAAGAGATCAAAGAGAGAGAAGCCCTAAGAAGTGCCCGATGGATTGGGCACTGGTATTAACAAGAACAATGTCAGTAGATTAAGGGCAAGAGTCAGTTTACAGTAGTAGGTTAAGGAAAGAAAGGGAAGTATGGAAAAAACTTTGAACATTTCTTTCTTTCCTTCCTTCCTTTCATTCATTCATTCATTCATTCATTCTAATGTGTACCCAGTGGCTACTGGATATTCATTGGGGGTCAGTTGCAAGAGGAAGGATAGGAAAAGAAGTTAAGGCTTTTTAATTTTTCCCAAGTACTTAAGAGCTTTATTGGCCTACAGAAAGCCATAAACATTTAGTTCAATACAAGCCTTGGGCAAATACCTTCACAATGGTACAAGCAATCCATGATTGTACCCACTGGGGCTAATTTCTTCAGTCAGGGTCGGTCATCCATCCCCTGTAGCTAAAGAATGAGGCACCCAGGTCATTTGGACATTTCCTTAGCATCAAATGGTATCTTCTCAAAATGAAAGTCCTTCCACTTTGCATATAGTTTCTGAGCTCCAGTTGCAATATCCTCCACCACAAAACTTTCTATTTTTATAACTGGAATCTCAAATATCTTATACTTCACATGGATTCCCCAGTCATGGCTGCAGTTTGGTCTGGCACAGAAGATCTTTGCTCTCTTCTCAAAATATCCAAAGCTCTTTGGTTTGGGGTGTAGTTTACTCACAAAGCACTTCCTGAAAGCATCTCCAACCACAGT
The DNA here is from genome assembly GCF_024362965.1 of Panthera pardus. Classification (NCBI taxonomy): domain Eukaryota; kingdom Metazoa; phylum Chordata; class Mammalia; order Carnivora; family Felidae; genus Panthera; species Panthera pardus. The sequence continues at coordinate 54,586,619 of NW_026526766.1, forward strand.
GTAATGGCATTCCTACGGATGAAGGGATTGAATAACAACATTAAAACCAGTACAAAACCGTGATTTAAAAAAGCTCCACCCTAATCTGAGATGAAGAGCATGTAGGATCCCACTCATTTTACAGATGGGGTAAGAAGGAAATACGCATTCACTGAAGGCCAGACCAGAATCCACGCGGCCTGACTCCCAGTTACACGGGTGGAGATGAGGGTGGGGGTCAGGGTACAAGTGAAGTGACAGGGGCCATCTCATGAAGAGGAGGACTAAGAAGTTTCCAGGGAACTGAGCTTCTGAAAATAGATACCCTTTATTGATTCAGAAACAAAAGGGAGTATTTATTGAAGATCTCCAAAGACTGAATTCACCTGGCAGGCAAAATCCAAAGGATACAGAGAAGAGCAAAGGGTCAATGTGGATCTGAAGGGGGCTGGGGACTAAAGGGTTTAGAGGCTCTGCCTGTAGTCAACTTTAGAGTAAACCTCAGAAAGGCCACACTGTACAGAACAAATGCAGACCCCAACACACCAGCCCCTCGGGAAAAGTCATAAAGCACCATTTCAACAGAAAAATCACTCAAATTGGAGCTGAAAGGACCTTTTATAGCTAAAGAAGCAGACTCCTAAAGGCATGGGAACTTGCTACTATCACCCCTAATATGCTTCTTGCTCAGAGGGACTGATTAGAGACTTCAGCTTTCTGAAGCCCAAAGAGAACCCTGAAAACTCATCATCTGAACAAGCCTCCCCTTTATCAGCAGCAATGGAGTTCTATCCAACTTTTGTCTTTAGACATTTTTGTATCCAAAGTTTTATCCAAAAGTATTAGGGAAAAAAAATTCAGAAGACTAACCTGTTTTTTAAAATGAGATATTTTGTTTTCGTTATAAAAGTGATTTTATCCCAAAAAGAAAGTTTAGAAAACATAAAATAGTAGAAAATATCACAGAATTTCACTGCAAAATAGTAATGCCTTTTAGATATTTCCCCTAGTCTTTTTTTCTATACAAAGTTAAATTTATTTTTTTGTTGCTGGTAGTGATGGTGGTATTATTGCTATTATGTCACACTGCTATAGTCCTAGCATATTTCCAATTTTGTATCCTTGTTATTTTTCCCACTTCATTAGTTTGTAAGAAGTTTTTCATTATACATAAGCTTCATGATCATTTTGTTTAATAAACTTTACTTCGGAATTATTTTAGATTTACAGAAAAATTTCCAAGATTATCCAGAAGATTCCTGTAGACCCTTCACCCAGCTTCCCTGAATTCTCACACCCCATAGTACATTTGTCAAAACTAAGAAATTAGGATTGGAACATTACTATTAACTACAGATTTTACTACTTTTTATAATAATACTCTTTATCTGCTCTAGGATCGAATCCAAGATACCCCATTCATTTAGCATAACCATTTTTAATGGCTATGTAATATTTAGTTAAGTGGCTTCTTTTTCTTCTTTATTGTTAAGGATTTCCTATTAAAACGTGTTTAGCTTTTTAAAAATACATTGACCATGGTCATGAAAACAATAAAAATAATAATGTCTGACTATAAATATCTCACCAAGAGTAAGCTTTAATTAGTGCTAAAAAATGACCCAGTGCTCTTTGTTAAAAAGGCTGCTTACCTCCACCACTCTGATATCAACAGTGTAACATGCAAAGGCTTTGCACTTTCTGCAGAGCAGTTTTTTATTTTCCTTATCAGGTACAGGTTCTACTTTTCCTTGCCTATCCCTGATGACTTTTTCTTGAATCTGTATCTGGAGAACCTACATGCAAAAAAACACACGCAAAAAACAAACAAACAAAAACCCCACATCATCAGTGTAATTTGTGTACAACTAGGAGGTATATATATACACATATACGTGTATGTAATCATTCATTTATATACAACTTCCATGAACATACAGTACCTGACTTTATTAAAAAAAAAAAAATCCCATAGATTATTTTAATGGTTCTCCTAATTCTTTGTTAGTCAGTGTTTAACTGTGACCTCCAATTAGTCTTTTAATTTTTTCATCAAAGATGCTCATAAAATACTAAGGATGTCCATAAAATAGTCATCTGAACCATGCTTTCTACTTTAGTGGTTGGCAAAATTTTTTAAATCCCTCACAAATAAACATATGATATATACTGTTTCAGGCATGACTACACCCACTTCTAGGGCAGAGACCCATTAAATGGAACAGCAGGCAGAAGAGTCCCCATCATCTAAAAAAATTTTTTTCTCTCCTCTTCCAACCATAGGAGAGTATTGTTGAATTACAGTAAAGTTAAATGTATATATAGTATGTCTGCATTCTATTTCAAACCTCAGGACATGGCTAAGTATAACTAAGAACCTGGACATGATGGAGAAAATAAACCTAAGAAGATCCCAAAGGTTGAAGAGAGGATGGCAGGCAGCTAGGAAACACATGGTAGAACAACATGGTGGTGACTCCCTGGGTTTTCTTTTCACCTCATATATCCAGACTTGGGGCTGAAGAAACAAGCAAGCAGAAATGCCTACGGGCACAAGTAAAAAATATCTCAACAGAAGCCTACTCTTTCTAGCCAAAGGACCTGGAAAGGCACAGCCTAGCAAGCCAAAAAACTTTCAGACATTAACTGTTCTACTCCAAACATCACAGAATAACTAACTACGGCCTAGGGGCGCACCTGGGTGGCACAGTCGGTTAAGTGTCCAACTCTTGATCTTGGCTCAGGTCATGATCTCACAGTTCGTGAGTTTGGGCCCTGCATTGGGCTTTGCGTGCTGTGCTGATGGCGCGAGGCCTGCTTGGGATTCCCTCTTTCCTCTCCGCCCTTCCCCAACTTGTGCACGCACACTCTCTCTCTCTCAAAAATAAATAAAAAAAATTTTTTTAAGTTTATTTATTTTTGACACAGAGAGAGTGTGAGTAGGGGAGGGGCAGAGAGAGGAGATGACACAGAATCCCAACTAGGCTCCAGGCTCAGAGTTGTCAGCACACAGCCTGACACGGGGCTCAAACTCATGAACCATGAGATCATGACCTGAGCCAGAATCAGACACTGACTGAGCCACCCAAGTGCCCCTAAATATATATATATATGAAAATAACTAACCTATTTTTAGGGTGGCCTCACCCCTACCCATGCCAGCAAAGACTGAGTGGGGCACCAAAATTTCCACTTGCAGAGCTGTAATGAAGAACCTTGACACTCTCACCCCATGGTGTCAGAGAAGGCCAAGAGGGGAGCCATGACTTTCAGCCCTGCCAAATGGTAGACCCCCTTGCCTGTGATGTCAGGGAGACCCTGTGGGGAGCCAGAACTCCCACAGACACCCCCAAAAAAATTACCAGCTACCAACAGGTCCCGGCCACACTTGTCCCAAACTCCCTCTCATCCTTTACCATTTCTGCCTGTTCTCTATGGCTGTGAGGGGAATCCCAAATGTGATTCAACAGTCTAACTCAACATGTTGATACTTAACCTGTTTTGTTCTCATCCCACTCCTGTCCTGGCATACTGACTACAAAAGAATGTCTGTGTCTGGCCCAGCCTCCATCTCCCCTGGAAGATTTTTACTCTATTTCTTCTGCCACAAAGGAATCTAAGCAGCTTGTCACCCAATGGAAGAGACAAAAATTAGGACATGGGGATGAAAGCTATTATGGATTTAAAACTTTTATTGCCAACATTCCCATATGCTACAAAATGGGAAGGTGGCGCAGTGAAAAGCCCTTATCTTCAGTAAAATTCAGAAGAAAAATTAAGAGGAACTAAAAAATTTCCCTGCCATTCTCAATGAAACTGTGGAAGAAGTATTTTTAAATATTTTAGTCTCTAAGCTTTAGGAAGACATTTTTTAAAAAATGAGGAAACATTAACAAAGTTAAGATTTTATGTCCTAAAATAAGTGTTAGACCACTACTTAAAACTTTCTTGATAAAAGAGATTATAACTTTTTAAAAATATGGACATTATGGAGTCAGTCTACTGAAATGTAAGGTTCATCTTTGTGAAGGTCAAGTCTACCTCCCATATGCCTCTGTCCATAACAACTCTCGTTTTTTGAGCACTTACTTTGTACCAGGCACTGTGCTGAGTGATGCACATACCCCATTTTATCCCCCAAACTGCCCTGTGAATTAAATACCATTACTTTCCTAACTTTATGAATGTGGAGACCGATGACTTAAGAGACAGAGTTAATGCCTGAGGTCACATATCGCCTAAGTGGCAGCGATTCTGGGATCAAAGTCTCCACAAGGGGTCTAGAGAAAGTGTGGGGGTGCACGTACATGCATGCATGTGTGTGTGCATGTGCATATGTTTCCTGATTTTCCCCAATCTGGTTCCATGCTTCTGGGTTATAAAGGAAATTACAATCAAATGAAGGTTACTACCAAGAGGCTGAACTGAACAGATAATGCCACTCCAAAGTGCACATTACTATCCACAGCCACAACAGGCATTTTACCACGTGCATAGTGCACTGGGAGCTCTTCTCAGAAGACTCCAGATATCAGAGAGAGGGGCCTGAGGAAAAGACAGGGGAGGGCAGGGTCCTGCCTGTTATGATGTAGTCCTCAAGATGAGCTCCCAACTTAAGGGTCGTTCTAACTCAGTTTGTCCTTTCTAACTAAAAACCAAACTTCAAGTATCAACACTAATAATTTGTATTTTAATCTCACTGAGACTTAAATCAGAATGACTCCGATGTTCACTGCAGGACAAAATTTTAAGCATAAACTTATTGTTCTAATGCAACACTCAGAGCAATATGATAAAAGGTACCAACTATGCTCATATTTTATTACAGTCAGATTCTGAAAGAGTAACACAGATTAAAAGACTTACCTTTTCTTTAAATACTGCTTCATTCCATGTCTGAAGCATTGAAATGGAGTCATTCATCATTTTTTCTTTGTATATATTTATTTTTTCTTTTTCAATTACAACAGCATTACTAGTCAGAAGGAAGCACTTGCTACCTCTCGCTCTTCCTCTGCCTATCAGAAAACAAATATTTGGTGCCTTGGACTTAAAACCCTGGTAAATCTGAGAATAAGTCAACAAAAGGGTATTCTTAAAATTCAAATTTGGTTCACTGAACTCCACTTTCACAGGAAAGGTGAGCTGTTAGAGCATGGGCTCCAATGCAGGTATATACCTGAATATTAAACTACATGTTAAACTAAGAGCCCACACTAGACTGGCTTCCTTGGGGTCCCCATGGTGCAGGGTGATTAGAAGCCATGTTATCAGAGACACTGCCTTGAAGACAATCCAGTATGAACCCACAGGATGACATTGTGAGCGAGCACTCTAAGACAAATAACACATCCTCCCTCAAAGCCTTCAGGGAAATGGGAAAATAGATATGTTCACAGTCATCAGAATATGGATGGCAATAATAAGTGCTATAAGGAAGATCACTGTAAAGGACTATGTGCATTCCAAAAACTATTGCCAGCTGGGGGAATTAGAGACAGGTGATACGGAATCAGGGGAAGAGGTTAAGAGGTAAAATGAAGATTATCAGTAGCAGTACATGAGCACTTTCTTCAACAACGAGACAATGATGAAGTCAGGCTGGCAGAAGTGGATAATGAATAAAGGCGAAGAACGGGAAATAGGTCGGAAAGATAAATTGGTCCTGGATTTTGACCTTTTTAACATCATGTAAATTGGGACCTATTAGAGTTCCTATGCAGGGGAGTAATATGCCCAAAGCTGTTTTTCAGGAAGTAAAGTGGCCGCTGTTGTTATGGAAATTGAAAAAAGAAAGAGGCTACTTAGGAGATCACCTAGTTGAGGTAAGACAGAAAAATCCCATGGAGTTTTTCTTCTAGAATACAGGGATCCATCAGTACCACAAGCACCACCATGAGAGGTCCACATGTTGGCTATACATGTACAGTCCAAGTGGGAATTCTGTTTCCATAAATGTCAGTCAATGTAGGTCAATTAAACAGTACTCATTGTGCACAAGAATCAAAATGGGATATATATTAGTGGGCAAAATTGTACTCCCCAATCCTGATCAAGTAAGTCACTGTTAGGGCCAATGATATCAAAGTCCACTGTGCCAAACAAGGGTCAGTAAAAGAGGCCAGAAGCACAATGACTGGTCGAACGTAAGTTTGTAAATGACAGACACACAAATCAGACAAGCTGGCAGTCACTTAGTAATGGCATCAAAGCTCTTCTTACCTCTAGTTTGGATCATTTTGATGACATTGCCCACATACTCATACAGGATGACCAAATTGCACTCAGCAATGTCAATGCCTTCATCAGCAACTGAAGTCGCGATCAGAATCTTTTTATCTCCATTAGTTCTGAATGCATCCAATGCACACTTCTGTGCTGGGAGTGTCATCCCTGCATCAGAGTCAAAGGGCATTTTAGAAGTCACCAAAAGAGGGAACTTTACCCTTGAAAAATAGCCATTAATGATGGAATGCTCACTACATGGTCAAATACTAAAGTAAGTGCTTTATATCCATGATGTCAAAACAACCCTAGGCACTAGGGCCTATTCTTATCCTTGTTTTAGAGGACATAATGGTGGTGTTTAACAATTTGGACTCTGCCACAAGACTGCCTGAGTTCAAATCCTAGCTGGGGGACTAACTAGCTGTGTGAGATAACAGTCATGTTATCTCAAAACAAATACTGATTTTTTGGGGGGGGGGGGTGGGGAATTATCAACAACTAATCATAATGCCTTTGAATGTGTCCAGGACTTTACAGCTGAAAAAACAGTTTCACAACTACTTATTCACTGGAACTTCACAAAGCCCTTTTTGGTTGATGTGGAAAGTGTTCTAACTCCCCTTCACAGATGAAGACCTTAAGACTTTGGAAGTCTGATAAACTGACAGCCTAGTTAGTGGCAGAACCAGGCCTGAATTTAAGTCTGAGACCCTAAGAGTGTGCAGTTCTCAGTCATGGATATACTATGAAGAAAAAGAATTTCAATGGTCTCCACCTCTGAGTTAATAGAATTCATAAAAGTTGGCAGCCAAAATCTGCAGATATATTTTAAGGCCAAAACGTTCACCCATTTCTTCCTCAAACATTTACTCAGCAATTATAGTTTGTCAGCTAAAAATATAATGGTTAAAAGGTCCATTTTTACCTATAAGGATCTCATAGAAGAAGAATATAAATAGGAAGCTATAATTCAATGTGATGAGCAGTGAAATGGAGGCAGAGTGGATCTAAGGGATGGGAAGGAGAGACACCTCAACTTGTCTTAGGAGGTTGGGGAAGGCCACTTGGATAAGCACAATGACTGGTACAGAGTACCATTTCCAAACAAATGTGGATGGACGGATGATGGATAAATAGATGATGGATGGATAAATGAATAAACAAGAAAATATTTTGAGTGCCTATTTGTGAAGAAATAACAAAGTTTGAAAATCAACTCATGTAGGAGTCAAACTGCAGAGAACTTTAAATTCCAAGTGCCATAATTTGGCATTGGACTTCATTTGGTAAGCTAAATTTTCAAAATCTGCATTTACTTTTCAGATTCATGAAGTTTAAACTTTGTATAAGTGCAAGAGTGATGAGTGAGGACTGACAGGATGGGGACTGCTTATTATAAACAAAACTAAACAGGAGGAAGGAAGTGAAGACCAGTCCCTGCTGGTCACTGAGGGGTGGGGAGCACAGCTGCAAGAATGTCACGTGGGGGCTGGTCACACTAGATCTTCTTGGATAATAACAGAGGCATCCTTTCATGCTTTAACCACCCCAGCTAGATATCAGGATTGTCTGCTTGAGCTTTTTCTTTTTCTTTTTTTTTTAAGTTTATTTAATTATTTTGAGAGAGAGCAAAGAAGTGAGCAGGGGAGGGTCAGAGAGAGGAAGAGAGAATCCCAAGCAGTATCCACGCTGTCAGCACAGAGCTCGACTCGGGGCTCAAACTCACGCAATGTGAGATCATGACCTGAGCCGAAATCAAGAGTCAGACGCTCAACTGGTTGAGCTACCCAGGTGCCCCTGACCTTTTTTTTTTTATTGTAAAATATATAATACACATAAAAGCATCAATAGTTTAAAAAACAATAAAATAAAAACAGAACATTTCTATTTCCAGCTGATCTTAATCTACTGGTTGAGAATTGGAGAAAAAGAGTGACATGCTCAAACAATATTATAAAAAACAACTGGTTTTTCCCACCGAATATATGGGAAGAAGCAATGTTTACAAGTTTTTGGCATTTGAGCATTGTGATGGCTTTCTGATGTGTCAACTTGGCTAGGCTGAACTATAGTACCTAGTAACAGATCTAGGTGTTTTTGTAAGGGGAATTAGCAGATGTAATTAAAGTCCCTAATCAGGGGTGCCTGGGTGGCTCAGTCAGTTAAGTGTCTGACTTCGGCTCAGGTCATGATCTCGCAGTCTGTGAGTTCGAGCCCCACGTCGGGCTCTGTGCTGACAGCTCAGAGCCTGGACCCTGCTTCGGATTCTGTGTCTCCTTCTCTCTCTGCTCCTCCCCTGCTCTTGCTCTGTCTCTCTCTCTCTCAAAAAATAAATAAACATTAAAAAAAAAAAGTTCCTAATCACTTGACATTTAAGTTGTGAAAGACGTTTCATCCTTGGTTGGCCTGACCCACAATCAGCCCTTTGAAAGAGGACTTCGGCATCAGTCCCTGAGCTCAGAGACTCGAAATAGTTCATGCCTGTGGAGGTCAGGCCTGCTCCTGACCACCTGCTCTATGGATTTCAGACTTCCTTTGCCAGTCCAACTATGTATGCTAACTCCCAAATGCCTATGAACATATGTGTTTCACACATAAACAACACATATGTGTATATATGTATGTGTGTACAACCTCCTACTGGTTTTACTTCTCCAGACTGATATAAGTATTAGAAAAGAATTTGAATATATTATAAATATTCTTATATATATAGTATACTAACTCTAATTCATTATATATAAGTACCTGTGTTCTGATTTGTTTTGCCCCGTCCAGTCAATATGCCAGGTTTTAGAAAGCTAAGTTCAGAATTTTCTTCAATCCATTTCTTCAAAGCCTGAAAATCAAAAGCAATTACCAGTTGGACACTATTTGTATAAAATCTGTATTAATACTGAAATACTGCAAGAAGAAAAAAAAAACCTTTAAGTTAGTGAACAGTTTTCTGACAAACCTGAGAATAAATGCTTTTTGGCACTGAATTCTATGCAATAATTAACTGTAGTGGTTAAGACCTTTGTGATCTGACACAAAATATACACAAAAAAATATCTCTAAGATATTTTTTAAATGAAGAAAAGCAATGCTCAGAATAGTGAATGTGTAGAACTAATAGTGAATTTAGCAAGATCTCAGGACATAAGATCAATACACAGAAGTCAGTTGTATTTCTGTTCACCAGCAACAAGCAACTAAGTATAATACAACAGCATTAAAAAACTGACACTTAGGTGTAAGTCTAACAAAACACGTGCAGAATCTATATGTGAAAACAATGAAACAGTGATAAAAGAAACCAAAGATGTGGTAGGTAGCCCGTCAGATGGTTCCCAATGATCTCTAGCCCTGGTCTTCAGATCCTTGTGTAATCCCCTCGAGTATGAACTGAACTCACTGACATGCTTCTAATGAATAAAAACATGGCAGACATGATCACTTCCAAGTTGATCTTATAAAATGATTACGACTTCCACATTAGGCTCACTCTCTCAGTCTCTCTCCGATCACTCACTCTAGAGGAGGCCTGCTGTCATTCTCGGAGGCAACCCTGTGAAAAGGCCCACATGAGTGAGCTCAGAAGCACAGATTCTGAGGCCCGCTGGTAGCCATGTAGGCTAAGGTTGGAAGTTGAGCCTCTCAAGTAAAGCCTTAAGATGACTACAGCCTTGGGAGAGCCTGAGCCGGAAACATCCAGTTGAGTGGTTTCTAGACTCCTGATCCATAGGTATTATAAGATAATAGATGTTTGTTACTACCAGTCACTAAGTTTTGAGGTAATTTTTTATCAGCAATAATACAGATACTAATACAGAAGCCCTATATAAACGAAGAAAGAGAGATAATATGGTCATGGATTCGAAGACTCCATATTTTTAAGATGTTACTTCTCCCCAATTTTATCTGTTGATTCAATGCAATCCCATTCAAAATTCCAGCAGATTTTTTCATACATGTGAATGAGCTTATTCTAAAATATAAATGGAAAAGCAAAGGAAGATAGCTAAAACAATTCCAAAAAAAGGAAAAAAGTTGGAGGACTCACACTATATAAAGCTAATCAAGACAGTATGGGATGGGTTAAAGGATAGATGGATATAGATGAATGGAACAGAATCAAGAATCCAGAATAGACCTATATAAATACAGTCAACTGATTTTTTTTTTAAGTTACAAAGGCAATTCAATGGAAAAAGGACGATCTTTCAACATATAGAGCTGCAATAATTAGCTATCCACATAAAAAAAGAAAAAAAGCATCTCAACCCATAACTCAAAATAGATTGTAGACCTAAATGTAAAATGCAGAACTATAAACCTTCAAGAAGATAACAAAGAAAATCTTTGTGATCTTGGGTAAACAAAGAGTTCTTATGTACAATACCAAAAGCACAAGCCACAAAAAGAAAAAATTGATAAACTAGGCTTTGTAAAAAGTTAAAAGTTTCAATCTATGTAAGATACTGTTAAGAGAATTAAAAGACCAAAAGAAAATATATACAAATCACATTTCTCACAGAGGACTTTTTTGTCAGAATATACTTTAAAAACTTTCACTCAACAATAATATGTTAACAACCCAATCAGATCCTATTTTAAAATGGGCAAAAGATGTGCAGAGACACTTCACCAAAGAAGATATATGGATGTCTAATCAGTTTATGGAGAAACGTTCAACTGCATTAGTTGAGATGCAAATATAGTAAAATGAACATTTACTCTAGGAAGATACCACTACATGCCCAGAGCATGGTTATGGTTTTTTAAATTGACCAAAAATTTTTAAAAAATATGAAGTCCTTGCTCTACAGGTACCAAGACTTACTAGAAACTATTGGTCAAAACAGTGAGGTATTAATATAAGGATAAACAAAGAGATAATCAGAACAGAATAGCCCAGAAACAGCCCACACATATACAGGTGCCTGATTACAGAGCAGTGAGGAAAGGACAATCTTTTCAATAAAATGGTGCTAGGTCGATGTGTAATCCACAAGAAGAAAGAAGCTTACATCCACAAGTGCTCTGGTTTTCACAAAGAGGATGGTTCTACTCTCTGGGTTTAAGTGGTACTCCTCTTGCAAGATGAAGCAGAGATCTTTGAGTTTTGGGTTCTCATTGCTGGGATCCATAGAAACGCTTTCCAGTTTCTGCAGCTTTTCTGCAAAAGGGGAACATTCTATAAATGGCTTACAAATTCTAGAATTTAGAACACACTGTGACCATTAGCTAGAGTTCAAGTAGTTAATCTCTCAATCCTTGACCAGAATTTTAAGAGCAATAACCACTGCTTTAATGTAACATTAAATGTAGCAATAAATGCATATTTATTTTTGCCCCAGAGAGCTGGTTGCCCAATGTTTAGCAGCACACAACTGAGCTACACATATGTATACTAAATACTTTCCTATAAGCCAAAATAAGAGAGAGGGAGAAGGACTTACTTTTCATTTAAAATTTTCCTATATTTTTCTAAATATGAGAGCAGTAGGATTATGGGCGATTTTGGTTTTCTTCTGTATAGAAGTACATACAAATTATAGTATGCTGATTACCACTGAACACTTTTTTTAATTTTTAAACCTTTGTAAAATTACTAAAAGTTAAACCAAAAAAAAATGCTACTACCTATTATAATTTCTATGGGATGTATACTTCGCAAATCCTATTTTACTTCTTTTTTTTTCAAACTTTTTTTTAATGTTTATTTATTTTTGAGACAGAGAGAGACAGAGCATGAATGGGGGAGGGTCAGAGAGAGGGAGACACAGAATCTGAAGCAGGCTCCAGGCTCTGAGCTGTCAGCACAGAGCCCGACACGGGGCTCGAACTCACGGACCGTGAGATCATGACCTGAGCCGAAGTCAGACGCTTGACCGACTGAGCCACCCCGGCGCCCCCTATTTTACTTCTTAACAAGAAGAACTGATGTTAAGCAACGGATTTTTTTCCTTAAGTACCACATTTCACTGATGATTCATAGTCCTATCTACATAAGATCTTCTTGATCAACTCCCTGAGCATCACTGCACACTAAATATAATGCAACGTAAGTATGCTGCCACTGGAGTCACCAGGTTCCAACGGCTTCCTCCTCTAGAAACACCACCCACCTTCGAATCTCCGAGTGAGATCTTGCTCAATCTCATCAAATCCTGCCGCTCGGACGTTGGTGAAGAAGTCTTTCAAGTAATCCAGAGCATCTTTCATTCGCGCATGCTCATTGATAATGAGGGCATCATTATATTTCTGTTGAAAATGAAAACTGGGTTTCAGTGTGTCTCCAATGCCTAATGCATTCACTGTACTAAAATTCAATTAGCTGTACTTAGCGTGAGTAGGGGAGGGGCAAAATAAACTTTTCTCAAATCTATTCCAACTTAGTTTTTTAAGATGAATGGCTCCAATGGAACTGCAGTAAAACCTTTGAACCAAATATTGTTTTAAAATCTGAATTAGCTAGAATCATACATTAATTAGGATCATTTTGAATTTAGAATTCCACCTTGGAAGAGAGAGGAAATTACAAGAAAAATCCATGTCAAAGATTAAAGAACAAGAGCAAATCAATTTCCACATCAACCTGCCTCATGATTCAGACATTCGACTTAATCTCTTCATACATCCAAAGCCATCACTGAATTGCAACTGCACCTGTTCAGAATGATGGTGCTGACCACCTACACCAAATATTCAACTAAATTCATTAAATTCCAAAAATGCATACAGACTGAGTGCATTTTTAAATACTTTCAATGGCATGATGAGCAGAGGTGATGGTTGTTTCTCAACTTCTTGGTTAACCAGTAAGCAACCAAAGACTCTGGATTTCTGAGCCTGTGGCTTTGCCAAAGGTAAGAAAACATATGCTCAAGATAAGGTAGCAGGAGTCACCTAATGAACTTTCAAGATGACTGTCACCAATCACATATCTACAACAATGGTCATCATCCCCCAATTTCTTTCAATCATGTCAATCATAGCAATGCTAGAGGCATGGCATAGAATCCCAGCCTTTGTTTCCATCCTGTTTCTACTAGTGTTAAGTTTCAGTAGGCAGAGAAGATGCTAAATGGGGTAACTTTAAAGTTTGCTTCATAGGAACCTTTTGGAAAGTTCCTAAGTGAGCTCTTGAAACAGGGTGAAAAGTTGATGTTCTCTCAGCTACCAGAGCAAAGCTCCCAGTTAGGTGCTAAAACTAAAATACACTTTTGCAAAGAAGCCACATACCCGCAAATGGGAAGTGTACAAAAACAGTGCTTTACAAATCCTGCTCTCTTCATCTTTGTCAGGCAACTGAAACACCGTGCATGCTTTCTGAACAGTAACGATCCATTGTTCATATTTCTGCGTTCCAAATTCCCTATTTTGAATTTGAGATATACCTTCTGGAAGAAGAAAAAGGTTTTCATTATGCCATATGATCAGCCATTTAAAGTTCTAAGCATGCCTCACCCTCTAATTTTCTTTTTTTTATTAAAAATGTATTTTAAGTTTTTTAAAATGTTTATTTATTTTTGAGAGAGAGAGAGCATGAGTAGGGGAGGGGCAGAGAGCGAGGGACACACAGAATCTGAAGCAGGCTCCAGGCTATGAGCTGTCAGCACAGAGCCCTACACAGGGCTTGAACTCACGAACCACGAGATTATGACCTGAGCCAAAGTTGGACACTTAACCAACTGAGCCACCCAGGTGCCCCCCCACCTAATTTTTTTCTTACTCTCTGTAAACAGAATATTCCTCCTGAAATAGTTTTCAGCAGCAGTATATCTGTGTTTGCATATGATTGCTTACTGAATACTCTCTGCACCAAGAAATCAAAGTACTCCTTATTTCATTTTCACAAATCTGTAAGGTAGAGGTTACATTTTACAGGTGAGGAAACCAAAGCTCAGAAAAGCAAAGTAGTTTATCCAAAGTGACATAGCTAGTACATGGGGGAGTGCAGGAATGCAAATCCTGGTGTGTCTGATACCCAAATCTTACCAGCTTTGTGAGCTAACAACCAAAGCAGCCCAGAAGTAAAACAATGGACATGAAGATATCTAACTTTGCTTTTAAAAATGAAGTAGTGAATAAAAATAACAGGTCTCATGAGCTTCATCAGGAGGATATTTAAAAGCAGGAGAGAAAGAACTCAACACAGTCTATTCTGCCTTGCTGTAAACTGAAGCCATCTGATCTCCACAGCATCACTCACAGGGCTGAGCAAAGAGCTTGTCATGGATGCTTCTGTATGTGTGCATCTCCTAAGCTATGCCTCATCTCAGTTGCTTGGTCTAAGCATTGAGCATATGCTGTGGTCCAGGCTCTGTGCAGGGTCCTGGGGGTAAAAGCATGTAGAAGACCGAAGCCTGATCTCAAGCGGCTCAGTCTGTGAGTTATTCTGGGATTGAATCTCCAGGTCTCCCTGTTAAGAGCACAGTATAATAAAACTCACAGGCAAGAGCTATATTTCTGGGTTAAATTGCTCCTCTCACCCTTTCATGTTTAACAGGAGGAACAAAGGAGGCTACTCAGACAAGTAGCACTGACATGCTTCTTTCCCAGCCCCAACTATAAACAAGGTGGCCAGATGAATTAACAAGTATTTCTTGAACACGGGTGGGTGTGAAAATGAGTTAAGCAATGGGGAAATGAACTGCTGATAGGATATGGACTGGAGAAAAGGTGGAGGTAGAGAATCAGAGGTGGGAGGAATAAGAAGGTAGAAATCCATCTCTCTCTGCCCTTCTGCTACTTCCCCAGTTTAATCACATCATAGTGTTCCTGGATAATGTGACAGCCTCTTAACTCGTCTCCCTACTTCTTGCTTTGTTCCCTCTAATCCACTGCCCACTCAGCAGCTAGAGTGGGTTCGCAAAACTGCAGATGAGACACTATGCTACCCCAATGCTTAAAAGGCTTTAGGGGATTTCTCTGGCCAGATCCTACCCGGCTCCCAGGATCCTCTGTGATCTAGTCTCTGACTACTTCTAATTCTTTTTTTTTTTTTTTTTTTTTTAATTTTTAAAAATATTTATTTATTTTTGAGATAGAGTGTGAGCAGGGGAGGGGCAGAGACAGAGGGAGACAGAATCTGAAGCAGGCCCCAGGCTCTGAGCTGTCAGCACAGAACCTGACACGGGACTCGAACTCACAAACTGTGAGACCATGAGCTGAGCTGAGGTCAGACACTTAACCGACTGAGCCACCCAGGCACCCCTGCCTGTTTCTGATTCTTATCTCCAGCAGTTGACAAGACTAATGGAAATCCACATACTTAGTCCACTTTCCTGGCTGTTGCACACACTGTTTCCTCTGCCTGAAACACACCTTACCACCACCACCCACCTACCCCTATCCTGTTGTTTTATTATTACTTATCTAATTTTGGCCTTACACATTACACTGGAAATACCACAAGGGTAGGAGCTGTATCTCAGGGTCCATGCTATATTCCCATCACCTGGCATATGGCCTAGGACCAGGTGAATGATGAGTGAATGAGCATGTTCGAGGAACTGCTAAATCAAAGGATTCAAGTATGGAAGGAGTGTCAGATAAAACTGGAAAGATAAGTAGAACCAGAGTGTGCAGGCAGGGATCAAACTGGCAGGTCAGAGGCTTAGAGGGCTTTGCTTGTAAGGCAGAGAGATTCAAGCAGGATACTGACACGATCAAACTGGTATTTCAGAAAGACCAACCAGGTAATGGCGGGTTGAATGGAGAAATGAGTAGGGGTGGGTAAGCCAGCCAGCCAGCTGTGAGATTAAGTCCTAAAGCAAGCTGTGAAAGAAAAAGAGAAGAGAAAAAAAAGGAAAGTAAGTGTGAAAAAGGTGAACTCACAAATTCAGCATCTCCAGAGCTGCTCCTAGTGGTGGAAGCAGCACTACCCACCGGTGTACCTACAAGTGCACAAGCCAGAAGCCCAGTGGAAGTCACCCCCACTCCCATCCGAAGCCAGCTGGCCATGAAATCTGAATACTTCCTGTTTGCAGGGCTCTGCACAAGCCTCCTCCCTCTACCAACCTGTCTTGACTGCCTCTGTTTGGCCCTCTTTGTTCACTGGTATCCTTATCACCTCATCCATCAGTTTAAAATCTTCAGGTGCTTTGCACTGAAGCAAAGTCAAACTTGCACTGAGAAAGTCAAACTCAGTCCTACCAAGTCTTTCCCTGTCTGGCCCCTGCCTCTTTCTACTCACTCCTTTCTACTACTCATGTATTACGAGCACCATGAGATGCTTGCAGTTCCTGAAACATTCTCTTCCTTCAATGCCTGACACCTTTTCAATCTCACTTGTCTCTTTCTTAACTTGGCCTCAAGCTTCAAGATTGTCTCAGGCATCATCCCATCCCAGAGAGCTTTCCCTGCAGCCCACTCTAAGCCAAAGTTCCCAACGTGCTCCCACGGCACCCAGTGTGTACCTCTGCCCTGCTGTGTGGAAGCCCCCTGCATCTGATTCTCATTATTTGACTGTGAATTCCCCAAGGTTGGGACTATGTCTTTAACCTTGTTATTCCCATTAGCTAGCACAATGAATATCTGGTGAATGAATGAAAGAACAAAAGAGAAGAAGAGAACTTGGGTGACTTCGTGAGAAAGTCTCAGAAGAACAAAGAATCAAAGGTCACCTCCTGTTTCAATCTGATCCATCAGGGAAATGGTGGTTTCATATAAATAGGGAATTTATATTTTCATATAAGTAGGAAGAACAGAAAGCTAATTGCAGAGATTAAGAAAGTCATGAATTGATTGAAATATGGTATTTTTCAGGTATGTAAGTCAACACAGATTTACTTTGGATTAAAAAAAAATGAGACTAAAGAAGGAATTTTAAGGTTCCTCAATAACCTATAATCAAGAAGGCTAACCTCTTGATATAGTCTTGACACTGTCTGAACTGAAGAGAATGCAAAAAGACACTAGGGAATAATACATGGCTATTCCTAAGTGGAGAGAACACAAAATGAGATTTATCTCACCGAGAGTTATGGTACCGATTTCGTCAAAGATACTCTTTGCCAGACTCTCTGTTTCCCTCATCAGCTGAGAGATGATGCATTTAAATCTGTCAGTGGTCCGTGATTCCACTTTCCTGAAAACTAGAGCCATCAGAGTAAAGTGAGTATTTTTCAGGAAGAACACATCATACTTCAAAGTAGGCATCTGCACACCTTTCTCTGCCTCTGTTATTTCTTCTGTAAGACCTAAGGCCCCAAGCTCACAGGCAGGTAGTCTAAATCATATATCAAATCTTCAGAAACCTTGCAATAGCTCCCTAATGCTTAATGCACAGATTCTAACATCTTCATTTTTCATGGTCTGGGTCTAATCTGACTTCTCACTCTGGTTTTCTTATTACTCAACTCTACTTTGACAAGGCTGGTATCAATCTTATCTCTGCAAATACAACACTTTTTCAGTCTCTCTTCTTTGATCTTCTCCTTTCCCACCCAACCCTCAGAAGTGTTCACATTGTTCCTAAAATTCATTATTGCATTGTTTCAGCAGAAACTTATTCCCTGCCTACCATATGCCATGTTCTGGTGATAAACAGTTGAAAGGAACACACTCCGTGGTCCAGAGAGGTCTGTGTTCTTAGGGGAGAAATATGTGTAGCCAAATAACCACAGTAAAGTGCTATAACAATAACTATGTGCAAGGTTATCATGGAGCACAAGAAAAAGAATCTCTAATCCTTCCAAAGGAGGAAATGTTGTCGGGTAAATAGGGGAAGAGGAAAGGAGAAAGCACACGATGCACTTGAGGAGCCCAGAGGAATGTGACAAGGTTGGGCTTATGGGAGGGGGAGGAGATGAAGCACAGAGGGCAGAGGGACTGGATTTTAAAGAAATTTGTACTTGATACTAAAAAGTTTAGATTAGGTGCCTTCCCTAAAATCCTTACAGGCAGCTCCCAGAAGGGAACTTAACTGCCCCTCTCTGGCTATCTCATGTCTGTTTGTTCTGCCTTATACAGTCATACACTATCCCCAAAGCAAAGAGAAAGGTATATATGTCTCCACTTCCTCTCTTCCTTGTTGGGTCAGTATAGCATTGTAATTTAATAAACATTTGCTACTCAAATCTTTTTTAAAAAATCAAATACTGATCTGCTGAGGAAAAATACAATGAATTCAGATTAATTTCCTTTCAACCCAAATCATCACATCCATACTCAAATAATAAATGACCACACAGTCTCCTCCTCAGGCATGCAACACAGGGAAGGGCTGAGCCCAGCTCTTAGCCATTTACATGCTGTGATTTTAATTTTTAAAACAAAATTTTTTTAACGTTTATTCATTTTTTGATAGAGAGAG
Source organism: Panthera pardus (assembly GCF_024362965.1). NCBI lineage: Eukaryota > Metazoa > Chordata > Mammalia > Carnivora > Felidae > Panthera > Panthera pardus. The sequence continues at coordinate 54,605,133 of NW_026526766.1, forward strand.
ACAGAGCGTGAATGGGGCAGGGGCAGAGAGGGAGGGAGACACAGAATTAAAAGCAAGCTCCAGGCTCTGAGCTGTTAGCACAGAGCCTGATGCGGGGCTCGAACTCACAGACTGTGAGATCATGACCTAAGCTGAAGTTGGATGCTTAACCAACTGAGCCACCCAGGCGCCCCTACATGCTGTGATTTTTCTCATCACGCCTCATTGTTAGTATCTTTATAAGAACTTTATCAAAAACACAAAACCAAAAAAAAAAAAGAATTTTATCAAACTGAAGAATAAGAATGTTTGTTTTAGGACAGTCCCCTCCTGAGGTTTGTCCACTGCCTGGGGATACAGCTCAGCTAAGGAGACAGCTGTGAAATGTAATTATTTCCCAAGTTTGGGGTGAAATATTTTCCACTAAACGGAAAAGGTAAAAACTCAGTATTCATCCAAATGGCTCTGAACTAAGAAACGCGGAGGGTAACAAAGTCCTAAAGGGCACGCTATGGGATTCCACTTACACTTTTGGGGCTTATAAACAATTTCTTCCAGTTCCTCCAAGTTGTCTTTGACTGTTGCTATCACTGATGTGTCAAGAGAAGCACACAGTCTGCAGATATATTCCACGGCTTCTGCTGTGCTTTTGGCATCCCCAATGCCAACCGAGGCAGTCAGCCCAATGACCTGTGAGGAGCATTGCAAATCATCAGATGCCTGGGAAACTGCATGCCATTTCCACAATCCTGCATACAACTCTTTCCTGTTAAAGTCAGGTTTTATTTTTTGTTTTGTTTTGTTTTTACTAATTTCCCATAAAGAGCAAGAACAGTATTTATTTTTTCTGATATTTTCCATGACATTGCAAATGGAAAGGTCCCCATTAGGCAAAGCACTGAATAAATGCAAAAGTCGGAACTCATCCGATGAACATGAATCAGCAAAGAAACCAAGAGTGGAAACCCTTTCAAGGAAGGACTTCTCTTCTCTACTCTTGTGTCCCCCATAATGTGTAGAACAACATACTGAAAGGAAAGGGACTAAAATCAGACACAATTCCATTCTAAACTCAACCATGTCACACTGGCTGCATGTCCCTGAACAATGCAGGGACACATGTCAGCTGTCTCTAAAAGTTGGGAAACAACAGCTATTTAAAATGGTAGTTGTGTGAATTCAGTAACAAGATTTATAAAAAATTTAGCTTAATGGTCACCTAACAATTTAAGTTCTACTTGAATAGCCACTCAGTAAATACTGAATAACTGACTCATTAGCAAGAAATCTAGTTAACCACCAATTTTTTTCTAGAAGAAGCTTTAAGAAATGTGATTGCTGGGGGCACCTAGATGGCTCAGTCGGTTGGGTATCTGACTGGGGTTCAGGTCATGATCTCACTGCTGTTGAGTTCAAGCCCCGCATCGGGCTCTGTGCTGACAGCTCAGAGCCTGGAGCCTGCTTCAGATTCTATGTCTGTCTGTCTGTCTGTCTGTCTCTCACTCTCTGTCTCTCTCTCCCCCTCTCTCTCGACCCCTCCCCTGGTCTCTCTCTCAAAAGTGAATAAACATTAAACAATAAATTTTAAAAAATGTGATTGCTACTGAATTTTGTCTATGGGTACATGCTGAATTTCTCTTAACCTGTGCTTCCTAAAGAGGTAGTTATTAGGGCTAGAGAACTTTATATGATGTGACACTAGTATACCACGCTATAAATTCATGGTTTCCAACCTTATCTGGATCCTCAGTGTAACCAAGCAATTCCCATTTCAAATCCTTTCCATGCACCCCGAGCTCCCTCCTCCATTCCCATCTTGATTATTCCCAGCAAATAATCTCTCTGCCTCTCCTACATTTAAGAGAAAAGAGAGATTAAATGCCAGGGATTCCCCACCTTTCCTGTCCCCATCTATGAACCACTCTCTGTCTTGACTCCTTTCACACCCTCACCTCTGATGACACCAAAAATGGTGTCCCATCTACCCTCCTGGACTAATGCATATATCTGCCTACTTACCCCATACCCTCTGGTCTCCCCTGACATCCTGTTCTATAAATCATTCCCTCTATCCCCATTCTGCCTCACCTACTGCTATTTACTACTTCACATTCTATACTCAAACAATATTGAAGAGTTTCACAATTCTTGACTCTCGGGCACACCATGCTCTCTCATACCTCTGTGCCTTTGGACACATAGCAGACTTTCCTGAAGACCATCAAGCTATCTAATTTGTACCTTCTTGTTAGCTTTTGCCTAACTTCTTTTGGGTGTTGCCTTACTTTCACAGCACATGAGTTTTCACTCCTGTTCTGACTACAGCTTGTACCCATCTCCATAGTGTGCCATCGCCATACATTATGACATAATTTTTACATGTTTGGCTCCCCATGAAATTAAACTGTTTGAGAGCAAGGACTATGTCTTTTTATATTTGTATCCCCAGTGCCTAGCACAATGGATAACACAGGGCGGGGGGGGGGGGGGGGGGGGGGCTGAGGCATGTCTGTTAAGTGAATAAATGAACCAATCAAACAATCAAAATTAATCAATGGGCTATACAATCTGGACTTAGCACCTGAAAAGAACATCCTTAATTTGGTCATAAGAGTAAGTAAATAGGATTTAGCAAGGTTATAGCTCTTCTGAGGAATCCATCTGAATCTGGAGATACCTGAGGCAGTGGGTCTGAAGATCCTCCAAGTTTCTGATCTAGATAATTAAACATGATCATATTATAAGGATGGTGTTTACCAGTATTGTGACATTCATCAAATATCATCAAAGTAAAGACAGAGAGTGATGGAATAGTCCCATTTTTAAGACTATTCACAAGAATCTGTGGAGTTAAAATGATGATGTCATTGTTCTCAACAATCTGTTTCACTGAGACATTCTCAGACGTTGCTCCAGAAACACCTGCAACTTTGTACCTGGGAAATGACAGAAATTCCCTATTACCAACCACAATGTGAATGAGGAACCACAAAGATATAAAACACTAGAGCAGAGCATCAACTGATTAAGCTCTCCTAATTCCAAAAGGAATCTGGAGACAAGTGCTTAGCACAGAGCCTTACACATAGTAAATGATCAACAAATGCAAGCTAGTTATAATTGTTGCTAGCATGTATTAATTCTTTCAAGTCATTAAGAAAGAAAATACTACTTAAAGAGTAATGTTAAATAAGCTATGAAATCATTAAAAAATTAAATGTGCCATTTAAATGTAAAATTTATCTCAGGTCATTTACTCACTCTGTAAGAGCTAGCCAAAGGAGTTTAGGATTTCACAGGTTAAGAGTTTAGGATTTCAAGTTTAACAAAATGGACTTGAATCCATGAAAAATGAATTGTATATAGATTATATAAAGGCTCAATCTACTATCAATTTTTGAATCATGGCTTTCCAAAAACTAAACAAAGCTAAAAACACACCAGTTACATGAAACTAGAGGAGAAAAACAAGACCAACTGTTATACCTACCCAAGTCTTTCAAAATAGTTTGAGAACACAGATTTCTGCTGTTCATACACTGGGAGTTGAACAGCAAAAAAGACAACCTTCCCCTTTTGTCCTTGCGGAAATTTTTTCAGATGATGCTCACATATAAGAAGTGAAACAAAGGTTTTTCCACAACCTTTTAACATAAAAAGAAAAAGAAAATGTGTAACTAATAGTATACTAAAATATTTCTGTAGAAAGGTAATTACTGTTGGCTCCCCTCAAACCACTGCACTGATTGGTAAACTGAGAATGTGGATGGGTTAACTGCAGCAGAATTTACACCAGGACATGAAAATATCAAGTTACTTCCTAGGTAACATGCAAATAAATAGTCAAGGCATAAAGCAAGCTAAAAAGGGGGGCATTTTTTTTTTCTTCTTCAAGTTCCTTAAAATACCTGGAGACTCCATTACTGGGACAGTCTTCTCAAAAGACATATGGAGCAAGGAAAATATTGACACTTGCCCATTTTGTCCCAGTATTCAATAAATGAAAAAAAAAAGGAAGCAAACACAGAAACAAACCACGTAAGCAGTGGCAATCAACTTACCAGTAGGAGCACATATTATTGTGTTTTTTCCTTCCTTAGCAGGCAAAGCAAGCTCTAGTTGGTAATTTCTTGGCTTCACTGGGGTGTAAATATGAGAGACTTCTGTAACACAAAAGGAACAAAATTTCCAAATAGTTACTGCTCTGAGGAATCAAAGAAATAGCTATCTATCATCAAATAGACAGGAATTATGACTTTGCAAGAAGGGCCTCATTTGAGAAAATTTAGAATCCTTGCCTCTTGCTAACCATTCTAGCTTCTCCATTGATGTGAAGTACAGAATCCTCTATCAATGACAAAGTGCCAATGGCGAGAGTTTTGTTTTGTTTTTTTCTTTAAAGCCACAAAGATTTCTTTCTTAAACAATCTCAAAATCTAGTAAGGAGAAAACTAAAGCAAGAATGGCCTAATTCAGAGCAAGCAGATGGCCACTGGTTAAAGGAAATGCTATATGGAACAAAACAACAAATCCCTCCAAGGTCTCTGAAAAGCAACAAACTGTAAACATTGAATTCCCAAAGCAATTTCATACTGATGAGCAATCATGCTTTATTATTCTGCAGGCTTTCACATAGTATCTTCTCTCAACAGAACAAGAAGTTCCAAGGAATAACCAGAGGCTTTTTCTCACTAACAGATAAGCATATAGAATGTTACTGCCAGAAAAGATCTTAGAAATTATCTATTGACTCCAACCTATTTTAAAGAAAATGAAGATTTCTAAAAGGCTAAGGACCTTTACATACCAGAAAAATTTAAAGCAACTTACATTTGTTGATTTTATTCAGAAATGACAAAAAAAAACTGGTATCACTTGGTTGCAAAAGTAATTTGTAAATTTTCTTCTTACAGTAGCGTTAGCCCCAAATCACACTTTTCTTCTAACACTAGTCAATATTAATCAGAATTTCTTCCCTGGGGTGCCTGGGTGGTTCAGTCGGTTAAGCGTCCAACTTCACTTCAGGTCATGATCTCCCAGTTTGTGAGTTCGAGCCCCACATCAGGCTCACTGCTGTCAGTGCAGAGCTGGCTTCGGATCCTCTGTCCCCCTCTCTCTGCCCCTCCCCATCTTGCACTCTCCCAAAAATGAAAATTAAAAAAAAAAAAAAAAAAAAAAAAAAGACTATGGCTTTTGGCACTGGAAGACATGTCCCTACACCAAATACCTAAAGAACACCATTATGGAAAAGAACAATGCTGGGTACCTGAAGATGGACATGAATTCTGACTAAGATTCTGGCATTCAGATTCTTCCTTGTAGAAAATCTGTATGTCAGAAGTTTCCATTTCATCATCCTCAAGAACTTTCACGTCAATATTCTTTGCACCTGTATGAGACCAAAAAACACCTCAGAATCTTCATCTGATCTGATTATTGTCTTGACAGCACAAGTCCTACAAAGAGGTCATAATAGTAAAATTTTCAACTTCTGTTAAGATTTTGCACAACCACTTGCTTCACCTTCTAAAACAATTAAAAGAATCTTTTAGAGTTTGATGTCTCAATTTGGAGTCTGAACTCCAAAGTCATTTAGGACTTTATTATTCAAAGTGTAGAACATGGGCCAGCAACTTCCAGAGCTTGTTGGGAATGCAGGCTCTCGAGTCCCTACTAAATCAGAATGTGCACTTTAACAAAATCCCCGGAAGATTCTCATGCACACTAGAGAAGCAACATTTAGCAAGTATTTATGTCTTCCATTCTTGACCTAACCCAAGAAATCAGATGTGTATTTATATAGACATTTTCCAGAACAACTTGTGATTTACAGAAACCTAGGAAAAGCGAAGACCAGACACTCAGATGGTTTAGAAAACTCAGACTTTGAAACAATGCTCTGAGAAGATGTTAGCTTCAGGAAACCAAATGATGGTTTCATCACAACACAGATATTTCATCACAACACACTCTTTTCTTCAGTCCTGTTCTGGCTTAGTTCCTAATGGCTCCCAGGCAAGACAACCAGGCTATGTGTATTATGATTCTTACTCTGAAAAGGGGGCAAGTCTTGGCGTTCAAACCTTTCATTCTTATAATTTTAAAGCTATTTCTCTGATAATTTAAACCCAGAGAGTGAGTTCAGACTCTGCCTTCCCCAAATCCTTTGGACCAGATGGGCTAATTCTGTATGAGAGCAGTTTGCCCTGGTCCATTTTAGGGGTTAGACACAACCAAATTACTTCTGCAGGGAAGTAGCCACTTACCTCCCCGAACTCAACTCACTGCTGCTCTCTCTCTCTTGAGATGTAGCCATGGGTCTCTGAAGGGCAAAATGCCTCTGACAGTGAGTGAGAAATGTAGGAATGAAAGAGGCCCTAAGTAGAACCACGAGAAAGATGGAGCATGTTTTCAGATCCTCCTACCCTTCAGAGCTCTTCCCTGGAATATCCTACCTTTGTCCACAGTCCACAGTTCACTGAACTTGCTCTCTTCTTTGTCCAAAGCAAGTTTCAAAGTTTTGGGCCAGTTTTCCTTGTCCGATCTGAGAAAGCATTCAACCATTTTCTCTGCACCTGCCATCAGCCCCTTGTTGGAACAAACCTAAGCAAGACAACTGAAGTTAATCAATCATTTCAAAAGTTTTCCTTTTATGGAAAGGAAATCTGAAGAAACATCAATTCAAGCACTAATTTAAAAACCATTGTATAATATGGTTCAGTAGGTCTGATTCATGACCATTTTTGCCCCATCCAACATAGTGCCTTTTAAGACACCCTTTCCTTTGTCCTTGTCTTTACACGTGGCATCACTAGGTCAAGCCAGGTGTTCTCACCTCCTTGGAGACCTTGTATCTATCAGCAGCAGCAATGTTAGGAAACAATCCATTTGACAACCATTCAAAATAAGGGTACACTAGCATAAAGAGATATTTGGAAGAATATAACAGAATATTAACAAATGGTTTTTTCAGGGTAATGGGACCTATATGATTTTTATTATTAATTGTTACTAAAATGTATTGAGCATCTATGATTATGTGCTAGGCATATATAAGCATATATATATATATAATATGTATATATATAATATATATAATATAAATATATATAAATATATATAATTATAATATAAATGTATATACAATATAAATATATATAAATATATAATATATAATATAAATATATATACAATATATAATATATATAATAAAAAATATTTTACAAAATATAAAATATATATATATAATCTCATTTAATCCTTATAAAAGTATCATGCTAATAAGATACTATCATTATTTCCATTTTATACATAAAAAAAGAGGTTTAGAGAAAATAAGCAACTTGCCTAAGATCACACCACAAGTAGATGGTTGAACTAGGATTCTAACAAAATTTGTGTCCAAAGCCTGAACACTTAACCACTAGACTCTACAGGTTTTCTTTTTATTTGCTAAACTGTTCAAATTTAAAGTTGCATAAAATATTATTCGCAAAAATAATAATTTTAACTGAATAGGACAAACCTGAAAAACCTGTGACATTAAAAATTATTCAGTTCACGGGGCGCCTGGGTGGCTCAGTCGGTTGGGCGTCCGACTTCGGCTCAGGTCACGATCTCACGGTCCGTGAGTTCGAGCCCCGCGTCGGGCTCTGGGCTGATGGCTCAGAGCCTGGAGCCTGCTTCCCATTCTGTGTCTCCCTCTCTCTCTGCCCCTCCCCCGTTCATGCTGTGTCTCTCTCTGTCTCAAAAATAAATAAAACGTTAAAAAAAAATTTTTTTTTTAAAAAAATTAAAAAAAAAAAAAATTATTCAGTTCACCACTAAAAATACTATTTTAGGTAATTATGCCTTAGAATTGAGGACTTTTGTGGATTTCAGTGATGTTTCTTGGGTCTAAATCAGTGGAGAAAACAGAATACATTTCCCATGTTCAAATTACTTCCCCAAAATTCAGTATTTAATATTAAATTAATTCGAATTAATTAATTATATTAAATATAGTAATTAAATTACCTGCATAATTTCTTCACATTCCTGACTAATTAAACATTTAGATACTTCAGGAAGGATATCTTTTGGATTAACTGTAGTTTTAAATTCTGGTTGTAAACGCTTTAACAGTGACCTATACTCCTCCAACCTTTCAATGGTTTGGAAATCCCAACTTTCAATGGCTTCATAAAGTCCAGAATAACCTGAAAAGAAGAAAATAGGGGCTTTTATGAAACCAACTAAAAGATATTTGAAGATTAACATCATACAATCATGTTTGAATGTACAATGAGAGAACCCAAAAGGTATCTGTGAACCACCTGAATAATTAATGATCTTTCAAAAAGAAAACTCAATATTCATTTTAGGCACCCAACATTTTAGGTCCTCCAACATTTATTATCTCTTAGGAGAAAGCGCTAAGGATAATGTGAAGTCTCACATTTGGTCTTAGTATAAAATCTCCCTTCCACAGTGTGCCGCGGATCTCACCTACAACCTCTGTATCTTCTAAGGAGTCAAAACATCATACAATCATTATCTTCCCAGTGCAAAGTAGCAAAGTGGGCAAAAAGAAACATAAGTCTTAATTCCTGCCCCTAAGGAACTTAACCTTCTACATTACTCCAAGAAAAGAAAATATTAAGTATAAAGGGAAATTTGAGGGAGGAAAAACATCTCCAACTGTAGTAACCTAGGAATGCTTCAATCTAAGGTTCTCAAACAGAATCACCAGGCCTCACACTCTAAAGCCCACATTCTCTTTATTTGGAAGAACCTTGCAACAAAATGAACACTTGGGAACCCACTATCCAATTTAACAACTAGAGTTTCCTAAGACTTTTGTGGGGGTGTACTTCTTTTTACCCCTCCCTTCCCCTCCCTGCAAAGAGACTACCATCCTGTATTTGATGTAACACTCCCTTCATTTTTTTTGAACAGTTGCCTAGCATACGTTTAACTCCTTAATGTATGTTTAGTTTGGCTTGTTTGGAACTTCATAATTATATCCTACTAAATGTAATTTTCACTGCTTTTTAAAAAGTTTAATATTACATTTCTAAGCTTCACCTGTGTTGTCATGTGTAGCTGTGTTCATACATTTTCACTGAGGTATAATGGGCCAAGTGTCAATATTGTAGAATTTATTTATCTATTTTCTTCCTGAAAGACATTGGGGTTGCTTCCAGTTTTGGTTGGTTGGTTGGTTGGTTGGTTTTGTTATTACAAGTGTTCTACCACCATTCTTATATGTGTATTCTGGAATCTATGTGTGAGTTTTTCTAGGGCACATACTTAAGAGTGAAACTCTTGGATAGAGGGATACAAGAGAGTTGACCCATACAAGATGATGCCAAATTGTTTTTCAAAATATTTGTATTAATTTATACTCTGTATAGGGACATTTAAGATTTCCCATGATTAAATATCCTCTCCAAGTCTTAACTTTGTTGGACTTCCTAAATTTTGCTATCTAGTAGTTAATAAAATGCTATCCTAATTCACAATTCCCTAATTGCTATTGGGCTGAGAATCTTTTCTTTTTTTTTTTTTTTTAATTTTTTTTTTTAACGTTTATTTATTTTTGAGACAGAGAGAGACACAGCATGAACAGGGGAGGGGCAGAGAGAGAGGGAAACACAGAATCGGAAGTAGGCTCCAGGCTCTGAGCCATCAGCCCAGAGCCCGACGCGGGGCTCGAACTCGCGGAGCGCGAGATTGTGACCTGAACCGAAGTCGGACGCTCAACCGACTGAGCCACCCAGGCGCCCTGAGAATCTTTTATGTTTATTAACCTTTTCTACTTCCTATTCTTTGTAATGTTGGTTCACACTTTTGCCCTGTGGATGTTTTCTTTCTTTTTACAATTTTAAAGCCTTTTTAACACATTCTAGATATTAATCTAGAATCTATTAATCTCATCTATTAATCCTCTCCAGTTTGTGATTTGTTTTTTCACTTTCTTTAGTGTTGTGATAAAGAGATGTTTTTAATTTAATATAATCAGATTTGTCAATTTGTCTTTTATGGATAATGCTTTAATGTATCGTTTCATAAATCCTGCTATACCCCAACGTCATAAATTATTATTCTATATTCTTTTCTACAATTGTTAAATTTTTGCCTTTTGGAATTAAGTCTTTAATTCTGGTGAATTCATTTTGTGTGTATGTGCGAATGGAATGAGCTAAGGAATACAAATTTGTTTTACATGGGTATGTAAGTTAGGGTTTATTTGGTTTTTAACATCATTCTGTCTATAATGGCACACTGCAATTTATTAAAAGTCCCTCCATTCCTAATGGTCCTCCCTTTCAAGCGGTCTCAAATATATCAGGTTTTCATAAATATAGGAATTTAATTGAAGGCTCTCTATTCTATTTCATTGGTCAGTTGGTCAATGCCAGGATCAACGTTAAGCTGTCTCAATGCCTATGGCTCTAAAATAAATCTTGTTATCTAGAAGAGGAAACCCCAGCCTATTTAAGTCTTCTTCAGGAATGTCCTATTCTTAGATCATAATTCTTCCATTTACATTTTAGAATCATTTAGAAATTTGTCAAGTGCATGAAAAACCATGTAGTATTTTTACTAAAGTTGTATTGAATATAACACTTGATTTCAGTCAAAAGGCTGAGAAGGAATAACAATTGTACTGAATACAAATATCAATGTTGAGAGAGCTGATATTTTTATGGTATCAAGTCTTCCTCTCAATGTGCATGGGTATATATCTCCACTTTAATAGGACTTCTTTAATATCTTTCAATAACACTTTATCATTTTCTCCATTCAGACCTTACACAACTTTTGCTAGGTTTTTTTCCTAAATACATTACAACTTTTGTGACTATTGTAAGTGGTATCCATTTTGGACTACATTTTCTATTTGCTTCTGGTGCGTAGAAATGCAACCAATTTTTATGCTTTATTTTTATTTCAGTAAAATTATCATAATGTTAAATTAGTTTCAGGTGCACAACATAGTGATTCAACAATTCTATACATTACTCACTCAGTGCTTATCACAGTAAGTGTACTCTCGATCCCCTTTATCTGTTTCACCCACCTCCCCATAACCACTTCCCCTCTAGCAACAACCAGTTTGTTCTCTATATCTAGGAGTCTATTTTTTATCTTTTTCTTTGTTTGTTTTCTTTCTTAAATTCCCCCTATGAGTGAAATCATATGCTATTTGTCTTTCTCTGCCTGACTTACTCCACTTAGCATTACACCCTATAGATCCATACATGTTGCAAATGGCAAGATTTCATTCTTTTTTTATGGCTGAGTAATATTCCATAGTATATATACTACATCTTTACCCATTCATCTATGAATGGACACTTGCTTCCATATCTTGGCTATTGTAAATAATGCTGCAATTAACATAGTGGTGCATATATCCCTTTGAATTAGTGTTTTTGTTTTCTTTGGGTAAATACTTAGTAGTGGAATCATAGGATCATACAGTAATTCTATTTTTAATGTTTGGGATACCTCCATACTGTTTTCCACAGTGGCTGAACCAGTTTGCATTCCCACTAACAGTGCACAAGGGTTCTTTTTTCTCCATATCTTCACCAATAATTATTATTTCTTGTGTTTTTTATTTTGGCCAATCTGACAGATGTGAGGGACTATCTCATTGTGGTCTGATTTACATTTCTCTGATAATGAGTGATGTTAAGCATCTTTCCATGTGTCTGTTGGCCATCTGGCTATCTTTGGAAAAATGTCTACTCACATCTGCTGCCCACTTTTTAACTGAATTGTTTGGGGGTTTTGGTGTTGAGTTATAGAAGTTCTTCATATATTTTTGATATTAACCTCTTATTGGATATGTCATTTGCAAGTAACTTCTCCCATTCAGTAGGTTGTTTTCTTGTTTTGTTGATGGTTTCCTTTGCTGTGTAAAAAAAGCTTTTTATTTGTAGTAGTCCTAATAGTTTAATTTTGCTTTTATTTCCCTTGCCAAAGGAGACAAATCTAGAAAAATGTTTCTGTGGCTGATGTCAAAGAAATTACTTCCTATGTTTTCTTCTAGGAATTTTCTGCTTTTGGGTCTTGCATTTAAGTTTTTAATCCAATTTGGGTTTATTTTTGTGTATGGTGCAAAAATGCAACTAATTTTTGTATTTTCATCTTATACCTAATATACTTGCCCAATAATAAACTCTCCCAATAATCACTCTGTAGCTCCCTGTGGATATTTCAGGTAGGCAATTATATTATCTGGCTGAAAATAATCCCTTACATTGCCTCAGATTAAGAAACAGGAAGTACATGGGGATAGCTCAAAATTAATAGTATTTCACTTTTACAGCATTTTGAAACAGTCAAGTAACATACTCTGATTTGTAAGAATAATGAACTAACCTGCATGAGCAAGGGCATCCAAAAAGCCACGGAACCAGCCTTCTTCCTGGAGCTCCAATAGGAACTTAAGAAAAAGTGAGGCAGCCTCCATCGTGCCCTTATTGTTTTTCTCAGCCCGAATATACTGCACCTCATCTATAAACAGAAGCGAGAGTGACTCATCAAACTGCAGAATCACTAATCACTGGAAGAAAAACCTGCAAAGGGTTGTCAGACCTAATCAAATGGGGATGGTGATTTTAACAAATCACAGCAATGGAAGGCAAGAAGGCAGCAAACCCTCTGTTCAGGCAGAGTATGGCCATTCTTTACCAACTAAGCCCACCTACCCATCCTCTCCAGAAACTTCTTCTAGTTTGGTATGGAAGTCTGGGAACATGCTCTAAAGCAATCCCTTAAAAAGGGAGTTTCCTAACAATCTCTGAGAAAGCATCCCCACAACAAAGAAGTCATTATAGCACTGGATTAGATGGAAGAACAAAGTCTTCTTCCAACATTTTGATAATCTCTTGTTCAAAAGTCTGAATTAACTGTAGGACTAAAAGCGTGTGAGGATAGGACCACTCCATGGCATCTTTAATTACACTGGACTCAGAAAGAGTTAGAAATGGAGTGATGTTTTCATGGTCCTCTTTCTAGGCTTTTGCTTGAATGGCATGAAATATGGCACACAAGAGAAGCTAAACAGAAACACAATGAGACCAGGTAGAAAACTATCCACCCAACTGCTGGTGGTCTTGCTAACTTGACACACTAACTCCATGTCTGGGGTGGTGACCAAATGGTTGCCTTCAAATGACCTGACACTTGATAGTGTCCCTTTTTTTCCCCCTATTGTCAGTGGAATGTAAATTCCAAGAAGTAAACCAGTTGCCTGACTGGTTAACCACTGTATCCTCAGAGATTAAAAGAGGACCCAGCACATAATAGACACTGAATGAATGAAGAAAGGAAGGGATAGCCTCCTTCTCTGCCAAGGTCTCTGTCTTGGAACAGTAAAGTTAACACTTTCAATGTGCAAAATTCAATGGTTTTTAGAGTTGTGGAGCCATCTCTATCTAATTTTAGTACACTCTGACTAGTAAAAAGAAATCTTGTACCAGCCACTCCCATCTCCCTTCCCCTTAACCCCTTGGTAACCACTAATCTACTTGGGTCTCTACAGATTTGCCTACTTTGGAGATTTCATATGAATGAAATCATACAATATGTGGTCTTTGTAAGTGGGTTCTTCCACTTAAGCATAACGTTTTCAAGATTCATTCATGCTGTAGCTTGTATCATTCATTCCTTTTTATTGCTGAATAATATACTATTGTATGGATACACCACCTGTTGTCCATCCATTCATCAGTTAATGAGCATTTAGGTTGTTTCCACGTTTTGGCTATTCTGAATAACAATGCAATGAACAGTCATGTACAAGTGTTTACATACACATATGTATTCATTTCTCTTGAGTTTATACCTATGTGTGAGATTGCTGGGTCATATGGTAACTCCATTTAACAGTGTAAGGAATTATCAAACTGCTCTCCAAAGGAGCTATACGTTTTACATTCCCACCAGAAATTTATGAGGATTCCAATTTTTTAACACATCCTTGCCAACACTTCTGTTTTTTAGTTTATCTATCCATACTAGTTTTCTGTGGCTGCAATAACAAATTAGCATTAACTGGTGGCCTTCAAACAATAGAAACTTATTCTCTTACAGTTCTAGAGACCAAAAGTCTGAAATCAAGATGCTGGCAGGAGCACACTTCCTCTGAAGGCTCTAAGGGACAATACATCCCACTTCCCTTCCAGCTCCTAGCATTCCGTGGTTTGTGGCCACATCAAATCTTTGCCTCTTTCTTCATGTTATTCTCCCCTCTGTTTGTCTGTCTTGTGGCCACATCACTCCAATCTCTGCCTCTATCTTCACATGACATTCTCTTTGTCTCTCAGTATTTTCACATGGCTATCTTCTTATGAAGACACCAACCACATTGATTAGGATCCCACCCTACACCAGCACGTCCTCAACCTTAACTGATTACCTCTATAAAGATCCTATTTCCAAGTAAGTTCACATTCTGAGGTAGTGGAGGTTAAGACTTCAACGTATCTTTTTTAGGGACAACACAATCTTGTTGCCTACCCCAACTTCCCTGGGCACACAACTGTACCCTATCCTTTGGGATAGTTAATCCTGTTCTTAGACTCTGTCCTTAGAGGTGGGTTCTTACTCCCAGGCCTCCTTGCCCTTCATTCTTTCCTTAGACATTCCACCAGCCACAACTGGCCTCTCCCGCATGAAGGTCCAGATAAGTCCCAGTCACAGCTGAAACCTTCCCAGGGAAACTGTCTTGCTGCATCCTGGGCAGGTTAGCTTCACTCTGCACAAGGTCAGGTCCATCCTGCTGCTACCTAGTCCTGATATCTCCTGCTTCCTCAAAAGCACTGGGAGTTCAATGCAGGGAAAATTCTATTTTTGGTACTTTCCTACTACCTTTGCCATCCTGGCCACTCTGTGATGCCATAGCCAGCTTCTCAAGGTAGAATTTCTTGATCTCTTTTCTGTGCTTTCTTGGTCTCTTTACATGCCTCTGACTATAGCACTGGCACTGCATAGTACACAGTAACTGTCTGAGTGTCTATCTTTTCCCATTGACAGTGATCATGGACATGTTGTATCCATTTTTGTCTTCATCTTTGTATTCTCATCATCAACAAAGCGTCTGGCTCATGTATGGTCCAGAAAATGTTACTGAAGGAATGGGTAAATACTCAGAATACTGCTCACGGAGGGCCCCTCCAAGATAAGGGTTAGCCTTCTACTCCAAAGAGATATTGCAAAAAAAAACTTGTAGCCCACAACCTAGTCTGCCTTGAAACATCCTGGACAACCAGTAAATAAGTAAAGCCCCGCAGCACCCTAGTGACCATGTAAGCTCTCCAGAAGAAACATGGCTTCAATTCTCCTTTCCCAAGATTCAACTAGTGTACAATATCCAACATGTGGAGACAAAGATTATGGTAAAAGAGATATTGGATATTGCTGGTGTAATTTAAACATATTGGTGTATTTATGTGTGCATGGGGAATGAATTTTTGGGCGTAAGGAGAGTGTGGATAAGCTCCCACTTCTAGGTGGGAAAAATGAGGCAGAAAGTTTATATTCAGCTACAACACTCATGTCTCAGCTCCCTAACTGAATCCTGATCGAGTATACTTGTCACAATTAAGGTTAACCAATAGAATTCAGAGATTCCAAAGCATCCAAGAAAAAAAAATAGGGGATAGAGAAACTTTATCAATCTAACGGAAAACTGAAAAAGATGAGAAGAAAGAAAAAAAGTTTATGGATACATGTGCACATTATAAAGTATAAAGAAATGAACAGGAAAAATATAAACCAACCAAATGGTATCAGTTGCCCTTGGTAAGAAGCTGGAAACGAAACTTCTATTGTTTCTTTAACATTCAAAAATAAGACAATACTATAGCATTCTGCAGCTAGCTTTTTCTATTTCCCGTTTCGTACTTTGTGATTACACTATAACTATAAATTAAAACCACTATATATATTAAAAACTATGCTGTCTATGTGCTCCCAAAGCACACTATGGTTTTCCATCAGAGTACTTACCACATTTCATCATTTATGGTGTACTTAGTTAGCAACCTGCCTTCGCATACACACTCTTATTTCTGTTAGGTCAGGATCATTTCTATCACACTCACCACTGATTTTTCAGTTCCTAGCATGATGCTTCCTATTAGATAATACGTGTAGTAAGTGTGTAAATTCTCTCCAATGCTAGCATATTGCCTAACATATGAGTTGTTCATTGAATGGACACATGAGTGCAAGAAAGAATGGGATTCACGATAGTTTGTTAGTGTTCCATTCATTCCAAGATTTCTAGAAGAGATTCTTGCAGGGGCTTATATTCTTCAGAGGCCCAAGCAACTCTGTGGCTCATTAGAATGTTACTTTGTTACTTCTCCCTGAGCACAACTAGAAAGCAGAAGCCCACTTTTGTTAATGGTATTCTTTCACTCCTCACTCCACAACCCTTGGTTATACAGAGAAATTAGCCTTCAAATTACCTGTCTGCTTTCAGGTAATCTCCCAAAACTGCCTCACATCAGGAAAGATATTTCAGCAGTTGGAGCCTGAAAAGGAGTTGCCAGATCCCTTCTCTCATCTCAACTCCTTCTAGGCACCACCTCCCTTTTCCTCTTTTCTTAAAGCCTCTGCTCATCTCCAGCACAGGGCACTTGGATTCAAATTTACAATATGGCATTCATCCGTCATCATGTGTCTCAAAAGCTAGACAGAAACACCTGAATTGAAGCCTGCAGCCATTCAGTCCAGAGAGTCTTGCTCCTCTCAAGCTTCCAGTCATTGCAAATAAGACACAGCAAGAGTAAGGGTCAATTACCTTGGAGCTCTCATAGCATTTTGTAATCATTAGTGTACATCTGTCCTCACCAGTCTCCCACCCCCAAAATCTTGAGCTGTATAGTATTTTAAAGAAGGGCCTAAATCTTATTCTTTAATCTCGATGTTGGTACAAAGCTGAAGACACATTAGACATAACCATTAAAGGAAATACATGAAGTGGACAATGATTGGTTTATCCAGCTTTGAACCTGACTAGACATGCACCCCTACACAAGTCATAGCACTTCTCTGGGACTCAGTTCCCCACCTGAACTTCCAAAGGCTCCTCCTAGCAATTTCTAGTCTAAAATGTGATGGCAATTTAAGAAGCAAAACAGATGAACCTAGGACAAGGGAAGGAAAAATAAGATAAAAACAGAGAAGAAGGCAAACCGTAAGAGACTCTTAAATACAGAGACCAAACTGAGGGTTGCTGGAGGGGTGTTGGGTGGGAGGATGGGCTAAATCAGTGATGGGCATTAATGAGGGCACTTGTTGGGATGAGCACTGGGTGTTATATGTAAGTGAATCATCAAATTCTACTCCTGAAAATACATTGCAATCCAGGCCTATCTCAAGAAACAAGAAAAATCCCAAATACAAAATCTAACAGCACACCTAAAGGAAATAGAAGCAGAACAGTAAAGGCAGCCTAAACCCAGCAGAAGAAGAGAAATAATAAAAATCAGAGCAGAAATAAACAATATAGAATCTAAAAAAAACTGTAGAGCAGATCCACGAAACCAAGAGTTGGTTTTTTGAAAAAATTAACAAAATTGACAAACCTCTAGCCAGGCTTCTCAAAAAGAAAAGGGAGATGACCCAAATAGATAAAATCATGAATGAAAATGGAATTATTACAACCAATCCCTCAGAGATACAAACAATTATCAGGGAATACTATGAAAAATTATATGCCAACAAATTGGACAACCTGGAAGAAATGGACAAATTCCTAAACACCCACACTCTTCCAAAACTCAATCAGGAGGAAATAGAAAGCTTGAACAGACCCATAACCAGCGAAGAAATTGAATCGGTTATCAAAAATCTCCCAACAAATAAGAGTCCAGGACCAGATGGCTTCCCAGGGGAGTTCTACCAGACGTTTAAAGCAGAGATAATACCTATCCTTCTCAAGCTATTCCAAGAAATAGAAAGGGAAGGAAAACTTCCAGACTCATTCTATGAAGCCAGTATTACTTTGATTCCTAAACCAGACAGAGACCCAGTAAAAAAAGAGAACTACAGGCCAATATCCCTGATGAATATGGATGCAAAAATTCTCAATAAGATACTAGCAAATCGAATTCAACAGCATATAAAAAGAATTATTCACCATGATCAAGTGGGATTCATTCCTGGGATGCAGGGCTGGTTCAACATTCGCAAATCAATCAACATGATACATCACGTTAACAAAAAAAAAAGAGAAGAACCATATGATCCTGTCAATCGATGCAGAAAAGGCCTTTGACAAAATCCAGCACCCTTTCTTAATAAAAACCCTTGAGAAAGTTGGGATAGAAGGAACATACTTAAAGATCATAAAAGCCATTTATGAAAAGCCCACAGCTAACATCATCCTCAACGGGGAAAAACTGAGAGCTTTTTCCCTGCGATCAGGAACACGACAGGGATGCCCACTCTCACCGCTGTTGTTTAACATAGTGCTGGAAGTTCTAGCTTCAGCAATCAGACAACAAAAGGAAATCAAAGGCATCAAAATTGGCAAAGATGAGGTCAAGCTTTCGCTTTTTGCAGATGACATGATATTATACATGGAAAATCCGATAGACTCCACCAAAAGTCTGCTAGAACTGATACATGAATTCAGCAAAGTTGCAGGATACAAAATCAATGTACAGAAATCAGTTGCATTCTTATACACTAACAATGAAGCAACAGAGACAAATAAAGAAACTGATCCCATTCACAATTGCACCAAGAAGCATAAAATACCTAGGAATAAATCTAACCAAAGATGTAAAAGATTTGTATGCTGAAAACTATAGAAAGCTTATGAAGGTAATTGAAGAAGATATAAAGAAATGGAAAGACATTCCCTACTCATGGATTGGAAGAATAAATATTGTCAAAATGTCAATACTACCCAAAGCTATCTACACATTCAATGCAATCCCAATCAAAATTGCACCAGCATTCTTCTCGAAACTAGAACAAGCAATCCTAAAATTCATATGGAACCACAAAAGGCCCCAAATAGCCAAAGTAATTTTGAAGAAGAAGACCAAAGCAGGAGGCATCACAATCCCAGACTTTAGCCTCTACTACAAAGCTGTCATCATCAAGACAGCATGGTATTGGCACAAAAACAGACACATAGACCAATGGAATAGAATAGAAACCCCAGAACTAGACCCACAAACGTATGGCCAACTCATCTTTGACAAAGCAGGAAAGAACATCCAATGGAAAAAAGACAGTCTCTTTAACAAATGGTGCTGGGAGAACTGGACAGCCACATGCAGAAGGTTGAAACTAGACCACTTTCTCACACCATTCACAAAAATAAACTCAAAATGGATAAAGGACCTGAATGTGAGACAGGAAACCATCAAAACCTTAGAGGAGAAAGCAGGAAAAGACCTCTCTGACCTCAGCCGTAGCAATCTCTTACTCGACACATCCCCAAAGGCAAGGGAATTAAAAGCAAAAGTGAGTTACTGGGACCTTATGAAGATAAAAAGCTTCTGCACAGCAAAGGAAACAACCAACAAAACGAAAAGGCAACCAACGGAATGGGAAAAGATATTTGCAAATGACATATCGGACAAAGGGCTAATATCCAAAATCTATAAAGAGCTCACCAAACTCCACCCCCGAAAAACAAATAACCCAGTGGAGAAATGGGCAGAAAACATGAATAGACACTTCTCTAAAGAAGACATCCGGATGGCCAACAGGCACATGAAAAGATGTTCAACGTCGCTCCTTATCAGGGAAATACAAATCAAAACCACACTCAGATATCACCTCACGCCAGTCAGAGTGGCCAAAATGAACAAATCAGGAGACTATAGATGCTGGAGAGGATGTGGAGAAACGGGAACCCTCTTGCACTGTTGGTGGGAATGCAAATTGGTGCAGCCGCTCTGGAAAGCAGTGTGGAGGTTCCTCAGAAAATTAAAAATAGACCTACCCTATGACCCAGCAATAGCACTGCTAGGAATTTATCCAAGGGATACAGGAGTACTGATGCATAGGGACACTTGTACCCCAATGTTTATAGCAGCACTCTCAACAATAGCCAAATTATGGAAAGAGCCTAAATGTCCATCAACTGATGAATGGATAAAGAAATTGTGGTTTATATACACAATGGAATACTACGTGGCAATGAGAAAAAATGAAATATGGCCTTTTGTAGCAACGTGGATGGAACTGGAGAGGGTGATGCTAAGTGAAATAAGCCATACAGAGAAAGACAGATCCCATATGGTTTCACTCTTATGTGGATCCTGAGAAACGTAACAGAAACCCATGGGGGAGGGGAAGGAAAAAAAAAAAAAAAAAAAAAGAGGTTAGAGTGGGAGAGAGCCAAAGCATAAGAGACTGTTAAAAACTGAGAACAAACTGAGGGTTGATGGGGGGTGGGAGGGAGGGTAGGGTGGGTGATGGGTATTGAGGAGGGCACCTTTTGGGATGAGCACTGGGTGTTGTATGGAAACCAATTTGCCAGTAAATTTCATATATTAAAAAAATAAATAAATAAACATTAAAAAAAAATAAAAAATAAAAAAATATAAAAAAAATTCTACTTCTGAAATCATTAGTGCACTATGTTAACTTAGATTTAAATAAAATTTAAAAAATAAAATAATTTTTAAAAATGCTTTAGGGATCTTGCCTCAACACCAGGGTTCCTAGCAGGCTACTTGTATTGATTAAAAGAAAGGAAAAAGCACGGGAAAAACAAGTCCTAAACTGTTTCCTTGCTTCAAGGGACTCGGGCCGCTGGGGACCACTCACCGTCCTTAAACCAGGGTGACATGTAGCTCAGGATATAGGTAGGGTCCAGAATCTTGATGACATAGTCCTGGAAGGCGCGCAGATTCCTCCTCTCCTCCGCCGTCATCCCGGTGGCTCAGCTCCCCGCGAGGTCCTACCTCACCGGTGCCCCACTCCCTTTAAAGCCCAGCGGCCGGCCAGGAGGGATTTTCTGAGAGGGTGTACTGGCCCAGCGGAGAGGCGGAGCCGCCGGGGAACCTAAACTGCAGAAGGGAAATGGAAACCGAAACCACAACTAGCGGCGAACGGGCCAGGGCTTGGCGGCTCGCGGAAGCGGGGCTGCCCCAGGTCCCCGCCTCCCTGACCGCATTTTCCTGACGTTAGCCAACCTGCAAGTGCTCGCTCGCCCAGAGGGACGGAGGAGGATCCCTGGGAACTTTTTTTTTTTTTTTTTTCATTTTGCTTTTATAGCAGTAAAGTTTAGATTCAATAAATGCACAGATTTTAAATGTATGATTCACTGAGTTTTGGAAAATGTGTATGAGTGTTAACTGCTTCCCCCAGGTTGTGTAGGTCCTACCTGCATGTTTAACCTAACAGGTATCTCCCACCTGTTTCCCAAACTGTATGTACTATTTTGCATTCCCACCAGTAGAGTCAGAGAGCTCCAGTGGCTACACATGGGTCAATTTGCCATCTTGGTCAATGTGAAATAGTGTATTATTGTAGTTTTAACTCCTCAAATAGTTAATAATGTGAGCACATTTGCATGTACCTGTTGGCCATTTACATATCTTCCTTTGTGAGGCATTTGTTTCCATCCTTTGCCTGATTGGGTTTTCTTTGTATTATGAACTTATAAGTTATTTATTCTAGATATAAGCCCATTGTCAAATATATGTACTTCAAATATTTTCTCCTAGTCTGTGACTTACCATTTCATTTTCTTAAAGGTGTCTTTCAAGCAAATGTGAAATATTAAGAAAGCAAATAGAGTCATGAGATAGAAAATAAAGGAGATTGAAAAAAACTTTTAATGCAGTGGTAGGTCTTTCTAGGTAGGTCACACTTCAGCTGAGTCCTTAAGAATGAGAAGGAATGAATTATTCAAAAAAATAGGAAGGGGGGGAATTCCATACAAAGGGACAGAAAGCACAAACGAGTCAAAGAGAAAAAGTGATTTGTATCAGGAATTTCTTGAACAAGGGATAAATGGCATGGAGTGTTACTGAATTGGTGAAAGGGCCTTGTAAGGCAAAGAATAAAGTACAATGGGAACACATTGCAGGATTTTAAGCAAGGAGTAACATAATTTGATGACATTTTTTAAAAGACTTTCTCTCTGGCTCCTATGTGGAATGGGTAGATCGATGGGAGCTGACTCAAGAGAGGATGAGAGCAAAGATGAGGACAGTGGCAATGCAGAGTATAAAAAATGAAAAGTTCCAGATATACTTTAGACATAGGATTGAGTGAAGGAAGTGGGAAAGGAAGAGGGGAAAAAAAATCAAGGCTACATTCCAGGCATTGGCTTGAGCAACTAGGAGAATGGTAGCACCAAGACTAAAATGAAGAAGACAGGTTTAAAACGTATCGTATTCTACCGTGAAAGAAAGATGTTAGGTAACAACAAGTTCAGGAAGGAGAAATAAAGCAAGATAAGGGAATAAACAGTAATGAGGGCTGCTTATATTAGATGAGTGACTCAAGGAAGACCTAAGTGAAGTGAGATAGCATGCCATTTGGGTGAAGAGCATTCTAAAACAAAGTACAAAGAGAAAAAACAAAAAACAAAAAAAAAAACCCACATAGTACAAACAAACAGGGGTGAACCAGGTCTGCAAAAGAAAAGAAGGGGAGAAGAGTCACTAGAATAAAGTGGGCTGGGGAAAGAGAGGAGAGAGGTGGCCAAGGCAGTTCACATACAGCCTGACAGACCACAATGACTTTGGTTTTGATTTTTTTAAGTTTATTTATTTGGGGAGAGAGAGCACAAGCAGGGGAAGGGCTGAGAGAGGAGGAGAAAGAGAATCCCAAGCAAGCTCCAAGCTGTCAGCGAGGCTTGATCCCACAAACTGTGAGATCACAACCTAAGCTGAAACCAAGAGTTGGATGCTCAGCCAACTGAATCACCCAGACACCCCAGTTTGGGTTTTGATTTTAAATATGATGCAGAACCATTGCAGGATTTGGGGGTTATAACAAGACCTGTTTTTAAAGGCTCACTGTGGTTGACTGGAAGAAAACAAGCTGCAGGGAGACAGGTGGAAGCCTACTGACCAGGTAAGAAGCTGGCACCAGCACTAGTCCAAGTGAGAGATCATGGCATCCTGGATTAGGAGCAAAGCTGTGGAAGTGGTAAAGTGTGGCCATGAACTGAATGTGGGATATGTGAGAAACAAGTCAAGGAAAATTCCTCTTTAGCCTGAGCAGCTGCATGAATGGGGGTGCCATCTATTAGCATGGGACATTGGAAGACAGGAAGGCTTGTAGGAGGAAATCAAGAACATACTCGCTTGCTGATGAGAATGATCCACAGGCAGTGCTTCTCAAACACGAATGCACAAGAATCACTCACAGGTCTTATTAAAGTACTGATTCTGACCTAGTAAGTCTGAGATTCTGCATTTCTAAGAAGCTGACACTGGTGATGCTGATATTGCTGGTCCACAGACCTCGTTCTGAGTAGCAAAGTAACTAAGTAACATGTAGCTAAGGAACTAAAAAGCAGGAGATACAGGAAAAAAGAGGATAATTTAAAAAATCAAAATTCCTGTTAAAGTGAGGTAAGTGAAATCCACAGCACATGCAGAGGGTGTATGTCCCAGAACAGTGGTTCTCCAACTGTGGTCTGCCAGCCAGTAACATCAGAACCACCTGGAAACCTGTTAGAAAAGCAAATTCTTGGCATCCCAGACATTTTGAAGGTGTGGGCCCCAGCAATATGTTTTAACAAACCTTCCACATGCTACAGATGCACACATAAGTGTGAGGACTAAAAGCCTAGATGAAGAGGGCTTTCTCCATTGAGTGGAGCAAACCTGGATGCTATGGTAGGTTGGATGCAAAAGTTACAATTCTTCACTTTTCCCAATACTTATACCTCTTACAATGTAACTTTGTAGCTCCTCCCATCAATACTGGTCTCTTTTCCTTCCCCTACAATCAGTTTGGTCTTAGGACTTACTATAGGGAGAAAAAAAAAAAAAAAAGAGGAAATGATGATGTCAATTCTGAGCCCAGGTCTTGAGACTCCACACTTCTCTCTCTCTCAGACCCCTGTGACCACCAGGTAAACAAGCTCAGGCTAATGTGCTGGAAGATGACTACACAGAGTCCAATAATCCCAGATGAGGCCATCCTGGATCAGCAGGCCACCCAGTTGGCTGAGGACAGACGAACAAACCAGTCAAGACCAAATGGGTGGGCAATGTCTCTACTAACATGCTAGAGGGGTATTGTTTTGGTGAGCAGATAGGGTTTGTGTTTGCCTAAACCTGGCACTGGTCAGAACTGCCCAGCCACTATGGAAAGCCTGCGGTAGAGACAAGTGGAAGGTTTGAGAAAGTAAAAGGTGTGAACTATACCCATTATACCAATGAGCAAGAACACTAAAGAAACTTGTCCACTTGGGATTGTGTTCTTATGGTGACACCAACCTGCAGTTCCTAATTTCCTTCAAAAACACTCAGGAGGATGCATGTAGGCACAACCGAAGAGCTGGGTTCATCCAGATGGAGGTCTTGCTAGGTAACAGGTTAGCAAACTATTGCAGGACAGATTTGGCATGTGACTTGTTTTTAAAGAGGCCACAAGCTGAAAATTGTTTTAACATCTTCAAAGAGTTACAAAAAAAAAAAAAAAAAAAAAAAAAAAAGACTATACAACATAGAGTACATCTGGCCCTTTACAGGAAAAAGTTGCTCACCCCTAAACTAAGTGAACGAAGACAGAAGGGCTAGAAAGAGGTTATTGTAAGGGAATCATTTAAACATAATCCAGAAAATCATAGCTGAGCATGAAGGGAAGTATAGAGAAGGAGGGTGATGGGTAGAGTAAGGTCAAAAGATTATACTTCCTAGTCCTGTATTCTAAAAATGGTATTAGATATCTTTGGAGGTGGCCTAATCTGCCCCACCCAAAACAGAATTCCCTGATTCAATGACCACATGAAGGTAACTCCCAAGACCTTAAAAATAAAATTAACCTCTTGGAAATTCTGTTTATACCCTACTGCATGCAGGGCACTGCCTCTGATACAAGATATACAACATAAAACTGAAGAGACAAGTATATGGGACTACGGGTACATATACTTCTTGGTCTCTTTTGAAAACCTTTTCTTCTTTTGCCAGCCTCCTTAATGTTGTATTCTCTAGAATTTTCACTTATGCCTGCTTTTCTTGTTTTTCTACTCTCTGAGAGAACTCATCCACTTCTACAACCTCTCTAGTACACCCACCCTAGTTTCCCAGTAACTCCTAAATCACCTCCCTAGTCCCCATCTCTCCTCCAAGATTCACACTCCTATTTCCAGGTACCCACTGGAAATCTTCATCTGTCCAGATGTCCCCCAGGGTGTCCCAAAAGAATTTTCTGTGATGATGGAAATGTTCTCTACCTATATTGGCCAATATGGCAGCCATGAGCCTCACTAAACACCACTTAAAATTCAGTTCCTCAGTTTTACTAGCCACATTTCAAGTGATCAATACCCACATGTGCCTAGTAGCTACTATATTGGACAGTGCAGCTCTAGGCTGCTCAGTCTCAAACTGAACTCATTGTCTTCCCCAACTATCCCTATTCCTCTATCTCCTAATTCTCACACGGGGTGGTGGGGAGGGGGGCGGAAATCTCATCATACCAGACTTTTCCCTCTCCTTACAGCCCATCCTCATGTACATGGTACCCAAATTTTGTCTAATCTACCTCAGAAATTGATTGAATCCAGCCTCTCCACTGAATCCCTGTTGTTTTTCTAAAGGCCCTTCTGACTTCTGGTTTGAGCTATTGAAAAGAGCTCCTTAAGCAGTCTTTCATCGAGGTTTTCCCACTCCAAACGTTCTTCTACATTACTGCTAGTTGTTTGAAAACAAATCTGATCGTTCCATTCCCACCTTCTTTAACATTTCTGTTGGTTCCACCCTATTCGTTGTTACACCTCTAGCATTTAGCATAGACTCAGACCATATGTACTCAGCATTTGGTGAATAAATGAATTTTACAGACATTAAGTCCAAAGAGGTATCCTTGTGCTTGAGAATGGTTTACCTATTTAAAGTGCAGATGGTCATGCAGAGAAACAAATACTAGAGATCTAATTCTGCCCCCTTGTGTCTGTACAAAAGCATATCATCTAATGCTTTACAGGGATGAATTTATGGACTCAGACCTTGGCCTAACTCAACTTCCATTTTCCTTGCCTCTTGCTTTTCTCAGGCACAGATCCAATGGATTTACCATTCCCCCACATGCAGGTAAAGTGAGAATTTCCTAATTTTCACATTTTAACAACCAATCTTACTGTACTTTTTTAAATGGCCCTTTCGCACTTAATGTTTTCTAATACCTAAGTGATTCAGGTATTGACTAAAAACTCAGAATGAGGAAATAACTATTTACCAAGTTTTCATTATCTTCTTTGTACACATGCCAGCTACTCTAGTGGAACTCAAGCATAGTTTAAAGTACAAGATATAATATCCATGACACAACTACCATTTCCTTCTCCATTCTTGATCTTCTGCCATCACCCACAGTATCTTCCATGTAAAGGATACTTCCAGCCACATTGATCACCACCCTCAGTTCCAATCACCTTCACCTCTACCTCCACCCATTCTAGTTACTTCCAAACATCCCTAGCATTAGGCACTGTCTAAAATACTTTTTGTCTTATTCCTTCCTCCACTGTATCTACTTGAACCTCACTGGAAAACAAATTCTTTGTTATCTCCCTGTTCTTTACATATAATGGTGACCTAGCTTCACCTTTCCTACACAGCCCAGAAGCCAGAATGCATCAATTCAACTATACTCACCAATATCTCAACTCCCTTGCCTCCCTTTTACTAGTCACATTCAGAACTTCAACCATGAACCATCTATTTATTCACTCACCAAACACATACTATACAACAGCATTTTCTCATTCCTCTTCTCAAGTCCAATCTTACTCACGACCCATATTTCTCAGAAGTTGGCATTACTTCCTACTTCATGGAGAGAGGCTTTACAAGTGTTAATAACCTCATCTCAGTGCATCTTGCTCATGAGTATTTCTTTGTGCATTACCTCCTTCTGTCATTTCACAGTAAGACTTGCCTCTGCTTCTACCCATTACCAATTCACTTACCTGTGCTGTGCTCTGCCATTCAGGAACTCTGCTCCATCAGTTACCTCTCCTTTACTTTTTTTTCCTATTCCAGGGTCTCCTTTTCAGAAAGCTTGTCTTCCCTCTATCCTAAATTACAAAACAAACAAACAAACAAAAACCTCTCTTGGGGCCCCTGGGTGGCTTGGTCAGTTAAGCGTCCAACTCTTGGGTTTTGGCTCAGGTGGTCTCATTGTTTCATCAGTTTGACCCCTGCAACGGGATTCTCTCTCCCCCCTCTGCCCCTCCCCTGCTCATGCTCTCTCAAAATAAATAATAAACTTAAAAAACACCTCACCTTTGTTTTTATACCCCTCACACACTTGCTTCTGAGCATGGGATCAAGAGCAGTTAACCATGTATCTCAGACTAAGATCCTTATCTCAACAGGCCCAGGATTATAAATGGGACCACAATACTTCTAGTGACTGGTTCTTTCTCACAAAGTGGCTTTAATAGTTACTGCATGTTCGCCTGTGACTTTTTTTCCTTTTGCCAAGTATATGTGGCTGAAAACTCTAACACACTCATACAGGTAACCTAGCAGGCCTACAGAGGCAATTTTATTAACGTTTTGAAATTATTTTAAACCTACAGAAATACAAAAATAGTTTAAAGACTTCCTTTTTACTCTCATTTTTTAACACTTTGCCACAATTTATCATTTTCTCTGTCTACATATGTAGCATTCTTTCTGAACCTTTTGAGAGTTAGGCTACATACACAATGATTATGATTTCGCTTCCCATGTGGGTTTTCCTAAAGGCACCAGTGGACATATCCATATAGTAGTGCCCCCCCCCCCACCTGCAATTTTGCTTTTCATGTTGGTTATCCGCAGTCAACTAGGATTTGGAAGCAGATGATCTGCCTTTTAAAGTATCCTGAGGTCAACAGTAGCCTATGTCATTGTCATTCACCTTTGTCATTCACCTCATTTATCTCATCATGTAGGCATTTTACCACCTCACATCATCACAAGGATGAGTACAAGTTATTTTGAGAGACATTCACATAACTTTTATTGCAGTATATTAATTGTCCAATTCTATTATTGCTGTCGTTAATTTCTTACTTCACCTAATTTATAAATTAAACTTTATCACAGATATGTATGTATAGAAAAAACCAGTACATACAGGGTTCAGTACTATTCAGTTTCAGGCATCCAGAGGGATCTTGGAACTTATTCCTTGCAGTTAAAGGGGTCATACCATATAAACTCTGGTCTCAGTAATAGCTACATTAATTTAGTCAGTTAACATTTCAATTGTACGTAGCTTAACGAGCTTAATGTTAGAAATGCACCCATGCTCAGAATTCTGAAAAAATCTGGTTTGTGAAGAGAAACCTCTCCCTCTACTTCCCATCCTTTGCCCCCATTGGTGGGGACAGTGGGGTGACCACAACTCAAACCAGCTCATACATGGTTTCTGGTATCCTGAAGAACCTTCTGAAAAATTTTTAATACAGGGTGTACTGACCGACTAAAGGCATCCATACCCACTGGCAGGGAACTGTAATTATTCCCCATGATAGAACAATTCCCAGGAAGAATGGGCTGTCAGTTTACCTTGAGTAAACTGTTGTTGCCCTTTGTATGCACAGACCATTATTACAGATTAGATGGGTTGGTGAGGGCCTTGGATTGGCTCCCACAGAGCTTACTGAAACTGGGAATAAAGTTTTCCTGTTGTCAATCTGAAGATTGATGAACAACCAAGTGCAAATGTTAGGCTGCATTCCCGTTAAAGTCCCAGAAGTCACAAAAACACTAAAAACCTGAGGTAAAATAAAATGTCTCATGGACAATGAATTCAGATGAACAGGTTAAAGAACACAGGATTACGCTAAAAGCTGACAGATAGCAGAGCCCCCTGAAAGGAGAAAGGAGGTCTTAGCCAATTTTAAACATCTCTAGCACCTAGTTATCCATCAAGTGCTGTTAAGTACTTCTTATATGAAACGAAAGAGAAGGGATTTACCAGTACACATACATACAGTCGCCAAAAAACTTGCAGATTGGTAAAACACTCTGTAATCAATTACTACAGAGTCCAGGGTTATTATGAGAGCAAGTTTGAGGGGAAATAATGGAAAAGGGTACACGTTAGCAGAAGCCTCCTTTAACACAGATGAAATTCAGTTCCTAGCAGAAGAAAAATCCACATATGAAGGCTCTGCATTAGTAAGCAGCAGCCCCTCCATAGACCTGAAACAGGCTAAGGTGGCCAGAGCAAATGAGGGGAGAGGAAAGCTGAAGGTGGACCAGAATCTGATGAAGCAGAGGCATATTATGCTGGATTTTTGCTTGCTTTTTTTTAAGTATCCTAAGAATAACAGAAATTTCCTGAAGGATTTTAAATATGGGAATGAAACCAAAAAAAAAAAAATTTTTTTTAAACTTTTTTTGAATGCTAACATCAGGAATGGATGGAGGCGGGGGGGGGGGGGGTAGGTGTAGAGCAACAATGGATACAGGCAGACCCATTATAATAGCACAAGTGAGAGATTATGGCTGCCTAGGTTGGATAATGGTATAGACACATTAGAAATACTTACTGGCCAGGATTTGGGGATTGAATGAGAGAAGGAGGAGAAACAAAGACTGGGAAATTTTTGGCCTGAACACCTAAGAGGATGATGTGATGGTGCCATGTGTTAAGATGAGCTTTAGGTGTTTAAAAACATTGATAGGTTTTCACTAAATGTATACAAATATCACATAAAATTAAAAAATGAAATAAAATAGCATTGTCTTTAATACTTGAGAAAACTACAAAATCATGTCATAATTTCAAAGTATATTCCTTGATCAACTATGGTCTTCCCAAAATTTCTCAGTCTCAGTGTCTGAGCTTACTAAAAATTGCCAACATCAATTTTAGATTGTCATTTTAAAAGAATTTCCTATCGCCCTTATAACAAATACAAAAATGACCTACAAAGCTTGGTCCCACCTTGTCCTTTGGCTAATTTTGCCTACTTTTAGTTCTTGCAGTATGCTTCTGCCTTTGGATCTTTGGACATTTTTTCCTTTGCGAAGAACAACTCTACTCCTAGCTAACAGCTACTTGTTTTCTCAATTTCAATTCAGCTATCACTTCCACATGAAATTAGGCCCCCACTGTGTGCTCTTATAGGAAATTATGTTTTCTCTTCTGAGAATTTATAGTTTTTAATGTTTACATATATGTCCCCCAAGGACAGAGATCATATCTACTTTGTTCTATCACTGAAACCCTAAAAACATAAAACATAGAACCTGCCACCCAGCAGGCATTCCAACTTCTGTTGAACAATGAATGAATACGGTAACAAGGCAAGCTGAAGGCTACTAAATTAGATTTAATCCAAATTCTGTTCTTCCCTGGCAATCTTACATCAGGCTAGACAGAGAGCAATTTATTTTATCATCTCTAAAACAGGATAAAACATAAACATAACCACTTTGCATACAAGAACTACCAATGTAGAAGTTTGGCAAGGGTATTTTGTTTTTAATAGGCTAAATGCTACATAACTGCATTTTACTGAAGACAGAAAACAAGTATGATATTCCTTATAATTAAAGAACTAATTAAAACTGTGAAATTAAATGCAGATCATCTAAAATTTACTATTTATAACAAGTATATCCTTAACTATTTTCAAGATTTTAGCGCTACTAAAATTAAAAAAAAAAAAAAAAAAAAAGGCAATACTACATAGAAAAATTTCTGGATTCTTGTAAAGTGTTACTGTTTTATTTTTTATTTTGTCGAATACACATCTGTTTTACTGGCAGTCCAGATAAACAAGTATATAAAGGAAATATTTAAATTTTCTTTTGGCAGATGTCTAAACTGTGCAGATTAAAATGCCTTAATTTAACCTGAAGAAATGGTTTTGAATCATACAAAGTTTTAAGAAGAAAAATAAAGACTGTCCAAAGGGATTCTCCTAGCTTATAACACATTTCCAGAATAACTCTCAAAAAAAAAATTCAAAAATACTCATTGACTACTTTAAAAATATGTTGATACCATATGGCTTTATGAAATAACTTCTAAAATTTATATTTTTTTTTATTTAAAAAGGACCCCAAGTTTTAAATAAACTGCTAGCAATATCATTTTCCTCACTTAAAAGTGCATATCTCTGAGGGTGGGACATACATACTTTTTGAACAAATAATGATTTTTACAAATTTTTAACACAAAAAAAATCACTTAAAATATTTTTAAGGGGGAAAAGAGTTTTCACCAAAAGTCATCTTTAAATAGACTGCAGCAGATGAAACTGTTAACTGTTGTTTTTGTTTTCCATCAGAATTCTCAATGAGATGCTTTGGCAGTTTTAAGACATATCACGGTCTCTCCCAAGAGACACTGACATTAATGATGTCCGTGGAGATGGCAATTGCCTTGATGGCTCAGTTTGAATAGAGACATTACTGGGCTGGTTCTCCAAATCAGAGGCAAAGGTACTCTCTTCTCTTACATCAAGAGTTTGTTCAACTGAAGCTGCCTGGGATGGAATATTATCCACAGTTTTGTTGGCATTATTCAAGTTGTTATTAAGCGTGGTAGTATTACACTCCGTGTCTAGGATGCCAAATTCATCTTCTATTGTAACTACATCTTTAGCTTCAAATGGTTCGAAGGGAGGAGGCAAAAACTCACTTTGTAAAGAGTCTTGAGGACCACTATTATCGCATTCTGTATCCTCCTTTACTTCAGAATCCTTATCACTATCACTGTCAATGGTAATTACAACTGGTGAGCGTGAAGCATTGTCCCCATGATGCTTCTTATGCTTCTTCTTGTGCTTCTTCTTTTTCTTTTTATGGTGTCTAGTCGTATCAGTAGCTTTCCCTTCATAAACTATCTCCACACTCAAGCTCCGGGTCCTCCTTTTTTTCCTCTTGTGTTTTGTCTCTCTGTCTGATGACCGGCTGTCTGAAAAGCTATCACTCTCATTTTTGTGGTTTCCATCTAATTTTGACGAGGATTTTTGGTAATGGCTTTCCTTTACTTTAGAAGCAAATTCACGAGAAGGTTGGGCCACTTCGTTAGTACCCTCCAAATGGCGCGTTTTGTATTTTCGTTTCCCCCCAGGCTTTTCATTTCTTACCCAATCAGGCCCTGTAGATGCAGTCTTTGATCTATTACTAGATAGGCTCCTTGATCTGTGCCTTTCATAGTAGTAATACTTCCTTTCACTGTGATTATTTTTTTTCCTTGCATTTGTTCTTTCAGAAAAGGACTGAATTCTAAATTCTGGACTTGAAGATTGTCTGGAATAATGAGCTCTGGACAGAGTCCTCCTCCTGTATGATGATTCGTAGCCATCCCTGTCCTTGTTTCTACTATAGTAAGTGTACTCCCACTTATATCTGCTTCCATAATTATTTCTTAAGTAATAACGATCTCTATTTCTGCTCCGTGATCTTCTTTTACCATGATCACTGCTACGAGATCTTGATCTGCTTGTGCTTTCACTACTTAGAGAGAGAGTCTGGCTTCTTCTTGACCAGCTGCTATCTCTAGTTCTTGATCTCTTTTTGTCTCTTCTACCTCTAGGTCTGCTACTCTCCCTGCTTCTGGATCTTTTGCTTTTCATCCTTTTCTTCCCATGATGCTTTCTACGATTCTTCTGATCATGCCCACTTCTACTCTGGGAACGTGAATCTGAACTTCTTGACCTTGCCCTCCTCCTGTGTCTACGGTTATATGGGGAATATACTCTGTCTCCTCTGATAGATGAGCTCAGGTCTCTAGGAGATGACAATGATGTTGAGTGTTTCTCTTCCTTCTTCGACTTGATTCTTTTACCAGAACCACAATGACCTTTATTTATTTGCTCATCCTTTCCAAGGACAGAGCGTGGAGATGAACATCTACTAACATCACTATCACCAGAACTGTAAGATTGTTCTTGTGTCTTCACTGTCTCCATTTTCTCATAAGAGCCTAACTCCTCAGAATCAGAGGACAGTTCAACAAGTTCTGGGGTCCTCTCAGCTAGTGGTTTAACAAACCCAACAATGACACAATTATCTGAAGAAGAATCACTGTCATTATTTAGGTCTTCATTACTTTGTACTCCTTGTATCTGAGATGTAGCTCTTCCTGCTACAAGTTCTTCATCTGAACTATCAGAAGTATTTAAAAGGGAAGACATGGCAGCATGTACCTGCTCTGAGCTTGAGTAAGATGGCCCTGGAGTTTCGTCATCCCATGGTGCTTGACTAACAGTGGTTACATTGATATCCAACTCTTGGGTTTCAGCTTCATCTGGAGATATTGTTATAACTGAAGAATCAGAATGGCTACCTTCTTCATATGAAGGAGCAGGACAATCATAGTTAGCATGCTGGTCAAAAGCTGCCATGTTAAAGGGAGATCGAGCAAAACTGATAAATTCATGTATAAAATGCTCAGTCCGATTAAGTAAAAACGGTCTTAAGTCAGATACAAACTCCCGACTCTCCAAGTCATAGCGAGTAACATTACTCATGATGATGTGCTGGACAATATTCACTAAAGATCCATGAGCTCCAAAAAGAACTGTAAGTTCACGTTTTAACCAGGGGACTAATCTGTGAAGGCAAGCCGGATTTCTACGGAAAAATTCAGCTGAAATATCCCTGCAGCGACCACCATCTTCGATATTTCTAACACGAGCACCAGCACGATAGAGAGTTCGTCTGAAATTAATAATATCTTGTTCCTGAATTTTTCGCAAAGATCTTTCATCTGCAGTAGTTGGCCTCCTTATTGCAATCTGCCTCATAAGTTGAGGAATTTCACCATTTCTAGGTCTTGCTGAAATGCCTAACCCTTCAAACAGTACTCCACTATCTGGTGGAGTTGTTGTTCTTCTATTCACGGTACTACTAGGTGAATACACAGAAGTACTTCGATTTGTCATAGTTGTACGATAGCGAAATCGTGGAGCATCAGGGGTGGCAAAAGAACCATTATACGAAGGCCTCAGGACATACTCCTTGAAGTCATCTTCTGCCCTCACAGAATGGAAAATAGAATCAAAGGGCTGTTTACACAGTGGACATTCAGCTTTGTTTTTTGACCACTCCTGTACACAGCGAAAACAGAACTTATGTAAACAGCGATCTAAGTAAGACACATTATCAAATCTATCCAAGCATATAGGACACTTAGAATCAGGAGATGCATCAGCTGGTACTGTCTGTTGCAATTTGCTAGTACCAGCTTTAGGTGAAAAGTTGTCCATTTTAAATTCCTTAGCAGCTGATGCCATTATCTGTAAAAGGGAAAAAAATACATCAGTCATCTGATAAAAAAGAAACTAAACCTGGAAAAAAAAAAAGCAAATAATGACTATGAGACATTCTTTGGTGAAAGTAGTTGAGTAGCTCATTATCTTTGTAATATGCAAGGGCAGCATAGCATGGTACTTAAAACACAAGCACTAAAGTCAGGTATTTGAATCCTGAATTGAATTCTGATTCCACACTAGCAAGCGTGACTAGATCGGTGATAATAGAACCTGCATCACAGTGTTTGTGAAGATATAAAAAGCCTTCAGAGGGGCGCCTGGGTGGCTCAGTTGGTTGAGCATCCAACTTCGGCTCAGGTCATGATCTCACAGCTCGTGAGCTCGAGCCCCACGTCCAGTTCTGTGCTGACAGCTTGAAGCCTGCTTCAGATTCTGTCTCCATCTCTCTCTGCCCCTCTCCAAGCTTGTGTTCACTCTCTCCCTCTCAAAATATAAACATTAACAAAATAAAGGGGAACCTGGGTGGCTCAGTCAGTTAAGCGTCTGACTTCGGCTCAGGCCATGATCTCACAGTTCATGGGTTTGAGCCCCACGTCAGGCTGGGTGCTGACAGCTCAGAGCCTGGACCCTGCTTTGGATTCTGTGTCTCCTTCTTGCTCTGCTCCTCCCCCACTCACACTCTCTCTCAAAAATAAACATTTAAAAAAACTTTAAAAAAAATAAAAACCCATGGGGCGCCTGGGTGGCGCAGTCGGTTAAGCGTCCGACTTCAGCCAGGTCACGATCTCGCGGTCCGTGAGTTCGAGCCCCGCGTCGGGCTCTGGGCTGATGGCTCGGAGCCTGGAGCCTGTTTCCGATTCTGTGTCTCCCTCTCTCTCTGCCCCTCCCCGTTCATGCTCTGTCTCTCTCTGTCCCAAAAATAAATAAAAAAACGTTGAAAAAAATATTTAAAAAAAAAAAAATAAAAACCCTTTAGAAAAGGTACATTATCATATATAGTAAGCTTTCAAGTACTATACAGCATTCTATCTTTAATTGTTTTAAAGTTTATTTATTTTGAGAGAGAGAGAGAGAGAGAGAGAGAGAGAGAGAGAAGCAAGCATGGGGCAGAGACAGAGGGAGAGAGAGAATCCCAAGCAAGCTCTGCATGGTTAACGCTGAGCCCAATGCAGGACTCCAACTCACAAACTGCAAGATCATGAACTGAGCCGAAGTTAGATGCTTAACTGACTGAGCCATCCAGGTGCCCCTAACTTTCTATTCTTTTTCAAGAGAATTTAACAGGGGGCACCTGGGTGGCTCAGTCAGTTAAGCATCCTACTCCGGATTCCAGCTCAGGTCATGATCTCATAGTTCGTGAGATGGAGCCCTGCATGGGGCTCTGCACTGACAGCGCAGAGCCTGCTTGGGATTCTCTCCTTCTCTCTCTTTGCCCCTACCCAGACTCACTCTCTCCCACACACAATCTCTCTCTCAAAATAAATAAACTTAAAAAAAAAAATAGAGAACTAAAAAAAATTTGATATATACAAAAGAAAATCTGCCAAGAACTCATGTATCCACCACCCAGATTTAACAACTTCACATTTTTCATGGTTATTCCAAATTTTCTAAAATATCCCTTATCTTCTCCTATCCCTCTCTAGAAAACAAAAACCCAAATCACCACAGTCCTCAGTTGGTGTTATTTCCATGTATGGTTTTATATCATTGATACAAATGTCCTGAACAACACAGACTGACTTATTTTATTTGTGGAAAGTATTGGATATGCACCTTTAAAAATAACTGTAGTGACAGGCACCTGGGTAGCTCAGTAAGTTAAGCATCCGACTCTTGGTTTTGGCTCAGGTCATGATCTCATGGTCGTGGGATCAAGCCCCAGCGGGGTTCCATGCTGGGCATGAAGCCCACTTGGGATTCTCTCTC
Organism: Panthera pardus; assembly: GCF_024362965.1. Lineage (NCBI taxonomy): Eukaryota > Metazoa > Chordata > Mammalia > Carnivora > Felidae > Panthera > Panthera pardus. The sequence goes on from NW_026526766.1 coordinate 54,641,443, forward strand.
CCTCTGTCCCTCCCCCCGCTTGCTCATGCTCTCAAAAAAATAAAAAATAAAAATAACTGTCGTGAGATAATCTGCATACCACAAAGTTCACCAGTTTAAACCAATTCTGTAGTCTTTAGTGGAATATTCTTACACACACACACAAAAGTATCTTTTAGTGAAGACTAAATGAAATATGTAAAAGCACTCAAAGGTAGTTGCTGGCTCACAGCAACTACTGCATAAACGTTAGAAGCTGTTATTATTATTACTATTTGTTACACTATTATTTTCAGTTCCTCACTGACTCCTTACAGAATCCCCTAAAAGCCTTGCTTAGATTTTATTTAATCCAAAGTCACCCACAAAGTTTCTTGAAATAATGCTTCTAGTCTCATTTTTTCCCCACAAGGATCACTAAAATCTTACAGATTAGTTTTGTTTTCTTTAAATTTATCAGTTTATGTTGACCCATAACTTACAAAATGATTTTGCCAGAGCTGAAATTTGGTGTGCCTTATATTTTTGGCTTTATCATCTTATCTCTCTTTAGCTATATTCTATACTAATCACTAAATATATATTAAATACTAGGTTCTTCCTTTATGTTTCCTGGGCCTATTATTCATCTTTATTCACCTCCTCTATTACAGGGAGTTCTATCAGCAGTCAACTGCTTTCAAGTCAGCCAAACAATACAATTTTCTAAACACTGGCCATACCAAACTCTAACAAACCCGATGACAAAAATCCATGATTGTGAAATGTAACTATTTCATCACAGATTTCAAATTAAACTTGCTCATCTAGGGTATCTTAACTTTCTCCAAGACATAACTTAATAGGAAATCAATTAATGCTGAACAAATGTTTCTCCAGGGATCTAAATATTTCTAGTCCTCTATTTTCTAGACCAGAAATACAAAAATCAACACTCTACAGCATAGAATTGCAAATTGCTTAGAGCTATATAAATAATACAGTACTAATTGTTACTATATTTAAACTCTGAAACCTTAATATTGCATAAATCTCTCAGCATTTTCCCCTACTTCTAACATTTTTATTCTCCCCCAGGAAAAAAAAAAGCCTAAAAATAAACATTTTTATGATCAGAGTCTGTGCACTAGGGGAAGGAATGAAGAATGGAGTGAGAACTGGAGAGGTTCACAGAGAACCTGGACTGAAAAGCAAATTTCCCCTAAAAATAACTCTAAACTAGAGATATCCAATTAGCTCTAGATTTTAGTCTGTACACCTATGTAATAAAGGAATTACTAGACTTTTAAAAAAGACTGGTGAATTTAAAGCTAATACATTGTATCTTAGTTTATTTCTTGGAAATACAGACATTTAGTATTTACTGAACATTTGCAATTCACATAAAAATTACAACCCTGAATGCATTTATTAAAGGAAATTAGTAGGTAGTAAACTTGAAGTTCAAATAAAACAAAATATCAAGTAGGATTTGTTTTAAAAAATGGAATCTTAAGTCTTCCCTTCCCTTCCCTAGTTTTATAAGCCTGTTAACCACTTTGACAGCACAGCATAAAGCTAAAGAATGATCAGTAATGTCATTTACAATAGACAAAAAGAAAAGAGTCGTTTTGTATTTCTCAAGTATCTTTAGATATAAAGAATGGAAGTTACCAGAAACATCAAACAATGGCAATGAATGTACATCATCAAATAAGAGATTTACTCCTTCAAAAACATCACTAATGCTGAAATTAAAACATTTGCTAATGGAGCACCTGGCTTGCTCAGTCAGTAGAGCATGTGACTCTTGATCTCGAGGTAATGAGTTCAAGCTCCAATTGGGTGTAGAGATTTTTTTTTTTTTTTAATTCACCAAAATATTTGCTGAGATACAAATGAGATAGAATTACCACATGACCCAGAATTCAACACCTACCCAAGAGAAATGAAAACCTATGTCCACACAAAAACCTGGATGTGAATAATCAGAGCAGCATTTGTCACAATAGCCCAAACGTGGAAACAATCCCAACAACTGATGAAAAGACAAAATGTGGTATATCCATACAATGGAATATAACTGGGCAATAAAAAGGATGAAGCACTGATAAATGCTACAATATAGATGAAAATTTTCATTAAGCTAAATGGGAAAAAAAAAACTAGTCGCTGAGACCACATGTTGCATGATGCCATTCATATGAAATGTCCAGAATAGGCAAATCTATGGATGAAAATTTATGGTGGTTGCTGGGGGAGGGAGAGAGATTACAAAGTTTATTTCTGAGATGATGAAAATGTTCAATTATAGTTGCACAACTCTGTAAGTATACCCAAAACCACTGGATTATACACTTTAAACAGGTGACCTTTATGGATGGAATATAAATTCTATTTCAACAAAGCTGTTTTAAAAATACGAATTAAGGCATAAAACAGGAATGGTTAGGAAACAGATCAAGTTTTATAGGTTTATAAATTCTGGGTTTAGGTAGCAAAGGTGGACCTGATGGTGGATTTAGTGCTTCAGATTCTAGAACCTTGTGATAAAGGTTTCTCTGTCCTCGCACTCTAGGAATCGGGACTTGAAGTTAATTTCCCCACAGGGCTAAAGATGAAATCAATTCTTCTGATCCTTTTTCCAGAACTGCCTCCCAAATTCTAAATAAACTTTGCCACCTTTAGGATACACTGATTAAACCAAACCTTCCCCAAATCTTCAAATCTACTGGCCTTAACAGAGGTAAGAATCCTTCCTATCACATTTTGGGGTAATTGCAGATATTTAACAAGTATGTATTACTTAGGGAAAATGAGTGAGAGGGGGTAAAGAATGGAGAGACTGGAGTCTATAAATTATGTCAGGACATTTAAAAATGGTGCTAATTAGGGGCATCTGGGTGCCTCAGTCAGTTAAGGCTCTGACTCTTCATTTCGGTTCAGGTCATGATCTTGAGGTTCATGAATTCGAGCCCCAAGTCAGAGAATTCCTGCTTAAATTCTCTCGCTCTCTCTCCCTCTCTGCCCCTACCCAGTTTGTGCGTGCATGCAATCTCTTTCTCTCTCTGAAAATAAATTAAGTTTATTTTAAAAAATGGTGATTACACATAGGGGAGTGATGTTATTAATTCTAATGTTGAGCCAGGGTTGAAAATCAAAGCCACTTATTAGCGGTGTGATCTGGAGGAAATTATTTCTCAAAACCTTCAAATTTTCCCAATTCTAAAATGGGTTAAATAACAGTACCCACCTGAAAAGTAGATGAACTAGAATAAGCCCCAAATATTAAAAATAATCTGGAGGGGTGCCTGGGTAGCTCAGTAGTTAAGAGTCCCACTTTGGCTCAGGTCATGATCTCATGGTTCCTGAGTTCAAGCCCCACACCAGGCTCTGTGCTGACAGCTGGGAGCCTGGAACCTGCTTCAGATTCTGGGTCTCCCTCTCTCTCTCTGCCCCCCAGCTCATGCTCTCTCTCAAAAATAAACAAACATTAAAAAATAATAATAAAAATAAAAGTAATCTGGGTCTTACCTCTTATGACCTTAAAAACCACTGTACCTCTCTGATCTGCAATTCAGTTCCCAAGGATCACATGGATCTTACAGGATCTACTGACCAGAAGCTATGAATTTTAATTCCAATTCCAGCCATAAAAAGAACCTGCTTGGGAACCATTTCCTTCTAAAGCCACTCACTCCAGGTAAGCATTACTGCTTTGGCTGCCTAAAGCTTTTAATTTCATTGACTAAAAAAATAAAAAAGACCCCAACCTTCACCATTAACTTAAATCTCGGATAACTATTAATTTATTCTAAATAATCTTGAAAATTACCTACCAAAAATTCTATTCTCTTTTGCCTTTAAAACATTGTTTGCTTCATCTCAGTACGGCTCCCTTCCAGTCTACGAATCAGCAGCCCACGAGGAAAGCTGCACTGACTGGATGGTTGGAAAAACCACAGGCAGGCGAGCCCAACCCACAATGTGTAACACAGCACAGACAACTCCAATAGTCACGGTGATAGTGGCTTCCTCGGGGTGAGAACTGCCACTCGCCAGGATCGCTGATAAGCACCACGTGCATTACATAATCACAACGAACTAAAACACATTTACTCCTATTTTACAGACAGGCGGAGAGATTAGGGAACCTAACCTCTGGCAAAACCTCTGATAGTGGCGATGCCACTAGTGAGACGCGAACGTTTTGTTTTGTGTGGGGTCCCCCACCCCCCGCCCCCAAGAGCAAGCTTTTTTCCAGTACACCGGTAGGCTCGCGCCCCTCGGGAGAGGTTCCAGGAAAGGCAACCCTTCCCCGCCCACCCGCACAAATCCACAGGTGCGCCACCAGAGCCGCCAGCCCGCCCGCCGGGAGCCCCGCCCCGCCGAGGCCCGGACGGCCCCTCAGGCCCCGATCGCAGCTCCCTGGTCCCTGGGCCTCGTTCCAGGCCAGGAGCGCCGGCTAGCCCAGCCCTTCCGACCTCCGCGCCCCATTGTTTCGGATCTTTCTCACCTCGGAGGATGCCGGCGCAGGCCCGGCTGGGGCGCCCGTGCCAAGCTCCCGGCGGCCCAAAAAGCTAGGTCGATGACGGCAGGATCCGCGAAGGCGTACTCGACGACTTCTCCGCCGGCCCTCAGGAACGGGAGCAGGCGGGGGCGCTTCACCCTCCTCGCGAGACAGCGGAGACCCCGGCGGCTGCTGCGACCCCTGTGACGTAAAGCGCTCATCACCAATGGCAGCTTGGGGGGCGGCGGCAGAAAGCGAGACCCACTCCGCAGCCCCCCGCGCGTCAAAACACAACACCCGCGTGCGTAACGCATGCGCAGAAGGGCGCCGGCACCGAGGGCGGGGCCTAAAAACTCTCGGCCGAGCCCCGGCCCTTCCCCCATCGTCGCCTCCACTCCCCGAAGGGGAGCTCTGAGATCCTTCCAGGCACAAATCATTACTATCACCGTCATTCTTGTGATCACCAGTTTCTGGGGGTTACAGGCCCACTACTTAATTTTCGTATTTAACTTACCCGAAAAACACGATAACCAGCTTGGTTTCATTTAAACCTCACCAAACTCTGCGAAAAGTTACTAAAATTACCTCTAGTTGTAAACATAAAGGAACTGAGTTATATGGAGGTGAAGTGACCGCCTCCGGTAGCACAGCTAGGAAATAACACTGGAATTCGAATGGAATCCAAAGCCAGAGCTCAACCAGTGTCCTACGCAGTCTTCATAAATCTACTCCAGTCTAAGGATAAACAGGGATTACCTATAAAAACAGGACCTTGAAATCTTCCCAAAACTGGTAACGTTTTTTTCTCAAAAGAACACTTTTCCCCTTCCCCGTATCTGGATTAAAACGCTCTTTAGGTGATACCTGAGATGTATAGACACAACGTCTGAGCCTAAAGCGGCCCATTGCTCCACTCTACCCACAGGCCTCAGATGGGAGCGTCCCAAACATTCTCAAGCTAAACTTGGTACAACGGCCCAGATACAAAATGCTGTCTTTGGCTTAATATCTGATAATGTGCTACCGTTCTAAACACATAACATACGCTCAAAAAGACACTTGTTGATCGGCACGTACATTATGCCAGGTAATGCGCGCTACGTTATTTCTTCTTAGAAGTATCATTTACATTCACAAGCCACTAAGTTCTCAAAGACTGTTTTCTGGCAGAAGGGCTCAATTAACAGGGACTCCCATAACGATTTGTCCCTGTGTTATATAAAAATGGGTAACACTCTTATTTAAGCCAATGATGAATACACGAACGTCTATCTGTATCATGTGGAAACAAATGCGGGAGGAAACGTTAATCCCTCCAGCGTCAGAAACCAATGTAGTATTTAAAATAAGGATTATTTTTTCAAATAAATTTTTAAATGCACAAGACGGTTCATTATCTTGCATGAATACAGCACTGCAACTGAAAGACCGGTTGTTAAGGCACGCCCATCTCTCTAACTAAAAAAAAAAAAAAAAAGCCATTTTCAACATTTTCTCCTTTATCTCATCCCCTCCCCGCACCCCAAGCTGGCCCGCAGATCACGTGAGCCTGTCCCCAGCTCCGGGCGGAAGAGGCCGGCCCAGCTGAAGGGAAACGCTCCTGGAGGCGAGGGGCGGGCGCTGATGCCCGGCTGCAAGATGGCCGCCACCGCTCGGCAGCCGCCGCCCCGGAGGTTACTCTAAGGCCCGCAGTTTCCCTCCGTTCCCGCTGAACGCCGCAGCCTCCTTACCATGAAGCCAGTGAGTCGCCGCACCCTGGACTGGATTTATTCAGTGGTAGGTCCCTAGTCTGGCGGGGCTCCACGGTGTCGACTCCCTAGGCCCGCAGGCGGAAGGCCCCCTATTTCTTCAGCGCCCACAAACTCTAAAATCCATTCCTGTATTAAGGATTTTACTCTCACCTCGACTCCGCCTCTTCCTGGAAGACACGCTCTTCCGCTTCTTACGTAAGGGCGGCTGGGTGTACTCGCCTCCGGAACCCTTTATTCCAGTTGTTCACTGTAATTCCCACCTTAGCAACGTACACGGCAACCTGTTGGGGCGAGGGGAGGGAGAAAAGTACCACTTACAGTAACTTTTTTTTTTTTTTTGCTCTTATTCCCCATCTTGCATTTTTGTAGTTGCTTCTCGCGATCGTATTGCTCTCCTGGGGATATGTCATCTATGCATCAACAGTAGTCGCACGACGACAGCTAAGCAAGAAATACCCAGACAAAATCTTGGGGATGAATGAGAATTTGTAATTCTTCTGGATTTAATTCTGTGCATATAGTTCTTTACCTCATGCTTATATGACACGTGTGTATATTTAAAGTAAAATCCATTATGCAGAGTTTCCAATTTTTGTTTCGTATAAGTGCTTTATAATAACCACTAATCTAATTTTCACAGAGGTTTGTCTTTTACATTCTTATATAAAACCTAGATCTGACAGCATGGGAGAACTGGATCCTAAGTAGAATGACCTGTTTTTCCACCTAGAGTTTCTAAAGTACCTCTTTTAAAATGCCTCAGAAAGTCTTCTTTAAAACAAATTGTGTGGAATTGTCGTTCTTATATTTGTTTATTGCAACATTTCATTCTGTTGCACACCTTCACATAAGATTAGGTTAAGTACTGAGCAAGAAAAAAATATTATGTGACTACTTTTCTACATCCTGTTTTTCAAGAAGAAAAAGGTGATCGCTCATAATATTTTTTTTAGCTTGTCAAGTTTTTATTTATTGTTAAATAATTCAGAGTTGCAAACTGTACAATATTTGGGAAGAAAATGACAACACATATCTCAGAGTAAACTTTATTAAAGTTACTTTTCCAGAAAATATATTCAGTAAATACAGTAATGCAGCAACAAACTTGGGCTCATATGCCTTTGAAATTTTAAAGTAATCTTCAGTGATGCTGATCAGGAAATTCTTTCATTGGTGGAATTACTTCTCCAGTCTCCAGAATTGTATCACCCTAAAAAAACAAAGATGAATTAGTAGAAAAATCTTGCCTGCAGAGGTGATAGTTCCACTTGGTCAGACCTCACATGGAAAATGTAGTTCGGTTCTGACATTCACACTTTGAAAAGGACTTAGACAAAGTAGAAGCTGTCAAAGATGAGCAATACTCAAAATCTTAAGGTATAAGTGAAGGGGAAGCATAAGTGAAAGAAGTATACGGGAAAGTTTCACTCAAACAAAATGTCCAGAAAGGGCATGAAAGTGGTCTTCACAAAATGACAGAGATGTTTATTTTGCATGGCCCCAAGAAAAAGGAAAAGCCCTAAAAAGAAGTTATGTATTCCCAGCAACTGAATGTGTTAGGCAATCACCAGTTTACCATTAGGCTCAGATATGAGGGACAGAATGCGAACTTTGCCAGGGTAGCTGGTTCAGGCATCTTTTCAAACCTAAATACAATCTATGTGGGAGAAAGAGCATGGGCTTTGGAGCCAGAACCAGGTGGTAAGAATCCTGGAACCTTCACTAAGAAGCTGTGTAATTTTAGGCAAATTACTTAGCTTTAGTTCCAGCTTTGTGTTTTAAAATAGATTCTGTCAGTCTCACAGTCCATGAATAACTGGGTAGACTAGAATTACCCCAACCCCACCCTTGCCATTCCTTGACCTGCTAATGTTCAGGACTGTTATCTGATGAAGAAATACACTTTTACTGTTGAAGTCATTATACATTTGGGGGGTAGTTTGTTACACAGTTAGCATTATCCTAACACAGAAATTAGTACCCTGAAGTGGTACTAATGCCACTGTAATAAAAATCGAACCAATCTGCACTGGCTGAACAGTGGAGGCAAGGAAATGGCATGGGAGGCTAAAAGATGGAAACAAAGGCAGTAGTGACTTGGAAGCAGAGCCTCTAGTGAATTGAGGTCTTAGGAGAAGTAGCTGAAAAAAGTTACAGTATGTCTTTGATTACTACCAGCTGCCTTGGGAACGTACTTTAAGAAACTGGAGCTTAAGCAAAAAGTGGCTGATTTAAGAGGAGGAATAAAAATGGAAAGAATAAAAAAATTCAGGACCTTGCAGTATTGGAAAATCATACTGCTTCTGAATCTCTAAACACTGAGAGCTAACACTGAAGAGATCCTGAGATCAGAGACCCAGTAAAACTCAATAAACAGAGGAACTCTCCTATGGCAAAGTTAAGATCTTGAATCAGTGTCTCAGATGTCCTCCACACAGTTGCCATGTAGTTGAAGATGCAGTTGCATGAACATCAAAGAAATGAGAGAACTTCGTAACTACACAAAGCACAGATGCATAGAGGACTGACTAGAAGCAAATGGGCTCCCATCACGTATTTTTCTTTCCATACCTACCAACTGTTTTGGGAACTGGATGGTCAAAGAAGCCAAACATATAGGCAACAAAAGCCTCTGGCACTCAACCTTAAGCAGAAGGCAGATTTTAAAGGCTGTTTAAACCCTAAGAGCATACTTCCCAGTATGCATTTGAGACATGGTCTAGGTTGATAATGGAAAAGAAAACAAAACAAACCCTAAACAAAGCCAGGGGCCAGGAAGAACAACGAACAAAGGTATTCCTTCCAGAAACAAAATTAGTGCCCATTCAGGTAACTTACTGCACACGGGGGGTTAGGAGTCTTCATGTTTGATCACTGGCATTTCAGAATTGCCAAGAACTAGTGACTGCTCTACTGTCCGAATTCCACCACTGAACAATGGGTGGCAGGGGTTAAAGAAGGGATACAGTTAAGTAACCTTCTTAGTTCACTAATCCTCAGATCTCCAAGAGAAGTCACATCTAAACATACCAGATACTACTGTGCAACATCTGGAGATCATGCATTTGGGGCTGGTTGCAGTGATGGTATGGGACTGCGGGATTTCTCTCCAGAAAGGAACTGTGTTTTATGTGTAGGGAGAAGGAAGCAAAGAGCTATTCAGTAATGAGAAGGGTGGACTGGCACTGACTCCAAGCATGGTAGGCTGGGAAATATAAAAAAGCACAGAGATCTGTGGAACAATAACTGAGTTCTGGACAACAGCATCTGAAGAGAAGTGATGTAAGCTACTTCCAAGGTTAGACCTTAAGATCCTCCTGAGATATCCACCCCTCTCTTTCCCTGACATGATCTTTAGAAGCTCATATTCCAGATGGCATACCCATAAGGTTGTGGAGGACTGCCTGATGGACATCAGTCTGTGCTGTCAGTAAGAAACAGACCATTGATTTGTTAAGCCACTGACATCTGAGGGTTAGTGCCTATCCTATTCTAATATATGTACAAATGATCATTCTTTAAGTCCTCACAGAGGAAGCTTCTTAAAGGGATCAATGGCACAGGAACAAAGAACCACAGTGGCAAAAAAACAAAACAGAACTAGGCATGCTAAATGCTCCGTAGCATTTAGGAGACCATCACTTTGGTCTTCTAAAAAGAGCCTCACCCTTCTTTTCTTTTGAACAGTACTAGCAAAATAAATAATAAACAGATATGTCAATGGAAGATTAAATAAATTACCCAACTGATGAAACTAGTAAGATAATTTCCTGTTTTGAGACTACATAGGCCCTGACACACATTAATTATACACAATGAAATATAGAAGAAATTCCCTATTTCCAACTGAAGGGTTAGCCAATTTTGGTGGTTCACCCTAAAATTCCCTTCTTGCAGACGATAATGGATTATTGTGACTGTGTCATTTGGTTGAATCAAGAACCAACACAGTTCTTTTTTTTAAAGTATAGAACTTAGAGATTGATGGTAGTTCATTATCTATGACTAGAAATAGGACAAGAACATAATCTGTATTTTGCCATGCTAAACAATAACCTCACAGACAACCAGTAAAAATACCAACTGTTGGTTAAGTAATCTTTTAATGCTGAAAACACTCATTTTAAATTAGGATAATAGCTTACATATTTACATCCCAAAACTTAAAGTACACATTCATTAACACATTTTAAATTCACAGATGGAGAGGTTAAGGTCAACTGCCCGAAGAAATGATAGTTTGGAATTACTGAAGGAGGATTTCAGTTGCTGTTACTATGCCCAAGTGTCTGCTCAGGCTAGTGCCCTAAGTCCTCAACTCTACATGAAACAGGGTACCAGTGAAAAACTGTTGGTACCTTCAGTTCACTTTAGGACTACAAAGGTCATACAACAAGTTTTATAGCCAGCTTCAAAAGAAATGTTTCCACCTCCCATTTTCAACTGTACCTTCTGCCTTATAATATTTCCTATTTTTTCTTTACAAGAATATACAAAACAGGCACTTACAATGACAGAAGAAAGGAACATTTTAATGATCACTTAGGGAGAGAAAGAAGAGAGAAAACTAATAAAAGAAAAATCAGAGACATTAAGACTTACTGGGAATATTCTGGGCTTCCTTTCAACAATGGCATATGGTTTTGCCTGCAATAAAAGTAATGCTCTGTTAATTATGGTTTTAGAGTTTCTTCTAAAATAAATCATATTCCAGATTTTTAACTTAAATCCCAAACTTTCACCCAACTCCACACTCATACGTTCAATTGTTTACTCAAGATCTTTACTTGGCTATCTCTACTCGTCATCTCAAACTTAACCAGGTCCAACTTGTAACATCTCTCCCAAATGGGGGACCCAAATGGTCCCCTATTGCAGTAAATGGCACTTTCGTTTTCCCAGTTACAAAGACCAAAAACCTCAATTCCTCAGCAGATCCTGTTGAGTTTATAATGTTGAGATTATATCTTGAATCCAACTGTTTCTCACCACCTCTAGTACTACTACTCTTGTTCAAGCCTCTATCACTTTTTTCACCTGCTAGTGTCCCAGCATTGGTGCATGCCTTCTTAGTCTGTTCCCAACACAGAGGCAGAGTGATTCTTTTAAGATGTACCAATCTTCTGCTTAAAGTTTGGCAATTTCTACAGCAAAGGCCAAAGTCCTTGCTGTGATCTCTAAGACCCTACACAATCTGGCCCTTGGTTACCTCTCTGATGTCTCTCTGCTTTCTCTGTATTGTAGCCACAGTGGTTCCTTTGCTATTCGTCCAATCAGCTGGGCCTGCTTGTGCCACAGGGCCCTTATACATTAATGATTCCTCTACCTGAAATGCTCTTCTAGATACCTGCTTGGTTCATATCCTCATTAATTTATGTTTCTCTTCAAACAGCACTTCCCCACAGAGGCCTCATCTTACCCTGCTTAGTTTTCCTTCTATAGATTTATAACCTCCTATAACATTACATGCCTCTTTGTTTATCTATTTATTGCCAGTGTCCAAGACTAAACAGTTCATGAGGGTAGAGAATCTGCTTTGTTCACTGCTATATCCCTGTGTTTAGAACAGTGCCTTGCATACAAGAGATGCTAAATAAATGTTTGTTAAATAAATGTATTTATTAAGTATATACATTTGCACAAGATACCACACCAACAAAATTTTACTAAAAGATCATTGACATAATGTAAGACTAAAGGAAACTAGAGCCAAATGCAGGAGATAAACTCAAAATACAATGTAAATGCATTAAAATGTCTTTAAGTACTGTGGCCAGAGGCAAGAAAACATTGAAATGTGCCTCGAAAGAATGTAAAATTCAGTTAGTCACTAAAGGTGTTAGCTGAAGCACACTGGCTGCAACATTAATGAGGATGCAGACCTGCCCAAATCCAGAGGAAGAATAAGGTAAGGGAGAGGCCTTGGGACCTCTAGTAACAAAACCTTTAACTAATCATGTCCATTTGTGGCTCAGGAAAAATCACCTGGAAGTAGGACTACCTCAGATAAGCAACCATACTAATGTCATGAATTATCAACTCATAACTGCAGCTTGTTAAATTTACTTCTCTTAGGAGATAAATGTCTTTTCAATCCTAGAAAAATTTAGTTAAATATAGACATAACAAAGATTAAACCTAGAGTATAAACAAGTAAATGTCAAATTTAGTAGGTTCTTAAAGCATGGGCATAATCCATATACAGCAGTCTGTTATTTAGAACATGTGTAATGTTTAAGGTAATCAGTCTGGCTATTAGAGGTTCTAAAAAATCAGTTTTAGGATCCTGGTTAAAATGGATAATTGATTTAAGCTTGTGATTGTGAGTTTCAAAAGATTTTGCTTCTTAGGGTCATTAATTTGCCCTATATATGCTTAAAAATATAATTCAACATATAAATACAAATGCATAAATGCAGCTTAAAACATATAATATAGTATATTTGTAAGTGGAATTGTTTTAGTTGAGTTCAACTTGAATTAATCCAAACATAGTAAGAAGAAAGGAGACTTCACATTTTACTAGATGTACAAATAGTTTAATAAAATTTTAAAACCGAGTTTAAAGAATTGTTTTTAAATTTGAAACTAACAAAATGAATTTTAATTTATATTCCAGGTAACTGTGAACAGTTCTTTCTGCGCATAAAAACCACTCTTGGATGTTAAAAAAAACTTGCACTGACAAGAAAGTAGTAACATTTTTTTCTTCTGTAGAGTCTTGCATGTTGAGACAGTGAAAAAAATAACAGACATATAATGATATGAAATGGGCTATGGACTTGAAGATGAACATAAATATAAAATTTTAAGCCCAGCAACAAGAGAAACATAAGCTATACTCTTACCCTTAGACATATACATTTGTTAGCCGCCACCCCCCCCCCCCCCCCGCCCCTTAACAGTTGCAGAAAGATTTTCTGTTGGTTTACAAAGTGAAAACACTAAACTCCAACTCTAATTCCCACTAGCCTCCACTAATTTCATGTTTCTAACACAGAAGACAGGCCATGTCTACTTGGATATCCCTAAAACTGATGTGGCAGCACATGCTCCCACACAAATTTACTCCTTTCCAAAACACTACTTAGAACTTCCAAGGCTAGAAATTCTAGTCACAAGTGTCTCTGAACTTTGGTCTCATCCCCAACTTAACTTGAGCTATGTCTTCTTTAAAAAATGTCTTCTGGGGCGCCTGGGTGGCTCAGTCAGTTAAGCGGCCGACTTCGGCTCAGGTCATGATCTCGCGGTCCATGAGTTCGAGCCCCTCGTCGGGCTCTGTGCTGACAGCTCAGAGCCTGGAGCCTGTTTCAGATTCTGTGTCTCCCTCTCTCTGACCCTCCCCCGTTCATGCTCTGTCTCTCTCTGTCTCAAAAATAAACGTTAAAAAAAAATTTTTTTTTTAAATGTCTTCTGCCTCTACTTTTCTTTTTCATTCCTGCTGTCTATCTTCACCCTAACCAGATTCTCATCAACTAACACCTACAAAACTGCAACAGGGCCTTTAGCTGATTTGCCTGATTTTGGTACTTTCCTCCCTCCAATTACCCCATCATATCAATGTGTTTTTTTTTTAGGTTTTCCTAAATATAGCACTTTTACCAATCACTATTGAAAATGGAAAGCTTCTCACTGCCTAGCAGATAAGGTTTAACCTCCTCTGCCTAGCTTTCAAGAGTTTCCACTAAATGGTCCCAGCCCACTGAGCCAAGAGACCTGCTATTCCAGTTGCCTCCTCAGTCTTGGGTAGATATGATATGCACACTACCGACTCCTTATCTTTCTTTCTAGCTAGGATCTTTTCTCTTCCATACTCTTACCCAAATCATACCCATCTTTCAACCTTACTATAAACTCTTTAAGGTCAGAAAGTTTATCTTGTATATTCTTTCCAGAGCAATAAAGGAAGATGATATACTAGGCACTAAGTTTTTGTTGATTAATGAACATAATCTGCTTAGTGAAGAGAACAAAAATGATGTCAGCAATCAGAATTTAAAGAGACCATGCAATCAAGAGAGAACAAGTCACGTTAAAGGGAATTTTCTGAGAATACCAATTATTTATTTGACCCTCCTTTCAACATGCTAACAGAAAGCAAACCTCAACTGGATTATCTACAATTTGTTTAGGCAGTCCCTAACTTTTGTTTTATCTTGAAGTAATTCTGTACTTACAAAAAGCTGTAAGAATTATAAAAATAGGGGCGCCTCTCGGTGGCCCAGCCAGTTAAGCATCTGACTTTGGCTCATGTCAAGATCATGTCATGATCTTGCGGTTCATGCGCATCAGGCTGTGTGCTGACAGTGTGGAGCCTACTCAGGATTCTCTCCCTCTCTCTCTGCCCCTCCCCTACTCTGTCTGTCCCAAAACAAATAAATAAAACTTAAAAAAAAAAAAAAAAAGAATTATAAAAACAATTTTTTCCTGAATCACTTCAGTAAGCTGCAAATATTACTTTAGTATTGCCTACAAATAAGAATGATATTCTTAAAATAATCACAATACAGACATCAAGATCAAGAAATTAATCTGTTTCATTATTGATACATTACTACCTTCTATCTAGTCTAAAGAACCCATTCAAATGTTACCAACTGTCTCAATAATTGTTTGGAATTCTCAGAAAATCCTCTCTTACAGAACTTGTTCTCCATTGTGGTAGGCTCTAAAATTCTGAATGCCAATGCCATCTTTGTTCTTTTAACTAAGCAGATTATGCCATCAATCAACAACTGCATTCAGCTGACATGCCTCTTTAAGTCTTCAATCCAGAACAAATCTTCAGTCATTCTTTAACTTTCACAATCTTGATACTTTGGCAGGTAACAAGCCAATTACTACACAGAGAGGTCCCTCATTTTTGTCTTATGATTAGATTCAGGTTATACATTTTTGGCAGGAATAGCACATGCTTGATGCTGTTTTCTCACTGCACCCTATCAAGCAGTACACATTTCCAGTCTGTCCCATTAGTTGCAACAAATAAGTATGGTGAAGATAACCATACTTTTGAGTTTAACGTAAGCAACTTTTTGATGTTCTCTGGCTGAAGAAAATGTTACTTTGATGATTCTCAAGTGGTGACTTTTCTAATTGTATCAGTCCTTGTCCATTTAATATTTAGCAATCTACTGTACAAAAAAATGGTCTCCTCTACCCATTTATTAATTTTTTGTATGTGTGTGCACTCATGGTTTTGCATTTTATTTATTCAGTTATAACTAACTATCATTAGTTATTTTTTTTAATGTTTATTCATTTTTGAGAGAGAGAGAAAGAGCAAGAGACAGCATGAGTGGGAGAGGGGAAGAGAAAGAGAGGGACAGAGGATCCAAAGTGGGCTCAGCACTGGCAGCAGCACGCCCGATGTGGGGCTTGAACTCACAAACCATGAGACCATGACCTGAGCTGAAGCTGGACACTCAATCAAGTGAGCCACCCAGGCGCCCCTATCATTAGTTATTTTGATGCTCACATTGTCCTGCGGGAGTGCGGATGAGTACAATAAGTTCACTTTGTACTTTTCCTGCCCCAGCTCTGGAATTGGCCATTTCTCCAAAGAGCTCAGGATCCTTTCAGTGGAGAATTTAGAAAATAAGACCAGGCTGCTAGATATGTTAATTACCATGTGGTAGCACAGCAACCATGCCTGTCAGTGGACAGACCTAGGGAATACCCACATTTATATACAGAATTCTGTATCAATACACATTAAAAACCTTGAGTTTACACCAAAAATTCCAATTCCGTTCCAGTACCGCAGGGTTTTCTATCTTTCCACGTGTGTAAGTCCCTTTTCTGACATGAGAATTCCGGGTCTCATTATCATCAATGTATGTACTTATTTGAATCATTCTCCTATAACCAATCTCCTGTCACTACCACCACACTCCAGTATAAATAACCTCACCTCATTCCAGTCCTGAGATCTTACTATAGATTGCCTCCTCCATCATTGCCCCAAACCACCTTTCTTCCAGATGTCCTCTTCCCCTTGCTCAGGTTCCAATATCCTACCCAAGGTTAATGACCACTGCTGCTCTCCAAACAAGTATATTCACCAACCTTCCCCCTCCCAACTTTCCCTCTTCCCAGGACCCAGTATCTTCAGTGGGTACAAGAATGCCCCATTCACTCTATTTGGGTTATGACATCCCATGCTGGGCAGCCACCACTCCTCTCCCCTCCATGCCACTCCCCCAAACGCAATCCTTCCTCACCCTGCCTTGGATCCAACACCCTATACCAGACTATCCCTCAGCTTTAAAATGTGGCAACTGGCTCAGTTCAATCACTACATGCAAGATCTTTTCATGACAAAGTTCAAGCTTTTGGGCATCATGGATTCTAAAGAAAGAAAATCGTGAAAAATCAGATAGAATGAAGAGAAATGGAATGATGACAAAGATAACCTTTGTCTGATTTGAATTGTATCTTATATCACATCTATGTTCAAACAAAGGAGCAGAAATTCTTTTCTTGCTTCCTACTTGGAACCCCAAGTTCACACCAGTATTATTAGGTCAACTACATTCTGATCATTTAAACACTATTTTTATGAGAAAACTCATTTCACATTGTAATCAACTAATATAAAGATTAATTTTTTGAAAAACCATACTTAAGTTTCATTAAACCTTTCACCTAAAAGGGTTCAAAGTAGTTCAAAACCAGTTATAAGTGCAGATTATTTCCACTAAGTAAAGCAGGGTAAGGCATGCCCACATGGGAAATAATTTTGTATAATATCAAAAATAAATTTTGAAAAATACATACTTAAAACATACTTACATTCACATGATATTTGATATAATAATGAATAATCCAGGCAGGTATAAGTACATGAGTAAAAGCAAAGATACTGTGTCCATATGCCTTATAAATCTGGAGGGAAAAGAAACATACATAAACAGATATCCCATTTTTTTTATGTCTGTGGCAGGAAAAAAGCATCAATGATATAATAATGTCATGATTATTTTTAAATGCCTACATACTACATATTTACTACGGTCTGTAATTAACCTCACCCACTCAAATATTTTTATTAAACACAGGGCCTGCTAGGGGACATCTACAGAGTTCAGAGCAAACAAGGCTTAAGACAAGCAACATTTTGCAAAGCTACAGTAAGATATTTATAGATATATAGAGATTTTAAAGACTACAAAAAAAAATCCTTAATATAAGCTTGTTAGATAAAACATGGCAAAAATAATGAAAGAATAATTTTAATTGATTTAACTAGAGTAATCAAACCTACAGAATTTTTCAGGTAAAGTCGATTTACTTATCAATTTCAGACATCCACAGTCAACACACATGCATCATTCTAGGTGTAAGACAGACAACCTTGAGCACACCAAAGCTCGAAAAAGAATGTTTTACATATTGAGACGGGGTGTTACAAGCTCACTTTGAGATGCCTTCAGGAACACTATCTTAAAAGAGAAAGGCAAAATAGAGGTAAAAATGGAATTTTTCCATGACAGCCAATTTGACTGCAACACACCTATCTTACCAGGGAAAGGACTAACTAGACTCTAGGTATTACAGTACATCTGATTATGGAAAAAAAATTAACTCAAAGGAAGGTAAATCAGACTTCAACAATCATTTACTTCCTTTCATCGCTGGCTGATGGGTGGAATGTCAACTTCCAACCAGGTAGCTGCCAAAATCAACAAGTAGTGTCAGGGATACAAAGGGTGAAAGGAGGGTTGAATCAGAATTTAATTTTACCACCATAAATAAGTATCTAATACGACTTTCTGAGAAAAATGTGCACAAGACTTGGTAGCACAGGAAGAAGTAGATACACGTGGATCTCAATGTGAACTCCTTCAATTCTTGGCTCTGTGACTATGGGTAAATCATTCAATTTCCGTAGGCCTCATTTTCCACACATTTAAAATAAGGATTAGAAGTAGTGTCTACCCGGGACGCCCAGGTGGCTCGGTTGGTTAGGCCTCCGACTTGGGCTTGGGTCATGATCTTACAGTTTGTGAGTTTGAGCCCTGATGGCTCAGAGCCTGGAGCCTGCTCCAGATTCTGTCTGTCTCTCTCTCTCTCAGCCCCTGCTCACACTCTGTCTCTCTCAAAAATAAATAAACACCAAAAAAAAGAAAAAATTAAAAAGAAAAAAAAGAAGTAGTGTCTACCTCACCTTACAGAAGTAAAGAAAGTAACACATGAGAAATGCTCAGCAAAATCCAAGGCAGAAAGTAAGCACCCAAGTGTTACTTAATAGTATTATTACCATTATTATCAGCCAATGTTACAGCTTTTTGAAAGCAATTCTGAGATATAGTGTTCATCACTTAAACTAATGTAATTTAATGAATAACTTCAAGAAAGTATCCAGAGACCCTTAAAATAAAGACAGCTCTTAAATGAGTGATTTTCTCCAGTGTGAAGTCCAGAAATGGCATTTGCAAATTAAACAATGTGTCAGAAGTACATAGTGGTTGTTCAGAAGGGTGGCTCTTGAATATTACTCAATAAGCATACAAGTAGGACTCTTATCTTTTATGGTGATCACATGGGGGCTGTACTACCAGTTAGGGAGTCATTGTGCCTTCTGGTCAGTTGGGTGTAATGTTAGTATCTATAACCTCAACTTTTAAAAAGCAGGCAGGTGTCTTTAAATACTAAAATCACATAATTTTCACTCAAGGAATCCTCCTATCATTCTGTAAAACCTAAGCAAAGATTCGCCTCCTTCTCATCACACATGACAGCGAAAGGACTCTCCCGAAGCCATGCACACTCCTGAACTCCAGAACTCCCAGCCCAGGACTCTTGGGACAAGATAGCGTCCCTATTAAACCTGAGTCTCGGTTGAACCTGGTTCTCCCTCAGGAACTACGGGGATTTGCGGGCCCAGAGTGATGTCAGTCCTTGGTGTGTCTATAATGAGCAGGCGTCGAGCGGCCAGGCTGGGGGTCGCGGCGGGGTGTATCAGTGCGAGGATGGTTTGTCACTCACCACCTTCTTCCAGGGGGCCTGGTCCTGCAAAAACTTATTCCAGAATCTCTCCATAGGCCACACCCTCTGCGGGGGCAGCACCGGCTCCCGGGGGCTCAGTTCTTGGTCCTTTAGCCATCGCCTTCTCAGCTCTCGGAGCTGCTGCAGCCGCAGTTTCTCATCGGGCGTGTACCCCGACATGTCGCCCCTGGTACCGAGGCAGGACACGGCGCTTCCCCGACCACGGTCTTCTCACTTAGGCGCGCGCCACCCCCCTTCTGAGGCGACCTTGCGCGGACGTTCGGGAGCGGCGCACCGTTATGACGTCACTCTGGTCCTGCCTCCGCAGCGGCTCCAACCTCGGCGCAGGGGCTGGGCTTGCACGAAATCTTTATCCGCCCAGGTTACTTGCGGGTGGGTGGTCGGCGCGCCTTAGTTGTGGGCGGAGGGGGGGGGAAAGTGACGAAAAGAAGCAAGAGAGGTAGGAGGGCTAGAGTGGTGTGCTGAGACTTGGAAGGATGAGAATATGTGATTCAGTGAATGGGACGTCCAAATGCAAATTCTTCACTTCCCTCTCCCACCTTGGTACTCCTCTTCCTATGACTATACTTGAGAGTCTGTGGAGAACGTTACTTCCGAGTTTAAGTGCCAGCTGTGTCAGTGACTGGTAAAGTGACCTTGAGCAGTCTCAATCTGTTTCTTTATCTATATGAAAAGAATGTGCACGAATATTCACAGCAGCACTATTTACAATAAAATACTGGAAATTCCTCAGTGGTGGGCTGGTTGAAGAAATTATGGTGCAATAATGCAATTCTCTGGTCTATACACAACTGTAGAGTGATCTCTAGAATCTACTGTTAAATGAAAAAAAAAAAAAAAAACTAAGTGGAGGGAAGTGTATATAGTATGCTACCTTTTATCCAAAAAGAGAAATTTAATTTTCAATTAAATTTGAAAAATAATGTGAAGGAAACTATTGCTATTGGGGGAGAAAGGGAATAGGATAGAGGAGATAGGGATAGAAGCTAGGCATCTCTGTATATATCCTATGTAACAGATTTGACTCTAGAACCATGTAAACATTTTATACTTTTGTAAAACAAAATTAAATTTACAAAATCTTCTCTAACAATCAAAACTAAAAACACATGAATCTAACTGATCTGCCAGGTGGCATAATCCCCAAAACACACACCATTTTGAGTAAATTTAATCCATCAAATTACTGTACATCTATAGAGAGGTATGCCTCAAAGACAGAGGAATTTCAAAAAAAATCTTAAATTATTTTAGGTAATATATATTGGTAGTGGTGGTATTATTAATGTGACACTGAAAGTAAACATTTACACTGGAATTTTTGTAATGGGAGAAAGGAGTTACAAATGTAAATTGTATGACTTTAAGTAAAAACTCTGAAGGCCTGAATTTGAATAAAAAACTCCGTAACAATTCATGATGTATTTTATCTTTAAATATGTTTATTTGGGACACCTGGGTGGCTCAGTGAGTTGAGCATCCAACTCGATTTCGGCTCAGGTCATGATCACAGGGTCGTGGGATCAAACCTCACACTGGGTTCCATGCTGAGCATGAAGCCTGCTTAACATTCTCTCTCCATCTGCCCCCTCCCCTGCTCACGTGTGCGTGCACTTTCTCTCTGTCTCTGTCTCTCTCTATATCTATATCTATATCTATATCTATATCTATCTATATACATATAGATAGATAGATAGATAGATAGATAGATAGATATAGAGAGAGATATATATATCATTGTATCTTAGCTCTGCCCATTGAAATGACTTAAAAAACAATGGCCAATCCAGTAACCATAAACATCTCTAGCACCTATAGTGTGATTTCTAAATACCATTTTCCATTAGAAGAAACCAGGACTCCTCAGAACAGCAGTTCTCAAACATTTTGCTTCTCAAATTTCCTTAAACTTTTGAAAGTTGTTGAGGATCCCAAAGAGGTTTTGTGTGTATGGGTTATACCTACTGATGTTAGAAATTAAAACATTTTATTTTATTTTATTTTTTATTTTTGAGAGACAGAGTGAGACAGAGCATGAGCAGGGGAGGGGCAGAGAGAGAGAGGGAGACACAGAATCCGAAGCAGGCTCCAGGCTCTGAGCTGCCAACATGGAGCCAGATGTGGGGTTCAAACTCACAGACCGCTAGATCATGACCTGAGCCAAAGTCAGAGGCTTAACCGACTGAGCCACCCAGGCGCCCCAAAACAGATTTTAAAATAACAAAATATCTATTAACAAAAATTATTTAGAGAGAAGAGTGCCATTGTTTTACATTTTTGTAAATCTCTTTAAAGTCTGGCCTAATAATGACAGCAGAATTTTTAAAACCACTTCTACATTCAATCATAATATCATACACCACATAGCCCTTGTAAAACTATACTTTTGTAAGAGAATGAGACTTAAAAAGGGCAAATAGCATGTTGGTATTAGTATGAAAATAATTTTGGCCTCATAGACACCATGAAAAGATCACAGGGATTCCCAGGGGTCCCCAGATCACTCTTTGAGAACCACTGCCTTAGAGAAATACCTAATTCTAGGTCTGAGTTAAGAAATGTAAAAGAAGTCAGGAACATCTTGCTTGGCAGAAAGCAGGGAAATTTTTAAAGACTGTTTGGGTCATGTCAAAAGGATTCAGAAGCAGGGGCACCTGGGTGGCTCAGTCGGTTGAGCATCTAACTCTTGATTTTGGCTGAGGTCATGAACCTGCAGTTCATGGGATCAAGCCCTGGGTTGGGCTCCACACTGACAGCATAGAACCTCCTTGGGATTCTCTCCCTGCCCCTGCCCCTCCCTGGCTCATGCTCTCTCTCTCTCAAAATAAATATATAAACTTAAAAAAAAAAATGATTCAGGAGCCAAGAATAGACTTCCACCGGTCAAAGATAAAATAATTTGGGTATCAATAAGTATAATGACCTCAGTGGAATGAAAAATATCAAAGAGATTCACATACATGAGTTCATGATGAGTTAAAAAAAAAAACTCATTGGTCATTTTTGTATGGTGTTAGGAAACCAACTCATTATTTTGAAAGCTGTTAAGTGAAAGGGAAAAATCAAGCACTTTGTGTAAGTTGGCATCTCTGTATAAGTTGCATCTTGGAGTAACAAAATAGTTTATGAAGGAAAAATTTAATCAAAGAAGCATAACCTGATAAAAGAAGAAGGGATGGCAAAAGTAGAATATCACTACTCTGCAACCATTAATGAGTAAATGCAATGATCATCAAAAGCTGCCTAAGTCTCAAAAAGAGAGTAAGTGCGCCTCCTGGTGGAAGAGTGCCTCACTGCCTGTGAAGTAACCTTGCCAAACAAAAAAAAATTGAACCTGAATCTGTTCAAGTTTCTAGATCTAAAGGAAGTTTCTAGATCATTTAAAGGAAATACATGGACAGACTCCTGTAATTCCTATACAACACCAAAATGATACATTCAGAAAAATCCATACCGTAGAAACTAGACAAGTAACTCCGTTTCTTAAACAAAAATATATTGAAGGGAAAAACAGAAAGAGAGAGGCGGGGTGGGGGGGTGGGGGATGATAACCCATAGATTAAAAGAGATGATAACTCTGGAACCACAAAAGACCCCGAATAACCAACACAATACTGAAAAAGAAAAACAAAACTGGAGGCATCATGATTCTAGATTTCAAGCTATATTACAGAGCTGTAACCATCAAGACAGTATGGTACTGACACAAAAACAGACACATAGATCAATGGAACAGAATAGAGAACCTAGAAATGGACCCACAACTATATGGTCAACTAATCTTCGACAAAGCAGGAGAGAATATCCAATGGAAAAAGGACAGTCTCTTTAACAAGTGGTGCTGGGAAAACTGGACAGCAACATGCAGAAGAATGAAACTAGACCACTTTCTTACACCATATACAAAAATAAATTCAAAACGGATGTGAGACCTAAATGTGAGACAGGCTACCATCAAAATCCTAGAGAAAAAAACAAGCAGCAATCTCTTTGACCTTGGCCACAGCAACTTTTTGCTAGACGCGTCGCTGGAGGCAAGGAAAACAAAAGCAAAAATGAACTATTGGGACTTCATCGGATAAAAACCTTCTGCATAGTGAAGGATACAATCAACAAAACCAAAAGTCAGCCTATGGAATGGGAGAAGATATTTACAAATAAGATGTCTGATAAAAGGTTAGTATCCAAAATCTATAAAGGACTTACCAAACTCAACACCCAAAAACCAAATAATCCAGTGAAGTAATGAGCAGAAGACATGAATAGACACTTTTCCAAAGACATCCAGATGTCTAACACATGAAAAGATGCTCAACATCACTCATCATAAGGGAAATACAAATCAAAACCATGAGATACCACCTTTCAAAATAGCTAAAATTAATACAAGAAACAACAGGTGTTGGCGAGGATGCAAAGAAAAGGGGACCCTCTTACACTGTTGGTGGTAATGCAAACTGGTGTAGCCACTCTGGAGAACTACATGGTTCCTCAAAAATTTAAAAATAGAACTACCCCATGACCCACCAATTGCACTATTAGGTATTTACCTAAAGGATACAAAAATACAGATTTGAAGGGGTATATGCACCCTGATGTTTATAGCAGTGTTATCAACAATAGCCAAACTATGGAGAGAGCCCAAATGTCCATTGACTGATTAATGGATAAAGAAGAGGTAGTACACACACACACACACACACACACACACACACAGGAATATTATTCAGCCATCAAAAAGAATAAAATCTTTCCATTTGCAACCATGTGGATAGAGCTAGAATGGATTATGCTAAGAGAAATAAGTCAGATAGAGAAATACAAATACCATATGATTTCACTCATATATGGAATTTGAGAAACAAAACAGATAAACATATGGGGGGGGGGAAGAGGGAAACAAACCATAAGAGACTTTTAATAGAAAACAAACTCAGGGTTGATGGAGGGAGGGAGGTGGGGGATGAGTTAGATGTGTGATGGGTATAAGGAGGACACTTATGATGATGAACACTGGGTGTGGTATATGACAAATAACTGAATTCTACTCCTGAAACCCATATTGCACTGTATATTAACTAACTATAATTGAAATTAAAAAAAAATTTTAAATAGCCAAATTATGGAAAGAGCCCAAATGTCCATCAACTGATGAATGGATAAAGAAGTTGTGGTATATATATATACAATGGAATATTATTCAGCTATAAAAAAGAATTAAATCTTGCCATTTGCAACAATGTAGTTGGAACTAGAAAGTATTATACTCAGTGAAATAAATCAGAAAGACAAAAACAATATTATTTCACTCAGATGTTGAGTTTAAGAAATATAACAGATGAACATAGGGGATAAAAGAGAGGGGCAAACCCATAAAACAGACTCTTAACTGTAGAGGACACACTGAGGGTTGCTGAGTGGAGGTGGGTGAGGGGATGGGTGAAGGGGGTGATGGGTCTTAAGGAGGGCACATGTTGTGACAAGCACTGGGTGTTATATGTAAGTGATGAATCACTAAATGCTACAACTGAAACTAATATTCCAATGTATGTTAACTAACTTGAATTTAAATAAAAATTTGGAAGGTAAAAAAAGAGATGATAACTCAACAATAAGAACATGAACAACTCGAGTAAAAAATAGACCAAAGATCTTAATAGACATCTCACTAAAGAAGATATACAGATGGCCAGTAAGCATATGAAAACATGCTCCACATCATATGTCATCAGGGAAATGCAAATTAGAACAATGAGATACCATTATACAACTGTTAGAAGGGCCAAAATCTGGGATCCTGACAGCACCAAATGCTGGTGAGAATGTGAAGCAACAGCATAGTCAGTGGGATGCAAAATATTACTTACCTTGGAAGACTGGTGGTTTCTTACAAAACGAAACATACTCTTACTATATGATGAAGCAATCACATGCCATGGTATTTAACAAAAGAAGTTGAAAACTTACGTCCATACAAAATCTGCATACAGATGTTTATAGCAGCTTTATTCATAACCGCCAAAATTTGGAAGCAAACAAGATTTCCTTCCATAAGTGATTGGATAAACTGCAGTACATCCAGATAATAGAATGTTATTCAGCACCAGGGCACCTGGGTGACTCAGTTGGTTAAGCACCAACCTCATGTCATGATCTCACAGTTCACAAGTTCCAGCCCCATATCAGGCTCAGAGCCTGGAGCCTGCTTCGGATTCTGTGTCTCCTTCTCTCTCTGCCCCTCCCCGACTCATTTTCTCTCTTTCTCTGTCTCAAAAATAAATAAAAACATTTAAAAAAGAATGTTATTCAGCACTAAAAAGAAAGGAGCTACTAACCAATGAAAAGACATGAACGAAACTTAAATGTGTATTACTAAGAAAGAACCAATCTGAGAACCCTACATACTGTATGACTCACACTATATGACACTCTGGAAAAGCTAAAATTATGGAGACAATAAAAAGATCAACGGTTACCAGGCCAGGGGGCAGGGGGTAATGTATGAATAGGCAGAACACAGAGGATTTTTCGGGCAAGGAAAATATTCTGTGTGACATTGTAATGATGGATATATGTTATTTGCCCAAACCCATAGAATGTACAACATCAAGAGTGAACCCTAAGGTAAACTATGGACTTCGAGTGATTATGGTGTATCAAGGTAAGTTCATCCTTGGTTAAAAAAAAAAAAAAAAGTACTATTCTAGTGAGTGATGTTGATAATGGGGGAGGCTATGCATGTGTGAGAGAGCAGGGGGATATGGAAAATCTCTGTACCTTTTTCTCAATATTATTGTACACACAAAACTAAAACAATCAAGTCTTTTTAAAGTGTGAAACAATGAGGGAAATTTGAACACTACTTTGATCTTTTATAATATTAAGGAATAGTTGTTAATTTTTTATATGATGACATTGTGGTTATATTTCTAAAGAGGAGTTCTTATCTCTTACAGATGCATACTGAAATATTTATGGGTGAGAGAATACAATGCCTTCTAAATAATTGTACATAATTTCTAAATACTTTAAATAATTGGAGAGGGAGGAAAGAGGTTTAGAGGAAAGAAGATTAGTAATGAGTTGGTAATTGTTGATGCTGTCTAATAGGTAAATGGGGGGAGTAATTATACTCCTCTCACATACTATTTTGTATATATTTGAAGTTCTTCCAAATAATGTTTTTAAAAATCTGTGCCTTGAAGTAATAAGTAAACTATGCATTTAAGCTATTACTAATCCTCATTCTATCTTATAATAGCTACATTTTAGACTAAAATTCTGCATCCTCCTTAGGTTAGAACTCTCAACCCTGTTAGGATGAGATGCAAACAACTGATAGTCAAGGGAGAGTGCTTAATCATCCCAGGAAGGATACAGATCCTCAGTGAGGCATTCGATAACCCACATACATGTTTCTTTGGTGAGTAGAGTTAAAGACATCTAGTAATTTCTTGAATTTGGGAGCTCCATTCTGACTTACTCTGGAAAATTACTATACTTTCCTCACCTCCTGCCACCACAACACTCAAAAAGAAAAAAGAAAGAAAATCAATATTGTTTTGGAAAATATATTCTTACACCACTGCCTACTGCCTACTGTATTTCTACCCCTTCCCATTTACATATAGCTATGAAACCCAAGAAGAAGACGGGTTCTAAAAATAAAACACAGTGGGGGAGCAAGTTCACCTACCACACCTGGGAAATGTGGACTCACAAATTCAGATGGTAGTACCTGGATTAACTCCTGGATAATCCCACAAGAGGGCACTCTAGCTTGTGGGAAATTATAAATCCTGTACAGTCAAGTTGAGCTTTCTATAAGGTCTCATTTACCAGTCCACAAAACCAGGAAGGAGCTACAGAACAGTGGGCTGGGAAAAGAAGGAGCTGGGAGATAAGGTGAGAGGTTGTCTTCTGTCAATAAACTTGGGATCTGTCTAATAAGGGTCTAATACTTCCAAGTATGTTTTTAAAGGCCAACTTGATTTGAGCCCTGGAAGAGTACACCAGGTGGAGCAGAGATGAGATTGAGACCATTGATTTGAGGTGATGCGGGACAGAGAGCCGAACTGAGTGCAGGACCCTCTACCACCAGACTGAATTTGCAACCTGGAATTGAGATTCAGTTTCCACCATCAAAATTCCCTTTCAAACTGCCAGTCAGAAATTTAAAAGCTCTTGTGCTATCTTCATTTATTTAAGCGTATTTATTTTTTCTATAAATTCCTTTACCTTTTAGTAAGTTTCTTTCCTCTTGTTCTTTTGCTTTAAAAAAAATAATAATCTATCACTCTACCACACAAGGCATCATTATTTCCAAGGACGCAAAGAGGAAAAGGATACTTACTCATGTTGATTAGAAGATCTGCAAGAGGGAGCATTCTAGAAGTCCCTACTTGGAATTTTTTTTTAAGTCAGTGTCTTAGAGGTAAACAGAAACTAATATAATCCACAGCTTCATGACAAAGTTCATTACTTACACAGGCAGAAGGTCACAAACTGTGTGCCAGAGATGGAGTTCTGAGCTGAACCTTATATAGTTTCCATCTGTGAGGCACAGTTGGCAAGACTACAACTGTCTTAATACCCTACAATTAGTAGGGCAGAATAAGTTGTTTGACTTCTTAAGCATGTAAGTAGCCCAAGACAGTGTCCATCTCCTCAAGTTGTTACTTCTAGTTGGGTCCCTGCACTTTCAGTGGCAAGTGATGGCAAACAGACACATTCTAGAAAAAACAATAGATTAAAATCATTACCTCTGCATCATAGAAGGCGCCCTCGAGTTCTCTACCAGAGTTTCTAAATTTTGTGTTTCCTTTCAACAATAATTTAAAACTTTTCATGTAAGCACATTCTAGATCATTTGGATAACCACCTTATAACCAAATACCCAAATTTGCATGTGTGTTTACAATTGCATGGAGCCAAGTGGACGCCACGTGATGTTATGGCACTGTAGGAATACAAGTTTCTCAGTCATTCAGAAGTAGGGAAGCGGTGAATGGAGCCACCTCACAGCACATAGCACCTCACAGCAAAGTTTCCATCTTTGTATGTATTGACTAGCAATAGTTGATTCAGTGAGGTAATAAACAAGTAAAATGAAAAAGTTTTCATTATGTCTTCTTTTTGTTAGAGTATTTTGTTTCTATTGCATTTTGTAGGGTGCTAGTAAGCAGATCAGCCAACAAAACAAGAATTGGTTTGAAATTAACGTCGTTTAAAAGGGAAAAAAAAAAAACAATGCTCAATAACTCAAATAATGTTCCAGTAATACACAATGAAGCAGAGAACCCCAAAAATGCATCTTTCCACTATTTAACACATCACTGTTATTGTTTTATTATTCAAATTTTTAGCCTTATATTTTTGTTCACACATAATTGGTAAATTAATATCCGTTGCATAGATGAAACAGAATATAGGCAATGAGTTTATATGTAAGTTGTGTTTGTAAATATTTAAATAAAGGTATAATGGAAATTACTTTATTCTAGGAATATGCAAGAATTTGTTTTTCCTCCTTTAAAAGGTATTATTACATTACTTAAATTTGTAAAGAATATACAGGTTTTTTTCTTTTTTATAAAATTAATGACCAACAGGGAATAAACTAAAGAAAAAACAGTGAGCATGTCTTCATAAGAACAGATGTACAGCCTTTTGGGGACTAGATTGACAACTAACTTTCTATAAATTCTAATATTCCTAAATGTAATAGTTCATCCCATAATTTCAGCCTAGTAAATAATACTTCATAAGTTATACATTTCACAAAACATTGGCACAAAGTGTTTAAGCCTAAAATTTTTTGAACTCTACCCAGAAGGACAATTTTTCTTTCCTTTGTTTTGTTTTCTTTTCCTTTTTCCCCCAAGGAGCAATTAGTTTTATCTTTTCTTTTCCTGAATTAATTTTAGTTGATTTTCTTGGATAAAAGACATGGCTTTTGGAGGGAAGGAGGTGGAATCTCAACCATCCCAGCTAATTATAATGGAAATTTACATAATAATTGATAAAATTTACCTTATCTTTTTATTTAATAGATTTTCCATAACATCTTAAAGTCCTTATTAATAGTGAAAAGGAAAAGTATTATTAACAATTTTTTTAATTAACAATAAGACCCTTCATTATTATGCAAATGTAGCTGTCTTACATTTTTGATGTAACATTTTTTTTTTTTTTTCTGTTCATAAGTTATCTTTGATCTCTACACACCTGCTTTGGTGTATTCATGGGTATCTGTAATGATATGAGTGATTGGAACATTTCATTTGAATGGCTTTTGTTCTCTTTTCTGTACTCATGCATTTCATTAGCATGATGATGCAGTGGTCCAGTGGTCATAATCCAGAAGAGTTATTATTCTTCTCCCCATTTCTTTGTTCATGTACACACACACACACACACACACACACACACACACACACACACACAAATAGATGCTGCCTCCTTCAGATAACACCACATCCACTATCATCAATTTATTTACCTGGTGACTTTAAGAGTATGTCTACACTGGGCCCAATAAAAGGTAGAATTGAGACACAAAACTGGATAAAATTCTTTCCTCACTATTTATTTTAGCCAGAATTATGCCAGTGCTTATTAACATAGTCAATTCATTTGTTGATACTTGAACTTTTTATCTGCATCTTTTAGGGAAATAACATTACACCCATTGATTGTATCAATATTTATTCAGTGAAAATAATGTGCATTTTGTGAGATCTTAGCTATAGTACCCATTATTGGCACATAATTTTTCAGTTTATAAAGTACTTTCTTGTATATGTCTTATTTAATTTCACAATAACCTTTTGAGTCTGTGTTTTTTGTTGACTGAGTTGTTTAGAGAAATTAGGGTCAGAGAAAATGGTCTATTTCATTTCTTCCCAAGTTACTTATAATCAATGAAGTACTTTTACTTCATTGAAGTTACTTATAATCAATGAAGTTACTTATAATCAATGAAGCTCTTCTTAAAAAGAGAGGAAAGCAGCCTGTGTATTTCTTTGGGTAGATCAAGAACGAAAATAAACCACCTATGCAGACATTTTCTACTGGTCTTGAATATGGTTGGATATAAGTGCAAGATTAGTGATTCCTCTTGGTTGGAAGGTGGAAGTCACAAGGTCACACTGAATTTCAAAGTACAAATCATCTGAATTAATGGGATGTACCCTCCTTCAACTGTGCCTGCCATGGCTGGGTTCAGCACACCTATTTCTATCAGATGGAGGTCAGTTCCTCACTGGTCCATATCCTTCAAGACTACTACATCAGAACTAGCTTACTTTTATTGGCCTGTTTATTCACAGGAACTTCTCAGAGAAGCAAGAGACTAATTGCAATGGGATAAATTTGGTTTCTCTTATTCAGGGAGAAAAGGTTTCAGTATCAAACCCAAAGTATCCCTGTGGTAAGGTGCAAAGTTTTCTGTAATTTGGTTACTTCAGGCAACATATCATAACAATATCCCAAATATGCTCTACTTTCAAGTTTGTGTCTTACTTCAAGTTTGTGTTTTACCTTATGCAAATATATAAGCACTCTTCTGGCAACTATTTTTTTTTTTAATATGAAAGTTATTGGTGAATTGGTTTCCATACAACACCCAGTGTTCATCCCAGCAGGTGCCCTCCTCAATGCCCATCACCCACTTTCCCCTCTCCCCCAGCCCCCATCAATTCTCAGTTTGTTCTCAGTATTTAAGAGTTTCTTATGGTTTGCCTCCTTCCCTCTCTGTAACTTTTTTTCCCCTTCCCCTTCCCCCATGGTCTTCTGTTAAGTTTCTCAGGATCCACATAAGAGTGAAAACATATGGTATCTGTCTTTCTCTGTATGACTTATTTCACTTAGCATAACACTCTCCAGTTCCATCCACGTAGCAACTATTTATTTATAATAATTCATATTTTCCATATATCAAATTCCTTCCAAAATATCATACCACCAAATCTTGGTAATTTGTGTTTATAGCAGGAGCCATCCATGCATCCATCCATTCAGTAAACATTTTACTTAGTGTTTTATATATGCCAGACACTGAACTGTGCTGAGAATAAATTTATGAACAAGACTCAAGGAGCCTCACACTCTAATAAGAAAGACAGATATGTAGGCAAATAAGTTTACATAATGACTATAGAAAATGTGTAATGAAGTCTCCAGCCTTGGGAAAAATAAACCTATCTACTTTTCATTTATCCATCCATCTGTGCATTTATCACATATCAATATTGAGTACCTACCCAATGACAGGCCTTGACCTCAATGTCAGGGATACAAGTTAAGTGAGACACAGCCCCTGTCTTCAAGGAATCCCACAATTTGGTGTGAGATCCAGATAAGTAATAACTACCTATAGCAGGAGATAGTAGAGGCATATGTCTAGTACCATGGCTGCACAAAGGAAGGAGTCATCAACTACCGGTGAGGATTCAGAAGAGGCTTCAAAGTACAGAATTTGATAGAACTGGATCTAGAGGGATGAGACAGTGTCAGTGAGCAGACAAGGAGAGAGGGTAGTCAAGGAAGAGGAAAAACTAACACTTTTCATTATCTCTGAATGTTTAGATGGAGGAGCTGTGTATTCACTCAGACCCTCTCTCAGTTTGAAATGCCCATGTGTGTGCCATGGGTTGAGTGATGACAGGTACCAGAACAAATGTTTGGATAAGTCCAGTCCTGTTTTCTAATTAATCATATTTAATTGGCCTGGTAGTTCTGGACTATAGCTTCAAATCCAAATTCCTGTGATGGCTTTCAAGGTTCTTAGTGATTTGCCTTCTTCTTGTCTATGCTGCTTAATTTCACCTTCTTCCTCTACCTCAGTCCTACATTATAGGACCAATCGCCTTTCTACCTGCCCCCCACCAACAATATCTCCTTATTCTCTAATCTCTCTTTGCCTTCTGACACCAGTCACACTTGCCTACTTCCTCTCTGCCAGTTGACAGTTTAGCTAAGTCCTACATCCTCTACAAAACTTTGACCTCTGTGGTCCAATGATTTCCTTTTTCTTTTTTATTTTTTTAGAAAGAGAGAGAATGAGCAGGCAAGAGAGGCAGAAGGGGAGAGAATCTTAAGCAGACTCCATGCTCAGTGCAAAGCCCAACCCAGGGCTCGATCCCACAGCCCTCAGATCATGACCTGAATGGAAATCAAGAGTAAGACGCTCAACCAACTGAGCTACTCAGGTGCCCTGGTCCAATTATTTCTATTTCTTTCGCCCACTTAAAAGTCTCCTTGTGTGTTAAACCTGTGCCATCTATTGCTTCCACAAATGGTTCAGATGAACAACTTTGCTAAAATCCCACTCTGGCTAGCCTGAATATACCTGGAATACCTATTATATGGAAATGGCACATATCATATCTTGCAGGACATCTTGGAATAAAGTTCATTGAAAAGTTTAATTAGCATAAAACAGTGTATGATGTTAGTAAATGTCTGCTGGCTAAAGCTGTGCAAGCCCTGTTCCCAAATACCCCATACTGTAATCACTTCACCCTGGGTTCACCATGTCTCAAGCAGTGGGAAGCATCTCCATTCAAACTTCATTATCTCCATCCACAGCCCACCTTCCTGACACCATAAGCTCAGACCCTGTCAGAAAGCACTCTGTGGTTCTACTTTCTGCTGTTCTGCTAGATGTTTTCAGAATTTATCAACCACATGCTTACTCTGAAACCTGGAGAAGAGTCATAATGCTCACAAATGTCTCTGAAGGAAATTTGGACCTTATTGCCTTTCTTTCACATCATCTTCTTTTCTTTCTTCCAGTTGTTTCTTCTCTCCTGTGTTAATCAGGGTAATGAACAAAAAATCCCCAAATATCAATGGCTAAAAGTTTTGAAAATATATTTCATGTCCATTTCACAGTTTGTGGTAGGTTGTGGGGATTAGGAAGCAGGTGTAGGCTCCACAGAGGCATCGAAGGGCCCAGGCTGATAAAGAGTTACATGGTCTGCCTGGGCAATCACATCCACTGGCTGGAGGGTGAGGAAGGGAGGCAAAAGAAACATGAATGGTGATGCAGGAAATTTTAGGAGCCATAACTGGAAAGGATAATATATCTCTTCCATCCACATTCCATTTGCCAGAACTCAAGCACGGGACCCCACTTAACTGCATGGGGACAGTGAGAAATGTAATTTAGCTATATTTCCAGGAAGAGAACAAAATGAGTTTGGTGAACAAACTCTCCATCTTATTTGATTAGGGAGAAATTTATATATATCTTTCGTTAGAGGTCTTTAGTCTTCAACCAGTCCAAGGAAACACACTTTGACCTGTCACACAATTTCAACAATGTGTTTGATGTCATCATATACATTCCAGTTACATTTGTAACCAACATCTTATAATTCTCAGATTGTCTCCCACGTGCATGTTAGTTCTTCAATAAGATTTCATGGTGAAAGGGGTGGTAGTGGGAAGGAAGCAGACTAGAAAGGGCTGTTTTTCATAGAAGGCGGGGGGGGTAGTTAACAACTTAGAACTTTGAGAAACCTAATTGAATGTCTATTGACAGCTTATGATATTACTAAATTAATCAGTTCAAGAACTTGAGAGGAAATGTATTTCTGAGCAGACTATTTATTTATATAGGAACAGGTAATTTGGATTCAGAAGCATTAAAACATATTTTAAAAACGGGAATGTAAGGTCTTAGAGGATGCACTCACGGTTTCACAGTTAGGGGATGACCCACATTTCCACTAGATGGCCCTATTTCAAAATATTACAAAGCTGAAGATGAACAGCTTTCTGATGACTTGCAACTCTCATACCTTTTCAAGTATTTAGGGCACTTCATTACCAATTGTAGCTGGTTTTTCTAAAATACTATTGATGTGGCAAATTTCATCTTTTAGTATGACATGGAACCTGTTTTGGTAAAAGAATTTAGCCCAAAGTTTTTTTAATAGAGACTATTTTGTTCAGAACAGATCATTTAAAATGAACAACCTGGCAGTACTTAAATGACAGCCTGTCCCCCAAAGTGCAGACTCAGCAGTGATGTCGGGAGAGTCCACAAAGCAACCCACGCTGTAAATTTCCCTTGCTCCAAGTGGATTTTAATACCAACACAGATTCTATTCCTCTTTTTTTTTTTTTCCGGCTCTATTTCGAGACACACATTTCAAAATCCCTAAGGTTATTCTACTATGTTGTATGAATTCTGACAACTCCAAATAAGTCAAAACCATCCAATTAAAATATTCTCTGAAACTAAAATGGGATGACTATAATAAAAAGCTGCAAACCCAGTATTTAGCAACTAGAGCCTGGTGGTTGCCATTAAAAAACATCTTGAGAATTGCTGACAAGAAAGAATAGAAGACACTAATGTCTCTTTTTCCTATCCATGCATCTGTTAATCCTGGCATCTTCCGCTATCAGGTGCTAGGTCTCAATGTAAGAAGGAAGTTCATCTAATTAAAAATAAAGCAACTCAAGGAAATGGATAGAGGCTCATTCCCTTCCCTCCCTTCTCCAACACTCAGTCCTGCTGAAAGGAGATCCAGGTTGAGGTTTCCTACCACTTCTGCTATCATCATCCTTCTAAGCAAATCTGATAGTAGCAACATAGGTTTGTTCCCAGAATCAAAGGAAGTCAACACCAGAGCCTTCTTTCTCCACTCCTATCATTCTTCTGGGCTCTTCCTACATTTAGATAGAGCCCTCACACTACACTCAACATTACTAAGTCATTCTAATACACATCAACAATTGTAGACGAGAAATCAGAATACTACATTCAGGCTGAAATAATCTCCCATCAGTGTTGTGGTCAGCTGGGTTATCTTCAATATTAAATTGAAAACATTTCCCATCCTGTTTCTCCCAAATTATGGCAGTCATGTATTTCCTTATCCATTAAATTTCAGACCACAAAAATTGCACATCTGTGTGTCCAGAGACTTGAGGGATTAAATACAGCCAAGCTAATGTGTGTGTAATTCCACCTCTGACCATGAAGTAACAGGCACTAGATTTACCTTTCTGCCTTAAACAATTAGAAAGTCAGAAAAAAATGGATGAAGTAATGTTTTTCAGACATTGAACAACAGGCCACAAAGGACTGAGAGAAGGGAAATAAATGAGATAAGCCTTATAATTGCCCCAGTTTTCTGCCTGGAAGAAATTGCTAGTACAGGAAGCGATAACCCAAACAGAACACAGCAGTATCACTGAGATGGGAAGATAAAGACTGAAGTTTGAAGGGGACAAGACAGCTAGACTTTCCCTCTGAAAAGAGAGAATAATAGAGCTCTGAAGTCCTCAACTGGGCAATGATCTCTGCATCTGAAGGAAAACTACCAGAGTAGAAGAAAGAGAAAAGAAAGAAGCCCAGGAAAGCTGTACACCAAACAGTGCCTGCAGCTCACACAGGGATGGAAACAGTTCATTTTCCTACCAGCCAGAGTGAAAAGAACTCAAACTACAAAAGACATCAGGCAGTGACCTGAGAAAAGTATTGCCCTCTTGGCAGTAGTGTTAACTCTGGATACATCCTTAGAAAGCTTGAAAGCAAACCTTGAAACAATCCAGTAAATTCCAAGTAAATTAGCTATACATTAGAATAAAAGTCCAATACTATGTAAGGCATAAAAAAAAATGCATCATCTAAAAAAGTAAATAACTCAATGTCCAGGATTCAATAATAATAATACAAATTACCAGGAGTGCAAAGGATCAAGAAAACAAAATCCATTAACGAGGAAAAAAAAATCAATCAATAGAAATAGAGCCCAAAGTGATGGAGATAATGAAATTAGCAGACAAGGATGTTTTTAAAAGCTATCACAAACATGTTCCATATGTTAAAGGAGGTAGAGAAAACATGAGAATGATCAGGAGAAAAAGGAAAGACATGAAAACAATCCATGGAACTTCTAGGCAATATGAATACAATATCTGAAATGAAAAATACAATGAATGAGAATAGCAACAGCTTAAACAGTATAAAATAAAATATTAGTAAATTTAAAACCCAGTAATAGGAGCTGTCCTGAATGAACACCACAGAAAGAAAAATACTGAAATAGATAAAGCATCAGTGACCTGAGGGACACTAAATCAATATGTAACATCGGAGTTCAGATACACTATAACATATTATAAATATAAAGACACAGAAGGATTGAAAGTAAAAGAATGAAAAAGGTATACAAGGCAAAAAACAGTATTTTCAGACAAAGTAAATTTCAGAACAAGGAATATTACCTGGAACAAAGAGACATATTTGATAATGATAAATGTGTATGTATCTAATAACAGAGCCTCAGATACATCATGAAAAATTCATATAAATGAAAGGAAAAATAAATAAATAGATAATTACAGCTGGAGACTTCAGCACTCCTTAATCAGTAGGTGATAGAAACAAGTAGCAGGGGCACCTGGGTGGATCAGTCGGTTGAAAATCTGACTCTTGATTTTGGCTCAGGTCAGGACCCCAGGATCATGGGATCAAGTCCCATGTCGGGCTCCACGCTGAGCATGGAGCCTACTTGAGTCTCTCTCTCTCTCTCTCTCTCTCTCTCTCTCTCTCTCTTTCTTAAAAAAACAAAAACAAACCTTCCCCAAAGAAAACTTCAGCCCTATATAGCCTCACTGGTGAATTCTATCAAACATTTAACAAAGAAATAATGTCAATTATATATAAACCCTTTGAGAAAATAGAAGAGGGAAGAACACTTCCCAAATCATTCTATGAGGTACCCTGATACCAAAACCAAAGACATTATAAGAAAACATAATTACACACCACCACCATCCCTTGTAATACAGACATAAAAACTCTGAACAAAATTTAGCAGATCACAACATGTATTATATAAAATGATAAAAACATCATGACTACATAGGATTTGTCCCAAGAATTCAGTTTTGGTTTATTCCTCAAAAATTGATCAATGTGTTAACAGACTAAAGGACAAAATCCATATGATCACTTTACTACATGAAGAAGAAGAATTTAACAGGATTTAACACCTATTCATGATTTTAAAAAAAACGATAGAACTCCATCAAACTAGGAAAATAAGAGAACTTTCTAAACCTGATAAAAAACGTCTATGAAAAATCTACAACTAATGTCATACTTAATGGAAAAAGACTAAATGCTTCACCTTAAGATCGGGACCATGACAAGGACGACTGCTCATTCCACTTCTATTCAATATAGTACTGAAGGCCCCAGCCAATTAAATAAGGTTGAGAAAAAAAAAAAATATATATATATATATACATATATATATATATATACAAATCAGAAAGGAAGAAGTAAAACTGTCCATATTTGCAGACCAACAAACTACTAGAAATAGAAATAATTAATTTAGCAAGATGACAGGATGAAAGTCCATATATAAAAATCACTAGTTTTTCTATATACTGGAATATAGTTGAAATAAAAAGCATGATTTCCAATAATATCAAAACTATTAAATACTTGGGCATACACTTAAAAAATATATGCAAAAGCTATACACTGAGAAACTATAAAACTTTGCTGAGAGAAATTAAGGACTTATATAAATTCAAAGATAAAGCATGTTTATGGAACATAAAATTAAATATTGCTGAGATGACAATTCTCTGCAAATTGATCTATAGACTCAACACAATTCCAGCCAAAATACTAGCAGGTTTTTAATGACATGTCAACTTTTACAACTTTGTGTCAATAGTAACAAAAAAATCTGATTTTAAAAAAATGGGTGAAAGTTTTGAATACACACTTTATCAGAGAAACATTACAAATGTTCAAAATCATTAGTCATTAGAGAAATGCAAAAAAATACATAATGCAATTGTAAAAAGAACAATAATGCCAGATGTTACAAGAAAGTAATCACAACACTCATACATGCTGGTGAGAAGGCAAAATGGTGTGGCCACTTTGGAAAACAGCTTGGCAGTTTCTTAAAAAGCTAAACATACATTTACCATAGCAATTCTACTTTTAGATTTACCCAAAAGAAATTAAAACATTTGTCTGCACAAAAGCTTGTACTCAAATATTTATAGCAGCTTTATTCATAATAGTCAATCATTGCAAACAACCCTAATGAATCAGCTGGTAAACGTGTAAACAAAGGATGCTATGTCCAGGTAATGGAGTACGACTCAGCAATGGACAATCTACTGATATACAAGCAGCGACATGGATGAATCTCAGAAGCATTATGCAGAGTGAAAGAAGCCAGACACAAAGATTACATCTTATATAACTCCATTTATACAAAATTCTCTAAAAGGGAAAATTATAGGGATAGAAAGCAAATCAGTGATTGCCAGGGACTAGAGGAAGGAGGTAAGAAATGACTGCAAAGGTCACAGGGAATTGTTTGGAGTGATGAAATGTTCTGTGGCATGATCATGGTAGTGATAACATGATTAGAGGTATTTGTTAGTATTCAATAAATTGTACACTTTAAATTGCTGGGTTTTATTGTGTATAAGTTATACCTCAATAAAACAGGAGTTTGTTGATTTGACTTTGTTTCTTACTATATAGAGAGGTCAAAAATCTGCAAGGCCCATTCCATAAGGATAGTGACAAAATATACATATATAATTTGGAATTCCAATGATGAGTCTCCTAGACAATTGGAAAGTTTCATCTGACAGGCATAGGTAGCTATACTGTTTTAGGGACAAGGTAGAGAGGACTGAATAATGGAGGTACAAAAGATATTCCAACATGTGACCTGCTTCAGATGCCTGGGATGGGGGTGAGTTGGGGAGATGTGAATTTCTCCAATGATGCTAAAATAGGCATCTCCCAGCCAACTCTATAAAGCAAGTTAACTTGTGGTTAAATCCACATACCCACCTGGAGAACCTATTAAGAGGCAGGGACTGAGCAGAGTGTCAGTCCCTAGGAAAAATCCAAAGATGACAGAAAAGGCATGTGTCCTTAAAGGCAAAACCAGGATTACAATACAAAAAATCAGTGCAGAGTGCTACTGAAATTTTGAGAGGAATCTATTCATCTAAAAAACATTTATTAAATACTAATTATATTCCAGGCACTGGAAGAGCATCTTCAAATACAATAATATGCGAGATAGCCACAGAACTCCCTCTCCTGGCGATGAAACGGCCATTCATAAATGTACTATTCAGCAGGATTCTTGGTTATAAAAATGAAACTGGCTCTGGTCAAGTAAGGAGAAAAATAACCTCCTGCAAGAGTATCAATCACCTCACAGAATTGATAGAAATACTAGAGAACCAGACTAAGGTAGGAACTGAAGGAAGCCAGACGTAGTCAAGACTCTACTAAAGAGGCTAATTATGGGGTTACTTTCCATCATAACACTGCCCAGCCAACTCTGCCCAACCAAGAATAATCCATTAGCCCTGTGGTTTTACAGCATTTCCTCAAGATGTATTTCTTGTCCAGGCTAAGATCATGCACCTTCCTGGATGTGGGGAGAAGAAATGGCCTTCTCCCCCTTTGTGTGTTTGTAGCAGGAACATGAGTCTTAGTTAATTGGGTGAAAAGGAGAGGAAAGTGTGCTGTAAGCAGAGGAAATGGAATGTTCTGAGGTCCTATGGTAGGGGGAAGCGTGATGCATGTCAGGCACTCAACGCAGGATGGACCATGCAGCATCACTAGGGCCACATTAGAGGACTTCAACTTTTCCAGGAGCAATGAGAAGCCATTATGAGATGTTAATATAGGAGTGACCATTGAATTTGTGTGTCAAATAGATTACTTCGCACTCTGGACAACAAGTTGGAAGGAACAAAAAAAACGGAAGCAGAGAGATCAGTTACTTGGCTACTTCAATGATCCAGGCCAGAGGATGATGCAAGTGGTGGCAGTGGAAGTGGAAACAGGAAGACAATCAAGAGCTATTTAGAAAGTATACAGGACAGGCTGTGATGACAGCAGATGTGGAAAGTGAGACAGAGGTGGATCTAGGATGACGCCTCCATTTCTGACTGGCCCAGCTGCACCAATGGTGGTGCCAATCACTAAGATAGGGAACACTAGGAAAGATTCAGTTTGGCAGGGAAAATCATGAGTGTTAGTGTTCAACCTGTTTAATTTGAAATGGCTTGAGACATCCAAAAGGCAATATCAGGTAAGTGAGAGGCCTCCAACTCAAATGAGTTAAAAAAGAAAAAAGGGGAGGGTTAATGATGCACATGATTGCAAAAGAAAGATCATGCAGATAGGTCATCAGACACAGCTGGAGACAGAAGCTGAAATAATTTTAACGTGGCTCATTTTCTCTCCTCATTTCCCAGAAAAGGCAATACTAATTCATTCAAATGAAAAATTAAAAAATTTCTTAAAAAAAAAAAACAAAACACAACAACTATGAACTGAAACATGTACCAGAATCAAGTAGGAAAGAAAGATGGATGGGTTGAATGATCTTCAAAATCTCACCCAACCCTAGGATTTTATTATATAATATAAGTTTTTGAATTGTTTAGAATGTAGATTTATTTCTATTCAAATAAATTGGTTCCATTTCTTTCTTAACAGTAATACCTTTATTTATTATTAGTATTATTATTATTTCAAACAAGCTATCTCAGTTTCCCTGACGTAAATATTTAAGAG
This sequence comes from Panthera pardus, assembly GCF_024362965.1. Classification (NCBI taxonomy): domain Eukaryota; kingdom Metazoa; phylum Chordata; class Mammalia; order Carnivora; family Felidae; genus Panthera; species Panthera pardus. The sequence goes on from NW_026526766.1 coordinate 54,682,286, forward strand.
GCAGTAATGATATGTTGGATAAAAGCATAAAATTTAAGGGCACAGAGTCCTAGGTTCAAATTCAATCAAACATAAATTAGTTGTGCAAATTTACACGATGTATTTCATGAGCCTCAGTTTTCTAGTTTTCAAAATAAGAGTAATAATAGTGCTTACATAATATTTTTTATGAAGATTAAAGGGGCTCTTGAATATTTAAAAAAAGGCAATGTGTAGGTGATTAGGTGTGAGCCTGGAACTCAGAGGAAAACTCTGCGTGGGAGATATAAACATGTGAATTGTATGTATGTCAATAATTGAAGCTATGTTATAGATGATATTACCTAGGCAAGGAGTATAGAGAGAAGAAGGGCAAAGCCTAGGACTGGCCTTGAGAAACTCCTGAATTAGATTTCCTGGGCATGTCAGAGTAGCAAACTTCTTGATGGGTTTTGAAACTGAGTAATTGGGTGGAGAAGGAAGGAAAGGGTATTTTGACAAAATGTGAACAATAGGAGAGAGGCCTCCTGGGAAAGAGGAGATGCTCACTGAGGCTGGAAGGTGCATGAGAGGGTGCTGGATTTTGAGGCTGACACAGTAGACACCGAATGATTGTGTATATCAAGAAATTTGGGCTTTCCTGTAAACAGTCCATCAGATTTTATAATCAGAGTAACAAAGTTTGTTTGTAAAGAGAAGATTTTTCCAAAAGGGAGAAAAAGGAGGTTAGCTAAGAGAAAGAAGAGCTTGGAAGCAAAAAGAACCAGTCAGGAGCTGTAAGGAGTTAAGAGCTCCTCTAAACCAGTGGCAGGGACATATGTGTGATATATGTGTGAGATATTTCAAAAGTAGCATCAGCAAGACTTGCTAATGAACTGAGTGTGAAGGAGAGAGAGAGATTGAAGGGGAATTCAGGCCCCTAGAGAATCAGGGAAGCATACATCAACAATTAATATCATTTGTGGACAGTCTGTCAGAGGAATCATAACAGAATCATCAAGTCTAATTAATGAGGTCATCCCATGAAGTTGGGCTAGAGGTAGGTCACAGTCTGTGGTACCATAAGATCCATTTTGCCTCTGAATTTCTTGGATGCTAAATCACAGATGGTGAGCGCAGCACTGATGGACTGTAGCCTGCATGACCAGGTAGACGGCAGAACTATTAACTAAAACAAGGAATACCACCCTACACTGTAAACACCTATAAAACATATACACTTCCTAGCATCTCAAAGAGCTGCTGGCAGCTGCATGAGAACATTAGTGCTAAGGGAAATATGGGAAGTAATTAAGATTCTAAGAGTAACCAGAAAAGGAAATGCTCCTGGAAGACTCTAATTTGTACACATGGATGTTTAGGAAAACAGAAGAGTGCCTGTTTGGGGAGAAATGAACCAGAATACTGGAAGGCAGGGGGATTTAAAGAGCAAACTCCAGTGCTTTTGGTTGGAGACCTTGAACCAATGAGCAAAACAGATCTAGCAATGTCTGAAGGTTGATGGGGCATGGGAGAAGGATGGCAGAGCAGAGTAACATTAATCTACATGTCTTTATATTTAAAGTAGATTTCTTGGGGCGCCTGGGTGGCTCAGTCGGTTAAGCGTCCGACTTCAGCTCAGGTCACGATCTCACGGTCCGTGAGTTCGAGCCCCGCGTCGGGCTCTGGGCTGATGGCTCAGAGCCTGGAGCCTGCTTCCGATTCTGTGTCTCCCTCTCTCTCTGCCCTTCCCCCGTTCATGCTCTGTCTCAAAAATAAATAAACATTAAAAAAAATCTAAAGTAGATTTCTTGTTGACCACATATAGTTTTGTTTTTTGATCCACTCTGATAATCTCTGTCTTTTAATTGATGTATTTAGACCATTGACATTTAGCAATTATTGATCCAGTTGGATGAATATCTACTATGTTTGTTACCACCTTCTATTTTGTTGGTCTTGTTCTTTGTTCCTATTTTTGTCTTCCATTTTTTCCCTGCACTTTCTGGTTTTAGTGGAGCATTTTATACGATTCCATTTTCTCTCCTTTCTAATCAATTATAATGAATACTACTTTTACTTTTTTTAGTTGTTGTCCTGAAGTTTGCAGTATACATTTACAACTTAATCCAAGTCCACTTTCAAATAACACCAATACACTTCACAAGTAATGTAAATACCTGTAATAATAAAATATTCCTTATTTTTTCCCACTCATCACATGTATCATTACTATCATTTACCTCACTTATACATAAATGATAATCATAAAATTCATTATTTTTTACCTCAATCTGCTGTTAGGTAAATTAAGAATAAGAAAAATGAAAGTTTTTATTTTATCTTTACTCATTCCTTCTCTAATGCTCTTCTTTACAGTAGAGCTGAGTTTCTGATCTCTATCATTTTGCTTCTCTCTTAAGAACTTCTTTTAATATTTCTTGCAAGTGAGGTTTACTGCAAATTCTCTCAATTTTTATTCAGTTAAGAAAGTATTTCTCCTTCATTTAAAAAAATTATTTACTTTTTTTTTTAGGTAGGTTCCATGCCCAGGGTGGAGTCCAACACGGGGCTTGAATTCATGCCCCTGAGATCAAGACCTGAGCTGAGATCAAGAGTCAGACCTTAACCAACTGAGCCACCCAGGTGCCCTTCTCCTTCATTTCTGAAAGATAATTTTACAAGATACAGATTTCTAGGTTACTGTTCAGGGGTTTTTTTCCCCTTTCAACACTTTAAATATTTCATTCTTCTCTCTTCTTGCTTCACTGGTTTCTGAGGAGAATCTGGATATAATTCTTACCTTCGCTCGATTCTTTCAAGATACTTTTCTTTAACTTTGCTGCAATTTGAATGTGATATGCTTAGGTGTAGTTTGGTGGGGGGCAGGAGGGACATTTATCCTATTTGATGTTTTCTGAGTTTCCTAGATCTGTGGCTTTCTGTGTGACATTAAAATCTGGGGAAATTCTCAGTCATTATTACTTCAAATATTGCTTCTGTTCCTTTCTTTCTTTCTTTCTTTATTCCTCAGATATTCCCATTACATGTATAAAAGAGGCAACCCAGGATTGAAGCCAAATTCTAATGCCAAAGCCCATGATTTTTCCCATGCTAATTTAAGAATAGTTTGCTAGCAAACATTTAACTTTAAGACATAAATTACTCAACTTGAAAAAGTACAGAAGCAAAAGAATATAAAGTGAGGCTGAGTGAACAAAACCAAACAAAACAACAGTGTATAGGGCTATGAGCAAGGGATGGAAATGGAGGAAAGACTACAATTACCAAACACTCAGCATATGTCAGGTTCTGAGGTCCAGTCTCAGTGTTGTTTTTTTTTTCTCTTTTACTTCTCCCAACAGCCCTGTGAAGCAAGGATTGTTATCTTTGTTTTATCAATGAGGCTATGGGTGATAGGGAGGGTTAATCTGATGCAAAATTGTCAACTTTATAAAGTTTGACTTTTAGCCTTTGGTTCCCATTTCTCACTCCCCTATTCCCAATATTCCAATCCTCCTCCTTCCTGATGCTCTCAACTAGGTGAGGTTTCCTTTGAAATTTGAAAACTGAATTCTTGACAATCTCAGAAAAAAAAGTTGATAGAACAATTCACCTCTTGATTGACTTGATTTTATAGTCAAAAAAGTGTATGGGTGTGTGTGTGTGTGTGTGTGTGTGTGTGTGTGTGTTTAAAATGAGTAATTCCTTCCTTCCTTTCTTCCTTCCCACCTTCCTTCCTTCCTCCCTTCCTTCTCACCTCCCTTTCTTTTCTTTCTTTCTTTCTTTCTTTCTTTCTTTCTGTGCATTTTAAAATGTTTGTCTTTTGCGTTGCAACTTGAATGACAACTTGACTTAGTACAGTAACATCGGATCCCACTTTCTTTCCAGCAGAAACTTGTAGATACTGAGATACTGCTTACCTGTCTTCTGTAGAAAAGTAAGAGGTCAGCCTGATCTTTCCCCCTGTTTCTGCTTGGATACCTTAGGAAAACTTTCTTTATCCCTGAAGGTAAATATCTTAATCAATGTCAATTGTTTTATATTAAATAGTTTCTGAGTCTATGGTGTACCCTTAAAATAGCAGATTTCATTCTTTGCCTCCAGAGAAATTTCCTTCATTATATTTCAGAATAATTCTTATCTTTTATTTTTGAGTATGCTGTTTCAGGGACAATAATTATCTATATTTTATGTCATCTACATATGAACACCTTACTTGGTCTCATTATTTTAATTTCTTTATAATTTTCTGCTGTGTTCATAGTGATTAGTTTAAGTCTCCAATTCTAGTCACTTCTTAGTTGTGTTTAGACTGTTCTTTAATTTCTAATTTATTTGTTAGATCTGTAATGTATTATTTTGGTTCCAATAGGTTTCCTTAGCTCTGCAATTTCTCTTTTATCTCTTTCTGTTGTTTCAGCATTTTGTCTTTGAGTTCTTATTTTAATGATAGCATGCTTTTATTAAGTTGTTTGGGTTTTTTTTTTTTAGCACTAAGGCAATCTGGGGAAATTTTCTTCTATTTTTTTGGTTTTTGTTTTCTTCCAGACTATTTCCTTTGTGTCTGTACTTTCTCTCTCTCCCTCCCTCTCTCTCTCTCTCTCTCTCTCTCCCTCTCCCTGTCCACCCCCGTCCCCTCTTGGTGATACATTTACAAAGTTGACATGTGGTTTATTTTGATTTGCTCTCAGTTTCTCTGATCTACAGTACTTTAAAAAATTTTTTTTTGATGTTTATTTTTGAGAGAGAGAGAAAAACATAGAGCATCAGCAGAGGAGGCGCAGAGAGAGGGAGACACAGAATCTGAAGCAGGCTCCAGGCTCTGAGCTATCAGCACAGAGCAGGAAGGGGGGTTCTGACCCTTGAACCATGAAATCATGACCTGAGCTGAAGTCGGACGCTTAACTGATGGAGACACCCAGGCACCCTGACAGTAGTTCTTCTTGACCTTCTTAGCTTCCCTGGAAACTACTTATTACCCCTCTGGACAACAACTTGGAGGCTAGATGTCATTTTCTATTTTCTTTTGTATATCTCAGATTTGAGAGTGGGAAGGAGAAGAGCCCCTCTGGACCTGCCTGCAGTCCTTGCTGGGATCCTGCACTGCCTTCCCCCTTCTGAGTCCCCATGAATATCCTTTACTGGGGCCAGTCTTCCCAGCAAGGGCCAGGCATTTCCTAATCCAAGGGTTCTGGATGGTTCCCCCAACTCAGCAGCGACCTTGGAGAATGGCTGACCCTGTCAGCACTTATGCCTCAGCCAGGATCTGTAGTGATGTTCGTAGTTTCTCACCTACTCATCCTTCTGGCCAATTCTCTTCAAGGTCAATTCAGGATACTGGAACTTTCCTCAAGTTCTTTTTCTGGGAAGCAGGTGTGATGAGCAAGATTGAGAGTCACTTTTCAATTTTGATTACTGCTGATGAATTTTTGGCCTTTTAAAAAGTGGTATTTTTGTTCATTTCATTAAGTCCTGGGGTGAGCTGGGATGTTATCTGATCCAACTGCCTTTGCCCCAGACTTTCAGAACAACTTTTAAGCAAGCACTGCTGGTGATTCCAAGCAGTGTGGTTCACACACCACGCTTAGATAAAAACCAAAGCACAATGCACAAAGACAAGGTAAAAATAAAATTAAGGATGGAGTGGAAAGCAGAGAGCCTTACTTCATACTGGTTTTAAATATTAAGATTGTTCCTAATTTTATATTTACTTAATATACTTATGCATCCAAGAGCTAAAAAGCGAAGGGGAGGAACACTTAAGTTTTTACCTTTTCCAATGTTAAAAAGCCCTGAAGGTAAACAGTTGCAGGTTTAAAACCTCATATATTAAATATATTTTAAAAAAGAAACCCAAAGCATGTTCATAATCACATAAGAGGGGCATTAAAATGTTTTCCAATTACACAATATCCTGTCCCCCAAGATGTCTCCTTCTAAAAGCAGCTCAGCTGAACATCTCTGCCTTTACCATCCTTCACATTTATCTTACAGAGTGAAACTAATTCTTTCATTACTTTTAGAGATTAATTCTGTGTGCTGACTTCAACAAGACTTGATGTTTTCCATTTGTGCTCAGCCACATTTTAAGCAACACCCTGGGAGATAGAGTCAGTGCTGTGTACAGGGATTTCACCACACAGTTCACATCGAGATCAGCAAAAGGGTGGAAAAATCCCTAGATGCAGTTTTAATTTTGTTGCCAGGGAAAACAACAACAACAACAACAACCAGTGTTCAGAGTCCATCAGGCTTAGCTTCTCTGATGCGCCTCTTCAAAATGCAATAGGCAGGAAACAGCACATCTTGGAGCCTGCCCCCACCTTGAATCACAGTTGCCAGCCAAGCCCAGGAGCCTGGTCCTTGGAGTTCAGCGATCACACTGCCCAGCGTTGCAGGTCATAGGTTCCTGCAGGCTGCTTATCTTCTTTTCAGCATTTGGCAGGTGTGTTTTTACCACTGACTTAATTCTCTGTGTTCCTTAGATGATTCACAGTTATTGCTCCACATGTCACTTTAACCTACTGAGCAAGTTTGCAAGAGTCGTTTATTCATTTTAAAGTGTAATAATGCCTCCTAGTCACAATGGCTGAAGAGGACACAGAGGCCAATGACCTTTACTATTGATTTCCTGAGATGTTTCACAATGACCAGTTAGGTGCAGGTATGGGGACAGAGTAGTATTTGTTAAGCACTCAGGAATCCAAATGCTGGCCCCACCAACTAACTGCATGACAGGGCAAGGTACCTACCTTCTTTGAACTGCAGGTTCCTTATCTGTAAAATGGGGATAATAATGGTACCAACTGGGAGGATATTTAAAAAGCTAATATATGGTGGGGGGGGGGGGGGCAGGGAAAGCCTGAGTGGCTCAGTCGGTTAAGCATCCGACTCTTAATTTTGGCTCAGGTCTTGACTTCGTTGTTCATGACTTTGGGTTTCGAGTTGGGCTCTGCACTATGAGCAAGGGAGCCTGCTTGGGATTCTCTTTCTCTCTCTTTCTCTGCCCCTCCCCCATTCACCAGATGAACTCTCTCTCTTTCTCTCTCAAAATAAATAAAAAAATTTTTAAAAAGCTAATATATGGGGGAACTTTTAGCCCTGTGCAAATGATGCAGCTGCTGAAGATGATTATCATCTTACTATTTTATTAGAGAAGGGTGATATAAAAGGTTAAAGTTGATACATTTAAATATTTTCTTGAATTGTTTTACCAACGAAAATGAATATAGTGAAGTACTTCTGAAACCAGATGCTTTTTATTTTCAAATTAAAAAAAATTATTTTTGGGGGTGCCTGGATGGATCAATTGGTTAGGTGTCCAACTTCAGTTCAGGTCATGATCTCATGGTTCATGAGTTCAAGCCCCACATTGGGCTCTGTGCTGACAGCTCAGAGCCTGGAACCTCCTTCGGATTCTGTGTCTCCCTCTCTCTCTGCCTCTCCCTCACTGGCACTCTATCTCTCTCTCTCTCTCAAAAATAAACAAACATTTTAAAAAATCTGAAATTCCTTTAAAAAATTTATTTTTAACTGTATAAAACCACCTTGCTTTATGGACAAGGCCACTTGCCTGAGGTCACAAAGCTGACAGTAGATAAAATTAACACTAAGCCTCCAATAACCTTAATTTAAATCCAATGTTCTTTCTACTGCCTTACTCTGCCTTTCCGTGTGTCATCATATTCATCGGTGGAGATTCTCAGGTTGTAGCCATGTTTCTACAGAGGCTTTCTACATATTGGTAACTTCTCATTTTGGCTGTTATAACAGACAACCCCAAAATAACCCTGGTGAAATGAGATTATTTGTCTTTCATGTTAAAGTTCAGGTAAGCAATCCAGGGCTGGAGTGGCCCCGCAACCATCAGAGACCCAGGCTTCCTCTATTTTAATGGCCTTCCCACTTCAGCACATGGTGACCATCTTTGGTTCAAGAGGGCTACTCCAATCTTTACCATCATCTCCACTTTGCAGTAAAGATGTGGAGAGTGGTAAAAGGTGGACTTAATTTTTCTGTTCAAGAGTACACAACGTTTTTGTCCATAGCCCATTCACCTCAACTTAGTCTTATAGTACATGTAGCTGCAAGGGGGGCTAAGAAATGTACTTTTTGGTTAATTCTATTTCTGTGTAAGAAGGGAAGACTGGATATCGGGGTATAATTAATAGTGTTTGACCATACACACACACACACACACACACACACACACACATACACACACACACACTAAGCTTTAAGTAGTGTGATATTTTTCACAAAAGTACTAGAACTTCTGGATTTTAATACAACAGCTGACATGTATATATAAGTTCTAAGCTTCTACAAGGGATAATTAATCTATTTCTTGAAATGTGGTTCAGGATAGCAGCTTTCACCTAATGATCTGGGAAGGTGGCATGGGGTACCACACAGTCTTTATAACACTTAGAGAGCCAACTGATAAAAAATAGACAATACCAAGTGTTGGTGAGAATGTAAAGAAACTAAGTCTTGCACTCTGCTGATGGGAATGCAATATGGTGCAACCAGTCTGTAAAACATTTAGCACTTTGTGAAAATGCTAAATATAGTCAGGGCGCCTGGGTGACTTAGTCTGTTAAGTGTGGACTTTGGCTCAGGTCATGATCTCGTGACTCATGAGTTCAAGCGCCTTGTGAGGCTCTGTGCTGACAGCTCAGAGCCTGGAGCCTGCTTCAGATTCTGTATCTCCCTCTAACTTTGCCCCTCTCCCACTCGTACTCAGTCTGTCTCTCTCTCTTTCTCAAAAAAATAAATAAGCATTTAAAAAAATGCTAAACATAAAATCACCTTGTGACCCAACAATTTCACTCCTAATTATCTACCCAAGAAAAATGAAAACTTATGTCCACACAAAGACTGTATACGAATGTTCATAGGAACATTAGCCATAATATCCAAAAAGTGGAAACAACTCAGATATTCATCAACTGGCAGATGGATAAATAAAATGTGGTATATTTATATATATATATATATATATATATATATATATATATCACATTTAAAACACCACATATTGTATGATTCCATTTATATGAAATACTCAGAATAGGCAAATCTACAGAGATAGGAAGTAGTTTAGTGGTTGCCTGTGACTTCAGGGTAGCAGAGTAGGGTGCTGATTGCAAATAAGCATGAGGGTTTTGTTTTGTTTTGTTTTGTTTTGTTTTGTTTTGTTTTGCTTTGCTTTTAGTATATGTGCTGCCAAAGCGAGTACAGTTGAGGGTGTGTGTGTGTGTGTGTGTGTGTGTGTGTTTGGTGATAGAAATGTTATAAAATTGTTATTGTAGTAATAGTTATACAACTCTGTAAATTTGCTGAGACTTATTGAATTGTATTATTTTTGAAGGAAAAATAATATAAAAACAGAGGGGGAGGCAAACCATAAGAGACTCTCAAAGAGAACAAACTGCGGGTTGCTGGAGGGAAGGTGGGTGGGGGGATGGGCTAAATGGGTGATGGACATTGAGGAGGGCACTTGTTGGGATGAGCACTGGGTGTTGCATGTAAGTGATGAATAACTGGGTTCTACTCTGGAAACCAATACTACACTGTATGTTAACTCATTTAACATTAAATAAATAAATTGAATTTAAATAAATAAATATTTAAATAAATAAATATTTAAATTGAATTTAAATACATAAATTAAAAAGACAAAAATTGAAGTATAATTAATATACAATGTTATATTGGCTTCAGGTATACAATACATAAATTGCATGCTTTTAAAAGGCCAGTGGAAGTAACATGCATACCCATATATCTTCAACTGGGTTAATTCAGCAGGACCAACCTAGGTCCAGGGACAATGTAGGTACTGGAGATACCAGAGATAAAAATACCTATTCTCCTGTTTGCCAAGGGCTCACATCTTACAGGTTGTCAAGGAAAATTTCACTGAAAGGATTTTTTGATTCCATATAGTGGATTGGATAAGTTAAGTAGAACATTTAAAATTTCATGATTTTCAAAGTGTAACACAGATTCTACTGATAGTTATTCTCCTATTTGACAAGTTCGTGACTTTTTTTTTTGACAAGTTCATGACTTTTTACTTCTCATATATTCATGTTCATAGCATGACTGCTTCAGATCTGATAACTTTACCTCAAATGGTGTCTTTTGTTTTCTGATAACCATGTTCAGGCCTCCTCCTTTTTTTTTTTTCTTTTTTAGAGAGAGAGAGCACTGGGAGAGAGCAGAAGGAAAGAGAGACAGAGAGAGAGAATCCCCAGGCAGTCTCCACACTCAACATGGAGCCCAACATGGGGCTTAATTCCATTACCCTGGGATCATGACCCGAGCTGAAATCAAGAGTTTGATGCTCAACTGACTGAGCCTCCCAGGTGCTTCCACATTCAGGCCTCTTGAAATATACTCTTAAATGAATTTGTTCTCAGTCCCCAAAAGGAATGAGATGGGTGTCACCAGATGTCCCCTAATGTCTTCTAGATGTAGTCTTCCATGAGTCTAAATGTGTTTTTCATTTGCTGTGTAACCTGGGAAAATCTAGAATTTGAGGATATACCTGAATAGTTGCTGGGGAAATTAAGTGGTTAAACAAGCCATGGCCTGTGCAATACTCAGGGATAGAAAAAGGTGAGCCAGGAGAGTGGCAGCAAGCAATGGGAATAGAAAAACCAAGAGTCCATCACTTTGAACTTTTGCATGGAGAATAAACATGTATAATTTAAGAGGGTACAGAGGACAGTGAACCAAGCATGCTAACAACAGCAGTGTTCAGAGTATATTCCCAAAGTCTGTGAGGTCTGTGAGACCAAACCACACTGTGAGAAGAGATATTACTTATCATTCATTCATCCATTTATTCTTCACATGTTCACCAACAAATATGTTTTGATTCCTCCTATTGCTAGAAGTAAGGATGCTCCTAAGAGCCCTGACTTGGCTTCTGGGTCATCTCAGTATCTCATAAACTTTATCCTTCATTTTTTTTTTAATTTTAAAGAGTCTATGTCTTCTTGAATTTTATGAAAAAAATTAAGATGAGGTTTAAAATTAGTTCTTTGTGCCTGCAACAAAACTTTACAGAAGGTATTACCTTCCCATGTTTCTTGAGCACTTTGTTTCCCTCACTACAGTATTTCAGAGTACTTTCCAAGTTCACATACATAGCCACAATGTACAACTTTAGGCTTAAATATGACAAACAAAACATTAAATGACCATAACTGATTCAGTTATCTAGTATGAATACCAATAACAAAATTCAAAAAATGATCAGAGAATTCCCTCCAAAAGAACCCCCTAGCCTCAGGTAGCTTTGTGGGTAAGACTTTCAAATGTTCAAAAAACACATGATTCTCATCCTTTGTTAATTGCTTCAAAGATTTTTGTAAAAACATGGAGACTTATCTAATTAATTATTAAAAACTAAAATTATATTGGTACCAACACTTAAAACAATCACAGCAACTATAAACCAAACTTACATATCAATATAGATGCAAAAATTGGGTAAAATAGCTACAAATTAAACTTTAAAATGTATTTAGGGAATTTCAAATAGGATTTCCCCAAGAAATGGGAAGATTTTTTTAATATTAAGAAATATACTAACATTGACATTTGCGACAAACTAAAAATAGCCACAAATTCCTTGACATTCTTCCTATTGAGAGGAAGGGTCTATTTGGCCTCATCTTGAATCTAGGATGACCCATGACTGCTTTGACCAGTTAGAATGATGGAAGTAACACTATGCCAGTTCTGAGTCTAGCCTTTGAGAGGACCAGCAGCTCTATTTTGGTTTCTTGGAGCCTGAGCCACTTGTAAGAAGTTGGACCACCTTGCTACAGAGTCCACATAGAGGCTCTGAGGCTACACAGAGAAGCCAACTGAGCCCAGCTGAGCACCCTAACAGCTATCCCCACCAAAATGCCAAGCAGATGAGTAAAGCCATACTGAACCCTCTCCATGTGCCAGCTCCATACCATCAAATGACTCCAGTCAACATCATATGGGAGAAGAGTCATCTGGCTGAGTCCTGCTTAAATTCTTAACCCACAAAAATCACAAGATATAATAAGATGGTTGTTGTTTTATTTTGGGTAATTTGCTAAACAATTGGATAAACAATAGATAACTAGAACAACAGCCTGACAACATGTGAACTAACAATTCACATAAAAAAGAAAATACCTAATTTATATACACAAATCTTTACTCTTATAAGCACAGCATAGGGAAACCAACATTGTTAAACTAATTTTGGGTGAAGTTTAAGTGAGCTTTCTGAAAGGTAATTTGGCAATCAATATGCATTCAAATATAAAATTTCCAAACTCTTGATCTACAAATTTCACTTCTAGGCATTCCTTCTAAGGAAATAACCCATTAAGGGCACAATGATCTATGTGTAAAGATATCTCTTATAGAGTTATATATAACAGAGAAAAATTGATAACAGTCTAAATACTCATCAGCATAGGGGACTAGTTAAATTAAATATGCACATCCCTCCAATGACATTGTATGAAGGAATTAAAAGGGATGCCTGGAAGATACAAACCAAATTGGCTATAATGTTTATCTCTGTGCCCTAGAATTATGGGACACTTTCACTTTCTGCTTTACACCCTGCCCCATGATATATTACTTTAAAAAATATATAAATTAAAAAAATAAAGGTACAGTATTTGAAAGGATTCTTCTGTGTGGTTCAGCCTAACTGGAGTTCTTCTCTGGGGCTTGGGACCCATCCTCAGAGTCAAATAAAAACTCTCCAGTTGCCAGGCTTGTCCTCTGTGTATATATGCTATTTCTTCTTCGGATCATGCAGGGACTGGTATTTGGTAGAGACTAGGATTCAAGTGTTCAGCCTCTGATATCCTAGCCATCTGTCTCTCAATTTATAAATATCTATTGGCACCCAGAGATATAACTATGTATGTATACATGCCATCTACAGTTTGAAATTGTAAGCGGAATAATTTCATACCTCTCAGGCAGCCCTGGAATTAACAACTTAATATGAAGATCTTTCTCTACTTAAATTCTGAATCTGTATCATATCATTAACCAATGTTTTCATTACCCTACTTCCAGCTCCTTGACTGGGTTTCTTTTAGGGTACCAGGTTCCCTGTCACTTACCTCTGTGTTGCATGTGTTTGTTTCTTTGTGCTATTCACAAAGTTGAACACAAGCAGGCTGAGGTATTGTCATACTCAGATCAGCAGTCTCTGGCCTTCCAATGCTTCCAAGCATTTCCAAGTTCTTCTCCAAATCTTGCTTAAACCTACTCCAGTTATCTGGAGAACTGGAGAATCCTTTCTTTTTGGGATTGACTTTTTGGGATTAACATGTAGCCATGGTAACAACTGAGTGTTGGTGATAAAAAGAAGCCTTATTTGGAAGAAAACTCTTATTGTCAAAGCAGCTGTGTGTGTGCGTGTGCATGTGTGTGTGTGTGTGTGCGCCTTATCTGTCTGAATCAATTATTCATTCCATTATTAAACGGACTTTCTTTTTTATTTTTAATTTAAATTCAAGTTAGTTAACATACAGTGTAGTTTTAAATTCAGGAGTAGAACTGAGTGACTCATCTCTTACATATGACACCCACTACTCATCCCAACAAGTGCCCTCCTTAAATGCCCATCACCCATTTAACCCACGCCACGCACCCACCTCCCCTCCAGCAATCTTCAGTTTGTTCTCTGTATTTAAAAGTCTATTATAGCTTGCCTCCCTCTCTGTTTTTATCTTATTTTTCCTTCCCTTTTCCTATGTTCATCTGTTGTGTTTCTCAGATTCCACATATGAGTGGAATCATATGATATCTGTCTTTCTCTGACTAACTTATTTTGATCATGACCTGATTATATTATTAGTATAATACCCTCTAGTTCCATCCATGTTGTTGCAAATGGCAAGATCTCATTCTTTTTTCATCACCAAGTAGTGTTCATTTTACATATATATATATATATATATATATATATATATATATATATGTGTGTGTGTGTGTGTGTATACATATATATATGTGTGTGTGTGTATATACATATACATATATATTATGTATATACATATATATGTATATGTATATACACACACACACCCCACATCATCTTTATCCGTTCATTAGTTGATGGACATTTGGGCTCTTTGCATAATTTGGCTGTTGTTGATAGCGCTGCTATAAACATTGGGGTGCATGTGCCTCTTTGAATCAACATTTTGTATCCTTTGGATAAATACCTAGTAGTGCAATTGCTGGGTTGTAGGGTAATTCTACTTTTAATTTTCTGAGGAAACTCCATATTGTTTTCCAGAATGGCTACACCAGTTTGTATTCCCACCAATAGTGCAACCCACCAATAGTGCAAGAGGGGTTCCCTTTCTCTGCATCCTTGCCAACACCTATTGTTGCCTGAATTATTAATTTTAGCCATTCTGAAAGGTGTGAGATGGTATCTCATTGCAATTTTGATTTGTATTTCCTTGATGATGAATGATATTGAGCATCTTTTCATGTGTCTGTTAGCCATCTGGATGCTTCTTTGGAAAAGTGTCTATTCATGTCTTCTGTTCATTTCTTCACTGGATTATTTGTGTTTTGGGTGCTGAGTTTGATAAGTTCTTTATACATTTTGGATACTAACTCTTTATCCAATGTATCATTTGCAAATATCTTCTCCCATTCTGTGATTGTCTTTTACTTTTGTTGTTTCCTGCACTGTACAGAAGCTTTTTATCTTGATGAGGTTCCAATGGTTCATTTGTGCTTTTATATCCCTTGCCTCCAGCAATATGTCAAGTAAGAAATTGCTGTGGCCGAGGTCAAAGAGATTGCTGCCTGTTTTCTCCTGTAGGATTTTGATGGTTTCCAGTTTCACATTTAGGCCTTTCAGCCATTTTGAATTTATTTTTGTGTATGGTGTAAGAAAGTGATCCAGTTTCACTCTTCTGCATGTCACTGTTCAGTTTTCCAAGCACCATTTGCTGATGAGACTGTCTTTTTTCCATTGGATACTCTGTTCTGCTTTATCAAAGATTAGTTGACCATACATTTGTGAGTCCATTTCTGGGTTCTTTATTCTACTCCATTGATATATGTGTCTATTTTTGTGCCAGTACCATACTGTCTTGATGATTACAGCTTTGTAATATAGCTTAAAGTCCAGAATGTGATGTCTCCAGCTTTGGTTTTCTTTTCTTTTTTGTTTTTTAAATGGTTCATTTATTTTTCAGAGAAAGAGAGACAGAGTGTGAGTGGGGAAGGGGAAGAGAGAGAGGGAGACACAGAATCTGAAGCAGGATCCAGGCTCTGAGCTGTCAGCATAGACCCCAAGGTGGGGCTCAAACCCACAAACCAGGAGATCATGACCTGAGCTGAAGTCAGAGGCTTAACCGATTGGTCACCCAGGTGCCTCACCAGCTTTCGTTTTCTTTTTCAACATTACATTGGTTATTTGGGGTCTTTTCTGGTTCCATTCTGTGAAGAATGCTGGTGTTTTTTAAATTTTAGTTATTTATTTTTTATTTTTGAGAGAGATAGTGCATGAGCAGTGGAGGGAGGGAGACACACACACACACACACACACACACACACACACACACAGGATCTGAAGCAGGCTCCAGGCTCGAAGCTGTCAGCACAGAGCCCAATGAGGGGGTCAAACCCATGTGCTGTGAGATCATGCCCTGAGCCGAAGTTGGACACAACCGACTGAGCCACTCAGGTGCCCCAAGAATGCTGGTGTTATTTTGATAGGGATTGCATTGCATGTGTAGATTCTTTGGGTAGTATTGACATTTTAACAATATTTGTTCTTCCAATAAGACAACAAAAAGAAGTAAAAGGCATCCAAATCAGCAAACTTTCACTCTTTGTAAATGACATGATACTCTGTATGGAAAACCCAAAAGACTCCATCAAAAAACTGCTAGAGCTGACACATGAATTCAGCAAAGTTGCAGGATACAAAATAATTGTACAGAAATCGGTTGCACTTCTATCTACCAATAATGAAGGCAGAAAGAGATATCCAAGGAATTGATCCCAATTATAATTATGCCAAAAACCATAAGATACCAAGGAATAAACCTAACCAAAGAGGTAAAAGATCTGTGCACTGAAAACTATAGAAAGCTTATGAAAGAAATTGAAGAAGACGCAAAGAAATTGAAAAACTTTCCATGCTCACGGATTGGAAGAACAAATTCTGTTAAAATGTTGATACTGCCCAAAGCAATTTAAACGGAGCTTCTTCTTACACTGTCTGTATTAGAAGCAGGCTGACGCATATTTAGAAGAGACCTCAAGTATTCAGAATGGAGAAAAAGCAATCCAGATGAAGCTGGAAGCATTGAAGAGTAGACGGGAGACCGACAGGATAGTAATGGCACTCCTTCGAGGAGACAGTGAAAGGTAAGGAAGTCAGCCAGTGATTTGATTTTAAGGAGTTACCAGTCAAGAGCTATTTTCTTTTCTTCATAAAAATAGAAATATCTTAATTTTTCTTGAATACATGTTTGTGGCTAAAATTCATATAATACAAAGGAATTAATAGCCCCCTCATATCTCCTGTTTATAATCCCATACCCCTAGAGATAAATACTGTTACCAGTTTATTCTATACACTTACAGATACTTTATACATATATGGTTTACACACACACACACACACACACACACACACACATATATTTGTGCTATACAAGTGTGTGTGTGCATGTGTGAACATATTTAATCTTTAAACACAAATGGGATCTGTACCAGTTAGGATTAGATTTGGCTATATATAGCAGAGACTCTTTTTTTTTATATGAAATTTATTGTCAAATTGGTTTCCATACAACACCCAGTGCTCATCCCAACAGGTGCCCTCCTCAATGCCCATCACCCACTTTCCTCTCCTTCCCAGCCCCTTCAACCCTCAGTTTATTCTCAGTTTTTAAGAGTCTCTCATGGTTTGCCTCCTTCCCTCTCTAACATTTTTTTTCTCCTTCCCCTCCCCCATGGTTTTCTGTTAAGTTTCAGGATCCACATAGGAGTGAAAACATATGGTATCTGTCTTTCTCTGTATGACTTATTTCACTTAGCATAACACTCTCCAGTTCCATCCATGTTGCTACAAAAGGCCATATTTCCAGAGACTCTTAAAAATACAATTGAATGAAATAAATGTTCATTTCTCTCTCACAAGATAACAACAACAAAAACAAAAACACAAACACAAAAACAAAAACAAAACAGGAGGTAGGTATTCCAGAACTAATATGGTGGCTTCATAGTCATCAAGAACCTGACACCTTCCATTTTCTCATTCTATTGTCCCTACAGTGTGATTCTTATCTTCATGGTACAAAACGGTCCAAATTTCAGCCATTACATTCCAAGCAGCTGATTGGAAAAGGTGAGGAATAAGGATACAACTGTCCTTTTTAAGGAAGCTTCTGATTATACCTCATTGACCAGAATTTAGTCATATGGCCACATTCTTGCAAGGCAGGCAGGGAATACACCTTTTAGCTGAGTGACATTGTGCTTAGCTAAACAAAAGAGTCCCTTGATTCAAAGAAGTAGGCTATTTGGCAGGCAGCTAACATTCTCTCCTGATGTCATACTGTTTTTAAAGTTCTGAAACCTGGCTTTACTGCTTAATATATTGTGAACATTTTCTACTTTTAATAGCTGAATAATATTCTATTATGTGACTGTTACATGACTATTCTATGCCAGAACTGGTTTAACTAAGTCCCTGTCAATCAATGAGTATCTCAGTTGTCTTCTTTTTTTTCTTTTTTTCTCCCCCCTCCCCCCAAAAGATACTTTCTACTCCTGTAGGCAAAAACCATAGAAGACAATTTCCATGATATCATTAACTTCTGGTCTGTCACTTCTCTCAACATTTCTAACTTTGTTCTCAATTCAATGTAATGTGTACTTACTAGCAGGTACCTTTCTTTCCCATACTTTATACATAATGCTTCCTGAGGCTCTGACCACAGCTCCTTCTAGTCAACTCCTGTGGCTTCAAATCTCATCCTTCTGTTAGTGGGCTCTATTGAGTACATAATCTTTAGCCCATTTCTAGGAATTTGCCCTACAGATATACTTTCAAATGTCAGAAGATATATATCCAAGAATGCTCATAAACATTATTTGTAATAATAGCAAAAACGACCACAAAGGCAGGGGGAAAAAATCTTATTTTTCATTAGGTGAGTCAAATAAATTATGGCACACTTATGTAATGGGATACAATGCAACCATTAAAAACCATTGATCTATGTATACTACTATGGAAAGCTTTTCAAGACATGTTAGTGGGTGCAAAATAAGATGCAAAGCAATATATATATATTATATATGTTATATAATATATATGTAATATATATATTACATATTCTGTAAAACTTGACCT
This sequence comes from Panthera pardus, assembly GCF_024362965.1. Classification (NCBI taxonomy): domain Eukaryota; kingdom Metazoa; phylum Chordata; class Mammalia; order Carnivora; family Felidae; genus Panthera; species Panthera pardus. Next base: position 54,700,671 of record NW_026526766.1, read on the forward strand.
TAATATTATAAGTAAAGTCCAAAAAATTTCAGTGGTCCAAGATGTGAGTTTCCTTTACTGTGAGGTTAATGAAATGACCCCTACCTGGAGTTAAGGTCCAGTATGGGGACCCAAATCCTATCTAGTCCTAACTACAGTTTGCTGCTACCTGGTGGCAGTAACCCACTCCAGTTTAAACATTCCTGGGCTGCAGTTTCTGGAATAGCAGTAGTGCTTCCAGACATCTTCTGATTAACTGGCTCCATTTTACCCAGGGATATTGGGCCTAGAAAATAATGAGAATGTAGAAACCCATTTTTTGCCTTCCCATTTCCTGAGATAATAGGGCAGTCTGTTGACTTCCTTTCTTTCCCACTCACCATATCTCACCTCCCTGCCTGAAAGCCTGGCTGAGATAGAACATGAGCTAAATTCATTGTATCAGAATCTAAACTCCCCTGGGGCCACTCTGCCACTTACATTGCATATACTTATATTTAGTATGTTGCACAGTTTTCTTTACATTATTATGTCTTTCTAAAAGTAAAATTAGTACGAAAGTAAAATTAGCAAAATATGAAAAGATAAGCTACAGTTGAAATCACTTGATTAATAGTATTTAAAACACACACACACACGCACACACACACACACACACACACACACACACAATGCCTATCAAACTGCTGATGCTGGAGGAGGGTTGCCCCAAGGGGGCAATGAAGAGATTGACAAAAAGTTTTCCGCAGTCCTAATCAGATCCTAATCAGATCCTAATCAGATCTCTTCTCTGATGACAAGTGACACAGAAAGGACATCAACTGGCCTTACCAAAAAGCTAAAGAGAACACTTATTGATTCAAAGACCCTCATCCAAAGATGACCCATGTCCCAAACTTGCCACTTATTATCTCCACTTCCCAATGGATACCAAGAACCAGGATGATATGGGGGGAATTAGGAGTCTTAAAATGATTCCTGTGTATCTAAAAGACACAGAAATCTGGAAATGAACTTGTGGAAGACATCCCAGTGGATCACAGTGAGGTCACCTTCATACCACCACTTCAGGGTGACACCAACAGGCTGACCACCCTGGTTTTCTGGTTACCAGGCCATAGTAACTGTGTGGTTGACAGAATGTATGAGTAGCAGACTATATTGCAATGACTCAATACAAAGACAATCACAGACACGAGATACGGCGTATTACTCAGATGTCTGTTGAAAATTGGAATCCACGGTTGAGTGGCTTTGTGTCTTAAGACACTTTTTTCTCACTTCTTGTACTTGAAGAAATAATATTCCCACTTTTTCTTGATTCCTTTTCTTCTTGTTCTGTTGTGCTTAACAATTATATTAAGAATTGCTTCTCTTTTTCTTTGTTTCCCTTAGGAAATTAATAATATGTGTTTAAATCAAAAGACATACAGATCACTTTTTAAAAATCATGTGGTAGTAATAGTTAATAATAGAAATACTCTTTAAGCAAAGCAGTTATTTAGGTTTTTTTAAAAAGGCGATTGGTGTGTGTGTGTGTGTGTGTGCGCGCATGTGTGCTTTGCAAATGGGAATTCATAGCAAGAATTCATGAGAATTCTTCTGGGGATTCTTCTGTTATTCTCAGCAACCTTATTTCTCAAAATTTTTCTTTATTGAAAAATTCTATTTAAAATATAAATATTGTCCATTAGAGTGGAGTTATTAATCCATAAATAGAATTTAATCTCTCCAAATCATGGTTTATAAATATTCACGTGTAGGTTGAATATAGTTTTTAAGTCAGGTTTTATTTCTGTATATGGAAATAAATGATTTAAAATTATCCTATTCAACTCAGGGCAAAGACGTATGAAAAACTACATTGGCTTTAGGATATGTAAATTGGAGCACTTTCAGATTATTTTTTGAATATTTTGGGATGGCTAACTGATGAATGTATAATACAAGCAATTTGTATTTTAAATTTACATGTGACAACTTTTTTATGCTTAGTCATACATAAGAAACATGTTTTAAGGTGTGTCTGGGTGTGTCAGTCATGCATCTGACTCTTGGTTTCAGCTCAGGTCATGGTTTCACAGTCTGTGGGTTCTAGCCCCATGTCGGGCTCTATGCTGATAGTGTGGACAGAGCCTGCTTGGGATTCTCTCTCTCTCTCTCTCTCTCTGCCCTTCCGCTGCCCTCACTCTCTCAAAATAAATACATTTTTAAAAAATTTTTAGAAAAAGAAACATGTTTTTAATAACAGCAATAGCAATAAAAACTCATGAATTTTAAACTGAAACTAAAACTGAAACTATTTTTTGGGGGTGCCTGGATGGCTCAGTCGGCTAAGCATCCAACTTCAGCTCAGATTATGATCTCACAGTTCATGACTTCGAGACCCACATCAAACTCTCTGCTCTCAGCACAAGCCTGCTTCACATCCTCTGTCTCCCTCTCTCTCTCCCTCTCTCTCTCTCACACAAATAAATGAACATTAAAAAACACTGAAACTATTTTTCAAGTGAAATACTTACTGAATACAAAACATCCCAAATGATTCAGTCACCCCTTAGCATCAAGTAAAACTGAACATGATTTGATTGTCCGTATGCAAGTCTCCAAACAAATGAAACAACGTTTCATTCCTGCTTATTCCCACCAATAATTTATAAAAATCAATGTCAATACTCAAGGCTAAACAAAACAAAATAAAATCAAAATCATCAAAACATAGGAAGAAAGAAGGGCTTGTATTCTGGGAGGGAGAGGGAGAGGGAGAGAGGGAGGATAGAAACAAACTACAGGTAGCAACAACAGACCAATAGAGAAAACTTAACTGTGTATCTTTAACATCCTGAATACAGTTACTGTTCAATGAAAACTTGAAGCAGCAAGAACATGAAAGTCAAACAATAGAATCTTTCTTGTTAAGAAAAAGGAAGTAAATGGGAAACATCTTTCCTCTGGACAAAACAGATACTAAAACAGCTGTTGGTCATAATGTGGCAAAAGGAGGGTGGATAGATGATTTGGAGCCGCACATGTGCCCCCAACTCTCCTGAATTCTGATACTTCACTCCCATCCCCAACAATCCTTCCTTTATGTAGTAAGCTCTCCCCAGGAGAGCTACTATTACTCATGGAAATGAACCAAATCCTCCAAGTATACTGGAACAGAAAACATAGTTGCTCATCACTCTTCTAGGGCATCTGTACATAAAAACGTCTGCTTCCTTACAGGGGAAAACAATGAAAGCAAAAAATAAATTCTCTAGGAAGCAAAGTATGCAAAGACCAAGATCTTTGAAATTTGTAATTAACAATTAATTTTTGTTCTTGGATACACATCCCATTAATCTAAATAATTTGGCATAGAATCTAGAACATAGTAGGCATTCAATAAATATTTGTTGAATACATGAATGAATAAAAATATATCACATAGCTAATATTCAAAAACTGAGGACATCAAGGTTATTGTTTCTCTTCCAATGAATTAAGTATGGCTCCTGCCACAGCAATTCTAGTATAGCATTCAGTACACTTGCGGATACTAGGAACTAACGTTAGTATCTTAAAAAGAAACCAAATCTGTACACAAAGCAAATGTGTATTGCGCACCCACCATGTATAAGGTTCTGCACTTGGCAATGCTGGGTTGCTACAAGAACCGTAGAACAAGGTCCTACCCTCAAGCTACAAGTCTATTTCTCTTTCCTTCTGTGGGTAATGTGAAACACTGGCCAAATTAGTGAAGCAGCTAAGTCCGCAGCAAATGCCCTTCCTGTGAAAACATCCTTGGCTGTCTGGCTGTATCATGGGTGGCGGAGGGGGGGGGGGCGGCCCCCACCCATGGGGGGTGGGAGGGGGCCCTGAGCCCAACCACAGGTGACAGACAGCAGGAACATCTGGAAAAAGCATGAAGTCAGATGAGGTACTGAGAGGGCCACAGGGAAGGGAGAAATGTAAGTGATAGGGCTGCCCGCTCTGCCCCGAGTTAAAAGTTTATCATCCTCTCCCTCTTAAGAGCTCCCGTGTTTCATCAGCCAACCACAGAGGTGACTGAAATGTCACACCAGTTCTGAAAGGGTCAAAAACATAGTTTTTAAACTATGTTTCAAAAAACATCATTTTTTTTAAAAAGTGATTCTCCTTGTAAATACTCCTGACTAGTAATCCATTGTGTGTTCATAGCAATTTGTTCATTCATTTGCCAATTGATAAATGTTTATGATTTTTTCCAATTATGAATAAAGCCACTTAAACATTTATGAACAGGTTTTTGTGTGGATATACATCTTATTTTCTCTTGAGTAAATAAATATCTAGAAGTGGAATTGCCAGGTCATCTGGTAAGTATATGTTTAACTTTTTAATAACTGCCAAACTGTTTTCTTAAAGTGGGTATACATTTTGTATCCCTACCAGTGATGCATGTGAGTTCCAATTGGTCTGTCTTCTCACTAGCACTCTGTGTGTTATAAGTTGCTTTTTTAATTTTTTATTTGATGGGTAGTGATATGTTGTATTGGTTTTAATGTGCATGTCCCTGACAACTGATGATGTTGAGTATCTTTTCATATGCTAAATGGAGAGGTGGTCTGGAATTATAGTATTTTCCATTTCTCTTAAATCTTCGTCTGCCTTATAATATTTGATTGTTGGCTGGACAAATGAAAATTATATTTAGTGATAGTGTGAGACCCAACAAACTATCCTTTTTTCTCTGCAAAATACCCAGTACTTTAGCAGTCTGGGACAAAGCTTTGAGGGTTTTTTTGCAGGCTGGAAAAACCCCATGCTTCCAGGTTGTGGCCTTTGAGTGTCTCAAGAGGAACAGATATTACAGTAGGGCCTCTCTGTCTTTGAGGCGGTAGAATACCAATCCTCAAACCTTCATGCAACTGAGTTCTCAAAACCTTTGTTCTATGTCTCAGCTGCTTCCAGTGGTTTGCCAAATGTCAGCCCTAGGGTTCCAAAATACAGTGTGGGTCATTTCTCAAGTTCTCAGTGTAGCTCTCCCTTTCAGTTTCCTTTTGACTACCAGTAAGTCCTCCTTTGGTTCACCTTTTTGAACTCTAATCATTTCCTTGTTCTAATTTCTTACTATCTCATTTGGTCTCCAATGCTTGCATGAAAGTGTGTGTGTGTGTGTTTCAGCTTTTTTAATTTCCTTCAATGGGAGGTACAGTTGGAATTATATAGTCTGCCAGTCCTTGAATCTCAAATAATTGGGAGACCAAAAATAAACAAATAAATAAGTGAACAGATACATGTCAGGTGGTGAAAAGTGTTATAGAGGAAAAATAAGGCAGAATAAAGGATATAGGAATGCCAGGGATGAGGGAAAGAGTTGTCGAATAAGATCTTTCTAAGATGATAATATTTGGGCAAATAACTCTGAAAAGTGAGAGGTAGTTGTTCTGGGAAATTGTGGGTAAGCTGGAACACAGTGTGTACAAGGGGAACAGGGAGCAAGAGATTAAAAACATGGAGTGAGAGAGGGAGCTGAGGGTAAAGTCATGGAGAGCCTTGTAGGTCATCTTGTCTTCAGATCTTACTCTGAATGAGGAGCCATTAAAGGCTCTGGTCTCTATGTGAAAACAGATGTGGTGGGGAAGGTGGGGAGGAAGAAAGAATCCAGTTGGGAAGTTGCTGAAATAATTCAGGTGAGGGGGCGAAGCATGATACACACTCGGACCAAGAAAATAGCAGTGAAGTTGGTGAAAAGTTCAGATTTTTTATATACAGTGTTTTATATACAGTGTATTGGTAAAACCAATAGGATGTACTGATGGATGTGGGGTATAGAGGAAGACTGGAAGTAATTTTTTTGCCTGGGCAACTGGACAGAGATAGCATTTTCTGAGATGTGCAAAGCTATACAAGGAGAGGTTTGTCAGTGGAGCAATCAAGGATGTTGTTGAGATCCCTAATAGATATTCAAATGAATTCAAGTTTGAGGAGATGGTTGGCTATGAGCTTGTAATTTAGGAAAGAGGTCTAGGCTAGAAATTTAAATTTCTGAATTATGGGTATGTAGATGCTTTCAAAGCTAAGAGACTGGGGATGGCATTACCTATGAAGTTAATAAAGACAATTAAAAAGGCTTTAGGCTAAACTCTGAAGGGTCTTAACACTTAGCAGTCAGTAGATAAAGAGGGCCTGACCAGCCAGAATAGAAGGAGAACCAAGAGAAACTGATGTCTCAAGCCAAATGAGGGAAGGGTTCCAAGAAGGAAGCATGAACAACAGTTCTGAGAGGTTCAAGTAAAGCCATAGATTAAGCAATGTCCAGGTCACTGATGGCTTTGACAGGGGCTGTTTCAGTAAATGAGATTGATAAAGGGAAAAAATGACTCTTCTTTTTATTTAAAAATAGCCTTTACCAAGTTTAATAAAGGAGATGATGCTTATTGTACCAACATGAGATTTACTAATTTTCCTCTGAGACAGTTAATGTGAATTACATTGATAAGCCAATTGCTCAAAGAGGCTTTACTTATTCTGAATAATCTCATCATTACTTAAATTAGGACTTTAATATTCTAGAAAGACATACCTTTACTTACGAAGGAAAGAGCAAGTTTTAGAAAAGTGAATCCAAACAATCAATGGCATTTGACAATATTGGCATTAGAATGACATTCGTTCTTTTGAGCAAAACCCAAGAAAAATAATTCTAATAGGACCCTCTGGGCAGCAGCAAATAACAGCCTTGCATGATGTCATCTCAATAGATAGAAGCCCTCCCCAACCTTGCCATGAAAAATGCTCAGTGGTTTGTCTCTTTATTTATCTGAAGTATTATTTCTTTGGCCTCAGAAATAGCTTTGTCTACTCCAATTTCTGGATTGTCTTTTATTTTTCATATTCTCAAATTTCTCTTATTTATCTAATACCCTCATATTTTGTGATATGGGAGCAGGTGGACATTACATAATTTTTGAGCTCTTATACAAAACAAAAGTAACATTTAGAATCTTAAAATAACACAAACAAGCTTTCATGTCTATAAATTCCCAAACATTAAATTTTCTTTCACTAAAATATTTCCTAATTGTCTTTTAATTAAAATTTTTTTCAATAAAATATTAGATATGCTTAAACTACTTAAGATATTTAAAATTGGAAATGGTGGGGGGTTTGGGTGGCTCACTCAGCTAAGCATCTGACCTTGATTTCGGCTAAGGTCATCATCTCACAGTTCATGAGTGCAAACCCTGAGTCGGGCTCCATGCTGACCAAGTGGAGCCTGTTTGGGATTCTCTCTCTCTCTGTCTCTCTCTCCTTCTCAAATAAATACATAAATAAATAAATAAATAAATAAATAAATAAATAAATACTTAAAAAAAAAAAAAGAATGATAGCATTGGAGTCCATCTCACTTAGGTTTAAATCCCAGGTCTTCTACCTAGTTTCATAACCTTGAGAAAGCCACTTAATCTTTCTTAACCTCATTCTTCACCTATAAATGGGGATAATAGTACCTGCCTCACAGAGTTATTATGATGATTTTATAAGATTATATATGAAAAGCACTTAACATAAGGCCAAGCCTTTGGCAGGTGCTGAATAAAAAATTACTGTTTCACCATCATCATCATCATTCGAATTGGACAATCTCCAAAGTCAAGTAGCTTAAAATAAAACAAAACAAAAAAACTAGAGTAAGTATGATCATTGCCAAAGGTTGGAATTCGAGTTCACAAGGGAGATATCTATTTATATTAAGGCTTTAACAATAAAACACACTAAAGAGGAGAGGTCAGGATGATTCATTGCATTCTTTGTGCTGGATGCCAGGTGTTTTTATATATACATCTCAAGTAAGCTTGACGACAACCCTGGAAGGGAGATAGTATATGCCCACTTTACAGATGAGAAAATTGAAACTTAGCGGGGGTGACGTGATTTGGCCAAGATCATGCAACTGTTAACTTGCAGAATCATTGCTCAACTCCAATTTGTTTAACTCCAAAGCCCCATTTCAACTAAACTTCCAAAGTAGAGTCACTTTGGGGACTATTCCAACTGGACTGCTCACCCTTATGCAGACTACATCTGAACTGAAAACATGAGTTTGAGAGTGACCCAGGCTTTGTCACCCTCAACTTTTATTCTCTCTCTTCTCACACAATCTGATCATACCAAAGGAACTCCAGAATTAAGAGAGCTCATAACCACATCTGCTGCCTGCATACAGCCTGACTGCTGGCTCGACTCTACTGGTTCTTCTCTGCATGGAGTTGGAACATTTCACTACCCTGGACAGTGCTTTTCCCCATACTGAGCAAATCCGATGGAGCCGGATCAGGGCTGACTATACTTCCTGTGGTCCCAGGAACACAGTCACGATAATTACCAGTCAACTTTGGGTTGAAGAAGTTGCCTGACTCAGCAAGGCTGGCATTTCCTCCTACACAATTCTTTCCAGTTCATTGGCATTGGTATCCAGGAGTGGCTGGAGAATTTTGATAACAGCTTGCTGGTTGGATTCCAAGAGAATAGCTCAGATTCTGCTGAAGACTCATCAGAAAGTGGAGAAATACTGACAAAGGAAGTTAATGATGACCCCTTTGGAAACTTTGACTACCTCTACAGATGCCTTCACAACTATTTAAAGTATCACCTTGGAGCTAACTGAGACACCAGAAAAGGAAACAAACCCCATGAATGGAAATTAACAATCAGGCTGTGACCCACTTAAGTAGGTGTTATGCGGCTTGCCAAAGGCCTGCCAGAGAGCACACCCTGGGTTAATGGCTTGGTGCCTTCCTTTTCATCACTTTTATTATTTTTTTAAGTTTATTCATTTATTATTTCTGAGGGAGAGAGAGAGCACAAATAGAGGAGGGGCAGAGAGAGAGAGGGAGACACAGAATCCAAAGCAGCCTCCAGGCTCTGAGCTGTCAACACAGAACCTGATGTTGGGCTCAAACTCACAAACCGTGAGATCATGACCTGAGCCGAAGTCAGACGCTTAACCAACTGAGCCACTCAGGTGTCCCATTCTTTTCATCACTTTTAGATGAAAGTTACAATTGTCTCCTAATTCCCTTGCAGAACTGTGCCCTCTTCCTCCCTCACCTCCATTCTTGGTAGCTTTTTCTAACTACTAACTAACTACTTCATAAAACACAAGCAAAGAACTAGAAAAGGTGACTGGTTCAAACAATTGTGGATATTAACATGTTAAGTTATATTTACCATGTAATATAGAAGTCATGAATCGTGAGTTAAGACACTGTATTTCTGTAAGCTGTGGGCAATACTTGGCACACTTAGAGTGATTCATAAAAGTTCTTTAAAGACCTTCCAAGACTGGAACCCAATCAACACCTCTAGTTACACCTCCTTTGCTATTTAATCTATGCTCTTGTCTAACACTGTCTAATAGGAATAAAATGTGAGTGACTTATGTCATTTTAAAAAATATTTTAAAAACTAAAAGAAACAGGTGAAATTAATATTAAGAACATATTTAACCCAATGTATCCAAAATATTATTTTAACATTTAACCAATATAAAATAATTATTAATGACATAAATTCTTCTTTTTTTTTTTTTTTTGGTACCAAGGCTTCAGAATCTAGTGTATATTTTACACATACATCTCCTTTCAATGCTCACTAGCCACATTTCAAGTGCTCAGTAGCCTGATGTAGTTAATGGTGACCTCATGGGATAGTGCAGCTCTAGTCAAAGAAGTTGGAAGAATACACAAATAAGGAAGTAGTACAAGCTCTCCAGAGGAAAGTAAATATAGAAGGATTTAAGGCATTCTTGCTATTGCATAAACTTTGCTCCCCAGGAGGATGTGCTGAGACTCACTAGTAATTAGCCTACACCATTTTGGTCTGATTTTGAGGGAAGTAGAAACTGAATGAGGAAGCCGCCCAAGCTGTGAAATGTCTTAAAGGCACAGAACCTTATAAACTAAGAGTGCTCTGCCAAGAAAAAAGACCGTTTAAATGAGCGAGTGGGAACGAGAAGGATGAGGATGCGGAGAGAAGGCTCTATTACTTCTGAGATCCCTTCTAACCTGGGAGTTTTATGATTCCATATTCTATCAATTTTGTAAATGAGTACTTTTAAAGTGTTTTGCAAATGTTTGTTCTTTTTAAATAATTTAACTATTCAAGCTAAAATTTGGTCGATGCTACAAATTCAGGAAATGAAAAATTTAAGTGCCGATCCCATCCTAAGTGGATGAACAGGGGTTCAGGTTTCTGGGGTTCACATCAAAGAAGGTTCTAACTTATTTGCAGGTACTTTGCATAGTTGCCTAAAACAGTGGGTTTGGAATCTGAAAGATTCTAGGTTCTAGGTTGGCTCTCGTGGTTACAGGAATTGCAACTTTGGATGAGTCTCTTAAACTCTATATATCATCTATATGATGGAAATAATAATATCTATCACTCAAACTTCATGAAAGAATTTACTTAGATAATATGCAAATCTCCCACAAAATTCTCCACAAATGGTAGTGATTATGCCTTGTTACTTTACAGTTTTGATTATTCAAGGACAGCCATTCCCATGTAGTAAAACCTTTGGAATGGTTTCTTCACGTTGGTGGAAATTTTCCTTATAGCAACAGCTAAAAAAATGGCTACATAAAATAGTATTTCTTCCAACTCCAAAGGGCTCCCTTCCAAAACAGCCACTTAGGAACAAGAGCCACTGAAAAGTGATTGATGTCTTCTCATCAGCCCATGGCAGGAACTGGTTTGTGTAGCAGCATCAGGCTGAACTGAGAAGAACCAGGGACTAGACACATCCTTTGCCAGGGGGCTCCCAGTGGAGTTCTTGCACACTATTCTTCAGTGTGCTGTGACTCAAATTCAATTCTAAGCTGTAGTTGTGTGACTAAAAGCCTAAAGGAGAAAACAAACAAAGAAAACAAAACCCCCAAACAGCCTCAAAGTCCTGCCGCTCTGAAAGACCTCTGGCAACAAGAAACATCCCTTTAGTAGGGCGGAAGGGCCAAGAGAAGCATTTCCATTTTGCAACTCTCTTACTAACCAAAAACACAGGAGAGGTTTTCAAATACGTGTACATTGACAAAGGATTAAAAAATCACAGGGGAGGGTGTGGGTGGGAAGCAGCACAAAGTTTCCTGGACATCTCTGTCCAACACCACATATTTAGAGGTCATGTCAGAAAATGATACCTGCTCATAGGACTTGCTTCCTTTTAAGTCACAGCTTTACATCGTTGGCTTATTCTGGAAATAATAATTGCTCCTTCCTGGGGTGCCTGGGTGGCTCAGTCAGTTAAGCATCTGACTTACAGTTCGTGGGTTTGAGCCCTGCATTGGGCTCTGTGCTGACAGCTCAGAGCCTGGAGTCTGCTTTGGATTCTGTGTTTCTGTCTCTCTCCACCCCTTCCTCGGTCTCTCTCTCTCTCTCTCTCTCAAAAAAAAAATAAACACTAAAAAGTTATTAAAAAATAATAATTGTTAATTCCCAAGGATTGTTTTGCATTCCTAAAATATCACACTGCCAGGAATACTTTGAAAAGCTTCATTGTTCAGGGTCTTGGGTCCTTGACTGATAGGCCCCACCCAATGAACTGGTGCATAAAATAGATAACCTAGAAGCCAACAGCCTGGTTTTGAGCCAGACAGACCTACCATTAGAACTTTGGCCCTGCTCATTTAGTAGCTTGTGATCTTGACAAATCACTCTCTTAATTCTCAGTTCCTTCTATAAACTATGGATAAAAAGATATCTACCTCATAGGATTATTGGCCCAAATAAGAAAGCCTATAAAGTACTTAACATAGTGACTGGCATGTAGTAGTATGTCAATAAATGTTGGCTGTTTTCCTATACAAAATTTTTGGGACTGTGTCTTAGCAGTTTCCAAAAAGTGAAACTAGAGAATTGCCAAATAATAGCAATCTATGCAATCCCAACAATTTATGCAACAGAATAATATTGCAGCAAGACCATTTACCTAGCTCCACACAAAGCTCCTGAAGAAGAAAAACATCTGTGAATAAAGCACAGCCCATTAGAGCTGGAAGAGCCCTTAGATACCACTCAGTTTAAACTTTTCTTTTCTAAACAAATGAAATCTTTGAGAGGTAAAGTAACTTGTCCCATGTGAAAAGCTAGTTAGAGGCAGGGCCCAAGTTCAAATCCAAATATCTTGACACTTAATTCTGTGATCCAATGAGTTCAAGTGCTTTTGCAGTTAAAACAAATCCTGAAATGCCAAGACATGAGTCATCACAGGGAAAATCTCCTGTATCTCTCATTCATCCCATTAGCCATTCATTTGAAATTCCATGGTCATATCCTAAGATGCTCTCTCAACAGCAAACAGAGGGCAAATGATGACAAGAAACTGCCTTAGCAGGAAATGCCCTCCAAGTCACTGCAAACCTGAAAGCCATCACCATGATGGCCATTTTGCCTAAATTCATTTGAGAAAAAGGCACAGTGTGTGAAACACTTCATCAAATGCCTGTGACCATTTATGCCAAAGAATTGGGAAAAATAATCAAACTCTATCCTCTGACCTGTAACCCAAGAGACATATGAAGAAGGTTGTACCAGACAGTCTCTAGGATGATACCCAATAATCTCCACTTCTGATATTCACACGCTGGGGTAATCTCAAGCCCTAGAGTGTGGACTGAATTTATTGACTTGCTCCTAACACAAAGACTACAGCAGAAGTGATAGGATGTCAATACTGATACAAGGTTATAAAAAGACTGCGTCTTCCATCTTGGCCACTCCCTCCCTGGGGGAGCCATCTGCCATGTTGTAAGGTAGACTGGTGGAGAGGATCACATGAATAAGCGTAGAAGCAGATATACTAAGGTCTGATAATAATCATGTTAGTGAATTCGGAAGCAGGTTTTCAGCCCCAGTCAAGTCTTGAGGTGACTGCAGCTCCAGCTGACAGCTTGACTGCAACTTTATGAGAAACCCTGGGCTAACGTACCAGCTAAGCTGCTCCCAAATTCCTGACCAACAGAGATTGTGCAATAATAAATGCTTGCTGTCTTAATCTGCTAAATGTTGTGGTAAATTGTTAAACAACAATAAATAATGAATACAAGATGCAGACATGGTTGGGATAAACTACCCCTGAACAGAAGGCTTGATGAAATGTTCTCTCAAAGAGCAAATATCTTTATTTTCATCACAGACAGTCCAGAAAAACACTAACTAATTTTCCATGAGACTCCTCCAAGGCTCTATGAAAATCAGACAATTATATGTGTAGATGATATCAGTGTTATTCTCTGGGCTGTGAAAAGTGGGAAAGTTTAGTGTATTGCTATCCTCAGTGCCTGGCCCATGTTGGCTTTCTATAAATAATTATGAATGAATGAATGAATGAAAGATCTATCCTAATGGCATAACTGTGGGTCTTCACTAGTATCATGGAGATAATATTTTTAAAATATCTTCATTTATTTCCATAATTTTTTATTAACCCAGGAGTTATTTCTTTCCCATGCATGTCATCTGCCTTAAAGATAAGCCAAGAATCATGCTGTACTAGGGAAGGAGAAGATCAGCACCAACTCAAACAAATGTCTTTTTTTTAATCAGAAAAAGTTTTGCAAAGTAACATTTTATTTTTTTATTAAGTATAATTAATTATAAAGTGTTATATTATGTGGGGAAAGAGGTTCAAGAATTCCTTATACTTACATAAATGGGTTAGAAAAAAGCTTAGGGTGGAAAGCTGCCCCCCCGCCTTGGGGTAAAAGTGCCCAAGGCTAGCTAGCGAGATATTGTAATGGAACCATGAGTAACTTGTTATATCACCTGCAGGAAATTACTTTCCATCAGACACCAATATACTATTGTACTTTGATCACAATCTCCACTTGCCTCCCAGACCCTTTGCTTCTTACACACAAAAGTTAACGATTGCTATCTGATTGTTTTCTTCACATTCACCATATGTGTAAGATCTTGAGAGCACAGTAAATACAGAGACAAAAATCTCTGTTCAGGGTTCTTGTCTCCTCCTGGACATTAGCCCCTCTCATATTCAATCCTATGTCTGCTCTTTTCCCGGACAAGAGAGAACTCCAGACTCACAGTCTGCAACAATATTAGTTTCAGGTATATAATATAATGATTCAAACATTCTATACCATTCTCACTGCTCATCAAGGTAAGTGTTCTCTTTCATTTTTAGTGTTCATTTTTTTTTTTTTGAGAGAGAGAGAGAGAGCGAGAGAGCGAGCGAGCACAAGTGGGGGATGGGCAGAGAAAAAGAGACACAGAATCTGAAGTGGGCTCCAGGTTCTGAGCTGTCACGTAGAGGCTGACACGGCTCAAACCCACAACTTGAACTCACAAATGTGAGATCATGACTGAGCCAAAGTCAGATGTTTAATAGACTGAGCCACCCACGTGCCCCTAGATAAGTGTACTCTTAACTCCCTTTGTCTATTTCACCCACTTGCCCAACTCACCTCCCCTCTGGCAACCACCAGTCTGTTCTCTGTATTTAAGGGTCTGGTTTTTATTTTATTTTATTTTAATTCAAGTTAGTTAACATACAATGTAGTATTGTTTCAGGAGTAGGACCTAGTGATTCATCACATACACATAACACCCCCCAGTGCTCATCCCAACAAGTGCCCTCCTTAATGCCCATCACCCATTTAGCCCATCCCCCCCCCCCACCTCCCCTCCAGAAACTCTCAGTTTGTTCCCTGTATTTAAAAGACTCTTATGGTTTGTCTCCCTCTCTGTTTTTATCTTATTTTTCCTTACCTTCCCCTATGTTCATCTGCTGTGTTTCTTAAATTCCACATATGAATGAAATTATATGGTATTTGTCTTTCTTTGACTGACTTATTTCACTTAGCGTTACACCCTCTAGTTTCATCCACGTTGTTGCAAGTGGCAAGATTTCATTCTTTTTTATGGCTAAGTAATCTTCCATTATATATAATTTCTTCTTTATCAATTCATCTGTGGATGGACACTTGGTTGCTTTCATATCTTGGCTATTGTAAATAATGCTGTCATAAACATAGGGGTGCATGTATCTTTTCAAATTAGGGCTTTTGTTTTCTTTGGGTAAAAAGCCAGTAGTGGAATTACTCAATCATATGGTAGTTCTATTTTTAATTTTTCGAGGAATTTCCATACCGTTTTCCATAGTGGCTGCACCGGTTTGCATTCCCACCAACAGTGTACAAGGATTCCTTTTTCTCCACATCCTTGCCAACACTTGTTATTCCTTGTGTTTGTGATCTTAGCCATTCTGTCAGGTGTGAGGTGATATCTCATTGTGGTTTTCATTTGCATTTCCCTGATGATTAGTGGTGTTGAGCATCTTTTCATGTGTTTGTTGGCCATCTGTATGTCTTCTTTGGGAAAATACCTACTCAAGTCTTCAGTCCAATTTTTTTTTAATTTTTTATCTGGTGGGGGAGAGAGAGACAGAGACAGAGACAGAGACAGAGACAGAGACAGAGACAGAGAGGGAATCTCACACAGGTTTTGATGCTCAACATGGAACCCAGTGTAGAGCCTGACACAGAACTTAAACCTATGACCCTGGGATCATGACCTGAGAGTAACTCAAGTGTTCAACTGACTGAGCCATCCAGGCGTCCCCCCTGTCCATTTTTTAGTTGGATTTTTTTGTTTGGTGTTGAGTTGTAGAAGTTCTTTATATATTTTGGATAGTAACCTCTTATAGGATATATACTTTGCAAGTATCTTCTCCCATTCAGTACATTGTCTTCTGTTTTGTTGATGGTTTCCTTCACTGTGAAAAAGCTTTTTATTTGGTATAGTTCCAATAGTTTAATTTTGCTTTTGTTTCCTTTGCCTGAGAAGACATATCTAGAAAATATTGCTATGGCTGATGTCAAAGAAATTACTGCTAATGTTTTCTTCTAGGAGTTTTATGGTTTTAGGTCTCACATTTAGATCTTTAATACATTTTGAGGGGTTTTTTGTTTATAGCATAAAAGGGTGATCCACTTTCTTTTTTTTTTTAAGGGTGACCCACTTTCATTCTTTTGCACGTAGCTGTCCAGATTTCCCAGCACCATTTGTTAAGGAGACTGTCTTTTCCCCATTGTATACTCTTGCCTCTTTTGTCATAGATTAATTGAACATATAAGTGTAGGTTTATTTCTGGGCTCTCTATTCTGTTCCATTTATCTATATATCTGTTTTTGTGCAGCATCATACTGCTTTGATTACTACAGCTTTGTACTATATCTTCAAATGTCTTTTTTTCTAATTCCATAGCAAGACAGTCTTGAAAACCAGACATTGCAGAGAGAAATATTTTTTATAAATTCTAAAATATCCTTTTTTACATATAAGAAGCAATGTTTCCATGTCTGAAAATAAAGCTTTCCTCTAAGCTATTGGCAGAGTGGATGCAGAGGTGACCCAAGGGAAGTTCCTGTAAGACAGGAATAGAAAATAAAAAGTATTTTACCAAAAGAAGAAAAGAAAGGCAAGAGGTGAAGTGCTCGGGGCCCTGGCTTTCCCTTCTGACCTTTGTTTCTGAGTGGCAACTTAAAGGCTATGCAAAAGAAAACTCCAGAAAGTTTGGGAAAAGGAAAACCAGAGAGGTTTGTGCCCCACTCCCAATTTGGGATTTGGAAGGAGATTGCCTCTCAGGGTACACTGTGTGGACATGGGGTATGACAGGAGCATAGAGGAAGACAAAAGAGAAGTTATATAAAAAAAGTTATACTTGTTGCACTGCTTGCTATTCATTTTGTTAAATTTTAACTCCAGTTCACAAGTAGGTCAGCTTAGGTTTGCCTGGTTCCGGGGGTGCCCCTGAGGCCCAGGCTTAGGTCTTTCCAGTAGCCTGTGGGAACAAATGTGGAACAGTTGTTGTAGCTCTGATTGACTCCCACTTCCTTCTGTCCAGGAGTGACAAGATCCTGCCCAGAATCGACTGTCCACACAGCATTAGTCAGCAAGTTCTGTCTTTGCTGTTGGTGCCCTTAGAGTAAGCATACTCCTTTCTCTTTTGCAGCAGTGTGGTTATAACCACAGGCAGATAGACCTGGGTGCCCACAGTGGCCCTGCCAGTTGTTAGTTGTCTGACCTAGGGCAACTTTTGCTGGGCCTTGATTTTCATTATCAATAACAATAACATATTTATAATAAATAGGTATAATATTTCAGGGCTTACAGCATGGAAAGCACTTTACAAAGCATATAATATGCCTTATCTCATTTAATTCACACATTCACCATAGGTGTAGTAAAAACTGTTTTTATCTTCATTTTATAGAAGAGAAAACCTGCCCAAAGTTGCACAACTAATAAGTAGCAGTAGGAATTGAATCTGGGTCTGGCTGACTGCAAAACCTGTGAAGTTAATGGCCATATAGGAGGACTCCTTGGTTGGGCTGATGCTTTGAGCACCTCGGAACATAACGACCCCTTATATGTAATGTGCCTGCTAATCTGTGTCAATAGTTGGTCCTGAATAGTATCAGCATTGATCCCTGTGTGGTCAAGGTAACTCTTTTCTGTGTATATACAACTTTTAAACAAGTCCCACATTTATTCTGACAAAAATATTTGAATCTGTAACTATGACTTCTCAGTTTCCATTAAGCTCCCTTCTGGGGCTGGGGTCATGCCACTGCACGCTCCCCCTAGGTTTGGAGACCGATGCCTCCTGGTGACCGCCTGCGGCAGCGTTTCTTAAAGCCAGTGATAGCCTGGGCAGGTTCCCAGCTGCTGAAATTAGCCTGCAGGATCCTTGAAGGCAAAGGTATATTTTAGGACAGAAGTACCAAACAACATCACAGAATGGCAAGTGGCAAGTGATCAGAACACAGCCCCTTCCACGTTTTCCCTGACGTCCAAATAGTTCATGCTCCTGTTTGACCCTGTTGTATAGGTGGCTTGTATACAATGAAAGAATCCATTTATTTGTTAAATCAACAAATATTCATGTACATACAATTCTGGAACTGAATTATAATAACTTTCTTTTAATACATTATAATTATAATAAACAAATTATCTTCTTCATAGGACTGCACCACATTTTAGTTAGCAAACTTATTTATTGCAAGTGATTTCATTATCTGCTAAATTCTTCCATGGGAATCATTTAGAGTTCCTGGTAATAATAATGACTGATGATAATGCTTCTTAATGAATTACCATGAGTAAAAAGTATGACTCAATAGCCCCAGTATGGAAAGAACTTTCTGATCTAGATCAGGAATATTCAAGACAGAAAAAAACTCAGATGTTTTATTCCACACTACCCCCTGCCCCATGGGCATAATTTACAAATCACGAAGTAGGCTCAGAGACTCTATGTCATTTTCAAGGTCATTCAGTGAGTTCAAGACACAACTATGGGTCCTAATTTCTAGGGCAGTGAAGTCACGTCACCTCACCACACCACACTTCCCCATTCACGTTCTGCCATACAACTATGGCAGTAACTGTGAACGGGTAACTCACTACTCTCCACTTTGGGGATGGAACTGAGAGGTTATTACACAGGTCACATTCACAGGAAGAATGCAAAATATTTATCGAATAGAAAGTAGAGATGGGCTAGGAATCCAAATCCAGGAGGAATTTATTGAACCTTCAACATGCCAGACCACCAGCATCTCATCTCATTTGTACAACAATTCGTGCAAATGACATAACTACTCCATTTCACAGCTGAGAAAATGGGGTTTAGAGAGGGCATGAAGTGCCCTTAATTCACACAGTAAGTAATGGAGTGAGGATTTATTATTGGACGTTGTGATTCCAGTCCAGGTCCTTTCTACTTCCTCTTGGCAACACTTTATTGAAGTTTCTATTAGCACCCTCAAGGGGAAGAAATAAGGATCTCCTTGGCTATATACATGTCCAAATACTGCATCATGTGCTGTTTCCAATGTCCATTTAGGGTAAAGGCACAGCATTGAGCTCATGGCTTTTATGTTGAGGAATTATTCTTCCCTCTGATTGATGAACTGAAATTATTCGGAAAGATCTTAGGTAAAGTGTGACTGCTGGCACGAAGGACAATGGTAATGGAATAATAATAAATTACAACCTCAGGCATCTTCCCTCCTGTTCCAGCTTGGACAGCTTATTACCATACAGATAAACCTTCCCACTAGCTCAGGAAAAATGTAAACATCAGCTTCTGCATTTTGCCTATATTGATAGTTGGTCATGTGCCAAATGGGTTTGGTGTGCAATTTAGTACGCAACAGTAAAACTTCTAAATCTACCACCTTTGGCTTGTATTTTATTTCCCCCACATGCTCAAAAGCTCCACCATTTCATTTCTATGCCAGCTGGGAATATGTAACTCTTTACTAATTTCCCCTGTCTCTTATAGATCAGGTCCTCTTCCTCCTCCTCCTCCTCCTCCTCTATCCCCTTCTTCCCCCTCCCCCCTCCTCCTCTTTCTTCACCTCCTCCTTCTCCTTTTTTTTTTTTTTTTTGTTGCATCACCTTGCTATGTATGCTAGAAACCTTTAAATATTTAAAGTTGTAATTTAGCAAACTACAGACAAGCCAGAAATAAAAGTCTGGATTAAAAATATTTTTTTCTAGGGGTGCCTGGGTGGCTCAGTCGGGTAAGCCTCCGACTTCAGCTCAGGTCATGATCTCACAGTTTGTGAGTTCGAGCCCTGCATCAGGCTCTGTGCTGATAGCTCAGAGCCTGGAGCCTGCTTCAGATTCTGTGTCTCCCTCTCTTTCTGCCCCTCCCCTGCTCATGCTCTGTCTCTCTCTGTCTCAAAAATAAAAACATTAAAAAAATTTTTTCTATACAAAAGGGTTAGAGATGCACTAATCCAAAGAAGGAAAAGACTGAATCTCCAGCACAGGTTGTTTTGAGAAGTTGCTGGATATACTGCCTTTGTAGGGTGACACCCTGTTAACCATTGGTGTAGAGACAAAGGGCATATAGTACCTATTGCTGGATTTTTCCTTCTTCAAAGTTTCTCCTCCTGCCAGAGCCCTTTCCTTTTGCTTTCTCTTCCTAACTTCCCATTCCCTGCACACCTGCATGGCAGTACAGCTACAGCCTCACCCCCATCCATTGGTACAGCTCTTATCATGACCACCAACAACCTTCTAGTTGCTAAATCTATTGAGTCCTTTCATATTTGTCCTTTATGCCAAACTGTTTATTGCTCCTTCCTTTTCAAAACTCTCCTCTTTAGGTCAATAATAATAATTATTGTCATTATTATTATAAGTTTGCATTAATAGAGTGCTTACAATATATAAAGTGGTATGTTAAACACTTTACATGTGTTCTGTCCTTGAATACTCATAACCCCATGGGATAAATATTATTATTATACTTAGGTTACAGATGAAGAAATTGAGGCCCAAAAGGTTAGCTAACTTGTCCAAAGTGACACAGCTAGTAAGCAGCACTTTTCTGAACCCAGGTTTCCCTAATGCCAGAGCCCATGTTTGTAAGCCTTATCCTACATTGCCTCATAAATTTTTCAGGACAATGACTATATAGAAACAATAAAGCCACTAAAGTTAGATCTAGATCACAATTCGTTTTTCCAAATTTGAGCTAGAGCAATGTTGGAAAATAAAGATTTTTTTTAAAGGTGAGAGTAAAATAGATCATAAAAGTACCACCAAATAAATTTAGTCTTTTAGAAACAAGTTAAGGTAAAATGAAAAAGCATTTGATCATCTCCAAGATTTTTCCCCATATCTTGCTTAACATGTGAGTATTTGGTTTTCAGCCTATGGAAGACAGACTCTGGAAGGCCCCCATGACCCCTACTTCCTGGTGTTCACACGCTTGAATAATCCTCTCTCAGTAAGTGTGAGCAGGACCTGTGACCAGCTTCTAAGCAACAGAATATGGCAAAGATGATGGGATGTCACTTCTGTGTACACTAGGTTACATTTTTAAAGACCACCTTGCTAGCACACTCATTCTAGAGACTCTGCCTGCTGCCCTGGTGAAATAAATGGCCACGTTGGGAAGTCAACGTGAGAAGGGAGTAAAGGTAGCTGCTAAGAACCATGTACACCCTCCAGGCAATAGCCAACAAGACGCTGGAGCCCTTCGTCCTACAACCACAAGGGAATGGATTCTGCCAAAAATCCAGTTGAGCTTGGAAGCAGATACTTTCCTAAATGAGCCTCCAGATGAGAAGGCAGCCCAAATGACACCTTCTTAGGGAGACCCTGAGAAGAGGACCCAGGTAAGTCAAGCTCTGATGCACAGGAGCCATGACATAATAAGTGTGTATAGTTTTAAGCTGCTAAATTTGTGGTCATTTTATACGAATACACAGCCTCACTCATGGCCTTTCCCAAATTTCAACAAAAATTCTTATGAAATCACACAAAAAGGACTGTAAAAAAATCATAACAAGACTGGATACTGTGTCTGAGAGTCAGTCTATTCTCAGAATCTTGAAGGGACTGTGCCACGAAAAGAACCTGTGTCAATTATTCTATGTACTAAACAAAGGGCAATTGGTATCTATTCCTGCATAATAAATTGCCCCAAAATTTTAGTAGTTTAAAACACCTGTTAGTATTTATTCTCAAAAAGTTAAAGGTAGCATTACCAAATGATCCAGCAATTCTACTCCTAGGCATATACCTGAGAGAATTGAAAATATGTGTTCACACAAAAACTTGCATACCAATGTCCATAGCCACGTTATTCTTAGTAGCCACGAGGTGGGAACAACTCAAGTGATTAAATGGATCATCTGATGATGAATGCATAAACAAAATACAGTATGTCCATACAATGGAATATTATTCAGCCATAAAAAGGAATGAAGTGCTGATACATGCTACAATATGATAAAGCTTGAAAATATTATGCTAGATAAAAGAAGCCAGACACAAAATGTCACATATTATGTGATCTATTTGATATGAAATATCCAGAAAAGGCAAATTCAGGAAAACAGAAAATAAATCACTGGTTGTCAGAGGATGGGAAGAGAGAAGAATTAGGAAGTACAGGATTTATTTTGAGGGTGATGGAAGTATTCTGGAATTAAGCAGTGGTAATGGCTGTGCAACATCATGAATATACTAAAACCACTGAACTGTATACTTTAAAATGGCGCAAATGGAAAATTATATGAAATATGAATTTTATCTCAATTTAAAATTTTACATAAAAAATAAATAAGATAAACATTTATTATTTATCAATTTCTGTGGATCAAGAATTTGGGAGTGAATTTCCTGGGAGAGTCTAATCTGGGGTCTTTCATAAATAGTTAAGATGTCAGCGGAAGCTACAGTCATCTTAAGAAGTCTAGACTAAACTGGACTAGAGCTGGAGAAATTGCTTCAAAAATAATTCATTCACATGGCTATCAAATTGGTGCAAGTTGCTGGTGGGAGGCCTTGGTTCCTCTCAATGTAGGTTTCTTCACAGGGCTGAATGAGTGTATTTACAACGAGGCAGCTGGCTTTCCCCAAAACAAGTGATCACAAAGATAGCAAGGCAGAAGATGACATATCTTTTATTTCCTAGCCTTAGAACCCATGAAAGTATTTTCACAGAAAGCAAGAGATTTTGTTTAGCTTCTAACCACTTTTCTTTCCCTATTAAGAAAGTTAAGGAGTTTACCAACTAGAATACTGAGAATACAAATCTTCCAGGAATGATAGATAGATAGATAGATAGATAATTGATAGATAGATAGATAGATAGATAATTGATAGATAGATAGATAGATAGATAGATATCAGAATGTTGTTCTATCCTATTTATTCTACTTTTTCTACATTATCAGCAGCTATAACTCCCACTAACCATGTCAGCATGAAGTGGGGAATAAAGGGAGGGGATTAGGACAGCAAAATGAGATAATGCCATCAGGTAAAGAACAGTAGGTGGAGCTGGAGAAAGATAAACCCTGGGGAAAAGGTATACAGGAAATTATAGATTTTCACAATACCATCTGTTTAGTTACTAGAGAGCCTGGCAGTGGGAGTAGCAGGCTATAGTATCTCAGTCCAGCCAAGCCAGACTAAATGAACGAGTGCTAGATTTTGCTATCTGAAAATAGAACACAACCAGATTCAAAAGGACAAAGAATGAGGTCAAAGACTATCCATTTACTGTATTTGTTGGTAGAAATATCTCTTACTCAATTGTAAGTTAGTAGGGGAAAAAGCATAAAGCTTATTTTTAAAATGCTGTAGAACAAGGAAGAAGGAATTGTATACTCAGTATAAGAAGAAACCTCAGAACATAATCTAATTAGATCCAGAAAAAGAAAACTCTAGAAATCTGTTTGCCATTTTTAGCAGGGTATAAAAAAATAAGACTGTTTATCATTAAAAAAATTATCATAAAAAACTCTCATAGAAAAAATATAGGAACAATCTAAGATGGAAGATAACAGGATGATATGAAAATGGAGATGAATGAGATGAGAAAAGTTACGAACTTCAGTATATAATCATATTTAAGTCTATATTTGGAGATAACATTTACACTATGAAAAGCATGAGGGGAAAGGAATGAAGAAAATACAATTTTTTAAAAAAGATATTTATGGAAGACAAAGAAAGAGACTTGGACAGAAGAATTATTCACGTTCCTTCCAAAGAAGAAAACTTGAGACAGAAGCAGTAATCAAAGACATATTTTAGGAATATTTTTCTGAGTTGAAAAACACTGGAGTATGAAAGTTAGGAAGGAAAGGGTTGACTCCTTCTCTACCCAGGGTAATAAATGACCTCAATCAGACGTCACTGTAAACATGTCAAGGGTACTTTTTCTTGAGTATTCTCTATCTACAGAATATTTTCATCAGGATATGCATAGTCTATCTAGTTGCTTATTTTGAATAGAGCTGGAATGTCCAGATTTAAGAAGCATAGCTGGAGAATAAGGGGGTAGTCACATGGGCATTTTCCTATCCACGTGTAGTTGATGGAATAATAAATCAAATGGTCCTTCAAAACCAGAATGGCTCCCTTTGTGAATAAGATTTCCATACACATTGTTCAAAATTAATTGGTTCTACACACATTGTTCAAATTCCATTTAGCTAATCCAAAACCAAAACTCAAGCCCAATGTGTAAAAATAAAAAGGACATTTTGGCAAACTTTTTCAAGCTTCTGATGATTTCAGGCTCCTTCAGGAAAGGAGTGCTTTATTTATACCTGGTGTTTGCCTCTATCCTTTGAATTATTAGGAGAATTTGAGGAGGAGTACGATCTATGATTGCCGTGTGTCTGCTTTGACTTCTGTGTTAGTACAAAGATTGGAAGGGTGAACATGCTCCAGGCAAGACTAATAACAGCAATAACTATCACTTACCATGGAGCTAGGTACTGTGCTATGCATTTTACATCCATTCTTTCATTGAATCTTAAAAACAAACCTAAGCAGTAAAGTACTATTGTTATTCCACTTTATGTTAAGGAAACTGAGGCTTAGAGAGTAATTTGAGGTCATTTAAGTGTGTATTTATTTATGAGAGAGAGGGGGTGAGGAGCAGAGGTAGGGCAGAGAGAGAGAGAGGGAAACAGAGGGTCTGAGGTGGGTCCTGTGCTGTCAGCACAAAGCCTGACTCGGGGCTTGAACTCATGAACCATGAGATCATGACCTGAACCAAAGTCAGACGCTTAACTGACTGAGCCACCCAGGTGTGCCTCTGAGGCCATTGAAGGTCTCAATTCAAGGGGTGCCTGAATGGTTCAATCGGTTAAGCGGCCAACGTTGACTCAGGTCATGATCTCATGGTTTGTGAGTTCAAGCCCCACATGAGGCTCTCGGAACGGAGCCCACTTCAGATCCTCTCTCTCTGCTCCTCCCCTGCTTGCTCTCTCTCTCAAAAATAAATAAAAACATTTAAAAAACATTTTTTTAAAAAAGGTCTCAATTCAAGTAGTAGAGTTGAGGTTCAATCTATGCTACTCGATTGCCAGGCTTGAATCCTCAACTACTGTGACTCCTGCCTCCTTTTGGGGAAAAAAAAAAAAAAAAAAAAGGAGGAGGAGGAGGAGGAGAAGGAGGAGGAGGAGGAGGAGAGAAGGAGGAGGAGGAGGAGGAGGAGGAGGAGAAGAAGGAGAAGGAGAAGAACTCTTCCCTTTTTGCGGCCATCGCTGGAGCTGCCGCGGCCAATATGAAGGCCAGTCCGTTTTGGCCTCTGACCGGAGCACGAGCCGTAAAAGGCATTTCAGTGCACCTTCCCACATTCGCAGGAAGATTATGTCTTCCCCTCTTTTCAAGGAGCTGCAACAGAAGTACAACGTTCGATCCATGCCCATCCGGAAGGACGATGAAGTACAGGTTGTGCGAGGACACTACAAAGGTCAGCAAATTGGCAAAGTAGTCCAGGTTTACAGGAGGAAATACGTCATCTGCATGGAAGAAGTACAGGGAGAGAAGGCAAATGGCACAACTGTCCACGTGGGCGTCCGCCCCAGCAAGGTGGTCATCACTAGACTAAAACTGGACAAAGACTGCAAAAAGATCCTTGAGCGCAAAGCTAAATCTCGCCAAATAGGAAAGGAAAAGGGCAAATATAAGGAAGAAACAATTAAAAAGGTGCAGGAATAAAGTAATCTTACATACGACATTAAATAAAAACTGTTAAAATGATGAGGAAAAAAAGAAAAGAAAAGATGCACGTGTAGACATACTCTGAAAAAAAAAAAAAAAAGGTGTAGAATTGTATAGATTAAAAACCAAAACCTTACAGGCACACCTACAAACAAGTTGCGCACAAAGGAACCAGCTGGCCTCAGGCTTTTCTTTGGCAGCACAAGTGCCAGAACGCACTGGGGTAGCATCTTCAGAACTTTTAGGAGAGAAATGCTCCAATCCAGGTTATAAATATTCACTCAAATAGATGTGAAGGCAATCAAAAGGCAATCTCATGTTTGTGAGAAACTAAAAGTCTCTCTACTCACTTATCCTCTTAAAAATCAAGCAAGCGGGGCGCCTGGGTGGCTTGGTCGGTTAAGCGTCCGACTTCGGCTCAGGTCACGATCTCATGGTCCGTGAGTTCGAGCCCCGCGTCGGGCTCTGTGCTGACAGCTCAGAGCCTGGAGCCTGTTTCAGATTCTGTGTCTCCCTCTCTCTCTGCCCCTCCCCTGTTCATGCTCTGTCTCTCTCTGTCTCAAAAATAAATAAACGTTAAAAAAAAATTTAAAAAAAAAAATCAAGCAAGCAAGCAAGCAAAGAACAACCTTGAAGATTAAGAGACAAATCAAAATTAATGGGAAAAATAGGAAGATGTAAAAGAATTGGCAACAAGTATCGAAAACATTTTGAAATAAATCTAAAGAATTATAAACTCCGTTACTAATGGAATATAGTTGTCAAACTAATCCTGACAGAAAGAAAGGTTATATAGTGTAAAAACATTTTAATTAAACTCCAGATGATATAACGAAAGACTAGAAATGGAGTTGTGAAAAGGAACTGTTATTTCTTCATTCATATATAGAAGAAAATGCAAAGATACCATTTCATTTCTTATTTTGATAATTAGAAAAAATATAGTTAATAATATTTTTAAAAAAGCTAAAGAACTACTAGTGATCTTCAAAAGTAGAAGATAATAAAAGGAAATAAAACTGTATAAGATATAGGAAGATATTATCTTTATACGGATAACAAAATTATAAAACATATAAGAAGACCACAAGTACATGTTAATTTCTCCATGGCTCAGTTTCCCCATCTATAAATAGGACTAATAATACCTACCTGATTTGTTGTTGTGAAAATCAAAATGGTTAATGTACACAAAGTGTTTAGAATAATGTCTGGCACATTGGAAGTGGTATATAATATTAGCTGTATTATAGTATTACAGTGCATTTTTAAAATGTCTATAATAATACAATGTTATTTTTAAAGTCTTTTATAATAAGCAGACATTACTTTTCAAATTGAAAGAAAAAAATGTTACTTAAAAAAAAGTTAGACAACAGTTTTAGGGCAAATTTTTCTTTCCATCTTCCCTTTTACTATACAAAAATAATCAACTTTAAAAATTATTATACTATGTATATATGTAAATGTAGTGGCATAAAATTTGAGTTTGAATTTTAAGATCCTTGACATTGTAATTGCAAACCCTCTATTTACTTCTCCAAAACTCTACATTGCCCTTGGTTAGATTCCATTTTTTCTTCTCCAAATTGTACCCCAGGGATTTTAGGCACCAAATGTGATCTCATAAACTGCTAGAATTATAAAATATGCATTAGCAATTCCAACACTTTGGCATTATGTTAGGTTCCTTCACCCTGCCCCAAATTTGCTATGTCCTAACATCAACATTACCTCGAAGAGGGTCTGAAAAGTATAGCCCAGGTAATTATAAATGCTTGAAGAATCAGTTCTATAGCAATATTCATGACAGTAGACACTAGTGTATTTTCCATACCTTTCTTTTTCAGGTTAGATCCATAGAAATAAAGTGGAGGAATGTTCAGAAAATAGGAGCACAAACGTGTGTGCACCTACACTCCCACCTACCCGATATAAAACCTTTGAATTGAGACAGTGAATACTTGCAGTTGTGAGCCCAGTCAGCTCTTTCGACTCCTGGTTGTGTTGCATACTTGGAGTTTTAGTTTGCAAAGGAGGTAAAAGGAGAATAATGACACAGATATGGGACAAGTTACACAACACTGCCTATCACAGAAAACGGTCCCCTTGCAAAGAGGAGCAAGTGCCTATTTTTCTTTTTCTTTTTCCTTTTTTAAACATTTATTTATTTATTTTTGAGAGAGAGGGAGAGAGAATGGGGGCGGGGGGGAGAGGCAGAGAGAAAGGGAGACAGAATCCCAAGCAGACTCCGTGCTGTCAGTGCAGAGCCTGATGGCAGGGCTGGAGCTCACAAAGCATGAGATCATGACCTAAGCGGAGATCAAGAGGGATGCTTAACTGACTGGGCCACCCAGGCGCCCCACACCTGTTTTTCTGGTTAATGTCACGTCAGATTTAGGAGGACAGAGAAAAGGGGCGATCAAAGCCTTTTCCTAACTTCATCCCTGGGGACACATTCATCAGTGTTTCTGTTCATAGAAATTCTCTTTACTAGAAATTCACACTAGACCACAGCATATGGGTTTCTCTTTGTTTTCTGGTGTTTCTTTTTTGTGCCTTTTCTTAGGCATTTTATTGGGAAGCTTTGGGAGGGCACTAACACAGAATCATGGAAACTCATTACTTCATTTTATTATTATTTTTTAATGTTTATTTATTTTTGAGAGAGAGAGAGACAGAGCATGAGCAGGGTAGGGGCAGAGAGAGGGAGCTACAGAACTGGAAGCAGGCTCCAGGCTCTGTGCTGTCAGTACAGAGCCTGACACCAGGCTTGAACTTACAAACCATGAGATCGTGATCAGAGCCGAAATCAGAGGCTTAGCCAACTGAGCCACCCAGACACCCCACATTACTTCATTTTAAACCATTTTTCCCATCAGGCTAAAACTTTAAATGACACAAACTGAACTTTAAAATTGCTGTTTGGAAACCCATGGGGGAGGGGAAGGAAAAAAAAAAAAAAAAAGAGGTTAGAGTGGGAGAAAGCCAAAGCATTAGAGACTGTTAAAAACTGAGAACAAACTGAGGGTTGATGGGGGGTGGGAGGGAGGGCAGGGTGGGAGGGAGGGCAGGGTGGGTGATGGGTATTGAGGAGGGCACCTTTTGGGATGAGCACTGGGTGTTGTATGGAAACCAATTTGACAGTAAATTTCATATATTAAAAAATAAAAAATAAAAAAAATAAAAAAAATAAAAATAAAATTGCTGTTTGGAATTATATCTCCCTTATGGTTCTAAGCACACCTCTTCAGCTGAGTTCTAATATCCTGGGATTAGAGAACTATGCTAACATCCATATACTTCCCATGCCTTTAATGATTCTATTAATTTTTTTTCACATCTCTCAGTCATCATCTTTTTGCATTGAATTCCAAGTTTTTCAAACTTATTCTCCTTCACCAACACCCTATTGCCTTTGGTAACAAGAGCACATCTTCCCAAGAGCTTCATATGTGGGAATACTTAGGGAGCTAACAATTTGGTGCTCAAAGAGATATTCTAAAATATTGGTTCACACAATGAAGAAAACCATGAACAAAACAAAAACACAATCTACTGAATGGGAGAAGAATTTGCAAATGATATATCTTATGAGGGGTTAATATCCAAAATATGTAAAGAACTTTTACAACTCAACACCAAAAAAACCCAAATAATCTGATTAAAGTGGGCACAGGAACTGATTAAACATTTTTCCAAAGAATTCATACAGATGGCCAACAAACACATGAAAAGATGCTCAACACCACCAATCATCAGAGAAATGCAAATCAAAACCACAATGAGATATCACTTCACACCTGTCAGAATAGCTAAAATCAAAAACACAAGAAATAGCAAGTGTTAGCAAGGATATAAAGAAAAAGGAACCCTCGTACACTGTTGGTGGGAATGCAAACTGGTGCAGCCACTGTAGAAAATGGTATGGAAGTTCCTCAAAACATTAAAAATAGAACTACCATATGATTGAGTAATTCCACTACTGGCTTTTTACCCAAAGAAAACAAAAGCACTAATTTGAAAAGATATATGCACCCCTATGTTTATGGCAGCATTATTTACAATAGCCAAGATACGGAAGCAATCCAAGTGTCCACCCACAGAGGGGCTGATAAAGAAGATGTGGTATACACACACACACACACACACACACACACACACACACACACACACACTACGGAATATTACTCAGCCATAAAAAATAATTAAATCTTGCCATTTGCAACAAAATGGATGGGTCCAGAGGGTATGATGCTAAGTGAAATAAGTCAGCCAGAGAAAGACAAATGCCATATGATTTCACTCACATGGAATTTAAGAAACAAAATAAATCAGCAAAGAGAGAAACAAACAAAAAACCCAGACTCTCAAACACAAAGAACAAACAGATAGTTGCCAGAGGGGAGGTGGGTTGAGGGACATGTGAAATAGATAATGGGTATCAAGAGTGCATTTACCCTTGATAAGTGCTGAGAAATGTATAGAATTGTTGAAACATTATATTGCATGCCTGAAACTAATATAACACTGTATCTTCATTATACTTGAACTTTAAAAATTAAAAATAAATAAAAGAATAAGCCATCATTGATGCAAAATAAGCAAGTAAATAAAATATTGGTTCAATGGGTATCTAATGGCTGTCAGAAAGAAATTAACTTTTATTAGCGAGAGAGTATACCACTTGCTTTATATGAAAAATGACACACCATCAAAAAATATTGAAATGCAAGCAGCTAACAAAAATACTGTCTGAGTGTTCACAGCCTCTACAACTTCCTTCTAAGAAGAGTGGATTTCGGCTGCTGGACAGGTGCCCAGACCCTCCTTTGCTCTGTTGTACCTGAGAAACAAGCACATTGTGGGGAAAATAAACCAAACCTAAAGAAATCAGAGAGATTGGGTTATTCTCCATAACAAAGCACTCAAGCAGGAAGGGAAGGAGAGAGAGGAAGACCAACCACGTGGTTGGGTATTAAAAGAGTTTGCAGGAGAAAAGAGAGAGGAAATCATTCACTTCAGAAGCCAGTGCCAGATGTGTATGTGTGAGTGCTGTGTGTATGCCTGGAGAACATTCTGTCCCAGAACATGTACTATTTATTAAGGATATTCTGCCACTTTGGCATTTTGTCGAAAGGCACTGAGAAGATATGAACTACTTCCAACTATACTTTCCTGTCCTAATCCTGGGATGTATTTTGTCATTCATACAACACCACAGGGTGATAGGTCCACATGGGGCTCCAGATATATGTGGGTTACAAAGATAAGGCATTTATTAGATATACTGACCATAAAAAAACAAGTTAGTGTCTTGGAATTGCCTTCATTTCACTGTTTTTCCATCTCTTATGATTAGACAGCCATTGGCCACCTGATCTTCACCAGTGACAGCCATATATGATAACATGTAAATATAGATGCAGTTTAAAATATGGTCAAAACTGTTTTTTCCAGATTTTCTGATAGTAAGACATTTCGTAATTTTTTGATAACTCTTGTTTTCTCCATAGATTTCCTTTGTGATTTTTTTTAAACCAGACAACTTCTTGAGAGGCATATTTAAGTTTTACATGTTTACAAGGAAGTTTACAGTTTAAATGATAAAATAAATTATTCCAGACAAATAGCACCATGTCATGTGCCATGGGTTGTGTTCCCCTAAAAATGGCATGTTGAAGTTCTAACCTCCACTACCTCAGAATGTGACCTTATTTGGAAATGGAATTTTTTAAGAAGTAATGAAGTCAAAATAGTTCATTAGAGTGAGCCTTAATCCAATATGACTTGTGTCCTTACAAGAAATGGGAAGTTTGGACACCGAGTAAGACAGATATGCGCTAGGGAGGACAATGTGAAGAGACATAGGGAGAATGCCACGTGAAGGTGGAGGACGGGAGTTTTGCAGGTAAACAAGGAACTTCTGGTACTACCAGAAGCTGGAAGAGGCAAGGGGGAATCCTTACGCAGGTTTTAAAGGGAGCGTGGCCCTGCCAATACCTTAACTTCAGACTTGGAGCCTCCAGAACAGTGAGACAGTAAGTTTCTGTTGTTCTAAACCACCCAGTCTGTGGTACTTTGTCATGGCAGCCCCAGCAAACTAGTCCATGGTGTATTAAACAGTCTTAGCATTTTGGCTGACTGTCATTACTGTCATGAGGGGACTATGGGCTGGACGTTCTCAGGATTGCTATTGCTGTGGTCTCTCACTGTGCCAGGTGATTTGCAGTCACTCCTTGTGAAAGTACTTAACAGGTGAGTGTCTTCCCTATGAGGAATTTTTTTCTCTTCTCTTTTCCTTCCTCTCTCCCTCCATTCCTTCCTTTCTTCCTTCCTTGCTTGCTTGCTTGCTTCCTTCCTTCTTTTTTGAAGTTCAACCTGATTATATTGTCTCCCTCAGCAAGGTTGGGTCACTTTGCATTTTTCTAGAATTTAAGCAGTTGCTCATGGAAATCTGAGTTCACTGGAACCATATCATCAATATATTCTCATTTAATTTTAACATTTCAGCCTGATGCCCAGGTTAGACTCTTAGGTCATTGTCAACCACTTAATATGGCTTGGTTCACCCCCACTCCTTGTCTCAACTCTGGGGCAGGGCTCAGGAATAGAATGAAAATGTGCGCTTTCACATTACTAATTTTTTCTTAAATTGAAATTTTAATTGTTGTAATTTATGACCCAGCAAAATGTTTCTGGCTTCAACATGGCTGTATCATAAGGGCTAAGTCAGAATACTTAATCAAAATGTTGAATCCCTGCCCCAAACTAGCAATGCAAGAGCAAGTTAACAACATTGGTATCCAGATACATTGACAGTGATGCAGGTTCCACTTCAATGATATCCACTGCCAGAAGGCTGTGGAGGAAGACAACCTTCTAAGATCCA
Organism: Panthera pardus; assembly: GCF_024362965.1. Classification (NCBI taxonomy): domain Eukaryota; kingdom Metazoa; phylum Chordata; class Mammalia; order Carnivora; family Felidae; genus Panthera; species Panthera pardus. The sequence goes on from NW_026526766.1 coordinate 54,733,081, forward strand.
TTAGGGATCTTCCTATAACCTAACACACTCCTCTCCCACTACTCAAACACACTCCAATCCTGAGATCTGAAGGGAGGCCTTAGATGGGGCTAGAATTCCAGAAATCCAAATCATAGAGATCAAGACAAAGGAAATACCTCATTCCAACTGCATTTCAGGCTGGTGCTACTGATGGTCATACCAGAATTGTTACAAGACAGTAAATGATTAAACATCAGATGATTAAACATTCAGCCCCTTAGGTTCCAACTTCGGTCTTTACTATAGTCTCCTACAAAGTGCATTTTTATTTAAATCAACTTTTGTATAAATTGATTGCAAAGTTTCCCTAGCTCTTCTCCCCATCAGTGTCCTTACAATATGACTTGGTAGCCCCTCCCACGTAGAGAGAGGGGAACTAGCCTTGTGACTTTCTTAAACCAATATAATGCAGCAGAAGTGATGGCATACCAGTTTTTCATGGCCTCAAGAGGCTCTGCATACTTCTGTTGTATCTATTGGACCCCTGGCTCTGCCATAGGAAAAGCCTGGTGGCAAACCTAATAGGGGATGATGGACCACGTGAAGAAGAAAGAAGGGGCTCTAGCTGACAGACAGCCAACCTCCATAGACTTAGCCACTTAGCAAACCTGCAGCTTACCACAGACACATGCAGCCCAGCAAAACCAAAAACCTGACCAATTTAATCTAGCTCAAATTGCCAAGCCACAGAATCATGAGCTCAGGAGTCATTCTTTTTTTAAGCCATTACGTTTTGGAGTAGTTTGTTTTGCAGCAATAACAAATACATCCTTCCATTAATGATATAAAAAAATATCATTGTGATATTTAAAAAAATAGCTATGAAGTCATGAGTCTGATATGCTACTAATATATTTTCCTAACATATAATAAAATGAATATGTAGTTATTAAATACTCTCACAAATTAAAGAAGTTGGGAAAAAGAAGATACTATTCCAGGCAAGGCAGATGGTCAAGAGGACATTTAGAGAGGAGAGGAAATTTAACTAGATTTGGAAGAACACGTAGGATGTGACTGCATAGAGATCAGCCAGGACAAAAAATTGGATTAGGGAGGAAGAGGATATGCTACAAATATACGGTGCATTTGTGGGACAGTGAATAATTCAGCTTGGTTAAGACACTGTTTTGTAAAGTTCTAATCTGGAAAAAAGAATTTGGTTTTAAGAAAAACTTTAATGAAAACTAATGCTTTAAGCTGAAAGCCAAAAAAAAAAAAAATAGCCACCTGTTCTTTCAAGCTGAGACCAATGTGTTTCAACACATTCTAACCTCACTTTTAACCTAAAGGAGTTGATTTTTAAGGATCACCACTCTCTTTTATAGTCTTTTTTCATCGTAAGGAACAGAAAATGACTTGCCATTCCTACATTAAATGATTTAGACCCAGTATAAGGTAGATTCTAGAGCCGGTAATAAGGTAAACAGAAAATGCCAGGGACCAAAAGTTTGGGCACCAGCTGATGCTCTTATGCAGCAGCTAATGAGCTGTGTTACTTTGAGCAAGTGATATGTCTCTGGATCTCAGCCTCCTTATTCATCAAACTCATAGGGTTAAACCAGATGATCTCTAAGATCCTTTCCAGCTCTAAAATTCTGTCATTCTCTGTCACAGCTCCAGCAAGACAAGCAGTCATCAAGAGATGCTCAAATTCATGGCTGATTCAGCCCATTGGCAGGAAGGGCTTCTGAGTTCTTAAGGACAGAACATAATGTGGTCTCGGCTTACCAAGCCCCAAGTGATGCTCAGTGTAAACAGCACAGTGTAACTCAGGATCTTCTGTGTGTGTGTGTGTGTGTGTGTGTGTGTGTGTGTGTGTGTTGAAGTGAGGGTGAATGATGATAAAGTTAGGGTCTTATGACTCTATTAAAATTAGTCAGTTTGTAAGATTGTCAGGTCTCTAAGAAGCACTTAGATATTACTGGCTATTGATTCACACTTTGCCTGCAAATACTGTGGTCAGGGTCAGCAAATTTCCAAAGCCAGAACATCCTTAAAGGTCCTGGTGACCTTATCTTGGCAATTCAAAACAGCATTCTGTCACAGCACTCAAAACAAAGTCCAGTGTCACTGGAATGAATGATAAATGGGAAAGGAGGAGGAGAAAAGAAAGCCATCTTAAAATCACCACTTATTCAGTATCTATTCATTCAATCTAACCCTTTCTTGATTCTGGGTGCTGTTGTAGGCATTGGGGATATAGCAAGGAACAAAACCAACAAAAATCCCCGCCCTTATGGATCATACAATCTGTTCCCAACTATTCCTTCTTGAAATAGTCACGACATGTATATTATGCACACATCTGTTTGTGATGTTTGTTGTTTGCTGTCTTTTGCTTTCTTTGAGACAGTTAAGAGTTGGCAGAGTTGGAGGTCATTTTCTGGTGGGGATGATTGGGGGACTGAGAACATCTGAAGGATACTTGCTTGGTTCTAAAACCTTGACTTAACTAATTTGGGCATTCAATCACTAATAGAGTGAAAGAACCAGATACAGAGAACCAACAAAAGCTAGGCTCTGCAGTTTTAAAACAAGTAAATAAACCAGATTCTCTGCTCCAAAAATACTCACAGCTTAGCTTTCCCTAGTAAGATAAAGAGACATGAAAATACATATTTACACTTATATGATCTATCTACAGGAGGGTACACAAAGAGGGGAGTAGGTAACTCTGCTGGGGGAAGCTTCAGGGACCTCTTCCCAAAAGAGTTTCTATAACCTGGATTTTGAAGAATAAGTCTTGTTCCAGGCTAAGAGGACAGCAAGTGCACAGGGAGGGTGGGTGTATTATGTTTGAAAGTGGTGGTGGTTCTGTGTGGCTGGAGCAGTCATTCTCTACCTTGTTGCACATGAAGATCACCAAGAGAGCCTTTCCAACTACAGATACCTTGACCCTACCACTAGATTCATTAAATCAGAATCTTTAGGGGTAGAGCACAGGCTTCCATGAAAGTTTAAAATTTAAATTTTAAAGCTCTTCAGGCTCTAAACAACTCTAAACCACAGCCAAGGGAGAGACCTATTAGGCCAAAATAGCACTTCTCAAATTTTAATGAAAATTAAAATAGGTTGTTAGTCCCTTTGACTTGACTTCTCCTGGGGCCATGGCCTCCTGGGTCTTCCCTCCTTGAGTTTGAGCACTGCATTCCAGCATCATCTCCATTTCCATGCCACACCCTATGCCCACCTCAAGCAGGATACAATCCTCTGGTCCTTAGCTTGTCCAGAAGGAGGTACTAGAAAGAAAGACCTGAGAGTCTGTAAGTCTGGCTGATAGTGACTTGTTAGGTGACCAAAACAAACTCACCTCTGTAGGCTTCAGTTGTCTCATTTATTTAATCCAGTCTCAGGAATTGGATTAAACAATCACTAGGAAACCCAATATAAAATTCTATAATTGCTATAACCGAAAGCATTTACTGAACATGATTACTTTATTGAAAATATATTGTGCAAGATTAATCCTTTTTTCCCCTAGATATAGAAGTTTATTTTTTATTTATTTATTTTTAAATGTTTTTATTTATTCTTGAGAGAGAGAGAGAGAGAGAGAGAGAGAGAGAGAGAGAGAGAGAGCCGGGAAAGTGTAGAGAGACAGGGAAATAGAGGATCTAAAGCAGGATCTGTGCTGACAGCAGAGAGCGGATACGGGGCTTGAACTCACAAAGCATCAGATCATGACCTGAGCCAAAGTCATCCATTTAACTGAGTGAGCCACCCAGGCACCCCAAGAAGTTTGTTTTTTAAAACACAGAACCTGTCTTTATAAGCTCAATATCAAAGTGTAGAAAGATAAGACTTTTGAAATGTTAACTAATGCTTTGCCCCCAGATCTCTCCCCTCTGCCCTTCTCTCCTATTCCAGTAGGTAGGCAATCCTGTGCTTACTGCCTTGGGGAGTTGCGACACATTTGAAAGCAGAAACATGGTGTCTTCCCTGTTTTGATTTCCTTAAGTCTAAGCCTTTAGGGCAGAGGCTGCAAAATGGTGGCCAGAGGGGCAAAACTAGGCCATGGAAAGGTGTTTGTTTTTTGTGGTGGTTTTTTTTTTTTCATCCTCAGTGGCTTTCTTTCAAAATTAATTAACTGCCAACATTTAAAATCAGAAAGGTTTACAAAAAGTGAAAATGTCCAGCTTCTTCTTGAAAAACAAATCGGAAGACCTGGTAAATTTGGATCTCAAAGAGAGGTCCAAAGCATCCTCTTTCCTAGATCAAAGGGTCCTGGAAAGAAGCAAGACCACAGAGCCTTAGCTCTGGCAGGCAGAGCGACACACAGCCCCAGGGACTCACCATGAAGATAGCAGGGAGGTCTGCCAGGACCAGGACCAAAAGATAGAAAGCTCAGTGGTAACACATGTGGTCCCACAGCCAAAGACTCAATGGGATCAAGGATGGATCTCAGCATATGACTTTGTATACAAGTGACATAAAAGACAGATATCTCCCATTACACTCATCTCAGTCCTAGGTAGGTGCCTTGGTTCTAGGTAAGCACCCCAGAATTGACACACAGTCAGTCCCCTGGGACAGAGAGAGAAACAGAAAATCCCAAACACAGAGATTAAGTCTCTGCCACATGGAAGAAATAGGGGTTCAAAATAGAAAATAATTTGCATTTTAGAAAAGTAAAAGAAATGCATATTTCATGCATATCTCAGTTTGGGACTCAGTTATGTGCCCATTATAAAAGACAGTAAAGACAGTAGGATTTTACTTATATACTTGTTTTCTTTTACCATATACTTGTTTTAAAAGGTGTACACACACCCTTTAAAAAATGACATCAGATATGGATGAGAATACTGGTAAGAGAAAAGAACAACTATGGCTGAATCTTCTTTTCTAGAATGAGACAAAAATATGGTTCATTTCAAAGAGTTTGGAGATGGATTTGCTCTGTACACTGGTGGTCCTTCATATGATTGGATCATAGACTCCTTTGAGTAGCTTACAAAAGATAGAGACCTTTGTCCAAAAAACATACATAGACACCAAATTGTGTGCACAATTCCAGGGCTTCAGAACTCATCCCCCTTTGGAAGCTCACCATGGACCCTAGGATACAAAACTCTCCCCACAGGGGCTACCTATGCCTACCACTCTCCCTGTCCCCATTTTCCTCCAGAAAGTTTCAGTGAATAAAAGAAAATCCTCAGCCTATTTGGAATACAAAGAAAACTTCCACCCACAGTCTGCCACCCTGACACCCTCACCATCTGCAGCCATTTAAAGCGCTTGCCCATTCTCAACCCCTGTGGAGCCATCCTGCACGGGCCTCCTTTTGGAGGTCAAGTGGGTTCCACGCTCTGCCCTGAGCACCCTTTTTGGGACTGCCTGACCAACACATGTTATAAATAGAAGGGGATGAGGCCCTGAGTGCTCACCTCACTTCTGGCAGGGGATGCTTAGATTTGCTGCCTGTCAGGAAATTTACTCTGAACACAAAAGTATCCCAGGCAAGAGATGCTCAACCAGAAAGGGTGAAGAAGCATGTGGCTCGAAGGTGAGGCAGAGAGCACACTGTGCCAACTGGAAGGCATGGCACACTTCAGTTGACTCAGCTAATGCAGGCTTCAGTCCGGCCACCAACACCACATTGATGAAGCTCCTTTGTGGGAACAACTGCTTTGGCTTGATGGCACCATGGAGAAAGACAAAGAGGCTAGTGACACGAGTCTGGTCACGGAGGACCCACTCACCCACCACACACATACAGCAGGTGCTACTGTGCATCAGGCCCTGGGCCAGGTACTCTGGAACCCCAATTGCACCCACCTCCCTGCCCTCCAGGAGCACATCCACCCTGCAAGAGGGTGGGGCCAGGCAATCTTCATGTCATGTACTCAGTGTGGTCAAGGGTGCCCCTGCCTCCTCCAGCGAGTTGCTTTCCCCTCTAGAGCCCATTTTCTTACTTGCAACATGAGAGTGTCAGACATGAAGATCCAGAAGGATCTCTTCCAGGTTGTAAAAATTCTCTGGTTCCTTTGGCCTACATACAAAGCTTTTGCAGAGAATTTTATTGCTATCTTTGAACCACTAGATGGCAATTGTACTTAGTTGAGGAGGAATGCTGACTTAGAAGTATCACTGTTTTAAAAAAATGGGTTGCTTAAGGAAGCGAGGAATTATATAGGGTTAAACAGATGAAATCGAAATGTAAAGCAGCTAATAGTGTCTGCTATCTGTATGATAAAATATGCTTAAGCAGTTATCAAACCAATATATCTAACTGGTCTGTGCTGATTCAGCAGGCACTTGTTTCGAGGCTGTGGTTTGGGAGCAGGCAGCACAGTGCTCTGCATTGATGTCAAGAGACCTACTTCCAGTCCCAGCTGCTCTTCTATGAGGCTGTTGGACTTCGGTGAACTGCTCATCCTCCCTCTGCCTTGGTTTCTGCATCTTTAAAAAATGTTCTTATATATTTTTTATGCTTATTTTTTATTTTTGAGAGAGACAGACAGACAAACCGAGCATGAATGGGGGAGGAGCAGAGAGAGAGAGAGAGAGACAGAGACAGAGACAGAATCTGAAGCAGGCTCCAGGCTCTGAGCTGTCAGCACAGAGCCCAACGCGGGGCTCAAACCCATGAACCGTGAGACGATCTGAGCTGAAGTCGGATGCTCAACTGACGGAACCACCCAGGCACCCCTTTAAAAAATTTTTTTTAAGTTTATTTATTTATTTTGAGAGAGACAGAGATAGCACAAGTGGGGGAGGGGCAGAGAGAGGGAGACAGAGAATCCCAAGCAGGCTCCACACTGTCAACTTGGAGCCTGATGTGGGGCTCGAACTCACAAAACCATGAGATCATGATCTGAGCCGAAACCAAGAGTCAGACACTTAATAGACTGAGCCACTCAGGCGCCTCTCTGCATCTTTAAAAGGAGGAGGAGCTCAGCCATACTCCGTGAATTAAGCCCTAGGTCTAGCAGTCTATGATCCTCCAGATAAGATATGCCAGTTAATAAAAGATTTCCAGCACTAAATACGGATGAGAAATTCCAATATTGTTGACCTCTAGGACAAGAGAAAGAAGTCTTACAACGACATACACATTTTGAACACAACATGCTGCCACCATCATTTGAGGCAGCCTGGGGAGTATATGCCCCTGGCTGGTCAAAGCAGTCTTTGCCAAACTAAGGTAAGCACCCCTTCAAACCTGAAATTGGCTTCTGCTCAAGGGAGTGTGCAGCAGACCCAACTTGTGTGGCAGACAAACCACCTCATTCATGAGCAGTCAAACAGCTTCCACTGGAAGTGGCAACGGAAAGCCTTCCGGCCTCTTTCCCAGGCTGCTGCCATTTTGTTTCTCTCATTTGTTACTCCACACTGGCTTTGTTTCATCCCACACCCCTTCCCCGGGGTGCATCAAAGTTCACTCTGGTGGGGGGAGGCACCCAAGGCTCCCAAGAACAGAAAATATCCCTTGTTAGTGCCCATAGACACAAACGAGTTAGCACCCCCAGTCTAAAGCCCTTTCTCCTGATGTGGTCTATTGACTGTGTATCAGAATCAGTCATGTTAAAAATGCACATTCCGACCCTACCTAAATCTGCTGTGGGGAAGCCTAGAATAAGCATTTTCACAAGCATCTGGATGAGACTGAAGTTTAAGCCTCATTGCCTCACAACAAAGCCCTTCATCAAGATCAAGGTTACCTGAACTACAGACAACTTAGTGGAATTCTAGGCAGAGAAACTGGAATAAGGCCTAACAGGGCGTGATTGCAGAAGGCATATGTGGTATTTGTTGAAACAGAAAAGATGTCAGAGAGAGGTTTGCCATGTGGGGCTTCTCTGAGAGGCAGTGCTTTTGTAGAGTCTGGGCCTGCTTGCTTTCTTTAAATGTGAAATTCACATTTTCCTTCCCGAATTCATCAGAACGAGGGGCAGCAACTCACCCTAATTAGCCATCTCACAAGAGACTGGTAAATAAACTAGAATGTTATGTCATTAATTACAAGGAAAGACAGAACTGCTAAGCAAACTGGAATATTCATGTCAGCATGCCAGGGAGTTGCTCTTTTTTAGAAAAGTCTACATAGGAAGGCAAATTACCATTAGCAGGTGGTTTGATGAGTGTGGAGTAAAAGCATGGGAATTAGATGACATTAATGTCAGGAGACACAACCTTCACCAAAGGAAGGGAGATAAGGAAGGGAGATAACAGACCTTCCTGCCATTTAACTACGTCCATTTAAAACGGACAAGACACTGTCCCTATTTTTAATCTTGTAGGAATACACTTGGCAAAGGAACTAGAATCTTCTGTGTGGATAGCCCCAATGATAAATCCTTGCTCTTTTTTGAGGGGTGCTATTTTTCCTGAGACCTTGGTGGTCATCATATGTGTCAACTCCATCTTTATTCCGTTTAATTATAAGACAACTGAATAGGATTCTTGAGAAGCACTTTAGTCCTCCTGACTAATAAAATGTCTTAGGGCAATTTTCTCTGCAAATAGGATTCTAATTCATTACCCATATTGTTGTTTGCATCTTCAACCCAATCTTCAAACTTCCTAAACACATACTTGAGCAAAATGAGGCATAACAAATGAAATATTTTTGTTCTTACTGAACTATGTTCAAATTACTCACACACCTGATACTTAACATCTCTTCTAATTTACAGCAGAAGCAGCCTTAGATGGAATGGAGGCCACCTATGCCTTATTTCCATGCAATGCTCATCTAACCTAACCTATACAGATCTAACTGAGTTTCGGATTCAGTTTCCAGTCTAGGTCACAGTGGTATGCACAGCCTCTCCAGCATTCCATGGGTCCACTTTGTTGCCATTAGTCACTTGTCATGTCGGATCTACTGATGTGATCTGTCCTCTCGAGGTTTATAGGTTAAATTTTTCCAAAATCTACTTATATTTAGGGGAAAGTACAAAGCCAGAGAAAACACACATACTAAAGGCTTGATTATGCTTGTAACAGCTGCTGTGACTGCTGAAATAGAAAACACTGGCGTCTTTCCCAAGATCCTATATTTAAAATAAAAATATAATATCACTGTACATATAAAATGATTAAAGTATTAGAGAAATAATACTCTTAGACCTGGTTCACATTTTCCTATTTCAATGAAGAGAATGGGATTATCACATAGAAGAGAGCCTAAGGCATAGACAATACAAAATAAATAATTTACCAGACATTTGTATTTTCATTTGTAATGCACTTTTAAATTTTACACTACAATGTGGAAATAGAAGTAAAGTGTTTTGAAAAACAATTTTTAATGGAAGCATTCTCTGACCATACTATCCTGTCTTTCCAGATCTTTCCAACCCTCCTCTGACTCTATCTGTTCTCTGATCTTCACAAGATCTTCAGCAACATGCATATTTAATTTTATCTCAGCCTTTCACTTTACATCAGTCCTTTCCTGCTTCATCCTTCCCTCTCCTGCCCAGATCCCATGGTTCATCACTTCAGCTACTTTCTACCTAGAAAACCCAACTTCTTCATCCCTTTGCCCTGCTGTTATTTCTGTTTTATAATCCCCAACCCTGGATTAACCCAAACATATTTAACTTCTCCAGCTCTGCACACTGGTAGCCAAGATTTAAAGAAATACACATGGCTGGGTGGATTGGTTCTACTGTAGGCTTAGGATTTCCAGTCTCATCTGGTCCCCAGTGCTTCTGGTCAACCTTGTCTGTTTCCCTAGTCAGTTTCCTTTTTCTCTTCTTCTCCATGGTACATCCAAACTTTTGCCACTTTTCTAATGCTCCTTAGCCCACCTCAAGTATCCCCACTTTATTTTTTTGTAATTTTTTAAAGTTTATTTATTTATTTTGGGGGCACCTGGGTGGCTCAGTCGGTTAAGTGTCTGACTTTGGCTCAGATCGTGATCTCGTGGTTTGTGAGTTCGAGCCTCCCATCGGGCTCTGTACTGACAAGCTCAGAGCCTGGAGCCTACTTCAGATTCTGTGTCTCCCTCTCTCTGTCCTTCCCCCACTTGTGCTCTGTCTCTCCTCTCTCTCTCAAAAATAAGTCAACATTAAAAAAATTAAAAGTTTATTTATTTTGAGAGAGAGAGAGAGAGAGAGGAAGAGAGCGAGCCAGTGGGGGGAGGGCAGGGAGAGAGGGGGACAGAGGATCCGAAGCAGGCTCTGTGCTGACAGCAGAGGGCCAGATGCAGGGCTCAAATTCATAAACCATGAGATCATGACCTGAGGCAAAGTTGGACATTTAACCTACTGAGCCACCCGGGTGCCCCGTGCCCTACTTTCTTTAACTGATGAGATTGAAATGACCAGTATGAGGTCCCTCAGGTCTCCACCCCCCACTCACAAGTTTATCTGCACCTATATCCATCCTTCCCTAATGACTTGGAGGATGTGTGCTTCAAGGCCAATATTCACCACAGTTCTCTTGAATTTACTCTTCCCCATTTCCATCCAGGAATTTGTTCTACCAATGATTCATTTGTTCTGTTTCTTCAACTTCTTCCTTCTGGTTTCATCATATCATCACTTAATCATGTTCAAGTCTCTTCTAAAAAATAATAAATAAAATTCCCACCATCCTGCCTGCTTTCTCCAGCTATCACTGTTTATATTTTTCTCTTCACCTCCAGGCCTCTGGAGTCATCTCCATTCAACTTTGCCACTTCTTTGCTGTCCATACTATCCTGCACCAAATATGATTTGGCTCCCGTCCCAAAAATCCACAGGAACTTCTTATCCTAAAGTCATCAGTGACTTTCCCATTGCTAAAGCCAATGGGGTAGCTCATTCTTTCATACTTGACTTCTCTGAAATATTTGGCAACACTGTCTGCTTTCATTTTTGAAATTCTTTTCTCTAATTTCCTGTAGGTATATAGGCTATAGATATTCTGATGATTCTCAAACCATATCTCCAGCCCAACCCTCTGCCTAGAGGTTCAGACTCCCATGTTGAACTGAACACTAAATTCCTCACCTCGATCCAGAGGCAACATATCCAAAATGGGTCTCATTTATTTCTCCCCAAAGCCCTTCCTTCTGTGTGTCCCCAGTGGCCAAGTCAGAAGCCTGGCAGTCATTCTTAATCTCCCCCCTCCAAAGACCATCCTTACAGCCAATGGTTGCCAAGTTCTTTCTATTCTACTTTTTAAAAAGAAGGCCTCATTTCTGACCTACCTATTAAAAGAATCAACTGACTATTCTCCTGCTTCCCGTCTCACCCTAGATCAATCTTGGGTGTGGAAATTAGAATTCTGCAGCTTTCAATCTGCTCTTCATCTATAACTTCCATTCACTGCACGAAAACATTGGGCTTGGGGAGAGTGAACCCAGCTGTAGTGAAGGGTGCCAAGTGTCAAGCTGATTCCTTTTTCAATATTGGTGTTGAACAGATGAGATTTTTTTTCCAACTATAATCATCTTGAATTATGCATCTGTGAGCTGCTTTAAGCAGAAAAGTAAAAGAAATAAATGTGTAAATGTTCAGGAGAAAATTGCGCCATGAAAATCACCATAGTGAAATCATTTGGTGGGAATATGCCAGGTTCTTATAGTAAGAATAAAGCTCATCAGTTCCCTCTGAAACGGAGGGACTTGAGGTACTAAACCACAAAACCCCATCTTTGTGCTCCAATGAGAAATGAAGATAAATCAGAGGACAACAATGTGTCTGCCACTCCTTCATCAGTCTTTCTGACACATATGGATAGATAGTCACTCCACCACTCAGAGTCCTACTCTGGGTCATCATGATGCATTTTCCAAGAACCGGGTCATCATGATGCATTTTCCAAGAACCATCTGGAAGGTGTTTTGAAAGAGAAAGGCCTAGAGTCTTCAATGTTTACGAAACATCACATGTTAATTAGACTCAAATTATTATCTCTGAAAATTTAAAAGAGGGGCAAATACCATCCAAGAACTAATACTAAACTAAATACCATCCAAGATTCATTTCAGCTCAAAATTCTGAAATCTCCTTAAGTCACTGTTTTTTAACTTTGGTGACAGTGGGGGTGGAGGAGGTGCTACAAATTCCTTTGAGAAGCCAGCAGAAAAGAGGGATTCTCTTTTCTGGAAGATATTTACATACACTCACACACACATGCACACATGCACACATACACAGCTTTATGTATAATTGCAGAGATTTCATACATCCCAGTTTAAGACCTCCTGTCTATCTCTGTGCACTGATTAGGCATGAATTTGAATATGACCAAAAGATTTTCTTGTGTAATCAGAAAAATATAAGATTGCTACCCAGTACCCCCACCCCCAACTCAAAGTGCCCAGCCTATCAAACCTATTCCTCTTCCATTTCTAGAGGACTCTTGCCATGGATTTCCCTGGGGTGCCCAGCTCTCAGCTCAGCAGAGAATACTGCTCCTCAGCTAGGCCTATGTGTCTCAGACAAGAGCCTTTGAAAGATTTGGTCCTTCTCCTATCGTCATGCCCACATCCATGGGCCTGGCTGCATTGTGGCACTGGTGGGCTTTCCTTTCCAGTCAGACCCAGTTGAAACTGGATGAGAAGTGGGACATAGAAAGTCAAGATGGTTCAAGCTGCCCATTTCCTACAGACACAAGAAAAAATTGGTCTGGTTTGCCAGCAGTTTGAGTCAGAGATGGGTGCCTGGATAAAGAGAGAATTGGTGCCATTAAAATGAAGGTTTTAAGGGTTTTAGAGGTGCTGGCCATTGGGCTGTATGAGCAAGACCTATAGAACTGGAGCTTGTATCATGAGGCGAACACTGTAGTTAAACGTTTCTCACAATTAAATGTTCTCGGTACTCAGATCACTCCACATCTTTGAAAATGTGGGACGGTACTTGGTATTTGGAAAAGCATCATTTTCACTACTTTATTATCACCATTGCCATGTAGGCTCCTATCTCTCTGTCACCAATACCCTCTCTGATTTCCCCACATCCTTCACTTTCTGGGAACTCCCCTCTACATGATTTCCTAATGGCTGTTTATTTACCACTTGCATTTCCCTACCATTTAAAAGCTTTTTCAAGAACTTCAACAAATAGTCACAATTTCATCTGACTCCCTTCTAATTCCAAGCCATGAGAAAATATTTTGCATGTCATAACGACTAGATAAACACGAGCTGCAATTTCCCCAACTGATGAGAAAGTCCAATTTTATTTCACGTTATTTCTGCAGAATCACAGAAAACAAAAGGCTGGCAGAGTTCCATGGGGAAAATAAGAATTTCAGCAGTTTTAGCTAATTCCATTACATCATCATTTTCCAAACTCACCAGTTGTCATACCATATTGCAAAATGTCACCAGCAATTTCACTATCTCATATATTATGGAGAAAAGAGAATTTTGTTGGGTGTCTGGAGAGAAAGCAGAAAGGGAACTTGTACAAGAGAAGTGTCACATACGGTCATGTGTACACTTGCCTCCAACAAATTCTGATAGGTGCAGAGAAGATTTTGACAAAGTGTTTTCATTCACAACATTTATTTTTTAAAAAGAACAAAACTGCCAACTTGAGTTTGCATTATTGAGCTACCACATGTGTTTGGTATATTGTGTAGAATACAATACTCATAAAATAGACACTTCTTATGGATCTCAAGAGTAGGGCCTATCTGCCTGGAGCTCCCTACCTCCCCTCCCACACACACACACACACACATACATTTTCCTTACCTGGTTCATCTGAGGGCATTCTTCATGTTTCACCAGATTGGACAAGTGATTATAAGCCCAATGTGGGTGGAGAAGAGACTCCACAACTGAGGTTGTGCCAACCTGTTTTGAAAAGAGGAGGAATAGTGAGAAATTAGCAAGCAAAAGTTTTCAACAAAAACTATGTCTTTCTCTTCCTGTTCTAATCCCCAGGATGCTGAACACTAAACCATTACTTATATATGTAAGCGGTAAAGCCATATAGGAGTTGAGAACACAGAATGCTTGGATTTGGGACCCCTAGTCCCAAAGGTTACTACCTATTACTATCTCACAGATTTCAGGTAAATCATTTAATTTCTTTTTGTATCAGTTTCTTCATTCCTAAAAAGGAGAATCATAATCATCATCATCATCATCATCATCATCATCTCTGAGGAATATAGAAGATGCATAATAAAGGAGTTATATGGGCACTACCTTGTGTCTAGAACATAGTATGTACTATACAATTACTTGCTATTCTTGCCTCATATGTGTTTTTTTTTAATGTTTATTTATTTTTGAGAGAGAGCATGAGCGAGGGAGGAGCAGCGAGAGAGGGGGACAGAGTATCTGAAGTGGGGTCTGTGCTGACAGCAGACAGCCTGATGTGGGGCTTGAATCCACTATGAGGTCGTGACCTGAGCAGAAGTCAGATGCTTAACCGACTGAGCCACCCAGGTGCCCCTCTTGCCTTATATGTTTAAACTGTTTTACTGGAACAGGATAAACTTTTGAATTATAATCGCCATCTCTTACAAATATACTTCATTCTAATCTGGGACTCCTTCCCCTTTCACTCACTGGACCACCATTATCAAGAGGGGAAAATGACACTGGGAATAATCCCTTGGGAAGAACACTTACAGAACCAGCTTTCTCCCCCTGATGCCTGAGAAAGGATTAAAAAACTTATCTGGTTGGGGCCAGTGGGTGGCTCAGTTGGTTAAGCGTCTTACTTCAGCTCAGGTCATGATCTCACAGTTCATGAGTTTGAGCCCCATGCCAGTCTCTGGGCTGACAGCTCAGAGCCTGGAGTCTGCTTTGGATTCTGTGTCTCCGTCTTTCTCTGTCCCTCCCCAGCTCAATCTCTTTCTCTCTCTCTCTCTTTCAAAGACAAACAAACATTAAAAAAATAAACTTATCTGGTCTGAGGTTGGAGGGAAGAATTAGAAGGAAAGCAAAAGAGAAGAATTTGATGATGGCATCTGAAGAGGGTCCTTGGACTTTAACATGATCTAATCCCCCAAGACTTCCTATAAATGAAGAAACAGTAGAACCCCCAAACAAGAGTGAGGACCTGAGAGGAGAAAAGATCTCTGCCCTGAATCCCAACTGAACTTAGTAGTGCTATCTTCACAGAACAACCTACCATGGCATAGCAGTAGCTGAGCAGAGATAGTTGCAGATGGTGTTGAAACCATTTAGGGAAGACCTAAAATATCCCCATTGGGTTTGCCACTGATCAGAAAGGTGTGGGAGCAATAAAGTTCCACTGTGCCACAAAGGAGTGTGGGAAAGTTTCACTGGGGAAAAAAGAAAGCCAAATTAAAGGGACATACAGTCCTGCTGCAAGGACACCCCAGTAGAAGTAGAGAGGAAAGTATGGCTAGACGTTCAGTTAGGAACTTGGTGTTTCAATAGATGCCCACATGGCAGGATAGCAGTACCTGAGCATAAGGGGAAGTTTTGTACATTCAGTGGCTATCAGTGTGGAAAGGTGCCAATAGCCAGGTGTCTGATTCTCTCCCCGTAGATGCTGTGATGCTACATAAGGCCCCTGGATCTTAGATGCCAACTCTGAGTTTAAGGGTGGGATCAGAGAGGACAAAATCCTGGATTAACTCAAGTATAAGCCTGAAGTGAATGGTTTTACCTAAGAGTAACCAAGATTAAATTTTCTGCCAGGTAGTAAAATGGAGCTTGAAATAGAGAATAATTTAAGTTGCAGAAAAATGAAGAACACAAGGACTGAAAATTCATACTTGTTAACTTATCAAAGTTAAAACAGCTAGGATGTATGTTCTAGATCCCTGTAAATTGAGTAACCAATGCCCCACATTCCAAGATGACATTGGTAATTCTGCTTGGCAGTCTGAAATTTTGCCACTTTCTTTCTGAAAGAAGTCCCCTGTGTTGATAGCCTGCTAGAAATGGCAGGAAAAAAAAATAACAAAGCAAGATATAATATGGTAACAGAGAAAGTAAGTCTATGCTACTTATATGAAATTAATGAGTGACTATATGGGTCCCATTGCAATTAAGAAAAAGGCAAACAGCCTGGTAGATAGAGCCCTGATTTCAGGTCAGGGGTCCTAGCTTCAAATCCCATCCCTCCCCTTTTACTTAACTGTGTAATCCTGGGCAAGCAGTTTAGTGCCTCAGAACCTCAGTCTCCTCATTAAAGGTGTCTCTCCAGATTGACATGAAATGAAAGCAGATACAGAAAGTACTCTTGCATAGCCAGAGTCATGGTAGATGCTCAGTGAGTATCTGCTAAAGAAAAAAAGCCCTTCCTCCAACTCCTTTATTTCCAAACCTGAACAGATTCTTCCCACAAGTTTATAGTCCTGTGTACCAGGCATACTTCCACCTCTGGCTGGGGTCTTACCCTGAGCAGATGGATGACCCAGAACTAGTTGCCCCACACTAATTTGACTAATTTGACTGTTATTTGATCTTTAGATTCTGGGAGCCCTGCTCCCTAACCCTGAGAACCCAACACCACCAGCACCCTCACACATGCACTCACTCACTCTTCACCCCTCCCTCAACAGCTGTGCCAGGGAGGTAGCAGCATGCCAGGGGTGAAACCTGTCCTATGTGGCTGGCGCAGCTGCAGATGTCTCACCCCCAGGGACATCTTGTGACCAAGAAGGGACAAACTAGCTAAAATAAACAGACAGGTTTGGCTTTATAATTAAGCCTGAGCAAAATTGTGCAGCAACATCCTCTTGTTCAGTTTAAGTGGTGTTCCAGGACCAGGGGACTCTGTGGAAGAAGCAGAGACAAGGAACTCCACCTTCCATAATAAAAGGAGCAGAATCTTGGAAAGGAAGTAGCACTTTTAAAAGGGTGGCTCTTTGCAAACATCCTAGGGCTGGTGGAAAGGAAAGAGGGGGTGCAAAGGGAAAGAGCCAGAGATGGAGAGGGGCCCTAAGGGCTTTACCGGTGGGAGGCCTCAGTGCCTTCCTGACAGCTTGATGTATTTCAGTGCCAGAAACTGCTGACCATACCCTTTCTGTTTAAGTTAGCACATTTTGTTGGCTTCCTTGTAGGCATTAAGTGATTCTTTCCTAGCTCCCATCTATATTCACTTTACTCCCTTTAATACACTTATGTCTCGGCCCATTCTTATTAATGAAGTCAAAAAGTCCTGTTGTTAAGGATTTCAAGGTGGGCTAAAAAACAAACAAACAAACAAACAACCCAGCTGACTACAAAGAAGCAGTGAGGGCAGCTGGAGTTGCACCAGGAGGGAGGGATAAATTCAAGCTGCACTCCATGAAACCTGGAAAACTCCATCAGCTTTTCCAGATTCACTCCAGCCTCCATATCCCCAAGGACCTCATTGTCCCTAAAGAAAGCTATTAGTGTGCATAGACTAATGAGACCCTTCAGTCACTGGAACGGGAGAGACACAACGGGGAGTCCGTTTCTGCACACTTGGCAATAGGCTGCTGGAAACACCTGGTCCTTCTCTCCACCCCCCGGGCTCCAGTCAGGGCAGTGCTGGCTCCTTCAATCTTGGCTGCCCCAGGGCTTCTCCTAGAAGAGACACTCCTGAGGAGTCAGAAGACTCCTTTGGTGGGTCCTAGCTGCCATCTGGGACTCCTGCTCCCATCCAGGGGACACTGTATCACAGTCTCACCCTTGACAGTGGCTTTGGGGGAGGTCTTCTTGGAAGTGAAAAGGAGTTATTCATGAAAACCAAGGTAAAGACACTAATGGGGATCCATTGTTTACTTTGGAAATAAGGAATTATTCTCAGGTTATGGTGGTGGGGAAGGACACATAACTGTTAGGGCAGCCCTTGTTTAAACATGGATTCACCTTCATAGACTAAACTCATTTAGTGGCTACTCACACTTCCTCTGATAGAAACCAATCCTGTGCACAGGGAAGAAGCTGTGTAGCAGCCCCTCATCTCTCTGTGGGACCTCACTCCCCAGCAAGCACCACAAGGCACCACTTGGCAGTTTCCTCTCGGGATAGCACGAGGCCATATCCACCTCCACAGAACATGCACCATGAGTTCTAGTCAAGACTTTGTAAGTCTCAGGAGTCACGGCATCCACACAGTGATGCTATGATTCCAGAGTGACTATCTCACAATTCTGGGCAGGGCAGAGGGACTTACAAAAAGAACACAACTTTAGTCTCTCCAGGAGCATCCTGCTCTATTACAGTTTTTACTATGATTAATCAAAGGGTATTCAAGGCTTGTTTATAGCTTCTGTTAGCTGGGATAGTGAGAGTCTCTCCCTGAGGAAGCATCCATCCTTGGCTGAAGATTAGCTCCTGGACTGGCATAGATTCTCCCAGGTAATTATGTGCCTACAGCCAGCCTTCTGCAGTGAGGCCCAGCTCCTCTGTTCTCCTCTTTGTCCTAAATCATAGCACAGGCTTAAAAACAACCAAAAAAAGAGGCTTAGACTGCACAGCACACACAGACATGCACATGCTGTAGGTGGCATATAGAAACCGGGGTCCTGCTGGGCTGCTTCAGCTGTACTCATGTACCCCAAGAAGGGACAGCAATCTCCCTGAGCTTCACCAGTGAGGAGAGACTCAGGCACCCAGCTCTCCAGCCCACCCAGAACTCTGCTAACTGCTCCAGTGTGTCACCCGTTCAAGAACAACACTTGCCCCCTCCTCCTTTGGGTGCTTTGTTTACTGGTTTCCCTGAGGTCAGCTGACATAGAGCAAAACTTCCATCTCAGAGGAGGCAAACCTGCTAAGTGCGTCCAACTAGAATGCCCAGGGTCTTTTTTCTCCACCCACAGCATCTTTCCTCTGAGGGCTAGGAAAAGCCACCCTCCGCTGGCTGCTATCTGATGTCCACACCAGCTTCCTACTCCAGGTTCTTCCATTCTAAGGTGGGTTTAGTACTTTCCCTGTCATGGACGAAAGGTGTCTGAATGTAGCCATTCAGGGTTATATCACACTTCATTTGTTTCTGCATTCACTCTTTCATCAAATGTAGTAGCGTTCCTAGTTAGAAGCAGGGCAGTGGTGGTAGAAGTAAGACCACAGATTCAGAAATTTTTGAATGTTGGCATTTGCACTTACTTAAATTACATGCTGCAAGAAATGGGAGAAGCATGTATCAGCCTGAAGCTGGGTGCCTGCTTCACTTCAGCTCAGTTCTGCACACACCAGTGTTTCCTGGGTTCCCTGTTTACATTGAGCCTTTTCTCCTTTCTAGAAATTGTTTTGGAATTCACAGGGGAGAGAGGCCCTTGTGTTCATAAGTAAACAAACTTATGCATTACACTTGAAAAGTAACCCAAGGGTATATTTTTGTAGCCATGGAAATAACAGTAAACAAAGACAAAATATACATCTGAAAAGAGATTCAGATACACATTTGGAAAGAAAAGGAGACACTGCATTCCTTCAGAAGAAGGATGGGGATATGGCAGAGGTGGTAAAATACTACACATACTTGTATTCATTGAGTTTCTAACTTTTAGAATACATGACACAGACCTCTTCCAAATTCTGGAGTGTTGGGGTCCCTGTTACAGCATGGGAGGCACCCCGGGGGGGAGATACAGTTCTGGACCTGGGGTCAGGCTCCAGCTGACTACGATAATGATGCTGAACACAGAGAGCAAGACCCTACCATCAATAGGCTCACAGCCCAGAAAGGCAAATTCTCAAAACAGAAGCACAAATGTCTGCCAGGACATTTGACCCTTGCTGTGCATCAGAATCACTGGAGACACTGTAAAACAAAAACAAAAACAAAAACAAAACGGTCATGCCTGAGAGGCACCCAGTCTCCTGAATCTGAATCTTAAGTTTGGTTATCATCTCTACTGCCAAGATTTGCTGAAGCCTCCACACAACACAACTCCCTCACCCATGTGCCTGTACATGCTTCCATGCTAGATTTTATCACACTCCTCCTTACCTATGTGTCCACCTGCACTCCAGGTCCTGCTGGACTCTAATCCTGGCAAGTCACAGAAATACCTATCATATGACTAGAAGGCACTTTTTTTTTTCCTGAAAATGGTTGGATATTCAAAATTAAACTTAATAGTTAAGTTTTTACATTAATGATTGGAATCATATGTGATATTTCCTTATTAATTGGGATCCGGGCATCCCATTTATCACTCCAGAATTTAGAAGGAAATTTCCTGAGACAGACTCATTAGTTTAGGCAGTGACCATGGCCTAAATCTTTTTCAGCAGTGGGATTGAAAGGTGAGCCTGGGAAGGGGAGAGCTGTTAGGCTCTGACTTTCTTTCTTGGCCAGTGACTCACATGCACCTGCCTCATGACAAGGGGGCCAGAGAGTAGATGGGACACTGTGAGCGTCACCCAATTACCAATTTTCACATTTCAGAAAGACCTAGAAATAGGAAAACAACAGACTATGATAAGCCCTAAAACCATATCACATCTCTTTCCATACAGTTTATTTTCAATTGCCAATGTCATCAGCTGTGTCACCAGGCAGTGACATATACTAGTTCTCCTCAAAACCCCTCTAGTAGCAAATGTCCCACGGGGTCACCTTCTCAGTCAGCTGAGTCAGAATCACAGAATTCTGGAAATGCAAACCTGACAGTGATCTTCCTAATAAGAGGGGAACTGTTAATATTTCTTGAGTACCTACTATGGGCCAGCCACTTCATGTATTTTATTTCATTTAATCCTCACATAAACCCTGATGTGTAGGTTTTGTTGTTCTCATACATTGGATGAAAAAACAGGCCTGGGAAGGTGAAGTGATCTGTACAAGGTCACGTATCTAGTGACCCAGATCCATGTAACCTATAAGCCCCAGTTTCTCAAAGTGGAGACTGTATACAAGACAGCGTGCCTACAGTCAAAAGAATCCACATAAACACAACACATCCTCTGAAGTTCCAGTTTTATTCAATGGTAAATAATTTAAAAGGCCATTTTCATTAAAGCAAACATGCATTTATGATGGAGGGGGAATACAGATTTGCACAAAATGCAAAGATAAAACATGAAACTTTAGGAAAATTCTTACTTGTGGCAAGCTACTTCCGCTTTTGCCTCCCAGACCCCAAGGACTCTTACCATATGCCCCAGCCAGGAGGAAGATTCCCAAAGATTTAAAAACAGAGTCATAAGCCCAGACAGAATTTAGGAAAGGCACCCCCAAGGAAAAGATGGGGGAATGGCTTGTCATTAAAGAGCAAAGAGTAGTGACTCCATTTTGTAGGGAGATTCAATTTCAATATCCATCACTAAAGGAATATAAATCAGATAAGGCCATTTGTTGTCAAGATCCTACCCACCTGAGTGATGTTCTCAAGAGGCTTCCAAAGGTGTCCAGTCAGGAAACAAGAATCTACACTGAATGAATGAGCCAGTGACAACCCCTATCTTCCCCAAATTCCCCCAACAGGCACACACACACATCACTTCTTGTCTCCATCTCTCTCACACCCAGACCTTCCTGCCCCTAAATCCTAGGGATCTTTATTTCAAACACACACAGAATCATCTTTGAGGTGGTTGCAATCATCAAGGATCTGATTTTAAGCTAGGTAGGCCAGCCTATGCTCTGTTGAGGCTCGAATTCTTCCAGAGAAGTTAATCAGTGAATTTTGAAAAGGATGAAAGGATGGACTCCAGCCAGGCCCTCAGCCTAGTAGAGCTGGGCACAACTTCCTGGCATCCTGACATTAGTTGAAGTTAATAGGCTTAACTAAGAAAACCACTGACTAAGGCAAAACAGAGCATTGCCTGGCTGAGTTGGAAAGGAGACCTGACCCAAGGAAAGAGTAGTGGCACCACATCTACAAACCCATTGCAGCTAGTCTGCAGCTAACCCATGCTCAGCTCCGTAAACTCATCTGCTCCCTGATTCTACCGACCTACTGGTCTTTGCCATTCCCTTTGACTGGGAGGCTCTCTTCCTCACCCATTGCTTGACTAATTCCTACTTACCCTTTAGGCCTCAGCTTCAATGCCGCTTCTTCCAGGAAGATTTCCCTGATTCACTCCAGCCTAGCAACTTTTTGTTTACTCCCATAACACCCTGTATTTCCCCCATCCTAGTGGTTATCAGACTGCATTATACTAGTCTATGTACTTACTTGTGAATGCCACAAGGGCGTGAATCCTCAAAGACAATGCCCCGCACATGGTTAAGTGCTCGGTGAATGCTTTTTAAATCAATGAATGTTAAAGATACACTACAAGTCCCCAAGGATGCCCATTGGGCCACAGGAATACACTTTTCTGACAACCCAGCCACCTTGAAAGCCGACAGCAGTAAGAGGGTGCTTTGGAAAGGGCTGACAAAGGAGAGGAGCCCAGCAATTGAGTATCTCCCATGTGTACTGAGGACACAGAGATAAAACAGAAATGGTCTTTGTACTGGAGACACTCTAATGCAGGAAACTATTAGGGACACAATAGTAAGGACAGATTGTTTTTGGTACAAAGCTGAAATGGAGACAAATGTGAAAACCAAACTGGGTGAGCAATGCCTTTGCTTACATACTAATCTTACTTCTTAGAATGTCTCACTAGACAAATATTTTAGAAGGAAATATTAATGAGAACTCTGATATATGTAAAATGCTGTTTATTTGTAAAATAGTTGAGAGTCAACAAAACTCTTTCATATGTATCATTTTATTTCATTTTACTCATGTGTCAAATATTTCGGGGATGCTTCTTTATACTACACTAACATCTACTATTTGGCTACTTGGGAGGGTTCAAAGATAACTACCTTTAAGGAGCTTGGAGTCACATGGAGGAGATAACTTATAATTGTAATTTAAGGCAGATAGAGACAAGAGCTGGGTAAATCAGGATTATTTCTGTTGTAAGTGACTCAATCTGTCTGAACTAACAAAGGAATTATACTTCTCACATAATGAAAATCCCCAGGGATATCTTTATCCAGGGGCTGGAATAATGTATACCAGTCCCTTCTCTCAATCTCTTGGCTTTGCCTTATGCTGGGCTGGCATCACTCTCAGGCTCCATCATGGTAGCTACTCACAATTTCTGGCTCAAATCTTCCAAGACCTGATTTGACCTAACATTAGAGCTTCTCTTCTCCCACAGGTGTTAATGAAAATCATGGCCTGATTATCCTTGGCCTGAGTCATGATCATGTACCCTCTCATGAGCCAATCACTGAGCCATGGAACAGAATTAGCTAACCGATAACCCTAGGTCACATGTCCCTTCTCTAAGCAGGTGTGGGGTCAGGCCCAAACAATGGGCTGAAAGGAGAATAAATCTTGAGTAGTCAAGTGTCATTAACAACAATCTGATCAAATGCTTGAGACTTAGTCCTAACAACAGCTTTGTGTTTTCACGCATTTTACAGATGAGAGAGGTGAGACTAGTAAAAGCAAGAACAGGACTGGGATCTGGTCTTTTGGCTTAGTTCTGTGTCCCCTCCATTTGTGTTTGTTGGAATGTGAGATGTGACAATACTTCTTTGGATGAGACATTACAAAACATTCACAAGCATCATAAAACATTTCACGTCTATGGCTCTAATACCAGTGACACCTGCCCCCCATCACTGTAACAACTAAAACTGCTCACACATTTTCAAAGTTCCCCTTAGGGGGCAGCACCTCTCTCGCTTGAGAAAAACTGAATGTTACCCAAGTGAACCTTACTTATTATCAGGAGTTTCATCTTTCTCAAAGTTCCTAAATGGAAACTCTAACATTTGGCTTCAGAGATAGACTGAGCTTTTTATTGAACAGCCCTGAAAAATTCTCTAGTCTAACCCTGTAGGCCAGCGGTTCTGGTCTAGAGGACAAGGGATGAGTAAGGATGGCAGGCAAAAGATGGGCAAAGGATGTGCTCCAGGAAGGTGAGTGGAAAGGATTGGAGGTGGTAGGTCTTGGTTTCCCATTAATGCTCCTCTGCTTCAGGTACTAAAACCATAGAATTAACACATTTTTATCGTCAGGATTCAAGCAGTTTCTTAGGAAAGACAGTATTATCCTCCCTTACTTAAGATAAGAAATTATGGGCTTGTGGGAAGTAGAGTGTTCAATTCTGAACAGTACCCACTAAAAAAGATATTGCCAAATTGGTCTGCACTTTGATGGAGCAAACAGGATAGGTGGGAATTTGAAGCCAGCTCTTCACACAGAGAACACCTTCAGGAATAGGCAAAGTTACACCTGGGAAACACTCAAAATGTGACAAGAAAATTGGCCTCCTGAGATACTGAAGACAATCACCCAGGAATAGACTTGGAATTACCTTATACAGCCCAAATAGGCAGAACCAGGTCTGATAGAGGAACAGAAAACACATGAGCAATGGGAGATGTCTAATAGCAAAGTGAGTCATCTGGTAAGGTAGTAAGTTCTCCACTGCTGGAGGCATCCAACCACACCCTGAGATGATGAAGTGGGTTTGAAGTTTAGCCTCTTAAATGTACTCAAGAAACACAAAATGGATAAAGTTTTAGTGCCCCACGCACTGCTAACGGAGACTACATAGAGCGTGTGGGTTTTAAGTTATGCTCAGTTTCTACTAGAATAATAGTACCTCTTCTCCCCTATCCAAAAAGCCTATCAGAATGTAAATGTGAGAGACATTATTATGGGATAATTTTTTAGTCTGTTCTAATTAACAAAGGCAAAAAGGACATCTTTAACAAACTTGCATTCTTTATTGATAATGTAATACTTTTATCCAAGCAAGTAATCACTTGGTAACTATTGGCCTCAGCAGTCGCACTAGATGATCTCTAAGGTTTGTCCAACCAAAAGTTGAGTCTAAACCTAAAACTCCATGGGCTAGAGCACCTACAGGGTGTTTGGTAACCCTTACCCACAGGACTTCTGGCAGGTATGACATGTACTATTGTGCTTCTATCTCATGGGTAACTAGAAGCCCCCACACACACAAAGGTTAAAATGACTTTACACGTCCCCCTAGAATTGCCAGGGAAACTGGTAGCAAGTTTTAGAAAGCAATTGTGACTTCTCTGTGTCACTCCTTTGTCTGAAGAAATAACAGTTGAGACAGCTCTCTTTGTAAAGGGTCATCTCTGTCCGTTAGCTGGGCTCTGAGATAGAAAAGATGTTTGGCATTACCAGCTTCTAGCAGTGAAGCCATTTTAAATAAGAAATGCTATGAGATTGTGGGGTACCAGATCAGATATTACAGAGGCTGGAAAACTTGCGGTTTACCTGGAAATTCCATCGTAAGGACCTTTCCTAATCTTTGATCTTTGAAGCCACTGGAGCCGAGATACTTGGCCATTGCATACTTTCATGACATCAAGTCCCTATGAGTGGAAACATTCTTCTATTTTGTACTATAGGATTTGACATGAATTCTAGGTTGCTGCTTTGGTGAAATTACAAAAATGGATGTTTCTGGGGGACTCCAGGGACATTAGAGATTGTTGGAATCAATGCATAGAAATGTGGAAAAGTGGGACCTAGTCTTTGTCAAGAGGCTCAGAGAGTAGCTGTGCCTTATTCTCTTTGTTCTCACCAAGAAACAAGTAAATACGTTACTGCCACCATTGTCCCTTCCTTCACATCACCAAGGTCATTTTTTCTGCTATTCAGAATAAAGTGGCATCATTGTTGCCTAGTTGCAAGGGCTCATGGGAGGAAACATTCCTCCAAAGAGATCTATAACCTTCTAGGTGGTGTTATCCCCATTCTTATTACCGTGGTTAGACTATGTGCTGCTCTTCTTTTCAAACCTCTGCTGCAGCACCACCATCATCAACATGTATTTGTGCCTACTCATCCTCATGCAAATTAAAGCAGAGGTATTGCCTGGCTCTCATGGTGCTTACCAAAACGCTGAGCAAAATGAATATTCGCCGTCAGGCATTCAGGAAAAATATTTACTGAACACCAATATGTGCTTGCTTGGTATCTCAAGTTGATTCTACTTGTCTTGTTTCCAGATGAATTACCTTTCTGTTATGTTAGTTACCAAATATTCCAAATAAATGTAGAGGCAGAAGCTTCATAAAAATTATAAAAATAAGGTGACATATCTCAAGATCCTATAGTCAACTCTTTCTCCCTTCTTTATTCACTCCATACTTCTCCTTAGAGTGTAAAATGTCCTTTCATGATCATAATGATCACTTAAAGTCTACACCATCTGAATTTCAGAACTGAATATCCAACTACTGGCCAATCATCTTCAGAAGTCTGGCAAGAAATCAGATTCATGATGTCCCCAAACCAGAATTCAACATTTGACAACTGCTGACCTCTCCTCACTTCCCCCTCACTTCCCTTACCAACAAACCAGTTTTCCTCCATGTACTTCCAGTCTCAGCAGGTGGCACCAGCACTGGTCCCTCAGAAACATCACTGTCCAGCTGGACTCCTTTTCCTTTACCTTCCACCTTAAATCAGACAACATCTCCTACATTTGAACTACCAAAAGAGTCCTCACAACTCTTTTTCCCTTTCATTCCCACAGTCGCCACTGAGGTCCCAGCAACCCTCACCCACACTATTTCTCTGACTGGTATCTTGGCCTCTAGTGAAAAAACCTCTGCATGATTTTTCTAATACACCAATCTGATCATGTCAGCCTCCACCTGTCTCCCCCACCAAATACTTCCAAGTTTCCTCATCCCTTAAGGAGTAACATCCAGGAGGGATCTAACCTTGCATTTTCTCCCATTCTCCCTGCATTTAATCTCTGTTTTGGATTCATCCATCTTTACTCATCTCCATATTGCATATTAGCTCTTGCCACTATATCTTTGCTCTTGTTTCTCTGCCTGATTCTTCTCCCACTTCATCCATCTGGTAAATTCTTGTTTGTGATTTAAAATCCATGTTGTGCCACCTTTTCCTGGAATCCTTTCCTGACTCTCCTCTCCTTTTTGTCTCTGCATCATACACCTGCAGTGTCTATTCTTATCCCACCATTGTCACTGTAAATCCTCTAGTAAGCCATGAGCTTCTTGAGAGCAGGGATTGTGCCTTAGTTCTCCCTGCCTGCTTGGTTCTGGGTACTGAGCCTGGCAAACACTAGAAGCAAATGTCTCTTTCTAAGTATAAAGGAGATGCTCTCAAGTAGACTCCAAAGGGGAGGGAGGGAGAGAGAAGTGTGGGTTTTTTTTTTTTAAACCATCAACAATGTTTCTCATCCTTTAAAGATGAAAGTTTAGATTTATCCATGAGGGCACACTATTCCTTTATTTCTGGAAAACTTTAATGATCCTTTATGCAAAAGTGAGCTGTGATCCTCAATTGCAATGGGAGAGCTTCCAGAGACAATGTGGATCTAACCTGTTCTACATGAAAATAATAAGTGGTAGTCTTATAAAGAGGCATCCCCCAGATTATCATGCTACTGAGATACTGGCCATAAACTGAGAGTGAGGATGAAATGGGGTGTTTCCCTGAGTCAGTGGAGTAGGGATCTGGATCATATAGGCAGGAACTAGGCAAGAGCACTCATTTTGTAGGGATGCAAACTGGCTTAGCAGCATGGGCACAGGCTGGTTGTAAGGGCAGAGATAACCAGGAAGGGATCCTTGTAGGAGAACGTGGCCAAAGAACTTGATAAAAGATGCCTATGGTGTCCAGTTGTTGCTTTTTTCCTGTGGTATCTATCCATTGTTAAGGCATCCCTAACTCCCTGTATCATTCTATCACCCCTAGTCTCCTATAAAGTTTTGTGAAATGTCACAGCCCCATCTTAACTGAACTCTGGGGGAATTAATATAGTGGCCAATGTCTACTGTCATAGAATAAACACGAAGACCTCCAAAATAGTCTAAAATAGAGACAGAGTGTATTACCCACCAGGTAAAGAAGAATCACATTCCTTAAGAAAAGTCAGTGAGTCTCCTGCAAGCTGAAAGTGAAAGGGACAGGTACAATATGGAGACAGGGAAGTTTTTTCAAATTTCTGATTAGTTCAAAAGTGGATTGTACAGTCTCTCTTCAGACTGGCTACTTTTCTGGTTTAGAATTATTGAGACACAGGTATGGTTCGAAACAGGTTTGGAATGGGCTGCATTAGGCTCTTAGGGGTTCCAGTGTTGCTCACTGGGCAAATTTGAAAAGGCATGCTTGAGGCTTGGTGAAATTTTTATTTAATGTTTTTGTTGGAGTAAAACAGTACACAGATTGTTTATAACAGTCTGAGTTTTGACACAGAAAGTGGCCACAGTTCAAGGTCAGATGTCAGTCCAAGGTGACAAGCAACAACCAGGGTAAATTACGAAATGTTTCAGGGTTCCTGAGAAATTTCTATGGCACCCTGGAGATGCTTACCTGGTAGAATATTAGGGACTCAGATGATGGATATTTGGCTATTAAAAGAGAGAGACTTCTGAACTTGGAGCGACTAGGGCTACCAGGGTTCCTGAGTATCACCCCCAAATAAAATTACCTTGAAACCCAGTTCCTCCCTGCAATTAATAATATTGACTCTTACATTTGTATCAGTTGAACTCAGGGAAAACATCACAGCAGAGTTAAAGGTGGGAAACTGGATCTATTCTGCATAAAGACAATCATGCTCTGAGTTACACACCAACACCCACAGATGCCGGTTTTGTCTACTTAAGCAATGCAAGGCTTCCATAATTTTCTTTTAAAAATATTATCATTTCCTTTCCTTGAAAAATTACCAGAGGTATTGTTCATTTTTTTTTCAACACAATTGAAATCGTACATGGTAGGGAAGTTTTTAATTAGTCCATTCCGAGCAGGAACTGTGTGTGCTCACTGCAGTAGAAGCCTAATAAATTACTTCATAATCTCAACTGGAGGCTTTGTGTTGGAAAAGACTCATTAGTTTGCACCAGCAGCCAGCAGCTTCCTGTGAAAGGTCTTAGAAACATGCTGCAGTAGGTGTAGATCAAGTTGCTTGAGCAGAACTTCTGGGGCAGTGAAAACAAACAGGCCTGCATAGTAAGGGAAGCCATGCACATCCAAACTTCAGTGTCTGGGGACAAAAGAACTTTTGAAAATTGCATGCCAGCCCCTTCTGTCCAGTCCACATTTTCCTTCTCATAAAGCTTTTCTCCCCCATCCTCCCCACAAAAGGCTTGCTTACTTGCCTCTCTGATCATCCATATATATATATATATATATATATATATATATATATATATATATTTTTTTTTTTTTTTTTTTTTTAGTGTGGAGAAATCAAATGCTTGGAAATATTTGTCCCAGACTAGTAAGACAATGCTTATACAGTTCTGTTGAGATACACACACACACACACACACACACACACACACACCACAGATAGATACGTAACACCAGTGGGCAAAATGTTATTAGCCCAGCTGATAATAATAGTTCCTCTCAGGGGGAGCATAGGATTTGATATGTTAGTAAGTCACTTGGAGGAAAGGTTGAGACCCCAAGAGGCATGTTCTAATGATAAAAGATGTTCTCTAAATTGCTTTCTAAGGAGAGAGGGTTTTGCTGATCTCAGGGTTCTAATATTGTTACACCCTGGTGGTTTCGTAAAGAACTTTGGTTGATTGTTGGGGTAGAATTGCTCTACAAAATAAAGAGGTGAGAATTTGAAACTGGGGGTGGAGGGTTCAGGGAGAGAGGTGTGAGCCAAGAAAGCCAAGCTTCCTAAGCAAGAAAGGAAAGAAGGAAAAATGTACTTCTTAGCAGAGCAGGAGAGGTGAGGTGTCTTAGGGGGATTTTGAAGTTATTTGCTATAGCATGTACATGATAAACTCCTCCCTCCATTTACCCTAGAAAACAGTTTCCCAGAAGCAGACCCTGAGGCTAGGATTCCTGTGCAAGGGGCTTATTAAGGAGGTGCTCCCAAGGGAGATGAAGAAGGGAATAGAGAAAATGAGACAGGGAAGAGGGAAAAGTCAAGCTAAAATATGATCCAGGCAAAATCCAGCAGCCTGACTCCACAGGGAAACTCTGGAGTCTAAGTACAGCTCAGTGTTGTCCCCACTGGTTGTAAGGGAGCTGGGCTCTCACACTCCTGCACCTGTCAGTTATTGGTTAAGGGTGGGGTAGAGGAAGGGATAAATTCCCAAGCACTTCTGGAGACAGTGTCCACTGAGGAAGAATCGCACAAGGTGTTGCATGCAAGAAGCCCTAAAGGGGTAGGGAAGGCAGAGCACAAAATTGTAAAAGAGGAACTGAGGAGATCTGATACAACATTGATAGTGTCCACAACATAAATCTATAATAAAGTCTACATTTGCTCATCATTGATAAGTGTATGAATCCATTCTTTGTGGTAATTTAAAAAAAAAAAACCCAATACATGCATTCAGGTCAAAATCTTTAGGGAATGAAAGCAGACTGTCCTTGTAGGTGCAGAGAATGAGGAACATCTGACATCTAGGTCTACAGGCTTTGGGAACCAATCTTACAATTGCATCCAAATATATTATGTATACTCATGAAGCTATACTGCTAATGCTATATTGAGGGAATTCCTGTTATCAAAATGTGATTTCTATGTGGGAGGTGCATGTATTCACATCTCTAATCATTTCTGTTAGTAAAATGTCCATTGCTCCTGCTTGCCCACCTAACAGACCAGCTCCAGCCCCTTGCTCCAGCTTTATCTCGGCCAAACTCCTGCCATGAGCTGATCCTCATCCACACTCCATGCCACTCTGGCACAGTGGCCACAACTAAACCTTAACATGCACCAGACACGGAGCCAATATTGGTTATGGGTGACACTTAATCCTAACAATAATTCCATGCCTTAGGTATTACTTTATTTCACAAGCGAGAATCCTGCGCTTGACTAGGTAAAGTCCAAGTTCTCCAAATGGGTAAGGGGGTAGGGCTGTATTTGGACACATGACCTGGTGACTGAAGAGTCAGTACTTTTAGCTGCTGTTCTCCTTTCTCCATGGACATTGCCTCCCCTTCTAAAGCCTTTCCCCATTTCAGAATGTCAAGACAAAATTCCAATGCTATATCCTCCATAAAGCCTTTTAAATTAGGCAGAATTCTTGGAGGGAAGGGATAGAAATCCAACAGACAAGAAAAGGAAAATTATTGGTTTGAACATTTGGGAAAAATACTGGCATGGTCTACATGTTCAAAGGGATTGCCATAGGAACCAGGACTTAATAGGGACTTAATGCAGCTAGAATCTTCATTCTACCTGTATAGTTTATTCTACACCTCCATCCCAGCCCAATAACTCCAGGAATATGAGATACCTGTCTCTATCATTATCCATTTATCAACCCAGAAAGGTCCCTGATTGCCCCTATTTGGGTCATATGCTTAACCCCTGCCTTAATCTCAAAGTTCAAGGGAATGGAGTATTATGGTCAGTGAGACCAAGGAGATTGGTTTGTTACATGAGGAAGGAGGTGGGAAAAAACCACTCTGACCAGTTCACAACAATCGCTCCTACACTTCATTATATTTCTATAAAGATCCAGACAGAATTACTGTTTCACTTTCACTGGCATAAAACAACCATTAATCTCACTCACAGACTCTATGGGTCAGGAATTTGGATGGGATACAGCAGGGATGGATTCTCTCTCTTTCACAGCATATTAGGCTGTAGATAAAAGACTTGAAGCCAGGGGTTGGATTCATCTGAAGGTTCATTCACTCACGTGTCTGGCAGTTGATGCTGGCACTCAGCTTGAGGTTCAGTTCCTTTCCACATGGCCTCTCCATGTGGTCTCTCTGTGTGAGATGGTTCAGGTTTTCTCACAGAAAGGTGGCTGGTTTCCAAAGCTGAACATCCTGTGAGAGAAAGCCAGGTGTGAACTGTATTGCCTTTTCTAACCTAGCTTCAACCTGCCGCTTTCAATTTGTTGGAGCCTCACAAGCTTGCCCAGATTCAGAGATTGGGGAAGAGACTCTACCCCTTGATGAGATGTGGCAAAATTCTGGAAGAGAATGTGGGACCTGAATTATTGCTGTAGACATTTTTGGAAAATACAGACTGCCACACATTTTTCCCTGTGAATTCTCTTTGTCATATCTTCCCTAAATTATTATAAACTCTATGAGATATTCATTTTTGTATTTCTATGCAG
This sequence comes from Panthera pardus, assembly GCF_024362965.1. Lineage (NCBI taxonomy): Eukaryota > Metazoa > Chordata > Mammalia > Carnivora > Felidae > Panthera > Panthera pardus. The sequence continues at coordinate 54,764,994 of NW_026526766.1, forward strand.
TGCCTTGAGCAAGACCCTACACACAATAGGTCTTCAAAATATGTTGGTTGGCTAAATATATCTAACATAATGGCATCAAAGTTTTCCCACCAACTAACTGTGACTGTGAGAAGAAATACAGCAACATCTCTGAGACGGTTCACAAGCTGAGAACATTTCACTAAGTTATGGTTTCTAAACATTCTGGCTTAGCAGAAAATTACAAATCATTTTATTCAAATTATATCTAATGCAGAATCCCAGTATGTAAAACACATTTGGGGTGGGGGGAAAACAGGTGTGGAGAAGAGGGAACCCTGGTGCACTATTGGTGGTAATGTAAATCAATACAGCCACTATAGGAAACAGTATGGAGATTCCTCAAAAACTCAAAAGTAGGGGCACCTGGATGGCTCAGTTGGTTAAGCATCTGACTCTTGATTTTCGCTCAGGTCATGATCCCCCAGGGTTGTTGGATCAAGACCCATGTTGGGCTCTGTGCTGAGCATGGAGCCTGCTTAAGATTCTCTCTCTCTCTCTCTCTCTCTCTCTCTCTCTCTCGTAAAAAAAAAACTCAAAAGCAATACTACCATATGATCCAACAATCCCACTTTTGGGTATATATCCAATGGAAATGAAGACAAGCTCTTGAAGAGATAGCTGCATTCCCATGTTAATTGCAGCACTATTCGAATACCCAAGATATGGAAATAACCTAAGAATATGTCAACAGATAAATGGATAAATAAGATGTTGTATGCATATACAGTGGACTTTTATTCAACCATAAGAAAGAAGGAAATGCTGCCTTTTTTGACAACATGGATGAACCTTGAAAGCAGCATGCTAAGTAAAGTAAGTCAGACAGAGAAAGATAAATACTGAATGGTATCATTTATATGTGAAATCTGAAAAAAACAAACTAATAGAAACTGAGACTAGAATGGTGGTTACCAGGGGCTGAGGAGGAGAGAAGGGTCAGTGGGGGAACTGGGGAGACGGTCAAAGAGTACAAACTTCCAGTTACAAGATAAATAAGTTCTGGGGATCTAATGCATCTAATGCATGGTGATTATAGTTAATAATACTGTACTATATACTTGAAAATGGCTAAGAGAATAGATCTTAAATGTTCTTAACACACACACACACACAAATGGTATTTATGTGATGTGATAGAGGTGTTGGCTAAAACTGTGGTGGTAATCATTTACAATATGTAAGTAAATCAACATATGGTACACCTTTAATTTACACAATGTTATATGCCAATTATATTTCAATAAAGCTGGTGGGGAAGGAAAAAAATAGAAATGCTCTTTTTGAAGCAGGTATAAGAGGACTGGAGACCTCCCCACTTTCCTCTCCTCTCCCCCCCCACCCGGCTGCCATCTCTTTTGATATTTTTAATCTTCTAGAATCTCTTCTAGAGTCTATCCCTTTTCTGAAGAACCTCAACCTCCTCCCCTTCACCACCATTCTCCCAGTCCATTTGGTTCACACAGAACTGACCCCAGTGTTCTAAAGATGGCAATGTGACCCAGACCTTCCCAAGAAGAGTCACCACGATTGGTTTGAAAAGGAGCACATGACCCATTCAGGGTCAATGAGACCCAATTGTAAGACTTCTTACTGAAAATATCAGGAAGGAAGATTGTCTTTGTTCTGGGGTTGCTCAGCCAATAGAATAAAAGCCTAAAGCTCTTGCTAGCCATCTTTGTTGCTTAAGAGGAGTCTGAGAATGAAACTGTAAAACAGAGGGAAGGTGAAACTAAGAGACAAGAATGAAAAAAGCAAATAATGTTGATAACATTATTTGAGCATCTGAATCCAGGCATGTCTGTTGCTAATATTAACCCTGGATTTTTCCAGACAATTTGAATTGTGTTTGTGTCACTTCTGAATTAAAGAATTGCAGCAAATACCCAGAACTGAAGGTTCTATGGAACACAGTTTGAAAAGCACTACAGTAGATTATCTCTAAGGCCCCTTGCCTTGCATGAGCCTCTGGAGGTATAGATCTTTCAGCGTTTCACCTTTTGTCACTATAGCACTATAGCATGGGAAATGCATTGGTTTCTCAGAAATTATAGCCACGAGGACACCAGGAAAATGCTTGTGGACACACACAAGGCTCACTTATGATCCCATCTGGCATTTGCTCTAAGGCAACCCAAACTTTCTGTTTCTAGGATTGAACTTAGTAGATACAGAAGCGTTTAATCATATATAAATTCTATATTAAAAAGCCATATATCTTCTGTAGGAAGAACTGCATCAACGGACCTCCAAAATTTTGTTAACTGTGGAATCAGGAGAGCAGAACATATACTTAAATGTCCATTTTAGCAGAAGAAAAGGAAAAGACTCACCAACCAAATCTGGCTAAATGTGCTGGTTTCTGCCACGCCCTTAGCAAAGACTGGTTCACTCATCATGGGGGGTGAGGGGGTGGTAGTCTCTCACACACACTCTTAGACATGCTTTAGGAGTTGAAAGCAAACCCTGGTGCTTTTTAGTACTTCTATTAAGATGCCTGGAATATGTCTTTGAATTTTTCACACCCTACAGGGGGCCATTTATAGTTCTATATCAAAAACATGGAACCACATCAAAACCACAAATGAATCTCGCAACCCAGTCAATGTTGACCACTGCAGGATCTGATGTCTTTGGCAAAGGGTGTTATTCCAGCCTATCTTAGGGCTCAAAGGACTTTTGGTGCTGAGTCACCCAGTTAGTCAAGTTGGATGCTTTGCCTGTGCACAATACCGTCTCTACTTGTTTTCCTGTACTTATTTCAAAGACACTTCATAATATAGGAAGATTACCACGAAGATGATTTCTAAATGGCATTTAAATAGGAGCCCATACTCTTTTTCTGTGCCTTTCCTAAGTTACCTTTGTACTGTTTCTATCTGCAAATGGTATCGCAGAAACATCTGTGTTTTAAATTGAGTCCCTATCACTTGCAAGAATTCCTCTCTTTTTTCTCTGCTGCCTCATCCTGCCTGGAGTCAGACTCAGTTATGTCACAGTCATTTTCAGGAATGCAGAGAATGCTGCCAGAGGCTCAGGATTAGAACTTTCCCATACAGAACAATATCATTTTCAGGCCAATTACTGTTAGAATCATACACCTCAAAGTGAACATGAGGAGGAGGTGATGAGGCAAGAAAGGTCCAGAGGCTCAGCTTCAGGAGCCTGGTATAGAGGCCCCTCTCACTCATGAAAAGGGACTAGGCAGGGCCCAACACATAACAGGTACTCAATAAGTGCCAAATGCATGAATGAATCGGTGACTAGAAGGATGACATAAAACATGCAATTTTACCCACTTTGGTGATTTCACATAGAAGTCCAATAGTGGAAGAGGGAGAAAGGATATTTGATCACCTGTTGTCTCTGTGGAGATAAATGTGAGGATACAGAAATAATTTCCTAAAGATTATTATCCCAGATCATTACCTTACTGATGCTTAGAATCAAAGAACATCAACATTGGAAAGGACCTTATATGAAAAATTTTTCTTTTAAATATCTACAACTGGCCCTGAAGTTCTCTAAACTGGGTTTTTATGAGCATATTGTAGAATATTAAGAGGTATTTATTTATTTATTTATTTTCATATATGAAGTTTATTGTCAAATTGGTTTCCATACAACACCCAGTGCTCATCCCAAAAGGTGACCTCCTCAATACCCATCTCCCACCCCCCATCAATCCTCAGTTTGTTCTGTTTTTAAGAGTCTCTTATGCTTTGGCTCTCTCCTACTCTAACAAGAGGAATTTTTTGGAGAAAGAACTACAAGTTTTGGAAGCAACATGGAAAACAAGAAAATAGGCATCTTACTGCCAGATTCTCATTGTTTGTTTGTTTGGTTTTTTTACAAACAATATTTATCATTTAAAAAGTAGAGGTCTGCATCTTCCCTCCCCTCAGGCACAACTTGTCTCGCTCATAGGCTTTATTGGCTATTGTTTATTATAAATCTCTAAGGGGCAATAAAGTGAATAATGTTTATCAAACTTTTTTTTAATGTTTATTTATTCTTGAGAGAGGGAGACAGAGCATGAGTGGGGCAGAGGCAGAGCAAGAGAGGGACACAGAAAGGCTCCAGGCTCTGAGCTGTCAGCCCAGAGCCCAAAGCGGGGCTCGAACTCATGAGCCGTGAGATCATGACCTGAGCCTAAGTCGAACACTTAACCGACTGAGTCACCAAGGTGCCCCTATCAAACATTTTTAACACAGAATCACTTCTTTTAAAATTTCTCCTATTGCTATTACAAGAGTCTTTGATACATGCTTTTGGAAAGGCTATCCTACAACAAAATTCCCATTATATATTTCTTTTTATTTCATCTATGGATATATTCAGCAAAGGAATAATATATTCTCTTCCTCTTCTTTTTCAAGCTCTTTCCTTCCTAATAACATAATACTAAGACTGTATTAAAATATTTTGGCTCTCCCTGAGTTATTTAATGAAATATGAATATATACAATGGACTACTACTTGGCATGAGAAAGAATGAAATCATGCCATTTATAGCAACGTGGACGGAACTGGAAGGTATTATGTTGAGTGAAATAAGGCAGTCAGAGAAGGACAGAATCATATGTTTTCACTTATATGTGGACCTTGAGAAACTTAACAGAAGACCATGGGGGAAGAGAAGGGGGAAAAATAGTTACAAACAGAGAGGGAGGGAGGCAAGCCACAAGAGACTCTTAAATACAGAGAACAAACTGAGGGTGGATGGGTGGGTGGGGGTGAGGGAAAAATGGGTGATGGGCATTGAGGAGGGCACTTGTTGGGATGAGCACTGGGTGTTGTATGAAAGCCAATTTGACAATAAATTATATTCATTAAAAAAAGAAATATGAATAAAAATACCATCGGCTTTTTTTAACTAGCAAAGATTATTCTAATGTTCATATGGAAGAACAAACAAAAACAATGATGAGATAAAGAAGAAATAGGGGTTGTCACCATCACATGTCAAAACATATTATAAAGATAAAATAATTAAAACTATGTTGAACCCACAAACGTATGGCCAACTAATCTTTGACAAAGCAGGAAAGAATATCCAATGGAATGAAGACAGTCTCTTCAGCAAGTGGTGCTGGGAAAACTGGACAGCAACATGCAGGAGAATGAACCTGGACCACTTTCTTACACCATACACAAAAATAAACTCAAAATGGATGAAAGACCTAAACGTAAGACAGGAAGTCATCAAAATCTTCGAGGAGAAAGCAGGCAAAAACCTCTTTGATCTTGGCCGCAGCAACTTCTTACTCAACACGTCTCCAGAGGCAAGGGAAACAAAACCAAATAATGAACTACTGGGACCTCATCAAAATAAAAAGCTTCTGCACAGTGAAGGAAGCAATCACAAAACTAGAAGGCAACTGACAGAATGGGAGAAGATATTTGCAAATGACATATCAGATAAAGGGTTTGTATCCAAAATCCATAAGGAACTTATCAAACTCAACACCCAAAAAACAAATAATCCAGTGAAGAAATGGGCAAAAGATATGAATAGACACTTCTCCAAAGAAGACATGCAGATGACCAACTGACACATGAAAAAATGCTCACCATCACTCATCATCAGGAAAATGCAAATCAAAACCACAATGAGATACCACATTACGCCTGTCAGAATGGCTAACATTAACAACTCAGGCAACAACAGATGTTGGCGAGGATGAGGAGAAAGAGGATCTCTTTTGCATTGTTGGTGGCAATGCAAGCTGGTGCAGCCACTCTGGAAAACAGTATGGAAGTTCCTCAAAAAACTAAAAATAGAACTACCCTACGACCCAGCAATTGCACTATTAGGTATTTATCCAAGGGATACAGCTATGCTGTTTTGAAGGGACACATGCACCCCCAAGTTTATAGCAACACTATCAACAACAGCCAAAGTCTGGAAAGAGCTCAAATGTCCATCGATGGATGAATGGATAAAGAAGATGTGGTATATACATATATGTATACAATGGAGTATTACTCGGCAATCAAAAAGAATGAAATATTGCCATTTGCAACCATGGGGATGGAACTGGAGGGTATTATGCTAAATGAAATTAGTCAGAGAAAGACAAAAATCATATGACTTCACTCATGTGAGGACTTTAAGAGACAAAACAGATGAACATAAGGGAAGGGAAACAAAAATAATATAAAAACAGGGAGGGGGACAAAACAGAAGAGACTCATAAATATGGAGAACAAACATAGGGTGACAGGAAGGGGTGTCAGAGGGGGGATGGGCTAAATGGGTAAGGGGCATTAAGGAACCGACTCCTGAAATCATTGTTGTACTATATGCTAATTTGGATGTAAATTTAAAAATAAATAGATAAATAAAATTTAAAAATTAAAAATTAAAAAAAAAAACCAAGTTGATACTGGCACGTGACCACATCAGCAGATAATAGTGGAACAGAGTAAAAAGCCCAGAAATGGAACAAATATGCAGGACACGCACCTGAAATCAGTGGGGAAAATGTGAGTCACGCACTATACAGAATTGGGACACTGAGTAGCCATTAAGACAAAAATAAAGTTGGATCCATACTTAACATTTTATGCCAGAATAAATTCCAAATGTTCCTAATGGGCAAAAGATTTAAGTGTAACAAATGAAATCATAAAAGCACTGAAAGGAATTATGGAATAATTGTTTTATAATCTTAGAGTGAGAAAGACCTGACTATCATAAAAAACCAAAAGCCATAAAAGAAATGAATGAAAAATTTGACTACAAAAAAAAAAAAAAAAATTGAAGATTCTACATGGCAAAACCCATCAAACTGGGAAAAAAGTTTGACAGAGGAAGAGTCAATTCCCTAGTGTAGATGAGCTCCAACCGATCAAAAAAAAAAAAAAAAAAAAAAAAAAAGACTAAAACTGCAATAGAAAAAATAAACAAAAGATATGATCACTCCACAGGGAAGGAAATATACATCTCTTAAAACATCAGAAAACACAATCAACCTCCTCCATAATAAGAGATTCAATATAAACTATAGTGAGATATCATTTATCATAGTATGTATAGTAAACTCTATGTAGAGAAAAAGGTTAGAGGGGAGAACGCAGTAGGTGCTGGCATATACATAAAATACATCTGCAGGGGCACCTGGGTGGCTCGGTGGGTTAAGCTCTTGATTCTTGATTTTGGCTCAGGTCATAATTTCACAGTCGTGGGATGGAGCCCCATATCGGGCCCATGCTAAGCATTCTCTGTGCCCTTCTTTCCTGCTAGCACTCTCTCTCTCGCAAAATAAATAAACACTAAAAAAAAAAAAAACAGAAAACAAAAGAAAAAGAAAGAAAGAAATCTTAAAAAAAAAAAAAACCATACATCTGCATATTTGCCCAAGAAAATCTTAACACTGTTGCTTGTAGGGAAACCTGGTAGGTGAGAGACAAGGAAAGAAGAGAGACCTCACTGTCTTTTTTTTTTTTTTGTACCTTTAGAATTTTGAATCATGAATGACTTTGAAATGTGAAAACAATAAAGAAAGAAAGTTGGAGCTAAAAATAAAATCTATTTTTATTCTCTTTTTTCTACTCCAGGCTCAGCTATGGTTGGCCTCTGCCACTGTCCTCCTCTGGCTTCCCTGGCTCCTTTAAGAACTGTAAGGGCGGCTCAGTCTTCATGATACCCAGGGCTGGTTTCATAGCTCACAAAATGAAAGTTGTTCTCAGAACATCTCCACGTGATTTCAGAACACATTTTAATGTGATGTTTCTGACAGAGCAGCTTTGGCTTCATTTAGCAGAATACTTGAGCATTTTAGTCTAAATACAGCAGTTGGATTCCTAGAATAAAGGTTAGTGAAGGGATGCAAGTATGGAAAATGTGGGAAGAGACTGGTTTTCTAGGTGCACATATTAAGTTTAAAAACTGTAAATTTCATTTCATTTTATTTTTTTAATGCTTATTTATTTTTGAGAGAGAGAGAGACAGTGAGAGCAGGGGAGGGGCAGAGAGAGAGGGAGACACAGAATCTGAAACAGGCTCCAGGCTCTCAGCTATCAGCACAGAGCCTGTCACGGGGTTCAGACTCGGGAATGGCAAGATCATGACCTGAACCGAAGTCAGACGCTTAACCAACTGAGCCATCCTGGTGCCCCTGTAAATTTTATTTTTTACATAATTCTTCTGATTAGACTTTACAACATAAGTCATATTTATCTCAACTCAGATTATATGCTTTGCTTTTTGTCTCTTAACTTTTATCTGATAAAATCTGATTACTTTCCTCACAGCACTGGGTGAAGAGTGTAGGATGTTAGGGTGAAGGGTATTGTTTGGCATAAATAATCTGCTTGCTAGGTATTGAAGGAATACCAGGTGACCTCCTTCCCTCTGTATTTGACCCCGTTGCCCATTTCTGGTAGGATTCAATACAACAGTCCATTTCAGACTCTGAAAAGACATGTGGGATCAGGATAGTTTCTAGTAACATATATTAAGCTCCCCAGGAGGTAAAGAGAACTAAGGGGAGACTCAGAATAGCAGAGGCCAAACTGGCTTATAGTCTTAGGAAATAACATGAGAGCTTGCCAGCATAATGAGGGCAAGTAATCCAAACTCAGTTCAACCAAACAAAATTACAAAAAGTTATACAGGTTAAGCCTCCCTCCACAATACACAATTATGTTGTAGTTCAACCTCCCATTTTAAAAAGCAAAACACATCATTTAACGGCCATTCTCAGCTCCCAGTCCAACTCTCCCTGCATAACTATAATAATCCCCAATCTTTTAAGCAACAAGGAACCAAGAGAGAAAAGAGATTTAAAACAGCAAGCACAAGCTTTGTTTCCAATGTGAAGGAAACACATCTAATCATTCTTCTTGTGGACATCTCACATCCTGTGCTATTCAGTACCTGCCTTTGACATTGGAAGTGTCCTCAGGTGGATCCAGACTTTCCTGACATTTTGAAACATATCAAATAGGTCCATATCAACTATGGAATTTCTTCTTTTATCCAATGTTCACATCTCATTCGCAAATCACAACTGTTTGAGAAAAAAATCCTCCAAAAAAAAAAAAAGACAGTTTGGAGTCCACTGATCTAGACTATACAAGCACTATAACGGGAAGGCAGATAATGACAGAATGGCCTCACCCTGCAGGCAGGGTCCTGTGGGACTTAGAGAGCTCCAAGCCCTGAGGATGGGAGAACACAACCTGCTGAGAGTTTGAGATAGCTGGTGACCTCAGACCCCCTGCTCTCACCACTATCCCCCTATTGAGTCTCCCCTCAAGTATTTGAAGTATTCCCAACAGGATGAATACTGTTAGTACTGATGAGAATTCTACTCTCTTTTTCTCTTGTTCCCAGGTAAAGGATCTTCCCCCAAAGGAAGCCATTTAGGAGCAAATACCACCAGTTCTCTCCCTCCCTACTCTAGTTCTTCCATATGGGAAAGTCACTTATCTGATTGATGAAATGGGGATATCCTGACTTCAACTGGTTCACATTCCCCAGAGAGTGGGGCCCTGATGTAGAATGAGAACAGTGGGGGCCTTTGCCTTCTTGTTTTCTCTGTTTCAGACTTGCTCTGAGCCCATGCACAGTGGGTACCTGTGCTTCTGATCTGCATCCAGGAAGCAACCAAGTGCATCTCTGTTCTCTGGCTCCAGGTTTCCAGCTTGCCTCCCCCACTCTGCTCTTCCCTTTTTCTGGGATGCTCTCTCTTTCTCTTGCATTTGACAAGATATGAAGTAGGCTCCCTTCAGGCACCTGGCAGGGTATGTGGACCTGGAGTTCTCTGCGTAGATTCATCCTTTCTGTCAAATGAGTCCTCAGGTCTAGGCTGAGGTGGAAGGGAAGTAGTAGTAAGTTTCACTCTGCCCCAAGTCCAAGCTGTGTTCTCCAATGTGATGGATTAGAAGCCCTTTATCTTGGACAATACATCTGATATTATACTTTAAGTTAAGACACTAAAAAAGTGTCTATTTCTAGAATTGTTAGCATACAAAATGGGAAAGAGGTTAGTCTCCCGATAATCTCCAGCACTCACCATAAAGTTTGCACACTTGTGAGATCCTTTTGCCTTAAATGGATCATGGTGCTCTCCTGTCCACCTAGCAAGGGTATATGGGTGTATTAACTGCCCCAGAATTATTGGAAAGAGAAAAATTATGGTCATTATATTATAGCTTAGTGCTTCCAGCAGGAGGCCTGTGTGAGTATCAATAACCTAACCCGGGAATAAGGTAGGCATTGGAGTCAGCCATACTTCAGTTTGAATTTTAACTCTTCTATTTACTGTATAACTCTGGACAAATTATTTAAGTTCTCTGATCCCATTTCCTCACCAACAAATGGGAATAGTAATTCTTTTCCTGTGTTGTTTTTTTTTTTTGTGAATTAAATTAAATCATATACATTATCATATCATATGAATTAAATTAAATCATATACATTAAGTGCTTAGCATATAGCCAGTGCCCCCCAAATTAAGCCTATTAATATTTCTATGTAGCTATAACTGGTAACACGTGGGGTTCTCCTTGGGTCTGCTCCTCTATATTAATTCCAATAGTAATATCTGCAATCTCAAATACAGAGCTGTAAACCCAGAAGACCCAGCCTCTGCTTGCTAAGCATGTGGGGCTATAACCCATCCCCCATAAAGAAGAGGGTTTCTCCTAACAGCAGGGGGTGGGGAATGTAGCAAGTAAGCTTGAAATCTATGGGTCTTTGGGTGGTGGTGAAACTCCTGAGAGAGCCTGGCACAGTGAGGAGGGGTTGCTGAGCCAGGGACAGCCTTTGGCAACAGCATCAAGGAAGAAAGACAGCTGAGGGGGAAGGCACTGGCAGCTGTAAGGTGTGGGAGGGCAGGTTGGCCATTGCTAAAGCACCAGCAGTAATTTCTGAAGCAGTTGTGGTGTAGCCTATTTGCCAACTAAGGCTATGCTTCTGGAGCAGCTCAGCACGGCCTTGGCCTGGATCCTTTTCAGATGGCAACAGCTACAGCAGTGAGATCCGAACTACTTCAGGACCAGTGATGGGTACCACTGATAGGAGTTCTGTCTGTGTGGACCACAGGGAGGACAGCTCAGGGATAGGGGTGTGGTAGTGATGGTTAGCAGCCTCACAGTTTGTTTCACAAGTGTATTCATTTTTTAGCACTGCTGTAACAAAGTACCACAAACAGGTTAGCTTAAAAAACAACAAAAATGTATTTCTTCACAGTTTTAGAGACTAAATGTCCAAGTTTAAGGTAACAGCAGGGTGTTTCCTCCCAAGAGCCAGGAGGGAAAAATCTATTCCCTCTCCTGGCTTCTGGTGGTTTGTCGTCAATCTTTGGTGTTTTTTGGCTTATAGTTGCATTACCATGATCTCTGCCTTCATCATCACATGACATTCACCCTATGTGCATGTCTATTTCTGTGTACAAATTTCCTCTTGTTATAAGGACTCTAGTCATATTGGATTACAGCTCACCCAAATGACCTTATTCTAACGTGATTACTCCTAGAAAGATCTTATTTGCAAATAAGGTCATATTCTGAGGTACTGGTAGTTAGGACTTCAACATATCTCTTTGAGGGTCACAGCTCAACCCATAACAATAAGATAGCCTCAGAGGCATCAATGGGGTCATTCTTGGAATTCTGTGGAGTTATCCCTTAGACAAGAGAATTACATTCTTGGGGGTTCTATTCCCATCCCATGGGGAGATAGTGTACCCAGGCATTTAGACAGGCATGTACCTGTGCACTGTAGGATCAGCATCTCTGGCCTCTATCCATCTGATATTAATAGAGGCCCCTCCTCCGCTGTGACAACCCAAAATGTCTCTAGATATTTCCCCCAGTTGAGAACCACTGCTTTGGATAATGAGATAGTTGAGCTATTTCAACCATCAAAACTTAAGAACCATCTGAAACAGATAAAAAGAGTAACACTCAATGAAGCTATCTTCAGATGGTCACCAACTCTAATTCTAAAAAGGTTTTTTGGGGGAGATAAATTCCTATGCAAGGGGTTAATCTGATTATCAATTATGTCTACAATCATAGCAGCCTTGGACAAAATAGACTCTGCTCTAGGAATAAGACAGGAAATTTTGTAGAGACCTCCCATCTTTAGACTATAATTGGTTGATAAACCACATGTCAAGAACCATACAGGTAAGAGTACAGAGATGTGGAGGGTTTGTGGGGTCTTGCTAATGGTTCCTTTATCACAGGCCTTCCCAGGTTACCTCCACAGTAAAGTCCTGGAAGTTTGGAGGGATAGTTACTAACAAAACAACCTAGCATTTACTGAGAACCCTACTGGCACAAGGCATTTTATATATAGTCATTTTACTTCCATTATCTTATTTTTAAAAAGATTTAAATAATCTCTACACCCAACGTGGGGCTCTAACTTTCAACCCTGAGATCAAAAGTTGCAAGTTCCATCAAATGAGCCAGCCAGACACCCCCATTATCTTATTTAATCCTCACAAAAATCTTAGGAAGGATTATTATTATCTTCATCTCACAGATAAGAAAAGTGAGACTCAGAGATTAAATACAAGTTCCCACAGCTAGTAAGCAGCCGATCCTAGGTGTGAATCCAGATGTGTTAGCTCCAAATCTCATGCTCTTTCTGCTACATGAAACCTTCAGGAAAAGTGGACCTCCTGGGACCACTCATTTCATGATAGTCTCAATCGAGCCTTACCCAGCTACATGATTCCTCCAAGATGGCAGAGAGTCCATTCCCCTAGGCAAACTCTAGGTCAGAAAATCACACATCCCCAGGTTCGATAAGCCTCAGGAAGGTCCTAATATCTCTATCCGGAAAAGGGGATTGGAACAGTCTTCTTAGAACTGATTCCTTAAGGGATCTGGGCCAACAGAACTGCTAGAAACATTCTTAAGGGAAGATGCAAGAACTTCCTGTTCTCCAGCTCCTTTTTCTGGCTTCTAAGGGATAGGAATTTTTCAACTTTATTAACCAATCATCACTCACCTGGACAGTGAACCACCTAGCAGATAAATCACATTCCATCTGTGTTTTTAATTAGACCAGTGGTTCTCACCTTATAGAGTAAGTACATCAGAATCACCTGGAGGGCTTTGCAAAACACAAATTACTGAGCCCCACACCTATAATTTCTGATTTAGTAGCTCTGGGATTGGACCTGATAATTTGAATTTCTAACAAGTTCTTGGTGATGTTGATGCTACTGATCCAAAGGACCATACTTTGATAATTACCTTATTAACTCATGGATAGAGAATACCATTTCATGGTACTTAGAGACAAAGTTCCTCTACCCTTTCTCCATGCCAAGGCACATATTCAGACAAGTTTACTTTATGAATCCAAGTTACGTCTTCACAGCCCAACAGAACTTAGGAATTCAACAGAACAGGATGAGGAGAGCTTAGGGCAGGGAATCCATCCTACAGGAATGACCTCTTCCTTACAGTGGGGTTCTTCTATTTCCTTTGGGGGATCCAGAAAAACCAAGACATTCTTGTCCAGCCATGTAGCAGCATTTCCCACTTGCAGAGCTGAAAGGCCATCCGTCATGATTGCCCCCTTCCCAACTCCCTGCCAGCACCCCTCCCCAGAACAACTCTCCTTCAACAACTTTCTAGTTAGGAACAGGGTGTTGTTCTAGCTTGCTGCCCATCTTGAAAACACACAGGGACCCATGAAGGGACACATGGATCAAGAAGCAAAGTTATAACTACTGTTATATAGTCTGTAGGCAGAGGGCCAGTAACCCTTGCTGGAAAGAAAATAATTCAGAGAGCCCGGCAAAGCAAGTGTCAATACATGGGTCAGAGACCCAGGAGTCAAGGATGATATTGACATATGGCATTTAAATGCCCCTGTGTTGAGTCCTTTGGAAATCCTAGGACTAGTCCTCTGCCATCTCTCTTCCTGATAAATAGGGACAAGATGCTAAGCTGACACTAAAGGTGTCCAAACAGGGATTCAAGTTTTCAGGACTGATAAAAGGCCCAGTCTTTTATTTCAGTTGGACATCAAAGGTACACCCACAATGACACATCATAACCTGCTTGGCTTGTTAAAGGTATTTTCATCATGTCATCAGAGATTCTGAATTTGCTCTGCTGGAAAATGGCTTGCAGACAAATTTAAGTAAAAATCTCTGTTATCTAGATATCCATCACCAGTCTACCCATAAGCCAGGGAATTCTTCCTTCAAGTGGTATCTTGAGGTATGAAGAACCAGGTGAAAATGCCAGAGGCTACGGTATAAAACTTTGAAAGGATGGAGCAGAAAGCAAATCCACAGACTGAAACAGACATGCATGTGCCAAGGGCATAGGTTAATATTACCATCATTAAAAGCAGTGTGGAAAATCAGGGAGATGATTTAATCATACTCTGGCCCACTGGTATTGAGAACAGAGGCAAGGCAAGAAGAGTGCCAGCTTTGGGGAGCCTGGGTGGCTCAATGGGTTAAGCATCCCATTTCGGCTTAGGCCATGATCTCACGGCTCATGGGTTCAAACCCCACATAGGGTTCTGTGCTGACAGCTCAGAGCCTGGACCCTGCTTTGGATTCTGTGTCTCCCTCTCTCTGTCTCCCTGCCCCCGTCCCCCCCCCCCCCCCCCGCTTGCACTCTGTCTCTATCTCTCTCTCATAAATAAATAAACATTAAAAAAAATTTTTTTTAAAGAATAGTGTCAGCTTTAATACTGGTCAAGCTGGATTTAAAAGTAAAGCTATTTAAAGAAGATGCCTCCCACTACATACTTCCAGGTCTGTTTGTGGGGTTCTGATGTGAGACAGCTGGGTCTGCAGAATAGGTACTTCCCCAACCTACAGTGTGGAGTGTCACAGAGCATCTAACACCCACAGATTGCAGGAAAGAATCACAGATAGAGAAAGTCTCTAGGCTGCCTCTAAAATAGTGATATCCAACCAGGCTGCAGGTTAGAATTATGTGAGCTTTTAAAACCTCTGAGGCCTAGGCAATACCGATTGCCTCAGAATCTTGAGGTCAGACCAGGCACTAGTACATACTTAAAAGCTCCCAGGTAATCCCAGTGTGCAAGTGAGGCTGAGAAACAGTGCTCTGGGGCTACCCTTAACCCAGGTGTGTTTACAAAAAGTAAAGTTGAAGCAGAAAAAGAGAATGTGCATGGTCTTGGGTAGGCAGTCCTCACAGATTGGGTCAAGATCAGCAGAAACTTTTCCTCTGTGAGTCTCTTCAATCCGGTAAGTCACCCTTGCCAGAAGAGGAAAGTGAGGGGGAAGAGACAGGCAGGGGCCTTCTCCCCATGATGTCTGTCAGCAAAATGCCTACTCTGCAGGCCAAGGCAAAAGTATGGAGAGACAAAGAGTATGCCAGCCCACCTAACAACAGTCATAACAGCTACGTTGACTCAACTCCCACTGTGCACCAGGAGAAGTTCCATCTACTTTTGTACATTTAAACTTTGGAACAATCTTGTGAGGTAGATCTAATTATCCCCATTTTACCAATGAGGAAATGGAGGCTTGGAGAGGTTAAGTCACTTGCCAAGTTGAGGGAAGTAACTGAATCACAGTGCCGGTTCGTCTGGCTGTGGAGTCTATATTTGTCCTGTCATACACAGCTAGTTATTCTTCTACAGAACAGAGAGAGAAACAGAATCCCCAGAGAGTTCAAACTGTGTGTGTGTGTGTGCGTGTGTGTGTGAGCGCGCGCGTGCGCACGTGCACGTAGCAGGGTGAGGATCTGTACTTCATTTGGGTACTTCAAATGCTGTAATTCTTCTTTTAAATACCCACACATATACCCATAAAATATTGTCTTTCCACTAGACAAGGCACACAAAATTTGGGTGTAGTAGTCTACCTAGATAACTGGAGTGATGTTCTGTGTGTAGAAAAGTCTATGATGTCAAATGATGGGCTAAGTCTTCCTAGTGCCAGGAATTTACCCAACCAGAACTCCATTAATATTGGTGGTTTTCCTCTTGCTTTTAGGGGCTGCAAAAGAAATGCTGGGTTTTTTGTTTGTTTTCTTCTGTTTTGTTTTGATTTTTTTAATATTTAATTTTGAGAGAGAGAGAGAGAGAGAGAGAGAGAGAATGGTGGTAAGGAGCAGAGAGAGAGGGAGACACAGAATCTGAAGCAGGTTCCATGCTCTCAGCCATCAGTGCAGAGCCTGATGTGGGGCTTGAACTCACGAGCTGCGAGATCATGACCTGGGCCAAAGCTGGACGCTCAACTGACTGAGCTACCCAGGTGCCCCTAGAAAATGGTATTTGAAACCAAGTTGTGGGCACCAGGGTGGTATTGACATACATTTTTTTTTTGTAATCTCTTTAATATCTACTTTAAAAGAACACAGGTGTATTCTCATACCTGCTTTTGTATTCAATTTGTTATGATACAATCTTTTTTTAAAAAATTTTTGGGGCGCCTGGGTGGCTCAGTTGGTTGAGCGTCTGACTTCAGCTCAGGTCATGATCTCACACTCCATGAGTTCGAGCCCTGTGTCGGGCTCTGTGCTGAAAGCTCAGAGCCTGGAGCCTGCTTCAGATTCTGTGTCTCCCTCTCTCTCCGCTCCTCCCCTGCTAATGCTCTGTCTCTCCCTGTCTCAAAAATAAATGAAAACATTAAAAATTTTTTTTAATGTTTTAATGTTTATTTATTTTTGAGAGAGAGAGACAGACAGACAGAACATGAGTGGGGGAGGGGCAGAGAGAGAGGGAGACAGAGAATCTGAAGCAGGCTTCAGCAGCTGTCAGCACAGAGCTCGATGTGGGGCTCAAACCCACAAGCTGTGAGATCGTGACCTGAGCCGATGTCAGACGCTCAACAGACTGAACCACCCAGGTGCCCCAAGAAATGCCGTGTTATATAGATTTTCCCTGAATCTCTTCTAGGCTTTTTGGCTAAGATCAAGTGTATATACATTTTCCCTGAAGCTTCCTCGAGTGTGAGAGTCTTGGCATTTGGGTAGAGATTTCATCATCTGGGCCCCCTGCTAACTGCAATGGAATCGTTCAAACCTCCAGGCTGTTGAAAGCTCCTTGTCAAGGACCTGTGGACACTCTGTTTTGCCAAAGGGTATGCTGTTTGCAAGTCAGCAAAAGGAAGGTTTCTGTACTTCTCAAATGTCCTAGCAGAAATACAGTATCTGTGAAGGAGACCCTGCGCAGGATGACCTGAGACACCCACTTGGCTTTCTCACAGAAGAGTCAATGTGTATAATATCTGCGTCACTAATCACATCATCATAACATAACTTGTGCATTTGACAAGATAGAAGGCAAAGAAAGAGCAAGAAGCAGTACAGGATGCCATGGCCCCAGAGTTTAGGGAGAAGAGTTTAGGACCAGGATGTCCACAGGTTTTCGGCACTTGTCCCGAGTTCTAAAATCCATAATAATGCTGCAGTGAGAGGGTATAAGCTTGGATGTGATTCAAGCATGAGTTGATAACCAAGGAGTCTTCCATCAAAACTATTTTTCTTTTTGTCAGGAATCCTTCATAATGCCCCAGTTTCATTGATGTCATTTTTGATGTCAAAATGATGTCATTTTGGTGGAATCAAATTTCAAACAGTTCAGAATTAGAGAATTGGTTACATTATGCTTCAGTTACAAGGCCAGTCACTACAGAGGCAAGCTTGTTAGGTTCCCTAGAGGTAACCAGGGTAACAGCAGGAAGCAGGTTAGGAACTTCCAGCCTCTTGGTTCACAGTCTTGAACATAAAGTGACGAAGCAGCAAGCCCTGAAGTTAGTCAGGGGTATGTCCAGTACTTTTAAAATTTAATTCCAAATATTGTCTGTAAAAAACAATTGTAGAGCCTCTGGATAAGGCTTTCACTTCTGGCAGACAGACTAGGGTAGATCACTTTAACTCGGGACTGCGCTGCAGTTTTGTACAGCCTGATCCATTTCTGGTTTGTTCTTACTCCATGGATATGGTACTTGAAGATCCCAGCTAGCATCTTGGACTGTTTATCAGGGTCTCTTCTCCTTGGAAGACCCTGAAATCCGATTTGCATCTCCCCAACACTGTGAGAAAGCTCTACTGTGGAACTTTACCACTTTCCAATCAGTGAATACCTCAAGGGGAGAAGTGGTTCAGATGGTCTCACTTCCCTGCAGGATTTTGGCCTCTTGATTTACTGTGGTCTCTGTAGCCCTAAACTCCCATTTTCATCCCCCACCCCACCACCACCATGAGAAACTCATGAAAGTTCTGCTCAAATTCTCTGCCCCTTACAAGTGCCTTGATGCTTGGTTTCTCAAGCTCTCTGTCCTTGCTGCTCCAGAATCAAGAAGAAATGCCTTGAAGAGAAAAGCAGTTTAGAATATCAGGCTCATCTCAGTGAGTTTCCCTTCTATCCAGAATTTCGTCCAGCCCTGGTTATCTTCATACCTCTCCAAAGCCTTCAATGCTCTTTTTTTGTTCAAAGGAAATAATTTTTTTTTCCAAAGGGAAATTTGGTTGGCAACACACTAGTCTACCATTACCAGAATCCCAAACTAAGTCTTTTATAGTACATTTCACAACTGTTTTAAACTGTAGGATCCTGTAGAGCAAAGGTTCTTGACCTAGAGGATGACAGGAGTTCTACAAACTCGTTAAGTCCTGAAATTGTATGTAAAATTGCATCAATGTGTGTAGATATCTCCAAAGGGACACATGACCCTAAGAGTTAAGGACCACTGCTATAGAGTATCCACAAATACTTAACTGGTATTAAATACAAATCTCTTTGTATTAAGTAAACTTATTTATTACCTATATTGGATATCTAATTTATTAAATACCTAATTTAACATAGGTCTTGTCCCAGAAAATGTCTCTCTATACCTAAATACTTGATTTCAAACCAATAAATATTTTTCTATTATAATTTTCTTTTTCTACCATTAAATAACACCATCATAATAATGCCATAGACCTCTTTAGCACTTGAATGAAGCTCATTTCTAGAATTGCAGTCTAAATTTAGAGAAACCTACCCATAAGACTGAGGTTTGTCTTTTTTTCTTTTTTAAGTTTATTTATTTATTTTGAGAGAGAGAGTGCACACATGTAAAGGAGAGGCAGAGAGAGAGAGAGAGAGAGAGAGAATCCCAAACAGGTTCTGCAATGGCAGTGCGGAGCCCGATGCAGGGCTTGAACCCACAAACAGTGAGATCATAACCTGAGCTGAAACCAAGAGTCAGATGTCTAAACCACTCAGCTACCCAGGTGCCCCAAGGCAGGTTTTTCTGCAGGGCTGTTGGACATAATAATATCCAATACAGGACTATCGTGGTGGTAGTCCATTATGCATCTATGTTTCCTTTGTGAATCAGGTAAAGGTTGTTTTATCTTGATAAGTGAACTATGCTTTATTTTCATAGCTTAAGATAATAAACCTTTTGCATTATTACTGTGTATCCACTTTAAACTCATTGGACTTCTTTTGGATAGGCTCTTTAGAGATTTGTTGTAGAAAACATAACTGCACACAAGTCTCTCCTCATCTTCTTTACTTGCTTGGAAATCACCAAATAAGATTAAGTTATGAGGTTGTGAGTCCACTGAAGATCAGCAGATTCACACAAAAGGCAAACTGAAAACAAGCAGAATATTTCCATAGACTGTGTCCTGGAGAAAAATGCACTCTGGAGAACAAGGCTAAGAGGAGAACACATTTTTCCCCCTTAGGTCCTTGAAAGTTTCAAAATGCTATAATGTCTCATACCCTTGCCTTGCTCTGAGCACTCTGCCTTCCAAGGACCCCTGGCCTAGTGTAGGGCTCAGCTAGTAGCCGGGGTCCTGCTGCATTGGACAGATTCACCTCTTCCCCACTCAGCTCACCTCCCCCACCACAAAATGACTGCCTGCCCTTCCTCAACCCCTTATCGCATTCAGACCATCTCACTGGAACCTCAAAGAATCTCATCCCTCAATCAGGGATAAAAAGAGGAGCCAGGAAGCTATCATGGCAGCACTGGAATAGCACCTGGCACATAATAGTTACTTGAAGAGCATCTGAATGAAGGAAAGAAACAAATGAATGTGAGAAGAGACCAAGAAGAAAGTGAAACTCAGGAGCTGGTTACTTGGACAGTGGCTCCTACTCCCCCTCCATCCCCAACCTCCTCTCTGCTAAAAATCCTTCAGACCTAGGTGAGTTCTCATCCTAGGATTTGGTTCCCTTATAAATGCCATGATCTCCTTGCCTCCTTGGTCTGGAAGAACATCAGGCTCCTAGTTTTCTAGCTCTCAACTGTTCTCTTAGCTTGGCTCTGATCCTATTCAGGGTTTACCCTGCCTGCTCAATAGTAATTCCAGATCTAGAATTCTGAAGGCATTTCTTAAATATAAAATGTTTCCTGGAATTATACTAAATTCTCTAGGATATTTCACTATGTAGTTTTTCCCTTATAGATCTGGATATAGACATTCAACATACATTTGGGGCCTGGAATCATAGAGACTAAATCTATATTTTAAAATATATTCCTCTGGGATTACTCAGAGAAAATCACTGAGTGACACTAGACACTGGAGAGTTTAAAATGAATAATATGTGAAGCTTATTTTCAAGAAATTAACCATTTTTATGCCACAACAGAATTACTCATAATTCTTTTAGTTGCAAGTGACAAATGGAATTTTTTTTAACTTATAGGACTGAATCGTTGACATTCCTGGCTGAAAGTCAACTAAAACCAGGAAGAAACTGCTACTAGGACATCCCCTTGAGTTCTCAGCTCAGCCTCTCTCAGTATGCCAGCTTTCTTCTCTTAGTCTTCTCCAAGTCACTGGAAACATGACTATTAGCAGCACCCAACCAACTTTGTCACCACACATGACCAAAAAACAATCCCAGGAAAGGGTTCTAATTGATCCATCTTGGGTCAAGAGCCCATTCCCAGAAAAATCAGTGGGTATGGCAGTGGGACAGGTAGTATGATTGGCTCCACTTGGATCAAATGTCTAGCTCTGGCCATCGAGCAGTGACCAGAAGACTGAGAACTATAAGAATGCAGCATATCTCATTCAAATTGTATGTCTGAAGTAACTCTTGGCATATAAAACAAACATCCACTACTACTTCCATAGGACCAAGTTCCTTTCACACTTAGAACATTCTAAGATGGGGACATTTCTTAGAATTCTAGTGCTATTTATTTTTCAATGGGCTATGACATTTTTCAAATATAGATGCTTCTGATTGCAGAGAAAAGTCTGGATCTTTTCACTGTGAGGACTCCTCTGTTCTCTAAACTTGCTCACTATCTGTCTAGAACCCTCCTGGTCTAGGATGCTAACCACTGACTGGTCAAATCTCAGTTTTCTGGTCTTAGGAATGAAAATATAAAAGCAAGTGTTCTTTTATCTGGTGGGCAAAGTTCCATCTTCAAGCCCCTGAGGTGTCTCATGGATGCTGGTGGAGTGGCAGCCTGTGAATGACAAGGAGATAGCAGCTCTGAGCTCTGGCCAGATGCCATTGGCCAGGTTACTTCTCGAGAAGTACTTACACTTCAGAGAACACAGGTAGGATCATGGGATGAGAATGCACACTTGAGTTGTGAAATGCCATGCAGACATAGGATGGCTGTTAATAGAAGTCTACCTGTGGTCTTTTCTAGAGCTTTATAGGCTAGCCAATTGGCCTCATACCCAGGAGTTCTCCCCATTTTTAGGCCCCACACTAACCTGTTATGCCCATAGCTGACTTAAATCCCTGTGGTCTTTGGGGTTAGGGGTATGGAGTAGATGGCCACTTTTGCCCTTAATCTGAAGTGGGCTAAGCCTCGTCATGCCCACTGTTCCCATGGTGTAGGACTTGGTCCGTGCCATTTCAGGACTTACTGCCTTAGAATGAGCAGGGAGTGGGAGGGTGAGGAGAGAAAGGAAATGTTTCCCATCTGCTCAATCTGGAGGACACTGAGAGATCAAAATTTTGGCACAAAATGTTACCTTAGGAGAATGACAATTTTTAATTTTTAGTAACAGAAAAAGCTCTAGACTGGGAGGCAAGGGACCCAAGTTTTACTGTTGACTCAGCCACTAACTAGCTATTTGAAATCTTGAGATTGTAATTTCACCCTCATTTCCTTGCCTGTAAAATAGTGATTGGATTCAGTAAATTGTATATTCTTCTTCCAGCTCTAACATTCAGTGATTTGGATGCCTGTGCACAGGAAGGTGTGCAGTACCAAAAAGGAGGGATATGGAGACTCTGCCTAGACCTATGGTTCTTGAGTTTGGCCATGGACCCCTCAGAGAGAAGCCACAAAATTTTTTCAAGTGATTCTTAAATCCATACATGAGCCAAGCATCATCTGTTGACTGAATAAAAGCATTTCACACATATGTGTACTATTTTTAACTTTACATAGGTGCTACTGGGATTAATTAAATGCCAATTCATTTTAAAGGTAAATGTTCTGCATTATAAAATATAAAACTGTTTCAAATAACAAACACCAAAAGAACAGCTATCATTATTCTTGGGGAATTTTGTTTGTTTGTTTATAAGAGTCCTTCCTAACAAATAGAGAATTTCTGATGAGAAGTAAAACTTATAGTATGGAGAGATTGTGCCTGGGGATGTATTAACTACTGCCTTTTGATTGTAAAATATTAAAGCTAACTTACCATTAGATAAAATTCTATTTAGCTTTTAAATCCTAACTTCAATATTATCTCCTTTATCAAGTCTCCTGGCTGGGTCCCACATACTGCCCCATCCCAACAAGATTAGATATATCAGCCATGGACCTAGAAAGAAATACTGACACAGTCAAATAAAGATGATTTGACAAAGACTTAATAGAGGATTATTTACTCAGGGATGAGCAATTTATGGGGAAAATACAAGGGCTACTGCAGCACACAGGGTATTAAGAGCAGGACTGTTACCACCAGAGGTGTGACAGGCTAAGGGAGGAGTGGTTGTTGGAAATGGTGTGAGAGAGTCCTAAGGAGAGGGCAGCCTTGAGTGGAGCTGTGAGTCTTGTCGGAGGGATGCAGCCAGCCCAAAGCCACAGTGCAGGGAGGAAGCCAGGGGAATAAATACCCGACTCGTTCTCCTTCTCTAACCCTGTCACCTACTGCTGCCTGTAATAGACCAATGCAACCAGAGGCTGGAAGACAAGGGAATCTATTGATATGGCTCATGCAGGTCAGCATCCCAGGGCAAAGCGTAGAGTAAAGAAGAGCACAAAAGTGGACCTGTAGAAGCACATAGGAGAGACCCCCACTCAGTTACTCTTTTCTGACCTCTCACAGGACTCTGCACTTACCCTCTTTCTAGCACTTTCATATTCAGTGGTAATTATCTGTTGACATTTCTATCTCCCTCCCATACTGTGGTTTCCCTATGGGCAGGAACCATGTCCTGCTCACTTCCACAGTGACAAAACCAAGCACAATGTACATCCCTAAGAAATATTTGTTGAGTTTCAATTTGAGGCAATGGTTTTGAAAAACAAGTGCCATATGGCTGGTATAGGTGGCATCTGCTGATGCTGCTGGGTGTTCCTGGGACCCGTGGGTCCTGGAACACAGCTCCATTCCCAGAGCACTACACGAGATGAATGGAGAAAATCACGCTATTCATGTGTTTGTGAAGCTGAGGCCAGTGAAGGAATATGTTAAACCTCTTGACTGAAGCTTTTATAATTTTAACACAAGTGATTAAGTCTCTAACCTCTTGGAAATGATCTGAACTTTCTGAAAGTTTTTGCAGGGCAACTTTTTTTTTCTTATTTCAAAGTGTCTCCTATTAAATTACCCTCTATCATTTCCAGAGTCACAGAACATTGGAGGGACTGGGGATAGCACATGTGAGAAAGTCTTTGTGCCAAGTTGTCTCAGATTCTGGAACAGGAAGGCCCTGCTCCAAACACGGTTCCCACAAGATCCAGTGCTCCAGAAGAAGCTTCAAGAGGTTGAGGAACAATGGGATTCTGTGGACAGAGCTCTGCCCATCACAGGTCTATTCACACCGACTAATGAATTCACACCGCCTTCTTTTCCTAAACCCTTTTCCACACATTCAGGTTGAGGAAGTTTGTAAATGGGATGCAGATTTCCGGTACAATGATTTCTCCCTGGTTTCTGGCCCGGAACTTCAGCTGAGAGAAATGAGTCAGTGCCCTCCTGTAACCCAGACCCCAGCCATAAGCTGGGAGCACAAGCCCCACACATATATTCTCAAGAATAATATTTCAAAATGCTTTAAATTCCTAAGATTAATATTTGGTCACATGGCAGGAAGTGTCATATAAAGGTAAGAAAGACTCTATAATTCTTCGGTGGTTCTGTGAGATGATGGAGGGAAAATGTTTGATGTAGGTGGTTCACGAGCTCCTTATGGATGGGTGTTGCCCAGAAGTGAAGAGAGAGCTGCTCAATCTTTCCTTTTGTAGATCACAGCTAATATGCCCACACAAAGCCTTCTTCTCTAGTCTACCAGGCACTGGAGTCATGGTTATAGTGGTCAAATTAGCAATACTCTGATCAAAGTATACTATGATCAATTGCCAAAATGCAAAGGACAAGCCGAAAATGAGATAGTTGTGTGCACAGAAGATGGAGGGATAGACTGTTACATATAGCATCAGAATATTAGCCAGTGGCCAGAAAATACAGAAAGAAACTCCAGACATAAATTCTTTTCCTATCTAGGTGCAGAGGGGCACAAGCTCTATGCCCTTCTAAACAGAGGGAAGAGGGGCACCTGGGTGGCTCAGTCGGTTAAGCATCCAACTTCAGCTCAGGTCATGATCTCACGGTTCGTGAGTTCAAGCCTCGCGTCGGGCTCTGTGCTGACAGCTCGGAGCCTGGAGCCTGCTTCAGATTCTGTGTCTCCCTCTCTCTCTGCCCCTCCCCTGCTCATGCTCTGTCTCTCTCTGTCTCAAAAATAAATAAAACATTAAAAAAATTTTTTTAATAAAATAAAATAAACAAAGGGAAGAATCAAGCCCAAACCTGAAAAAGAATCTGAAGGGGAAAGTTCATAACTGCTTTCTTTGAGGCACTGCAGAATCTAAGTAGTTAGAACCCAGATGCCCACCTAAAATTAAGAAGGTAGAAAAAAAGAAAACAGAAAGATAACAGTGGGAAAAAATGTACTGGAGAAGATGAGCCAAGAAAAACAGTTGTTCTTAGAAAAGATTAATAATATTGATAAGCTTTGATAAGATGATTAAGATGAAAAATGAGAAAGCACAAACAAGCAATATGAGTAATGAAAAGTGGGACATAATTATGATGTTGTGGACCTTGAAAAGGTAATAGGAGTATATTTTTAACTATATCATGCCAGCAAATTTGAAAACTTATATGAAATAGACAACTCCTTGAAAAATATAACTTACCAAACTAACTCAAGAAGAGCTAGGGGTGCCTGGGTAGCTCCTTTGGTGCAGCATCCTACTTAGGCTCAGGTCATGATCTCACAGTTTGTGGGTTCAAGCCCTACGTCAGGCTCTGTGCTGACAGCTCAGAGCCTAGAGCCTGCTTCAGATTCTGAGTCTCCCTCCCTTTCTGTCCCTTCCTCACTTGCGCTCTGTCTCTCTCTCTCTCAAAAATAAATAGTTACAAACAGAGAGGAAGGGAGGCAAACCATAAGAGACTCTTAAATACAGAGAACAAACTGAGGGTTGATGGGGAGGCAGGGGAGAGGGGAAAATGGGTTATGCGCATTGAGGAGGGCACTTGTTGTAATGAACACTGGGTGTTGTATGTAAGCAATGAATCACAGGAATCTACCCCCAAAACCAAGAGCACACTGTATACACGGTATGTTAGCCAAGTTGACAATAATATATAAAAAAAAAAAACATTTAAAAAATATACATTAAAAAAAGAAAAGAAAAGCTAGAACACATCCTATAACCTTTAAGAAATTAAATCAGAAGTCAAAAATCTCTCTTTCTCAAAACCCAGATCTATTAACTTTACTGGCAAGTTTTACTGAACTTTTGGTAAAGTCAATAATATCATGCCCCAAATTTTTCAGAATATATAATAAGACTTATATAACCATGATTCTGAAACATGAGAAGAATGAGAGAAAAAAACCTTTCTGGTTAATATCATTCATGGACATGTATGCAAACTTTTTAAATGAAATATTAGCAAAATAAATCCAGCAGGTTATATTTAATCCAGGAATATGAAATTGATTTGTCATTAGAAAATCAATTAAAATAACATCACATTAATAAAGTGGAAAAAATTCACAATGATCATTTCAATAGTTGCACAAAAAAGCATTTGACAAAATTCAATGTCATTTTATGACCAAAAAAAAAAAAATACTCTTTGCAAAATAAAAATAGGAGGATACTCTATTGATCTGAAAAGTTTATTTGAAAAAAAAAACTACAGTAAATGTTTTTCTACATGTAAACTATCGAATGCATTCCTTTTGAAATGGGAACAAGAAGACAAGGATGCCAGCAACTACAGCATCTATTCAACATTAGACCAGTGTGGAAGGTTCTAGCCAGTGTGGAAAAGCAGGGAAATCAAAATAACAAGTATTGGGCAAAGAAAAACAAAACTGTCATTATTCACAGATAATGTAATTGTGTCTTAGAAATTCAAACAATTCTATAAATCTTTTTAACTAATACAGATGTTAGCAAAGATCAGACACAAAATCAATTCATAGAAATCAATGATGTTTTGATACATTCAAAGAAACAGAAAAAAATTAAATATAATTTACAATGGGATTTTAAGTCCCTCGCAAAAATGTGTGAGACTTTAACAGAGGCAACTACACAAACTTAATTAAAATACATTAAGAATATCTAAATAAATGGAGAGATAGAGAAGATTCATGGATTGAAAGACTGTATATTGTAAATATGTAAATTCCTCAAATTGATCAATAGATTTAATGCAAATTCTGATTAAAAATTCTATATGTATTTGGTAGGACTTGACAAGCAGATGCTCAAATTCATGTAAAAATGCAAAAAATAGCCAAAACATTCTTGAAGATCAAGGTAAAAGAATTTGCTCCACCAGAGATATCAAGATATTAAGCAAGAAGAGACAATGTCACCAGGGAATTAACAAAGCACCTAGAAGCAGACCTACTTATATATGGATATCTGATATATGATAAAAGTAGTATATGATGGAGAAACGATAAGTTTTACAATAAGTGGTGCTGGGATAACTTAGTATCCATGGGGAAAAACATGAAATTGAATTCCTATCTCTTACTATATACAAAAATAAATTCCTGGTATATTAAGACCATAAATGTCAAAGTCACTTAAAAGAATTTGAAAAGAAAATATAGGACTATCTCATGACTTTGGACTAGAAAACAACTTCTTAATAAAAAGCACTAACCATAGAGTGCCTGGGGGGCTCGGTTGGTTGAGCGTCGGACTCTTGATTTTGGCTCAGGTCATGATCCCAGGGTTGTGGGATTGAGCCCTGCTGCAGGCTCTGCACTGAGCATAGATCCTGTCTAAGATTGTCTCTCTCTTCCTCTGCCCCTCTCCCCTGCTCTCTCTCTCTCTCTCTCTCTCTCTCTCAAAATTAAAAAAAAATTTTTTTAAGCACTAACCATAAAATAAAATACTGACAGATTTGCTGACATTATAATTAAGTGCCCCACATCTGGATGGCTCAGTTGTTTAAGCAGCCAACTTGGGTTCAGGTCATGACCTCGTGGTTTGTGGATTATGACCCACATCCGGCTCTATGCTGACAGCTCAGAGCCTGGAGCCTGCTTCGAATTCTGTGTCTCCCTCTCTCTAAAAACTGGATAATAAAACATTTTTTAAAAATTTACATTTGCATACTTGCAAATAATTTACAATGCAATGTTCATGTTATATTATTAAATAAAAAACCGGGAAACATATATGTTTATTATAAATATCCCAACTGTATCAGAGGAAGACCTGGAAATAAATAAATCTCCATGCCTCAGTGGCTTCTCAGCATAGTAGCAGAACCATGATCAATGTACATTTTCTTATTATATTTTTCAATGCTTATGAAATCATTCAAACTTTATGGGAGTAAAAATAAGAATGGCACCTCCCACAAAATGAGGAATTCTAGTAATCCCTGCACTTTCCTTGACTGGCTTCACTTTATCATTCCTGTTCTTTTCATCATAGCTACCAGAAGTTAATTTCTGGAGCACACGGTATCCCAGGCTTTTCAGAATAGACTCTGATAAAAATTAAATCAGAACCACTTGAATTAGTTCTCAGACATGAATAGTATTGCCAAGCCCTCGATTTTGGTGCTCAAATGGGAACTGTCAGTCAGAGAGGGAAAGGGGCAGAGGAGACAGAGAGTGATGAATTGAGGTGTCTTGCAGCCTCTCTACTTTGAATCACAAGATACTAAGAATTTGGCAGTGTGGACTTTTTCTTCAGGTCATCTACAAATGTTCCTTCTCTTCTGATTCATAATTGGAGAAAGTTAATTCTAAGACCCATGGGAAGTTATAGAGGGGGAGGGAAAGGCAAACTGCTATATAACCTAATAGATTAAGAGCTTGGGCTCTGGTATCAAACTTTTTCACTGTGTGACCTTGTACAAGTTCCTTCATCTCTCCATGCCTCAGTTTCCTCATCTCTAAAATGGGGACATAATAGTGCTACCTCACAGGGTTGTTATGAGGATTAAATGAAATAATATATGTAAAGTGCTTAAGCACAGAGCCTAGCTCATCAAAAGCACTCAGTGAACAACAGCCATCTCCATTGCCATCTGCATGAAGCATTCACACGTGCCATAGCAGATGCTGCTATGGGCCAGCACTCTCTTAAGAGCTTCACATACATTGACTATTTAATACCACACCTAATCCTCATGATACCTGTGAATTAGATATTATTATCCCCATTTACAGATGGGGGGAAAAAAGTCTGAAGTCTGCAGCCTGCCCAAAGCCACAGAGTTCCCGGAGATCAGAGCAGATTGTCCCCAAACCTATGACTTTAAGCTCCCTCAAGACCTTCTTCTTGGTGGGTGTGCTTTGGGGTTGGTTGGAGCTGATGATGGTTAAATTGCCTCACCCTAAGGGGCCTGAGTGACCTACCGCACCATCTGGTGAAAGAGAGGAAACAGAAACTGGAGAAAGGCATTTTCCCCAAGGCTCACAGAAAATTTGCCCCCCCCCCAAAATCACTCCAACTAGAATATGAATCCTCCAAAAACTTCGTTTTATACTTGTAAGGAATGTCATTTCCCCCAGTGCCCTCACCCAGCCTCAAGCACATCCTCAAATCCCTGGAGTATTTATGCAAAAGACTCAGGAGTTCAGGGGGGTTCTCCTGGGCTGCGTTTTCCCCCAAGGAGCAGACATTGCACAATAGAATTAATAGGCTGCAGGTTTCATGAGCAGCAAGACTAACATCTTCTGCTAATAATCCTGTGAGTGATTTGAATTCCCATTGGGCTATTACTCATAGCGAGACATAGTCTCAAAAGCACTTGGCTGATCTGAATTAATTAAGCCATATAAACCTCCTGAGAGGCAGAGAGAAAACCTAGGAAGAAAAAGAATTGGGAGAAGAATGGCAAAGTGTTGCCTGATACTGAGATGAGCCTCCCTAGTGGACTGATAATATTATAGCAAGTAAACCTCACCAGCATAGCCAGTGAAACCCCAGGAAAAATTACAAGTCATTTGTAACAACAGAAATTACCATTGACAGTGATTAAAATACTAGGAACTTAAAACACTCAGAGCTCAAAGAGTCCTTAGAGATCATCTGGCACAATACCGCACTGTACGACTGAAAAAGCCAGCCGCTTAGATGGATGAGAACGGAAAGCAGACCTGCTGATTCTTAGGACTCTTTCCTGCTGCTGGTGATGAGCCTTCCGGGACCTTTGACTGATACTCCCTGCAGCAGGGGGGAGCTGTGCCCAAACCAACTTCCCCCAGGGCCAGGGGCCTCAAAGACTCCAGGTGCTTCACAGAGATGTCTTTAAAGAGCCGCCCCAAATGACAGACTACTCTGCACTCGAATACAAAGTATTTGTCACCCAATGACAAAGCCACTCCCTTTGGTCCATTAAAAAGGAGAGCAAGAGGGGGGTGAGGTGAGGTCCCTCTGCTATAGCACAGTCCACAAGGGCGTCTAGCTGCACCTTGGCCAAAATACACTTCTCCATAGGATGCCAGAAGACTGAGAGACCACTGTGTCTTCTGACCCTGCTTCTGGAGAGCCCCAGCCCTTCCAGCAATTTCTGCTGGCATTCACCCACATCCTTCATGTGATACCCATTAACACATTAACCTTTCTAGACCTTCCCTGTGGTTATTTTTCACCAAATACATAAAGACTATCTTTCCCTGTAAGTATACAGAGATAAACATCTTTTCTAATGATTGCATGTATTTTCCTGCAGAGGTACACCAGGATGTAATCAGCCAACCTTTCTTTGTTGTTTCTGATTTAGGTCCTTCTAATTTTTCACAATTAAAAACAATACAGCAGTGACCAATTATACAAACACCTTTGCACACTTGCCTGATTATTTCTTTAGGCCAAATTGTTATAAATGGAATTGCCAAGTCAAAGAATATGGACTTTTAAAAGATTTTTTTATATAATCTGCCAATTTTTTCCCAAAAAAGTGGTGTCAGAATAGGTTCCCACAAGATTTCTGAGGTGATCATTAATAATTTCAGATAGTTTTCTTGCTTTTCATTCAGCTGCATTCCAATAGAAGCTAATAGCCAAGTCAAATGCCAAACAGTACATTTACCAGAAGTCTGAAAAGGTTGGACAACTTTCTGTAAATGGTGATAGTTTTGAAGAAATGAGGAGAGGTCATCCCTAGAAGCATTGAGATAAAGGGGCTTTTTCCTTTTTTTTATTTGAGAGCGTGCACGAGCGAGGGAGAGGGGCAAAGGGAGAGAGAGAGGGAGAATCTTAAGCAGGCTCCATGTTCAGCACAGAGCCCAACACAGAGTTCAATCCCAAGATCCTGGGATCATGACCTGAGCCAAAATCAAGAGTCAGACACTCAACCATCCGAGCCACCCAGGTGCCCCAAGGAGCTTTTTCTTTATTATGCATCTTAATTTTGATAAAGATGTCATTTTCTTTTTATAAATTTTCAGTTTGGGATACTGATCATTTCTGCATGGTAAAATTATGAGATATTATTATTCTTTATTTTCCTTATCTATATTTTCTAATATTTTTACAATGTCCTCATAATATTAGCACTGGTTTCTCACCTTTGGCACCCTTGACATTTAGGCCAGATAGTTCTTTGTTATGGAGGGCTATCCTACAAGGCCTGGGACATTTTGTAGCTTCCCTGGCCTGTACCCACTAGATGCCAATAGCACCCTCTGGTCATGAAAACCAAAAATGCCTCTAGGGATTTCCATAAATCTCCTGGGAGTCAAAATGTACCCCAGTTGAGAACTGTTGCACTCATGTAATAGACAATACCAAAAATAATAATAAACATATATGTTATGTTTATGTATACTACTCTGTGCCAGATGCCATTCCCAGTGCTTCAGGAATATTATCATGTTAATTATTTTCAACAATCCTTTGGGGTGGATACTATTATTATATCCAATTTACCAATAAGGAAATTCAAAATGGAGAGGTTGAATAACACGCCCAAGTTCACACAGCTAGAAAGACTGGAATCCAGTTGACTCCAGAGTCTGTGCTCATAATCATTTTTCTGAAGCTGCTTCCCACTGAAACACTTTTTAAAATAAATTTCTTAAAGTTTATTTATTTATTTTTGAGAGAAAGAGTGCACAGAAGCAGGGGAAGGGCAGAGAGAAGAAGAGACAGAATCCCAAGCATGCTTCACAACATCAGCACAGAGCCTGATGTGGGGCTCAAACTCCTGAACCATGAGATCATGACCTGAGCCAAAATCAAGAGTTGGACACTTAACCGACTGTACCACCCAGGCACCCCCCCCACCACACTGAAACACTTTTAAAGACTTTTTAGCCATTTAATTTTGTCCAGCAAATCTTATAAAATGTTCTCAAACACATACAATAATACAATGAACATTCATAAAATTATCACCTAAATTTAATAATAATCAAGATTTTGCCATACTTGATTCATTTGCTTCTTCCTTATTTCCATCTTTCCTTTCTTCTTTTCTCCCTCCCTCCCTTTTTCCTTCTCTTTTTCCTTTATTCCTTTCTATTATATCATTTCATCCTTTATATAGTTCTAAAAAAGATGGATATTTTCTTACATAGCCATAATGCCCATCACACCTAACGAGGTTAACAACAATTCTTTGGAATCAATCCATATTCACATTTCCCCATTATCTCAAAAATGTCATTTTAATTCTTAAAAATGTCTGGCTTTGGATACTGACTGAGAAGGATGAAGCAGTGCTTCTCTGCATATTGTGTACCAAAACTAAAAGAAAAGGGTAGTCATACAAGTACATTTCATAAGAACTCTCTACATGGTTTGGGCTGAAAATGAGAGGAAAACACCCAGCCACAACTACAATAACAATCTTATTGCTGGTTTTGGGATATGAGTCCTGCCATGAGAAGGAACACAGTGTATTATTAAAGTTAATTTTAATAACAGCAGGAAACTGGGGCTAGCCTTCAGAGTTTCTCTACTCAGCTTTCTCAATGCATATTTATGATTTAATTTTAGTGCTTGTTGATTTACTTCCATTAGCCCCTAAAACCCTGACTCTTTCTTTCTGTTGTCCTTGAAACACAGTAGAAATTCCTCACAAGTCCGTGGGTAAGGACCAGCCTCCAAGAGGGTGAAGACAGCACAAATTGGTCTTATTTTATCTGAAGGCTGGAGGTTGAAGAGGGAACAGGATTCTTTGGAGACCAGTGGGAATCACTGCTACTCCTTCACCCCACACTGCCACCTGCTGGAATGTGTTAGGGGCAACAAGAAGAACCTTCCTTAAAGTAGTTTCTTACGGCTGCTGGGACAGATTGCCATGAATTTGGTGACTTAAAAGAGCATATATATATATATATATATATATATATATATATATATATATGGCACACATTTATTCCTTGTTACAATTATGGAGGTCAGAAGTAAAAAAAAAAAATAACTGGTCTAAAATCTAGGTGTTGGCAAGGCAGCACTCTTAGGGAAGAATCTACTTTCTTGCCTTTTCTAGCTTCTAAAGCTGCATTCCTTGTGCATCTTGGTTCCTGGACCCTTCCTCCATCTTCAAAGCCAGCATAAAATATCTGTCCTGGTGGTTACATTGCCCTATTCTGTCACAGGCTCCTTCTGCCTCCTTCTTATAACTTTTGTGATTACATTTGGAGCCCATCAGAATAATCCATGATAATTTCCTCATCTCACAATCCAGAATTAATCACATTTGCAAAGCCCTTCTGCTATATAAGGTAACATTCACAGGTTCAGGAACTAGGACCTGGATATCTTTGGAGGCCATTATTCAACCTATTACATTCCTCGTAAGCACAACTCATTCCAATAGTGACATCACATATATTTTGAGACCACAAAGCCTTTTACATGTGTTTTTCATTTGATTACCACAAAAATATTTCAAGTTGGGCAAAGTTTGGGTTCTCCCAGAAGCAAACACTGAGGCAGGGAATTAAGTGTATGTGGTTTATTTAAGAGATGATCCTAGAAGCACAGGAAGAGAGTGGAGAAGTGAGAAAGGGAGGGTAAGGTAGCCAATAAAAGCTGTGGAATCAAGCCAGTTACTACTGTGGAAAACTGGAGCTCTGTCCCTTGGAAGACAGTATAGAGACCTCAATTATCCAACCAGGGGCTGAAGAAGCTGGGGCTTACCCAATTCCACCATGCAGCCTTGACTGAGGGCAATTCTAGAGCATTAACTCTCTGGCACTTCCAGCTTTCCCTGCCTTTGAGGCTGGTATTCTCCTAACGCCAGAAGAAGACCTCAGGATCACAGGTATCTTCAGAAAGCAGCCTAAGGGGGGAGATGGATGCCCAGAACATTGGCCAAGGCACTAGCAGTGTTTGCTATGATCCTATTTACCAGTGAGACCCATTTATTCTTTTCACCAAACATGTTCTGACTGCTTGCTTACTCTGGGCCAGACAGCATGCCAGGTGTTGGAGCTCACAAATAAATATACAGTGTGTACAGATATGTAAAAAGACAAATTAACATACACTATGGTAAGTGCTATGCCAGAACTATACGTATTTGTTCCTGGCACATAGGAGCTTATAATAAAAATTGATTTTTTTAATTAACTTGTTTTATTTCTTATTTTTTAAAATTTACACCCAAATTAGTTAGCATATAGTGCAACAATGATTTCAGGAGTAGATTCCTTAGGGACCCTTACCCATGTAGCCCATCGCCCCTCCCACAACCCCTCTAGTAACCCTCAGTTTGTTCTCCATATTTATGAGTCTCTTCTGTTTTGTCCCCCTCCTTGTTTTTATACTATTTTTGTTTCCCTTCCCTCATGTTCATCTGTTTTGTCTCTTAAAGTCCTCATATTAGTGAAGTCATATGATTTTTGTCTTTCTCTGACTGACTAATTTCACTTAGCATAACACCCTCCAGTTCCATCCACATAGTTGCAAATGGCAAGATTTCATTCTTTTTGATTGCCGAGTAATATTCCATTGTATGTATATATACCACATCTTCTTTATCCATTCATCCAGCGATGGACATTTGGGCTCTTTCCATACTTTGGCTATTGTTGATAGTGCTGCTATAAACATGGGGTGCATGTGTCCTTTAGAAACAGCACACCTGTATCCCATGGATAAACGCCTAGTAGTGCAATTGCTGGGTCGTAGGGTAGTTCTATTTTTAGCTTTTTGAGGAACCTCCATACTGTTTTCCAGAGTGGCTGCACCAGCTGGCATTCCAAAAAAAATTGATTTTTAGAAATAAAGTATTAAAAGCACAGGGGGCACCTGGGTGGCTCAGTCAGTTAAGCGTCTGACTTTGTCTCAGGTCATGATCTCACTGCTTGTGAGTTGGAGCTCCGTGTTGGGCTCTATGCTGACAGCTTGCAGCTCAAAGCCTGCAGCCTGCTTCAGATTCTGTCTCTGTCTTTCTGCCCCTCTCCAGCTTGTGCTCTGTCTCTTTCTCTCTCAAATACAAATAAATGTTAAAAAAAAAAATTAAAAAGATAAACAAAAGCACAGAAGACCTCTGTCTGGAGGACAAATGTCCCTCTCCATCATTAGAGCCAAGCACTCAAATAAGGCACTGACATAAAATAGGATTAAAAAAACAAAAAAACAAAAAAACAACAACAACAAAAAAACAACCAAGTGACTGAGCCAAGGTAATCTGGCCTGTGAACAGCAGAACCAGGACAAGAATTCACATTTTCTGACTCCAAGGCCAGAATTTCTTTCACTCCACCCAATGGTCTCTAGGAGATAAGACTTCACATGTATCAGAAAGCCCAGTACACAGTAATTACCCAGTGCATGGAAACAGTGCATTTTATTAACCATGAGAAAGGGAAAACATAATCCACCACAGGAATGGGAAGGGACTTTTCTTAAGAAGAAAGCCTAAAATTTTTGGTAAAATATTTTAATCACCTCCCAAAGGCCCCACCTCCTAACACAATCACATTGGGGCTTAGGTTTCAACATTTGAACTTGGGGAGAGAGATGGGGACATAAACATTCAGTCTGTGGTACCACTTCATTCCAAACTTGCCAAACCAGCAGAATATGCTTCCTGTGAGAAGGGCCAGAGCTGAATCCTTATTCCTATGGGCAGCTTGCTTCCAAGAAGAAGAACAAGCCGAGCATGCTCAGTTATTCTTCCCAAACTTACCATGTAGATAAGGAACTCACCTCTTGGATGTGGTGCGAGGCCAAGATTATATTAGGAAAAATGCCTCACTATGGAAACCAGGAGTAGGGGGAAAACCCTTCCTCTCTAACTCTGTGATTGGGAAATGGAAAACCATCAGGCTGAGGTTATTCCTTTCTCTCAAGGTATGGTGTTATTTCATCTCAACTTCTCTCAGGGCATCTGCTTCAGTCCCTTCATGTTCCCCTGGCTCCTCTTCTTAGTTTCTTCCTCACAGCCTGACATGGTGGCCTCACTCCCTAAGTTCACTATTCAGTTCCCCAAAGCTGACACACTTACTCTCTTAGTATCCCCCTTCCAAACTTAAAGAAGATCAGAATGGCTCAGCCCACTGATTTTTTTTTTTTTAGAATTTTCTCTTTTCTCTTCTCCTGAGTTGATCTTAATTCCACTCTTCTCTTTTGTCCTTATCATCTCCATGTACCTGGTCTCAGTTCCTGTTTTGAGTTTGCCCTACTCCTGTGGCCCCTAACTCAAGCTTTATAAGAGTTATCAAACCCCCTCTACTCTCTCCTTGTCCCCCTCAATGTGGACTCAGTTCTTCCTGGGGCGGGGGGTGGGGTGGTTTTACCAAGGGTCACATCTTATGACTCTTTCTTCCCTATCCAAATTGCCTTGGGCACCTGCTCACCCCCACCCCTCCTCCTCCTCTGGCCTGGCTTGACTCATCATTTTTTTTAAGTTTATTTATTTATTTTTGAGAGAAAGAGAGAGCAAGTAGGGGAGGAGCAGAGAGAGAGAGGGAGAGAGAGAGAATCCCAAGCAGGCTCTGCACTGTCAGCATAGAGCCCAATGTAGGGCTCAAACCCATGGACCATGAGGCCATGACCTGAGCCAAAATCAAGAGTCTGATGCTTAACTGACTGAGCCACCTGGCTGCCCCTTGACTCATCTTGTAAAGCCAGGCTGCCCAAGATTCAAGCCAGTAGTTGGTCAACATATTCAGCAACTAAATTAGGAAAGCCCACTCATACCAACAAGACTCACGGGAGGCTATCTATAACCAGAAAGCCACTTTGCTGACTTACAAATGGAGATGTTACTTTCCACTCACTCAAATATTCATGTCTATAGAAAGATCATAGTGGAAATTTGAATTAGTGATAATAAGGAATTATTGACAATTTTTAGGTTGGCAAAGTGATACATCTTAAGACTTATAATTTACTTTAAAATAATTCAGGATGAAAAGTAAAGAATAAAAATTAAAGGAGGCAACCATTTTGGAAAATAGCTTGGCAGCTTCTTATAAAGTTAGTTACCATATGACTCGGTAAATCTACTCCTAAGTATTTACCCCCTAGAAATGAAAGTATATGTGCACATAAAAATACATACATAAATAT
The DNA here is from genome assembly GCF_024362965.1 of Panthera pardus. Lineage (NCBI taxonomy): Eukaryota > Metazoa > Chordata > Mammalia > Carnivora > Felidae > Panthera > Panthera pardus. The sequence goes on from NW_026526766.1 coordinate 54,802,169, forward strand.
TCATAGCAGCATTGTTCGTAATGACCAAAAAGTTGAAATAACTCAAATGTCCGTGAACTGACAAATAGATAAAATGTGGTATAACCATACAGTGGAATACTACTTGGCAATAAAAAGGAACAAAGTACTAATACTTACTAAAACATGGATGAACCTCAAAAACATTATGCTCGGTGGAAGAAGCCAGACACAAAAGAACACATATGGTATGATTCCATCTGTACAAAATATTCAGAATCTATAGAGACAGAAAGTAGGTTAGTGGTTGCCTAGAAGCGGGGGTGGGAATAAGGAGTGACTGTAAATGAGCATCAGGTTTCTTTTTAGGATGATGGGAATGTTCTAAAATCAGATTGTGGTGAAGACTGTACAACTCTGTAAATATACTAAAATTTCTTTGAATTGTATGCTTTAAATGGGCAAACTATATGGAGTATGAATTATATCTCAATAAAGCTATTTTTAAATAGGAAGGAAGGAAGGAAGGAAGGAAGGAAGGAAGGAAGGAAGGGAGAGAGGGAAGGAGGGAGGGAGAGAGGGAGAGAGAAAGGAAAGAAGGAAAGATTTTGTCAGCCATGATGGTCTAGCCTTCACAGTACCTGAATGTCAGAGAAGCCAAAATCATCAGAATGTTGCTGTGTGAGAGAAAGGTGGAGGTCTTGAGAAAATTTTAGATGCAAGAGATCCTGTGAAACCTGATAAACCACCCCTTCCCTGTAGCCCCCAGCTTTCCTCTGAATAGTGCTGGATAAACATAGTAAATGTCTGACCTGTTGGTTCTCTCTCTTCTTTGGTTGATGGTGAATATCGCTCTCTAGTTACTATCTGTGTAACAAGGAAATATGATGGGAGCTGCTAGTATTTTTTCTCTAAAAATATATACAAACTGCCCAAATTATTTTATTTATTTATTTATTTATTTATTTATTTATTTATTTATTTAGAGAGATGTAAAGGTAAAGAGAGAGAAGGAGAGAAAGAATCCCAAACAGGCTCCACACCCCCAGTGCAGAGCCCAGTGCTGGGCTCAAACCCATGAACCACGAGAACATGACCTGATCCGAAAACAAGAATAGGACACTCAACTGACTGAGCCACCCAGGCACCCCTAAACTGCCCTAATTATGAATTTTAGTGTTTTCAAAACTCTTCAGTCACAAATATTCAGACAAGCTCTTAGGATTATCTCATAGCTGAATACTTTTTCATTGGGTATGAATTCTTTAACACTTAAAGGGTAATCTTATTTCCAAAGTGTTGGAGAACCATCACTCTCAGGCCTGTTTATCTCTTGCAGCATATTGAGGTGCAGCATTATCAGGGATTTTTGGCAAGTCTAGGTAGACTATATCCATTTCTTCATCAGTTAGATTTCACCATCTTTCTGTCTTTATGTCTTGCCTGGCTTTCTTCTTATTTTCCAGGACTGTGGTAGAATTAATCTCAAATTAATTCACACAAATTTCTAAACTCATTTCTAGACTTTGGAGGCCTGAGGAAGAAGAGGTATATGTGCCAACTTGATCCAATTTGCAACTTAATTTATCATGACTGTATAACATCCCAGTGTGTTGATGTAACATTATTTATATAACCATTTCATATTTTCCCATATGAAAATTAACATTGTAGTCCACATCCATATATATAAATCTTGGCATATGATTCTAATCACTTCTAAAGAAACCAATTTAATGTATGTTGAATAAAATAACAAAATGAGTTGGTGATCTCTGGGTTTTTAGAAATATACATTTTATCAAAAGTTTAAACATGTCAGTGCATTATGTTTAATCTGAGGACACGAGAATAAGAAAATCAGACCAATCTTTAGTTTGGGGATCAAACCACATCAGAATTCTCTACTCTCAGCTCTTCATGATTGCTAACAATTAATTTTCTTATCCTTTCTTTATTCTCTTACCAAAGACTCTGAACAGAATCAAAAGAAGGACAACATGGAAAAAGATCTAAGCTGTTGAATAAGCTCTGTCCTGGAGAGCAAATGGATGTTTGGCTGGAACCACTCAGATACCTAAAAGGTCTTCATCTTTGGAACCATTAATCTAACACTTTCATTTGCACCAGCTTTATTTTTTAACTTAAGAAAAGATTTGTGTAAATTCTAGGCTCTCTTTGTACTTTGAACTATGTTCTGCACAATCTAATGAACTTTAATGAGCTGCCAGAGTTTTTAAAACTCTGTTAATTTAGCAATGGAAAAACAATTGAAGCTACTTTACATCTTTGAAAGTCCCAAGTGAAATAAATAAAGTTAGAGGTATAAATGTAGACTCTAACATGAATAGACACTTCTCTAAAGAAGACATCCGGATGGCCAACAGGCACAAGAAAAGATGCTCAACGTCGCTCCTCATCAGGAAAATACAAATCAAAACCACACTCAGATATCACCTCACGCCAGTTAGAGTGGCCAAAATGAACAAATCAGGAGACTATAGATGCTGGAGAGGATGTGGAGAAACGGGAACCCTCTTGCACTGTTGGTGGGAATGCAAATTGGTGCAGCCACTCTGGAAAACAGTGTGGAAGTTCCTCAAAAAGTTAAAAATAGACCTATCCTATGACCCAGCAATAGCACTGTTAGGAATTTACCCAAGGGGTACAGGAGTACTGATGCATAGGGGCACTTGTACCCCAATGTTTATAGCAGCACTCTCAACAATAGCCAAATTGTGGAAACAGCCTAAATGTCCATCAGCTGATGAATGGATAAAGAAATTGTGGTTTATATACACAATGGAGTACTACGTGGCAATGAGAAAGAATGAAATATGGCCCTTTGTAGCAACGTGGATGGAACTGGAGAGTGTGATGCTAAGTGAAATAAGCCATACAGAGAAAGACAGATCCCATATGTTTTCACTCTTATGTGGATCCTGAGAAACTTAACAGAAACCCATGGGGGAGGGGAAGGAAAAAAAAAAAAAAAGAGGTTAGAGTGGGAGAGAGCCAAAGCATAAGAGACTCTTAAAAACTGAGAACAAACTGAGGGTTGATGGGGGGTGGGAGGAAGGGGAGGGTGGGTGATGAGTATTGAGGAGGGCACCTTTTGGGATGAGCACTGGGTGTTGTATGGAAACCAATTTGACAACAAACTTCATATATTAAAAAATAAAAAAATTTAAAAAAATTTAAAAATAAATAAGTAAATAAATAAATAAATAAATAAATGTAGCCTTTAATAAAGATCTTAGTTACTCCCCAAGAGAAAAGATGGGAGGAGGTACAGAGGAAATGTGAACACAACCAGATAAGTCAGAGGTTCTCAATAAATATTTGTTAAATAAATGAGTCAGAATTATAGCCAAGAAGTAGGAGATGCAGGGAATCAGGCCTCTAACCAGGTGCCTCAAAACAATCATGTGTAGGGGTGCCTGGGTGGCTCAGTCGGTTAAGCGTCCGACTTCAGCTCAGGTCACGATCTCACACTCCGTGAGTTCGAGCCCCGCTTCGAGCTCTGGGCCGATGGCTCAGAGCTTGGAGCCTGCTTCCGATTCTGTGTCTCCCTCTCTCTCTGACCCTCCCCCATTCATGCTCTGTCTCTCTCTGTCTCAAAAATAAATAAACGTTAAAAAAAAAAAATTAAAACAATCATGTGTACGTCAAAAGGGGGATAAATAGTATATTTATTATTTTCTAGGCCAAAAACAGGGTTATAAGAAATCCTAAAAGTGATTAGTATAAATTTGAAAGAAACTTCAAAGTTCAACCCCAATTCAACATGAAAATCTATTTGCTTTCTTTCAGTTTCATCTTTTCCCAATTTACTCCATATCCTTTCCCTCCTGTGAGGAAGTACTAGAATGAGGAAGGGGCAGGATGAATTTAGGGACAACTTAGAGTTAAGAAAATTTGAATTTGTTCACTTAGTCTTTCAAGTCTTCATGAATCAACAACCATTTATTCAGTGCTTAATATCTGTAGGAGACTATTCTTTTATTCTTAAAATTACTTTTTCTTATTAATAAGAGTAGAAATTTTGAAAAAGTCATACATAAAGAAAGAATATAATAACAATTATGAAACATTCCACCACCTAGAAATAGCCACTGTTCATATTTTGAGAATATTTCCTTTTGGTTTTTTTTCTATTCTGATTTCTTTAGCAATCAGGATCCTATTAAATATAGAATTTTTTCAACCTATTTCAACAGAATTTTTTTATTAGTAGTTTTTTTCATTAGCCTTATATTGAGATCATTTTCATGGGTCACTAAAAAAATCTTTAAAATATAATTTTATGGATGAATAATATTCCCTCAACTGAATACGCAATATTTCCTCTGGATGCACTGTACTATACATAACCTTTCCTCTGTTATTGGACACTTCAATGCTTTCCAGTGTTTTACTACTAATGTACATAAATAGTTTTTATACCACTGATTATTCCCACAGGAAAGACTGCTAGAATCATAATGCCTGAGCCAAACAGATCATGAGAAGCCCTACAAGCACTATCCAATAGAATGCTCTGTGATGATGAAATGCTTTATATATTTGCACTGTCTGGTATGGTAGCCAATCACCACACATGACTACTGAGCACCTAAAATGTGGCTAGCACAACTGAGAAACTGGATTTTTAATTTCATTTCATTTTAATTAATTTAAAATTAAATAACCTCCTGTGGCTAATGGCTATGGTATTGGACAATGAGCTGGTCTAAAGTCGTAATTTGTTTGACTTTCAGAGATTTCCACAAAGTAGCCTCTATTCTGTTTCCACAGTATGGAGTTCAAGAAAGTACTCACCAGTTGTGTGGGTGAGTAGAGTCCAAGGATAATAATGATTTCGTTCATGCTTCATGAACTGTACTCTGCTGTCATATCAGGTGGTCTCAGCAGACTTGAGGCCAGGTTATGAGCATGCCTGGATCTGATTCATGAAAATAAGCCTTATGTATAGGGTAAACCTAGAGAGAAACTCTTTTGCTTCTAGAGAGTCAGATGTGACCCTCCCTTACTCAGACACTACCATCCCCACCTGTGTGCCCCCTAGTGAAGCTGTGGGGACCTCCTTATACACCTTGAGATAAGTAAATACCAATTAATTTATTTAGATAGTGCCTGGGTCTGTTCTCCCCATCAATACACACCAATTATTGACATTTTTCAATATAATGATCATGTAAAAGGTATGAACTTTTTTAAGGCTCTTGCCATATCTGGACACGTTTCTTCCACTCCAGAATTACCAGGGCGCCTGGGTGGCTCATTTGGTTAAGCGTGGGATTCATGGTTTCAGCTCAGGACATGATCTCACAGTTTCGTGAGTTCGAGCCCTACATCAGGCTCTGCACTGATAGCACGGAGCTTGCTTGGGATTTCTTCTTTCTCACTTTCTCTCTCTACCTCTCCCCAACTTGCACTGTCTCTGTGTCTCTCAAATAAATAAATAAACTTTAAAAAAAAAAAAAGAATTATTACCAATACATTCCCACCATCAACATATACAAGTGCTCATCTTAGCACGCCGTCCCCTAGTATTGGTATTATTTTTTATATTTACAAAATTAATGGATAAAAAAGGTCATTTAAATTTACATCTTACATCTTTACAGGGAAAATGCTAAGAGACCTCCCATCTCTTAAAAAGTTTCTCTTAACGCAGCGTGTGGGTGGCTCAGTTGGTTAAGCATCTGACTCCTGATTTCAACTCAGGGCATGATCTCGCTGTGAGTTCGAGGCCCACGTGGAGCTCCGCCCTGACAGTGCGTAGCCTGCTTGGGATTCTGTCTCTCATCTCCCTCTCTCTCTGCCCCCGCCCCCTGCTTGGTCTCTCTCTCTCAAAAAATAAATAAACATTTAAAAAATAAACTAAAAAGTTTATCTCTTGACCCCACATGACCACCTCTGGGTTTCATCTCATTTCTCTATTCTCCTTAACAACAAAACTCATTTGAGTTATCTCTCCTCTCCTTCTCCGATCTTCTTCTCCAATTCTCTCTTGGGCTCATTTCAATCAAACTTTCACCCCCATCCACTCCACCAGAACTGTTCTTTTAAAGGTCACCAATGACCTTCACGTTGCTAAGTCCAGTGGTTACTTTTTAGCCCTTTTCATATCTGACATAGCAACAGAGTTGATGCAATCATTGCCCCTTCCTTGAAATGCTTTCTTCTTTTTTGTTTCTTGGACATCTCTTCATTTTCTCTCCTCACTGGTCAATTCTTCATAGTCTCTTGCTAGTTTGCTAGTTCCTCCTTATCTCCCCACCCTCAAAAAGTTGATGTTCCTTAGTAATTAGTATATGGACTTCTCAAACCTATCAATGTTTGATCCCTAAGTTATCTCATTAGCTCCAGGGCTTTAGATGCTAGCCATATCCCAGCAGCTCCAGAAATTATTATCTCCAGCTCAGATTTCTCCCCCAAAATCCAGACTTGCACACTAACTCTATCAACATTGTCAAGTTCGACATATCAGGTTAACATGTCCAAATCCAAATTCTTGATTTCCCACTTCAAATCTCAAGTATTGGAATCATCCTTGATTGCTCAGTTTCCCTCACATCCCAAATCTATCAGTAAATACTGTCAGCTTAGGTTAAGATACATCCAGAATCTGACCCACTTCTTGCCACGTGCTATGACCCTGGTCTGAGTCACTATCATCTCTCACCTGGACAGTTGTAAAGTATCCCAACTGGTCTCATTGCTCTTGAACTGCCTTAAGTCTATTTTCTATGCACATCTAGGAGCCTGTCAAACAGTTGGGACTTCTCCTTCCTTTCCCCAAAACCTCCAACCAGGCCTGTTTCTAATGTGTGTGAGTTTCTAGGCAAAAATAAAGTGAATGCTGCCTTTCTCTTCCCATCCCTGGTTCTATTCTAAACCATGAAAGGGCTGACAGGCAGAGTCTAGACATCCCATCTTGCATACCAGAGCTTTATCCATACTCAAAACACAGTGGTCCCTTAGCTATCCCACAGGCCTAGGGTTGTGCACGCTTTCACGACACTTGGGAGGATGGACTTAGCAAAGAACTATGCACAAGCTCTGGAAGCAGGTATGGACTGTTTGGGCAGGGGATTCTAGGTTTCCGGGTACCTATCACATGGTCTAGAAAGGGCAGGAAGGTGTGCGGGTATGGCACATCACTTTGGTCTATAAAGAAGGGCATAGCTAAAGGAGCCAAGGGAGTATCCACTACAGTGAAGGCCCAGTGCAGGGCCTCTAGCTGAGTTTCGTGGATTCGATGAATGGGGAATGTCCTAAATAGAGGCTACCTTATCAGCCTGGATCCCAGAGTGAAGACAACATGGAGCAAGGCTGCAGCTGACCCATCATAAACATGCAGTATGAGAATACAGCCCTTGAGGTCTGGAAGTCTTTCGTTGCCACGGCACAATCTATCCTGTCCTGCTAATACACCCATCTCAACTCTGTGAATGTGAGTTCTATAAAGGCAGACCATATCCTGTTTAACTTGTATCCACAGCACAGTGCCAAGCACATAATAAATACTCAAGTGATACTGCATAGACACAACCTTTCTGGATTTCACCTGTACGATAAAGGGGGTTAGAGTAGATATTTTACAAAGTATCTTCAAATTCCAGCATCCCATGATTTCTATAATTTCAGAAATAAAAGGTTCTGCATTTCCTTCTCAAATACCCACATGCCAAAGCCTCATTCCAACCTGAATTTCCTTTCTTTTCTGATGAAAAGCTTTTGTACGTAGCTGTATATGGTTACAGCATTACAAGAACTGCTTAAGGCTTAAAAATCCTAGTCCAATCAGCCTGTACAGGCAAGGAATTAAATACTAGGAATGCTGTTTCTGGCTCTGAATATTGTGACCCTGAGTGATGCCACACACACACACACACACACACACACACACACACACACAACACACACACTCACTTTTGCTGCTGGGCTTGGGCAAGTATACCTGCTGTTCAAAGACCATCTGAAATTACCTCTAAGAAGGAACTGCTTCAAGAATCAGGCTTATAATTAAACAGTAATTGAAGTTTCCTGTGGTTTTATGCATGGCTCTTATCTAATGCTTAAGCAGATAAACTGCATGGCTTAAAAGTCAGAATGGAATTAGATGACTGTACAAGTGAATAGAGGTCTCTGTTCAGCAACATTGCTTATTTAAAATCCAACTTGGGGGGAGGGGCACCTGGGTGGTTCAGTTAGTTGAGCATCTGACTTTCGGCTCAGGTCATGATCTCACGGCTTGTGGGTTCGAGACCATGTCAGGTTCTGTGCTGACAGCTCAGAGCTCGAAGCCTGTTTGGGATTCTGTGTCTCCTTCTCTCTCTGCCCCTCCCCTGCTCATGCTACATCTCTCAAAAATAAATAAATGTTAAAATAAAAAATAAAAAAAGTAAAATCCAACTGGCTTCCAGCACTATTGTCAGAGCACCTACACAACAAAGACATCAGTCCGACCCTGCAGAAGTGACTCTCAGAGAAGCATGGATTGGTAGAGCTGAAATGAACCTCAGCTAGCCCCTCATCCAAAGCCTTTGTTTCACAGGAAATTAAAACCCAGGGAGGTAAAGTGATTTGCATCAGGCCACAGGTAGAAGAGGAGAAGATCAAGGGATTTAGGAGGTAAGACTATGATGACTTGGGTGACTTACAGGGTGCAGGTTGTTAGGGAGAGGAAGGAAGAGAGGACAGGTGCAAACATCTCCTCTGGGGTCAAATGAGAACAAGCAAGTTTCAAGGAAATTCGATGAGCTCAACTGGGGTCATGTTGAGTTTGAGGTGTCTGTGTACCATATAGACAGATATCAAGCAGACAGCTAGGTATTACAAATCTGAAACTTAAGAAAAAGGACAAAGTTAATGAGATAAATTTAGGGGTTGTCATCCTATCCACTTGGTGTTTAAAACTATTATAAAGTGGGAAAAGAAGTCAGGAAGGAAGCAACAGGGACATAGCCAGCAGAAGATCAGCATCCCAGGACTCTGTTAAAAATAAAAATAAATACAATAAAGATGACATTACCAAGTAGCTGACGAATGAGTGGCCAAGAGGATAGAAGGGAAATTGGGATAGAATGGTGTCAGTAAAGGCAGGACAAGAAAGGGTTTCAAGAAGGTAAAACGTGTTCAATAACTGTGGCACACCCCGCAAGATGCCTCCTTAATTAATATTCATTCTCCTCTTTTTCCTTGCTAACAAAATCCTTATTGTTTTTCAGAGTGCTGTGAACCTGGTTAAAAATTAAACTGTGATCTCCCAAGCTCTTTTGCGTCTAGACGTGGCCCATATGACATCCCTCTGGCCAAGGGATATAAGCAGATGTCTATCTACTTGGTAAGGCTGTCAAGAAAAAGTGATACAAATGGTCAAACAGTTGGCATCTCACTCTAACTCTTTGCCTTTTCCCCTTTCTTTCCCAAAATAATGATTCTATATCCACAGATACAGCAGCTATCGAATGAACACGAGTACAAAAGACACACACAATGGATGACATGGAAAATTAGGAGTCTGATTCCTGATCTGCTCAGCTGAATGAGTGAGAAACATGGGAGTCAACCCTGACTCCTACTACCATCTTACTTCCTCGGATCCAAGACACTTGACTCTCCCCTTAACTATGCTTCAAATTCTCTTTCTTCTAACCTCCTCTAGTCCCACATTGTTCAGCCCCCTATCATGCCTTGCCTGGCTGACTGCACTGTCCTCCTGGAAGGTCTCCCTGCTTCTACCCTTACCCCTTGCAACCTGCCCTCTAATCTGCTGTCGCCATATCAAAATGGAATACTTTTGTGTTGATCCTTGCTGAAAATATTTCCATGGTTCTCATCGCCTACTAGATAAAACTGAAGGTCCTTAGCCCCACAGTTAGGCCCTTTATGATTTGGCTCGTGCCTTACATTGATTATGACATAATATGTAAATATATATTTCAACCACGTTGTGAATAAGGACCACTTACCAAGCATGTGCTAAGAGTTTTACATTTTCTTAGTCCTCATGATGCTTCCCCACATATTTGGTAGTACTATTCTCATTTTGCAGATGAGTCCACTGACTCTCAGGAAGGTTAAGTCACTTTCCCAAGAACATACAGCTTGTTTAAGCAGGGGAAGGCCTGGATGTCACAGCTCTTTCAAAGTTCTTTCCACCGCAGTGCCTTGACATGAAAAAGTATACACCCTTCTCTTTTCTCTTCCTGACTTACTATTCCCCATCTAGCTTAAATGAACATCCTTGTTGAAGAACCACAGCCAAACCAGTCTTGCCCCTGGGGCCAGAAGAATCCATTCCCCCACTGCAGTGGGAAGAGACAGGCAGCTTCAGCAAGGGAGGAGAGAATCCCCCAAAGCTGGAGCTGCAGGACGGACTGTTCGGCCTGACCTACCCAGTCAAGGCCCCTACTTCTCCTCGCTAGCTAGGTGTCAGGTGCCACTCGCAGGGATAGGGATCCGGGGTCAGAGAGCCCTTCTTCCTCGGCCCAGACAGCCTGGCTGGCACCACCGCAGTGTTGGAGTAGGATCCCAGCTCCAAAACCACTCCCACCAGGGTCCAGAGCTGGAAGACCAGGGGGAAAGGCTCTGCTGACTCCCCAGAAGTCTCGAGCAAGACCTGACACCCACTCCTCACCACTGTGTCAACCTGGGAGCCGGTCCTGTGGGCTCCGGCGGCGCAGCCCGCGCTGCTGCTGGAGCGCCTTTGCACGCCGCTGCCGCCCAGCGCCCGGACCCAGAGCAGCCCGCGGGCGGCGGGACCCTGGAGGAGTGCAGCCCTCTGAGCCCCGCCCGAGAGCCTCAGCCTCGAGGTTGAGAGACGGGCAGTCGGAGAACCTCTTGGGAGCTGCTGTCAGTCGGGTTGGATCACCTAGATTTGTAACTCGATAAAGGTCCAGGTCCCCGAGGGATATCTCCAGCTAGTATCTCTGGCCCTCGGACGGTGAACTCGGAGTCCAGGCTGCCCCGTGGGCAAACCGACTAGAGTTCGGTTCTCCGGCCCCGCGACAGCCTCGCACCACCCCCCGGCCCTCCCCAAGCACGGAGGCCTTTGCAGCTGTCCTGCTCAGCCCTCCTGGGCAGCGGCGGAACGGACTCCAGCTGCTCCAAGCGCCCCGACTGGGCTCTGGGCAACCTCGTCTGCCCGGGTGGCTCTCCCTGGGGTCTGAACCCCTCGCGCCCCCGCGCGTCCTTCTTTGTTTCTGAGCTTGCTCTGAAAGTGATGTAACGAGGCCAGACTCGCGCGCCGTTTTCCCTCTTTCGCAGACTAAGTCCTTCCTCCCTCCAGCACCCGATACTCTGCGCGCAGAGCCGGGCGCTGGGCTGTGCTGTCACTCCATTCCCAGAGCTCTGGAGACCGACGGGCACTGTTGGGAGAGACGCACTCTCACGTCCCACCTCCTGGATGCAGAGTCAGTGGGGAAAGCTAGGCTTTCCTTCCAGAAACAAGGGAGAGAGCCGAGGGGACAGCTGTTGTGGAGGTTTCTAAGGAGACTCAGACTGGCTTCTTTCCCTGCTCCTGGGAGACGGCAGGAAACCTCAGGTATCTCAGTGACCCCAGTGGGTGGATGTTTATATGAAAGAGACAGAAGCTGCAATAATAAGAGATAGATAGACTGAGAGAACGAGAGAGAGCAAGAGAGCATGCAACAGAAACAGAGGAAGAAATAGAGACCCAGAGACTGTGATTGACAGACAAGTGGAGAGAGACAAAGAGTAAGAGAGATAGAGAGTTGCTGGGTGGGAAATTGACGGTTTTCTTTTCTTTTCTGTTTTTGGTTTTTTGTTTTGTTTTTTTTTTAACCCACTGTGGTTTTGCCTCTGACAGAAGGGAGGACCGCTGCTCCCTAGCCAGCAAGCAGCCCCCAACCTGGATGGAGTGAAAGATGCGGCCTGATGACATTAACCCGAGGACTGGGCTAGTGGTAGCCCTGGTCAGTGTCTTTCTGGTCTTTGGCTTCATGTTCACCGTCTCTGGGATGAAAGGAGAGACTCTGGGAAACATACCCCTCCTGGCCATCGGGCCAGCCATCTGCCTGCCAGGCATTGCGGCCATTGCCCTGGCCAGGAAAACTGAGGGATGTACTAAGTGGCCGGAAAATGAGCTGCTGTGGGCCCGCAAGTTGCCCTGCTTCCGGAAACCCAGGGACAAGGAGGTGGTGGAACTGCTGAGGACCCCTTCAGACCTGGAGTCAGGCAAGGGAAGCTCAGATGAGCTGGCTAAGAAGGCGGGCCTCAGAGGAAAGCCTCCCCGCCAGGGGCAGACCGAGGTGCCTGTGGCCAGTTCCATCACCACCCCTACACCCACGGAAGAAGGAGAATGCCAGAGCCTGGTCCACAGTGGGCATCAGGAGGAGACATCCAGATACCTGGACGGCTACTGTCCCTCAGGCAGTTCCTTAGCCTACAGTGCCTTGGATGCCAAATGCTCAGCCTGGGACAGATCTGAGTGCCCTGAGCCTGAGGACAGCATCTTCTTTGTGCCCCAGGACAGTATCATCGTTTGCTCCTACAAGCAGAACAGTCCCTATGACAGATACTGTTGTTACATCAATCAGAGTCAAGGCAGGTGGGACCACGAGACAATAGTCTGAGCTTTGCATACAAGAGTCGCTTTGTTGATAGAAACGTGGCTACACTCAGCTTCCAGGGGAAGGAAACTGCCCTGTTCCAACAGCCTTCACACTGTTAGAAATTGATTTGGTATGTGATGGATATACAAACCTGGGGTTCCTGAGAGCCATGTAAATAGGCATGTTGGGGACATATTTTAGGGAAGGGTGATAAGGGTTAAGGACACTGGAAGAGGCATCTGGTAGGAGAGGAAGCAATTCCAGTTACTTTTTAACAACTAAATCATGCTGGATGTTTTGTAAACATCCAGATAGTGGATGTTTCTGGTAACCCAGAAAGTGCTACCCAGCACCTGCTAAAAGGAAGAAAAATCTAGAGTGGGCTGCAGATATCAGCCATGAAACGATACGTGGGCTTGCCATAGGGAAACTGAGCTGCTTTCAGTCTGAATAAATTGAAAGACAAAACAATTTAGTGCTTCATTATATGAAATGATTTTTCTCTGGTGAAAGCTCTTCACACTTAATATTTATTTGCTGAAGGAAAAAAAGTCAAGATAGAAAAGCTACATCCCTCTTTAGGTGGGATGGATTTTGGAGAAAGGGGAGTTAAAAACAGTTGAATTATGTAATTGAGTTTTATGACATTATCCTCTGACAAGATCAGAGATTTCAAATAAAGTAAAATAAGTGTGAACAGCTAAGTAAAAAAACTAACAATTTTAGATGGCTATGTTAGTTCTCAAACTCTTCATTTAAATTGATTTACTGGGTCTTTATCTTAAGTGTTTTTTAACATTTACTATCATTCATGTATAATTTCCTCATCAGGTGCAAAATGACTTGACATAATATTTTCATAGATTAGAATTGTGTTCATCAAGTCAAAATGGGTTTTACATATGTATACAAGTGTCTTTAACCTTTCTGGGAGATATGTACTGGTAATTACTATTCCTATATGCCTTTTAAAACCTGGAAACTATGAAGTCAATACATTAGTCTTGAACTTTATGCAGAATTTACATAAAATGCCATGGTTAAACTTCTGGAAGTGTCATTATTTGTACATTTATTCAACATTCACAAAGACTATAAATGCCAATGAAACAAGAGTTAATATACTAGATTTAACTAAAGCTCAGTTTTTATGAAGTTCATCTAATCAGTGAACATTGCATGACAAAGGTCTGTTTTATTTTACACTTAATTTTTTGCTACTGAGGAAAAAAAATCACAATAGGATCCTAACATGTATTTTCTATTTCACTTGCATAATTGTAATAGACAAGAGGGCAATCAGCCAGAATACTCTTTAGTCCCTGTTGAAATTATGTAGAGAAATCGTGGTATATTTCATCTTGAATATCAGAATATTTTGCATGTTTCAAAGAATGATGATTTATTTTTAATGATCAGATAGTTTAAGCGACTTTCTCCTAAAAGGGAAATTGAGGACAAAAATTCTGGACAAAACTCTTTTGTGTATTTCAGGTCCAATTCTGCAAGTCTTTAAGTGTAGCAATTATTCAGTCTTAAAAATCATGGCTTTAAAAATCACAATTTCCAAATCAAGTTCAGCATCAAAAGTATATAATTTTTTTTTTTTAAGTAGGGCTTAAATGTCAGAAAATGAGATGTGTGATCCTGGGCAAATTTTGTCTTCTTGTACTTCAGTTCTTGCTCCTCAGAAATCAAGGAGGAGTGGGACCGACTTACACTAGAGTATGTCTGTCGCTCCTTCCCAGTTTGAATATTCTGTGGCATTATGTCAATGACACTTTATATAATGCCAGGAAATGAGTTACAGCAAAATTCATGCCAAAGTTATGCAATTCATGATAAAAATTGTATGACATGGATTGAATTCTTGCTACTACTTAAAAGAATTTTGTAGATGTATGAAAGCAGATTTGTTTTATTACCAAATATTATTTATTCAACAAATACATTTCTGGAAACAAAATGAAGATGTTAATTAAGGGTAAATTTTTTTCAATATTGGTATAGCCCCAAATAATGTAATGCATACCTTTGCACTAAATGTAATTTACTTTGGATTTGGCATGGAGGGAAAAGAGTTTCCTAAAATCACAATACATCTTAATAATTCTAGTGCATTTTGAAAGATGGAAATCATGTTTCAATGAAGGTGCAAATTATTGGATAACTGTCTTAGGAATAAAAACTTCTAATTTGCTTGTTTTTTGTAGACATCTTTAGAGATGAAGAGATAGCAAGACACTGGAGAGAAATGTTCACAGACACTCAGCAAATCCTACACAGGGTCTGAAAAGAGATGCTTATAGTGTTAGGTATGGCTTAAGGAGTGGAAAAGTTACTTTTTGATTTCTTGGAATCAGCACAAACTCCTTGATATCACATACACATTCCAATGTCCACATCCAAAGTCAATTACTAGTTTAGAAATCTAAGATATTTTATCACATTTTCAAATTCTTTTTGAGAAGAAACTTCCTTCAGTCTTCATCTTCTATCCACCTACTTAAGACACATAAGGTATCTAAATATGCATTTGAGGGCATTTTCTGCAATGCTAAAACAATGGTTTGCAAATGTTAACTGGGTGACTGAACTTTGACCAGAGAGAATAAAATGTGTGATTGTGTGTGTGATTTATTTTTAACATCTTCTATTAAGCAACCCCCTCCTAATATACAGCAAGGTAGCCTAGTGCTCCAAACCAATACCTGTTAAGTAGTATTCAGGAAAAACAGCCATTCTATTGAAAAGATGTGGAAGAAAAGGAAAGCAAGATGAGAAAAGTGTCTGAGCTTGTTAGAGGAAACACAGCAGCTCATTCCAGTCAACAGTTCCAGCAAACTGTTAATATTAACTCAATAGACATGAGGATTGTTCCCTGTTCCCTTCAAGAGCTTTCAGAAAGACATAAATGTAAGTATGCACCAGTTATTTTTTTCACTCATTGTTAATCCAAATAGTCATTTCAACTTGATTTAAATAGGCATTTTATTTTTGAAATGTTTTCTATTGACTTTTTCTTGTTTGACACTCTTATCTATTATGCACATGGGTTCTTTTTCCAAAATGTTTCTTGAATTTAAGTGTGAATTCAGCCAAGATACCCAAGCTGGAGCACGTTTAGACAACCATTTCAAGATTTAGTTTCTATTACAATCACAGCAAACAAAATCCAGATATGGTGAAGCTCAGACTCCCTTCCAAACCCTACTAACCAGCTTCTTTGAAAATGTTTCCAATACTCAGTGGGTCTTATAACCCACTGAGCTGACACATGTAGGGAAGGAAGATTCATTCTTTTAAATGTTTTGCCCTTTTGTAATATCCAACCTCTATTTATTTATTAATATCTCCCCTCTGCACCTATAGCACCATTTACTTGGTGAATTCACTGTTACTATTACTTTATAACATTAGAGGAAAAATAAATGTTCTTAATCCACAGCTCCACTATCCTAATAGAACTACTGTATTTCCATTTTAGCATATTATCTTCTAGGACTCCCCCGTATGCACCTTATGTATTATAATTGTGTGTTTTTCTTTTCTATTTGATTTATATCCTAAGTATGTTTTCATGTTTCTATGCAGTGTTCCTGATTACCATGTAACAATTGCATAGTATGCCATTTTTGAGAGGTACCATAATATAATATGCCATTTCTTATTGCTAGCCAGATAGCATGCTTTATGGATGGCTTTGTATGTTTTTTTTTCCTATTTTTGGTAACACAACTACATCATTTGTGCTTTTCCCAAAGAAGTCTACAGTCGAAAGCTGCCTCCTTATAGATGAGAGTGAGGGGACAGAAATGTGTACAAGGATCAAACACTTGACATTGTTGGTTTTCTCTTGACTCATGGGCAAGACATAGGGCAAGAGACAAAATAATGCTTCTATAAAAAGGTCCCCCCATTGGGACCAGAGTCAGTATTTTTAAGAATGAGATGAGATGGGGCACCTGGGTGGCTCAGTCAGTTGAGCGTCCAACTTCAGTTCAGGTCATGATCTTGCGGTCCATGAGTTAAAGCCCCACGTCCGGCTCTGTGCTGACAGCTCAGAGCCTGGAGCCTGTTTCAGATTCTGTGTCTCCCTCTTTCTCTCTGTCTCTCTCTTTTGCTCTCTCTCTCTTCTCAAAAATAAATACACGTTAAAAAAAATTAGAAAAAAAAAAAAAAGAATGAGATGAGATGGAGCCCACCCATATTGTTAAGGGTAAGATGGGACATTTTCCCAGTTAAGATACTGCTAGTGCATATCTCAAAATCAGATTACAATGGTGTCCATCTTCAAGAGCATGATGTTGAACAGGTAAAACAAAAACTAAATATAGACAATAATTAGTTTGTAATATTTCAACAGCATATCTTTAAAGTATCTTACCATATATTTTATAATATATTTAACATGTGTATATATATATTGCTACCTATTAGTGACTTGCAAGTGAACTGGAATTTCAGGAATTCAATAGACTACTCATGAGTTTTCTGTTTCAATTCCTCAATGGAAAAATTGAACTGAAGACGGAGATATGGACAAGTGCTTGGCTCAAGCAGGCACCTCAATAAAGGACTAAATTCCATTCAGCCTCTTGTCTAGGTAATATGAAATCATGGAAACACCACTAAGTCAGACTTCGATTTCTCACCACCTACCACAGGTTCCTTACTCCATGAACACCCAAAAGAAAGATGTTTATACATGATGCTGTCCAGATACTCACAAACAGGTGGACGTTGAAATAAGATCTCCACAATCTTTTGCAAATTATTCCTGAGCCTGACCCTTCTTAGAGACCCTTTCTTTATTTTTCCCTCTACTTCTCCTCCTGACTGCATGTTAAAACCTGCAGACTTGGTATCCTCAACGACAGTGCAAGGCTTTACATGCTTTATGCATCACAAAGTACAGTGTTACAGAATGGACCAGTTACAAAACAGGACATAAGGCTATTAAAATATCTCTTGTGCTGCTCTTTGAAAAATCTATCCCAAGAAAGTTAAATACAACAAATGTTTTTGCGATTAATCACTTTCTTACTCTCTGTGGTAATAAATTATTATATATGAGACAACCCTTCAGGCTGAAGCCAGACCACATCTGTTTAGAAAAAATAGACTTTTGAACATCACCTGCCTGTAATTCAACATGAAAAGTGTGAACACACCTTTGGACCAACTCAAAAAGGCCCACCTGCCCCTATGCTCTTCCCTCCCACTTCTGATACTCTGTGGCAGCTTCTTGGCTATGCCCTGATTTTGCCCTGCAGCTGACCACCCTGAGCCTTTGCCCAGTCCTTTCCTCTGCCTCAAACATCCACCCTTTCCTCACCCTTCTGCTGTTTAACACCCTAACATCCTTCAAAGGGCAGCGGCCACATCTTCCACAATCTTTTAGATGTTCCCACCTAGAACTAATAATTTTACTGTTCTCTGGTGTGACATTACCTCCACCATTATCATTGCACATATTAGCTGAGTGTGTGTTTGTCTCTCCAACTACAGTGTGAGTTCTTTGAGGGCAGGGGTCACATTTTATTCGTCTTTCCACTCCACCCTCCCCACACACACTTTGCCCTGCTCAATGAAAACTCTAAATTGAACCACTTGGGTCACTCTCACAGCCTTCCTTCTTCCCCATTCTCGCAGGGAAAAAAAAATCTACCTTCTTGATTTGAACTAAATTAAATTTAATATAGTCAGCAAAAACATGGGTTAAAATAGGCTTCTGTGGGTTGGGACCCTAACTTTTATTTAGCATATTGTTTCTTTGGGAAAACCACATCTTACATAACAAGGAGAAGAAAGAAATAAACCATTCCAGAATATTTTCTCCTCCCTCCATGCCTGACCTAACTCCCACTCTCTGCTTCCCTCCATGAGTCAGTTACCATACTACACATGCAACAAGAACTAGTGGTTCTAGAAGCACCTGACAACCAAGCTTTTGAATTCCTGACCAGAAAGAAGGTGAATCAACGTACTCGGGTTAATTCTGTAAGTAGGTCAACAAAATATAATTCCCCAGCCTGGCTATTGTCCTTCTATTATGCTTCCATCCAATAATCCTTAACAGAACTTTCTAGGCCACCTGGGTATTCTTTCAGGACACTCTCGGGGGGCTGAGTTGCAGACCCGCACTCCCACCCTCAGTGAAGCTTTTCTTCTCCACAAAGACTGTGAGATGCTCAGAGACTGGTTTGTTGTTTAGAGAAGGCTCTGGTTTGTTCTGGAACAAGATGATGGCACTGCTCAGCAATTCCCCTGAGTAGTAGTGAGGCCATTCTTAATAAACTTCCAACTCATATAACTTACCCTGTGAATTTCCCAAACTATCTGACTGGGTAAAAGTGGCATTTAATTTGAGTAAGTCTTTTTCTTGACCATGGCGATTATCCTTCAGCAACAGCAAAAAGGATCTCATTTGAGTATGAGTGGAGAAGGGTATAGCAAAAGAAGAATGTGTCTGTATGGAACTGTCGGCACAGGGAGAAGAGCCAACAATCCCTCATTAAGCCAGTCACTGTTGTGACATACTCCCCTGACATCACCACCTCTCATCTCAAACTTAGCACCAAATGCTAGAAAATGGACTGAGAGGATAAACCAAACAGAAAAATGTTTTAAAACTGAAAAGAATAAAAGGAAAATACTAGAGAATTTTGATACATTTTTTTAAATGGCTAAGAAAAGAAATATAAACAATTTAAGAGTATCTTCCAATAAGGGCAAAATTTAGCTAAAAATATCTTACTGGCTGGACAGAGTCAAAAGGAATGTAAAATAGCATCCACTAAATAAGATCAAACTGGTTTAAAAATTATTCAGTAGAGGGGTGCCTGGGTGGTTCAGTGGCTTATGCATCCTACTCTTGATCTCAGCTTAGGTCCTGATCAGGTGGTAAGTTCAAGCCCCAAGTTGGGCTTGAGCCTACTTTAAAAAAAAAAATTACTCAAAAGACTAAAAAGCACAATAAAAACTAGAAAGTTAAAGGAGTATAAGTAAATATTATTAGGAGAAGTATTCAAAGTTAAATCACTTAAATGCATAAATTCAACAAAAATGTCCCACTGAAAGAACAGGGTGTGAGATATGAGCAGTAATACCAAGACCAGGACCGAGAGCCCATCAGTGTGTGCCTGGCAGAGGCAAGGACAGACAAGGAACAGGGCTAGGCTGAGTTCTCCCTGGAGATTCCCACCCCCCAAAAGGCTCTCACTCTTCAGGTAGGAAAAACACGGAGCCCAGAATTGTTGCTCCCCCACAAGCCTAAAGTCCCTCCAAAGCTCACCGCTCACCCTCCTGTGTTAGAATAGAGCCCAGCAGCAAACACAATGAAGGGCAATGTGCAATCATGGCCTCATGGAGGTCCTAACACAGGAGAAGAGTCACTGATTACACCTTTGTCAGCCTTGCCTGGTCTCTGTCCTCTGTATCCCCTCTTTCCACAAGCAGCCTAGCATGCATTCCTTCACTCAACAAGTCCTGGTTAAGCAGTGCTGGGTGTTGTGCTGGTCTGAGATATCACAACGAATAGACAAAGCTCCTGTTTTTATGGAGCTCACAGCCTAGCAGGAGGAGGCTGCTGAGTAAAACAATGTGCCAGGGTGGCTCAGTTGGTTAAGTGTCCAACTTCAGCATGGTCTCACAGTTTGTGAGTTCCAGCCCCACATGGGGCTCTCTGCTGTCAACTCAGAGTCAGCTTTGGGTCCTCTGTCCCCCTTTCTCTCTGCCCTTCCCCTGCTCGCACTTTCTCTCTATCTCCCTCTCTCTCTCTCTCTCAAAAATAAACATTTAAAAATTAAAAAAAAAAAAAAGGGACAGAGCTTCCATACCCTCTCAGATCACACCACTCTTACTGAATCTCAGCCTGTTCATCAACCTGAAAAGTCTCCTGGTCCAACCTCTTGGGTTTTTATAGAGAGGCCTCATCATATAGGCATAATTGATCAAATCATTGACCATTGGTAACTGACTCAATCTCCAGCCCCTCTCCCCTCACCAGAGATCAGTGGGTGGGACTGAAATTTCCAACCCTCTAATCAAGAGGTTGATTCCCCTGGCAACCAGCCCCCATCTGGTGACCCAGGGGTTTTCCAAAAGTCACCTCACTGACATAACAAAAGACACCTTCATGGTGGTCACCACCTAGGAAATTTCTACAGTTTTAGGAGCTTTATGCCAGAAACTGGACAAAGACCAAATACACATTCCTTAATATGAATCACAATATCACAGTGTCATGGGAGAAAATGTCTGATATGAGACCTGAAGAATGCGTAGGAAGTAGCTGACTAAAGAGGGAAGAAAGTGTTCCAAGCCAAGAAAACACTGTTTATGAAGGCAAAGAAAGAAGAGAAAGCACAACACATATTTATTTGGAGAAATGCACAACATCATTAGATGGCTGGAGAGGGGGCCAGGTAGAGAAGAGCCAAGCCATGCCTTGAGCCTCTCCCCCCATCACATTTAGGCTTCACTAGGCCAAGAGACCCTGTACCAGACTGTCAGAGATGGAAGGAAGCTTAGAAATAATCCCATTGGCCTCTTATTATACAGAGGAAGAAGGCCTGTCCAGCCTGCTTGTCTGCAGCACAACCATAAGGAAGGAAGATTAGACTCATCTTGACTAGAGTTCACAGGTTTAACAGAATTCTACTTTAAGAAGAATTGATTCAACAAGCAACTGTTTGATTTGGTTGCATTTCAGGGGCAAGGTTCCTTTCCACTTGGAGACAAATAACTAATCAAATTAAGCAGTCCACCTTTCCAACAATTGTTTTGCTCTTAGATGCACTAAAATAATTTGGAGCTCTTTTTTTTTTTTTATCGGCAACTTAGAATGCAAAGTATTTTATCTTCAAACTTCTAAATTTGAAAAAAAAAAAAAAAAAAACAGCTTCGGTTAAATAATAGTTTTCCAAAGCTGAATGTGCTCATTTGGAGCTCTGTTTTTCTGCCTGCAGTACAAAACAACTTCCTACAACTCCTAGGCAGGAACACTACTGTCTTGACGATCTGTGGTTGGATGAATGGATCAATCTCAGTTGGTAAAATCCCTTTTTTCCTTAGTAAGGGCTTAAAAAAATTCTAGAACAGATGTACTTTTCTAGTCTTACACAGACACTTTGATTCCAAATGTCTCCTGAGTATATACCATATACAGGAATCTATCTTAATCCTCCTCACTTTCATATACTTCAGAAATGTGCGTGGACACACTCACCACACTGTGTCCATTCACTAACAGGAAGAATGCTGTGCCTCCTAAAGATCTTGATGAGCTCACTCATGTTGACGTGATCAGGTACAAGAAACTTGGTTTTGTCCAGGACAGGAAGTAGCTCTCACCCTTGTACTGTTCTATTATCACTGGGATTTTCATTGGCTGCGGGGCTCTTGGATAAGTCAGACATCTTCTATTCTTTGTTGGAAGGTGTGGAGCTGCTTGAAGGTCTTCTCTGAAGGCATGGTGAGGAAGGTGAGGCAGAGAGGCAAGGTCCCGTCTGTTCCAGGCAGCTGTGGGAGTGGCGGAGGCTCCGACCGTGTCTAAAATAATTTAGAGCTTGTGAAGCACCTGGCTGGTTCAGTCAGTTAAGCATCCGACCTTGCTCAGGTCATGATCTCACTGTTTGTGGGTTGGAGCCCCACATTGGGCTCTGTGCTGACAGCTCAGAGCCCAGAGCCTGCTTCTGATTCTGTGTCTCCCTCCCCTGCCCTCTCTCTCTGCTCCCACACTTGCTCTCTGTCTCTCTCAAAAATAAATAAATAAATAACATTAAAAAAATAAATAAATAATGAAATAAAATAATTTAGAGCTCTTAAGTGATATTAAGAGATATTAAGTGAAAATATTTGATATAAACAGCTAAAATCACCATCACTGTGATACTTACAATTATTACAGACAGGTTAATATAAGGGAAAACTTTTTTCCATCATGGAGTAGCCAACAATGATTGTGAAATTAACTGGATATATATCTCTGTGGTCAACATTTTCTGTGTTTCAAAATGTCCCTAATTTCTCCCTTACTTCAGCTGCCTGGAACTCATGTCTCTTGTACAGATATATCTATTCCTGCACAGATACATCTATCATTCTCAAAGAGTGTCTCGTGCTATGTTAGTTCCTTTATATGTGAATATATGTTACACAATAAAACATTTTAACACTCAAATAAGTTTGGGAATTACTGGGCTAAACCAAGATAAATATATTTTTTTTAACAGTATGTATCCCCAACATCCAGAACAGGACCTAGTACAGAGTATGCACTAAATAAGTACTTGTTGAATTAATAAATGTAGAATTCCATAAAGTCATTTATTTATTCACATTCTTTGTGATATATAAGAAGGGAACTGAGTTTGCAGCATTCTGTTGGGCTGTCCTCAGGACTGCATTGTGAAATCTTGCCCTAATCTCTAAATCTAGAAGCACTAATCATGAAAAAGAAGACAAATTTCCAGAAATCAAAATAAAGAGTCAAAGGAAAGAGAAGGAAGTTACATAATCTCCAGAATTACCCTCATGTTCATGGCCCTTGCCATTCACCCAAGAACAGTCCTCTAACAAACTACTCTTCCCTTAGCAGGGAGAATTTGGGTGATCAGAGCAAAGAAATATCTGCCAGACATATTTTGCCTCCAGACGCTAATTTCCTAGGTATCCAAGTTTTGCTCAAAAAAGGTTGCCAGGTCCTGCCTTCAACTCAGAAATTAAATTAGTCATAGATACCAGAAATTGATGAGGAGTGTTTATAAGAGTTCTAAGAAGCTTTATGATACAGAAGAAGTAAGTTATGGAACCAGCAACCCATGGGAAATTGGAATCCCTGCCTTCCCTAGTCCCATCCCCATAAGACTGGCATTCTCAGCCTCATTCAAGACCTGAGCAAATATCATCAAGGTAGTCCAGTGGTTACCAAACTCTAACATACATCAGAATCACCTATAGGGCCTGTTAAAATACAGATTGCTGGAACTCACCCCCAGAGTCTCTGATTCAGTGGAATTTACATTACTGTGAAATTCTCAGATGATGCCAATGGTGATGGTTTCTGGTTGCTTCCTCACCACTACTTGTGCTTTCAACTGGTTTTATAGCCATAAGTCTAGTATAGACCCATGGGTCCAATCATGCAGTAGCATTTGGATCTAATGACTGGTGTATAATAGGCACTCAGTAAATAATTTGAATTAATAAATAATTATTTGTCTAATCCCTAAGATCTACTTTTAGAAAGTGTTCCCCCCCTTCCTTGATGAAACTGGAGCCCAATTTGCTCAACTGGGCTCATGACCCTTTCTGCCTGCCTCCAAGTCCTACAGAGACCATGTGCCCCAAAGCCAGACCTTTTGACTAGTGACAGGGGATATGATGGAGCCCAAGTGGGACAGGCCCTCTTTAGACTCCTGGCCTGCCTGGTAAAAGCCAATTCCATCATGATCTAGTTTGTTCCAACCATTTCTGGTTGATTCCTCTCCCTGCCAGGCCACTCCTGAGCTCCCCAGCAGGATACTTCACAGCTGTGTTGGGACATGGGACAGGTATCTGAACCAGGTTCCAATGATGACTTTGAAATAGAGACTTCACAAGAGATCTTGAAAGCCTGCCCAATCAGCTAGAATAAACGGTGGTTTACTTTATTATTTTCTTTTGTACTATTTTAGCCATGCTGTAAGTGCACAGACCCCAATGGCTAATTTTATTCTTCCCTGCCTGTGACTGAGATACGTGAACTGTGTAGAAGAGAAAAATGTACTATGCCCCTGAAAGAGCAATATACTTGGGCTTTGATAGATTATGGGAAAAGTGAATTCCAAGAAAAAAGGTTTTTCTAAGAAATTCATAAATAAAAATTAAAATCTGTTATTTATCACTATTCAAACATTTTAATATTCTCCACAATCCTGTGTCACTGAGGAAGTCCAGGTAACCACTTATGTATAAACACCTGATAGAATGGCCCATCTGTGCTAAACCACAGCCTTCCCACTCCTTTTCTGATGCAGCTTCTACCACTGTTTCCCTTGGAAACCGAAGAAGCAGCTGTCTGCAAAAACATCTCTCTCCCTCCTCACTCATCAGTCCAAAGGACTAGCAGCTTGTTTTCTTGCTCATTGAAAACATCTGATGTTGGGGGATGGCTTGCATGTGGGGGGCAATACAAAAGAAATTACCACAGTGGGTCAGACACATTGTGCATTCTGTCTAGTATTCTTGCTTAGATAGTTTCATATTCCTCTTCATTTTATGTGATACACCACCAATTTCTTCTCTGTGTTGTAATAATTTGTGTACACCTTCCCTACTAGATCTCAGGTTATTTAAAGTCCAGGGAGGACATAAATCTTCTGTTTGGCATTCACTACATATTTATTAATATATTATAATAATAGCATATAATTATAACCTGATTATAATCCAATGACAAAAGTTCTAGCATCCATTGAGGATTCCTGCCTAATTGACTATTACCATAATGGCTGTTAAATATTCACTTTTCTTCATTCATTCTACTTTTATCAGTTGGAATTCTACTCTCAGAAAGAACTTTTCCTTCTCCATTTATTTGTTCACTTACTTATTTATAAACAAATATGGACTCATGGATTATTACTTTATGAAATGAGTTCTAATCTGTTTCTATCAATTTTTAATTATCAAATTGTCATGGATTATTTCATGCATGGGTTATAATCTGTTACTATCATTGTTTAAAGCTCAAATTGTCCCAGATTTGGCCAGGGGGAAATTCCTTGAAGCTTGCTCCTCTCCCTGTGGCATATCTCCATCCTATTTCAAACACTACTTCCTATCTCATGATGTTTCCATAACACACTTATTAATTACAAAAAGAGAAACAGTAATTATACAGTAGATAAGCCTGGTAGACATAACCTTAACTAGTGACCAAAGTTCATATCACCAGCAATGGTGCCTCCTGATACTCTGCAGTGAGAAGGACAAATCATTACTTTGATGGTATTTCTGCCAAAAAATGAATAACCCCAATCTGATCATAAGGAGACATCAGAAAAATCTACCAAGGGACATTCTACAAAAGAACTGGCCAGTACTCTTCAAAAATGTCAAGTTCATGAAAGACTAAGAAATGGTCCTGGATTAAAGACTAGAGACATGATACCAAATGCAATGTGTGATCCTGGATAGGGTACTAGATCGGAGGGAAAAAACAGCTGTTAAATATTATTGGGAAACTTAGAAAAATTTTAATAAAGTTTGGAGATAATAGTATTATATCCATGTTAATTTTCTGATTTTGATAATTGTATTATGGTCATACAAAAGAATGTTTCATTCTTAGGGATTTAGACACTGAAGTGCTAGAGGGAAAGAAGTATCATGCCTGCACATTACTCCCAAAAGGTTCAGAAGACTAATAAGGCAGATGTGGCAACCTGGTTGAAGGGTACATGGGAAAGTGGGTGAAAGTATGTTGGTATTTTTTGTGCTGCTCTTGCAACTTTTCAGTATGCTTGAAATTATTTCAAAACTAAAAGTTATAAAAACTGAGTTGCATAAAAGTCAACACTACCATTTACTTATTTTTTATTCATTTATACTTCACTACATTCTATAGAGGATTAAAGGCAATTTATAAGTCTTTCTATCCAACAGGATTTTTTTTTTCAATTAACTGTCTTCAGCTGAGTTCCCCTAGAAGCAGACCAGAGCCAAGTATTTGAGTACAAATAGCTGATTTGGGACATGATCCTAAAAAGCATCTTGTCTTGCAAGAAATGTAAAAGAAATTCTTCAGAGACAAGGAAAATGATTAGGATCTTGGTTAGGAACTTGGATGTACATAAAGGAACTTAGATCTAATAAAGAAAGGAAGAACATTAGAGAAGGAATAAGTGAAGATCAAATAAAAACTTTCTTATTCTTACTCTTAATTGCTCTAACAAATAACAATTTATTCAAAATAACAATATCAACAATGTTTGATTATTTGATTATTATAACCCATAGTTAAGAAAAATGAATGACAACAATGACACAAATTATTTGATTATTATAACCCATAGTTAAGAAAAATGACAATGACACAAATTATTTGATTATTATAACCCATAGTTAAGAAAAATGAATGACAACAATGACACAAAGGACAAGAGAGAGAAATTAGGAATATTTTGTTATAAGGTACTTGCACTGCGAGTGAAGTGGTGTAGTGTTATTAGAAAGTAGGCTTGGGTAAGTCATAAATGTGTGTTGCAAACTCTAGGCCAACCACTAAAAATGTTGTTGTTGTTTTTTAAAGTATAACCAATATGCTAAGAGAAAGGAGAAAAATGAAAATTTTCAGTTAAAACTACAAATGGCAGGAGTGCTTGACTGGCTCAGTTGGTTGAGTGTGCAACTCTTGATTTCAGCTCAAGTCATGATCTCATGGTTCGTGAGTTTGAACCCCGCATCAGGCTCCCTGCTAATGGCACGGAGGGGATTCTCTCTCCCTCTGTCTCTGCCCCTCCCCCCTCTCAAAATAAATAAACTTTAAAAAATAAAAAAATAAAAATAAAACCACAAATGGCGGAAAAAGAGTGGAAGACAGAATTAGGAATAAAGAATGAGAGCAACAAATAGAAAACAGCAACAAATATGGTAGATATTAATCCAACTATATCAATAACCACTTTAAACAATGGCCTAAACACACCAATTAAAAGACAAAGATAGGCAAAGTGGATCAGAAAATAAGATTCAACTATATGTTGTGTATAAAAAATCCACTATAAATACAAAGTAGATTAAAAGTAGAGGAATAGAGAAAAACATACCATGCTAACACTAATCAAAAGAAAACCGGAGGGGCATCTGGGTGGCTCAGTGAGTTGAGCATCTGACTTCAGCTCAGGTCATGATCTCGAAGTTCGTGAGTTCAGGCCCCGCGTCAGGCTCCGTGCTTACAGCTCAGAACCTGGAGCCTGCTTCAGATTCTGTGTCTCCCTCTCTCTGTCTCTCCCCCACTCACACTTTGTCTCTCTCTCTCTCTCTCTCTCTCTCTCTCTCTCTCAAAAATTAAGATTAAAAAAATTTTTTTCTAAAAAGAAAGCTGGAGTAACTATATTAATTTCAGACAGAGCAGACTTCAGAGCAAAGAAAATTTTCAGGGATAAAGAGGGTTCTATGAACTGAATTGTGTCCTCCCAAATTCGTATGTTGACTCCCTATGCCCCAATTTGACTACATTTGGGAATAGGGCTTATAAGGAGGGAAGTAAAGCTAAATGAGGTCATAATAGTGGGTCACTGATATAGTAGGATTGGTGTCCTAAGAAGAGACACAGAGAGCTTGTTCTCTCTCTTTCTCCAAATGTGTTCAAAGAAGAGAGCAAGTGAGCACCCAGTGAGATGGCAGCCACCTACAAGCCAGAAAGAGAGGCCCTACCAGAAACTAACCATGCCAGCACCCTTATCTCAGACTCCCAGCCTGATATAAAAACTGAGAAAATGAGTGTCTGTTGTTTAAGCCAACTGGTCAATGGTATTTCATTATGGCAGCCCATACTAAGACAGAAAGACATTACATAATGATAAAGGGATCAATTCACCAAGGAGATACAGCAACCTTTGATGTGGATGCAACTAACAACATAGTGCAAAATACATGAGTTAAAAACCAACAGAAATGCAAGGAGAAATAGTTGGAGACATGAATACCCTTCTATCAAAAAGAGGCAGATCCAGCAGGCAGAATATATCAGATGTGAAAAAGGGGTTATCACTACAGATCCCATGAGCATTAAAAGGATAGTAAATGAATACTGTGAACAACTCTATCACAAATTTGATAATTGGAATGAAAAGGACCAATTCCTTGAAAGACACAATTTGCCAAAACTCACATAAGAAGAAATAGACAATCTGAATAGGCCAATATCTATTAAATAAATTGAATCAATGATTAATAACCTTCCAAAATTGAAAGCACCAGATCCACATGGGTTCACTGATAAGTTCTTACCAACATTTAGGAAAGGAATTAAACCAATTCTCTACAATCTCTTTCTGATGGGAGGGAATGTTTCCTAAATCATTCTATGACTCAGAATTACCATAATACCAA
Source organism: Panthera pardus (assembly GCF_024362965.1). Classification (NCBI taxonomy): domain Eukaryota; kingdom Metazoa; phylum Chordata; class Mammalia; order Carnivora; family Felidae; genus Panthera; species Panthera pardus. The sequence continues at coordinate 54,830,818 of NW_026526766.1, forward strand.
AACCAGACAAAGACTTCAAAAGGAAAGAAAACTATAGACCAATATCTCTCACAAACATAGATGCAAAAAGCCTTGACAAAATATTAGCAAATCTAATCCAACAACATATAAAAAGAATTGCACAACACAACCAAGTGGTATTTACCCCAGGTAGGCATGGTTGCTTCAACATTCAAAAAGCAATTAATGTAATCCTTCATATCAACAAGCTAAAGAAGAAAAATCAGGTGATCATATTAAAAGGTACAGAGAGGCACCTGGGTGATACAGTGGATTGGGCGTCTTACTCTTGGTTTTGCCTCAACTCATGATCCCAGGGTCGTGGGGTCGAGCCCCTAGTCTGGCTTCACACTGAACATGAAAACTCTCTCCCTCTGCCCCTCCCCCTTTCCTCCACTTGTGCTTCTCTCTTTCTCTAAAGTAAAAAAAAAAAAAAAAAAATTAAAATTAAAAAAAAGAAATCTAAAACACTGACCACACCAAATGCTGAGAAGGTTGTGGAGCAATAGAAACTCTCATTCATTGTTGATAGAAATTCAAAATGGTACAGCACTTTGGAAAATAGTTCGCAGATTTCCTACAAAACTAACATACTCTTACTATATTGCAGTCCTTGGTATTTACTTGAAAAAGTTGAAATGTATGACCCAAAAACCTATGCGCAGATATTTGTAACAACTTTATTAATAATTGCCAAAACTCGGAAGCAATCAGGATATACTTCAGTGGGTGAATGGAAAAATAAACTGTGGTACATCTAGACTATGGCATATTATTGAACGCTAAAAAGAAATGAGCTATCAAACCATGAAAATATATGGAAGAATCTTAAATGCACATCACTAAGTGAAAGAAGTCATTCTGAAAAGACTACATACTGTATGATTCCAACTATACGATATTCTGGAGAAGGCAAAAATATAGATATAGACAGTAAAAGGATCAGTCTTTGCTAGGGGTTAGGAGGAAAGAAGGATGAATAGATGAAAAATAGAGGATTTTTAGGGCAGTGAAACTACTCTGCATGATGCTTTAATGAAAGATACATGTCATTATACATTTGTCCAAACCCATAGAAGGTACGACAGCAAAAGTGGACCCTAAGGTAAACTACAGACTCTGGGTTATATAATAATGTGTCAGTATAGGTTCATCAACTGTAACAAGTGTACCACTTTGGTGGGGGATGCTGATAATGCAGGAGGTTATGTATGTGTAGGGGCGGAGGTATATGGGAAATCTGTGTACCTTCTGCTCAATTTTGCTGGGAACCTAAAACTGCTCTAAAAAATAAAGTTCAAAAATAAATAAATAAAATGTTTAAAAAACAAAGTCTATTTAAAAGGAAAAGGAAATTACCTTTTTTAGCTAAATGGAGATTATTACAAAGCATTTCTCTCCTCCGAAAGCTAATAAGAATCCATACAACTCTAGAAAGTGTATCATACATAATGAGTTCTCAAGTTGGAATCCATGACCAAACTCCATAAAAGTGTGTGTGTGTGTGTGTGTGTGTGTGTGTGTGTGTGTGTGTGTTCATATACATGCATCTTTTCCTCTGGAAAAAAATTCCAAAATTTTCATGCTTAGTCACTTAATGTTTAATTACTATCCCCTTCCCAAAATCTTAAGGATCTCAACCTATGACAGTCAGCTCTGAGTACATGCTTCTAACACCTTCATCTTTTCTCCAGTGGCTGATATAGATGGCAAATAGTGCAGTCACTAGGTCCTTCACCAGCCTCACACAAGATGCCAATCTGTAGGTTGCCTGCCATACTCAAAAGTCGGCTGATTATCCCCAACAGAAAATCAGCTCATATCCCCTCACAGGTACTGTCAACCTAGAAACATCCCCAGCAGAAGAAACATATTATGACACTCAGGAGTAGCATCTTCACAGTATCTTATATAACCAGTTAGATATTGTTCCCCCAGGAGAAATAAGGAAGCAGATAAAAATGTCTAGCATATCTTCATAATTATCAATATTGTTACAGCTATTGCTGTCGCTCCTTAAACTGCTTGACTTTCCCATCTGATGTCTAACTGAAAACTATTTTTTGTAACATTTCTTTATTTTTGAGGGAGGGATGGAGGGAGGGGGGGGAGAGAGAGAGAAAGAGAGAGAGAGAGAGTGAGAGATCATGAGTGGGGCAGGGGCAGAGAGAGGGAAACACAGAATCCAAAGCCGGCTCCAGGCTCTGAGCTGTCTGCACAGAGCCCGACGCAGGGCTCAAAATCACAAACCACAAGATCATGACCTGAGCCAAAGTCAGATGCTTAAGTGACTGAGCCACCAGGCACCCCTGAAAACTATTTTTTAACCCACATATCTCAATAAACTTGCATGGCTTCCTCTTCCTGCTACAAAGTAAATATGGATTAAAGAAAATTCTGAGGGAAAAATCACAGTTCTCTCCTACTCTCCGCCTTGGAATGGGCATCCACTTTCTTCCCAACATGTGTCACCAGACCTCCTAACCCCACAGCCCTGGGTCAACACTTCCAGCATTTGTGGAAACTTCAATTCTCTTGTTACCTTTAATGCCTCCATTCTCTTCATGCTTCCTCCTCCGACCAATCCTCAAATCCTCTCCATTTTCCCACAACAACAATTCTCACATCTGGTTATTCCTTTCTCCTAGCCCTTGCATGGCCCAATAATGCTGACATTTGCCAACCCCATTAGTTTACACTTATCACTTGCCCTGATAATAATGATATTCCTCTTTTACTCAGAAATAAAATACTAATTGATTCATGTGTACTTCAGTGAGGTATGGGAACTCTAACACAATTCTATGAGATAAACATTATCTCCCTTCTCAAAAGAGATGGATGGTGAAGCTCCCTATACAAAAATTGTAAATTATTAGGACCACCAGAGATAAGATGATTAGAAAAAGAGATGTGCAGAATTCTAGGTAGAACCCCTCATGAGTTTCCTTAGGTGCTGGCTTCATATTAATGTATGGCAGGGGGTCTGAATTGACCCCAGAACATCTGCCAGTTAACAACCCTCCAATACTGGCACATTTAGACAGACAAGGCATAAACCTTGGTGAAGACAGGATACAGCCCAGAAGTCCATTTGATTTTGACTTGGGTCAGGCTTCCAAAACATTGACAAGCCCTCTACCCAACTTGACCAATGGTCTGTATATAAGTGAGGGGTTAGAACTATTTCATTCTATATTAAAACTTGATGACAAAAGGTACACTCTTCTCAATAAACCCACTTTGGCTAACTAAAGTGCTCATGTCTTTGTTGGAGTTAACCCAGCTCCACGAGGTAGTGGCATTTGTTCCTGCTGATCAGAGCCTCAGGTTGGCAGTTACATACTATTTGATTAATGAAAGATTAGGGAACAAATTAAGCACACTTAGTACAGTTTTACGGGGAAAAATATTTTTTCAGAAAAAAAAATATTTCAGGGGTGCCTGGGTGGCTCAGCCGGTTAAGCGGCCGACTTTGGCTCAGGTCTTGATCTCACCGTTTGTGAGTTCGAGCCCTGCATCAGGCTCTGTGCTGACAGCTCAGAGCCTGGAGCCTGCTTGGGATTCTGCGTCTCCCTCTCTCTCTGACTACCCCCACCCCCACCCCGTTCACACTCTGTCTGTCTCTCTCTCAAAAATAAATAAACATTAAAAAAAACCTTTTAATACTTATTTTGTATGATATACATATTATATCCTGTATTCTTATATTAAGTAAGCTAGAGAAAAGAAAATGTCAGCACAGAGCCTCATGCAGGGCTCAAACTCACAAACTGTGAGATCATGACCTGAGCTGAAGTCAGCTGCTTAACCGACTGAGCCATCCAGGCGCCCACCACCCCCTACAAAATATGTATTAATCAACTATTTATGTTATAGGTAAAGCTTCTGGTCAACAGTAGGCTATTAATAGTTAATTTTGGGGAGAGTCAAAAGTTATGCTCAAATTTTTTACTGTGTTGGGGCTTCAGTGCCTGCTGTTGACTATCTGGCAAGGTGACCAAAACTGAGTATTTAGTAAGAAGCAACTCTGATGGTGGTGTTGGGTTCAAAGAAAGGTGGTGTTGGGTTCAGGTTTCATGGAGGAGCTGGTGTTTTAAGAAATTGAACCAACAGAGCTAAGGAGAATATAGTGACTGAAGGGAAGAGCAAAGGCAAAGTTGTGACTCCCAGGAAGCAAGGGCAGGTGTTCTGGAAACAATGAGCCATTTTGTTCCATCAGATGTACAGTGAGCAAGCAGTGAGAAAGGTACGTGGAGAGGAATGTAGGGTCCACCATACTATGGTACTAAAGGATATGCACTCCCAGGGCCATACTGCATGGGTTCAAGTCCCCACTCTGCTTCTTATTAGGTTTGTGACTTTAAGGATAACTTCTCTGTACCTCAGTTTCTTAAGCTGTAAAATAGGGAGAATAATAGTGGCCTGCTTCAGAGGGTTGTGAGAATGAAATCAATTAATATGTGTAAACTGCTTAGAACAATGCATGGCACGTAGAAATGCAGCACTTTATTACCATGGAGGTTCTAAGATGCCAGAGTAAAGTGTCTGTATTCAATTAGGACAAAGAGCTAGGGGAGCTTCTCTGAGGTCAGAAGTGACAAGATTAGAACCAGATTGTAAGTCTGGCAAGGTGTAAGGGATGGAACAAAGTGGAGGTGGAGAAGTGGGTGTGGGAGGTAAACACAGTGTAAGCCCAGGGCTCTGGGCTGTGAAAGAGGGACCTCTATCCCTGAAGATAAATGTGGTGGTTCTGAGGGGGTCCCAGAGCATGTGAATAGGTGCATTCCTTCTGATTCCTCCTCCTTATTCAAATTGCCTAATTAAAATGTAGAGGAAGTTGAAAAGGATTTAATACCTATGGCAAGAAACTCTACCAGCCTGAACCAAAAGCTAGAAAGCAACTCTCAATATACCAAAAGGAAAACTGACCTCTAAAAGCTTCTAGTTTTCCTTCTGTATCCTGAACTAAGACTAAGACTGAAAGGAAACCAACGATCTTGTTTAAAAGGACGTACAATTCTTTTTTTTTTTTTAATATTTATTTATTTTTGAGACAGGGAGAGACAGCATGAACGGGGGAGGGTCAGAGAGAGAGGGAGACACAGAATCTGAAACAGGCTCCAGGCTCTGAGCTGTCAGCACAGAGCCTGACGCGGGGCTCGAGCTCACGGACCGCGAGATCATGACCTGAGCCGAAATCAGATGCTTAACCGACTGAGCCAGCCAGGCGCCCCAAAAGGATATACAATTCTTAATAAGGACAGACAAACACTTTCCTCTTTGGAAGTCACTGAAGATTGATTGCTAAAAATCCCCTTCTATGGGGCTTGCCCCCAAACCTAGGTTCTCACTATGTGTTACTTCTAAGAGATAAAACAATGGTGATCCCTATTAAAATGCAAAAGAGATCACTTTTCCTATCCAAATTTAATATCTCAACAAGAATAATTTATTCAATTAACAATAAGCCAGTCACTAATGAGTTTCCACAGAATAGTTGGGTTTGACTGGGAGCATGGAGGGGGACATGATCTAGAACTCTGGATGAGAGAGTGGCCATGAGTGGGAGGCAAGAAAAAGTACATGGTGGGGAAGGAGTGGGGGTAGGGACCACATTAAAAAAGAAAGCAGATATAGAAAAGGAGTAAAGGGGCTTAGGGAATAAATTTGCCAATCTCAAAATCTTGAAGATCAGCCCTGACCATGCTTAATGAAACCAACATCTACCACCCAAACAGTATAACCTTGATCCTCACTGCCACCGGACTTGGTACTCTCTCCTTTTGCCTGCATGTACACCCCTACCCTCTCTTCACTCATTCCCCACCCCCAAAAAAAAAGGCAAGAGAAAAAGAAACAGAGAGAAATAAACCATTTTCAATTTTAATTCTCTGTGGTTTCAGATGATCTGAAGTGTGTAGATGTCTCCCTTCCCTTTGGCCCAAGATGCCACTAAAATTCTAAAACTCTAAGCCCCTCTATGTTTCATGAAAAGACTGTGATGGGCTACATGGCTAGAAAGAGTCAAAAACCACATGTATAACAGAGAAATTACTTTAAGCTGAGTTATAGAGATATTTGTTGTTAATGATTCCAGGAATTAAATTAAAAGAGTTTCACTCTGGTCCTTAAATGGGGACAGAAGTGCCACAGACATCTTTGGGGACTGCAGCAAATGTCTTTCCTTCCAGCCAGTAGGTGACCATTCCCCCCTTCCCCTGGGGAGGAAAAACACAAACGTTTCATTAGGGAAGAAATAGCCAGCTCAGACGGAAAGAAGCCATCCAGTGATAGACTGACCAACTCATTGGACATGACAGAGCACATTTTCAGCCAGGCCAGGGAACCCTGGAGTCCCTGGGGACTGGCATCCCCAAGAGACTGGTCTTTAATTGGCTCCCCACATTGCTGCAGAGAGCACTCCCTGCATTCAGGGCAGAGACAACTGCTTCTTGGGCACCATGACACGCTGGCTGACTAATGAGTCACGGTCACCCGCACAAACTCACTGAGGCTGCTATGGCTAACAAATCCCACGTGTGCTGCCAACCCAGGAGGAGAGAGACAACTTGAGCTCTGCAGCTACTTGGCCCTTCCAGCATAGCTAAAAGAAGATGATAACCCAGTAACTCTGAGGACTGTCATCTTCTTTTTAGACGGTCACAAAGCAGACAGTATCCCCACGTGAAAAATTAGTGTCCTTCCATCAACTGCGGATCAATTATACCTTCCCAACCCAGGGGTTAGAGCCCCAGCCTCTCATTTACATGAAGACTGGTCTTCAGAAGCTTTCATTCAAGATTCACATTTATAGACTCTGCAAAAGAAACGTTATCTGCCTATATTTGCTGATCAAATCCAACTGAACTAATCGTGATTCACTTCAATAGAGAAACACTCATGTAGGCAATACTCTGTGCAAAATTAATTTCAGAGATAAGCCACAGGAATGAGTTGCTTTTCCTTGGGCTTTTCCATGTGGGTTGCCATGGCATTCCTTCTGAATATATTCATAGTTAAATATACAAAACTACCACAGAAACTATTTGGACAATGTCTGGAGGAAACCACCCACAAATAAGGCACATACATCTCACATTATTGTATAGCAGGTTAAATTTTGTGATTTTCTAAGTCACACAATCATTATTCTTGTGACTCTCCATCTGGGGATGCTGGAGGAGAGTAAAGTGTCTCAGGTCACACCACAGCTGATGTGAACAGATAGCAAATCTGGCTCTGGTGAAGTATCCCTTCCCCAGGCTCATCTCCCCCATGGATGGAGTCAAGGATTTGGGGACTGAAAATCTTTCTCCCCCCTTAAGCTAGCCTCACCTTTTGCCCCAGGTATAACCATAGCTAAACTAATTTCAATGACTTTAATACAATTAATTTCATTGCCTTTTCTAGGAATAAATTCTTTTTTTAAATACAACATTCCTTAGAAGGGAAGTATCCTGGGAGTATCTCAGGGGGAATAAGTTCATGAATGGACTTCTATTATAAAGAGGAACCCCAGGCAATAGAAGAGGACTGAGTCTAGTGGCTGGGACCCAGAAGGATGCTAAAATCAGGGGAAAGGACCTGGAAAGGAAATGTGTGAAAAACCAGACATAGTTTGGCTGTTTCACAATTTTGGCAAAGATATCTCACTCTTTCCAATTTAACCCCAAAGAAGGAGTGTCCCAAGAAAGGTCTGATCAGCTCATAATGGGTCAGGAATGAAGAAAACATCTACTGTATGAGCCAAAAGAAACATATGTGGCCCTTAAGTAGATGCACAATCCAAAAATCTAGTATCTTGATCAAAAGTCAAAGGATTTCCAAGTTTGTTTGCGACTTTTCCCCCTATGGCAGGGACAGCATGTGCAATGTTGCAAATTCTACCAATGAGTTTACTGACAGTAGTGACTGACAGGGTTTTAATGACTAGTTTCCTTGTAGTGCTCCCCTTACCCATATGCCTCTATAGATACAAGTAGCGGATAGCTACCTTGACTTGAAAATTCCCACAGCACACCAGCATATCATCTCCAGTTTGTTCCAGGGGTTGGTATGCACCTGAACTACACTGGATTTTCAGAGGTACAGGACAGAATAGGAAGTAACACAGTTACATTAACCCAGTCAACATCCCCTGCTTTTGCTTTGTCCTGAAAAATCAAGCAACTCTAAAGCTTGACTAAGGAAATTCAACTCCAAGAATCACCCACCAAAGAGGTGCCTCAGGGCACATCCCAGCAAACATTCTGAAGTGCTTCACATAGTATCTTACACCTGACTAGCTTTTCCCACAGTAGTTATGTGGCAGGGGCTGCTGACCTGGGAAAACCTTGCCTATTCTAGACGAAAGTTGATGTCTACTCTTTTTGGACAGTTATCCAGGAATATCTGCCCTTTATCTCATCATACCTCCTTCTAGCAGCCAGCTTTTGACTACCTGAGGTGGGTGCTCAGATCAAGAATAAAGATATAAAATTCCCTGAAAACTTTCTCATCTAACGATTCCTTACATCCAAAATGGTAGGAATTTACCTTATCAGGTGCATTCCAAATCATGATTTTTTTTTTTTTTGGTCACAACCTATACTATTATTGAGTTAACATTTTTCTTTGAATGGATTCACTTAATTGTTTTAATGAAGAGGCGCAAGGGTTTATAGACTTAAAAGCATCCTAGTACAAAAATGAATCCTCTTTCTCCTTGACTTAATCAGAATGGCTGTGAGAAAAACTGAAACTTTCTCATGATAACTTTCTCATGATGTGATTTAACTATATTTAAATCCTTGTCCTTTGACCACCTAAGATCACCTATTAGAATGACCCCACAGGTGGAGATGAGGGGCTATAAGGAAAGCCCATGGACCTCCCCCATCTACACACACACACACATAACCACACACACACCACCTTCTACACACATATCACCAAGGAGGAGCTCTGATTCAAGTGCTCCAAACTGGGCCACAGCAGTCAATAGAGGCTGGAACTTTAGATGGTTAAACCAAAGGGGTTACATCTAGATATGAAGTGACCCCTTTTCTAGATCTCTCACAGATTGTTTCTGCTCCCTCTCTTCTCTCCCACTGTACCAAGTGGTCATATAGGCCAGAGGCTGCCTCCCATTTATCAGGACCCACATTTACCCTTGGTCTTCATAAACAAAAAAACAGGGAGAACCTAGAGAAGTCATGGAGAGGACACGGAGGCCAGACTGATTGAGGCTTTACAAAAAAGGATTCTGTTCCCATTTGTGGTCTTTTGGGATCTTCTCTTACCTACAGTCTTAGAATCCTGTACTGGGGGAAAGGATCCAAGGAGGCCTCACTATGCCTTTACCTCATCTAAGCCTTGAGCTATGGGACAAAGGAGTCCTCCTGGCTCAGAAGTGGTTCTCCTCAGTCAGTAGGATCTAGACATCATTGTTTTCCTCTGACTCAGTCAAGCCTAAACTCTGATAATGAGTTATAATACTGAGTGGCCCCAACTTGTGTTTTTATTACCCTGCCCACCTGATTAAGTTTCATTAAGCTGGAAGAGAAGCAAAATTTAGATAATGCCAACCAGAATAATTGGTCCCTGAATAATTGTGTTAATTGTGCAACCCAATCATGAATAAATAAAAATAATGAAAACTTTCCATAAAGCAGATAATAACTTGAAACAGCACTTATTGTTTTTTATTTTTACATTAAAACTCCCTTTTGAAGCCCCATAACTGTACAAAATATTAATAATTATTATCATTTGTTGGCATTTGTGCCAAGATTTTAATAGCATCTCTAAGAGGTAAATAGACTTTCCCCCCATTTTATAGATTAGATAACTGAGGCTAAGGATGTTAAAAGCATGCCCAAGAGAACATAGTTTATAAATTTCAAAGCCAGGATCCAAAAGCTAATGCATTAAACACTTCAATAATATTATCCTAAATCCTAAATTACCTCCCCCCATAAAGACAAGTCATGGGAAGTAGAAAATGAAGTCGTTGAAATGCTACAATCTGTATAGAGTAGAGAATACATTTTCCTAAAAGGAAGGCTTTATTTTGAGCTTTTACGAACCCAGTAGAAGATTGGAAAGAAGGTTTTTAGTAGAATTCTAATCTTTTGCTACAGAGTCTTTTAAAGAGCCTCCATGAATAAAGGAAGGTGGTTTGGAAAAGAACACAGGCCCTTGAGTATCCTTCTTCTTCTTTTTTCTTTTTTCTTTTCTTTTTTTTTTTTCTTTCTTTCTTTCTTTCTTTCTTTCTTTCTTTCTTTCTTTCTTTTTTAGAAAACTGGAATAACCTGGGTGGTAATGCATTGTAACATTCCAACTGGAAAATTTCCAATTGGTGTTTGTCTTTTTACCAAGTTGGCCTTAAATAAACTTCCCCTTGGCGCGCCTGGGTGGCTCGGTCGGTTAAGTGGCCGACTTCGGCTCAGGTCATGATCTCGCGCTCCGTGAGTTCGAGCCCCGAGTCGGGCTCTGTGCTGACAGCTCAGAGCCTGGAGCCTGTTTCAGATTCTGTGTCTCCCTCTCTCTGACCCTCCCCCGTTCATGCTCTGTCTCTCTCTGTCTCAAAAATAAATAAACGTTAAAAAAAAATTAAAAAAAAAAAACTTCCCCTCAGCTTGATTAAACTTTAGATAGGCTTCTACCTGACCTCCCTTTTCTTAAAGGATTTACTTTAGAAAACTTGTAATTATAAATTCTTTCTCTGAGAAGATGTACATCTTCTCACAGACTCTTGCCACTTATACAACCCAGGGAAGTCTTTATCATGGACCTGGGAGCCATTGCTTTGAAATGTAATCATCCAGAAAGATAATGCCCCTATCTCCCAGTCTTTGTGGGAGAGTCAGAGTCTAACTTCCTTGAGCACCAACTAGCAAACACCATCACATTGAACCAACTTCCCTTCAAACACCCTTAGTATTCCTACATTAGCTCATCCCAGAACTAAAAACTCTCCCCCTTTTGTTTCAGCAGAGTTGAGTTCTCTCTCTCTCTACTCTACAGTCATTTTGAATAAAGTCTTCCTTCTCTGTCTAACTCCATCTAGTGCAATTTTCTTTGACATTTTTGATTCACAATAACCTATGCTAACCCATCCTTTCTACATTGGCAATGGCTTTGCACTTGCAGTGACCTAGGGACTGCAGTTTCTCTTATAAGATGAGGAGCTAGAAGTGAGTGCTTGGTGGTTATTACAGGTACTATACATTATAGACCCTTGTCTTCCGCTTCCTTGTGACCAGCTGTTGCAGAGACTGTAATGAAAGCATCCCAACATAGGAAAAAGCACCACATTCAGCTTTGGCCAGACATCCACCCCACCCCAACACCATCACCAGGACTTTCTACTCATTGGAGGATCACTTGGTTTGATAAGCAAACACCCTCTGCACTGAACTCAAATACAACATACCTGGAAATGTTTGGGACCCTACTATCTTTAAGACCATGAAAAACATACAGATCACAATCAGCTCACTAAAACAACAACCTTACATTTCACAAAATTTCCATCCAACTTGCATAGGCTTCTGTACACCCCAGTGAACATTCTCTACCCCCCAAGTCCCACTCCGCCCCATTGAGCTACACTGATTATCATTTGAGCAGTTGTGACATCAATGTACTGAACTAGACCCATTTAGATTTAACATGGAAAGTTAAAAGGAAAGAGTTTCAAAGAGTTGTTTTACAAGGCAGCAGGCAAAGGAATTACCATGTAACTTGATGTGTAAGAAAACACACTAATTAACCCCTTAGAAAATGTGCCAATGGGGGTATCTCACCTTGGCTGGTTAACTCCATTCAAGAGGCTGTGTTCACAGTTGTCTCCAAATAGACAATAATTAGGCATTTTGGTGCCAACAACTCCATCAACCACTGGCCCTGGTCAGAGAAAATTTATGAACTCAAAATACATAAGCATATGAAGCAGGTTGTAAGTCTAAAGTAAGAAAACATGAAGCTACCACTTGATGTATATCTATTATGTATCAAGTGCTTTGCACTCTCATTTTATTTGCTCATCCTAACAACCTTGAGAGGTAAGCACTATCATCCCCATTTTAAATCGCGCAGCTTGTAAAGGTTAGAGCTAAGACTAAAACTAGTGTCTATTTAATTCCAAAGTCTGTTCTCGTTCCACTGTACAATACTATACTTAATGGGGGGGGGGGAGGTAATTAATAACCTTCAATTCTTGTTCCTTTGTTCCTAAAAGAAATGCAGCCATTTGTTTAGCATTCAGAGCATTTGCTTTATGGTTCAGAGAGCAAACATCTTACAGGAAGTATTGAGATAGAAATTGAAGGAGACTGTGCTGACAAGTTAAGGTGTTTGGTTTAGATATGGAGAATCTGACATCCATGTAGGACATCCAAATGGAGGTGCCTCAGGGACACTTGTCACTACTGGTCTGTAGCTCAGGAGAAAGGTTAGGGTAAAGGTAATGATTTAAAAGTTTTCATCAGCAAAGACTTGTTTGTAAACCATGGAAGTGGACAAAACTGCCCAAGGACAATGCAAAAAGTGAAAAGACAAGAAGATTGAGGACAAAGCTCTGGAGTCAAGAGATGAGAAGAAATGAGTGAAGAAACCTGGGGAAGGGGCATTCAGAAAGGTGGGAGTAAGGAAAAGCAAGTTGTAAGCAGAAAAAGGGGAAAGATGGTGGCAATGCTCAATAGAGTCCCCTGCCTCAACCAGATCAAGTGAAGTGAGAATTAGATAATGCTGCAGGACAAAGAATAATTTAAATGGTTTGAGGGGTTCCAGAAAGTTGGAGATGGTAGAAACAGTCAATGGAGATGATGACTCTAAGGAATCCAGAGTTGTAATAATAATGGCTAATATTTTACAGAGTGCTTACTAGAACCCAAATGAGGTATACAGTACCTCACTTAATCCTGATAGCAACTCCTTGGGAAAAGTACTATTACTATCTCTATTTGATGGATAAGGAAAATGAGGCACAAGGAAGTGAAGGAACTTGCCCAGGACCTCAAATCTAGTAGGTAACATCAGTATTTGAATCCAGGCAATCTGATTTCAGACCCCAACTTTCCAGTCCTCAGGCTAAATTTCCTCTCTTCGTAGAAGAAAAAAGAAAAGACTAAAGTTAAGTAAAGAGGGGTGCCAAGACAAATTTCCTATATATGTTTGATTTTGGATGGAAAGGTTTTGAGTATGTTTTTATAGTGAGAAAATGGATCAGCAGAGAAAACCTAAAGATCCTAGAAAGAAAAGAAAATCAATGGTACAAGCCCCCATAAGAAGGCAGGATCAGAAGCAATTTCTTACCTATTATTAATTCCTCACACCCTTAGTGAATGCAAATATGTCAGACTCTGCTTGGCTTTAGGGATTCAGTGGTGAACTACAGAGATGGTGCTCTCACCCCAGGAAGCTTCCAGCCTAGCAGTAGGAAGACAGGTAGAAAAAACAAGGAAACAGTCCAACAACATAAACCGTAGTATGTATAATGAACGAAGCAAATGGGGTGCTGGGGCAGAAAACAACCTCCAATAGACAGTGACATTTGAACTGAAACCTGAAGTTTGGAAAAGAGGTAGACTTCTGAAGATTGGAGAGTAGAAGTGAAGGTGCAGAGCAAGGAGGAGAACAGAATGAAGTGCCATAAAAGACACAAGCAAATCACCTGGGTGGTTTTTTTAAAAATATAATTTATTGTTAAATTGGCTAACATACAGTGTGTACAGTGTGTTTCACCTGGGTGGTTTTTAAAAAATACTGTTGACCAAGAAATCAGAATGTCTAGTCAGACAGAGAAATGACATCATCACATTTACATTTTTAAACAATTAAGAAAACTAAATGGGACAGGGGAAGGAATCAGCTTTATAGGGGTGAGAGGGCAGCTCTTTTTTTAAAACAGGAAAGAAGGAAAGAAATACTTTTATAGACAAGTTTAAAGATGAAAGGGAGAGTTCACATCTAAGGACTTCTATTGCCTCTGAAAAAGGAAAGATCTAGTCCTCCCTGCAGTGACTGAAGGGCATGGGGATGGGGCTCAAAGAAGAGATGAGAAGTCAGTAAACAGCCAACAATGGGAATTTGGAAAGGAAGGTATCTGGGAAAAAAAGACCTCAAGGGTAGCACTGAGAAACTTAGAAGATGCTGGAAACCAGCTCTTTCCATGGAGCCATTGTCATTGGACAAGGTTATATAAGAGTCTCCACTGTGCAGAAGAGAGTGGAAACTGTTAGACTAACAGAGAGATATGAACTGTACAGCAAGTACAGAAGAAAAACCAGGCAGTTGAGAATTGTTGGTAAGAAACCATCTTAGAGATTGACCATGGATCTAAGGCTGTATCAGAAAGTAAGCCAGGCAATGAGAAAGAATGAAATATGGCCCTTTGTAGCAACATGGATGGAACTGGAGAGTGTGATGCTAAGTGAAATAAGCCATACAGAGAAAGACAGATACCATATGGTTTCACTCTTATGTGGTTCCTGAGAAACTTAACAGAAACCCATGGGGGAGGGGAAGAAAAAAAAAAAAAAAGAGGTTAGAGTGGGAGAGAGCCAAAGCATAAGAGACTCTTAAAAACTGAGAACAAACTGAGGGTTGATGGGGGGTGGGAGGAAGGGGAGGGTGGGTGATGGGTATTGAGGAGGGCACCTTTTGGGATGAGCACTGGGTGTTGTAGGGAAACCAATTTGACAATAAATTTCATATATTGAAAAAAAAAGCAATAAAAATAGATGAAAAGTAAAAAAAAAAAAAAAAAGAAAGAAAGAAAGTAAGCCAGGAAAGCTGGTTAGACTGGAACAGTTACACTGGAGCCTTGATGCAGCTGAAGAACAAAGAGATTTAGTGAGGGGAAAGAGGAGGGTTGTAGTATGTGGAGGCTAATGGGATTTCATAAAAGAAGCAGTTTCAAGCAATGACAAGGTTTGGACTGTGATTATAAAGCAGCATTGGCAGCATCCAGTGTGCCCATTGCCCTCTTCAGGGAACCTTGGAAATAGACAGGCTTTTGTGTATGGACATTATCTAGATTCCACATTAGAAGCCACTACTCTACAACCACCAAGTATTAGAGCATTATTGTGAAGGGATGCTGGGGAGATGGCTTCAGGTCATATGTTTGATGGTTGGCTGGCACCTTCCCTACAGCACTTAAACCCTGAATACACTTATTCACCATATTATCCCAGCAGGTGGAAAAGTTCTATTTAAGAACAATTTCCACCATTATGTCATCAAGAAACTAAAATCACTGTCTCAATTCAAAATATCACTGTTGCTGACACCCAGTTCTTACAACCCTCGTTATTTCTCAATCTTGGATGAAATGCCTGTCAAGATCTCGGTTAGCCTAATGCAAGATTATTATTCATGGGTGGTGGCTGATTTTTCCAATCAACTAGAGGGTTAGCTGTGAGATTCAGCCAAAAACCCAGGGACAGCTTTGGAGAAATGAGGGTGAGAAATATGAACTGAAGCTCCAGGCACCAGCTGTGAAACGCTGAGCAGAGGGGAGTTAAGATCACTGGCTCAGTGGTCAGCTCTGGCATCCAACTCCATCTCGACTTGCCAGCTGAGTGGATAAATCTCACTCTCAGTGTCCTCTTTTGTAGAGTGGACTAATAATATCCACTTTGCCTGCTTTGTTACAAAGACTGAACAAGATTGAGTACGTAAAGTACTAAGCACAGGGTTTGGTACACAGTACCATACAATTCATTAAATAGTCATTAAATGGTAGTTGTTAGGAACACTTGGGTGGCTCAGTCACTTAGGTGTCCAACTCTTGATTTCGGCTCAGGTCACGAACTCATGGTTCATAAGATCCAGCCCCGAGTTGGGCTTGTGCTGACAGCTCAGAGCCTGCTTAGGATTCTCTCTCTGCCCCTCCCTGGTGTGCACACATGCACACACACACAAATACTCTCCCTGTGTCTCTCTCTTAAAATAAATAAAATTTAAAAATAAAAAAATAAAAAATAAATGGTATTTGTTATTATTATTATTATTATTATTATTATTACTAAATTGTCAAATTGTATGTTTGGGACAATGAATCACTTCCAAGCCATTGTTAAGGGGTTCTAAAGCAATATATATATATATATATATATATATATATATATATATATATATAGCAATATATATAGCAGTATGCCAGTAAACCCATTAGGGACAGGGTGAGGAGGAGAGTAGAGCCCTGATTTATAATGGTTACCAATTTTCATGGTATAAATACATCCACCATGACTAACTTCAAGCTACCAATGTGACATCACCAAAAGCACATTTGGCTTTCAGGAATCAATACACCACTGGACATTTATCCGAGAATGTCACTCAAGAGTTCTTGGGAATTCATTTGTTAATACACACACACACACACACACACACACACACACATACACACACACACACACATCAAACACCTAATCTAGGGGTGCCTAGGTGGCTCAGTCAGTTGAGTCTGCCTCTTGACTTCAGCTCAGGTCATGATCTCATAGTTCATGGGTTCAAGCCCACATCAGTGTCTGCATTGGTAGTACAGACCCTGCTTAGGATTCTCTCTTCCTCTCTCTGCCCCCCCCCCAACTTGTGTGCTCTCTCTCTCTCTCTCTCTCTCAAAATAAATAAACTTAAAAAAAAAAAAACCTAGTCTACTCTATTATGGGCCAAGCATCTACTGCAGAAAGGGGATTTTAAAAAATGAACAGAGACATGGCTCTTCCTTCCTTGAAGCTTATAATCTAGGAGGGGAATGGACAGTTAAACAGCCATTACAACACTGTAAGGGAGGAGCCATGTGGGGAGAGCAGTATGACAAGGAAGGCCAGGGAGGACACCTCACATCAGAGATTTCTCCTAGTCAATAGGATAAGCAGAAGCCAGCCAGGTAAAGTGAGAGCCAGGAAAGTGTTGAATGGAGGAAGAGGCACAATGGCCTAGAGGTCTAAGAAAGCAGAAATTACGAGGAGGTTAGTATGGGTGGGCCTGGCATAGAGGATGGAGACCGGCTGGAGAGGCTAACCCCCGACCAGGCTATCCTGGACCTTGTAAACCATGTTAGGAGAGACAGCACAGAGTTTTAAGGAAAAGAGCGAGATGGTTGGATTTGATTTTTGTTACAATTTCTCTGATACAAATTTATATAATTAAATATATATATATATATATATATATATATATATATGAAGAAAATAAAGGTAAAGGTTAACCTAGTTACAGTATTGATAAAGGAGTGGCGAGGAGGGGTGGACGAACTAGAGGAAGAGGATCCTACTTGGAGGCTATTGCTATAATCTGGGCAAGAGATGATGGTGACCTTCCCCAGAGTCTTATCAGGATGGGGAAAGGGGGAGAGATCTGAAAGATGGTTGGGAGATAGAGTCACAGAACCTGGTGACTGATAGGAGAGGGATGTGAAGGAGAAGGAGTCAAGAATGATTTTCAGGTCTCTGAGTTCAGCACCAGGTAGATAGGGGTGCCATTCTCTGAAAACCAGAAGAAGAAGAGCAGTTCTGGAAGAGGAAAAGTATGGGGTTCGGTATTGGACATGTTGAGGTGCAGGTGCCTGAGGGAGTGGGATAATCCCCGTGGAGTTCAGGAGAGAAATCTGAGCTAGTGATTAAACCATCAGAGCCTCTAGCATATAGGTCACAGCATAAGCCAGGGGAGTAAGTTGAGATCATCCATGGAGGTGTGTAGAGTTAGAAGAGAAGGAGGCTTAGAACTCTGAGGGTCATCAGTATTAAGCCCCCAGAAGAAGAAACACCAAAGGAGCCTGAGAATGAGCAATCAGAGAAGTCAAACTAGGTAAATGAAGAAGGAAGAATTAATCAACAAAGTCAATGATACTGAAAGATCAAGACAAGAAGCCTGGGAAATATCTTCGGCAATCCCTGATGACCTTGGCAAAATTCATATCAGAGGTGTGATAGGGATGAATGCCAAATTTCAGGGGTCAATAGAGGAAGGATGTGGAGGTAGCAAGTGCAGACAGTCCTTCAAGAAGATTGATGATGAAGGGTGCCAAGAGCTTGGACCATAGCTGGATAGGAATGTGGGGTTTGATGGAGGGTTGTTTTACTTTGTTTTAAGTTTAGAGAGACATAAGCATGTTTAAAGGCTGGTAGGGAAAAGCCATCAGAAAGAGGAGGCCAAGGGAGCAGGAAAAAGATATAATGTGGGCCAGGCTATGCCTGAAATGGACCACAGGCTTCCAGTCACCTCTGGGGTAGGAACTAAACCCTAAGGGTCTCAGAGCATGCCAGAGTTCACCATCCCAGTGAGGAGGAAAGGGAAGAGAAGGAAAGGGGTGTGGGCACTAAGGAAAATGCGTAAGTTCAACAAATGGGGCCATACCAGTTTGTGAGCTCCTAGTACCAAGCCCCATTTCTGGTGAAAGCACCACCACTTGGGGGAAATGTGATTAAAACTTATTTTAAGTTATTCTATGAAACAAGCTTTTGGTTTTTGACCAAAATAAATCTTTAGATCCTTTAAATACTTAGAAAGGAGTCCAAGCTGGCAGCCTTTAAGTCCAATTCAGCTGGTAGACAAATATTTTGCCTGAATAGCATAACATAATTCAAGAAATTTCACATAAAAATTTAGAATCCTGAATTCTCTCAAAAACTTGAAATGTAGAAGTGCCAGGACCACATGGCATCCATCAGATGACCTAAGTGGTTGCTGCCACATTGCAAAGGGGCAAACACTCCCCAGGCTGTCCAAGTCTCAGCTGGCCTCTTTCCTTTCCTGCCCAGCCCATACAGGAGGACACTTCCCCTCTGGCACCAAGTTGGGTTAGATGGCTCTGTCATCTGTTTCAGCTCTGCTTTATTTGGGGGCACCTTCTATGTGCAGGACAGAGAGCTAAGGCACCAGGGATACAATAGCAACTGTGACACTGTCCCTGCTCATGGAGCATGGAAGCTGGAAGGCTGGCGGACCCTTAATCTCAATAATATGAGGCTGCTGGCACTTTTTGACAGTACAGATTTAACTTTGCATTTAGAAAATATTCCAGCTGTCTACTCGTCCCACACACCCACTGATGAACAAAAGCACATTCAGAACGGATGCTCAACTAGCTATAGAAATTTTGACATGAATTTCCTGGAGTTGACATTGTATTGTAGTGCACTGCTTTAGGAGTGAGGCCAGACCACTGACTGAAGAGGGCAGGGGAGAATAGCGTAATACCAGAGAATTTAAAAGAGCATTGGAATGTTTTTGGCAATGGCAGTCTCACTGCATTCCTTCCTTTTTCTTTACAAGTTGAAGTCATTTCCAATATTGTGCCAATATCTGACCTTGTCTTTGCCAGATTCAACTGAAGAGAGATTAAAGCAAAAGAACAGGTATGACCCATAGGGCTCAGAAGATTTATTTGTTTTGCTAAAACTCTTGCAGCTGATCTTTTGGCCAATGTAAGCGTGTCTGCCTGCCTGTGTCCCTTGAGGGTACTATTTTAAGGAGAAGGTGCTCCTTGGAACAGAAGAGCTTTTTCATTATTGAACTTTCCCCTATTCCTGCTGCAGAGAGTGGGGAAAATAAATTTGATAAAGTTTTAATGTAGACTGAAAAAGACATTTCACACATAAGTAAGACCTTTATTTTTTGCAGCAGAATTAATTTTCATTGAGTAAGAAACAAAGATGAAAACAGCTGACGCCCCAAGGAATTTCATATAATAAGACTAAATTAAAATATTCCTGTTTTGAGAACTAGTACTAATCAAAGAATCTGAAGGGGAGTGGAGTAAAGGTAGAAGAGGTCGAGTTGTTCTGAGTTTCAGCTGAAACAACTATAGGATTAGAAAGATCACACAGACTACTCTGTTGACCCAGTGGATCTTCCTTCCATCTCACCCTTCCAAATCAAGACAGCAGCATTGCTCAGTGTGTTATGGATTGTGAACTTTGTGTTTGCCTGTGACAGATCTGGATTTGAACCCCAGCTCTGCCCCTTACTGGCTGGGTAACCTTGTATATTCACTAGCTGGTAACATTTTTACTTATATGTGTCTAGGCTGCAGTTTCCTCATTTATCAAACAAGGATATTAATACACATTTCAGAGGGTTGTGGTGACAATGGAATGAGAAGCCTTGCAAAAAATGGCTTTTCCATAGCAAGCATTCAGTAAGGGGCACCAAGAAATAGACTGGGCTTCTCAGCATATGGTCAAATAATATTGGGAACCTCTTTATGATGTCAGTAATCAAAAATTGACATCTGAATTCTAATATTCTTAGTCTAATTTTCAAATTACCCAGGAACCCATTATGTAAATCTAAAGAACCACTACAAAAGGTAAACAGGGTTGGGTAGGTGGGGATACATAGACTAAGGGACAAAGGAGTTAAAAGACAGCTGTGGAGGGAGAATTACTTTTCATTGTTTATACCATTTTGCATGGTTGTAAATTTTTACAGATTTATTGAGGTATGATTTATATACACTGAAATTCTCCCATTTACAGGTACATAGTTTAATGAATTTGGGTAATGTATATAATAATGTAATCTTGTAACTACTAAACCAAGATATACAACAGTTCTAACACCCTACAAATTTCCTTTTGCTCCTTCTCAGTCAACCCCCCCCTTCTACCAGGGCCCCAGGCAACCACTCATCTGCTCTCTGTCACGATTGTTTTGTGTTTTCTAGAATGTCATACAAATAAAACCATATAGTAATTAGCATTTGACCTTTATGTTTAGTATCTGTTTAATTCACCCATGTTATTGCATGAATTAATATTTTATTCCTTTTTATTGCTGAGTAATAATTCATAGTATAGATATAACACAATTTATTTATCCATTCACCAGCTGATGGATATTTGGGTTGTTTCTAGTTCAGAGCTATTATATATAACCATGTTGTTAACACTTGCAGACAAACCTTAGTATCCTTTAAATTTTGTCCTAAATGCATGTATTCCCATTTTCAAATTAGGGTTTGGGAAGAATCACTTCTTTAAGTAACTGGAACCCAGAATAAATGAATATCATTACAGTTTGAATGACCAAGACTTATATAGCTTCTCTCCACGTGCAATACTCAATTGTATTTTTATGTACTATCTTCTAATGTACTATATATATAAATATACAAGAACTATTTGGCTTTCTTTAAGCAGTACATCTAGTTGATTTCCCCAGCAGACAAGATCAATCAAATCACTATCATGATGTAGAATGCTTCACTGTAGCCTGAAGGATGTTTGATTTTCTTTAAAAAAATAATCTTTTACAGCTACAGGCAATAACACATAGGGGATGGAAACACATGCATTTGGAACAAAAGTATATATAAATTCAAATACAGCCAAAACTAATCTCGGGAGATAAAAGTCAGATGAGTGGTTACCTCTAGCAGGGGTCAGTGGTATTGACAGATATAAGGAGGCAGAGGTGGGGGAAAGATATGATCGAGTCTTAGGATGCTGCAACTGTTGCTGCAACCAGGTTCCATCTGGTTCCATGAATGTATACATAAATAAAAATTCATCAGACTATGTAATTAACATTAGTACATGTTGCTATATGTATGTTTACCTCAATAAAAAAAAAAAAGGAAAAAGTGGGATGCCTGAGTGGCTCAGTTGGTTAAGTGTCTGACTCTTGATTTCAGCTCAGGCATGGTCTCACGGTTTGTGAGATCAAGCCCCACGATGGGCTCTGTGCTGACAGTGTGGAGCCTGCTTGGGATTCTCTCTCTCTATCTCTCTCTCTCTGCCCCTCCCCTGATCACTCTCTCTCTCTCTCTCTAAGTAAACAAATAAACTTTTTTTAAGTAAAAAGCAAATAATAATAATTTTTCAACCTTGAGTCAAATGAGGTTATATAAATGTATGGCTGCTGGCATTATACCTAGCACATAATAAATGGTGCTTAATAAATGTTTCTCATCTACTTCCCTTGCTTTTATTTCCAAGGGAAATATTTGGCAGAATGTAAACATTACAATCATGGAGTTTAAATATTATTATTTTTTCCTGAATAGATGGGTCATTGTCTCCCCTGAAAACTGATACATAATGGGGTATGGGAGGAAGTACAGGGTAAGCTCTTCGACACCCTATCTTCCTAACCTGAGTGGATCCCATCACACATTTTTAGCTGGACATTGGGTTTGTGTGGAATTTCAAAGGTTTTACACACAACCCACCTGGTCTAGGGCTGTGCTTACTACTTCCCCAGTGTGGAGGATCCCAGTGGGCATGGGCACCTCAGATACTACCCTCTCTGAAAACACATGAAATAATGACAAACTTGAGTTAACTAAAGCATACTGAGTTTTTAAGGCTACTAATAGAGGCTTGCCATCTCAAACCTTTACGTGGACCTTCCTTGTAGCTTGGAAAGTTCATGTAGGGCACAGGGTCCAGAAAAACTCCCAGAAATGGGTCTTTAAGAGCAAAAGTCACCAAGCTTGTGTGGACTGGACATGAACTGATCCAAAAAATATTTCTGGTCCACAATGTGAATAGATTGCCTCTTGGCAACTGTTGGTCAATGCTTCTTATATTCAAGTAGCATTGGTTTTCTCTGTCTCTCTGAAATAGCCTCGTCCTCTCATACTCAGTTTCACAACAAACAAGAGAAATAGTTTGGGTCAACCAGCCATAGTTGAGTTAATTGTTTATATCTACCTTTCACACCAAGAACAGGAACTCAGGGAAAAAGCTACTGAGGGCCATGAGAAATAATGAAATGATGTATTAAACATTAATTCTTAGACTTCCACAAGACCATTTATACCATCAGAAGGGTACTTATGGAATAGCAGCCCAGTAGCTTGGAAGAGTCAGTGGAGCTTCCAAAGATATAGAAAACTCATAAAGATCAAGTCCTAGGCTCAACGTGAATAAAGTAGATTTCCTGGATCAAAGATGAATGACCTCTCTTGAAAAAGCTGACCCTCTTTAGAGAAATGTGACCAAATCTCAGAAGCTCCAAACAGTATAATCTATAAGTGGATCTCCTTTCTGGGGGGGATTAGAGATTCCTCCAAGAGATGAGGATGGAGAAGTTGGAGGAGAGAAGGTTGATAAAGAAGGGTCAGTAGGATCAGAACATGGTGGAATCGTTAATAGCCATTGATATAATAAAGAATGAGAACTTAGACATTGACACTTAATGTATGATTGTTCTGCTCTGCTGGAGAGAATAGCTGATTGTTTAGAATTTTAATTTAAGAGGTGATGCTAAACGATGTTTTTAACCTTTTCTAACATTATTGTTTGAATAGGTAAGGAGACACTCTCTGCTCAGCACACCCACTTTATTTCTGCCTGGATGTTGAGGTGCTGCTTCCAGATACCATTCAGTAGACACACATACACACACACACACATGGTTGTCATGACAATCGAGGCATGGTCTAAAGAAAAACACATCGAGACCATATCTGAATGAAGCCAGTAATTCAGACATTTTGGTAAAGCCTTTTTGTTTTGATGGCAGTGAGGGAATTTGTCCACACAGCAACAACAACAACAACATCAACAAAAAAAAACCCTCCATCTTTCTACCCAGAAGACAGTGGTCCTGCCTAACTAAGTGCTACTCCTGGGATCTTGTGATTAATTAATTAATAAATTAAGAATTAATTTAATTTAAATTAAAGCATTGGCATTTAAGGCATCAATTATTTTTCAAAAGGGCTCTCTGAATGGGGCTTGTCTGCCTCTTCTAGGTCCTTACCCACCAGGGGTCATAAGGACTAAGCTACAGTAAAAATAACCACTGAACCAGACTAGCACAAAGTTCTGGTTTCCAGGAAACATTTTTGGTCATTTTGTTTTGGGGAAAACATTAAGGTCCACAAGTGTCAATCTACCACTTGTTTTTTCACTTGCAAACATTTTGAAGCTCAATTTGAATTTGATTATCTTAGGATCTAATGATTCACTTAGGTAGCAACATATCTAAATTGGAGCCCAAGTAATCAGAAATAATGACAAACAGCTAATAATGGTGCCTGATTTCATTGAATGCCTTAGATACTAGGAAAATCATTATTATTAATAAGCAATTACTTTATGGTGGACAGTTGGGCTCAGGGAAGTCTATAAATATAAGCCAGCCTACAGCGCCACACAAGACAAACAACAAACTAGTTAGACAAATGGGTGATTAGGAAAGTTTGGGGCAAACAGTTTCAGGGGGCAAGTAAGACTTGAGCTAAGCCTCATTAAAAAGCATAACATTTAAGCATACTGGAAGTAAAGAACTAGTACAGTAAAGGACGTAAAGGGAAGTAAAAAAAAAACCTGCAGGAAAGTGTGGGATGGTTTGGATGTTACA
The DNA here is from genome assembly GCF_024362965.1 of Panthera pardus. Taxonomy (NCBI): domain Eukaryota; kingdom Metazoa; phylum Chordata; class Mammalia; order Carnivora; family Felidae; genus Panthera; species Panthera pardus. Next base: position 54,855,133 of record NW_026526766.1, read on the forward strand.
TTGTTTGGCCAACCATGTGCCACAGAAGAGCAATGGGAAATAAGGCTGTGTAGTGAAGAATTAACCTCACCCAAAGAGAGGTCTGGCCTTTGCCCTCAGCTACTAAGAGTTGATCTCTAGACCTCTGGAATGTCTTGCCTAATAGGTGAGTCTTTGTTGTTTGGGAGCTTTGGCCACTGACAGTCTAATAAGATTTGTGATGGAGCCCCCGGGGCATGCAGTATGTCATGACCTCCATTGGAAATGAGACTAAAGATATTAGCCAACCTCTAGGAGTACTTGCAGACTGAAAGCCACACAAGCAGTATGTGATGGAGCCCCAGTAAAAACTCTGGACACCAAAGGTTGAAGTAAGCTTCCCTGGCTAGCAATACTTTGTGTGTATTATCACATATGGTTATGGGAGGAGGTGCTGCCGTCCATGACTCAATGGGGAGAGAATACAGGAAGTTCTGCCATTGAACCCCTCTTGGACTCTGCTCTATGTGTCTCTTCCTTGGCTGATTTTAATTTGTATCTTTTTGCTGGAATAAGGCTATAACAGTAAGTATAACATTCCTGAGTTTTGTAGTCATCCCAGCAAATTATCAAAACTGAGGGTAGTTATGGGGACCCTCAGATATATAGCAAGCTAGTCTGAAGTGCAGGTGGTCCTGGGACCACCAAACTTGTACCTGATATCTGAAGTAACAACAGTCTTGTGGGAATTATGCCCTCAAGCTGTACAGTTGGTGAAACTCAGGGCAAAGGCTGAAGAATTTAGTTATGTGCAGCATTGCCCGCAAGCTTGCAGTTTTGACACAATGCTGTAGGCAATTAAGTTCTTGAACAAGAGAACATGATAAGCAAAGTATAGTTTCATCTCACAGTAGTGCAAAAGACAGAGGCAAAGAGACTAGTGAGGGGACTCTTTCTTGTTCAGATGTAGGAAGATGAAGGTCTGGACCCGGGCTGAGGCTAAGAAAGGGAAATGGAATAATAACACTTACTGAGAGCATATGCTGCACCAGGCATCATGAATACTTCATACACAATTTTTTGGTGTGTGTGTGTGTGTGTGTGTGTGTGTGTGTGTGTGTTGAGAAAGAGAGAGCAAGTGGCGGAGGGGCAGGGGGAAAGGGAGAAAGAGAATCTTAAGCAGGCTCTATGCCCAGCGTGGAACCCAACACAGGGCTTGATCTCACAACCATGAGATCATGACCCGAGCTGAAATCAAGAGATGGACGCTTAATGGACTGAGCCACACAAGCGTCCCCATTTTTTCTCTTAATGTTCATGGTCCCTGCTTTATTTTCATTTGGTCACAGACACTTTAAAACATACTCACAGTACCCAAACATCTAGAATTAGAAGGGCATGAAACAAGGGGTTTACAGGTTGAAAGAATATCCTGGGCTTCAGAACAAAACAATACCAATCGACTACTGAAAATTCCTTTGATGAACACACAAAGATGTTTTCTTTTCAATGGGAAAGATTTAAGAACAAGAGTCAAGCTTCTTGCGTTCCCTGAGGCAGGGCCTGACTACTTTCCACATGTTTTTAATCCTAAAAACCATCTTAAAAGGTAGACACAATATTATTTCCATTTTACACTTGAAAAAAACCGATGCACAGAGAGATTAATTAATTTGCCCCCAGTCACCCAGCCAGCAAGTGGCAGAGCTGAGATTTAAAACCAGCTCAAATCTGACTGCAGAGCCTGACTCATAACCATTCTATCAAATGAGCTCTACCTCATGTAAGACATTATGTTAAAAGGATCAACAGTATTTGCTGGCCAACTGGATATAAGAGAAAAAAAGTCAGGAAAAATACAGGGTGACTTCAGAGTTTAGCACATTGATAAAAGAAAAGGCCCCTACAGCCCAATTCTTCTATTTCATCATGAGCAAAAACGGCATGATCCAGGTCATGGCCCCAAATGTGCCACTAACAAGAGGACCTTGGTTAAAGTCAATTTTCCTAGGCCTCCAGTTCTTCAGTTGGAGTAAACCCCTAAATTCTCTGCCAGCCACGAGAAGAAGCATAGCAGCTTCTTCTGAATGGCCAGCAGCATGAGCTCTAGAATCAAACAGATTTGGGTCCTGGCTTTTGCTAGCTATGTGACCTTGGGCATGTAATTGAGCCTCAGCATTCTCATCTGGGAAATGGGGATTATAATATATAGGTCATAGGGATGTTGTGAGGATATTTACTGTAATAAAATAATCCATGTGGGGGCACCTGGGTGGCTCAGTCAGTTAAGTGTCCGACTCTGGCTCAGGTCATGATCTCGTGGTTCGTGAGTTCGAGCCCCACATGGGGCTCTGTGCTGACAGCTCAGAGCGTGGAGCCTGCTTTCGATTCTGTGTCTTCCTCTCTCTCTCTCTGCCCCTCCCCTGCTCGAACTCTTTCTCTCTCTCTCTCTCTCTCTCTCTCTCAAAAATAATAAACATTTAAAAAATAATGAAAATTTTAAAAATAATAAAATAAAATAAAATAATCCATGTGAAGCCCTTAGCATAATGCCTGGCATATGGTTAAGCATTAGATACATGGTGGTTTTACTGTTAGTATTCCAGCTCTAACATGTTGTGAGATAATGCAGAATTTATTAGCCCCAAGACCACCATTCCAAATAATTCCACTGGCCAAACTCAAAGGTGAATAATTTGTCAATCCTTATTAATAAATATATGAGAGAATCTAATACTTTTAAGCTACCCTTATGTAGATGTATATTCTGTATTCTACTGTGTGGCATTCACTGCTGTCTGGTGCTGGGGTAATACATGTGATAAGCATACAAGTTCACGCTGACACATAACCAAATAGAAAATATCATAGTATGAAGATTCAGCATCACATCAGACCTTGATCAACACACAAATGAATCAGCACCTCTCTAAAGCAGAACAGAGCAGAACTTAGATTCTTAAATACTTAATCCATTTTTTTATCAACTCCAAGCAAAATCGACTTCAAATTCAGCCTAAAGATTATTTCCACTTTCTCTTTTTTTTCTCGAGTAGGGCCATCAGAGATAGTATTATGACCTCACTCACATTTCTGTATAATGAGCTTACCCTTGGTGAATGAAGGGAAATCCTTTAAATATAGGGATTAGTGAAAATCAGCATCCCTGCTTACTAAGTATCTAGTGCCCCATATTTACCCATAAACAGATCTGTTAAATATCCTCATCATTTACTGGGAGTATGTTTGGGTCTAAACACTTGCTCATTGATTCTGAATTAGAGGCACAGGGAAGAGAAGCCCAACCAGAGATAAAATTAAATGCAAAGCAAATGTGAGTTAATGGCATAGACTTGTATGAAAACAGCTTTAATTCCATAATGCAGTGTTTTACAGTAATGAAAAAAAAAAAACAATTGTACGAGCATAATAGTTTCATCAACATTAACTCCATAATGCAGTATTTTTCAGTAATGAGTGGAAATAAAAGGCATGTGTGAGTCACAGTGAAGCATGCAGTGAACTACATGAGCTGTAGGCCAAGTAATGAAGGTAAAATGGGAGAAGCATCACTCTTTCTGCAGTGTGGTTACTGATCTCAGTCTTTCTATTTATCACTAGACTATAAGTTCCCTGAGGGTAGAAGTCCTGTCTTCATGTTCAGCCTTATAACCTCCAGAACTGCAGTCTAACATGGAGTCTGGCACATACTGGATTCTCAACAATTATGAACTGAATAGATGAATTGTACATATTTTTTAATGAGAAATATTTTAAAATTTATTTTCAGTTTGTCTGATGGCTAATGAAACATTTCATTGTTCTTGTTTCAATTTGTACAATTAAAATTGAAATTTGAAATTGTAATGATTATTGATATCACTGTATCTAATTACTATTCCATGTTTGATACACCCTTTAAAGATTCTCCTCCTTCCCTCACTAGCTAAGGGGAAAGGGGAAATACCAGTGTGAACAAATGGGGGATTAGAGGTCAATGAGCTAGGTGCCTGAGAGTCCAAAAATAAAAGTATAAAACCAGTTTGTTTCCATTATTATTGAATAAAAATGGTTCTTGAACCAAATCAATAGACATTTTCTAGGTGTCCACTATGAAAAAGTCAAAGGCACAATGGAGGCTACTAAGATTTGCTTCCTAGGAGATTATGACTCAGGAAAGTTAGAATTTTTATATAAACTATTCACTTCCATTAATTCCTAGCTTTGTTCCACTGCAATTTAATATCGTTCTATGTCTAAGGGACTACCCATTCATCAACAGCTACTCACACACAACTCTGATTGTCCTTATTTTGTAGACATCATAATGATCTATAATTGTATCAAAGGTAGTGTGCAGCTTGTTCAGGAACAAGTGTATCCACCTGTCCAGTGCAGCCTGTCCACTCCCTTATACTGAGGGCTGGTACTAGAAAGCTGAGTGAAGCCCACAATGCCACAGAAAGGGGCAGTGAGGTAGAAAAAAGTTAAATCAGGCAAAATAATTGGCAAGACCTGATTAAGCAATAGTACCTCCTTATTCAGCACAATTTTGTGAAGCTCTCAGAATTCTAAGCCAGGGAGACTGGATAGTGATGGGCCAGTTAATTGCTTTAGAAAATATTCTTAGTTGCTTTTGATATGTCTGGTTGGTTTTTTGTTTTGTTTTGGTTTAGGGGAGACTTTTGCTTTTGTTTTTTGTGTTGCTTGCCGTTGCTTCAGACTGTGTTGGTATATTCAAAGCTAGGGCAGCTTGTTTGATTGGAACACCATCCCCTAACATCTGGACTCTCCCTGTTTCTGTTGATCAAGTGAGTGGGTTTACATAACAAGAGATTTACAAGGATTGAGAAGGCTGTGCAAAACTCATTTAGAGAAGTCCCAGGCTGAGGTTAATTTGCTTGCCTGTTATCCTGATTCCTACATGCATTCTAGATCTTTCATTTCTTGGATGTCAGGGGTGTTTTCATTTCTTCAGATAAATTACTTTGAGTTTATACCAGATTCTTTGCTAGAAAGAGGCTTTCTGCCTCTGCCTCCCACTCCCCACCCCAGAAGAGCATCTTCAGTAGTGACAGGGCATGACTCTAAGCCTTTCTGAAATCTCTGCTCACTTTCTCCATCTGTAAAACACAGAGGATCCCTTGGCCACCAGTTAGGGACTGACTGCTTTGACTGCCTGCACCAAACTGCTCTTGTGCAAAATGTTTAGAATGTTTCAATCTTAAAATTTACAACTTTGACTTAGGGGTTTTTCATTGTACTTTCAAAGCTTGACCCCAGGCAAGATGACCTCAGTTCTGCCTCATCGCTGATGTGGCCACTGTATCCTTCAATATGGAAGGGAAGAACATATATATATGGCCTATTTACTTCAGATTTTAAAACACATTCCCTAAGATTAAGAAGTATATCTTTCTAAAGCAATTTCCTGCTGTTTTTGCTAAACTGGATGCCTTTTAGTTCTAAGAAACTGATTTAAGTTAAAAAAAGAACAGTGGTGGGGGTGGAGGGACTCAACCAAATCACAGCAACATACCGTATTAACAGCATGCCTAAGTGCTAAGCTCACTGCCACTTTACTCAAACACCTGCATTTTCTTCTTTTGCGGATATGAATTGCTCTCCACCTACTAAAAGTCATGCACAACTTGTGTAATACTGTACATTGCTCCATCTTTCTGCCTTTTGAGTTGAAATCCTAACTCTAGGTATGCTAATTTACCTGAAAAAGATGGACACACCCGGGTTACTCTGAGTCTGGCGAGGTTGGCTTTGTCTTAGGTCATCAGCAACTTGTTCTGGTAATGTGCCTGTTTTCAGCTATGAATTAGAACAGTTAATTATCCTCAAAGGAAAGGACACACAGGGCCCAATCTTCCTGTCTGGACCTTCCTTTGTCACCACTCACACTCTCTGTTGTTCTGTGCTCCATATACAGAGGAGGGTATTGTTTGCATTGTTTGCCTGGCTTTGAAGGATTTACACCAAGCCAGGCACATTCCCTAACCTGGAGCCCTTGGAGCTCCTGGAGCCCCTGGTGCCAGTGTGGAGATGAAGTCATGGGTGCTGTGAGGGACAGAGAAACCAGGAGAGTTAATTGGAGGAACGGAAGTTCTGCCTGTGATCTCATTCACACTCAGCTTTACTCAATTGGTCATTGAGATCGATGCCTCCCCTAACTAGAGACACTCTTATGGGATCCTGGACCTGTCAAGGTGAGTTAAGCAGGCCCAGCTGCTACCTTGCAGGGATTTGCAATTTAGCTGGTACAAGCAGTGAGTATTGTTAGAGAGCTCTAGGACTTTGAACTTTGGGTGGGATTGGGGGATGGGGGTGTTCAGGAAGATCAGGCTATTACCTTCGTCACAAGGAGTTTGGTGTCACATGGACAATTTACCCTGACTCCTCCAGGTTTGGGAGATTAAAAAGTCTAACATTACTTGAATCTTTAAGCTGTTGGAAGAAACAACCAACTAAGATCTCCATTCTGGCTACAGGGTAGAAATAATCGAGCGATTTACTAGGCAAATTTAGTGCTCATTTCACTTGCAGAAAGCTTGGGACCCCCCCCCCCCCAGAGGGATAAAGGATGAATATTTATTGGAGGCTAATAATAGTGGTGGAATCAAATCTGTATTTTTTCAGTGAAAGAAATAGGGTGATATTTTTGTATTTCCCTCAGGAATTCTGTCTCAATCGTCCATTTTTGATACATATTCACAATCTACCCTGGTAATATGGTAAATACTTATAAAATTCAGCATGACCTGGCTATATTGTTATTTCTTGTATTCGTTGTTAATTGAGGAATACAACATGCAGTCAGGCAATCAATACAGAGTACCTCCCATGACCCAGGCACTGGGCTAGGTACTGGGGACCCAAAGATGAACAAAATTCCATCCCCACACATAAGTAACATGTAATCCTGCTAGAATAAGGTACTGTTTGTATTGTGTGTCTGGCCATAAGCCTGCCCCTATTTTTACTTTCTATTTTATCTTTTACTTTTCTGCCTCACTGTCCCACTCTACTGAGCCCCATGCTGTCCCTCCAACTCCAAGCACGTGCCTGCCTATGTGCCTCCTGTTTCCTCTATCCCCAGATGCCCATCACTTCATTCAGGGTTCTGACTACACCACAGAAAACTGCAGTCCCCTTCAGTCTCTCATTCCCCACATGGATTTATTTTTCTTCTAGCATTTATCACCACCTGATACATCATATAACTATTTGTTACTTTGTACATTTTCTACCTTCCTCCACTAGACTATGAGTTCCACACAAGCAGAGACTCCATCTTACGCACTGCTGTATTACCTACCTAATACAATGCCTAGCACATAGTAAATAATAAGTATTGATTCAATGTCTAAATGAAAAGAGTCAGCAAAATGGGATCCAGAACCCAAATGAAGAGGTTGGCCTTGGAAAAACAAACAGCACAGCCCTTCCTCTGAGAAAAGAAGAAACAAGGTAAAGATGGGCCTTTAATTGATAAGTTTAGTAATAGTTGGAAATGGGGGGACATTGGTCAATTTCACACTTTAGAGCCTATAACTGGGGAGGAGGGATAGTAGAACAGGGTGATCCACCTGGATCAGGTGGATGAAAGGACAGATGAAATTAAGGAGGACAGATGAAATTAAGAAGGAATGTAAAGTGGGGCACCTGGGTGGCTCAGTCGGTTAAGCCTCCGACTTCGGCTCAGGTCATGATCTCGCAGTCCATGAGTTCGAGCCCCGCGTCAGGCTCTGTGCTGACAGCTCAGAGCCTGGAGCCTGTTTCGGATTCTGTGTCTCCCTCTCTCTCAGACCCTCCCCCGTTCATGCTCTGTCTCTCTCTGTCTCAAAAATAAATAAACGTTAAAAAAATTTTTTTTAAAAAAGAAGGAATGTAAAGAAAATAGTAAAAGTTAGGAATTGCCTTCAAGGCAGTTAGTGATAAGTAAAAAGACTGCAACACAGCTGTAATGTAGGTAGCCCAGGACATCCAGGTCAATGGCTAGAACTTACACACCTGGATCTCAAGACGGAGAGTTAAAACTCTGGGACTAGGAATCATTGGCATACAGGTATGGTGGCAGCTGGGAGTGGGAGCTATATCACAAAGGGTTTAGAACAAGTGAAAAGCACGCCAAGGATAGACCCCAGGAAACTACAAACATTCAATGTGTGTGTGAAGGTTGCAATGCTGCTGAAAGACTGAGAGGGAGCAGAGTGGGCAGTAGGAGGTGAAGAGGAAAGAGGGAGTAGGGAAATCCAGTAAGGAAAGAGCTTCAGAAAGAAGGGAGGAGTAGGTGGTATAAATGCTGGAAAGAGGTCAGAGGAAGAACCAATTACTCCAATTAGTTATTAAAGAATTATGGGTTTGGCAATTATCTTGCTGCTAGGTGTTTACTGATTCCATTGCATTAAAACAATGCTTAGTTTACTTTTTAAACTGCTAAGTCAGTAGTTCCCAAGCAGCACTGCACATTAGAATCCACCAGTGAGCTTTTAAAATACTAATGCCTGAGTTTTCCTCCTGAATAATTATAGCAGAATGTCCAAGAGGTGGGGCCCAGGCATTAGTTTATTATGAAAGCCCCAGAGGATTATAATATGCAGCCACGATTGAGAAGGGCTGTGCTAGAGGGAACTGAGCTTTCCACAAATAACCACGTGGGGAACCTCCATGTTTGGCACATATTGGGCAACCAGTAGGGTAGAGGACAGAAAACTTTGGTCCTTGAGGTAATGAGAACAATATGTTGGGATGATGGTGGACCTTGCCCAGGTACCTAAACTAGGGGATATTAATGGTCACCCTCTCTGCCAGTTATTTGCTTCCTTGGTTGGCAGATCCCTCAAATAAAGATCCTAGTCTATTCACATCATCATCACCATCATCATTATATCTATCAAGCTCTTTATTGTACCAGGCACTTGCTAAGAGCATTATATGCATTAACTCACTTAATATGACACTCCTGTGAAGTTGGTACAGTTTTTAAACCCTATTTCATGGGACAAAGAAACTGAAGCTCATAAAGTGACTTTCCCAAGGATCATGAAGCTTGAAAAATGCAGAGCTGGGACACTAATCCACTTCTGTCTCACTCCAGAGCTGAAGCTCTGAACCACGTCTACCTCATACTGCATTACTGGAGTTGGAATCCTCTACCTGCCCGAGTACCTCCCTTGCAACTTCTGAGGAGGACTGCTCTCTCAACTCCACTTCCCCCTAGGCTGGACACTTCCTTGCAAGATTCATGCACAGCTGCCCAAGATCCAGTATGGACATTTAACCCTTTCCTTAGTATTACAGGTAAAAATTTGTCTTCTACCTTCAATGCACATTTACTTCTGTTAAAGACACTTAGAGTTACCAAAATCCTAGTGCAAATGAAAACTGACCCTTAAAAATCCATGCAAGCAGAACACAGAATTCAAAATCAAAAACTGACCCTTAAAAATCCATGCAAGCAGAACACAGAATTCAAAATCAAAGATGTAAAAGTGTGATTTCCTTGCCTTCAGCAATTAGTTCTCAAGAAAGAGAAACAAGTTAAATAGAAATGCATGAGCTAATCAAATCAGCTTTTATTACTGACATTGTATTTCAATTAGGCATTACTTACTATAGAGCAAGTGGTGGTTTTTTTTGTTTATCACGCATTAGGTCTTGGATCCTTTCTGCCATAAGTACTTCCATATTCGCTGTACTTCTCCATTTAAGCATCCATCATAAAGAGAAGTTATTTCATGGGAATACTTTGCTCCCTGTGTATTAATCTCTGACTCTTTGAAAGCACCTAGAAGGCAGGGGGATTTCCACAGGGGGTTCTTCACTTATAATTATCATCCCCTTAGGACACCAGCTATGAAAGGGTGCACCAGTGAGATCTGCCCTTGGTGCTGTGATAAATAGATACCTAAACAGGTGCAATTAGCGAGGACTGGGAAGTCACCCAAATTTGCCAAAGACATCGTCAATTCTATCAGACTTTGTTAGGAAATTCATCTTGTCTAAAAGCTTGTTCAAAGGTGGGTCTTTGAGATGGGTTGTTTTCTTGTACCTCCTAATCAACTCTAGTAATCAAGAGTAACAGTCATGCAGTGATTTACTGATATTCTGAAGAGAACTGCAGAATTGAACAATTTAGAATCATCTATTCCCAGGTTTACCCATCTTTGTTAATGTTAGGAAGATTAGCAGCCAGGAAGATTTAATTGAGGTTTACATTCAGTAGCATGAACTACTAAATTTATACATGCGAATTTTGTAAATTTTACAAATATGAACTTTGATGATAAAATTCAATATACTTGTTCAGATCACATACCAAACTCGTTCTTACAGGGGAACCATCCCAGTTCTGATATGCAACCTGTGTCTACCCCCCTGTATCCACTGATGTAGTGTTCATTTTTATTTTTAAAGATAAGGAAACTAAAGCCCAGATATAGTAGGATGCCAGAGGCTTGGAGTTTCAAGCACAGGAGAGCAATAACGCTGTGGCTTGGGCTAGATCAAAGGACTCTGTAACATCACTGGCAGAACATTTCCATTCCACCACTGTCCTGTGAAAACTTTCAAAGTCACAATTCTCATTTTTTGTTTTAGTAAATTATTTACACAAATTATCATAAACCCATATACATGTCTAAATCCCAAAGTGATGGGTATTGTGGCTCCATAGCTGTACCTGTGGATGGGGCATGCTGCATATGAACACGCTTGCCATGTTTTCATCATCGTATGTATCACTTTGTCATAGTGTTTTTAATGGCACCAGAAGTCTACAGAAATACAATTGAGCTGCCATCTCAGGATTCTGCTCTCTCTTCTCTCCCCACATCTCCCCATAAGGTTTCCTCTCCATCTATAGCTACATTACAGCCTTAGATAGTGGTGGGCCCCAAATTTCCATCTCCATATAAGCATCTGTTCCAAGTTCCCAGCACATATTCCAATTGCCTACTGTATCATCTCTATTTGGAAGTAGACTGGGAAAAGCCGGAAAAATGCCAAGAAGTTGTTACGTGATGCAATAGATTACTCATTGGTATATCTCTTTCCAAGACATAACATGGACTCGTGCTTAGTTGATGTGATGGCTTCAGATGATGATCAAGTCCCCTTTCTCTCCTCACCCCTTACCTCTGCATACTCTGAAGGGCAAAGACAGCGATTCTCAGGCTTCCCTGTAATTAGCTCCTCAAGAGACACTGGAATGCCTAACAGAAGAAGCCTCTTCCTTCTGTGGGAGGAGAGAAAAGAATTGAAGAAAAATAAAAACAACCTAGCATTAGAAATAATCAAAACAGAAGCATATGCCACACTCTGTAGAGGAAAATATAATTTAACCCTCTGAAAATTACCCTCACTTTCACAGATTTATTTATTCATTCATTCAACTAATATTTACTGAGTACCTACCATGTACCAACCATGTTCTAGGCACTTGGAATATAGCAGGGAGCAGAGCAAAGACTCTGCCCTCAAGGAACATATATCCAGAGGTAAAAGATAGCAATCCACCAAATATATGTAATTTGTCAGTTTGTGATAAGACAGCAGAATACTCTAGGCAAATGAATCTTTATCAGTGATGGACCATGGAATCTAAGCCAGGTGAGGAGGAAATGGGGTATGAGAGAAAGTGAAGTACAGTGAGATCATGAGATCAGTGGATTGGATGTCCCAACTAGTACACGGGTAGAGTTGGGAAACTAAGGGGAATTCACTAAAAAAAATAGGGGGTGGAGGTCAAAGAGTAAGATATTGACATGGAGATTATGGAAGGGATCCAGTTATAGGTAATGATATAGAAATGGGCAGCTGAAGCAGGTAAAGAATATAAGATCATGGGAGAAGATGAAGGTCAAAGAACTGACAGGGTAGGACACATCTTCCTAATGGATACTAAGGTCACCCAAATTCTAATGGAAATAGGATTGAAGAGAGAGGAACAGAGAGCCCAGGACTGAACCTGTGTCCTTCTACCAGAGAACTATATGGGAATAAGAGAGCAAGCTTGAGCCTTAAACAGGTTTATCAATCTCTCTGGTCTCGTTGCCTCCTCTGAAAATGAATTGGCACAAATAAATAATCTATAAGGTGACTTCCACCTAATAGCTCCAGTTTGTGACAAACTGAGATGGTTGATTCAACCCCTTGGCCTCCATCTGACAAGTAAAAAGGGTCAAATTAACTCGTGTACCAATTCATCTGTTAAACAATATTTGGAATTACACGGTGTTATTCATTCCTTATAAGATCTAGTCTTGAGCCCTTATTAACTGCCTTAATTAATCATGAAGGAAAGAAAATTCAATTTTGCCACCAATACCTGTCTCTCTCTTCATTCTATTATGTCATTCCCACCATTTAAGAGCTGCTTCTTTCTGATCAAGTGTGACTTTCTCCACCAAAGAGCCCATCCTAGTCATCCAGTCATTCCCAGTGCTCCCCAACATGGGGTGACCGGCTCTAACAATGCTGCTTAGGCCCTTTATTCCCCTTTGCCCTGCACAACCCACACCCTCTCTCCCACACACACATCTTCGGCTCACTTCTGCAGAGGACAGTGACGTCAGCCTAGCCCCTGGCATAGACAAGTTCCATATATGGTTAGTGCTCATTATAGAAAAGACCTTGCTCATTTGCACTTGTCTAAGAGAGTCCACTTTTAGATATTTATGAATCTAGTGACTAGTATGAGCCAATTCCCATGAAGAACAGTAGTTTGTTGTTTGATTTCGTTTTTAGTCTCTGTAGGATTACACTTAAATTGCATGGTTGTTGTTGAAAATTAGCTTACTTACACATATATCAAAGCTGGGTAGTAACGAGATAATTGGGGGAAATGGGAATAGTGTATGAAGTCAAACGGTGTAGTTATTGGTATAAAGTAAATTCTCCATTACCATCAAAATTTCATGATTCCTCTGATCTGAGAATTGAGGCAGATTTTCTCATTATATACTATAATCTTTCCCTCTGCTCCTCTTTCCGTTTATTTAAACATACCAAGAACAGTCAGTAATGTTCGATCATTTTGGTTGAAATTCCCTTGTCCTTTGATTTGTTAAACAGCATTCAGAATAACATGAAACTATTGGTCAATATATACAATTCCCAAGGGTTTTACATTTAAAATTGTGAAATGAAAAATAATTTCAAGGAACCATGCCCCACCCTCACTCATCTCCTATTTCTCTTATAGACTGTATCTTTATGACAGTTTTAATCTCTGCTGAAAATATGTATAATTTTTTTGATCTATTGGAATTTATAAACCTGGAGGGAAATTTCTTAAAATAAATAAACAAATCCTAGGGTGAGAAGAATTTATTTAAGGACTCAACATCCTGGGGAACAAAATCTACACTCAACATCATTATGATTGGAATATGGTCAAATGAAACAAATCCCAGAGGATCCCTGTGTTCCAGATGCAGCCAGAGTATTTTTAGTTCTGCTGTCCTTCAACTCAGTATGCCTAGATTTGGATGGGGAAACTCACCCTAATATCCAGAACACTTTACAGTATGGAATTTTTGTTCAGTACTTTTTCAAAACCATAAGCTATTCAAACATAGATAGATAGATAGATAGATAGATAGATAGATAGATAGATAGACAGACAGTATTCATCTTATTCTTTCTTATATATATGAGCAAATCAGACACAACATTGTTCTCTGCTAGGGTAGGATACACTGTTCATTGCTGAGCAACGGAGAAGCAAATTCCCTGATTGTTCACTTGAAAATAGAATCTTCAGTAGATCTTACCCAAGCTTGGGTCACTTCATGAGGCAATCAAAATGATGGCATACCTGCAAAAAGACACACAGGTCATTTTGATGTGAAATCCCTCATCTAGAGCAAATTAAAAATCCACACAGATTGCAGAGCCACTGTTTTCAGGGACAGTGGGGATAATATTTCAGATAAGCTCAGCTATACCCATATTTGTGAATGCTATGAGGTCATAATTATCCAGAAAATGATGAATATTTCTTCCAAATAAATCTGATTCACATGTACATATCATGTTTTAAAATAAATGTAAATGTTCATAGACTTATCTATAATTAACATACAAGAAGTTATGTGTTATGCTATTTACATTGCTGATATCCACGAGTCTATGGATATCAACCTTTTGTTGGTTATACTTAGTAAGAGATATATTAGAAATACTTTTCCCAATTACTCATATGCCTGTTAATTTTCACTATGGTATTATATAATCACATAAAAGTGCTTCCTTCTAGTACTTTTTTTCTTTTTTTTTGAGAGAAAGAGAGAAGGAGAGTACAAGCCATGGAGGGGCAGAGAGAGGGGGATAGGGGATCCAAAGCAGTCTCTGTGCTGACAGCAGAGATCATGACCTGGGCCAAAGTCAGACGCTTAACCAACTGAGCCATCCAGGCGCCCCTTCTTCTAGTACTTTTAAAGTTTCAGTTTTCATACTGAAAATTAAAGCTAACCCCAAATTAATTTTGGTTAAAGGTGTGCACTGGGGGTCTAATATTATTTTTGCCAAATGGTTAGACAGTCATCCTGAATCCTTTATTCCAACAATCTCTCCTTTCTTCACTTATTTGAGACTCCATTTTTTTTTTCATATACTAAATTATCTTATTTACTTTGGCCCATTTCAGGACTACCTACTTATCTTTCTTGTCTCATTTCTCACCACTCCTACCACTCACCTCTGCCCTCATCTCAGAGCTCTGGCCATACTAACCTATTAACAATCCTAGATGGGACCATCTTCTCTTAGATTTTACACACACACTATTCCCTTTCTTTGCAATTACCTCTGTTGGCCCTTTTTCCTAGCAAACTTGTACTCTTTCTCAGCTCATCTCCACATGGCCCATTCCCCATACCCAATCTGGACTAGATGCTACTCCCATGCACATGACACTCTTAAGACTTCTATCAACTGTTCTATAACTCGGCTTATTTGTCTTTCCCACCAAAACAAGATGTTCTTGAAGGCAGGGAATATTTCTTATTTATTTTTGTAGCCTTAAGTGTCCAGCACAGCAGTTGTTAGGTAAATTAATTAGACCTAGAATGTGCCTACTACTTGGAAAGACTCCTTGCTCTTGCTTGTAGATGTACTCTTTAGATACGAAACAGGATTTTCTACTAGCATCTCCAGCTACATCTTTTCTAGCACCATTGGATGCGCCTAGTTCAAAATCCTTCCTACCCCTCCCTGTCTAGATATAATGACCCACCCATTCCCATCCATGTCTCAGGACATAATATAAATCCTCCTTCAAGATAATGCATTCAGATGACAGTAGATCCTTGGGAACAATGATGGAAATAGGGTTTGTTGTAGAATTTCACTAGTTTATGTTTCCTACCACTCAAATGCCTGGCTCTTACTGGAAACTCCAGTTGACAGGAATGTCATTGTTGAGCAGAACATCCACCAAGCTTCCCTTTGGGCAGTATTTTGTCACAATAACCATATCTGGCACTTTAATGCAGACTTCAATGAATCTGCAAACGTTTGGATGATCTAATTCTCTGGGAAAATCAATAACACAAACCAGAAAGGATTTATCTGGAACATGGTCTCCTAATTCCCACTTTAAAATCTGATCTAGTATTTCTGAGCACATAAAAGAACAAATATCCTCCTGGATTTAGTGTTGTATATAAATAAAGCTTGCAAATCCACCTGTTGTGATGCAAAATTAAGTATTTAGAAAAAATATATACCATCATCATCACAATTCATTCTGGGCCAGGTACTGTACCTTTAATATCTCTAATCTGCACAACAACCCTCACTATTAGGTATGATTATCTCCATTCTAAAGGAGGAAACTGAGTCTCAGAGAAATTAAGTAAATTGGCCAAGGTCCCCCATAGATAAGAGACCAGATGCTAAGCCTGATTCTGCAATTTCCAAAATCCATTCATGGTTTTTTAACATTGCCATAGTGTATTCCAATAGAAAATACAAAAACAAAGAGAAAATTCTCAAATTGAGGAAAGTTTTGTTTTTCCCAAAAACGTTGCTTTGGAAACAAAGGCAATTTTCTCAAGCCAGGTAGTCACAGACTTTTCAGTCTTCCCACACCTGTCTCTCATACATTTGTTTCTCTTTAAGTTGGAGTCCCCAACCCCCCACTCCTGGAGAGGAAGAAGGTTCTCCCCAAATCCCAGTTGTGGCTGGCATTTCTGTGTGGTTAATTACTACATTTGCACCATCAGCACAGAGGCACACGTGCTGCTTTGCATAAACCAAGGATTGACATACAGATGTTCCGTGGGGAGTTTTCCAAACATAACATTTTTCTCCAATCAAAATTTCACCATCTTTTCAGCTTAAAGGTTGTTTCCCCAATCATTAATCCTTGGATTAGATCACAAATGAAACATCTTCTAAGGGATAGCACGAGAACATTACTTTTCAAAACTGATACTGTTGAGGAGAGGAATATTTAGGCTTGTTGTATCAGCTGGTAGCTGAAGGGACTTCCATCCCCTTTCCCCTCTTTTAGGAGGATTGAATGGAATGTTCTAGTCTTTCCCACCCCTGATTCACTTTCCACTGACTGAGTGGACTATCTGATGGGTTACACAGTGTGTGCTGCAATTACTGGTGGGCAGCATTACTGTATCAAAGACCACTGTTCCATTTCTGCTCCATATGGCAGGCACCTCTGGGCAGTCCTTCGTAGGTGGGTCAAGTCTGCCACTCTTCTTGTTCAACCCCTTGACGGGGTGAATGTGGCAGGCTTGTGATCCTGCTATGCAGATGCTTAGATAAGTGACTTTATATCTTCTCTGCAGGCCTTTGCTCGCTGACTCACTCTGTCATGTGGCTGAGCATGTGAATCTAATGACTGAGATTTGGGCTGAGTGGTAGACCATGCACTTCAACTTCACACCAGAGTCAGGCTCTCCAATCCAGATTTTGCCAACGTTTACTGTGGGTATCAGGAGCTTGTCTACCTATGAAACAAGTGGTACTTGTCCCTCTGACTCTCATTCCTTATGTGTGTTCCCCATTAGTCAGAATCAGAAAGAGAAGAATAGGTGAATAGCAACCTGAACATCTAACAATTGAGAGTTCTCAGAAACCAAGTTCTGAAAATATCCTCTATCAACATAAGAATGGCCCCAAGTCAAGGGCACATAGGAAACCCCTCCTGACTGCAAGATGAGATATTTTTAAAGAACGACGGTGTACTAAAACAACGATGGTGTACTAAAAGAAGATCATTTTTGCACTGCTTTATAATTCACAATTTGCTTTTTATATACATATAAGAAGTCAGTGATGCTTTGGTTTGTTGAACTGGCAAGCCACAGAGCCCCTTGCAAAGGTGAAAAATTAGGACTTGATCAGTATGTGAATGCCAGATGTGCAGGCTACTTGGTACGGAAAAGATGAGTTTCACTGTCAGGACTGTTCTGCAAAACTGCCAATGTCATCCCAACCCAGTGTCTCCCCATGTGATCCCTACTTTTCTTTATTTGAAGAGGGAAACAAAGACAAACATATTTTCCCATTAGTCTTGGGAGTAAGAAAAGGGGAAAAAGCAGTGTGCCTATTCCCCTAACTTCTCCTGAATCTAAAGTCAACTATACAGAGTAGGGAGGAGTGGCAGGGATTAAAAAGAAGCTAAGTTACTGAGGGGAAATGCAATCATGACTTTTGCAAATTGACTAAGTTTCTGGCATAATCTGTTGACAAGATAAGACCTTAAAGACACCTAGGTGGCTCAGTCTGTTGACCTTCTGACTCTTGATTTCAGCTCAGCTTGTGATCCCAGGGTTGTGGAATCAAGCCCCATGTCAGGCTCTGCACTGAGCATGGAGTGTGATTAAGATTCTTTTTTTCTCTCTCCCTCTGCCCCTCTTCCCTGCTCGTTCACTCTCAAAAACTAAATAAATAAAATAAGTCCTTAGATGTGTTAAAAATAATGAAGGCTTTTTAAATAATGAAAGCTATTCCAAAAAACAAATAATGCAGTGAAGAAATGGGCAGAAGACATGAAAAGACACTTTTCCAAAGAACACATCCAGATGGCCAACAGACACATGAAAAAATGCTCAACATCACTCATCATCAGGGAAATACAAATCAAAACCACACTCAGATACCACCTCACACTGATCAGAGTGCCTAAAATTAACAACTCAGGCAACAACAGATGTTGGTGAAGATGTGGAGAAAGAAGAATCCTTTTGAACTAGCTGGTGGGAATGCAAACTGGTACAGCCACGGTACAGCCACTCTGGAAAACAGTATGGAGGTTCCTCAAAAAACTAAAAATAGAACTATTCTATGACCCAGCAATTGCACTACTAGGCATTTATCCAAAGTATGTAGGTGTGCTGTTTTGAAGGGGCACATGCACCCCCATGTTTATAGCAGCACTATCAACAATAGCCAAAGTCTAGAAAGAGCCCAAATGTCCATCAATGGATGAATTGATAAAGAAGATGTGGTATATATACACAATGGAGTATTACTCGGCACTAAAAAGAATGAAATCTTCCCATTTGCAACAACGTGGATGGAACTAGAGTGTATTATGCTAAGTGAAATTAGTCACAGAAAGACATATATCATATGACTCCACTCATATGTGAAATTTAAGATACAAAACAGATGAACATAAGGGAAGGGAAGCAAAAATAATATGGAGGGGGACAAAAGAGAAGAGACTCTTGGGGCGCCTGGGTGGCTCAGTTGGTTGAGTGACCAACTTCGGCTCAGGTCATGATCTCATGATCTATGAGTTCAAGCCCCGCATCAAGCTCTTTGCTGACAGCTCAGAGCCTGGAGCCTGCTTCAGATTCTGTGTCTCCCTCTCTCTCTGTCCCTCCCCCGCTCATACTCTGTCTCTCTAAGACTAAATAAACATTAAATTAATTAATTAATTAATTAATTAATAAATACAGAAGAGACTCTTAAATACAGAGAACTGAGGGGTGCTGGAGGGGTTTGGGGGTGGAGGGATGGGCTTAATGGGCGACATTAAAGAGGACACTTGGGGGGAGCCAAGATGGCAGAACAGCATGGAAGTTTTTTGTGTGTCTCGCATCCATGAAATACAGTCAGCCCAACACTAAACCATCCTGCACACCTAGAAAACTGATGTGAGGATTAACACAACAATCTGCACAACCTAAGCCAAAGAATTCAGCAGGTACGTGGCACAGAGAGGTGAACTTGGGAAGCGAGAAGCCGCAGCAGGCAGGGAGCCGCTTTTGTGGGTGGAGAGAGGACAGAGACAGCAGAGAGAATACAGGAAAAGCACCCCTCCCCAAAAGCAGCTGGAGAGAAAGTGGAAAATTGGAAACAGCCGCAGGGACTAAACTAAAAATGGAGAAAGGAGAAAGGAGAGAGTTTAAATTCCATTAAGACCATAAACAGGGGGAGCACAGAGTCTGCAACTCCGCAGCTCAATACCTGGTGGTTCTCTGGTGGGAAGGGCGAATCCCCAGGAGCACAGCGGGGTCTGGGAGGTTCTTGGGCCACACACAGAAAAGCGGTTCCACTGCTGGAAGAACATTTGGTAGAGACTGTTGAGGCCCAGCAGACCCCAGAGAACGGCCGCATTTGCTAGTGCTGGAACAAGGTCATTAAGGGTGAAGCCTAGTGTCAGATGTGTGTTGCGATTTTCAAATAATCCCTGAAACACTGCTGCTACACTATCTCGTAAACTTTCTCGGGCGGGCTGGCACCTGTCCACAGGCTCAGGGCATCAGCAGCAGCAGGGTCCAGCAAGCGTTCCTGGGTGCAGCCGACATTCAGCCATTGATTGGTGAGACCCTCCCGCAGAGGGGCGGAATGGGTCAAAGTCGCAGTCCTTCAGAAGTAAGGAGCCGCGGAAAACAGCCGCATCTGAGACAAAACTCAGGAGAGAGGTGCTGCCTGGAGCTTGGTCACGGACAGTGAAAAAGTGGGAACTGGACGAAAGCTGAAGACAGAGTATGGGTGCACGACTGCTGATCGGGAAGAGCAGAGTTCCAATACTAGAGACTGGGTACCTGGGTGACGCCATGCTCACTGCTCCCACGCATGAGCATACGCACCTATAAGCGCCACAACAATCCACCCCAGTAGGCTAGCAGAGCCATCTAGTGGAGAATGGAGCCATTACACTAAGCCCCGCCCAACTGGGCCAACCTCAGTCTTGAAGAACACAAGTCTCACCACCTGCTTAGTTTATGGACTATAAAGCACTTCATAGTCTGACTTCTAGGGGAAAACGAGGTAATTTCAGTCGTATTTCAATTTATCAGCAGGTCCATCTACTCAATTTTTTTTCTCTTTTTCACTCCTTTCTTTTTCTTGAATACAGAAAGAGAAAAAATTCATTTTTATTTTCAATTTTTATTAAAAATGTTTTCCTTTAATTTTTGTTTACCCAGGCCAAAACACACCTAGGATCTAGCATCATTTATTCGATTTTTTATGTGTGTGTTTTTAATTTTTTAATTTTAATATTTTTTAAATTTTAATATTTTTTTAATTTTAATTTTTCTACATTATTAATTTCTTTTCTCCCTTCAAAATGATGAAATGAAGGAATTAACCCCAAAAGAAAGACCACAAATAAATGACAGCCAGGGATTTAACCAACACAGATACAAGCAAGATGTCTGAACCAGAATTTAGAATCACGATAATAAGAATATTAGTTGGAGTCAAAGATAGACTAGAGTCCCTTTCTGTGGAGATAAAAGAAGTAAAACTAGTCAGGATGAAATAAAATATGTTATAACTGAGCTGCAATCACGGATGGATTCTGTGGTGGCAAGGATGGATGAGGCAGAACAGAGAATCAGCGATATAGAGGACAAACTTATGGAGAATAATGAAGCAGAAAAAAAGAGAAAGATTAAGGCAAAAGAGCACGATTTAAGAATTAGAGAAATCAGTGACTCATTAAAAAGGAACAGCATCAGAATCATAGGGGTCCCAGAAAAGGAACAGAGAGAAATAGGAGTAAAAGGGTTATGTTAGCATATCATAGCGGAAAACTTTCCTAACCTGGGGAAAGATGCAGACATCAAAATCCAGGAAGCACAGAGGACCCCCATTAGGTTCAACAAAACCGACCATAAAGGTACATGATAGTCAAATTCACAAATTCTCAGGCAAGGAGAGGATCATGAAAGCATCAAGGGGAAAAAAGTCCCTAACCTACAAGGGAAGACAGATCAGGTTTGCAACAGCCTTATCGACAGAAACTTGACAGGCCAGAAAGGAGTGGCAGGATATATTCAATGTGCTAAATCAGAAAAATATGCACCCAATAATTCTTTATCCAGAAAGACTGTCATTCAAAATAGAAGGAGAGATCAAAAGTTTCCCGACAAACAAAAATTAAAGGAGTTTGTGACCACTAAACCAGCCCTGCAAGAAATTTTAAGGGGGACTCTCTGAGGGGAGAAAAGATGAAAAAAAAAAATATATATATATATATATATACCAAAAGCAACAAAGATTAGAAAGGACTAGAGACGGGCGCCTGGGTGGCTCAGTCGGCTGGGCATCTGACTTCGACTCGGGTCATGATCTCGCGGCTTGTGAGTTCGAGCCCTGCATCGGGCTCTGTGCTGACAGCTCAGAGCCTGGAACCTGCTTCTGCTTCTGCGTCTCCCTCTCTTTCTGCCCCTAACCCACTCGCATTCTGTCTCTGTCTCTCTCAAAAATAAATAAACATTAAAAAAAAAATTTAGAAAGGACCAGAGAACACCACCAGAAACTCCAACTCTACAAGCATCATAATGGCAATAAATTCCCATCTTTCAGTACTCACTCTAGACGTCAATGGACTCAATGCTCCAACTAAAAGACATAGGGTAACAGAATGGATAAGAAAACAAGATCCATCTATATGCTGTTTACAAGAGACCCACTTTAGACCTAAAGACACCTTCAGATTGAAAGTAAGGGGATGGAGAACCATCTATCATGCTAATGGTCAACAAAAGAAAGCCAGAGTAGCCAAACTTATATCAGACAATCTAGACTTTAAAATAAAGACTGTATCAAGAGATGCAGAAGGACACTATATCATAATCAAGGGGTGTGTCCACCAAGAAGACCTAACAATTGTAAACATTTATGCACCAAATGTGGAACACCCAAATATATAAATCAGTTAATCACAAACATAAAGAAACTCATCAGTAGGAGACTTCAACACCCACTCATAGTAACAGACAGATCATCTAATCAAAAAATCAACAAGGAAACAATGGCTTTGAATGACACACTAGACCAGATGGACTTAACAGATATATTCAGAACGTTTCATCCTAAAGCAGCAGAATATACATTCTTCTCCAGTACACATGGAACGTTCTCCAGAATAGACCATATACTGGGACACAAATCAGCCCTCAGCAAGTACAAAAAGATCGAGATCATACCGTGCATATTTTCAAACCACAACACTATGAAACTCGAAATCAACCACAAGAAAAAATTTGGAAAGGTAACTTGGAGACTAAAGAACATCCTACCAAAGAATGAATGGGCTAACCAAGCAGTTAAAGAAGAAATTAAAAAGTATATGGAAGTTAATGACAATGATAACACCACAACCCAAAACCTCTGGGACGCAGCAAAGGCGGTCATAAAAGGAAAGTATATAGCAATCCAGGCCTTCCTAAAGAAGGAAGAAAGATCTCAGATACACAACCTAACCTTATGCCTTAAAGAGCTGGAAAAAGAACACCAAGTAAAAACCAAAACCAGAAGAAGACAGGAAATAATAAAGATTGGAGCAAAAATTAATGCCACCAAAGCCAAAAAAACAGTAGAACAGATCAATGAAACTAGAAGCTGGTTCTTTGAAAGAATTAACAAAATTGATAAACCACTAGCCAGTTTGATCACAACGAAAAAGGAAAGGACCCAAATAAATAAAATCACGAATGAAAGAGGAGAGATCACAACCAACACAGCAGAAATAAAAACAATAATAAGAGAATATTATGAGCAATTGTATGCCAACAAAATGGGCAACATGGAAGAAATGAACAAATTCCTAGAAACCTACACTACCAAAACTGAAACAGGAAGAAATAGAAAATTTGAACAGACCCATAACCAGTAAGGAAATCAAATTAGTAATCAAAAATTTCCCAAGAAACAAGAGTTCAGGGCCAGATGGCTTTCAGGGGAATCCTACCAAACATTTAAGGAAGAGTTAACACCTATTCTCTTGAAACTGTTCCAAAAAGTAGAAATGGAAGGAAAACTTCCAAACTCTTTCTATGAAGCCAGCATTACCTTGATTCCAAAACCAGACAGAGACCCCACTAAAAAGCAGAACTATAGACCAATTTCCCTGATGAACGTGGATGTAAGAATCCTCAACAAGATATTAGCCAACCGGATCCAACAATACATTAAAAAATTATTCACCACAACCAAGTGGGATTTATACCTGGGATGCAGGGCTAGTTCAATATCCGCAAAACAATTAATGTGATTCATCACATCAATAAAAGAAAGGACAAGAACCATATGATCCTCTCAATAGATGCAGAGAAAGCATTTGAAAAAATACAGCATCCTTTCTTGATAAAAACCTTCAAGAAAGTAGGGATAGAAGGAGCATACCTGGAGATCATAAAAGGCATATATGAATGACCCAACACTAATATCATCCTCAATGGGGAAAAACTGAGAGCTTTCCCCCTAAGGTCAGGAACAAAACAGGGATGTCCACTCTCACCACTGTTATTCAACATATTGGAAGTTTTAGCCTCTGCAATCAGACAACGCAAAGAAATAAAAGGCATCCAAATCAGCCAGGAGGAGGTCAAACGTACACTCTTTGCAGATGACATGATACTCTATATGGAAAACCCAAAAGATTCCACCAAAAAACTGCTAGAACTGATTCATGAATTCAGAAAAGTTGAAGGATATAAAATCAATGCACAGAAATTGGTTGCATTCCTATACATGAACAATGAAGCAACAGAAAGAGAAATCAAGGAATCGATCCCATTTACAGTTGCACCAAAAACCATTAAATACCTAGGAATAAATCTAACCAAAGAGGTGAAAAATCTACTGACACTGAAAACTATAGAAAGCTTATGAAAGAAATTGAAGAAGACACACAAAAAAATGGAAAAAGATTCCATGCTCCTGGATACGAAGAACAGATATTGTTAAAATGTCGATACTACCCAAAGCAATCTACATATTCAATGCAATCCCTATCAAAGTAACACCAGGATTCTTCATGGAGCTAGAACAAATAATCCTAAGATCTGTATGGAACCAGAAAAGACCCTGAATAGCCAAAGCAATCTTGAAAAAGAAAACCAGGGGCGCCTGGGTGGCTTGGTCAGTTAAGCAAGCGTCCAACTTCGGCTCAGGTCATGATCTCACAGTCCGTGAGTTCGAGCCCCGCGTCGGGCTCTGTGCTGACAGCTCAGAGCCTGGAACCTGTTTCAGATTCTGTGTCTCCCTCTCTCTGACCCTCCCCTGTTCATGCTCTGTCTCTCTCTGTCTCAAAAATAAATAAACGTTAAAAAAAAAAAAAAAAAGAAAAAAGAAAAAGAAAACCAAAGCAGGAGGCATCACAATCCCAGACTTCAAGCTATACTACAAAGCTGTAGTCATCAAGACAGTATGGTACTGGCACAAGAACAGACTCTCAGATCAATGGAACACAATAGAGAATCCATAAATGGACCCACAAACACATGGCCAACTAATCTTTGACAAAGCAGGAAAGAATATCCAATGGAATAAAGACAGTATCTTCAGCAAGTGGTGCTGGGAAAACTGGACAGCGACATGCAGGAGAATGAACCTGGACCACTTTCTTATACCATTCACAAAAATAAACTCAAAATGGATGAAAAACCTAAATGTAAGACAGGAAGCCATCAAAATCCTTGCGGAGAAAGCAGGCAAAAACCTCTTTGATCTTGGCCGCAGCAACTTCTTACTCAACACGTCTCTGGAGGCAAGGGAAACGAAAGCAAAAATGAACTATTGGGACCTCATCAATATAAAAAGTTTCTGCACAGCAAAGGAAACAATCAACAAAACTCAAAGGCAACCGACAGAATGGGAGAAGATATTTGCAAACGACATATCAGATAAAGGGATAGTATCCAGAATCTACAAAGAACTTCTCAAACTCAACACCCAAAAAACAAATAATCTAGTGAAGAAATGGGCAAAAGACATGAAAAGACACTTCTCCAAAGTGTAATGGAGTATTACTTGGCAATCAAAAAGAATGAAATCTTGCCATTTGCAACTACGTGGATGGAACTGGAGGGTATTATGCTAAGTGAAATTATTCAGTCAGAGAAAGACAAAAATCATATGACTTCACTCATATGAGGACTTTAAGAGACAAAACAGATGAACATCAGGGAAGGGAAACAAAAATAATATAAAAACAGGAAGGGGAACAAAACAGAAGAGACTCATAAATATGGAGAACAAACTGAGGGTTACTGGAGGGGTTGTGGAGGGGGGATGGGCTAAATGGGTAAGGGGCACTGAGGAATCTACTCCTGAAATCATTGTTACACTATATGCTAACTAATTTGGATGTAAATTATAAAAAAATTTAAAAAAAAGAAAAAATATTTTAAAAAAAGAGGACACTTGCTGGGATGAGCACTGGGTGTTATACATAGGGGATGAATCACTGGATTCTACTCCTGAAATCATTATTGTACTATATGCTAACTTGGATAGAAATTTATAAATAAATAAATAAATACTATTATAGTTTTGCTGCAATCAATGTTCTAGTCTTCTACACATTTCTGATATTAATTCTATCAAGCTCTATTACATTGGTCATCACCTTAGTCTTATATTCCTAAATGTTCCCTGATTTATCATCTGCCATGATGGGTTAAATATGAAATACAACATAATATGAATCCATACAAAGTAAGAAGGACTATTAGGTTCATACCTGTGTACCAACTCTGAGAGATGATTAGTAATTACTAACTGAAACATTTGGTTTAGACACAATGGTGTCTTTAAACACAAAGGATTCTGAGACCAGAAAGAGGATGCCTGAGGAAGAACTCACCTTATCTGGGGCAAAAAGAGTCCTTCTCCTTTTCCTAACCCAGGAAACCCCAAAAATCATGAAAAATAAAATTTGAGAATCATGAAAAAATAAATTGAATTCTGAGGCCTATCAGGTTCAGGGGGAAAAGTGCTAATAAAAAGATCTTCAGGTGACTCAGTTGGTTAAACATCTGATTCTTGATTTTGGCTCAGGTCATGAACTCACGGTGGTGAGATTAAGCCCTACATCGGGCTCTGTGCTAGGCATAAAGCCTGTTTAGGATTCTCTCTCCCCCTCCCTCTGCCTCTCCCCTGCCAGGGTGGAATGCACCTTCTCTCTCTCTGTCAAAAAAAAAAAAAAGATCCTTGGATGTAAACAAGATCCACATGCATGGGCATTGCACATATTTTCCACCCTTGATAAAATAAAGTCTTATCCTTGAGTCCAAAAGGCCAACTCACAAGGACATAGGTAGGGAGGTCTAGTATCACAATAATATATATGAAGAAGGTTTGGAATTTGAACTAACTATAAGCTTAACATAAGCCAGCAACATGAAGCCACCAACAGGGAGGAGGTGGCATGGATGGAGACCTGTTGTCCAGAGTTAGGCAGGTGTGTTCCGCTCTGCACAGGCAGGATCAGGATAGAAGTGATAGGTTCCGTTCCAGAAACCACACTTGGAAAGAAATGTTAGTCAACAGGCTGGAAAGTGGTACACTCAGGAAAGGGCTTTGGACTCTGTGTTGTACAAGTAAAAACAAGGATGTTCATCCTGGTCAGAGAAAACTTAGAGGAATCCTGATACCCATCCTTCACAGAAATCCAGCATGCTGCAGTGGCCAAAGTGGACCATCTGAGGTCTTTAGCACCACTAATTTGTCCAATTAGGTAACCCACATGAGTTCATTTACCTGTCTGCCACTGCTGTGGTATGCCTGCTACACCCAGATGTCAAACTAGTAGGCTGGGATCACTTAGCAATTGTAATTAAAGCTGAATGTAATTAACAACATAATAGTGAGATATTCTTGTTTAATTTCCTGAAGTTGGGAACTATGATTCCTGACAGAAGATAATAAATATAAATAAAGTTCCAAAATGCGGATGAGCATTTGAGTCACGTCCAAATAACTATTCACCAAGCCATTGCCTTAATTAATGATCTTGTGGCCCACTGTGAATAGACATGGATGCCCCTGCTGTCTTTAAATGCTTAAAAAATAGCTGATGATTACACAACAATTGGAATATACTTAATACCACTGAGCTTTACACTTACAAATGGTTAAAATGGCACATTTTGTGCCGTGTATATTTTACTACCATAAAGAAAAATGTTTTTAAAAAATAGCATGGAGCATGGTGTAGTGGTAAAAGTATAGGCTTTTGAGTTCATTGGAAAGGAGCATAAATTCTGACTGAGCCACTTACTGGCTCTGTGATCTCAAGGAAGTTGATAAACCTCTCTGAATCCCAGTCCTCTGCAAACTTGAGTAATAATGTCTATTCATCAAATGAGGTAAGTAGTTGGACATAAGGAGTAGAAACGACACATAGAGGAATGCATGGGTGGCTTCGTCAGTTAAGCATCCAACTTCAGCTCAGGTCATAATCTCACAGTTTGTGAGTTCAAGCCCCATGTCGGGCTCTGTACTGACCGCTCAGAGCCTAGAGTCTGCTTTGGATTCTGTGTCCCCTCTCTCTGCCTGCCCCTCCCCTGCTCATGTTCTCTCTCTCTCTCTCTCTCTCTCTCTCTCTCTCTCTCTCTCAAATAAACATTAAAATTTTTTTAAAAAATGACACATAGAAAGCACCCACTGGGTGACATGGCAGCCGAAGATGGATTAGATTCAGCATAAGACCCAATGAGTAGAAGTTTCAGGAAGATCCACTGGCATTCAGGATAAGGAAGATTTGCCAACTTAAGAGTTTCTGACAATGGAAGAGGCACCTCCATGGAAAGACCATAGCTCTGCAAAACCATAGCCCTGAAAACCACAGCTATGGAGAAACGTTAACCCAAGAGCCAGAGGTTCAAAAACAGTGGTTCACTCCCCAAGGCTGAAGCTTCTAATCCATTCCATAGGATGAAAGGATGAAATCCATTCCATCTGTTAACAGCAGACAACGACTGTATAACATTCAATTATCAGTAAAGGAAGATGGAATTATTCAGTAAGTTGCACTGGAATAATAAACTAGTTGTATGAGAAAAATTAAATTATAGCCTCACCTCATTCTATTTACTAAATTAATTCTAGATACTTTAAATAATCCATCATAAAAACTCAAAGTGACATAAATTTTTAGAAAGGAGTTTATAAGCTTGGGATAAACTCACAAAATAATGGATAAACTCAAAAGGAAAATATTTATAGATTTGTCTGCATTAAAAGATGAAAATATCTAATGCATTTGATCCTCCTGGGAAGATCCAATTAGATTGACATGTATTAAAATATTCTACACACCATACAGTGGAATAATTTAAAAATATTTGGAGTCACTGATAGGGGGATATACTCTACTCATTTGGTGATCCCAATTCAAATTTTATCTTTATCCCAATTTTCACTGGAGCACACTAGGTTCATGTTTTAATTTCTTTGGCTTTTTTTTTTTAATTTTTAATGTTTATTTATTTTTGAGAGAGAGAGAGAGCATGAGCAGGGGAGGGTCAGACAGACAGGGAGACACAGAATCCGAAGCAGGCTCCAGGCTGCAGGGCTTGAACTCATGGACTGCAAGATCATGACTGAGCCAAAGTTGGACACCCAACCAACTGAGCCACCCAGGCGCCCAAGAGCAAAAATTGCTCCCCATTGCTACTATTTTTTTAATGTCCCTGGATATTCTTATCTGTTGATTTTTCCAAAGGTAACTGAAAATTGTTTTGTTAGCATGGCCCTGAGGCCTCTGAGACAGGGACCAGGCAATGGGAGAACAACGCACCTTCCACCTTTCTCTGAGGCAAGCGGCGCTGCCCTTTTATGTAAGGTGAAACAAAGGTAGTCCATGAATGGTTTTTCTCACTCCACCTTTACTATTCCTACAACTTTTGGAAATCTGTATTTTCAGAAGCTTTTTTCACATCAAGCAGAATCTAGCTAACCCCGTGCTAACTACACTTATCTGAGACCTGTTAAAATGGGTCGGATGGTTATGATAAGTGCTGGGCTTTCTGAGAAATGGCACTACTTAATCATAATGCCTGTGATGCTTGTAGCAGACAATCTCAAAATTACTTAGAAATCTTAAGGGAAAAATTTGTCAGAGAGGTACTTTTTAGGTGGTTTCACTATAAAAGCCTGACTGCCTTGTATGGGGGTAAGAGAATATTTTTAAATAGACTTCCTCCTGCAATAATTGGTAGAACAGTGACCAAATAAAATAGTCTCTATAGCAGATTTAAATCATACCAAAAACTGTGAATTTGCATTTTGAGTATTCATCCTTTTGTTTTTTAGGTATTTTCTTGAGAAGCTGGGTAAAGATGCATCAGGGGCTGTTAATCAAATGCCATTAAACCATTATAATTGTTATTACAATGGAAAGTTGGAAGGAAGTGTACTAGGGGCTCTACTGAGTAATCTACCACTATGTGGCCCAGAAATCCAGATATTTTCTAAGTTAAATTTGTGCTACTTTTAACCAGCACTAGGAAATGTCTGGCTTAATAGTAAAGGAATGTGCTTAGAATTCAACAAACTTCAGGGCGCTTTGGGTGGCTCAGTCAGTTAAGTGTCAGATTCTTGATTTCAGCTCAGGTCATGATATCATGGTTCGTTGAGACGGAGCCTTGCATTGGGCTCAGCATGGAGCCTGCTTGGGACTCTCTCCCTCTCTGTTCCTCCCCCTGAACATACTCTCTCTCTCTCTCTTTCTCAAAATAAAGAAATAAACATTAAAAAAAATAAAAATAAATAAAAACTAAAAAAAAAGAATCCAAGAAACTTAGGTTTTAATTTTGGCTCCCCTTTATACTTTTTGAAAGCCCTGGGCAAGTTTATTTACCAGTCTGTGCCTCAGTTTCCTTGTAGATAACATTGGGGAAATAAAAATGACCTTGTAGGATTCAAGATTAGGGGTAATGCACATAAAGGGACTTGCACAATAGTTGGCACAAAGTGGGTCCTTAATAAATATTAGTTATTAATGCATCAATAATATGAATATTCTACATTTATTATTTCTAGTCTAAGAGCTCACCTAGAAAAAATAAGAAGACATCAACTATGATGACTGGAAAGAAAAGATTATAAATGATTCTCCTAGTCTGCAGTTATTGCCTAGGAAACCAAGTTGTTGCCGCTGACTTGAATAGCATCCAAGGAGCCTACCGGCTGTAGCTCAAGCTTAGCACAATAATGGGTACATGTCCCTGCCTGGCACTGAACACACCCTCAGGAACCAGCTTACTAAATCCCAGTCTGGGTGAAGTACTGCTTCCTACAAGTACACAAATGTTGTCCCTGGGGTCCCAGGTACCATAGGATTCCTTGGCCCCACTGACCCACTGCCCAGGCTCCCCATCATGGCCCAGCAAGCCACATCTGAGTGGAAGAAACGAAACAGTGACATCAGTTTGTGCAACCAACAAAGGGAACAAACCAATCAGCCGACACTCATTAAACAAGTATCCTTAGTAATAATAATAGCTACCCCCACCTGGCACTTTACAGGCTTATTCTTATTAGTTATCACAATAACCCTGTGAGATAGGTTTTGATATCATCATTTTACAGAGGAGGAAACAAGGCTCAGAGAAATTCCAAGTAACTTGCCCAACATCCCATAGCTGGTAAGAGAGATAGGTTTCCAATCCAAATCTGTACAACTACAAAACTCATTGCCATTCTACCACACCATGTTGACTCTCCAAGAACCCACAGAGTTCTTCATGGGCTTCAGACTGACCCACAGACTCTAGCCTGGAAGGAACCTTAAAGATTATACCAGTGGGATGCCTGGGTAGCTTCAGTCGGTTGAGCATCCAACTTTGGCTCAGGTCATGATCTCACAGCTCGTGAGTTCGAGCCCTATGTCGGGCTCTGTGCTGACGGCTCAGTGCCTGGAGCCTGCTTCAGATTCTGTGTCTCCCTCTCTCTCTCTGCCCCTCTCCCACTCACTCTGTCTCTCTCTCTCAAAAATAAATAAAAACATTTTAAAAATTAAAAAAAAAAAGATTATACCAGTTATTAAGCTGATGCCTCTCAGCTCTAAGCCCACCCTTTCACATTCAGCTTTGTGATGCTAGGGATGAGACCTGCACACACCCACTTCTTTATTGCCAGTTGCTTCCGGTGAGGCTTTTCCAACGGAGGTTGTGGGGGACAGTGTGCTAGAGGAAGACCTAAAAAAGGGAGGGTTAGCCTACGACTTCCTGCCTGCTTCCCATTAGATCAGCAGGTCCTCAGCAGCTTATTCCTATAGCACAGAGATTCTGTTTGCAATTTTCTCAGCACCAGCCACATTGTACCACCCTCCCCTCCCCAGAAATACCAGGACCTACTGGAACTGAGAAGCATGGTCTCTATCTCTAACCTTCTAAGTTTTAACAGTCTCAACTTCTTCCCTCTCTTCCCCCAGCCTTAAGGGTGATAGCTGCTTTCTGCAGTTGCTACCGCTGTGTTCACTGTTTTTCCAGTTCTCTACTACCTGGTTAAAAATTACTTATAGTAATTTCTCTGTTAAAATAACTGACATGGTTTCTATCTCCTGACTGGACACTGACTGACATAAAGAATCATCTACTCTAATGCCTTTTGAATATAGAAACTGAGACCCAAACAAGTTAAGACTTGCTTAAGTTTGCACAGCTAGTTAGTACTAGAATTCATAATAATGTTGCCACCATCTATACACTTAGAATGTACTACAATCCAGTGAAGTACTTAGACCATCAGCCCTATAAAACAAATGTGAAAACTAAAGCTCAAAAGTTACGGGATTTCGATGTCATCCACCTAATGAGCAACAGAGGCATAATTTGAACTGAATTAGCCTAACTGCAAAATCAGGGCTCCTTAAAACTATTCTGTGCCTGGCATCTTGTCTCCCTCACTGAGAGATACAGGGATGTAAATGTCTCTACATCTTCAAAGGCTGATAGAGCTTCTAGCTGTGACCACTCACTCTACTCCTAGAACTGTTCACTTGACGTCAGTAATCTTTTCTTAGCACTCCTGGCACAAAATAAAAATCTAAATATCATTCCATCTACTAACACTTCTTTCACCAAGTCCCCAAACCAAGAAGTGTGTGTGTGTGTGTGTGTGTGTGTGTGTGTGTGTGTAGAAGAAAACAGCTCTTTTACATCCTATCATTTTCTCCCAAGCTATCTAGGAATCTTTAGGATGACTGAAGCCCCTCTCATAGCCAATCACAATGACTCCAAGTCCTGGGTGATTCACAGACAAAATCAGAGGAGGATTATTTGGCAATAAGGAAGGAGTAAGAGCATAGTTATGAAAGCTATAAATACCTTTCATAACCCTGCTGTAGACTGGGCTGCAAAATGAGAGGGCTCTGACATGCTATTTACCTTATCAAAAAGTTGCACTTCAAAAATATCAGTAAGTCTCTCTCTATTACCTCCTGACAGGTGGAGCCCAATTAGAAGCTTCCAAGGATCTGGGTTTGGAGTCTAGCCACTCCCTGGACTGGAAGTTCTGCTGATCATCGCTAAGCTACAGTAGGTTAATCACAAAAGGAGACTGCATGGCTCCCATGCCAGGGATAGTGCCAGCTTGTTGTCTACTAATGACTCAACCTGGATGACCAGAGCTCTTATTGGGCTTAATACCCTTGTTTGTAGGAAGCATCCTCAGAAAAATTCATCTTCAGGGTGCCTGGGTGCCTCCGTCAGTTGAGCATCTCACTCTTGATTTTGGCTCAGGTCATGATCTCACAGTTCATTAGATCAAGCCCTGCATCAGGCTCTGTGAGGACAGCATGGAGCCTGCTTGAGATTGTCTCTCTCCCTCTCTCTCTGCCCCTACCCACTCACACTCTCTCTCCCTTTCTCTCTTTCTCTCTCAAAATAAACATTTTTTTAAAAAAAAGAAAAGAAAAATTCATCTTCATTCAAGCCCAGAATGGAGGTTAAGACCAGAGTCCTCAGAGCATGCAGGAAGCCTTGCTACCATCCCAGGGTTGAAACTACCCACAATTATAGGATAGAAAATATGAAAATAAGCCATGGGCATTTTCATGTGTCCTGAACTTTGATGGTCAATTCCATTAAGCCGTTAAAGGTTGTGTTGCTTTCATTCAATAACCATTTATGGAGTACTAACTTGGTGCCAGGCACTGACAGGATTACTTTGTTTAATTCAAGAAAAATCTGCAGAGCATCTACAACATACAAGCGCCTTACCAGAGAGGAAGGGCTTATGCCTAAAGGCTGCCTTCTTGGCTGTATGTTACTTCTGCTCAGCTCAGTACCCTGGTTTTCATAGCTTTCTTAATGCCCACAGCAGGAGCAATCTGGTTTACCAGAAAGAGCAATATATCAGGAGCCAGAAGGTTTAGGTCTGGGCCCTGCTGCTCATCCCCTATAAAATGTAGGCAAGTCACTTAATTACCCCTCAGTTTTCTAATATGCCAAAAGGAATCTGACAGGTTAAGATCCAGTGAAATGAATCTATTATTGAAATTGGGGGGAGGATGAAAATAATTTTATTTTAGTCCTATTTTGCTTTTTTTAAAAAATTCTTTTTATCTTTATTTATTTTTGAGAGAGAGAGACAGAGTGTGAGCAGGAGAGGGGCAGAGAGAGAGGGAGACACAGAATCTGAAGCAGGCTCAGGGCTCTGAGCTGTCAGCACGGAGCCAGACGTGGGGCTCAATCTCACAAACTGTGAGATCATGACCTGAGCTGAAGTCGAATACTTAACCGACTGAGCCAGCCAGGCACCCCTAGTCCTATTTTGCGTAACCATTATAGCAGACAAATGAAATTCCTGATTAAAAAAAGACATGGGTCTACACAGCAAAGGAAACCATCAACAAAATGAAGAGGAATCTACTAATGAGAAAAAATATTTGCAAATCATGTATCTGATAAGACATACATATCCAAAATATAAATAGAACTCATACAACTCAATAACAAAAACACACAAACAATCCAACTAAAAAAATGGGCAGAAGATATGAACAGATAGTTTTCCAAAGGCATACATATGGTCCAAAAGGTACATGAAAAGATGTTCAACATCACTAATCATCAGGAAAATACAAATCAAAACCACAGTGAGATACCACCTCATACCAGTCAGAACAGCTCATATCAAAAAGCCAAGAAATAAGTGTTGGCAAGGATGTGGAGAAAAGAAAACACTTGAGCACTGTTGGTGGGAACATAAATTGGTGCAAATGTAAATTGGTATGGCCACTATGGAAAACAGTTGGATGTTCCTCAAAAATTTAAAAATAGAACTACTCTATGATCCAGGAATTCCGCTTCTCAGTATTTATCCAAAGAAAATGAAAAACACTAACTCAAAAAGATATTGGCACCTCCATGTTCATTGTAGCATTATTTATAATATCTAAGATATGGAAACAACCTAAGTGTCCATTGATGGATGAACGGATAAAGAAAATTTGGTACACACACACACACCACACACACACTGGATTATTATTTGGCCATAAAAAAGAAGGAAATCTTGCCATTGCGACAATGTGGATGGACCTCGAGGACATTAGGCTAAGTAAAATTAAGTCAGAGAAAGATACTGTATGATTTCACTTATATGTGGAATCTAAAAACAAAAAACACACAAGCTCATAGATACAGAGATCAGATTTGTGGTTGCCAGAGACAGTGGATAGGGGATAGGAGTGAAGGGGGTCAAAAGACACAAACTTCCAGTTATAAAATAAATTAGTTATGGGGACGTAATACACAGCATGATGTCTATAGTTAATAATACTATATTGCATATTTGAAAGTTGCTAAGAGAGTAGATTTTAAAAGGTCTCATCATAAGGAAAAAAATGTTTGTAACTATGCAAGGTGATGGGTGTTAAACTTGTGGTGACCATTTTGTAATATATAAAAATATCAAATTACTATGTTGTACACCTGAAAATAATATAATGTTACATGTCAATTATATGATATATAGATAGGTAGATAGATAATAGATAGATAGATAGATAGATAGATAGATAGATAGAAGAAAAGTAAAAAAATATATATATCAGAAATGAAAAAGAGGACATAACTCCAGAAGAAATAAATATTAAAAATAATAAGAAATATACAACTTTATGCAAATACATTTTTAAATGATACTCTTATAAAAATATTACTTACCAAAATTGACTTAAGGAAAGAAATTTTTTAAAACCTAAATAAACCAGGGGTGCCTGGGTGGCTCAGTCAGTTGAGCATCCAACCTTGATTTCGACCCAGGTCATGATCTCACAGTTTGTGAGATCAAGTCCCATGTCAGGCTGTATGCTGGCGATGGGGAGGCTGCTTGGGATTCTCTCTCCCTCTCTCTCTGTCCCTCCCACACTTGCACGTGTGCATTCTCACTCTCTCTCTCTCTCAAAATAAATAAATAAACTTTAAAAAAAAAACTAAATAAGCCAATAACCATTAAAAAACAAATAGACAAGGGAAAAGTGAAATACAAAATCACTGTCAGGAAAATGTGGCCACAAATAGGTTTACTTTCAAGGCTGCTGTACTATATATATATATATATATATATATATATATATATATTTTAGTATCCACTTTATTCAGTGTCCAGACCCAACATGCAGAAAAGCTCTCACCCTCAGTGCTCCAGAATCACTGAATCTCAGCAGTGGAAGGGCCCTCAGTCCATCTCATCCAGTCACCTGCTCTCACAGGACTCCAGCCACCAACATCCTGGTTGAGGCTTTCCAGTCTTTGCTTCAGTGAATACATGCAAGGGTGACGCCCTCCCCGTCAATGTGCTGCTCCATACCTACACAGCTCTGGTAAGTAGAAAACATGGTACCCAAAACCTCTCCCTATATTTATCTCTCAATGGTCCTAGTTCAGCCCCTCTGTAGCTACCTCAGTTTACCTAACCCCTCCTCTCC
This sequence comes from Panthera pardus, assembly GCF_024362965.1. NCBI lineage: Eukaryota > Metazoa > Chordata > Mammalia > Carnivora > Felidae > Panthera > Panthera pardus. Next base: position 54,891,260 of record NW_026526766.1, read on the forward strand.
AGGGCACTCTTTGACACCCTCACTCTCCTCCTTCACAAGAACTTCTATAAACTGCTTTGGGGTTTACAAAGCACTTTCCTTACATGTCAATAGCAAAATCACATTCCAAATGGGTTGGGGGGAACCAACAACCTGACATTGCTTGGGCCCTTTTAACAGAAATGAGTTCACCCTGTTTATTCAGAAGCTGACATTAGGCATAAAAAGATAGGCATGACCTTTTCAGCCAGACTCTAGGGAGAAGACACTAAAAATATATCTATGTCCTCAGGCACATGGTCAGAGCCACTATGAATAAACCTCCATGCTCCCTGGAAATTCAGGCAGGCAACAAGAAGGGGCCTGCAGGGCAATTTGTATGTGGAGACACAAGGGGAGGCCTTTGTCCTCTAAGAGATGAGACATAGCCCAGAGCAATGGAGGCCTTGTCCATTTCTGAACTGTGAGATGGTCCAGAGGAGGAGAACAAGTGGATTAGGAGAATGGGGGGATTTGGCTATTTTATAATCATAATAATTTCCTCAAATCTTTAAGAATTCTGAACAAGAACTTAGACTCAAACTGACATATGATTAAACTCAAATAATGGTATGGTACTGTTGATTAAAATGAAATATCTGGCTATACATAGTCCAAGTCACTGGGTAGTGGAAAGACTAAATCCCACATAAGTATTATCATGTAATAAGAACAATAATTACATTTATTGAGCCAGTCACTGTGCTTTACCTATATTATCTCATTTAATCTGCATAACAACCCTATAAAGAGACACCATTATTATCCTCATTTTACTGTTGAATAGACTAAAACTGATAGCAAGTAAGTAACTTGCCTAAGATCACACAACTAGTGAAAAATTTACTCTGGGTCCATGTGACTTGGATTCTGAGCTCTTAACCAAGAGACAGAAATAGAGAAAGAATGAAGCCACCTTCCATAGCCAATCAGTTAGAAAGCCATTCAGACCAAACCAGGGTCTCTAGATCCCAATCACTCCCACATGCAGAATTCTCCTAAGAATTGCTAAGAAGCAAGCAGGGCAGGCCTTTGACTGATGTGGACTCCCTGGGGCTTCTGGGCCCAAGACTCTGCCATCTGCAATCTAGGCTTTACCTCAGATGTCTGGTCACATCATACCTGGATCCCCAGGCTCTCCTGCTGCCACCTGTGCCAGTTTGACTGAGCACAGGCACTTGTTCCCCAAGCCTGTGCTGAGCCCATGGACCCTTAAATCCAGCAAGTCTACCAGGAAAAACATGACCCATCTATTCTTCCTCATCAGTCACCCCTTTCTGCCAATGTTGAGTTCAGCCTGCTTAAAAGGTCTTCCACAGCTGACTGCTTTTCGTCCCCTGCACTAAACTTACAGGATTCTGAACCCAGATCTGCAGGTTGCACTCCCATGCCTATTTAAAACCTTAAGAGGAAATAAAGCATAGTGATTACCACCCATCAGACTTGAATTCAGTCTCAAGTCTGCCATTTAGGAGATGGGTGACCTTATGCAAGTTTCTTAAACTGAGTCTCAATTTTCTTTCTCTCTTTCTTTTTTTTTTATTTTAAAATTTTTTAATGTTTTTTTTTCCAACAGGTCCACTCCTCAATACCCATCACCCACTCTCCCCTCCCTCCCACCCCCCATTCTTTCTTCTTTTTTTTAATTGAGATATAACTGACATGACATTATATTAGTTTCAGGTATACAATGTAATTGTTCAATATTTGTATTAGTCTCAATCTCCTTATCCATAAAAATGATTTTGAGGATTCAGTGAGGTAGGATACAAAGTGCCTTGAATAGACTTAGTGTTCAGTAAACGTATATTCCTGTCTCCTAAATCATTTAAACATTACTGCCTAACCCAATCCTAACTTGAGTATTTCTTAGCTGCCTCCTACCCAGATGCTACCCAAAATGTAGCTCTGAGTTCCTGATTTGTTTTCAAATCAGAGGGCTTCTCTGAAAACCAATAAGTCATCAAAACACACTGAAGCATAGGTATGACCTGTTGTTCACAAAGCTCTGGAGAGGGAAAGTATCTTTAAAAACAAGCCTCCCACCCCCACCCTAAGATCACACACCTGGTTGATGATGGAACTGGGACTGGACTGGAACCTGAGTTCAAATAATTTTCTGTCACTGCCTAAAATGAATTAAAAAGAGGTACAGTTTCTTGGCAAACAGATGCCATTTATACAGTTATTTATAATAACCATCATCCTCAGAATCCCAAATGTTGGGCCATCTAAAAATCCTTTTCTTTCATTTTTGTTGTATTACATTTTTCTGCATAATTAGATTTTGGGTAGGCTAAGGCTCAAATTAATTTGAATTCCCTGCTTTCATATGAGCTGGCAGTGGAATGTGGTGCCCCAAGAATGGGCTGGGTAGCAGACAAAGCTAGTTAGGGATTCTATTTTGTAGAACATAATCTCTGGGTAATTACACAGTGACCACAGGCTACTTAGGCTCACTGTCCCTCAGTGTTGGGAGAAACATTAACATTATTTGGTCATTCCTAATTGTGATGATTCCCAAACATCATCAGACACATGCTACCATCACAATTTTTTATCTGGGGCCACTATTACCTACTTCATGTATTTCTGTAAAATAGCTTATTTATTTTCTTTAACCATGTCTAAACAATATCTATGAAATCACAAGCTGCCTTCTGGCTATTGTTTTTCTAATATGCATTAAAATAAATACACAACTGTTAAAGTTTGTGTTTTTTTTGTTTTTTTGTTTTTAATTTCTCATCGGCAATACACAAACCACTACTGGCACATACTGGCTTATCAGATGCACAAATACCTTCTACAAAGAGTAAACATTTGATTAACCAACATCCCTTTCAATAACTCCAGTGAGGTTTCCAACTGTTACCTAAAGAGTTAGTTCCTAGCTAAACAGACAGCTCTGGAAGGACACCAGGCAGCACCAAAGTGACCAATGGTATATTTTACAATTTTTACTTTTTAAAATTTATTTATTTATTTATTTATTTATTTATTTATTTATTTATTTATATTTTTTTTCCAGAAAGAACCTCTTAAGAGAGAATAAGGCTTTAAGGTCAGAGGTGGTTAGAATTTCAACTCCACAACTCCAACTGTAAGTTCCTGAGCAAGTGACAACTTCTGAGCCTCAGTTTCTTCTTTCTAAAAGGGGACAATGATACCCCATGACACCCTCTGATAGGGTTGTGCTATGGGTTAAAATGCATACATGAAGCATCTAGCACAGCACCTGGTACAAAGTAGTCACCTACTGAATATGAGTTCCCTTTCTTGTCCATAAGAATATAGGGTAAAATAACCTGGAAATACTGACTAATGACTTTCCTTGGTAAAAACTCAACTAGTTTATCTTTTAGAGGCACTCCAATCACTCTGTTTTGCATATGAATCTGGGATAGTATTTTTCTTCCATCTTAGCTAGGAGCCTGATTATCTTTCCAAAGATAACTGGGGACATGATCATTCTGAATATCAAGACAGAATTTGTGCCTGAAATGTCAGAGCCCTCACTGTTTTGGTTTTCTAGGTACAACAGGTTTCCATGATCCCAAGGGGAAATCTGATCTGCCTTTGGGGAAGGGCGGGGGGAGGAGACCCACTGGGGTGGGGGTGTGGATCGAGGGACAGAGGGGAAGTTCTAACCTGGAGGCACCAATCCTGAATCTGGTTGCTTAAGCCAACAGAATTTCAGCAGAAAAGCACCAACCATCATTGTCAAAAGTGCTGGGCCCTTTGAACTAAGGCTACACACCTCCCAGAAAAAGTAGGAAAAGTAGAGCTGGAGCACAGATAGTCCTAATGAGGTGGGCTGGTGGTCAAAACCTCATTTGCATTCGTTTTGCTCATTATTATGTGGTATTAGGGAAATTTTCTGCTGAGCAGAGTGACCTTGACATGTGATTTCCTGTGCTCTCTGGGTATTTGCAGAGCATTATAAGAAGTAATGATTCCCAAAGAGCCCATCTAATCTGACAATTTTCATCAGCCTCCAAAGGGAGATTTTATCTTTTGTCCATTTCTCCTGGGTTTTTTTTCTATTTTTTATTTTTTGTGTGTGTTACTATAAAAAAAGAGAGAGAGAGAACAAGATCTATAACCTTCAACAGTGTCCTTGCAAAAGTTAGAAGTGTGACATAAATGTGATCTTTCGCTCATCTTAACCACCAGTCAGCATTTCTCAGAAGGTGAATTAAATACTCACTGGCCCAACTCTCCTCTTTGTCTAAATCATGGTAATCTCCAGGTACCCCCTGTGAGTTTGGCCTAAGAACCAGAGGCACCAGACTATCAGAACCAAATGGCATGAACCTAGGCAGTAAGATCCTAACTACTCTAATGTCAGCCAATTTTGATCCACATTTGTGAACATGAGTTATGAGAGACATGGGGGGAAAACCCTGATTCTGGCTGTTTACAAACTTTGTGTGATGTGAGTGAAATCTACTCTCCAACTTTTATCCAAAAACATCTTTTGAAACCACTTTTCAAAAGAAAAGATACCTAAACAACTAAAAAAAAATTGAAATATGATTGAAATGTTTTACAGTAAAAATTAATCAAAACTGTAAAATTCACACAATCAATACTTAATTATTCATCATTTGCAATAGTAAGACTACAATAAGATGATGGTACGAGGGCAAAATACAAACTAGCACCCACCCCCCCCCTCCCAGGTGAGACATGTATGGTATTCCTTGGACACTCCTGGCTACCCAAAAACAAGAAAGGACAAAAAACAAATGGTTAAACTGATAAGAGTCTCCACCAGTTGACCAGAAAAAGGCAACCCCATCCATAGCCTCAAGTCCAAGAACTCCCTAGCTGTCTCAATGTTAATACCTTGCTAGAGGGAAAAACAACCTTAGCTTGACAACAGCTAGGCCTCCAGTAAGTCTTTAGCATGTGAAAGTCTCTTTGCAAATTCCCTCTTGACTTTATCTCCCCGGACATAAAACGGTCACCCCCCACACTTACAGTGCAGCTCTTCCTGCCATTGGGTCCTGTCCCCATGCTTTAATAAAATCACCTTTTTGCACCAAAGACGTCTTTAAGAATTCTTTCTTGATCGTCAGCTCCAGACCCCACAAATCCCCCATCACGCCAAAACTTCATCAGTATCCATTAGCATAGTCAATCACAATGGATTTAAGAAGGATTTAAATTAAAAAGCCATATAAATGAGAACAAAAAAATTGAGAATTCAATATAATTTTTAAATATCACATGACTTTATTTCAGATTTATCACAATCTTTCATTTTGACAGATTGTATTTTCTGGCTTCAAAATAAACTATTCTGTTTTCTAGCCCTTCAAAAGCTATTGCTATTCTTCCTCCTATTTGTCCCTACTTCTCTGTAATCATTCTTTAGCAATCTTGTGAATTCCTTTCCATTCTCTTATTAAAGCTCCAAGGAACTATTCCTGTCACACACACCCCCATACACACTTTGCCTCCATGTCAACAAGCTCTGTTATCTATCCCAGGGAGGAAAACATCAGCATCCACAATCCAAAACAATAGAAAATGCCAAACCATTGACTTTTAGAATATACTATATAGGTTTTGGGGGTAACTGAGACTTCCTAATAATAGTTTTGTTGTCAGTTTTATAGATAACACACCAAGTGACAGGAGGAGCCCACACATTTCACCATGAGCTGGTAAAAATTTGAGATGTTAAATTTGCTACAGTGGATGCATGTGAAGTTGATTTGGCAGGGGACAAATAAAATGCAGAAGTAGCCCCAGTGTCTTCCCCAAACCACTCCCCCACTCCCATGTAAGGAGGAAAGTTACCTTAATTTCCTGATCCATTCCTAGACCTTTATTGCACAGAACCAAGATAATGGGGGAGAAGGAAAATTAAAGTTTCCAAAAAGCTACACTGACCTATATAATGAAGAGCTGAACAAAGAAGGGAGAATGAAGAGATAAGCAACTTTATGCAGGTTCAGCTGGGTAAAGACCTGGGCAGTAGCTTATACTGGGAGAAAAGAAACTTTGGAGCAGCTACTGTGTTGGGGAGATACTTTGAAATGGAAAAAATAGGATTTTTAAGAAGCCCTGCATTTTCAGGAAAAACAAGAATGCTTCGATTTGTTTGTAATTATTATTTGCTGGTCTGTTATGCATTGAATTGGATTCCATGTTGGACTGAACCATGAGGCGATTATCCCCTTATCTGCATAATATCAAGTGTCAACAAAGATTCAAGTAACCAATTAACTGACAATCATTGATATAGATGTGTGTATGTGTTGTCCTTTTAACATCACTTGCTCTGCTCTCTCCCATTAAACATATTCTGCCTTTTGTAAAATAAGTATAGGAAAGTACAGTGCTCTACACAATGTGGAAAGATATACTCATTAAAGTTCACTGCTTGAGGCAGATATAGTATTGGGACCATTTAGCTATAATGCCCTCAATACAGAATGTACTGCATGCCCTGGTCCCTTCACAGAGACTCTGAGAGAGGCAAAGAAGCCCCAGCTGCCAACTCTGCAATCCCTAGGTGCACCAGTCTCAGATTAGTTTAACTATTATTAATTACTGGCACCTCACGACTCATTATCCCATACCAGTGCATCTTAATAGCATGGCTGAGAACCATACATATAAATCATTTGCTTTAGGCCACCAAAGACTCCATTTGAAAAACAGAAATTTCTGTAAAGACTGATTCCATTGGCCAAAGAAACAATCCCCAAAAAATAGGGCCAGACAGTGATAATCAAGCTCAGTGATATTCAAGTTCAGTGCAGACCTTTCCAAATTCCAAGACTAGTCTTGCACACCTCTTCAGCCTAAGGGGAATTTAAGGTCCAATACTGTCTTCTCTAAAATGTGACAGAAAGAGCATGAGACTCACAGAGAACTGGATTCAATGCAAGCTCTGTCATCATCTTAAGAGGCAACCCTGGGTGGGAGGTTGTACAAAGAAATAAACTTGGAAACTAGACAGACTGGGTTCAAATCCTAGCTCCCTTGATTACTCTTGTGACCTTGGGCAAAGCACTTCACCTTTTGTGCTTCATTTTCTTCATCCGTAAAAAAGGATCATAGTTACTTATCAGGGTTTGCTGTGAGAAATAAGACATATGTAGACAGTCAGTAAAGGTTAGTTGCTGCTACATGGCCTTGGGCAAGACACTTAACATACCTGGATCTCAGTTTCCTCATTTTTAGGTAATGGGGATGGATTATATAACTTCAAAGACTCTTGACAATAGGGAACTCTGAGAAGATAGATATCAAATCCTGACAGAGAATAATAGACATAAAGAGCAAATAACCAAGGAAAACTTGTCATGAGATGTTGGTTGATTCTTACCAGAATGGTCAAGGCAGAGGCAGTAGAGACCAAGCAGATTAGAAGGGTAATCATCATCCAGGCATCTACAGGAAGTAGACATTTCCTATAGTCAGCTAGACACATGGAGCAGATCTCACTCTCCTCACAAAGGCCATCCCCACAGACTGAACCAATGGAGAGAAGAAAGAGAATGCCAAACAAAAAATATTTTAAAACCTAAAGAAATAAATTCAATAAAAAACAATTTTTAAATGGAACAAAAAACAAACCGGTCTAAGGTGGGGTTCTGATGCTGGTTCCATCACTGGCTTGATTTCCAGTTTTGCTTTGGCTAACGAGCAAACTCAGCCAAACTTATTGTTAATTTTTAATAACTCTATGAAAGTTATATATTACCACCATAAGTCCATTTTCCCTTTCCTTTGGTCATTATACTTCATCTTATTTTCCATGGTCACGGCATTGGTTGTACTTTAGATTTTCCTATTTCATTGTACCTATTCTTATAATCCACTTGAAATTCTTTATGAAACCAGGCAGGGTATTAAATAAGTTGAAATCATTTTGCAAGTCACTCAATTACTTTATACATCATCTTTCTATGCATAAAATAAGAGTTTGGGACTCAATGTCCAGTATCTTTTAGCTCTAATCCTGTTAATTCTAATCTTTTCATTTCTAAAACTCAAAGTGCATATTAGGTTACCTTTATAGAGCTTTGACTTACTGTATATAAGTAGGACTGGGTTCTCCAACGTGTTTTAAGTTTTGTTTTGTTTTTTGATGTCTGATCTTATTTGTTACTCTTAGAAAAATCTCATTTTTTCACTAGATGCAGACTTGCAGGTACAAATTCTCAGAGAAGACAGCCTCCTTCTCTTGGCAATCTGTTCCTGGCATTTTTCTTTAGCATTTTCATTACTTGAGCAGAAATCAAGAGTAGTCAGATGTTTAACCAACTGAGCCACCCATGAACCCCTTCTTCTACTTTTATGCTAAGATTATTGTCAGTAGGAATAACAAATTTTAAATGACTCATTTTGAAGATTCCTTCCCATCCTACTAGGTGTTCCATTTGTATCCTAGAATTGGATTTATAATTCTAACTAACATTTGAATGAAGCTTAACATTTGTATGGAATTTATAACCTTGTCTAAAAGTTTGAAATTATCTCATTTTGATCTTCAGCAAACCTTTGTGATAAGTGAAGCAGGAATACATCTCCACTTAATAGGTGAGGGACAATAACAGATGAAATAAATATTATTCCTTTTTACAGATGAAGAAACAAAAATACAAAGAGATTAAGTGACTTGCTCAAAGTCACACAGCTAATGACTGGCACAGGGACTTAAAGTCAAATCCTCTGACCCTAACCCCTTGACCCTCTCCATCCTCGCATCCTCTACAAAAAGATCTTCCAGCTCATGCTGAAGACTTCCAGGTCCCATATCTCCTAGGACAGCCTCTTTGATGTGCTGTTGTGAAGATTTATTCACTCCCATCCTATGGAGTACCACAGAATTTGTCTTATTCCTCTTTGACATGACAGAGCTAACCTTTGAAACAACAATCCTGTACCCTTAAAACTTTATTTCTGAGCCAAACGTTAGAATCATTCCCTCAGGGCTACTTTATCCGTTGAACCAAAAGGTCCTGTGCCTGAGGCCCACAGCTTTCCAGGGGCCTGTAAAAAATAAAAACAAAATAACAAAAAAAATAAAAAATGAATTGGCTCCAAGCTACAGAAAAGCAAACTGAAATTAATAAGCATTTAATTAACTGCCTACAAAATGTAACATTATGTCAACTTTGTTGTTAAATTTATAATTCATAAAAAATTTCATTACATATGCAAATAAATTGTGGATTAGATTCTCTTGTTTTACAAGAATTTCTGAGTAGGCACAATGAGTGATAAGACATAGTCAATTGTAAATTTAATAAGTCATTCATAAGCAAATAATTTCAAAAGCAAAATTATAAAAATCCTTTCAATACTTTATGGAAATTTTTACATTTAATTGAGATGTGGGTACATTTTAATATGTTTGGCATAAGTGATGAAGTCTCTAGGAGGTTCTACGAAAAGCTTAAAAAGGTCCTGAGTCTTCCATTGCCAAAATTTCTCCATGTGGGTCAACAAGATACCTTTTAGTAAGGTTGCTCCCTGTGGCTTAACAGTTTATGTAGTTTCTTCTAGTTACTGGATTTGCCCACTGAGTTGAACCTTGCTGGTTTGGATGAAAATGAAGTTGCTGGGGAGTACTTGGGCTCTGTCACAACATTGCCAACGTGGCCTATAGCCAAAGATAGTATGTAACTAAAAATTCAAAAGGACCCCCACTGAAAGCTTTCTCTCTCTGCACCCCATCTCTTCCAGACAGGATGAGAAAGTGCTCTTAAAAAACTCAAACTCTGGCGAAGTAGGCAAGGCAGTCTGCATATTGCCATGGGCCTGGTTTAATTGCCTCAAGGAGCCTGAGGATACACTGGCAGGATCCTAAAAATATTGTAGGTTAAAAACCATCTTGCATCAGACAAAGAAGACTGCTGCTAATTCTGTTAAACTCCTTGTATTCAAGTGATACACTTGGCATCAAAAATGGCAATTCTTTAAAAGCTCAAAGGCTCTGTGAGTGCTGCCTTCACGGAGCCTAAGGTAAGACTATCTAGCATGAAGTCTTTACCCCCATGCCCTCAGAAGCCATCAAGGGGAAAAGCTGTGGGGATCAGCTTATGAATCCCAAGAGTTAGTAATAACAACAAACCTGCTTCCTGGAGGGCTCAGCCTGTGACTGTTGGCTTCAATCCCAAACCTTCTGGGAGTCCTGGGGAGCTAGAATTACTGAAGCAACATTTTGATGGTAACTGCTGAAACCATAGTCAATTCTAGAATTTGCTGCTCTGCTTGGGAAAGGAAAGTCTGAACCTTATTTGGATTCCTGGGGGACTCCCTGGGTCTTGTTGCCTGAGGCAGGAAATAAAGCAAATTCCTGAGAGGATTGGGGCAGGGATGAGCACATCAAGAAGTCATGAGTAAAAAGCTTCAACCCAAACATAGTCTATGTCCTCAGAATCTGGGTATCCTGGATGAGGATGAATTTGCCTCATGAAAGCCCCCTGTCCATCTACCACTTCAAGAGTCTGTCCAGGGTTGTCTCCTAGTCAATCTTAGTCCACTGCTCCATCTCTGTGCCTCCAACCTGAGTTTCCTCTCACCCAGGCCCTTCAGATTGGTAGTGAAATCAGATTGGTTCTTGACCCTGGCTTCCTCTAAAACCATCTGCAGATGTCCCCTGTCTGTATTCCCAAAGCCAGTCCGTAGAGCCACACCTCTGGTCGGCCAGGCAAAGACTGAATGCTCTAATATAGAGATCTCTAAAGGTTCTACATAGAGATTCAGCAAGGACACTCAAGGAAGGGGATAAGTTTGGTCATGGAGTGATCAACACTTTTAGTCATTCAATAGTAAACTTGACCCTTGAAACAACACAGGTTTGAACAGGTCCACTTACATGCAGATTTTTTTTTATACATACAGTACAGTATTGTTAGTGTATATTCTCCTTACAATTTTCTTTAAAAAAAAAATTTTTTTAACGTTTATTTATTTTTCAGACAGAGAGAGACACAGCATGAACAGGGGAGGGGCAGAGAGAGAGGGAAACACAGAATCGGAAGCAGGCTCCAGGCTCTGAGCCATCAGCCCAGAGCCCGACGCGGGGCTCGAACCCGCGGACTGCGAGATCGTGACCTGAGCCGAAGTTGGACGCTTAACCGACTGAGCCACTCAGGCGCCCCACCTTACAATTTTCTTAATAACTTTTTCTTCTCTAGCTTTCTTTACTATAAGCATATATATATAATGTGTATATATATATAAAACACATAATATATATAAAACACATTATATATAATTATATTATATATTATTTTTATATATAATTTATATATATAAATATATATCTAATTCTATATTTATATATATTTATATATTATTAAATATAATTTATTTCTATAAATTTATTATATTAAATATAATATATTTATAATTAAATATATATTTATATTTATATATTTATATATAATTATATATAATTTTTTATAATTATATATAATGTGTTTTATATATATTTTGTGTTTTATATATATACTATATATATATAATATGTGTTAAAATATGTGTTGATCAACTCTTCATGTTATGGGTAAGGCTTTCAGTCAATAGTAGGCTATTAGTAGTTAAGTTTTGGGCAAGTCAAAAGTTATACACAGGTTTTCAGCTGGGGGGAGGGTTGGCGCCCCTAACCCTCACATTGTTCAAGGGATCAACTGTACTTACTGAGTGCCGGTGCTGTGACAGAACTAGGCTAGGTACTTGGGGTACAGCAAAGAACAAGGCCTACCTGGGCCCTATCCTCACAGAACTCAGTCACCTTCTGACCTGCTGATATTCTGCTTCCTTACCCACTTTCGGCAGCACACTTTTAGGCTTGAGAGCAGCTTACATCTTTCCAATTCTGACATGGGCAAAAAAGAGAGCTATACCCTCACGGACCAACACCACTGAATACCAATAAAACAAGGAATGAATAGAAGCAAGTTTCATTCCAACCCTTCTACCTGATTCTCATTCCAGTTCATGCATTGTTGCCCTGGGATATCCATGATCTATGGGGACCTCTAGCATATATCCATCAGTAACTTCAAGTTGCTTCTCTTGTGCAAAGGAAGAAAATATGATAGACGATAAATACCCTATGGCTATTCGGTGTAGTACATGTTGAACCTGATTTTTCCACTTGAATACGTGGAGGTAATTTAGCTCATTGGAGTATATATGACAGCAGGAAAAATGTAACTCATGAAACCATATTTATTTTCCATTCATCTTATAACATCTCTCACCAGATTAATGTACTCAAAACCAAGAATCATAGTCCCCTGCAGGGCACATAATTGATTAGAAAGATACGTCCCTGAATTATAATGTTGATTCCTTAAAGGGTAAAACAAGGAGACAGACTACTCACTTTTTAACAGATCCCAAGATAAGGCTCCTCTCATCTGTGACCATGGATACTGGTTTCTCTGAATTCTGCAAAGCTTCTAATGTCTAACTTAAATCCCTCCAAATACCATTTAATCCTTACTCTCTTATGCTAACCTCAGTGATTTTAAATTTTGAAGATCAAATGGACATCATTTAGGTAATAAACCTTAATAACCAAGAGTTTGATTCAGCATTCTTAAATTCTAAAATTATTTTTAATTGTTTATTTCATGGTTTTTATATTTATTGCAATCAAATGTATCTCACTTTGTGGAATAAGCACATTCCACATGGCTCACTTTTAAAGTGCCTCTTTCCCCTGACATTCATATAAAACCAGTTCCAAGACAAAAGAAAATCACCTTTAATGATGCAGAGATCTTTTTTTAATCATACGTTTAAAGGAGAATTTTTTAGGAAATAATAATAATACACACATGAAGACTAAAGTTTCTTTTGTTTGACAGAATCACTTTGAGAGTTAAATGGAAAACAGCAATTATAGCTTAAGAACAGAACATCCTAGACTAAAAATTCATTCAGCTTTTATCAAATCTCCTTGCCATCATTTGACAAAAGAATAACAGGAAACTCTCCTTGGGTGCTCAGACCTTGTTTCCTAGCAATTGATAGAGGCTGCAGGCACTCAGGAATAAGCAATTGAGCTAAGACTGAGGAGAGTAGAGACTGAAATTCCAAATACACAGGAAGTGGATCCATACACAATTATTGAAAAGTGGACCACCCTCTTATTATCTGTTAGCCAATATCAAGTTAGGCTTTGGACATAATACAATAATTCCTTTAATCAACCAGAATCCACATATATCTATAAAGGTTGAGAAGGGGGGCAGAACAGGTAAGAACAAAATAACTGTCTAGTAAAAGGAGGCCAAAACATAATGTTGTGTGTCAGGTTGTAGAGTGTCCCAGAGTTCAGCACCTGACCCAAAGACACCAGTTATGGTATGTGTGTGTGTATGTGTGTGTGTGCATGTGGGCATGTATGTACATACACAAACATGCACACACAAATAACAAAGCAGTAACAACATCATGGCTTTGCTAGGGGTTGTTATAGACTAAATCAGAAGAAAAGATAAGGAAAAAGAATACAGATCTGAAGATTCAGCTTATTTGCAATTACATAAAAGCAAAGTAAATTCACCAAACTTTATGTTTATTTCTATGACAGTGGATGGTTTATCTTTGCACTTTTCTGTATTTTCCTAATTTCCATGGTGAGCATGCATCTTTGACTTCCATATATAATGAGGAAATGTTTTGTTTTTAAAAAGAAAGAAAAGATTTGAGATCAAGGAAAAGCATGCAAAGGGAAATTCTCCTGGGAAGACTAATAAAAGGAAGACTCAGTCAAGAAGGTAGAAATGAAGGTAGAAGAGAAAACATTAAAATCCACCTGAGAGGCTGCATGTAAAGTGAGGTCAGGGTTGGGCTTAAAGGCAGCTCTAGGAATGACACAAAGGAGAGACTGTAAAAGTGATGGACTACTTAGTAAGGTTCTATAGCTGTAATTTACCCCCTTGTGTACCCCCAAATTGCCTCACACTGTAATAAAATAGACTCTGGAGCTAAATTACCAAATGAATGTGCAACTCAAGACCCACTTTGGAAGGGGACATAGAGGAGTAGAAAGGAAAGAACAGCTGTTTCAAAAGGTGCCATCTAGAGGGGACATCCCTCAATGCCAATGGGGAACAGGCCATCATCTCAGGAGCAGACTGGTGGGTACGCAGAACAGTATCTCTTAACCCTCAGAGACGTAGCAGGAAACAATGGCATCCCAAAGGCAGACCCAGGTGAGAGGTATGAAAGACTATAGAGTGCTCAGTGTGAAAGGTGTCATCCAAGCCTTCTTTCCCATCATCCAGGATTTGACAACCTGACAGTGAATTTCTAAGGAATGTACATTAAGTACATGATAAGAGGGAAATAGTTCATGTATGTTGGTTCCCAACCTTTCTCTTCCTCTGATGCTTAAGAGAATTCTGTCTTGACCCTTCTCACCTCACCTTCCAGTCCTGCTTGGCTAAATAAGCTCTTTTCGGGGCACCTGGGTGGCTCAGTCAGTTAAGCGTCCAACTTCAGCTCGGGTCATGATCTCGCGGTCCGTGAGTTGAGCCCCGCATCGGGCTCTGTGCTGACAGCTCAGGGCCCAGAGCCTGTTTCAGATTCTGTCTGTTTCAGATTCTCTCTGACCCTCCCCCATTCATGCTCTGTCTTTGTCTGTCTCAAATATAAATAAACGTTAAAAAAAATTATAAATAAATAAATAAATAAGCTCTTTTGGACCTTGTAATGCAGAGGAATGGTGCTGGTGAGGATGCAGAAGGGCAAGAACTGGTGGGGTGGGTGCAGGGCTGTTGGTGGGAGGGTGAGGTAAAGGAGATAGGGGAGCTGCTTCAGAATAAGGGAAATGGATGGAAGAGAAAAGGAGATGTTAAAGATATATTACTATGGTCTCCTTATCTCCCCTTTCAGAGTTCAAGAAAGTCAAGAGAAGGGCTGAGACCTTTGGAAATTATTTTTAAATGATGGACTTTATTATTTTAACCACAATAGTGTTCTGAGACTGTCCCAGGAGAGTGCAGGCTTTAAAAAGATTACATGTTGATGAGGCACACCTCATTCCCATAGGGACCTTGGAGCTCAGGGGTGAAGCTAACTAGAGTCCAATAAAACCACAGCAAAAATTTACTTCCTAATGTTCTTGTTGTGTTGGCTAAAATAAGGGTCTATAGCCCTTACTGTTTCCCCCCCGGGTTTGTTGTTTTGTTTTTTTTTTTCCTAACAGAATTGTTCCTGAAGCTTCTAACTCTGTAAGCTGCTCAAATTCCTCTGACAGTACAGAAGGTATAAAAGCTCATCATGTTGGAAGTGACAGGGTAAAAAAAATGATAATATCTTCCATAAGCTTGAGTTGCACAGAAATGTCTACTCTGGGTATGTTTTAAAGGATGAACAACCAAATCTGAAATATTCGTTGTATCTAGAGCATGATGCTTGACAATTTCATACTTTGGTGCTCTCTAATGAAAGGAAGACTCCCTTTAATGAAATCAACTGTATTTAGCATAAGTAGAAATAATGGGCCATTCTGTGTACATCAAGATGGTGATACTAGTCTTATATGCACAGTCATAGGCATATACACAAGATGCACACTAGGACCTGCTGGAGGTCATGAGAACTTAATGGTAAACCCTGAGCCTTGGTAAATACTAAAGAACTAAATGGTAACAAATGACCTCTGTGACATGGTGCAGAAATATTCACTGCCATGGTACAATCTAGGACAAAGTTAGGAAGAATGGGTGTGTATGCTACCACCCCACCTCCAGTGACCAGGGCAGACATCATTAATTAATCGATACAGTCTTTCCTGCTGAACCAGACATGATCCCAGAAAACTTTTCATTGTAGCTCTCCAGGAGTCACTCTCAATGGATTGGAGCTGACGCATGAGATGAAATCTATTTGCCATTCCTAGTCTCTGGGATGGTTAGGGCCAAAATGTCAATGTGGGCATGAGTGTGCAAAGATCCCACCCCAGCGGCACACAAAGGTATTGGAGTTGACAGTGCAGAGATAAAGAGACAGCGGAACTGTCTTTATGCAAAGGGCAACAGGAGGCAGAAAAGGCTCCCCTGTTTATAATCCCCAAACCTCTCCTATTTCACCTCTTGGTTTTAGGTACTGAGGGCTACTATTTGAACAAAGTTATTTTCAGAAAAGAGCAATTTTTGAGTTGTTGTCTTTTATAAACAGCTTGGCTCAAATTAATTTTTCACATCAACAAATCAGACACCCAGAAAGACTGTGAAGGATTAGGGTTCAAGATGGATTAGGTGTGAATTGGCAAATGATTAGCAATTAGCTAAAGAAGGTGCAAAGGGGTAGGTACAAAACACTACTTCCCACCCACAGCTCTCAGGAGGTCAGCCCTATAGCCAGTAAACTGAGCATCAGATCCTCAAATAAGAAACAAAATCCCATAGTAAATAAGCAGGGGGAAACATTGGATTAGGGCTTTATCTTCAATAAATGAAATTAAAATTTAAGAAAATAAGTTTGTTTTATCTTACTTTTTAATTAGGTTCTAATTGGCACACTATATACTAAGTCTGAAGAACTCAAATATTTGAGTTTGAACAACTAAAATATTTATATTAGGAGACATAACTTTTCCAACAAAAAGAGTATAATAACATTATATAATTTCCTTCACTTCATGATCAACTTTTGTAGTAAGATTATAAAGAGGATAACTTCTCAGAATACTTAAGGACATATTAATTTACCAATATCAACACCAACCTTTGCTATTCATATCATTTGCTTTGAACATCTATAACCTCATACGTCATAACCCTTACTAGTTTTCTCTTCAGTTGTTAACTTATCTGACTTTCCCAAACTTCATTTGTATGTGATCTGAGCAATGTTCCAACATCATTTTCTTTAACCTCATGAAATCCTTAAATGTTGCAAAAGTGACAATTTCACTTCACAATCTATTTACATTGAGTTTGCATTTTCACCGTCAAAGTTTACAATATTCATCAGTAAAAATGACTGGGAAAATATGTTGTAAGGTGAGAAGAGTCAGGCTGGTATTAAGCAAGATAGATGCATGAGAGGGGACAAATTTGACAATATTTCATGTGATAATAAATGTTGCTTCCCCACGAAATCTTGTAATTGTTATGACTGCACTCCCGACCACCCAGCTATTCTGGATGTGTATGTAATTATGCCACCTTCCTCCCTGGGCCACAGATGATTGGATCAGAGATGGACATCTGACCCAACTAAACCAATCATCTCTTTCCTGGGAATCTGGGATTGAGACTCAGTTATATGTATAGAACAGTGATCTCTCAACTTTTTTTGATTGCATATCTCTAATAGTAAAAATATTTAACTACACTTTCCATAAATAATTTTTTATTTATAAATTACATTCACAATTATATTTATAAATTATATGAATTTAACATTTTAATCTTTCAAACATTTTATATGAGTTTAAATATTTTAATATTTTAAATTTATGATTAATTTTAAAATCTTTTCATTTAAAAAATTTTTTTTCATGTTTACTTATATTTGAGAGACAGACAGAGCATGAACAGGGGAGGGGCAGAGAGAGAGGGAGACACAGAATCCAAAGCAGGCTCCAGGCTCTGAGCTATTGTCAGCACTGAGCCTGATGTGGGGCTCAAACTCAAGAGCTGTGAGATCATGACCTGAGCCAAAGTCGTTCGCTTAACCGACTGAACCACCCAGGCGCCCCTTTTTGTTCTTTATTAAAAATTATTAATAAAATATTTAAAATTTTTGAATGATATTCATTTATTATTCATTGTTTTAAGAAACTTCAATTCTATGACACAAAAATTCATGTTGGATCCTATGTTCACATATAATACTTGGTTTTAATGGCTGCATAGCTGAAAACCTAACTCTTATGACAACAGATCCCAATGGATAAAAAGACACTTTCTACATTACGATTTTTCAGGGTGCCTGGGTGGCTCTTGGTTAAGCAACTGATTTCATGTCAGGTCATGATCTTGTGGTTTGTGGGTTCAAGCCCTGCGTTGGGCTCTGTGCTGACAGCTCAGAGCCTGGAGCCTGCTTCAGATTCTGTGTCTCCTTCCCTCTCTGCCCCTCCCCCGCCCACACTCTGTGTCTCTCTCCTTCAAAAATAAATTAAACATTAACATTTAATATAATTCAATTAACATTTAAAAAGAAGTGTTTGGCTTTCACTTTTAAAAAAAAATGTGATTTTTTTAATCCCAACCACCAATTATGCAAAGGCTTTTGTTGAAATTAGGCTCATAAATTCCCAGCATCTCTGATGTCAATTAGTTCTTACAAACTAATCAAACCCACTGACTTTCTCTTCTGGAAACTTTTATACCAGTTAGAAAATTTTGAAGTACAGAACTGTCAAGGTTTTTGTGGTTGAGACACATTGTTTTCAACAACAAAATCATATAATGATAGAAACATTTCCAAACACCCATTTTCAAGATGTTTCTCCATAGCAAGAGGTCTTTTGAAAAGCAGATATTTTCTCTCTCGTTGATAAAATATCACCTTTGCCTTGAAGAAGGAGAATAAACTTTTATTTTAAATAGCTGCTAGTGTCACAGAAAAGGCCGGTGAATTTAGAATCATTATTGAAAAATAAAAATGTGTTATACATCTTTAAAAAGGACCATTCTTTTGTCACAAGATGACCAGAAAACATCTTTTCTCATGGCCATGTACTTTCTTTTTACAAAGTTTGGGATGATTCTACTATTGAAGTCCTTGTTTGTATCAATTAACCACTTAAATGACCTCCTGGGGCACTTTGTACCCTTCTGGCTTCAATTCTTTCCTACACAAAATTGAATATGAATAGCAGAGAATGGATTTCACATGTGCAGCTAATACTCTAGTCTTACCTCAGAATTATTTTTCATTCTAATGAAAGCCACTGCTCCATTAGTGGTTACACATAGGTATAAAACATTATATTTTATTGAAGAATTCATTTCCCATGTGACTGTGGCTGACAGTTTCATGTCCTGTGCAGTGTGTTCAAACACAGATGCCTCATACCTTGGATGTTCAGTTTCACTGGGTTATTTTGCCAGCAGTAGACAGCATGTGTGAATATTTGTCCATCATCAGGAATCCAGAGGCCATATATCTAACCTTTCCCCTTCACCAAAAGAAAGAAGCTGTTTTATTAACAATAGATACAGGCAAGAAAGCATCAATTATAATGACAAGAAAGTACAAGAAAAAGTAAGTGAGAAAAAAGATGATCATTGGTGGGATTATTTAACCCCTTTCTCCTGATCACAGCTACTCTGCAGAAAATGCAGAGCATAATCACTTTGAAGAGCCCTGAATATGGGTTATTTTAGCTCCCTAGTCAGGATCTAATGCACCTGAATGAAATGCACTTTTTTTTTTTAAATCCCTTTTCTGAGTCCTTTGTTCTCAAGGAATATCACAGTAATGAGCTGGATACCCAAAGTACAGTTATTATTTCTAAATGCTCCAATGACTCGGCCTACATATGCCCTCAAAATATTTGAGTCACTGGAGGAAATTAAGAAAACCTACCAGAGGATTAGAAGGGATTTCCAAAGAAATCATATTTTCACCTCAAATCAAAAACTCTTAGTCTGCCTTGACTACAAGCCTTGGCTCTTATTCTCACCATATGTGCAATATTTTGGATGTTTCTCACTGATATAAAGAACTGAAATTTAATTTCAAAAGGCTGAATAGACATGACATTTACCAAATTAAAAGAAAGCACAATCTCCATCCATACACTCTTCATACAAATACCTTTCAGTCTTAAAATTTAACAAAGCTCCTCTGATCGCACATGGAATTTACACCTGAACCTAGTGTGACATCTCTAGTGGGTGGATCTTTCCTTGCCATTGGTAAGTGAGTGGAGTCTTTGGTAAAGTTTATCAATCTTATGTATGTATTTATTAGCAGTATTGCTTTCTGTTCCTTAGGGTAGGGTGCCTAGACATCTTTACTTCTCAAGCCTGTTTGGAGGTGAGAGTATTCGATTCAGCAGACATGTGCTGAGCTCCTGCTTTGTACAAAGACTCAGTCTCAGTTTTGTGAGGGTTTCAAAAATGAAGAGGTCCCTACCTATAAGAACTTCCTCAGGGAAGATGAGATACATTCATTTTTTTTTTTTTTAATGCTGGGAAAGTCAACAATATAAGAGTAACTAAGTGTTAAAAGGGCTCAGTTCCAAAATTCTAAACTATTAAATTGTAATAATTAATTAGCTGAATAATCCAGGCTAAAAGCTAAATCTTCTCTTCTCCTTAGATCAAAACTAAAGTTTCTATAGGTTTAAAGTACAGAAGTAAAATATATAAGGAGGCAGAAGAGACAAATGGGATAAGTATACTGAAGCATAACTGGGTTTTTAACCCCTGAATAAATATGATCTAACTCTGTGCTTGCCAGTGTAAAAAGGCACAAAGTAGAGAAGGGGCTGGATTTTTTAATGACAGGATCTCATGGATACCACTGAGTCTGAATCATCAGGATCTACTGTCTAGTTATGGATCAGTCAAATGCAGATACTGGACCCAAGATGAGTGAACTCTCAGTGACAAGGTAATACCAAATGGACTGGACCAGTTCCTAAACCCAGAAAGCTAATCCCTCATTCTTCATTCAAACCATGATTTATTCTGAAACAAATTTTAAGCTACTTAGAAATATGCAAACATGTTACAAGAGAAGATAAATCCAAAATAAAAACATAACGCAGGGGCACCTGGGTGGCTCAGTTGGTTAACCATCCAACTTTGGCTCAGGTCATGATCTCATGGTTTGTGAGTTTGAGCCCTGCATCGGGCTCTGTGCTAACAGCTCGGAGCCTGGAGCCTGCTTCAAATTCTGTGTCTCCTCCTCTCTCTGCCCCTCCCATGCTCATGCTCTCTCTCTCTGTCTCTCAATAATAAATAAACATTTAAAAAAATTTTTTAAACAAAACAAAACATAAGGCAAAGAGCAAATAAAACTAAGAAAGCAAGATGGCATTGGGAGTGAAGTCAGCCCACAGAGTAGATCAGGAGTCCCTGTGTTCTTTCTTGAGTAGCCTCTTCATTGCTGGAATAAAGAGGCAAACCCAGTTAGTTACATGATGCACTGCCACCATCCTGGTTATTAAGAAAATAAAGAAGCCAAACAATGATCAGAAGATTATCCAGAGAGTGCCTGGGTGGCTCAGTGGGTTAAGCGTCTAACTCCTGATTTCAGCTGAGGTCATGATCTCACAGTAGTGAGAGTGAACCCCGTGTTGGACTCTGTGCTGACAGTGGGAAGCCTGCTTGGGATTCTCTATCTCCATCTCTCTCTCTGCCCCTCCCCTGCTCTTGTGCTTTCTCTATCTCTCTCTCTCAAAATAAATAAATAAACATTTTTTCTTAAAGTGTGGAGTAATTAAATCATGCTTTCTTTATCAGTTTGCAAGATCCACTCTGAGAAAATCAAAGGTCAGTTACAAGATCAGTTTAGGGCCCAACAAAAAGGATCTGAGAGCTCATGGCACCACGTCATGAGCCTAGATTCAGAAACACAAAGTCATGACTCTACGAACTCCTTTGTAACATGATTAATGACATGATTCAGACTGTATAAGGTAAAACGAGTAATACCAGTGCTAATTCCACCCCAAGCATCACATTTCAGTGCTTTTTTTTTTTTTTTCAATGTTTTTTATTTATTTTTGGGACAGAGAGAGACAGAGCATGAAAGGGGGAGGGGCAGAGAGAGAGGGAGACACAGAATCGGAAACAGGCTCCAGGCTCTGAGCCATCAGCCCAGAGCCCGACGCGGGGCTCGAACTCACGGACCGCGAGATCGTGACCTGGCTGAAGTCGGAGGCTTAACCGACTGCGCCACCCAGGCGCCCCTCAGTGCTTTTTAAATTTGGTTTTGTTCATTTATGTTAGTTTATGTTTCAGATGAAAAGTTTCTAGAAAACAGGTTACAGGGCAGTTATAGGCTGAACTGTGACCCCCTAATTCATATGTTGAAATCCTAATCCCCAGCACCTCAGAATGTGAATGTATTTGGATATAGGACCTTTTAAAGATGTACTTAAGGAAAAATGAAGACATATGGGTGGGCCCTAATCCAAATATGACTGATGTTCTTATAAGAAGAGATTAGGACACGAACATGCATGGAGGAGTTTCATGTGAAAACACCAGAAAAAGATGGCCATCTGCAAGCCAAGGAGAGAGGTTTCAGAATAAAACTAACCTAGCTGACATGTTGATCTTGAACTTCTAGCTTCTAGAACTGTGAAGAAATAAATTTCTGTTGTTCAAGCCATCCAGTCTGTGGTATTTGTTATGACAGCCCTAGAAAATGAATACAAGAGCTATTTAAATTTCTCTGAATAGGGTCAAGTCTCAAGACTATATGTAAAATAGGTGCCTTTAGTGGGGCAGGCAGAAACGCAACAGATGGACAGGACTTTGGGGTTTTTTTCCCTTTTAGTTGTAGGTATGGCATTTAAAAATCAGGAATCGAATCGGGCATGGTCAGAGAGGACAACAGATTTATTATCTTTTATTTTACATATTAAGATTTCTCAATGTTCTCAGAAGTAAGTCTATGGTGGGAGGTGAGAGGCAGGAAGGACTTCTGGGCCACTTTGATACCAATGGGGGTTTAGGAGAGATTATGTTGAGAAATTACTTTGGAGAGAGATTTGGAAATGATCAACATCTACTACTGTCTCGTCTAAAAGCAGTGATTTTAAATAACACAGTCCATTGCTATACCTTGGTCTTAACAATGTTCAGGGAAAAATAAGGTTGTAATAATAGAATGCTCCATATGTATCTGTTTTTGCCCCTACCCACTATTGCAGGACTTCTTACCCTGCCGTTGGTCTCTTACCCCTCCTCTTTGTTTCAAGTGATTCCCAGGGAGAGATTCTTCCATGAACACAGGCTTCTCATGATCTCTATCACTGTCTATGTAATTGTCTATTATTTATAACATTTTAAAGACCTGTTTAGGGGCCCCTGGGTGGCTCAGGTCATGATCTCACAGCTTGTGAGTTTGAACCCTGTGTTGGGCTCTGAGCTGTCACAGCACAGCTGTGCTGACAGCTCAGAGCCTGGATCCTGCTTCAGATTCTGTGTCTCCCTCTCTCTGTGTCCCTCCTCTGCTCGCGCTCTGTCTCTCTGTCTCTCAAAAAATCAATAAACATTAAAAATGAAATTGAAAAAAAAGACCTGTTTATTATGTTTCATAAGTTTTAAGGTAGTTTGGATGTCTAAATTTTATATATATTTCATAATAAGAATAATATAATCACAATAAAAGAAAATTTGAAAAGAGATAAAAGAAAAAAAAAATCACCCATAGTTTCATCATTCTAAGGTAATTGCTAGCATTTGATTAATTTTCCTTTCAACTTTTTTACTCCATGCATAAGAACTTTTCACCAAAAGTTGTAATTTTAATATATACACAACCTTCTATACTCCTTAAAAAAATAAACTTAATATTGTATCATAAGCCTTTGTCAATGGTGCAACAGAATTTTCTTAAACATCATTTTAATGATATATAATATAGCATAGAGCTGACACAATAGTTTACTTATCAGTTTCCCAATTCCCAATTAGGTTATTTCAAATTCTTTAAAAATAAAGAACTATAAACAACATGGATGTCTTTGACAATGGATATGTTTGAACATATTTCTTTTCTTCCTATTTTGCATTTCTCCCTTGGAACACATTCCCATTGTCTGAATTACTGTGTGAAGGGGCAGGCTAATTTTTGTGCAGATGCTTAGAGAATACCCTACTGTTGGCGATAGGATCTGCTATAGAGAATTTGTATAGAGGCCACTATTCTCATTTTAACCTATGCAAAGATCCGCAGTGGCTTGGGAATATTACCATTGCCTTTTGGGGGAATCATCTATCTAGTTCATAGATAATACATTTTGCTTGATAAGTTTGCAGGATCAGTCTGGTGAAATTCAAGATAAAGATGGGATCAGAGTACGTCTAAGACTCACACGAAGGGTTGATAGAAGTCTACTTCATATCCTCATGGACACTTCGTGTATCAGTGAATGAGACAGTGAGCTCAGGAAAGCAGGCCTCAGAGAAGCAGCTCTGTTGCATTAGTCAGGGAGGAGACCGTGGGACTCAGTAACTGTGTCACTGGCTGTGGGTCTTGCTTGGGGCACAATATATCAAGTTTTCACCCACCTGGGCCTCGATTTCATGAACTGTGAGAGCATGACCTGAGTCAAAATCAAAAGTCAGATGCTTAACCAACTGAGCCACTCAAGTGTCCCCATGAACACTTCTAGATACTGTGTCCACGTTGCCTTCTCTGCTAGGAGCTCTTGGAAACAAAGACAAGACTACCCAGTGGATTTGGTCCGTACCTTCAAACAGCCCTTTAGGCTGTTTTAGAAATAATAGCAGAAGTGAAAAGGCTACCCTCACTACATACACACTTAAGTGTCTACTGGATTCACAGTTATCATAGATGAGACAAAATGATAAGAAAAATCGCCCAAACTTTCAATAAGTAGCAGGACTTGACAGCCTGACCACAAGTATATCTCCAGAAGAAATTTCCATTAGCCTTTACGCTTTTCCCCTTGAGAGAACAAGTTATAACACCTTCTTGGAAGTCTCATAGCCTTTCCTTTTTAAATACTAATCCTTTATTCTGACTGCAAAAGTTTTTCACTAATGATAGCTATCACATCTAAGCGAACATTTAAAATATGGACTTAAAAAAAAAAGATATTTTTGCCTGCAAACCACTCATTTTCAAAACCATCATCAGAAAGATGTCTGAATTGGTCACTGCTAGGAAGATCCACCTTAACAATCTCAAAGCAAGTTTTCTTCCCCTCCTGCCAATCCAGCAGCATGTCTCCCTTTCCAATCTCAAAAAACTAATTTTCAGAAATAAATTCATGTGTAAATCAAAGTATGCCTGTAGCTTGTCATTTCAACAAATAAAGTGACAAACATTTGTTAGATGCTTTCTATGTGCCTAGCCATGTTCTAAGTGCTCAGAGGCACAAAAGAACCACAAGGAATCTCTGGTTCCATTGAAAACTTATTCTGTCACATTGAAAATGCCTCAAAGTTTCCAAAGAGAAAAAAGAGACAGAACCTCTTCAGGAAACTTTTTTTCCATTGTGAGCCTTTGAACCTCATGTTAAATACTAAAGAAGAGTTTTTGAAATGTAGATTCTTTTTTTTTTTTTGCATTTATTTTTATTTTATTTTTTTAATATATGAAATTTATTGTCAAATTGGTTTCCGTACAACACCCAGTGCTCATCCCAAAAGATGCCCTCTTCAATGCCCATCACCTACCCTCCCTTCCCTCCCACCCCCATCAACCCTCAGTTTGTTCTCAGTTTTTAAGCGTCTCTTGTGCTTTGGCTCTCTCCCACTCTAACCGCCCCCCCTTTTTTTTTCCTTCCCCTCCCCCATGGGTTTCTGTTAAGTTTCTCAGGATCCACATAAGAGTGAAAACATATGGGATCTGTCTTTCTCTGTATGGCTTATTTCACTTAGCATAACACTCTCCAGTTCCATCCACGTTGCTACAAAGGGCCATATTTCATTCTTTCTCATTGCCACGTAGTACTCCATTGTGTATATAAACCACAATTTCTTTATCCATTCATCAGTTGATGGACATTTAGGCTGTTTCCACAATTTGGCTATTGTTGAGAGTGCTGCTATAAACATTGGGGTACAAGTGCCCCTATGCATCAGTACTCCTGTACCCCTTAGGTAAATTCCTAGCAGTGCTACTGCTGGGTCATAGGGTAGGTCTATTTTTCATTTTTTGAGGAACCTCCACACTGTTTTCCAGAGTGGCTACACCAATTTTCATTCCCACCAACAGTGCAAGAGGGTTCCCGTTTCTCCACATCCTCTCTAGCATCTATAGTCTCCTGATTTGTTCATTTTGGCCACTCTGACTGGTATGAGGTGATATCTGAGTGTGATTTTGATTTGTATTTCCCTGATGAGGAGCGATGTTGAGCATCTTTTCATGTGCCTGTTGGCCATCTGGATGTCTTCTTTAGAGAAGTGTCTATTCATGTTTTCTGCCCACTTCTTCACTGGATTATTTGTTTTTTGGGTGTGGAGTTTGGTGAGCTCTTTATAGATTTTGGATACTAGCCCTTTGTCCGATATGTCATGAAATGTAGATTCTTAAAGGGGAAAATAAAAGGTTGGCCTGAAGTTTGAAAGAGAGGTTGTCACAGCCACCATGAGGCATTCTTCAGGGAAAACAGTGCTTTCAGTGTTTATGAGTTATTCATTAGAGAGGCAGGGTCGAGCTGGCTGACACTGTGGGTGCTAAGGCAAAACTTTCATCCTGGCTG
This sequence comes from Panthera pardus, assembly GCF_024362965.1. NCBI lineage: Eukaryota > Metazoa > Chordata > Mammalia > Carnivora > Felidae > Panthera > Panthera pardus. The sequence goes on from NW_026526766.1 coordinate 54,917,646, forward strand.
CAAGGTAAGAGCTATAAAGCCAGGTAAGGGCTGCCATGCATTTCTGGAGGGCAATTCTAAATCTCAAAAATGTAGAGAAACAGACAGGGAATAGGAGACATCAGAGACAGAGAAGGCTTTGCTGTTTTGTCCACAAAAGGAAATGGCATGTGCCAGGGGCAGAGCTGCTCAAGGCTTCATTAGGCAAAGAGGAGACCACATTTTGAGAAGACAGTCACAGGGATCAGAGCAGCTGCCATAATTTTTTTAATGTTTATTTCTTTTGAGAGAGAGAGAGAGAGAGGAGCAGAGAGAGAGGGGGACAGAGGATCTGTGCTGACAGCAGAGAGCCTGACAAGGGGCTTGAACTCATGAAATGTAAGATCATGACCCGAGCAGAAGTATGACACTTAACTAACTGGCAGCCACCCAGGCACCCCGCAGCTACCATAATTTTTAAAACTGAAAGGCTAGAATGGTAGAGCCTCAAGACTCTGCCTCAAATAAAATAAAATATTCAGAGTTAGTTTGAGACCCAAGTTTATTAAGCAGATGAGGCTGAAAGATACGTGATTAATTGAAATATGTTATAGGCACCCCTCACTTTGCACTGTTCCAACATGTACAAATTGCATTTACCATGCTTTAGTTAAACCATTCAACAAAACAGTTGAACACCATTCAACAAAACAGTTCAAATTTTAGTTAACACCGTATATTAATTGTGAGTAATCACATAAAGTGCAAACTTTGCTACTAACCTTCAGCCCACAAATCACTACATAACAGATGGGTATCATGATCAGTGACCGGTGACATCACTTCTTTCCAGGTCTGTCAGTGACCACTACACCTTTGTTATTCATTTCTTGCACAGACAGTAAAGAATACAGTTGTGGTGCCTCCTTATCTCCCTGTGATAAATTCACACAGTATTTTATAACAAGGATTAAAGTGCAACAAAGAGACAAAAAGTGATAATGCTAGAAGTGAAGGTTGGATGCAATTAGATCTGAAAAAATGGCAACAGAGAAGCAAAGATAAGATGAGATCTAGGCTTTCATGAAGCTATGATATAAACTATGTTGACAAAATTCAATGAATATAAAAAACAGCGTACAGTTCCTCCAACACATTTCAGTTTAAATGGTGGTAGAAGCAGAAAGCCAATCACGGTTGAAATGGAGCATGTCTACTTTGGCTTGCAGGCTGCAATCAAAGATAATCCAGATCGGTTCGGATCACATTCAAGCCAAAGTGTTAAAGTTAGCTGCCAGATTGAAAGAAAAATGTAATTACAGGGAGACTGAAAAAGAACCTTTTACTGCCAGTAAAGGTTGTTGTCATTGTTTCAGATGTTGGCATAAATTGATTAATGTTAAACTATCTGATGAAGCGGCTAGTACAGATAAGGATGCTGCTGTGAAATCTGGACCCAGATTGCAAGGATTAGTTAAGGCAGGTAGTTAAGATGCTCTCACATATGAAAGTGGCTGTGACAAAAGCATGAGGAGGTACCAGAGGAAGTGACATCAGCAAAAGACACCCTCAAGTTAAGGGAACTCTCAAAGATATTTCACAACATTGAAAACAAAAAGAATAAAATATTGAAAGCTGATTCAAACTTGGAAAGGATTATGACCATTTGCAGGCGTAATATACTGATACATGCTACAACATGAATATACCTTGAAACATTATGCTAAGTGAAAGAAGCCAGTCACAGAAGACTACATACTTTATGATTCCATTAATATGAAATGTCTAGAATAAACAAATCTATAGATACAAAAAGTAGGGGCACCTGGGTGACTCAATCAGTTGAATGCCCCACTTCAGCTCAGGTCAGCTCAGTCAGGGGTGGTGAGTTGGAGCCCACATCAGACTCTCTGCTGTGAGGTGGGAGCCCTTTTCAGCTTCAGATTCTCTGTCCCCTCCCCCCTTTCTCTGTTCCCCTCCCCCCTCTCTCGGCTCCCCCCCACCTCCCCTCCAGTGTACGTGCACTCTTTCTCTCAAAAATAAGTAAACATTTAAAGGGCCAAGTTCCAAAGAAAAGGAACCCTTAATAAAGTGAGTCTAGTATTCTGTTTATCTCTTTCCCCCTCAAGCAAATGATGATTCTTAGCATGGTAGGGGTTATAGTGGGTCGGGGAGTGGGAATGCTGAGAAGTCAGGCCAAGAACACATACTACAGGCAGAGAAGCCAGTACTCATGGAGATAGAGAGGAAACACAGGAGTCAGGGCCTGCAGAAGAAATCAGGCCTTAAATAGCCAAGACCCTTAAGTGGGGAGGCCTAGGAAAGAAAGCCTCAAATTCAGGAATTTCTCTTCAAGACTAATAAAACTGAAGATACTTTATATTTAGCAAGACTAATCAAGAAAAATGAGAAAAGGCACAGATTACCAATAACAAAAATTAAAATGGAGACCTCACCACAGAAGCTGCAGACCTCAAAGAGATACCAATGGAATATTAGAACAACTCTGTGCCATAAATTGGAAAGTTTAGATGAAATGGACGAATCCCTAAAAAAATAAGACTGACTACAACTGATGCAGGAAGAAACATAAAATCCAAATAAAGCTGTAGCTATTAAAGACACTAAATCAATCATTTAAAAATCTTTCCACAGAAAAATCTCCAGATACAGCTGGCTTCACTGATGAATTCTTCCATTTAAGGAAAAACAAACACCAGTACTAAGAAAACCTATCTCAGAGAAAACAATCTATAAATAAGAGAATGTATCAAATTTACCAGTAAACAAGGTCAATACACAACAAAAATAAAATACCAAAATAAACTATTAGAAAATGAGAGTTGAAAAAGGATACAGTAGGAATTCCCACCTCTCCCTTCCCTAGTAGAGCTCAGACTTTATTTACTTATTTATACATACATAATAATCTGATGCTGAATTTAACACTTCGAAGGAAGTCATAAGAGAAATCTGTACGTAAATGGTTGGACTTTAGTTTATCCAACAAACACGAATATATGCATGTTTTCCATTTACAGAGGCCTTCAGAACTACTCTCCAGGCCTTCAACTGCAAGGAAACACATCTCAGGTGCTACAATAGTTCCAGATATGTCTGCCTGAGCTCTAGGGGAGGAAAAAGGAAGTTAAATCATACAGCTAATACGATTCACAGGCTCATCCTCACTTTATTTTCAAGGGGAACCCTTGTTTTAAAGGGGCACTGATTCTGTAAGGAGACCTTTGTGAGGCCCAGGTGGACAACTCCCCAAAAATGTAGATGAAAGAGTAAAGGCCAGAGGCCAAGAAGCCAGGCTGGTAAGCCTCTGAATTTGGTGGAAAGCCTGTTTTAAAAACGGTTAACATTTTCCTCCCACCACTGCGTCAATGACTGGAAAAATGATTATTGACAAAAATAACAAAAGGTTATTAATGCCATTAATATATAAGGAATATACAAATATCATTTCAAGACCTCTAAGACCCAAAATACAAATGGACATCAATCCTTAACAAAATTTACTGAAAAAAAAATATTAACACACATGTCCAATAACCATCTCAAAAGTGTTTCCCTGGGGTAGAAATCAAAATTAAATTAAAATGAGTTACCTACCTATGTGGAATTTAAGATACAAAACAGATGAACATAAGGGAAAGGAAGCAAAAATAAGATAAAAACAGAGAGGGAGACAAACCATAAGAGACTCCTAAATACAGAGAACAAACTGAGGGGTGCTGGTGGGATGTTGGCAGGGGGAAGGGCTAATGGGAAGACTGGCATTAGCAAGGACACTGGTTGGGATGAGCACTGGGTGTTATATGTAAGTGATGAATCACTAAATTCTATTCCTAAAAAAAAAAAAATACTTTTCAAGTAAATCAAAAATTTGTAAAGTACATTACCCAAACTATTTACAATTCCATGTAGTGTAGGTTAGGGGAAAATCATGTGCATTTCTCTATTTCTTCTGTACATCTATACAAACTTGGAACTGAATAGCACAAGCCTACTCCTTATGTGCCTCTCTCATGATGTAAGAGCAATAATGACAAATTTCTCTTCCACGAATATAGAATTTCCATGGAATGTTCCAACAGTTGGGCTGCCTCACAGTGTAAGTCACAGGACTCATTTTTATCAAACCTGACTGTAGCAAATCTCTGGTAGATTTAGCTGGTATATCATATTATTTAAAATGTATAGCATGTATTTATACATATACATATATTCCATGTCAGCCCCTGATTTGTCATCTTTTTACCACTTTAGTTTTGCAGTATAAGGATGTTGGTAACATTTCACATTTTCATCTTCATGTAAATCAAGTTTCTCTGGTATTATGTGAACCAATGTATTTACCACTTTTGTGTTTGTCTGTTACAAATATTTCATAAAATAGAATATAAATTATAAATATAAATATAAATTATAAATATAAATATATAAATAAATAAATTGGGATGCCTGGATGGCTCAGTCCGTTAAATGTCCAGCTTCAGCTCATATCATGATCTCACAGTTAGTGAGTTCAAGCCCTGCATTGTGGTCTGTGCTGACAGCTCATAGCCTGGAGCCTGCTTCAGATTCTGTGTCTCCCTCTCTCTGCCACTCCCCTGCTCGTGCTCTCTCTAAGAATAAATAAACATTAAAAAAAATTTAAATTAAATTAAATGAATAAATAAGTAAAACGAGTTACCTGTTTTGCCAAACATATTAGTAGAGATTTTTTTTAACAATGTCTTTTAAATTTTTTTAAATAAGAGGAGCACTGTCATGTCTACTGGTGGGTGGACTGATGTAGCTTCAAAATCTGTAGAAACTTAACACAAAAGAGAAAATTCTATAATAAGGCTAATTCTAATCTAAATGCTATAAAGAAATAAATGCTGTGGGGATGGGTGGTTAATATGTCCTAGCCAACCTCATGTCTAAATAAGTTAAAATACCTGTTTCTTGAAATAAGTACTGCCCTCCCGATAGCAAATACTATCTTCCTTATGTTGTTGACCTACCTGGCTTTTCTATCATGATTCAGGGATGACCTTAAGAGAGAGCTAAATCTGGCAAACTGCAGTTAATCCTTGAATAACACAGGTTTAAACTGCATGGGTCCAGAACTACTGGGACCTTATGAAGATAAAAAGCTTCTGCACAGCAAAGGAAACAACCGACAAAACTAAAAGGCAACCAACGGAATGGGAAAAGATATTTGCAAATGACATATCAGGCAAAGGGCTAGTATCCAAAATCTATAAAGAGCTCACCAAACTCCACACCCAAAAAACAAATAACCCAGTGAAGAAATGGGCAGAAAACATGAATAGACACTTCTCTAAAGAAGACATCCGGATGGCCAACAGGCACATGAAAAGATGCTCAACGTCACTCCTCATCAGGGAAATACAAATCAAAACCACACTCAGATATCACCTCATGCCAGTCAGAGTGGCCAAAATGAACAAATCAGGAGACTATAGATGCTAGAGAGGATGTGGAGAAACGGGAACCCTCTTGCACTGTTGGTGGGAATGAAAATTGGTGTAGCCACTCTGGAAAACAGTGTGGAGGTTCCTCAAAAAATGAAAAATAGACCTACCCTATGACCCAGCAGTAGCACTGCTAGGAATTTACCTAAGGGGTACAGGAGTACTGATGCATAGGGGCACTTGTACCCCAATGTTTATAGCAGCACTCTCAACAATAGCCAAATTGTGGAAACAGCCTAAATGTCCATCAACTGATGAATGGATAAAGAAATTGTGGTTTATATACACAATGGAGTACTACGTGGCAATGAGAAAGAATGAAATATGGCCCTTTGTAGCAACGTGGATGGAACTGGAGAGTGTTATGCTAAGTGAAATAAGCCATACAGAGAAAGACAGATCCCATATGTTTTCACTCTTATGTGGATCCTGAGAAACTTAACAGAAACCCATGGGGGAGGGGAAGGAAAAAAAAAAGGGGGGGCGGTTAGAGTGGGAGAGAGCCAAAGCACAAGAGACTCTTAAAAACTGAGAACAAACTGAGGGTTGATGGGAGGTGGGAGGGAGGGGAAGGTGGGTGATGGGCATTGAAGAGGGCACCTTTTGGGATGAGCACTGGGTGTTGTATGGAAACCAATTTGACAATAAATTTCATATGTTGAAAAGAATAAAAAATAAAAAAAATAAACTGCATGGGTCCACTTATTTATGGATTTTTTTTCAGTAAACACCATACAGTACTGTAAATGTATTTTCCTTATGGTTTTCTTTACAATTTCTTTTCTCTAGCTTATTTTTATTGTAAGAATACAGTATATAATATATATAACATATAAAATATGTGTTAATAGACTGTTCATGTTGTCATTAAGGCTTATAATCAACAGTAGGCTATTAGCAAAGTTTGGGGGGAGTCAAAATTTATATGCAGATTTTTCGGCTGCACAGAAGATTGGTGCCATTGTTCAAGAGTCAACTGTATATTAAAGAAGAGTTTTGGCAGAACATATTTCAGCATTTAGTCTGACAACATGGTCCCAAGATGCCCCTCCAACACACACACACACACACACACACACACACACACACGTATACACATATACACATACTTCCTAAAACTCTTTCCTTTATTTTCAAAACTTTTCAAAACATACTTCCTGTGAATCCTCCAACTTCTTTTCAACTACTTTCTCTCTCTGCCAAATAGTTTTCCTCTGTCTGTCCTTTAAATACACCAAAAGGTTTGCATGCTTGGCTTTTTTCTATTTAAGGTTTGTATCTTCTTGATAAGTAGGCTCAGATTCTACTTTTGCTTTAAGAACTATCTCTACACTAACAACTTCCAAATCCATATCTCCAAAACTGCATGAGCTTTCTTCACCAATACTAGATCAGTACTTCTCGTATTAACTTCAAATATAACATCTAAAATGCAATTTTTGGGGTGCCTGGGTGGCTCAGTCAGTTAAGTGTCCGACTTCAGCTCAGGTCATGGTCTCGCAGTCCGTGAGTTCGAGCCCCGCATTGGGCTCTGTGCTGACAGCTCAGAGCCTGGAGCTTGTTTCCGATTCTGTGTCTCCCTCTCTCTCTGACCCTCCCCCGTTCACGCTCTGTCTCTGTCTCAAAAATAAATAAACGTTAAAAAAAATTTTTTTTAAATAAAATGCAATTTTCCTTTCTGACTCCATCTCACCTACTTTTCCCATATTTATTCACCCATTCATTCAACACATAGTTACCAAGTGCCAGCCATTATTGATGACACATTCTTCCAAGGTAGACACTTGGGAACCAACATTCATTCTTCTCAGCCCTTCTTCTGCTCAGGTCAACTGTGAATCGTAACTCAGAGAGGTCTCTTAGATTCAGCCCATTTCTTCATCCCTACTAACATTTTAGCCCCAGTCATCATAATCTCTCACCAGGATGCCGGCTGCTGCAACTTCCTATACATTTTTCCCTGCCAGTGAAGTCAGTCTGTTTTCCACACAGTTGGCAGAATTATCTTCCTAAAAATAAATCAGGTCATGTCACTCCCTTTTCTGAAAAGCTTTCACAGCACATAGTGGTGGTAGGGTCTTTGAACCAACTGCATTGGAATCAGCTGGGGAGCTCATTAAGCTGTCACTTCCTGAGCCCCAGACGTACTGCATCCATCTCCTTAGAGAGAAGGCCTAGGAATCCCCATTTTTAACAAGTTCCCAGGTGATTCTTGTTTCTACTAAAGGTAGAGGAGACCTACTGGCCTGCAGGAGAGAACCCAAACTCCTTAGGCAGAAATACAAGGTACTTCACCCTCTGGGCCCAAATGGTCTCAGTTCCCTCCACTCAATACCGTGCATCCTACACATCTCTCCTATCTAGACACCTCAGGCCCTCCCATACCTCCACACCATTCTCTATACACAACTCCTCTGCCTCCTTCTTCACCTAGCAAAACCCTGGTCAACCTTCTTCAGTGAATCCTTCCCTAACCACCAACTCTTTCTCCATTAGTATTGTCTCTTCCTCCTTTGTTCTTCTTTCTTCATACCTTCATTGTGGCCAGGCACTAGCCCCACTGAAACATAATTTACCTGTTCATGTGGTGGCCTCCCAAATAGACTGTGACCTAATAGTATTATCCGGCAAGTTAAAAAATCTTTATAAATGTTTAATGGGTTAATTAATTACTTGATTCACTGGGTCAACCAATTTATTTATCTAGTATTCATTTTGGGTCTATAAGAAAAAGCTAAAATTCTTGTACAATAAGGAAAAACAACCATTGCCATGCAAGCCAGGCCTGCCTCTGGAATTTACAGGTTCTAACCTTATAACAAGTTAGATCATCAAGAAACTCCCTGTTTTAGCTGCACACACTCCTCATAGAATTATAATTTCATGTAATGCTCTATTGTAATGATTAATTTTATGTGTCAACTTACCTGGGCCATGGGGTACCCAGACCTTTGGACAAACATCATTTTCGGTATATCTTAGTGTTTCTGGATGAGATTAACATTTGAATTAGAAGACTGAGTAAAGTAGATCGCCCTCCTTGGGGTGGGTGGGTCTCACTCAATCTACTGAAGAACAGAGTAGAACAAGAAGACTGAATAAGAGGAAACTCCTCTTTATACCATCAGCTTCCCTGATTCTCAGGCCTTTAGACTCAGACTGGAACTACATACATATTGGCTCTCCTGGGTCTCCAGCTTGCCAAATTGCAGATTTTGGGACCCCTCAGCCTCCATAATCACTTGACCCAATTCCTTGTAATAAATCTTATTTGTTTATTTCTTTAAATACACATCCTATTCTGTTTCTCTGGAGAACCATGGCCAATATAGTCACGAACTGGCCATTTGAAAACTATTTCTATATCAATCCCCATTGAAAACCTTGTCTATTAATTTAAGTGCTCCATTGAAATAGTAATAGATACAACTTGAGTGTGCTGCTGATGCCCAAATGTATATCACATCCCTGAGTTCCATACTTACGGATTCAAGTGTTCACTTTACATCTCAACTGAATTATCTCATAAGTAACTCAATTTGACCATGTCCAAAATAAAACTCCTGATCTTGCTCTCCAAACCAGCTTATGCCCAGTCTTTGCTATCTTAAAAGATGGATCATCACTCATCCATTTGTTCAAACCAAAAACCTAGAACAATCTCAATTCTCTTGTTCTCTTCATGCAGCTAATCAGCAAGTCATATTGATTCTGCTTCAGTCCAAACACTTAATCCCACCTCCACCAACTTCATCCTGGACCAAGTCAGCATTTTCTGTCACTCAGACTTTTGCAATAGTCCCAATAGGGACTCCAGTAGAAGACCCAATTGTTCTCCCTGCTTCCACTTTTGCCTCCTGCTGGCTGTTTTCCGTATAATAGCTAGTGGGAATCAGAATTAGACACTACAAAAGATAACAAAACTTTGCCTCTTCAAAATTTCCAAAAGCTCCCCAATCACACTTGGGGAAAACAATCCAAATCTCTACAAAGCCAAACATGGCTACCTTCTCTAGCTTCATCTCCTACCAGTCCCCTGCCACTCACACAACTGCTATATCCCTCTCCAAGTTTCCTCCAGTCTTACTGGTTGATTCTCAAATATATGAAGTTTTTTCCTATCCCTGGTCCTTGGAACTTGCTGTTTCCTTACCTGAAATGCTCTTTGCATGGCTCTTCTTATCATTCATGGTAAGTGCTCATATGTCACCTCCCCAGAGAGACCTTCCCCCTGCCTCCCCAGCACTCTCTATCCCATTAATCCACTTTGCCTTCAGAGCACTCATCACTATCTAATGAGTTCTTGACTCTCTCTCTTCACCAAAAACCTCATGAAGAGAGAGAATTTGTTTTTCTTATACACTTCATATCCATGGTCTGGAACACAGCACTTGCACAATAAGTAACTGAATGGGCAGATTCTTCTAGTATGTAATACCTAAAAAAATTCAATGTTTGCAAACTGATATGTATCCTATGATGAGACATGGAAATTATATAATTCATCATGTTTCTCTTTTTTCTTAACTTCTAGGAAGCCCAATTCCAAATTTTGTATTTAACAAAATTTTAATTAAGTAAAAAATTTTAATTTAAGTAAGAAAGCAAGAGTTATCTACATAAAAAAGAGAAATTGATTTGGTGAGCTGGACACGGAGGACCCACAGGCAGAGCTAAGCTTGACATAAAACTTAGTGGAGAGAAAATCTAGAAGGGATGAAATGTTGTCCAAGAAAATTCTCCTGGAAAAACTGGTAGAGAGAAAGTGACTCAAGAAGAAAATAATTTTAGGATGTCTGAGGAGGGCCTAGAAGAAAGGTTAAGGTATGGATTTAAATCTTGCTGGAGAAATAATGAAGAACCCTTGGCAAGGTGGATGGGATTGAGGGGAGGTGGGATAAACTTGGGATTAAAGGGATGGGTGCAATAGATGACTTTGTCATTAACAATGACTGAGGACTGGAGGTGGGGATGCTAAAGACATCCCTTCCATCTGCCTGTGGGCCCCAGACCGAGGGGAGAGACACAAGACAGGGGAAAAGACAGGGAGAGCTAAGTTCTGATAGAAACCTGGCAGGACTGCCCTTCTCTGTTAGTTCCTGACACTCAGCCTAATGTCCAGCAGACATGTTAAAGACCAGCACTAACTGTGAAGGCCAGGGGCAGGAGTAGATGCTGGCATGGTGGATATAGCGGTTGTCCCCAGGGGCATCTTTCCAGCTGGCTGGGTACTTCACAAAACTCTTTGGCAGTGGCTACAGTACTAGACAAGTGCAAGGTTTTGGATTTCTGTAGGTATTTCCCCATCCCCACATGCCCCTTGATTCCACAATTTGCCTCCCTCACACCAAGAGAGGGCCTTGAGATCCTCCTTATTAAACAAAATGGACAAGCACAATCGAAGGAACACAGTAGACATCCCACATCCACAGCCTGTTTCAGCACCCAGAGCCTTCTAATGGACACTTTACTCAGACATTACTGTCTATACAGGAGCCCAGAAATAGCAAGGACAAAATGTGAAGTTTCCCCTGAAAATTCTGCCAAATGACTGCATGTTAGTCAGAGTGACTCATATAATATGTTAGGGTCTTTGTAGGGGTTTTTTATGCTGAGTACAGTTTTCCATCACTGAGACATTTACCTATTCTAGAGCAGGGAATAGATAGATGGTAGAGCCAGTTTTTCAACATGCAGGGGAGAGCACTTTTGCTCAAATGACTTTTGCCTTATTTGGGGCCAGACCTAGAACCACTGACATGTCATTTAAAACCCCTCATAAGCATTCTTTAAGAGACACATTATTAACCCTACCAAGAAATCAGGCTACACTGATGCAAGACCTAAGAGGTCATTCATAAATCTAATTGGTATAGGCAAACCAAATGGAATACATTCATGGTAAATCTTGGAAAAAATGGTCCACTAACAGCTTCCATTACCTTCCATATGGCACGGCCATATGCATGGATGGAGGATCCCCTCCATCCTCAACGCACGTGCTCATTCTATACTTACCACACATACATACATTACATTTCATACTTACTATCTTCCAAGCACCATGTTTACAGCACCATCTCAAAAAAGCCTCCCAACAACCCTGTGAGGCAAATACCACTATTACCCCATTTCACAGATGAGGTAACTCAGCAAGGTTAAGCCCTCACCTGGTTGGTAGAGCCAGCATTCAGATCCAAGTGTTCGGACTCAGGAGTTCCCATTCTCAGTCTCTAGGCTATGCTGTCTCCCATCGGATGGCATAGGGCCATTAGTAGAAATGCCAACATGCAACTGCCTCTGAAGAGAAAGAAATGTTCCAACTGACCAGGATGGATTATGCGTCAGAGGCAGAGGAGATGGGTCATCTTGAAGCTCTGAGTATACTAACTCTGTATACAAGTGGTTTTGTTTGCTAAATTAAATCATATTGTCAGCTAAACTTACAGTAATGCAGCAATCACTTTCACTTTCTTCTAGTTTATAATATTTGAAGTTTCCTCCTAAAAAACAACCACTTAAGCTTAAGAAAACACCTTCTAAATGATTTCTGAAGAGATGAAACAATTGTAAAGACTTTGCTAACTGATCCCAATGCAGAGAGACTCTTAAACCAAAAACACTTTTTAATAATTTTTTATTTATTTTTGAGAGAGAGAGAGCCCATGAGCAGGGAAGGGAGGGGGCAGAGAGAGAGGAAGACAGAGAATTCAAAGCAGGGACCATGCTGTCAGCACAAAGCCTGATGTGGAACTCAAACCCACAAACTGTGAGATCATGACTTGAGCCGAAGTTGGATACTCAACCAATTGAGCCACCCAGGTGCCCCTTAAACCAAAAAGCTTAAGCTCTGGGTCTCAAACCCCTGCAGAACACCACACACAGACACACACAGACATGCACACATACACACCCCACATATTCATCACACAAACATAAAACGCACATACTACACAAACAACACACACCACAAGCAAACACACCACACACATACCACACACTCCACTCACACACCACAGCACACATTTATTCGTCACAAAAAATATACCATAAATAGCACAATACACCAAACACATGTACATAACACATATATGCCCAACACACAAACCACACACCCATCATATATACACACATATACCACACACACAACACACACTCAGCATGTACACACGGCACACATACACGCTAACAGTAGAGTTGCACCTGCTGCCTATGCTTGTGATACTTAATTGTGGTGTGATATTTATGATGGAATTCATTTTCAATTTGAAGAGTACAGCTCCATAGGGGCAATTGTTTAAACTTGAGAATAAATTAAATGACAATTTTAGTTAATTTTTATAGTCAAAAATGCAGTTTATATTAAAAAAAAAAGTATGAGGCTTCAAAAATCATACTCTTAAGCCTACTGAATCACTGTAATTTTAAAATCTTGAATCTGCTATTAGTGGGGGGAAGGAAATCTATTTTGCAATCTGGCACATTCTTATGATGAGTTTCTTACTGTGACTCATGCCATAGATGCCTTGTGCAAATGTATAAGAAAATAACCAGACTGGTATGTGAGGAGAATTTCAATGATGAGAGAAAAGCTGTTTGGGTGCATCAAACCCTTCCCAGCCTTCCCAGCCTTCCCAGCCTTGGGGCTACTAAGGCTGCACACATCATGCCAAAAAAAAAAAAAAAAGTATTCTCACAGAGTGGGGAAGAACTTCATAGGACACCAGTAGGGAAAAAAAGGGGGAAGAATTTTTAAACTTGCCCTATGTCCACTGAAAACCACTCTTAAATCTAATAGCTTATATTCTAGCTCTTTTCTTCTCCTAATTCAAAATCTTTTAGCTAAATAGAGCCCCTCAACTGTCTTCAAGCTTAGAGCTAGGGAGAGTGAATGGAGGTGACGCAAAAGAAGGAAGTTGAGGAAGTTAATGGGAGATTAGGCTTAGTGGCTTCCTCCATGAGTGGGCTTCTCAAGAGGGAGAAAAGAAAGGTTGAAGCGCACAGGGCTGAGGAAAGTGCAAGATGCACATAACTCAGAAGTTCTTGCCTAATTCTTGACATAGTATGTGCCAAAGAAGTTTATTAAATCCATGATGTACATTCCTTAGTGATTTGGGGTTACACTGCAATTTGGGGCTATCCGTGACCATGTAACTATCTCACCCTATTACTTACTGCATTGTGTTTAAGTTTCAGGGGGCAAACTGTCAAGAATTCTTTTATCTTTTTAAATCTACTATATTGAAGAAATCAGGTGTATTTTTTTTTTTTAGTTTTTTTAATGTTTATTTTTGAGAGAGAGAGAGAGAGAGAGAGAGAGAGAGAGAGAGAGACGGAGACAGAAGCAAGTGGCGAAAGGGCAGAGAGAGAGGGAGACACAGAAACCAAAGCAGGCTCCAGGCTCTGAGCTGTCAGCACAGAGCATAATGCAGGGCTCGAACCCATGAACTGCAAGATCACGACCTGAGCCGAAATCCAAAGCCTAACCGACTGAGCCACCCAGGCACCCCTCGGGTGCATATTTTTATATAAATGTTGATTACAACCAGTCTTTAAAGAAGATCCTAGAAGTTTACTGTGAATCATTTACAACAAACAACATTTGAGACATTCATTATTCTCTTTAATAAAAACCACTATTAAAATAATACAATTTGTTTAAATAATATTTCAGAAGTGTTAGAGACAGCAAATTAAACAATGGGTTTATTACGTGCTACAGGAAAGGAACAGATTTTTTAGTACTAGAAAAATTCTTATCTTCTCCTTGGGTGTCAGGAGCTTCAAAACAGTTACTTCAATGAAAGGAAATGCATTTGTCTTAGATACTTTTCTTGAACCTTCAAAATCCAACTAACAAGTACTTTACTGATAAGTTGATCTTCTGTTCTTAAAGTGAAAAATCATATTTCTGTTCGTATAATTTTCTTTCTTTCTAAAGAAGGATTTATGTGATTTTCTTCCATACCCCAGTTGACATAATTTGAAAACACATTTTCATGGTCCAGGTAATTTTCATGTTCTAATAATCCATTACAGAGCATTAAACTTAGGGAACAATTCCCTTCATTTAATAAAATATACATATGCCTCGGGCACCTGGCTGATTCAGTCAGTGGAGCTTTGTGACTCTTGATCTTGGGGTTGTGAGTTCAAGCCCATGTTGGGTGTAGAGATTACTTAAAAATAAAAATCTGTAAAGTATACATAGAGATACATATACATATACCTGAATAGAAAAACAGAAAATGAGAAACCAAGCCCCTTAAAACATAGACATAAGTTTTAGGATCAAAACTGAAATATCCAATATTACAGCTATATTTAAAAGTTCCTTGAATATTTTGGCAAATGGGGGTAGGGAGAAGGCAATAAAAAAAAAAGTATAACTATCAGAAGAGAGAAAGAATTCTCACATGAGGGTCAATTTAAAAGCTTCAGGATATCAACTAATCATAACTCATCAGAATATTCACTGAGGGGCTAGTTATGAAACAAATTATCCAAATTACTAACTTTCCTATATATTAGCAAAACCCAAAAACGCGATAAAAAATTTAACTCCAAAAGCAAAACTCTTTACATGTAAAGAATAACCACTATCAATAAACTTAAGAAATGTGGAGGATATACTTTGAGAGAAAATTACAAAACTATGCCTTAAGACATAAAGGACGATTTGCACCAGTTTCCAGGAATGTTCAAGAGTTGTACAACTGAAGTCCTCCCAGGTCCACTGAGGCCCCACTGAAGGCCAAAATCAGTGACTCTGTGATGCCCAAACCCAGAGAAATGGGCTTCCTTCAGGACCCTTCAGGTCATCCATCAGTGGACAACAGGTAAGAGACCACGCCAAAAGGCATGACCTGGGCCATTTGCCCATGTTAGTTCACACACACACACACACACACACACACACACACACACACGTGGAGTTGAACTATTTCCACAGGCTGCCAGGTTTCCTGGGGTGGGACTATGCTACTTTATATTAGTGAAAGCAATGCTTGCCACTGTGAAGATCAACCCCATTTTCTTTTCTTTTTTTTTTTCTTTTTTAGAGAGAGAGAGAGCACAAGCAGAAGAGAAGGGAGAGGGTGAGAGTAAGAGACAGAGAGAGGGAGAAAGAGAGAGAGAGAGAGAGAGAGAGAGAGAGAGGGAATCTTAAGTAGGCCCCATGCTCAGCATGGAGCCCGATGTGGGGCTCAACCCCAGAACCCTGGGATCATGAGCTAAGCCAAAATCAAGAGTCAGACACTCAGCTAAGCCACCCAGGCACCCCCAAACCCCATTTTCTCAATAGCTGAAGAAATGGAAATTACTTTTTTGCATATTTATAAGTCCAATCAGACTGGGATAAGGAGAAAGGACAGGAACCAGGTTGATGGGGACCCTGCCATCAACAATACAAATAAGAAGACTCTTATTTAATAAGAGTTAATAAAATAAAAACTGATTTTTTTATAGACCAAAAAAAAAAAAACAAAAAAAAAAAAAAACTAAAGTTTTGAACTCAATCTCATAAACAGAACAACTTCCAGGAATATGTTGATGACTTTCTCCTTGGAAGACTTCTGCCTAGAAATCTGCTGGATACCATTTTTTTTTCTTTTTGGATACCATATTAAACAGAGTTTCAAGAGCCATCAAAGTTCTGGCAAGTTTATAATAACCAGAGCCACAGTCTAACCTATACTAGAACTATGAAGAAAATGCACTTAGCTGGGAAAGAATTCTGGATAACTATACTGTGTTATAAAGGCTTTTCAGAATCCACTTCACTTTTCTAACAAAAACAGTGATCATTAAGTGTGTGAAACCAATATTTATTTAATAGGTTTTTTCCTCCTGGTATATACTAAGGGGATTCCACAAGACAGCTTCTGCCTAGCATTTTCTCCCTATCATGCATGAATCTCTATAAACTTGCAAATGGATTAAGGCATGAACTCCACAATACTCTTGTTTAAATGAATACATTCACTGGAAGAGTAATGTATCAGTTAAATACTACCACAAAAAAATGTTGCTTAGCAGATTACCCCAAAACCAAGGAACATGCTACAAGTATTTACTCTCATGTTCATAAATCTGCAGGTCTGCTGAGACAGCTCAGCCTCACACTGTGGGTATGTGAGTCGGTTGGGGCAGCTCTGCTCCACGTCATTATTCTTCTGGGTCTAGGGGAGAACTTAGGATATATTTATGGCAACACAGAAGCACAGGAGGGCAAGCCAAAACACATCAACATATTTGAAGCCTTTGTTGTCATCATGTTCACTAATATCTCATTGGCCAAAAGAAATCACATGGCCCATCCCAACATCAGTAGGACAGAAAAATATACTACACCTCTGGTAAGAGGAACCACAAAGTCACCTGGCAAAGGGTGGCTTAGTCAGTTAAGCATCTGACTTCGGCTCAGGTCATGATCTCACAGTTCATGAGTCTAGCCCCTAAGCCTGCACTGTCAGTGTAGAGCCTGCTTAGGACTCTCTCTGCAGCCCTCTCAAAATAAAGAAATAAACTTAAAAAAAAAATAATAATCTCTCTGCAATGCCATCAGCAAGAGCCAAATTATGGAAAGAGCCCAAATGTCTATTGACTGATGAATGGGCAAAGAAGAATTCCACACACAATGGAATACTAGTTGGCAATCAAAAAGAATGAAATCTTGTCATTTGCAAAAATGTGGATGGAACTAGAGTGTATTATGCTAGGCAAACTAAGTCAGGCAGAGAAAGATTTCACTCATATGTGGAATATAAGAAACACAACAGATGAACATAGGGGAAGGGAAGAAAAATACGATAAAAACAGGGAGGCAAACCATAACAGATTCTTTAATACAGAGAACAAACTGGGGGTTGCTAGAGGGGAGTCAGTGGGAAGATGGGCTAAATGGGTGATGGATATTAAGAAGGGCACTCATTGGATGAGCACTGGGTGTTATATGTAAGTGATGAGTCACTGGGTTGTATTCCTGAAACCAATACCACACTGTATGTTAACTAACCTGAATTTAAATAAATAATTAAAAAAGAAGAATCATCTCTCTGCAACAATCCTCTCTATAAAAAGGTGTGTGTATGTGCACGCGCACGCGTGTGTGTGTATAAAATTTTTCTTTCAAACCAGGTAGATCAGAAACTTCCTAGAATTTAAACCTTGAACATAGTGACACAAAACTGAAAATGGTAAGAGTTCACTCATTCTTCTGGTTGCCCTGAAGATGCCATTTTGTGATTACTGCTTTCCAGATTCTCAGAGTTGCTCTATACTTCTGGCCCCTCTGAGTCCCCCTCTTCACATTTCCTTCAACTCTGTGAACCACCCTTTCATCCTACCAATAAATATATTTTTGGGTAAATATATTTACCCAATGAGTAAAATTTATTTCTGTTGCTTTCAAAGAATTCTATCAGGTGCAGATCCCTTTCCATTTTCTAACCTCCAAGGAGATGAGAGAGAGAGAGAGAGAGAGAGAGAGAAAGCAAGTGCAGTAAAGATGTCTTAAAGCAAATAATAAGGCATGCCTTCACTCAAGAATCTAGTATCTAAAATCATTTCATGAAAATGACTGTTGCCGTGGCAACCTTTCAGTGTGCATTCAGTGACTTTATGTGCATTGATTAACATTTTAATGTAAACCAAACTGTATTGGCTTATTTGGCCTTGATTCCTTTTTAAATATAGATTGTTCTGTCTCATAAAAGTAATCAGAGCTTCTATTCAAGATGGCTGACTAAACAAGTAAATTTACTTTCCCCCTACAGTTCCTATTGGAATGACACTGTAAAGGAAAGCCCTCCATGTTTATCTCCCACCCACCATTCTATACACCTACATACGCACGTACACACACATACACACACACTCATGAAAACCACTAAAGTCCCAAGTCCTGTCATCAGAATCTGTTCTGATGATCCAACATGGTCAATAAGGTTAATATCCCTCCCATTAGTTGGTAAATTAAATACAGTCAAAGTCAAAATTCTGAGACTTTTTTATTAGATTCTGACAAGTTGAATAGGAAATTCATCTGGAAAAGAAACTGTAGACAAGACAATAAAATGTTAAAGAAGAACACTGATCAGACAGGCCATGACCATAGAGAAAGTCAAAGTGGATAGCAGAAAAGTGGCCCAAAGAGTCTAGAGAGATAAAGCTCTAGGGAGAGGTGTGCCTATTTCTCATCCTACTGAACCACCCACAAGCACTCCCTTATTATCTGCATCCAGGACAAGTTCAGCCAGAACTTTAGGTAGCAAATTGTTTCCAAGGCCGTATAAACCACTGAGCACCATGTAACATTCATGTGCTACCTGATTCTGAGATTCAGCAGCTCATTGACTCAGAAAACAATTTCATCCTTCCTGAAGAAACCAGTCAGGCAGTCAAAAAAGATAAATAAAAGGAAATAAAGAGGTGGATTCACATGTATTGATGTCAACAATTGATTTTACATCTTCAGAGAACTTAGGGAAAATGTTTAAATATAGTCATAAAAAGAAATAGATTTTATACACACACAAAGGATCAAAAGGATGAAGCACAAAGAACAAGTCAACTATAAGCAGCAATCCATCCAATGGCAGCATCTCACACAATGCAAGACCCAGAAAGGTGACATTAGGCAGCAAAGAAACGCAAAGGTGCTGAGTACGAGAGGCACAAAGATTCTACAGTGAAGAAAACAGAGATGGAAGCTTGTACCAGTTTGTCTCACCCTCATAGGAGTGTCCTACAAGCTCAGCTAGGTGAAATGAAAGTAAGAGTAGAGAAAGGAGGAGGAGTGGGGAGGAAAAGAAGAAAAAGAGTGAAGAATAAAGAAATTCTACAAAACCATGGTAACAAAAATTGAGAGTTTAGTAATAGCTCAATATAACTGAAATAGGGAGCCCATAACAGACTTGTGTATGTATTAAAATTTAGTTCACCATAAATGTGGCATTTCAAATGAATGAGAATGAAGGCTAGTTTAAAACGAGTTGGAGTTAGATAAAAATTGAAAAAATAAAGATGGATCCCTATGTCACACTACCAAAATTTAAATGCCACATATAATGAAGATCTAAAGTAAAAAAAAACAAAAGTATAAAAGTACCAAAAGAAAATATGAGAACATATGGATAAGGAAGGCCTACTTGAGCAAAATATAAAATCCAGAAACAAGAAATTAGTTTTATAAAATGGAATGCCTGGGGTACCTGGGTGGCTCAGTCGGTTGAGCGTCCCACTCTTGATTTTGGCTTGGGTCATGGTCCCAGGGTCATGGGATCAAGTTCCGCATCAAGCCCACATTGGGCTCTGTGCTGAGCCCATCCCAGGCTCATCCCTCTGTGCAGCCCAATCCCCTGCTGGGGATTTCCTCTCTCTGCCTCTGCCCTTCTCCCCCCTTCATGTTCCCTCCTCTGTATGATGAGAGCATAAAAAAATTAAAGATTATAAAATTAAAAGGTAATATTTGTAAAATATTTGCAATATAAGTAAAAAATTTACTTTCCCCCTACAGTTCCTATTGGAATGACACTGTAAAGGAAAGCCCTCCATGTTAAAAGAGGGAACTCAAATTTTTTTTCATGTGCAAAGGAATACTGGTAGACACTGTTCAATGTCTCTAATTTACATTCTATGCTGCTTCTGTAATAATAAAAATTTTAACTGAGCATGGATTTACCAAAAATAAAGGTTATATTTCACAGCTGCCCTTAAAGCTTGGTCACCTTTGGCTTGTGGCTGAATTCTGGCCATGGTAATACAAAAAGAAGAATCATGGAGGAGATTCCAGGAAACTTCCTCAAAGAGTATGTGTGAATCCTTGATCCCTCTCTTCATCTTTTCTTCCATCCTCCTGCCCAGAACACAGATACTTCCATCTTGGACTTGTGGTCAAGGTGAGGAGTTGGATTTGTATAGGAAGGAGTTCCCCTTATCCTGTGGAAGACAGTCAAGAATGGTATGCATGTAGATGAGTGGCAGCAAAGGGATGGAAAGTTGAGCAAGATAATACTTACTGGCCTCAATGTGCTTCATGAAGCAAGAGAAAACCTAGCTAAGAGTAAGGGAAGTGACAACTTAAGGACAATGGTACCGACATGGCACTGTTCTTGAAAACAATGAAGAAAGAACCTGAAAACAGCAATGCCACAGAATGAAAGGAGAGCCTAGCAAGAATTTAAGGCCATAAATGTGTAGTGGTACCAATCTGCAAGGTTTATTACAAGATCTACTGATACTTGTCTCTAACATCGACTAGCTTATCTGAAGATAGAAGCAAAGGAAGCAAATTGAGGCATCAATCCATGGTTGGGATATAATAGAGTGGGTTTAGCAATAGAATAGAAGTAAAAGGAGTATTTATGGGAGAACATTTTTTTAAGATTTTATTTTTAAATAATCTCTACACCCAACGTGGGGCTAGAACTCACAACCCCGAGATCAAGAGTCACACACTCTGGGGCACCTGGGTGACTCAGTCAGTTGGGCATCCAACTCTTGATTTCGGCTCAGGTCATGATCTCACAATCGCGAGATTGAGCCCCACATCAGGCTCCATGTTCAGCACAGAGAGATTCTCTCTCTCTCTCTGCGCCTCTCCCCACTCACATGCTCTCTCTTTCTCTAAAATAAATAAATAAATAAATAAATAAATAAATAAATAAATAAATAAATAAATAATAAAAAGAGTCACATACTCTACCAACTAAGCCAGTGAGGCCTCCTTATGGGAGAATATTTTAGATGATCAAACATGAGGCTCATAGAGAAGAAAGAAAGCCTAAGATGGGTTTACTAAACTGGGAGGAAGTGGCAGGACCAAGAAATTGAAGATTTTGACAATGGTGAAAAACAGAGTGGAAATGAAGCTATAGAAAAGCTAAGGGCTGGACCCAAGGATCAGGATACTTGAATTTTACTCAAAAAAATGTAATGAAAATTTTCTTCTAAACATTTCTTCTGAGGTGCCTGGGTGGCTCAGTTGGTTAAGCATCCGACTTCAGCTCAGGTCAGGATCTCATGGTTCACGAGTTTGAGCCCCACATCGGGCTCTGTGCTGACAGCTCAGAGACTGGAACCTGCTTCAGATTCTGTGTCTCCCTCTCTCTCTGCCCCTCTCCCACTCACACTCTGTCTCTTTCTCTCAAAAATAATTAAAAACATTTTTTAAAATGTTTAAATATTTCTTCTAAAAGGAAGATGTTCTAGAAGAAGGCCAGTTCCAGAATATGACCATGGAAGAGACAGGAAAAGTGTAGCACAGTGGTTAAAAGCACAGACTTTGAGCCAGGAAGAATTTCTGTTACTAGTTTTGTTATTTATCTTCACCATGCCTGTTTATAAGATTGTTGTGAGGAATAAAAGAAATAAGTTGCTTAAAGAGCTTTGTTCAGTGTCCAGCACATAATAAGCTTTCAATAATTGATAGATTTAAAAAAACAAAAAGGAGAAAAAACATAGACATGCCCTATTATTCTGTCTACTATTAATTAAGATACACAACACATTATGAAGTGGGAAAATGTAATACCTTTAACACTGATGGTAATTTTGCCTATGGGCAGCAAACATTTCCAAATTGTAATCAAATATCTAATAAGAAACAAGTGAAAAGCCTAATCCAATCATGAGCTCTTCTTTTACTCTGATTGAAAATGTCTAAGAAAATGAATACGCACTATAGTTCAGAAGGAATGCCTATTACAATGAACAAAGTCAGCAATTACAGCAAAAACTCAACCCCCTCAACTGAGCCAACATTTTGAAAAGAGGAAAGAAGTATTTTTAAATGAAAGATATTTTTAATGAAAAATATTTTAAATGAAAAAGAACCGATTTCCAGACAACAAGTAAAAAATAATCGTAAGTAAACAACCATGGAGCCAGTAGGCTTAGAGATAGCAGAATTATTCTTGGTAAAGCTGGAAAGGATGTCAGAGTTACCTAGTGCAGTCAGCATGATCGGTGTCAGAAAGCTTTCCCTAGTCCATATGCCCTTATCACTCCTCCTTCACTCTTTAAATTATCACCTGAAGTATGGGAAATGTGTACTGCACATCAAAAGTATTAAATAAACCAATTCAGCAGAAGCCCTTACAATGCAGCTGGAGAAAAGGTATAGCCCCTGTTATGGGCTAAAGGAATGACTGCACACTTGTTATCTGCTAGTTAGGTTTTAGGGCACATGGTTTGTTTGTTCTGTGATATACCAAAATCCATTTAACTCAAGTGGCTTTAGACCACACGACTATTAGGCAATACCTGCTGTTCAGTGCCTGGCACATAGCAGGTACTCAACAAAAGTTATTAAAATCCATTTGTTTACTTATGTACCCAACATTTAGTGAGTGCCTAATATGTGCCAAACATTATTCTAAACATTAGAAATACAGCAAACCCATTTTTAAATTTTGTCTTTATTTTGGTGCTATTTGCATTATGAAAGTAATGCATGATTATTGCTCAAAGTGAAATACAAAGACATATCAAAATTTTCTTTGTGGTCAAACATGGGATCAACTGTTTTAAATGTTCCATGAACATATGGGGAGAAAAGTGTTTCTTCTCTATTCAAAGGATGAAAGGTCTTTTTCCTATATTTATGAGTGCATGTGCACATGTGGGTGCTTGCATACACATGCAAAAAGTTTACTTATTCTACTGTTCAAGTCCTACATGTCCTTATTTTTTTACCCCCTGGAGATGTCCAGTTTTGATATGCACACACCAAAATCTCTTACGATAATTATTTTATCTCACCAGTCAATGAAAATGGAGATTGAAGAATCATACAACAATGAATTGAGATGCAAGAGCTAAAGTAATCCCTTTGTTAAGCACCAAATGAATCAGAAAAACATTAAATGAGTTGTTAATAGAACTGTCTATAGCCAGACTTCAAGCTGTATTACAAAGCTAATATCAGCAAGACAGTATGGTACTGGCACAAAAACAGACACTCAGATCAATGGAACAGAATAAAGAACCCAAAAATGGACCCACAAATGTATGGCCAACTAATCTTTGACAAAGCAGGAAAGAATATCCAATGGAATAAAGACAGTCTCTTCAGCAAGTGGTGCTGGGAAAACTGGACAGCGACATGCAGGAGAATGAACCTGGACCACTTTCTTACATCACACACAAAATTAAATTCAAAATGGATGAAAGACTTAAATACAAGACAGGAAGCCATCAAAATCCTCGAGAAGAAAGCAGGCAAAAACCTCTTTGATCCTGGCCGCAGCAACTTCTTACTCAACACATCTCTGGAGACAAAGGAAACAAAAGCAAAAATGAACTATTGGGACCTCATCAAAATAAAAAGCTTCTGCACAGTGAAGGAAACAATCAACAAAACTAAAAGGCAACTGACAGAATGGGAGAAGATATTTGCAAACAACATATCAGATAAATGGTTCGTATCTAAAATCTATAAAGAAGTTATCAAACTCAACACCCAAAAAACAAATAATCCAGTGAAGAAATGGGCAAAAGACATGAACAGACACTTCTCCAAAGAAGACATCCAGATGACCGACACATGAAAAAATGCTCAACATCACTCATCATCAGGGAAATACAAATCAAAACCACAATGAGATACCACTTCACACCTGTCAGAATGGCTAACATTAACAACTCAGGCAACAACAGATGTTGACAAGGATACAGAGAAAGAGGATCTCTTTTGCACTGCTGGTGGGAATGCAAACTGGTGCAGCCACTCTGGAAAACAGTGTGGAGGTTCCTCAAAAAATTAAAAATAGAACTACTCTATGACCCAGCAATTGCACTACTAGGTATTTATCCAAGGGATACAGGTATGCTGTTTTGAAGGGGCACATGCACCCCAATGTTTATAGCAGCACTATCAACAATAGCCAAAGTATGGCAAGAGCCCAAATGCCCACCAATGGATTAATGGATAAAGATGTTGTATATACATATACAATGGAGTATTACTCGGCAATCAAAAAGAAGGAAATCTCACCATTTGCAACTACATGGATGGAACTAGAAGGTATTATGCTAAGTGAAATTAGTCAGAGAAAGACAAGTATCATATGACTTCACTCATATGAGGACTTAAAGACACAGAAGAGATGAACCCAAGGGTAGGGAAGCAAAAATAATATAAAAACAGGGAAGGGGACAAAACATAAGAGACTCTTAAATGTGGAGAACAGAGGGTTACTGGAGGGGTTGTAGGAGGAAGGATGGGCTAAATGGGTAAGGGGCATTAAGGAATCTAACCCTGAAATCATTGTTGCACTATATGCTAACTAACTTGGATGTAAATTTAAAAAATAAAAATAAAATAAAATAAAATAAAATTGTATACTGTAAAAAAAAAAAGAACTGTCTATAGCTAAATACATTGTGGATTAAATGATAAAATGTTTTTTTCTTCAGAAAAATCCTTTTTCTGTTGATGTCAAATTAAATCCCTCAAAACACAACAACTACATATCAGATCATTTACTTCTTCTATGAGTCATAATTATTCCTGTTGGCTCATTTTTAATGTGGGCTTTTGTATGGTTGAAAATGACTGTGCAATTAGGTAATTCTGTTAAAAAGACAAAAATTAGGTTTTTCTCTCCAGAAACAGAAGCCATATGAATACAGTGATGAGAAACTAAAAAGCAGTTCAGAAACACTTTTAACTATAATACAAAGTCCTGTTTGGCTAGCCTACAAACATGATTGTGAGCAAATAATCTGCCTGCATTGTTCATCTTTAAAGGTCCTTCACTTTCCGGGGCGCCTGGGTGGCGCAGTCGGTTAAGCGTCCGACTTCAGCCAGGTCATGATCTCGCGGTCCGTGAGTTCGAGCCCCGCGTCAGGCTCTGGGCTGATGGCTCGGAGCCTGGAGCCTGTTTCCGATTCTGTGTCTCCCTCTCTCTCTGCCCCTCCCCCGTTCATGCTCTGTCTCTCTCTGTCCCAAAAATAAATTTAAAATGTTGGAAAAAAAAAAAAAAAAAAAAAGGTCCTTCACTTTCCTTTTAGACAACTCCCCTTCAGGTTTCAAATAAGGAGCAAATAATGTGCAAAACACAATTATGTTACGTGTATACAGTAGCCCAATCCAGAAAGAAATGAGCCACAGAAGGAGATGCCCTGCTGATCATCTTTGCTATTAGTCACATTGTTTAAAGCTTCATAGGTTTTGTATGGATAGAACACAGAGAAAACCTTTCCATAACAAAGGGCCCAGAGGATGGATACTATGGTAAGGACAGGTGTTTATAGTTCTACAAAATGTTTATTTTTCATACAGTACAACAAATGAGTTCATCCACACCTGGCCAAATGACAGGGAGTTTAATCTTGAAGTTGACCACAGCTCCAAACACTTGTGAAGTAAATTCGCTTAAAATCTTCACTCATCAGATTATTTTCCCACTTCGAAAACGTAATACTTTATTAAGTAATGTAGAAACTAGTGCTGCAAGCCCTTATCTTTAGAGGAGGGACTAAAGATTATTTAGTTTTTCTTGAAATTCTTTTACATTAAAATGACTTGTTTTGTCAAGAACACTAACTATTCATTTCTGCATCATTCCTTATGTGAGCAAAAAAACAAAAACAAAAACAAAAACAAAACAAATAAGAATTCCTATGAATAGATTGAACCAATTCTACCATTAAGTTTCCTTTGAAAACAATTCTTTGCCATAATCATCATAGTTATTTAGTGACCATCTACCCAGTGCTTTACCCTCATTATTTCATTTAATACTCTCAATCATCCTACAAGGAGTGCCTGGGAGGCTCAGTAGGTTAAGCATATGACTCTTAATTTCAGCTCAGGTCATGATCTCATGGTTTGTGAGTTTGAGACCGACATCAGGCTCTGTGCTGACAGTGCAGAGCCTGCTTAGGATTCTCTCTCTCCCTCTCTCACTGCCTCTCTCTCTCTCTCTCAAAAATAAATAAACATTTTTTTAAAATATTCTCAGTAATCCTTAAGGGTAGACAATATTACAGGTGACCTTATGAAGAGGACTAAGGAAAGTATAACATAACAAGGCCATCCAAGTTACTGCCTTCACCTCAGCCAGGTTTAGTCATTCTCAACTTGTCTGCTAACGTGCCGTGACATAAATTCAAGGCTCAGTAATCAGTTTAAGGGAGATGTTATGTGTGGGTGCAGAAGGGGGCACCTAGACGTAAGGAAAGAGTTCTAACTTCGGATTATCCAATCCCCCACTCCCTACCTTAGACTGGGTCATTACCTCACTGAGCTGTAAATTCCTCAAGCAAAGTGAAACTAAAGCCATCTTCCCCGTGGCATTGCTGCCAAGGCTGGTGACTGGCACAAATGGAGCCTCAGTACTGTTTATCTAGTGCCTCTATTCCCAGCAGACCGTATTACCTAGTTCTTAGCAGGAGAGGGAAGAAATCTCATCTTGAAGGGACCAATTTCTATTTCTCATGGCAAACATAGCATGGCAATTCCTTTTGTCCCCAAAGACCTCCCTGTCCTCACTGCCCACCTCCATGCCTGGGCAGCCTAACGCTCTCTGTGCCCATCTTGCTCTTATGAATGAGTTCCCATCTCTTTCTCAAAAAGTAATGCCACTCTGGTGTCCCTGCCACCACCAGTAACTAAAAAACAAACTCTGCCTTTATAGAACACTGTGCTCAGCAGGTCAGTCAGGCTCCTGGAAATGCAAACTGGAGTTTCAAAAGGATGAAAAGATTCCTGGAGGATTTTGTGGTGTTTTGGAGAGTGCCTCTGGGCAGATCACACACTGTGACAAGTTCTTTCCAAATTGTAACAATTCAGTCACACCTTCTACAAAGAACTGATTTTTTCACAGTTACCATGGTGGTAGCTGCCCTTGCTCATTTTCCCCCAAATCTTGAAGTGACTTGGGATTATGATACTGACGCAAACGCATGGTTTTCTAAACACTGCTCCCATTCCAAGGTGCCTATGAACTGGCAAATAAGAACAGGCAGGAGGTGAGGGAACCCTACTGATGGCCACAATGGAGTTGGAAACAGTTTGGCACATCAGGCCCAGGGAAGGCGTCCCACTCCCCACTCCCACTGTTGTCAGAGGAAGAAAAACCAGCTGGACGGGAAGTGGAGGCCTCACATTCTAGTCTAAGTTGCATGGCCTTCTGCTGGCAGTTTTACGTTTCTCCCTTGAAATTCTTCTCTTTAATCACAGATTCTCATTACAGGGAAGAAAACATTGGGAGGGAAGGAAGAAACAGACACTTCATATAAAAAATTTTCCCCATTAGATAATGCTTAAAAATTCTTTAACTAGACATTCACAGGCAAAGAAATAAATGAATCTAGACACAGACTTTATACCTTTCACAAAAAATTAACTCAAAAAGATCACAAACCAAAATGTAAAATACGAAACTATAAAACTCCTAGAAGACTACATGAGATAAAATCCAGGTGACCCTGGGTTTAGTGATAACTTTACAATACCAAAAGCACAATCCATAAAAAATAATAATAATAATAAGTTGTAAAATAAATAAATAAATACATACATAGTACTTCATTAAAATTAAAATCCCTCAACCGGGGACAAAATTTTTTCTTGTACAAAAAAAGCTGAAATGCGAACTCCAATCTTGAAAAGATAATGTTGAGGTTTAAAATCATACTAAATATAAAAGACTAACAGCAGATCCTTGACCAGGCCATACTGTTTCATTTTTGTGGTGAAGGTAAGGAGAAAAGAGATGAGACTACCCTAACACAATTATTTATAAGAAAACAGGAAAGAAAAATATCTGTGAAACACACAAGGAACAAAACCTTATCCTAGGGAGGGATAACATGATATTTTCATTTTACCACCTTGAACATATGACTTCTCTGACAGACACAAGGAAACCTGATGGCTCAGGTGCTGAAATCAGATTAAACATTTCCTTGCTATCAACAGCCAAGGCCATCTCCGTAAGTCTCAGTCCAACCCAGCATTCAATTCACAGTCTTAAATATTTTCACTATTTTAAAAATTCTGATAAAAAGAGATGTCTTAATACTAATGTATATGAACCCGGTATTTGACTCAAAAAATATAGACAAAATAATAAAGACTAAAGAATTAGGGCAAAAACAAATTATAAAGACAGTCATGAAAGTAACAAATCCAAGAGTTACTTTTCTGAAAAGTGACACTTTAATTTTTTTTTTTAATGTTTATTTATTTTTGAGAGACAGAGTGTGAGCACGGGAGGGGCAGAGAGAGAAAGACACAGAATCTGAAGAGGCTCCAGGCTCTGAGCTGTCAGCACAGAGCCTGACACGAGGCTCGAACTCACAAGCCATGAGATCATGACCTGAGCCGAAGTCAGACGCTTAACCGACTGAGCCACCCAGGCGCCCCTGAAAAGTGACACTTTATAATAAAGTGTCAAGAAACACATAATAAAGATATGAGAAATAAGAACAACAGAGATCAAAATTTCAAAAAAAAAAAAAAAAAGAATATATAATCTTTGCTAACATCTATCAAAAACCATTGAATAGATCCAATTTCTATCCAGGGGGGAAAAAAACCTTCTCCAAATTCCCCTCCTATATTCTGTAGTTTTCTAGACCTCTCCAAAGTTCCCACTTCCCAAAGGCCTCAAAGTCTTCCCCAAATGTTCACCTCATGTATCTCTTTTCATCCTTCTCCTCCCTCCCTCTTTATCATGTAGGGTTGGTTATCATGTAGAAGTCAGATCTCCATCTCTCCCATTACTGGAATTCTCTACCACAAAGGATACCCTAGAACTAATCCAGCAAGCCAAACTCCTAACCATTCTCCTCCTGATTTTCAGGTCCCATTTGCTCCTCCTCTTCTCCTCATGCTTTACATCAGAAGTCTGCGTTCCAGGCCACAAAGCTCTCACACATGAACTAATCTATAGAATTCACCCCCCATCCCCATCCATCAAAAATATATCCTCACGTCCAAGCAACATTGAAAGAGTAGCCCTCAGGAACCAAGAGGGTCATCCCCAGAACTCAAGGATGGTCCAAAATTGGAAGTTAATATAGCATGCCACATCAACATAATACTCAAGATAAATTATGGGACCTTAATGGCTGCTGAAAGACATTTATAAATACAAATAGGAAGTTGCTAGGACAAGAATTTTGAACAAAATATAGTTGATATCTCTGTGAAAGAGACAGAGATTAAGGTTGGGGGCAGACAAATCTACTTCTCTAGATCTAGTAACAAGGAAATCGGATCCCAAACTTGAATTTACCTTCACTTGTGTCCTCCTCAGGCCCAACTGAATCTGTTATAGCCTGAAATTTGGCCTTGCAGGATGTCTTTCTGCCTCTAGAGGTCTGGAGAACTTATCTTATTAAAATTATTAGCCATTTTTTGTTTTATTGGCTATTAATATAAGTCACTGAACGTGGATTACATTCTGTGATCTATTTTTTAAAAAATAAAATCTAGGTTTTCTCACATTCCCAAATACATATTCATTGTACCTGATTAGAAATCTGCGTAATAGGGGAGCCTGGGTGGCTCAGTCAGTTAAGTGTCTGACTACTGATTTCAGCTCAGGTCACAATCTCAGTCACAGACTCACAGTAGTGAGATTGAGCCTCTCTTTCTTTCTCTCTTTCTCTCTTTCTTTCTCTCTCTCTCTCTCTCTCTCTCAAAAAAAAAAAAAAGAAAGGAAGAAAGAAAGAAAGAAAGAAAGAAAGAAAGAAAGAAAGAAAGAAAGAAAGAAAGAGAAATCTGTACAATATAACAAAATTTAAATTACCTACATTCTCACCATCCAAAAATGACTACTAATTAACATTTTAGCGTATTTTCTCCCAGCATGAATTTGGGAATATAAGCACTCTTGGTGTTTAATAAGGACATAAGTTTGTCACTGGAGTTATAACAATCATTTCTGTCTCAAACCATTCAATGGGACATCAGAGGCTACTAGATTAAAGAGTTTTAACAGAGTCTCAAGGCAAGAGATTAAACATTTGTCTACCCAAAGCACCAAGGGCATTAGATGCCCTTCCATGGTATTCACAGAGTGAATTTCTGTGTGTGGTTTGGAAAAAAAGCCCTACCAGATGGTTCAAAATAATTAGGGCCTATGTGACTTACACATCTCCACATACACACATGGACACACACACCAGTTGAGAAACTTTGCCCTAGGAATTCATCGATGACTGATTTGTTTGAAAATGTATGGAGAGGGTCCATAGCTTTCACCAAATTCCCTGAACCCATGACTACTTCAAAATGTCAGGAGTCCTAGTTTGTAGAATTCTTTCCAGCTCTAATATTCTGACACTGTTTCAGGCTGGGGCATTTTTCTGCCTGCTTAGATGACAAAACTCTTAGAAAAGCTGGAGGATATAAATGAAGCTGAGCTCTTATATCAGAAGGAGATTTTGAGGGAAGCTAACCCATGGAAAATGCACACATACCCCTTTACCTTCCCTGTATATCATTTGTCTCACTTTGACAGTGCTTCTTCTAATATCAAAACACCAGAGACTTAACAACAATTACATCAATGTAAAAATAACCCCACTTTTCAAGGATATGCCCAGAAGTGTCTGCTCCCAGCACTACTGCTCCCAGTTATACTTTCTGATGAGAATAAGAGTTACTAATCCTGGGGTCAAATTAAGAAATGGGAGGAAATAAGCTATCATATTTTCAAGGCCTACCATGCATTTGACATGCCTTAAAACCTTCATCTGATAAATTCCAGAACCAGGCCTCAGCCGTGGCTCTAGTTAATGTTAGAGTCTAACCTCCAAGCCAAACCTTCTCCCCTTATCATCAATCATGCAGGTTTTACATTCTTACCAATACCTTGGTTGTCTCTCAAACTTCTATCTTAATTAGGAGATCAGTTAAACACACACCAGCCTTATTAAAAAAAAAAAAAACTTACATATTTTACTTTGAAGCATTGATTCTGAAACATAAAATAATTTTGTAAAACCATTTTGAATTATAAAGCAGATTAAGAATTTATTGTTCAAATACTGCCATCTGGTGGCCAAAGATAGTAACCCAAAAAACAGATTTCTCCTAGAAAAGATACGGAAAACCCCAACAGCCCTGATCACCTGGTTTGTTAGCAAAGATTGAAATCTGGAACGTTACATAGGAAAATATTATCTGGAACATTATATGAGAAAATCTTAACATGTTTATGTTCCACTAATTCTGATCCATAAGAGATACGCTGTCCATAAACAATGGCAACAGGATGTTTATCAAAATGTTTCTGAAAGTCAAAGATACAGCCTCACAACACATTTGACAGTTAAATTAGCTGTAACAGAAAGAGTTCTGTTTTCTTTTTGCTTTCAAAGCATGACATGAGGTTTCATTCACTCAACAAAATTTTATTGGGGTATCGTTATGTTCTACGTTCACTGAATTTCATTGGTACTTGATGGAACATCAGTAACATGTTGTAGAGAACATCATGGCCTGGTGAAGAATAACATTCCCACCCTATACGATTGGGCATTTGTGCCGTACCTGGGCCTCTGCTTCAGGGGTGAGTGTGGGCTAAAAGCTCCCGCCTGCAGGGGCCACCTTCTTGTCATTCACATTAAGGGGACATATGGTCTATCAGTTTCTCAGGTAGGTAATTCAGATAGGTGTGCCTACTGGGGACTCTCCAAAACCTTGGGTCTCCTACCTAATGCCTGACCAGCCAGATGGATCACATTTTAGTATTTGACCTACTTCCTACCCTTGCTCTGTCATGAACATTTTCCCTTTTCTGGGTTCTTAAAAGCAAAAATAAGTTTCTGTTCCCTAGTCACTGGGCAATTCTCTAGGTACTTAGTAACCTAGAGAATATTTATGATAATGGAAATGCTGTCCATAGTGGATAAGAATCCAGCTGCTCAGCTGGCTTTTTAAGCACACCTGAAAGCCTCCTTCTCTGCCCTGGCCCTAGGCTCCTATCTCCAGAATGCAGCCAATGAAAGAGCAGCAAAGGCTGATGGTCTGCTGGTGAACCAGGACATAGAGATGCCCAAGGACGCTGGCAACTCCAACCAGCATTGTAAGAGTACACCCTATAGTTTCTGGAGAAATTTCTGCAAAAGGTCCTTGGCCAGTAGCTAGTCATTAAATTTGAAAATATGATATAGTTTTTCTTCCAATCAAAGCAAACAATACAGGACAATAGTGGGGGCAGTGGATTG
Organism: Panthera pardus; assembly: GCF_024362965.1. Taxonomy (NCBI): domain Eukaryota; kingdom Metazoa; phylum Chordata; class Mammalia; order Carnivora; family Felidae; genus Panthera; species Panthera pardus. The sequence continues at coordinate 54,950,288 of NW_026526766.1, forward strand.
TGTCAACTTTTCAACTTGGAGCTGCCAGAAGTCCAGAACTGTTTGCCTCCTTTTCAGTCTTAGATTCCATGGCAACAGTGCAGAACCAAAGAGCTACCAGCACATGGGGATGATGTGTGCAGTCCACATGAGTGGTAAACAACTATTGTTTTTGCAAACTGCTTCTCCCTCGTCCATGAAATTCTAGTGGGGCCAACAGTCTTTTGGCCCTCCACCCCTCACCTCAAGATAGTCCTGTTACTTGAGATGGCCAGAGTATGCCACCCACCTAAGAGACACAGTAATTAGTCTAGAGATGAGTATGTGACCTAAGCAAAGAAGTCAGGGTCCTTTCTGTGCTTTGGCAGAAATGTGGAGGGGTAAGGGATGGAGAGGATTGAGCTCTCTCACTCTGAGGCCCACAACTGTTCTTACTGCTCCCTAGACAGTCAACCCAAAAAAGCAGAACTAAGAAATGAAAAGGGAGCCTAATGATGTCATTTAAACCCCTAGAGATTCAGCCATGCTCTTTGCCTCCCTGATAGGTCCAGAACCAGCACAAAGTGGGACAAATGAAGACTTCTTTAAAAACTTACTTTACAGATTAAGGCAGGAGTGCAAAGAATTTCTTGTGCTTTAGAAAGCTTATTGGCTAATTTCAGTCTTAGAAAAAAAAGAAAAAAGACCCAGAGGACAGAGCAATGGGAGCTAACAGGCTGAAAGCTGAGGACTTGTATCTTACAGGGAGGGACTTTAAGTATAATCTAATCCAAGGCCCTGGTTTTAAATATGAGAAACCAAGGGGCACCTGGGTTGTTCAGACGGTTAAGCATGACTTGTGATCTCAACTCAGGTCTTGATCTCAGGATTGTGAGTTGAAGCCCCGCATTGAGCTCCATGATGGGCATGAAGCCTACTTAAAATACATACATATATACATACATACATACATATGAGAAGTTGGAAGGTTCGAAGTGCAAAAGAGCTTGCTTGAGAGAATATTCACTGAGGGTTCACAGATCAGATGGGTTTAGTTTGGGAGAGGTGTTGCGACCGGCGCAACAAACACCGAGATCAGGGTCCTGAGGGTAGGGGAATGTAAGAAAAAAAAAGAGAAGAGAAGCCAGTTTGGGAACAGGAGGGTCCCCTGGGCTGATGGCCCAAGTGACGGCTTTATTGTTGCTGTACACAATCTTTTATATCAAGGCTCTTATGGATCAGGTCATTCTAAGAATAAACAGGTTTCACATGATCGCTGCCAGCCAAAACATTTAATTCTGTGTACCTTATGAACTTTCTAAACGGGTCACAACAAGACCTTGTTGATAGATTGCTAGCAAAACACAGTTCCCCTGTTTGTTTCTCTTTGACCCAGGGTAGAAAAGGGGGATAACATTACTGCCAACACCCACAGACCACAGGCTTCAGGAATTAGCTTTCTCAGCCTTGACAAGGCTTTCGTATGCCTTTGCAAGTGGGGGAATGGGAGGGGGAATCACCGGGTTGGCTGAGTCAACAGGGAGCCATTGCTCGACCCGGTCTCAGCCTGGCACCGGGGTCCGGCCTCCCAGAGAGGAGACTAGGACTGAATGCTGGACCATCCCACTACCAGGTCCTTTCCACGTTCATGCTTGTTTAATCCTCAGTCAACATGAGAGGTACATATTTTAGTTCCATTTCACAGATGGTGAAATTGATGCCAGAGAGGTTAAATGACTAACCCAGTGCCACACAGCCAACATAGAACAGAGCTGAGCCTCGAATACAAGCTTAAGATGATTTTTTTTTTCTACTCTGCATTTACATGAAAAAAATATTATGAGGCAGGACAGAAGTGAGTGGGACTTAGGAGAGTAGCCGATCCTTATTCTCAAATAAGATATCAGTGTCTATGCTGCCTGGCTGGCTCAGTCAGTACAGCATGCATCTCTTGATCTTGGGGTCGTGAGTTCAAGCCCCACATTGGGGGCAGAGTTTACTTAAAAAAAAAAAAAAAAAAAATCTCAGTGTCTGAGAGGATCCGGGAACAAAGAGATGAGTGCAATAAAGGCCAAGATCTGGTTTAAATTGTTAAATGAGCCCCTTAAATCTCCAAGTCCCAGCTGCCTTCTAAAAATTGAGGAAGTTGAAATAGATGGTCTCAAAATAAATTTGCAAAATGGAACAGGCAAAAAGAGTTGAACAGTGAGTGGCCCAGAATCCTAGAGGTCTAAACTCCTTTCCCACTGCCCCACATCCTGGCCACTCCCTTCCCTAAAGTTTGGGTAGACAGCAGCTGCTGACAAAGGAACACTCAGGCACTTGAGTGTATCTCTGATTTGATGAGTCATTCAACAATGGCCTAAATAATGCTAATAACACATGAGAACACTAATCATTAGTAGACTCTAAAACTCAAAACCCATTCCTTTATGGTAGAGTTTGTTAAAAATTTTTAAAAAGAAAGGAAGAAGAAAAGACAAAGTTAAGAAATTAAGATATTAAGAGATTACTCCCGTTCAGAGATTCTAATGGAATTTGAGAGCCCTTTTCCCCAGCTCTGACTTAAGATTTGTCATAAACTATTTAAGGTCTACTCTTCATGTTCTCATATAAAGCATTCACTTGTTCAGTTTCAGGTTTCCAGTTCAGCTCTGTCATCATATCTACCTTCTCTTTAAGCAACAAAGGAACTCCATTTTAAATCTGGTTTCTTGGCTAGAGTTGAAGTAACCATATTCAACCATTTTATTTTAATAAAACAGCTGCCTTGCCTAGGTATGACGGGGCTAAGGTAAGAGGATAGTCCCTAATGGAGGAAATACAACTTAGAGTCACAAATGTGAGTTATGTGCATTTGTCCTATTTTTTCATGCCACTATTCCCTGTTCCTTGAGAAGACTCCACCCAACTACAACACAGTAATAAGTCTGGGATAAATAGGCAAAGTAAGACCATTTTTTCTAGTGATCATGTAACAATAGCCCACTTGGGAGAGGGGGTGGCATGGGACCTATATACCTCAATATTTCATGTCCTTTTTCTGACTCCTCATTTTCTCATTTGTTTTTCTAAAACTTCTGTTGTTCAAGGTCACAGGGTAGCCTGGCTAAACAAAGAATGTAAAGGTGGTCACCTCACTCTTCAACATTTCCCTCATTATATCTCACATGTATCACATATATCATCATATATCACATACACTGTGATATAGTCTCTCCTTGGTTGCAGTTTCTTACCATTCTCATTGTGATTTTAATATCAACATGCTAAACTACATAACATTGTTGATTAGGTAGAAAATTAACTGTTTTGGCAATACCTATTTTTAAAAAGTTCACTGGGCACCTTATCTGAAGTTCAGTTAAATGTTCTGCAATTCCCAAGTACATTGGCTGAGGCCTCATCGAAATCTCTGCCTTAGTCAGAGATTACTTACTGAATCCAGCACAGTTTGTACTGTTAACATACTGTACCCAAGAGATACTGCCATTCCCACTATCCTGGGATACATTCATGATATAGCTGATCTATTTATGCAGATGACTGGTTTTAGTAATGTAGATTCACTGCCTTTTAGATAGCTCATGATAAGTCGGCCAGTCAGGGTTCCTTAACCCCTCAGACCTGCTGAAGATTTCTCCATTTCCCAAGATTCCTGCCTGAATGTGGTGGCTAAACTAGAGCGAGCAGCTCCTGGGCCTGAATTCCATCTCTAGTTAGAAGACCCCAGGATGTGCATGCACCAAAGGGCTGAGGAAGGAGCAATGACACCAAAGGAGAGCATCTCAGGGATATCCTGGAGATAAGGTCTCTCCCCCTAGTCCTCCATAGGAGGTGTCTGGGATCTCCAGACACCTCCATAGGAGGGGATCCCAGATACCTCCTAAGCTCCCATGCAAAGTGGTGACTTTTTCCTTCAGAGCAGAGGTTAAGTTGGGGTTCACAGACCCCTTAGGGAGTCCATGGAAGCACTTTAAGGGTACATAAAATGTGTACACATTATTCTGGGGGGTGAGCTTCATGGCCTTCATCATATTTTGTTTTTTAAATCTAGTCTATGGAAGAATCTTCAGAGCTCTGTGGAGATCTCCAAGTTGTAGCTACTGGGACAGAGAGAGGCAGTTAGGGCAATTCTGACAGAGATCAATGCTGAATCTCTGACATCCAGCCATATCCAGTGTATGTGACTGATTACCAGATGCCAGACTCCAGGAAGCATCCCTGAACCTGCAAGGACTCTTAGTGGACCATCTCAAGTATGGTCCGGTCCTGGAAAGGACCATTTGTACCTGGATATCTCAGACAGACCCAGAAGAGGAAAAATATATAGGCTCTGAGCCTAAGGTTAGCTGAGTTCATCACAGGTCCCAGACCAAGCCTTTGTGACTGATGTCTGAGCAGGAAGGGATGGGAGCCATTGAAAAGAAACAGTTGGGGTGCATAGGTGGCTTAGTTGGTTAAGCACCCAACTCTTGATTTTGGGTCAGGTCATGATCTCATGATTGGGTCTCATGATCTCATGCATGGGCTTCTCTCTCTCCTTCTCTCTCTGCCCTTCCCCCCTCATGTGAGCACATGATCTTTCCCTCTCTCTCTCAAAATAAATAAATATTTTAAAAAAGAAAAAAGAAAAGGAAGTCATCAGCACCAGGCCTGGTCCCAAAAAGCTTGGAGCCAGGGGCGCCTGAGTGGCTTGATTTCACTTCAGGTCATGAACTCAGGTTCATGAGTTTGAGCCTCAAATCGAGCTCCACACTGTCAGTGCAGCCCTGCTTGGAATTCTTTCTCTCTCCCTCTCCCTCTATACCTGCCCTGCTCTCTCTCTAAATAAATTTTAAAAATTAAAAAAAAAAAAACAAACAAAAACAAAACATGGGGCCAGGGGGCCTCCCCCAAATCCTGCAGAAACAAAGGGCTGGTCCCTATAAGTAGTCATTCTCCCTTATCTAATGCCCAAAGTCTCCCTGGGTCCTGAAATAAAATTGACCATGCAGAGGGAAGGAAGGCCTGCAACTAGCCCAGAAAACCAACCAGGAAACTGTGTGTGTATCCTGGCAGGGGACAGTCTAATCTGGAACTTTCAGAAATGCAAAGTGCTTTGAAGCCCAGACTTCATTTATATTGTGGTTCTCAGACTTTAGTATGAAAACGGTCATCCTGAATGTTTTATAATACAGATTCCTAGGCCCAAAGGATTGTGATTCAGTGGTTTTGAGATAAAGCCCAAGTGTTTACATGTTGTAGAAGGACACTAGCAATTCTGATCTCAGGTATCCATGGAGTGTACCTTTAGAAACAGTTTCTAGGGGCTTTAAGGCATCAGATGTGGAAAAGGGGCTTTAGAGGAACTGACTGTCCTCAGAGAAATCAATGATAAAATGCCACGAAGAGCTTTTGGTCAGCACAGACCCAATGCCCCTATGAGTCTATGGCCCCTACTGGTTAGTAATACATTTATATTCTTCAACTAATAGGGAAAATGAGTTTGATGCCCCAGAACCAAAACCAACTTTGAAGCCCAGGGTCCTTTACAGATTATTAAATTCTTCCCCTTTAAAGGTCATAACAAGAATACCTACCCCACAGAATTACATACAGTGAGAAATGGGATAATCTGAAAAAAGTATTAGAATAATGCCTAGATGCACAGGAGTTGAACAAATGTTAGCTGCTATAATCATTAATTACTACTATTTAGGACTATATGACTATACCCATGCTCAACCAAAAAACCACTGTAGCATTCTGTTTGTTTATGAAAGATTGAGGTCAGATACGGTCTCCACAAATTGGTTTTCTCCAGAGAGAAGTTATTATTAAGGGTATTCTTTTATTTTTTTAACAAACTCAAGAGCAAAAAGAGCCACATCCTCAAATGGATCACCAATGCAATCAAAAGCAACATTTTAGATTTCCTTTTACCTTTAGTTCTGACATTATCCAAAAACAGATTTGCTCCAACAGTGACATCCAAATTTGTTCTGAGTAAAAAATGAAGCTATGGGGTTCTATGCAACTTTTCAGTTAACGATGATCTCTACATGCATCAGAACGGAGTTTGTGACTATTACCTGAACTCCCAATAATTTTCAACTACCTAAGAGAGCTGCCCCAAACAAATAACTTTATTTTCAGACAAAAGATCCAAGCAGGCCAGCAAGAAGGCTTGACAGCTGAACCCTGATGAACAAACATTTGGCCGAGTATTTCCTCATCAGCCAGGAACCCCTGATATTAGAGGAAAAAACCCATCTCTCCACCCCCTCACCAAGCCTATTTGCTCAGAGTGAATAAGTACTGGTGAGACACTTTCTGAGAAGGAAGCATGGATGGTTTTGGATAGAAAGGAATGAAAGGAACAGAAGAAACTAATTTCTCCATGAAGAAAGGAAAGAGTCAGAGAAAGACAAATATCATAGGACTTCACTCATATGAGGACTTTAAGACACAGATGAACATAAGGGAAAGAAAGCAAAAATAACATAAAAACAGGGAGGGGGACAAAACATAAGAGACTCTTAAATATGGAGAACAGAGGGTTACTGGAGGAGTTGTGGGAGGGAGGATGAGCTAAATGTGTAAGGGGCACTAAGGGGCACTACTCCTGAAATCATTGTTGCACTATATGCTAACTAATTTGGATGAAAATTTAAAAAAAAAAAGAAAAAACCCTGAAGATTTAAAACCAAATAAATAAGCAAATAAATAAGTAAATTAAATTAAGTTAAAAAAGAAAGGAAAGAGAAAGAATATTACAGAACAGATTAAGATCAGAGAACAAGACCAATTAGTACCTTTAAGCTAAATACCAGACCTCTCGAGCTTCTCTTCCTCTGGGGAGGAAGGATTAAATGTACAGAACAGAAATATATAGCCTGCTCTCTGATTCCATATCTTGCATTAGGTCAGTGTGAACATGGCTTTGCTCCCCGTGAGTCAGACCTGACATGGATCCTGGAGATCAGGGCTCAGGCCTGTCCCAGACACCATCACCAGAGAACACATCCAAAACAACCCCAAATTCCTAATTCTTGAACTATTTCAGGTCATCCCATATTGGAGCCACTCAGGAACAGAAGAAGCTTTGTTTGGGCGGGGGAAGCTGCATGTTTTAATTCAAGAAATAAAAGTTCACAAGCAATCCAGAACAGGTGTCAGAAATTTGCTCTAAACAATCAGCCACACCTGCTACAAAAGTTCAGGCTCCACAGAATCACTTTGGCCAGTGTCTCCTGAGATGCTCTTTCAGCTGAGGAATGGAAGGCAGCAGCTGCTGGCACTCGTGACAACGGAGGGGCAGCTTCAAGAGCTCAGGCATCCCATCTCGGACACTCACTCTGCCAGCGGTCTGTACCATCTCTATCACAGCTGCAGGCAAAGGAAAAAAGTTCAGAGCCCAGCTACTCTAGAAATCCAATACAAGATACCCCCCCAGAAAAGAAACTCTGACTCCACATAAAAATATGCCAGGTATCCTAAAGCTAGTAAACTTGAGGTTAAACTCACTGCTGGGAATCAGATTCTAAATCTGAGCAATCTGTTTTTGAGGTAATTACATTCCTTCAGGACACACTGTAAGGAATCCATATTATTACATCAAAAGTTTGTATCATAGTGCTTTACCCTTGGTTAGCCCTTGGTCAGTGGTAGCTGCCATCATTAACATCCCAGCATACTGAAGTTCCACAGTACATACCCTGGGAAATGCTTCCTTCTATATATACACAGCCTTCCCCTGTTAATCAACCACTCCTCACATGAGGCAGCCCCCAAGCCCCTACCCAGCTGATGGCAGAAGAGACAACTGTTAAGAGCTTTCATGTCTATGAACTCCAATAATTCTCAGGACAACCTTTAAGGCCCCTGTTGTTAGAACAAAACGTACCTTTCTGACTCTGACATAACAGCTTTCTAGATCTCTACCCTCTAACCCCACCAAGAAGGCTGCTCACAGCAAAGTGGCAATCCTACTGAACCCAAATAATCCAGTTTATTTTAATGGGTGAATCTTTATAGGGAACACAAAGCTGTACATGGGCTTTCGAGGCCAGGTTATTATCTAGGAAAACAACTAAAGCAAATATAAGAACAGGTGAGAAAATGAAACAAATGTGAAAACTAAACAACACTGTTTACCTTGCGATTCTATGAAGTATTCTGTATTGAAAGAATTCCAATGTTTTTTGTTTTTGAGGCAAGGAGAATCAAAATCCTGGCTGATCACATGAAGATGTACATGGCTAGGTGAGAGGGGGGAAAAAAAAAGACCATTAAATCCATTAAAAACTATGGCTTAATCAAAATGACAAACAGTAAAAGTACAGGTATATAAAATATTGCTAGTGTTTCCATTTAATCCAATTCATTCACCCATTCACTGAAGAATATGTAATGCTTGTTAAAGGGCCAAGGATTATTCTAGCACTGGGAATTTATCAGTGAACAAAATGAGAAAGGCCTCTGCCCTTACAGAAATTATATTCTAATAATGAAGACAAATAAAAAATAAGTAAACACATAAACAAGGAAAATTCAAACCATTAACACTAAGAAAAAAATAAGCCAGGGAAATGGGACACAGAGTGCTCAGGGAGTAGAGGTTACCGCTTCATCTAGCCAAGAGTGTTCAGGGAAGGCCCCTCCCAGGCAGTGATTTGGTCTGAGAAAGCAATTAGGCAAGCAAAGATCTGGGGAAAGAGTGTTTCAGGGAGTGGGGAGGCCAAGTGCAGAGGCCCTGAGATGAGAAAGAACTTCGTGCAACTGAGGAACAGAAAGGTGATAAATACATCTGGAATGGCTGGAGCCAGGGAGGTAGGGGCCAGAACATAAAGAGTCTTATAGGTTGACAAGGGGTCTGCACTGTATTCTGCTTACATGGTCTCTGATTTGCACTTTTAAAAGATCACTCTGGCTGGCCTGCAGAGAAGGAACTATAAAGAGGATAACGATGGATACAGAGACAAGTTAGCAAGCTACTGCAGAAGTCGAAGCTAGAAATAAACACACCTTAGATTAGAGCTGTAGTATTAGGAATACATTTTGCACTCGAACCAGTAGGACTCCCTAATGTGGAAGGATTGGATATGGTTTGGGGGAGGTGCCACTTACAGAGATGGGAAAGCTTAAAAGAAAAGCAGGTTTGAGGAAGAAAATCAAGAGTTCTCTTTTGGACTTATTAAACCAAGTAAGATGCCTTTTTGTATAGCTTTGACTCTTAGAATCAGTAATATTCCTATCCCCGCAATAAATAATCAAAACCAACCAATACATGCAGGAATTCAAAATGGAATATAGGCAGTAACAAACCTAACAGTATTACAAACAAATAAGGGAACCACACTGAAGGGGGTCAGGAAAAAAATAACTTGCCAAGTGAACTTTGAACAACAGTAGTTTGGATACCGTAAAGATAAAAAAAAGCTGTATACAAATACTGTGCCCTAATGAGTAAATGTGTTTCTCACAGGGGTGTGGGTTAGCAATTCTGTAACTATTTTATGTGTACACTAAGATCGAACAGGTAAGCGAATTTATGATATCTAATGAGAGCCAGATTTTTCACTGTTGGACAAAGAAATTACAACAAAAGAAAGAGGGAGACAAGAATGAACCTTGCAGAGTTGAACTAGAGCGAGAGGTATTAGTATAAATTTTTGCTTTTCCATACACATACACAAGTAGAGAAAGAAAGAAAGAAAGAAAGAAAGAAAGAAAGAAAGAGAGGAAGGAAGAAAGAGAATGTCTGTGTGGGTTAGGATTCATGCATGTATTTCCAGGCTCTATCTGCTTAGAGGACCTAGGAGCAAAGGCACTCTGGAATCAACCACTTCTCTCAATATAGAAACTTAGTATGCATGTCTTGGTTTATAAATATCATTATCCAATAAAAGAACTAAATAAAATAAAAGGTTCCTTCCCGGGCTAGAACAGAAAAAAATATAAGATGAACCTGGAACATCTTGCTCCAGAAAATAAAGAAGTGCTCAAAAAATGTTAGGGCCATATCAAAATGATACAGGACCCAACGTAAAGGAGCTTCCAAGGACCAAAGGCAGAACAATTTGAGAAATAAAATGAGTGACAAATTAAAACCTATAGAATAAAATAAACATCCATGAGTCCTTACTGATAAATAACTGAATAGATACATAATGGGGGAGAAAGGACAGCTCTTCCATACAGAAGAATTCTAATAAATAAATTAAAGAGAATGACGGAAACATAAAAGCACCATTAGGTAATGTGGGAAATCAAATAGCTCTGTCCTGGTTAAGGAGATTATAGGGAATGCATTACACTGCTTTCTGGCTCTGCTGAAAACAGCTGACCAGTATCTAGTTAACGTGTATTTAGGGTTGCATGTGCTCATGAATTCCTTAGACCATGTTATCTATGGAATATCTTATCTTGTTCACCACCCTGCTTTCCGGCATCTGCTCTTTTGCAGTCTGGGGAATACCTTGTTTTTTTGCACGCTTTTCTAGACATTCTTACTGGCACCTACGTGCCAATTTTCATATTGCACAGTGATTTCCCTATAATGTATGCCTAATAAATACGGGAGCTTGAGAGCAGCTTGGGGTGCCTTCCCTTAGCCTCTCTTTCACGTCTCTTGACTTTTGGAGTCTTAAGTAATCCTTTCTGCTGTCCTCAGCTTTGCTGGACAAAGCCAAAAGCCAAACCCACAACTGGTGACCCCGACATGATAAGCTAAATCAGCAAGATAAACACCACAGTAATAACTGTTGCAGGCAGGACCTACCAATAAATCCTAAAACCACTGGGTAAAAGTTTGAGGACAAACAGGATAGCAGCACAGTTCCAAACTATTCAGGATATTCATCAATTACAAAGGGAAAACAGTAACTCAAGAGAGAACCCTGGCAGACATCACCATAACAAAGTGATCAAGGTTAATATCATGAGTAAAAAGCCATCTCAGCATTATGCACTCCTTGATATGGTACACTTAGAGGGACCCAACATCATCTCTGGTGTTTTGAAAGGAGGAGAAAAAAAAAGAAGAAAAAAAGTATAACCTCAACCTAAACATGAAAAAGTAACAGACAAGCCCAAAATGAGAGACATGCTATAAAACCAACCAGTATTCATCAAAAGTGTCAGGGTCATGAAAACCAGGAAAGGAGGAGGAAGTGTCACAGATTAGGCGAAACTAAGGAAAGACAATAAATAAATAAATGCAACACAGGATCCTGGACTGCATCCTGGAGCAGAAAAACATAAAAAAAAAAAAAGTGAAATTCAAGTAAGGTCTAGGGTTCAATTAGTGGTGATGTTATGGAAGATCTTTGTTCTGCTTCATACTTTATTTTTTATATTTTCTAAATTTTTTACAATAAAAAAATTTGTTACCTTTTCCTTTCCACAGTGTTTATTCAAAATTACAGGGATCTTAAAAGGATATGTAAGCAGCAACTTTACTTACTGCTCATTTTGCTTCCCACCCACACCTGCCATAGCTTTTTTTAGCATTCTTAGCACAACAGCATTTGTTATATGATGAAGGTATGGACACCATGATTACTATGTGAAAAGTGCTCTACAGTCAAGGGCTCTGTTAGCCACAGGCTGCACAGCACTGGAGAAACAGAATTATGATTATGGGTGACTTTTGTCCTAAATTTTTTAGTAAGGTTCTAACAATAAACCTTATTAAACATATACAGTTGATCCTTGAACTGACCCCCCACACTATCAAAAATCCAAAAGTGTAACATTTGGCTTCCCAAAAACTTAACTACTAATATCCTACTGTTGACCAGAAGCCTCACCAATAACATAAACAGTCCATTAACACATTATTTTGTATGTTGTATTATATACTGAAGTCTTACACTAAAGCAAGCCAGAGAAAAGAAGCTATTAAGAAACTCACAACAAAAAGAAATACTTTTATAGTATTTTACTATACTAAAAAAAAAATCTGCATATAGGTAGACCTGCACAATTCGAATCTATGTTGTTCAAGGGTCAACTGCATTTTTAAAAACATTTTTTTAATGTTTATTTATTTTTGAGAGAGAGAGAGAGAGAGAGAGAGAGAGAGAGAGAGAGAGAGTATAAGCAGGGGAGGAGCAGAGAGGGAGAGGGAGACACAGAACCTGAAGCAGGCTCCAGGCTCAGCACAGAGCCTGTCATGGGGCTCGAACTCACTGACCGCAAGATCATGACCTGAGCCAAAGTCCGACACTTAACTGACTGAGCCACCCAGGCGCCTCAAGGGTCAACTGCATTTTTTTAACTGAGTACAACATACATCTACCCTTAGACCTAGCAACTTCACTTGTAGGTATTTACCCAAGAGCAAAAACATGAAGTATGTCCATGATATACAAGACAATATACATGAATCTCAAAATCACAATGCTGACTAAAAAAGGTCAGACACATTATATGATTCCATTTATATGAAGTTCTAGAACAAGCAAAACTAACCTATGTGGAAAGAAATCAGAACAACACGAGGGTTGAGGAAAGGACTAACTGGAAAGGAGCACAAGGGAACTTTCTGGGATATGACAGAAATGTTCTGTATCTTAATCAGAGTGATAGTTACAGGACGTATATGTTTGTCAAAACTGACCAAACTATAAATCTGATGCAGTTTGTTGCATGTAAGCTAAGCCTCAACTTTAAAGAAAGAGTACTGGGACGCCTGGGTGGCTCAGTTGGTTGAGTGTCTAACTCTTGGTTTTGACTCAGGCCATGATATTGTGGTTCATGTCCTGGCAGTGCAGAGCCTGCTTGGGCTGCTTAGGATTCTCTCTCTCTGTCTATCTCTCTCTACCCCTTCTTCGCTCATGTGCTCTCTCACCGTCTCTCAAAATAAATGAATAAACTTAAAAAAAAAAAAAGGAAGAGTACTGATGGGGAAAAAATATGGCACAAAAATTTCATTTGGTTAAAGTCACCCATAATTTAAGTCATAATTATCTAAATAAAATGTGAAGAATGTTGTTGGGTAGTTAAAAAAAAAAAAATAACCAAAACAAATTCTGATACACGCTACCACATACATGAACTTTGAAGACATTATTCTAAGTGAAATAAGCTAATCACAAAAAGAGTTTCTGTAGGATTCCACTTCCATGAATCACCTAGAGCAGTCAAATTATTAGAAACAGAAAGCAGAATGGTAACTACCAGGGACTGTAGAGGGGAATGGGAGGTAGTTTGGGAAGATGAAAAAGGTCCTAGAAAAATGATGGTGATGACTGCACAACAATGTAAATATACTTAATGCCAATAAACTGTACACTTAAAAATGGTTAAAATCCTACTCCTGAAGTCATTATTACACTGTGCTAACTTGGATTTTAAATAAAGTTTTTTATTTTTTTTTTTTTAACGTTTATTTATTTTTGAGAGAGAGAGAGACAGAGCATGAACGGGGGAGGGTCAGAGAGAGAGGGAGACACAGAATCCGAAACAGGCTCCAGGCTCTGCGCGGTCAGCACAGAGCCCAACGCGGGGCTCGAACTCATGGACAGCGAGATCATGACCTGAGCTGAAGTCGGCCGCCCAACCGACTGAGCCACCCAGGCACCCCTAAATAAAGTTTTTTAAAAAAATGGTTAAAGTGGTAAACTTTGTTACGTGTATTTTATCACGAAAAAACAAATGAACAAATACAAGATAAAAACTGCGAAATCCAATTAATCTGCTTATCTTGTTGCTTAGCTCAGAAGAACTGGAGGGGTGCCTGGGTGGCTCAGGTTGGTTAAGTCCGACTTCAACTCAGATCACGATCTTTGAATTCATGAGTTTGAGCTCCATGTTGGGCTCTGTGCTTACAGCTCAGAGCCTGGAGCCTGATTCAGATTCTGTATCTCCCTCTCTCTCTGCCCCTCCCTGCTCACACTCAGTCTCTCTCAAAAATAAATATTTAAAAAAAAAAAAAAAAAAGAACAACAACTATGGAGATCTGCCTTGGTTGAGTTCTTTGAACAGGTTCTGCATTTTTCTCTCATTTTATTTTAAATCTTAGATCTACTGAGCTATCATGACAAAAGTCAGTGATGTTTGTCTCCTCCAGAGCAATGGTCCTTAATCACTAAGGAGTTATAGATGCTTCTGAAAAATCTAATAAAAGTCACAGGCAAATCAGGGAGAAGGGTGGAAGTTTCAGCCCACCTTCCTTGGAAACATCCCACCCTACTCCCCTTGGCCTTGAGACTATCAGCACACCCAAGCTGAATCCATCTGTCCACTTAGAACCAGAATACACTAGCACTACCCACAACACTTACCTCATGCTGGGAATGGCATGGTAACCCAATCGGAAGCGGAGTTTGCTGGACCCAGCAAAATCTGTAATCATCTTTTCCCCCACAGTGTGCATGTGTTTAAGGAGCTCAAGATGTTCCCTGGTCACAGCCTTCAGACTGGAAATGGAAGCCCATGGTAAGACCAGCCAGTGGTGACGAGCCTTGGGGTATTTATCCTTAATCACCACCACCTGCTCATCTTTGTAAACCTAGGATGGGGCACAAGAGAAGGAAACAGATATCTACCACACATGTTCTGTGTGTCAGGTACTGTCATATTCACTAACTCACTTCATTCCCAACACAATCTTACGCAAAAGGTGTCAGTATCCCAATTTTGTCAGATGACAGCAGAGACTCAGATGAGTGTCTTGCACAAAGTCACATCATTACTAAGTGGGAAGTCTAGGATTTCAAACCAGATCTAGTTGACTCCAGAACCTGTGTTTTCAAGCACTACACTACAGAGAATACGCAGGAAATTCACAGTACAAAATAGTTCCTATGGATTGGATGTAAAATCCCTGCAGGCATAAATTCAAAGGCACCCTTCTCCACTCTAACACAGCAGACCATGTGACACAATCATGTGTTCCAAGACGCCCTATCAGATCTGGCCCCTTGTCACCCCAGAATGTAACTTAAGAACTCACAGACTCCTCCCAGGATGACACCTGACTATTAATCCCGGGGCAGCCCAGCAACTGCAGTCACAATACATTACCTGACACTCCCGTGAAAAAAACCCCACAAAGGTTAACTCAACTTCCCTTAATAGCACCCAGAAGTTTAGGAGGAATAAGGAAGAGGAGATCTTCAGTTGAAGAACTTAGCTTCTCTCCAAAGAATTCCAGTTGCTAACTTACTGACGATGGGAAAAGCCACTTGTTCTCACCAAGTAGACCAATAAAACAAACCTCATTCAGAAGGATTGATCTCCTTTGCTTTCATTTATCCTCACTCTGTGGAGTAGTCACTTAAAAGACATGTAATACATTTCAATGCCAAAATTTTATTCTGACCTGCATTTTGGGATCCTGCATAGAAATTTTTAAGCCTTGACTCCAGTGGCCCAATGATTCCTGAAACAAAAAGGGGCAATGTAAATTGCAAATGTCAGTAGCTGTATTTGGCATTAGTTAATATTGTATGTGTCAGCAAAGTGCAACCAAACTTAGTAATGATTCATTTTTTTTAACCCTCTCTCAAAAGGTTACTGAATTTATTTATTTAATGTTTATTTATTTTTGAGACAGAGCATGAGTGGGGGAGGGGCAGAGAGAGAGGGAGACACAGAACCAAAACAGGCTCCAGGCTCTGAGCCTGACTGACTGAGCCACTCAGGCATCCCAAGTAATAAAATTCATTTTTAAGATTTAAACTATATCTGGGGCACCTAGGTAGCTCAGTCGGTCAAGTGTCCAACTTCAGCTCAGATCATAATCTCGTGGTTCGTGAATTCAAGCCCCACATCGGGCTCTCTGCTATCAGCACAGAGCCCATTTTGGATCCTCTGTCCTCTCTCTGCCCCTCCCCTGCCCGCGCCTGCTCACTCTTACTCTCTCTCAAAAATAAGCATTCAAAAAAAAAAAAAAAAAAAGAACTCAACTATATCCACTTTACTCAATCTTTTCCCTTTATAACCATAAACCATTTCCATTTTCTTCCTATACAGTAGTGAGAGCTGTGTGTCTAGATGAAAGCTGGAAATGCCAGAGTGTGAACTGCATCTTCTTTGCCCTCTCGCACTCCATCTACAGCCTAACTACATTTCCACTTTGACATCAGGATGTGAATCAGATGATCTATGAACAGCGTTCCAATGCTAACCCTCTGCAGATACACATATGACTGACCCACTTTAGCAGTACACCGCCATTACCTCCCTACCTTCGGGTGGCTTACCTCAGGACTTCAAGAAAAATGTACATAAAGGGACATTCACCCAAGTGATTGGTGACACAAACAAGTGACTCTTTCATCATGGTTAATAACCCTTGTCATGGTTAATAACGCCTTACGAGTATTTGAGCTTTACAGTGTACAAAACAATCAAGCAGTCATTATATCTCATTTAATCTCCATGTCATCTATCAGGCACACCACCCTCACCTTTTTGGTAGATGCATCTTTCTCCTTCTTTGAGGGCACAGAGCATTGGCCAGGGTCACTCCCAGGTTCCAGTCCTGTATGGGAGTCAGCTTCCTGGGCAGCACCCCTTTCTATAGAATCATTGTTGCCTGACCTCTTTCTCTTCCTGTGTGTTTCCAGGCCAGGGCTCTCTGCCTCTTCCTCAAACTCTACAATATATGGATAAAGTTCATTCACCATGTGGAGAACCTGGCCAGGCTGCAGCTTCACCTCTTGGTCCTTCCCAATTATGACTGAATCAATGCTGGTGGGATTGACCCCTACCTATAGAAAAATCAGAAAATAATTACAATGCTAGCAATAATACCATAGCCACTGCTATGCTAACCACTTACTGTGTGCCAGATACCATGCTTAAGGTTCACTTCTATTACCCCATCACTTCCACACATGACAGAGAAGCTTTCACAGGTTGGTACAGACAGCATAAGAAAATCATCAAGTATAAAATGGAAATCCAAATTAGAAACACACATACCTGCTTTACCTTGACATATCCTTTGTTACACTCTGCTTTCAACTGTACTGAAAGAGATTGAAAAAAGTTCAATCTAAAGGCCACCAAGAAGCAAGCACATGCTCCTGTTCTTCCTACAGGACAATGAAGCCTCATTCCAGGAGGCAACTTGACAGGGGTTTCCTCAAAGGCCCATGAGCAAAATCGCCTATTATGGAAGTGGCTGGGCTCCAAATCCTTCCATAAAATTTCCAACAGCATACATACTCCTTTAGCTACTGCTAACATTCCTATGAGGCAGGTTTACAGAATCCCCACAATCCCTATTCCAGAGTCCTTGGCCCACTCAGGATCACAGACTCTGCAGTCAGGGAAGGGACCCAGTTGTTTCATAAGCTCTTGGCTCATTGTTAAATCGGGCTTCCATTATTTAATAAAACTATCAGATGCCTTCAATAAAGAAAGGTAAAAGATACATTATTGGAAAACAGAAGTTCAGCTGGCCTTGGGTAGGCAGAGTGCAGAGAATATTCTAGAAAGAGGACTGCAGGGACAGAACAGTCTGAGCATATGTGGGAAGAAGTAACATCAAACACTTGTGAGTGAGACAAGGTGCAGAGACACCACAGCTGCTCTTCAGGGAGGACAGGCAGTAGACAGGCTAACATATACATTGCTCCAGTTGCTGTTGTGAGAAGGGGACAAAGAGTGAGAAGCAGTGTCTCCTTCTGTCTTGGACCCAGCCAGCTCAAGCATGGCTTTCCCCCCACCCCTCACTTAGATTAACTCTTGTGGGAAAAACCAAAATCACTATTGCAGACTCCAAGCACTGAGAAACCCTGTTCTGAGGAACACACTGCAGGCGGAAGGCCTGGTTGCAGTGAACAGATCAAGAGTTTACATGGAACAAATAAGTACACGGTACAGCTTTTTCCTAAGGACCTTCATTTCATTAAATCCTAGGAAAGACATCTCAAGAGCTGGATGCCATAGTCTTATAAAGACGACACCCTCCGTGTGAGGCATTATATAAAGGATGGAAGTATCCCATCACTTCTCAGACATGGTTTCAGGCTGGAAATCCCAGAATGCAACTGTCTCACTGCCCAATGGGAATCTCCCCAGGCAAAGTAGGGTGCGGGATTCAGTTCCACCATACTAACAGGATGGAACCTGCCTGCTCCCAACACTGAATATTAACCGCTTCCAGAGGGTGGAATCAGGGGTGAATGGGGCCCTGATGTTGGCTGAGAGAGCTCAGTTCCTGAGTTTTGTTTATGGCAGACAAAAGGTTTCTATCAATAGCTTCCAGGAAATGTGCATCCTTGGTTATCATTATCCTAAGGAACAAAACACAGTACTGCACATTGCTATGACCAATTACCTTGCTGTCGAGAACATTTCTTGTCAATGATCTTGGTCTCTGGGCCACGCCCAACCACCACTGCCTCCAAATGTGGAAGTCTGATTCGCTGGTGCCGGCTATCCTGTCTCACCAACCAGCACACCCGCATCATTACTCTGAGAAACAAAACAGAAGAGAATCACTGGAAAAATTAGCACACCCCAGCACCACCACACATGCCAGCTACCAGCTATTCATCTTGAGGCCAGTGACTTCACCTAGGTCTCAATTTTCTCACTTGTAAAACGTGATAATGACAGGACTCATGAGGCTGTCGTGAGAATTAAATAAGATAATGTATGTACTTAACTCTGTGCCTAAATCATGCGAAGCAATCAAATATTTATGTTTACTGATATACTCTATATGCTGGCCATTAGGCTACAAGGTGAGGATAAAAGAATAATTAAACATTGTCTCTATCCTTGAGAGGCCTGGAGTATAGTGGGGTAGATAGACTCATATGTCAATTATTACAATATGATGTGATAAGCATTATAAGGGAGTAACCAAATATGGCATTTGCCCAGGGAAAGAAACAACCAACTCTTGTGGAGAGTATCAAAAATGGCTTAACGAAGAAAGGATATTTATGCTGAGTTTTCAAGGCATGAGAAGGAGTTTGCCTGGCAGAGAATTAAGGACATCAGAACAGAGGATGTTCTTCAGTCCAGAGGCATCTTTATGCGGATTAGAAGGTTTCCTTTCCTTGGGGTACCTGGGTGGCTCCGTCAGTTAAGCATCTGACTTTGGCCTGAGCCCTTGTGGGTTCATAAGTTCGAGCCCTACATCTGGATCTCCACTATCAGCACACACACCCAGAGAGCCTGCTTTGGAGCCCCTCTGCCCTCTCTCTCTGCCCCCTCTCAAAAATAAATAAAACATTTAAAAAAATTTTTTTCCTTTCCTTAATCGTCGTAACATACCAACATTAGAACAATACATTTTACTGCCATCTACCAGAAGATTGTCATGATAAATACACAAACCTACAATGTCTAAAGAGTGAATGTGGCACCTTTGTGCTATACACAACCTGCACAATAGAGAAGGTGCCGGTTTTCTTTTGAAAACAACCTGTATGGCCATGGAGAGTATCAGTAGAAGGGAAAGAGCCAAGAAATTTGGGAGAGAGATGAGGCCTGAACAAAGGCCTGAACAAAGACAATGGAGAGGAAGAAGATCCAGAACAAACTGTGAAGGTAGATTTAACTACTGAGTGTATTTGGGGAATGACAAAGGAGTAGAGGGAGACACAAACCAAGACTTTGAATTTGGAAATAGCCATTGACTAAAATGAGCAATACACAAGGAGACATAATTTGAAGTTAAATGGCAGACGAAGAAGGGATGCTTTCAGACTGAAACACAATTAGATTACATTGCCTGTGAAAGATCCACAGGTCAAGGTAGGATATATGGGTAGAAAGCTCAGGGAAGGAATGGACTGACTGTATGTATTTGAGAGGCATCAACATGTCAGAGAAGGTGAGGCAAAGAGAGCATGAGATCACCCAGAGAGGTAGAGCAGGGAACTATGGATAGGGACAGGACTAGGATCTTTGGGATACCTCCCCCGACTCCAGAAGCTTACTGCTCAAGCCTCTAATACCCTCTCTTTGAGAAATGTGCCCTGCAGGCAAGGCAGCACTTATCAGGCGCTCTGCACAAGCTTTGTGTCCAAAGGGAAGAGAAAAGAAACAAGATTTTTGAAAGTCAAAGTTTCATTACCATCTGCAAAGGATAGTGCAAAGCAGGGCAAACAAATGATTGCTGAGGAGGTGCAAAGTCACAGATATTGGATCAGTCAGGAAAGGTTTTGGAAACCACCCAAATGAAAAGGCCAAGAAGACTGATAAGGAAAATAAGTGAGACGGTATATTCCATTTTTAAAGGCACAAGCGACAAGGCAGATTTCAGCAATAAGCCATGGGTGAGGGGTGGAAAGCAGACCCTGTTGGCTGACCCAGGGGAGCTGCTCCAGAGTCATCAAAAATGGCAAAGGTATTGAACACTATGCTGAAAAGTTTAGATCTGACAATCAAGAAGAGACAACTGCCAGGTTGCCAGGTTAATGAGCTGCATGGCAAAGTGAAATGACAGCTGGGCGTGGGCAGGCTGGAGTGGAGAAGTCGAGAGTCTGAGATTAGTCAGGAGGCAGTCAACATAATGTGGACAAAAGTGAGGTCCAAAAGTTCAGCAGGTCTTCGTGAAGGGGTGAATGCAAGGCATGAAGAGTCAGTTGTAAACCTAAAATCCTCAACCTGGAGCCTCAAGTGATGATGGTGCTATAGGCACGTTCCATTTTTAAATGCTATGTATTCAGAGGCACATCTGTTTGCACTTACTGGAAACTGATGAATGAGCAGGAAGTGGACTGAGAAATGAAGTATGTCTTCATCAGGCTTTGAGAAAGTAGTCACGTGGTGACTGACAACTCACAGTAATAACAAAAGAAATGTGAAGAGAGCACAGTTTGAGAGCAGGGACAGGAAGGAATCTGATGGGCAGCTGAGAGCATGGCTGGCTGTTGCAGGATAATAGAAACTACCCCTCCTGCCCTCCACACACACTCATTCTTGTCAAAGTTCTCAAGTTATGATGTTTCTATTTACAAATTCTTGAGAAGCTAAAGTAGTGACTCCACAGTGCTTATGCAACTAACCTTGACCAACTTTTTAGCCCATTTTAGTCTTCAGATCCATTTTCTAGGAATGAAGCATTTTAGAATATGGGGAATGCATGATAGGCGCTCCTGAATCTCAATATAGTCCATACATTGAAACTCCATAAAGTGCAAGCTCTAAAACAGCATCAGTCCATTTTTTGCTTACCAATATATCCCCAGCACTTAATACTTGACATACAAGAACACAGTACATACTTGCAAGTAAATGACCAGACAATAATCCTATCCAGGTTCTCTGGCCTTCCTTCTCTTTCCTCTGCTCTGGCTCCTCTTAAGCCATCTTTTGCTCCTCTCCTTGGGCAATCCCATCCTCACATCTATGTGGATAAATCCTAATTCTCTATTTTCCAACTCCCTACTTTTCATTCCAGAGTTGTCGGGATTAGTCAGGAAAAAAAAATCTAGTTATATCTTAAGGAACCAAGTGATCTGATAGGCCATGCAAGCCCAGCAATCTGAGAATGTAGAACAGTGATGTCCAGTAGAATTTTTTACAATGATGGAAGGGTTGTACACCTATGTTGTCCAATAATGTAGCCACCATGTGACAATCAAGCATCCAAAATGTAGCTAGTGTGACAGAAAACCTCAATTTCTTAGATTTTTTTTTTTTAATTTACATTTAAATAGCTACATGTGGCTGAGGGCTATCATGATATCCAACCCAACTTGCCCAACCCTGATCAGTCCCAAATTCCTCAAGCCTGAGGTTAAGACCCTCGTACTCTAACCCTACAAAGGTTACTTATGTCACCTCCTACTTCTTTCATAGAACTAGCCCCACCTTCCTTTCCCCCAGACTCACATACACTCCTTCTTACACACAAATACATCCCTCAGGTATGATATACTGAATCATGTCTCCCAAATAAGTCATTCTCAATATGATCTCCAGGCATTCGATCATACTCTTTCCTCCCCTCCAGAATTCCAAATCCTTCTCAACTTCCAAGCCCCAACTCCCCCCAGAGGTCTTCTCTGAATTATCTTCTCTTCCCTACCCCTACATCTTGCTATTGGGTGTGGTTAATTTACCTTCACAGTTCTCTGAAAATTAAATGTGGATGTAATTCCACTCTCCAAATGAGATTATAATCTCCTTGTAAACAGACTGCATCACTGCCCATCCATACAAAAACTCAGAGGAAGGGTCTCTTAAAGATCACTGCCCTGGGCTAAGCCTGGCCTTATACTTCTGGATCCCCTGGAGTTCAGCATGCCCTTATCAAGTGCATATAAGTGCCCTTATAAGTGCTAGGCACTTGTTAAATGTCTTGCTTATATCATCTCATTTAATTTTCACAACTCTCATCCTAAGAAAGAAAAATTTAAGGCTTAAAAAAAATAGGCAACATGTACAAGCCACATAGCTAATACATGCCAGAGTTAGGATTTGAATCAATTCTAAAGAATGGATTCTTGGGGTGCCTGGGTGGCTCAGTCGGTTAAGCATCTGACTCTTGCTTTCAGCTCAGGTCATGATCTCACAGTTCTTGAGTTCACGAATTCTGTGCTGAACTTGAATTCGGGCTCTGTGCTGGACCCTGCTTGGGATTCTCTCTCTCTCTCCCTCTCACTCTCTCTCTCTCTCTCTCTCTCCCCTCCTCCCCTTCCTCTGCTCCTGCTCTTGTGCACTCTCTCTCTCAAAATAAATAAATAGACTTAAAAAGCGGGGAGGGGGCAGAGGCGCCGGGGTGGCTCAGTTAAACGTCCGACTTCAGCTCAGGTCATGATCTCATAGTTCACTTCAGGCTCTGTGCTGACAGCTCAGCGCCTGGAGCCTGCTTCGGGTTCTGTGTCTCCCTCTCTCTCTGCCCCTCCCTCGCTCACACTATGTCTCTCTCTCTCTCTCAAAAACAAATAAACATTTAAAAAAATTTTTAAAAAAGAATGGTTTCTTAATCACTACACCATATACCTTTTGTCTTCACTCTTTTGATCAATCAAAATTACTGCATGCCTACTATGTGCCTTGTGGTATTCTAGTACTGTGAATAAAGAAATAATGTGTCTCACTCATATGATGCAGGTATATCATTCCTGTCTTCAAAAGACTCAGAGTCTTGTGAGGGAGAGAAACACAGAAACACTTACAACAATTGTAGTAAGTATAATGATTGGTCTGTGCAGAGTATTATGGCAGCAAAAGGCTGGAATACCCAATACAGACTTGGAGAAAGGAGATGTCAAGGAAGATTTCCTATAGGAGGCAGACCTAAAATGAGTCCTATATATAAACTAAGTTAACTGGTGAAAGGGTCATTCTAATTAGGGGAGAAGGAAGTGGATAGAGAAATGGAGAAGATTCAAGTCAAAGGGAACAGCAAGGGTAATGCATTAAGAAACAGCATAGTGCACATGAAAAGGAGTTCAGTGTTGCTGCAATCTAAAGCATGAAGCAGAAAAGAGGCTAGAGACACAGGCAGGTCCAGAATAAGCAGAGCCCTGGGTGACTGGTGAGTTCAAACTTTAGAACTTCCACTGGATTTTGCAATTCAGTAAACAATAAATATTTGCTAAATGAATGAGAAAAAAGATCAAATGAATGAACAGACAGATCTTTAAAGATTATGAAGCAGGGCTTTGTCACAGATTTGTTTTCAAGGACTGGAGGTGGGGAAATCCATCAGAAGGCCATCATATTTCAGGTGAAAGATAATGGTACCTAAAGTAGTACAATAATAGGGATGAAGAAGAGAGCAGATTTGAGAAATACTTAGGGAATAAAATCCTCAGGACTTAGGGATGGATGTGATAAGAGCAAGTTCAGGGAAGACACTGAGTTCAGTTTCAGGCCTGTGAATTTGAACTGTCTGTGGAACTGGTAGGCAGAGCTGTCCAGCAGTGCGGTGAGAAGTGAGCAGTGTGGTAAGAAGTGAGAGGGAAGGTTAGAAAAGAGGTTTAAGCTGACAACTTTGATTTGGGAGCATGTAGAAGGCAGTTAAAACCAACCTAGTTGATGTGCTCACTCAAACAGTGTGTACAGAATGAAAAGAGAAGTGGGCCAAAGTCACAAGCCTTGGAAGCACCTAAAATTTTAGGGAAGTAAAAAGACTAGCCCACAGGAGAAATGGCTGGTGAGAGAAGCATATGGAGAAATAGCTAGAATGAAAGCTCCTAATGGGGAGGCACTTTGTCTTCCTCATCTCTGCATCATAATAAATATCTGTTGAATAAGTCAGGTCATAATCTCACAGTGAGTTCGAGCCCTGCGTCCAGTTCTGTGCTGGACAGCTCAAAGCCTGGAGCTTGCTTCGGATTCTGTGTCTCCCTCTCTCTCCCCGCCCCTCCTCCGCTCATGCTCTGTCTCTCTCAAAACTAAAACACATTAAAAAAAAAAAAAAAAAAGGCAACAAAGGGATCCAGTAGTGACTGAAAAATATCTATCTGATTTGATAATCACTGTGACCTTAAGGTTAAAATTTCAGGAGAATGATAGGTCTGAAAGCTAGACTGGAGAAAGGAGTGAAAGGTAAGAAAATGGAGGCAGAATTTAGAACACTCTTTAAAAAAGAAGGGGAATAGACTTACTGGATGAGAGCTAAAGGAAGACGGATCACTAAGAACTTTTCCTTCTTTCTAGTTTTGGAGGGTAGAAGCCAGGTGACCAGGGATCTCAGAAACCTATGTTCACATATGACTAGGACATAGTCAGGGGCAGAAAAGACAAATAAAAACAAGGTCTCATAGATGAAAACATAAACAAAAGGTGAGAAGCAAAGATAATGGGATTCACTTTGATCAGAAGAGACAGCTTATCCTCTGAGAGTAAAAGAAAGGTAAGAATGGGTGTTAAATGAGATGACTTTTCAAGAAGGGAAAGCAGGGGCAGAAATTTGAGGGAAAGCATATCCGATGACCTCAATTTTCTCCATAAAATAGCAGACAACAGAGTGAGGTGTTCGGGAGCTTAATGAACAGTTAAAAAAAAATCAATATAACATAGTGGAGAACATCCAGCCTCTTATGTGCAACTGCCTGAGTTGCAGCATCTAGTCACTGTGTGACTTGACGCCAATTATTTAACCTAAGCCTTTATTTCTCCAGCTGTAAAACATTAAGACTTGCTGAACAACAGAGAGGTAGCATGAAGACTGAACGAGGAAGTACGTAAAGCTCAGTGTCTGGTCAAAAGCATTCAACACTCCTGTCACTGGTGAACACTGAAGACAGGATAAAAGCAGAGGCTAAGGACGTATACAAAGATCGGCCGACAGCAGTGACTGTGCAACTAAGGTGGAAGGGCACAAATCCGTATTGTCTCTCCGTAAAGTACAGTCCTGTCTCAAGTATTCTAACGATTCCCAATGTAAGTTAGATTCTCTAAAGGCTCTAAACCTGGACCACATTGATTCCATGTAGAAATTATACCCCTGCTTTGTTGAACCACTACCACTGTCCCTCCTATTGGACCTGTTGAGGACGCTGTGAAGGCCCCTCAAGTTCCTTTCACGGAGAGTTTCGGGAGAAAACCATGTCCTTCCTAACAAGCCGAGCCGCCTCCTTGGGCTAGACAGTACCCACTCTCTAATCTTTTCTCTGCTTGTGTAGTGACCAAGCCAGTACAGGTGTCCGGGGTACAGGTTGGTGGGGCGACGACCAACGACGGGGTCGCCGAAAAACGGCCCAAGGGAGTTTGAGCAAAGTGAGAAGCCTAGAGCCCGAGGATGTAGCAAAGCCTGCCGGGAAAGAAGCCATAAAAGCGTTATTCAAAGAACATCATTCAAGGGTAGTAATGGCCCCGACCCAGGGCCCACACCCACGAATTTCAACCGGGTCAGTAGAGGAGGTAGGCCGACGACCGCCTTACCTCGAAACAGCGGACACAGACAACCTCACGTTTCTCTTCCGGGACGCGCCACTTCCGGCGCCGTGGGATGACGTCACGAGACAAGCCTAAGAGCAACGAGTGACGTCACCAGTGCCTGTACAAAGATTGGCTGAAAGGGTCTTGCCCAAAACGCAGATCCGGAAGCGTCCGCTCCGATCGGCCCCTCTGGGACCGAGGCCATAGTGCGGTTCCTAGCAATAATCCCTCTGCGGACGACCACCGCCAGCCTCTCTCCATCCGGGAATCTCTTCCCTGTCACCATCTCTCAGTCTCTGAGTCCGGGGAGACTTTAAGCAACTATTCCCTCTGTGGCCGTTTCTAGCCAGCTGATGCAGTATCTTGACACTCCCTTCGTTAGCAGAAGCTCACTACCCTTAAGGCCATCTTTCCTGCTGTAGACAGTACCTGCTGTGACATTGTTTTTCTGCCCCCTTTCAAAACTGCAACCGGCTTTCTCCCTTTTCTGGAGAGAAAGGGCTGGAGGAACTAGCGGTGCGGAAACCTGATTGTTTTAACGCTGGCTTCACTAAATGAACTAGCTGACAGCCAATTAGAGAGGAGACAAGAAGCAGGATGCTGGGATGAGATGGGTTTACTGATTTTGATAGCAATTCCAGGATGTTCCCTAAGAGTCATGTATTGCAATTATTCGAAGTCATTTGGGCAGATGGAAAAATTCCTATCTTATGAGTGAAAGCACAGTTTATAATTTTTCTCAACCTCAATAAAAACCGAGGCTTAAGGAGTCACATTTCTTGATCAAGATTGTTTCCTTCCATAGAAAAGCAGAGTCAATAGTATGATAAAGATACCAAAACTATCAAAACAGGATGGGAGAGTCTTCCAGGAAACACAGAAAAGAGACTTCCTCTTTTTTAGCAGAGAAGATGCAGGTTTATATTAAGGTCACACCAGGAAGTGGGCGAGCACAAGAAGCATCTTGGCCACACAGCCCCCATGGTGGTGGAATGTGATTCACACTGCTCCAGGTAAAATGAGGTGGCTCTTGTCACCCGACCAGTTCCCTCAGAATTAAGCTTCTCTTAGCTTCAGCTTCTACCTGACCTGCCTTAGTGTGTCTTGCATTCAAAATGGGATTGGATTATTCTAATTGGATTATATACCATATATTGTGCAAAACTGGGCAGTTTCCATGCCCAGTATATTAGGTCTAGCCCTTCATCTATAGCATATTACTGGCCAGAGAAGCAGGGTCACATGGCACAAGGACATGGCAAACACAACTTTCACAGACCCCAGAACCAAAGATGTATCACAAACTGATACATAGAAATTAACAGAGAGTTGTAGTCTGTGGCACTGTCTATCTAATGTAGTGGTCATCAAAGTGTAATCCTTGGATCAGTAGCAGTAGCCTCACAACACCAGGGAACTTGTTAGAAATGCAAATTCTCAGGCTTTCACCCCAGGCTTACTGATTCAGAAACTTTAGGGGTGTGGCCCAGCAATCTGTTTTAACAAGCCCACCAGGTTACCCTGATGCATGATCAAGTTAGAGATTCACTGTCAGAAGGCAAACACTTCAAAGTGCACATCATGATAAATTTTGTGAGCCTGCTTAGGGCTTTGCTTTTTTTTTTTTTTTTTTCTTTTTCAAATTCAAAAAAAAAAAATTCTTAATTGTGGCAAAATACACATAACATAAAACTTACCATCTAAGCCATTTTTAAGTATACAGCTCAGTAGTGTTAACTATATTCACATTGTACTAAATGTATCTCCAGAACTTTTTAATCTTGCAAAACCAAAACTACATGTTAAACAACTATTTCCCCTCTTCCAGTCCTTGCCAACCACCAATTTACTTTTGGTTTCCATGAGTGTGACCATTCTAGATACTGCACATAAGTGAAATCATGCGGTATTTGTCTTTCTGTGACACTTATTTCACTTAGCATAATGTCCTCAAATTTCATTACTTGTAATGTGTCAAAATTTCCATTTTAAGGCTAAATAACACTGTTACATGTATACACCACACTTTGTTTACAATCTATTTGTCTATCATTGGGTGTTTGGATTGTTCCCATCTTATGGCCATTATGAATAATGTTGCTATGAACATGATTGTATAAATATTTCCCCAAGATCCTCCCTTCATTTCTTTTGGATATACACCCTAAAGTGGGATTGCTGTGTTGTAAGATAATTGTTTTTGATTTGAGGAACAAAATACTGTTTTCCACAACAGTTGCATCATTTTACATTAGACACAGGGTTCCAAATTCTCTACATCCTTTACAACACTTGTTATTTTCTGGTTTGTTTTGTTTTTTTAATAGCAGTCATCCTAATGGGTGGGAGGGGCTATCTCATTGTGGCTTTGATTTGTATTTCTCTAATGATTAATAACGTTGAGCACCTTTTTGGTTTGTTGGTCATTTATGTATCTTCTTTGGAGAAATGTCTATTCAAGTCAATTTGCCCATTTTTTTCTTCTTTTTTGGGCCCCCATTTTTAAATCAAGTTATTTTGTTGTTGTTGCATGGTAGGAGTTCTTTTTATAGTCTAGATATTAATCCATTGTCAGATATATTATTTGCAGATATTTTCCCCATTTCATAGACTGCCTTTTCACTCCATTGATTATGTCCTTTGATGCACGGAAATATTGTATTTTGATGTTGTCCAAGTTATCTATTTTTACTTTTGCTGCCTGTGCTTTTGGTATCATATCCAGAATCATTCAAAGATTTTCCCCTGTTTTATAGTTTTAGGTCGTATATTTGGATCTTTGATCCATTTTGAGATCACTTTTTACATGGTGTAAGGTAAGGCTCCAACTTCATCCTTTTGCATGTGGATAACCAGTTTTCCTAACACCATCTGTTGAAAAAACTGTCTTTTCCCCGTTGCACGGTCTTGAAACCTTTACTGAAAATCATTTGACCATATATGTAAGAGTTTACTTCTGGCTTCTCTATGCTATTCCATTATGCTATATGTCTGTCTTTATACCAGTACCACCTGTTTTGATTACTGTGGCTTCATAATAACTTCTGAAATCAGGAGTGTGAGACTTCCAACTTTGTTCTTCTTCAAGATCATTTTGGCTATTCTGCTCAGGGGTTTTAATTATTTTTTAATTCCAACAGTTAGAAATTGAAAGATCTTGCATGAAAATCAGGATTCTTGGTCTTTTGGGGAAAAAAAAATTTTTTTAATCCAGCAAATTACAGTAAAAAGTAGCCAGAACTGTTAGTGACCACCATGTGCTCCCCAGTTTGCCACTGTCTCCACCCACACATTTATATAACCTGTCTGGTCCCTGAGGGCCCTTCTTTCTTTGAGAATCCTAGTCTCACGGAAAGGCAGTTGGAGCCAGAGGACCAACCTGGGGAGATTGCAGTGGTCTGCTCCAGAGATCTGCTCAGAAGGAAAAGTACAGAATCCTGGGAGAGGATATAGCTAGGAAACTTCATTCTGTTTTTAGGGTTTTTTTGGGGGGGGGGGTAGTGTAGGAGGAGATTGGGAGGGGTGTCAGAAAAGACCAATCTGAGGAAAGGAAAATAAACCAAGCTCAGAAAGATGAAAAGAAAACAGACAAGTGAAGACCTGATAGAAGAATATTCCAAGTCTATGATCTAGACTGAAAAAAAGAGCAATATACAAAAGCCCTATAGCAGTCCTTAAGCACATTCTTTCAGACATGACAGAAGTCCAGTGGAGCTGAAGAGTAGACAGTGAAAGGAAATGGTGAGATCTGAGCCAGGGTCAGATAGTAAACCATTTAGGAACTGTATGTGGATTCGTCCTATATTCAATGAAAAACCCCTGAAGAGTTGGCCTGGGGAATAATATTATTTGATTTTTGTTTTATTGGATGTTGTGGCTGCTGTGAGGAAGAATGGATGGGGTGGGGGTAGGGCAAGAACAGAAAGGCTGACAGCAGTTAGGAATATAGTGATGTAGTGCAAAGGATGTTCACAGCCTGGACATGAGGAAAAAGGTATACTGATTCAAGAGATATTTTGGAGGCAGCATCATCTGGACAAGACATTTTCTTCTCTGGGGGCAGGCCTAGGTCAGATGCCAAATAAGAAGACACTTAGTGGGGGATAGGAACAAAACCTAGTGAGCTACAGAAACTTAGCTGCATGTTTCATATATCCAAAAACTTCTCACTGCAAGCATCCACATCTGCCTGCAGGATTCCTCTAGCCCCAAGAGCCTTTCCTAACTGCAGATAGGCCAGAAATGAGGGGATCTATGCCCCTGCGAGCACTTGTGAATAATGTAAGGAAGTGGGTGGGTAAACTTGTTTCCTCACCTCAGGATGAAACAACTTTGAAGTATGTACAGCACTGTCTCCCAGAGGCTCTCCAGCAAGACTAAACCCCAGATGCCCTGAGGCGCAGCCTGCACACTGGCTTACTTCCCACCCCAGCCTTGCTTCTCCACTCCCCTACTGGTACTTCTTGGGATCAAATCCTAAATGACATACTCAAATCCTTGCCTTAATGCCTGTTTCTCGGGGAATCCAACCTAACAAACTCCTCCTATTTTCTAAAATAACATTTTATTTCCCTTTTTATTTAAAAAAAAAATGTTTAATGTTTATTATTTATTTTTGAGAAAGAAACAAGAGCATGAGCGGGGGAGGGTTAGAGAGAGAGACACAGAACCTGAAGCAGGCTTTAGGCTCTGAGCTAACAGCACAGAACCCATGAACCATGAGATCATGACCTGACCCAAAGTCAGATGCTTAACCAACTGAGCCACCCAGGCACCCCTTATTTCCTTTTTTAGATAAGCTAGTAATTCCCACTGGTTCCCAACTTTTTTTTTTTTTTAACGTTTATTTAGTTTTGAGACAGAGAGAGACAGAGCATGAAAGGGGGAGGGTCAGAGAGAGGGAGATACAGAATCCGAAACAGGCTCCAGGCTCTGGGCTGTCAGCACAGAGACCGACACGGGGCTCGAACCCACGGACCGCGAGATCATGACCTGAGCCGAAGTCGGCCGCTTAACCGACTGAGCCACCCAAGTGCCCCGGTTCCCAACTTTTTAATATCACAGCACAAAGATTAAGTCACATTCACAGAATACACTAGGGTAAACTTATGAGAAACTAGGTAAAAATAAATGACTACATTTTATTTATAATTAACTATGATAAGAAAAATTAAAAATGGAGTACTTGGAAAAGTAGTATTTATTTTGGCTAAATATTCAAATAAAATATTTTTAATGTTTTTTTTAATGTTTATTTTTGAGAGAGAGAGAGAGAGAGAGACAGAGCTCTAGTGGGGGAGGGGAGGGGAAGGGGAGGCGGGGAGACACAGAATCCAAAGCAGGCTCCAGGCTCTGAGCTGTCAGCACAGAGCCCAACACAGGGCTCAAACCCACGAACCATGAGATCATGACCTGAGTTGAAGTCAGACACTTAACTGACTGAGCCACCCAGGAGCCCCAAAAATGTTATTTATTTTTGAGAGAGAGAGACAGAGACAGAGCATGAGCGGGGGAGGGGCAGAGAGAGAGGGAGACACAGAACCCGAAGCAGGCTCCAGGCTCTGAGCTGTCAGCATGGAGCCCGATACAAGGCTTGAACTCACGAACTGCGAGATCATGACCTGAGCTGAAGTTGGACACTTACCCGACTGAGCCATCCAGGCGCCCCTCAAATAAAATATTTTTAAATTTTTCATAAGAAAATTTAGCATGTTTCTGAAAATAGCATTTTTTTTGACATTGGGTTTCATGATGAAATAAAACACATATTTTCTGATTAAAATTTTTAATGATAATTTTTTCAAATTCTTTGTAGTCACACCTATAATTGACACACTAGTAGAGAGGTTCTGTCCCATACATTGCAGTGTAAATGTGCTAATGTATCCATAAACTATACCCTACAATTTAAATTTTTTTTAATGTTTATTTTTGAGAGAGACAGAGACAGGATGCGAGTGGGTTAGGGGCAGAGAGAGAAAGGGAGACACAGAATCTGAAGCGGGCTCCAGGCTCTGAGCTGTCAGCACAGAGCCTGACACAGAGCTTGAACTCACGAGCTGTGAGATCATGACCTGAGCTAAAGTTGGATGCTCAACTGACTGAGCCACCCAGGCGCACTTATACCCTACAATTTATTTTAAGATCTTCCACCTACAATTTATGCCTTATTGTTTTCAACTCCTGCTTTTGGGACTAGGTTAACTTCCTACTATGGGTTGACTTCATAGCTTAACTCCCCCAAGGTTCTAAATTTCCGAGAGTTCAGGAAATAGTCACCATAATCCCAAGTAGTGACATTCATACCATTGATGGTTCATGTTGGAACTTTTATTTCAATTCAGCAATTCTTATTTGTATAAATCACAGATGTTGTGCTGGTCTCTCCTTAAATTTCTTACAAGCATACTAAGAAGAAAGTCACAAGAAGTTTTTCTAACTTATCCTGCCTTACCTCCCACCATTTCTTCATTGCCAGCCTTGTACCAGTAATACTGAACTTCTTACCGTTCAACCCCTTTCTCCCCAATACTCTGAGATATATAAGCTGTCTCTCCTTTTTTTCCCACCTAAATAAACAAATATTTATTGAGTATCTGCTACAAGCACAGTTTCAGGCATGAGGAATACAGAAATGGACAAAATAAAGTCCCCCTTTCAGTCTAGTGGAGAAAGAGCTGACAATAACACACAAACGTATGTCACAAGGTGATTTAAGTGTTATAAAGGGAAATAATACATATTATACCATGATGATTAAAAGAACCCTACTCAAGGGACCCCTGGTGACTCAGTCAGTTAAGCGTCCAACTTCAGCTCAGGTCATGATCTCAGGGTTCATGGGTTCAAGCCCCACATCAGGCTTTGCACTGACAGCTCAGAGCCTGGAGCCTGCTTCAGATTCTGTGTCTTCTTCTGTTTCTAACCCTCCTCCACTATGCTTTCTCTCTCTCTCAAAAATAAATAGGGGTGCCTGGGTGGCTCACTTGGTTAAGCGTCTGACTTCGGCTCAGGTCATGATCTTACTGCTCATTAGTTTGAGCCCTGAGTCAGGCTCTGTGCTGACAGCTCAGAGTTTAGAGCCTGTTGCAGATTCTGTGTCTCCCTCCCGTCTCTGCCCCTTCTTATGTTCTGTCTCTCAAAAATAAATAAATTAAAAAAAAATTTAATAATAAATAATCATTTAAAAAAAAAAGAACCCTACTTAAAAGCATTCATACTGATGCCATTTATATTAGGATCTAGAACAGGGAAAACTAATCTAAAATTATAGTAGAAAAAAAATCAGAACAGCTATTGCCTCTCTAAAAGTAGGGACGGGGATTGACTGAAAAAGGCACTTGAGAGAACTTTCTTGGTGATGGTGATATTCTGTATCTTGATAAGGGTTTGGCTTAACCCATATGTACATTTGTTGAAACTCATCAAAACGATACAGTTAAGACTTGTGCATTTCTTTCTATGTAAACTTTACCTTAAAAAACCTTAAACAAATATCTAACTCTAGTTAATGATATGCAAGCTGAAGTGTTGAAAAGCAAAATATACTGATATCTTCAATTTATTGAATTGTATTTAAAAAGCAGATGAATAGAGAGAGATGAAGAGAAATGAGATAGAGCATGCACAGTAAAATACCAATTACAGAATCTAGTGGTGGTTATATGAGATGAGCTAAGCTCTGGCCCAACTGCAATGCCCAAATGTATTCCTTGATGTTGATGCTATTTTCTGGAATGTTCTTTTCTCCCTAACTCACCCTTGCTCCCTCTAATCCATTCACACTGCAGCTATAGAAAACATTTCAAAACACAATCTGACCATGTCACTCCCCTACTTAAATCCTTTCTGTGGCCCTCCGCTGCCCATCCAATTAAGACTAAACTCATTGTTCATTCTTACTTTTACAGAAGGCCAAAACCCATCTACCACTCTCCCCTTGCCTGTCCTCATACCCAAACACAGGGCCTTTCTTTCAGTTTCTTGAACCCATACAGTCAAGGTTCTTGAAAACTACTCTAGCTAACTTAAAGATGATGGGGCTGCCATTGGTACAATTCCCAAACCATGAGTCCTCTACTATCCAGACCCTCAACCTCATAATTACAGATGGTTAACAATAACTCCCAGAACAGAAGGGCCTAAGATCTTAGAATTGTCAAGATCAGCTCTTCCCACTAGTAAAGGGACGTGACTGTAGGAACCCACATGGACACCTGCATCCCACATTCTCCAGTGTCTTACCTCTAGCCAGATGAAATCAGAGAGTTCTAGTTCTCCATTGGCTGGTACACTTGTTTACTCATTCAACAAGTATTTCTGAGCACCTTCTACTTGTCAGGCATTGTTTTAGATATATGGCTACCACTATGAACAAAACGTTCCTGCCTTCAAAGAGCTTACAATCTATTGGAGATGGACAGACCATAAACAAAGAAATATACATGTCATGTGGGGATAAATGCTATAAAGAAAAAGCAGGACAGAAAATTATGAGGATATTCTGTGTATTATGAAAGGGCTTTTTTGAGTACAGACCTAAAAGAAGCCATGTGGATATCTAGATGAGATGGCAAATCATCAAAGGATTTTAATCAGAGGAGTGACCTTTTTTTTGAGCTCCACCACCACCAACCACCCCACAGTGACATATTTTTAAAGGATTATTCTAATTTTTTCATGGCACGAGGATCTTAAAATGAGAGAATGGTTTGCAACTCTGTAGTTTCTTCAACCCCTAATGTCTACATGCATTCGCCACTTAGAGTGCCTTCTCTGTATTAGGCAGGGAGCTAAGTGTTGAAGATGGAGAAGTCAAGTGAGACACAGCTCCTCCTTTTAAGGGACTTTCAGTCTGGTGAGCACAGGGCCAGCATATACCCACCATTCACAGACTTACCTCTGAGCTATTCTACTCTCCTGAGCCTGTTGGTATCCTTCCTTCCTTCCAATCCTTCAGACACTGATCTAGCTGCTCTTATACTTCAGATTGGATGCCCAGTGGCATTTTGCTGACCATGGTTTGGCTCCTCTTGGCAACAGATTTGTATGTCTACGCTTTTACACTATTCAGACAACCCCAGGACACTCCTACCTTGTCATTCTTTTCACCAGCAAAGCTCCATCTCTGCATGTCAAAACAACATAGTTTAATGAAATTTAATCTTTCTTTCTATACACATAGAATAACATAACTCTAAATTATATCATTTGTAACAAAAGTTTTTAACCACTCTCCAGATGGCTTTTGATACAGAAGAGACCTCACCTCCCACCTATGTGACTTCTTCCTGATGTCTTAGAGATAGCGAATATGGCAAACTGATTGAAGAGAAAAAAGAACAAAAACATTTTTTGGAAAATGTAGATTTACCCTGTCTGTGGTAATCTATTACTTTATTAGACCCCATTGATTCTCATCTTGCAGAATTTTTTCCCTTATACAGTCCCTCCCCACACTGACTCTGTACTTGGCCAAAGGACTGGCTGTAGCCAGTGGGACGTTAACAAGTCCAAACCTTGATAAGTGCTTGCACATTATGGCCTATCCTCTTGGGGTACTCCTCTTCAGAACCTAGCTGCCATGCTGTGAAAAGCTCAACTTAGCATGCGAAGAGATCATGTGAAGGAAAACTGGGGTCCTAGCCAACAATCCCAGCTGAGCTCCTGGCTAACAGACAGCCTGTGAATAATTCAGCGTGGAAGGCCCCTCCAGCCCTAGTTAACCCTTCCCAGCAGTCACCACACAGAACAAAGATGAGCTATCCCTGCTAAGCCTTGCTCTGATTACAGAATTTTGAGAAAATAAATGACTGTTGTTACATTTTGAGGGCAGTTTGTCCCATGGTATTAGATAACCAGAACACCCTTTTCTTAAAAAAATAAAAACAAAAGGGCACCGTTTCTACTGTATGCTGGAATTCTTAAGACTGAAATGTATGAATTTCAGGTCAAGTTCAACTTCCTTAATAAGAGAACTGCCTTATATACTTGCGTAGCTGTTAGCTTAATGTCTGTGCCCCCATTCATCTGTAACCTCCACTAGGGAAGGGATTTGTGTGCCATGGTGAACATTGACTCCTTGACCTAGAAAAGACCCTAGCACATAGTAGGCACTTAATGAATAATTTAGTAAATCAATATCACGTTGACTCACTTACCTATATTAGTTCCTATGTTTAAATAAAATAGTAATTCTTTGACCATTATTATTATTAGCCAAACATTTGTTCACTACCTGTAGACACTGTTCTAAGCATTTTATATTACCTCATTATCTGTTTAGTCTTCACAATAACCCTATGAACTAGGTACTCTTATCATCCCCTTTTACAGATGAGGAAACTGAGGCACAGAAAGGATAAATAACTTGCTTGTTGCAGGGCCAGGGTTCTAACCCAGGGAGTCAGTTTCCGGAATCCATATTCTTAGCCACTACATCACCTCCCCCAGTTTCTTGTCCTAAGTCTGGCAGTGCCATTGCTGTAAAAGCAAGAATAAGGTAAGGTTACACACTAGAAGATAAGAGCGTCATTGTGATGAAGATATCACTGTAGTGAGTCTGTAGACAAAAACCTACACATAGAGACTCAGTTCTTCTCTGAAACACTTCACAATGTCAATGACATTAGGAATGAGAGATGGTGACATCCTCCAGGAAGACCCTTATGCCAGGCCCTACCCCCAAGCCTCCAATTCTGCCAGCTAAAATGACCTGGAGTGCCTGGGTGGCTCAGTCAGTTAAGCATCCTACTTAAGCTCAGGTCATGATCTCACAGTTTGTGAGTTCAAGCCCTGCATTGGGCTCTCTGCTGTCAGCATCAGCAAAGGGTCTGCTTCAGATCCTCTCTCTCCCTCTCTCTATGCTCCTCCCCTGGCCTGCCTCTCGCTCTCTCAAAAAGAAACATTTAAAAAATTAATAATAAAATAAAATGACCTGTGAACTCAGCTCAACCCCATTCTCCCTACAGGGCTGTGAAGAGCCCTGAAACAGTGTCTGCTTGTTCAGCACTCTTTTTTTTTTTTTTAAGTAAGCTCCACACCCAGAGTAGGGCTTGAACTCTTGATGAGATCAAGAGTCGGATGCTCTACCTACTGAGCCACCCAGGTGTCCCAGCACTGGGTCTCTTTTCATGCCCTACTGAACCTGCAACTGGTTCCTCCTGGTGCTCAGCACAGAAACCAATGACAAAGGTGCACCCTGGCATCATCGCAGGCCCTACCTCTACTCTAAAGGAAAGCCTGGACTTGGGAGTCTGGATTTAAGCCAGTAGCACTCGCAAGGTCACCTGCAAACTGAGTTCCAAGCTTGATGCGTACAGTACTTTCTAAACCCAACACCACCACTAGCACCACCAGCAGGCATACATATACACAGATGCCTCTGGCTTCACTCCTATATTTGGGGAAAACATAAGAAATTTAACATGAAAATACTGAAATGGCAGTTTAACCCAAGAGTAGAAGGATTCTTTCATAACTGTATTGCTAGATAGCTACAAAAGGGGTGCAGAGTTGGGGAGCAGGATGTTAGGTCTTAGAAATTAGAGGGGCCTTTCTAGAGAGAGTCTTCAACCTGGGCCTTCTCCATTTGACATTCACTCAACAAATACTTTTTGACACCTGCTATATGCCAGAAACTGGGGTAGGTGCAGGACATAAAAATGTTGCGGAGCCATGATCACTGAGATAGCCCTCCACCTCAATTTAACCCATTGAATCTCTTTTTGGTGTGTTGCCATACGGCTGTAATAGGCATCCTTGTGAATTGGCCACCCTGTCAGGGATGCTGTCAAGGACACTGCTCCTGATATAACACAATGTTCTCTTTATGAGCATCCCTGGGAGACAGTCCAACCTGATCTCAGTTCAAGGAAAAGTGTTACCTCTCCAGAGTAATGGGTTTGTTCATTATCAATGGACATCATGAACTGTGGGACCAATGAGGCTTGAGAGTTTAGAGATAAATTCATGTGCCAGCTGTAGCAAATGTGAAGGTCATTCCTACTCCCATTTTTAGCTTTGTCCCTGACTCTGTTTTGCCTCTACCCGTGTTTTTATTTCTTCATTCTTTGCACTTTTAATTTATGGCATCTTGGTGTGTGGGGGCGTGTGTGTGTGTGTGTGTGTGTGTGTGTGTGTGTGTGATTTTTTGTTTGTTTGGTTTTTTGGCTTCTTCTTGTATCCCTAGAAATGGCTATGAACTCTTCTGGAAGTAGACATCACCATCAATGTTTATAATATACTATACACATTTACATTTATACTATGTTAGAGGTATGTCCACAGCATGATGTGGCAACACAAGAGGGCTTATAAATCTGTCAAGAGCATTACAGAAGACTTTGCATAAGGATCATTACTTGAGTTGAGTCTTTTGTTTGTTCTGTCAAAGATGTTATAGAGTTTATTCACAATGTGACAAGTGTTAAACAAAATTAAGTTGCTGCCAAGTGCAAAATACTGAAAAAAAAATCTTGCAGACTAGATTTTTATGTCATTTCAGAGGTTCATGGGACACCACAGAAATTGTTTACAACAAATTGAGGCTACTTCCACAAGTTTCCTCTCACCAAATTTTTTTCTGACAAAAAGATCATGAGGACAAACAATTCATATCTACATCAGAATTTACGTGCAGACAAGGAAATTCAGATGGAACATCAAAATTAAATTGGAAAATGCTTGATAGCAAAGTGAGATGAAGAATTAAAATATTTACCTACAAGATATATATATATATATATATATGTGTGTGTGTGTGTGTGTATACATATATATGTACATACACACATATATATATACAAAATGTTATCAACTAGATTATTCAAATAAAGGAGGACAAACAAAATTTAGGAATTCGAATTATGTAGATCAAGAGTCTCAGTTTGGAAAGGATATTAAGAATCATTTAGGGGCACCTGGGTGGCTCAGTGAGTTGAGTGTCTGACTTTGGCTCAGGTCATGATCTCACAGTTCATGGGTTCAAGCCCCACATCAGGCTCTGTGCTGACAGCTCAGAGCCTGGAACCTGCTTCAGATTCTGTGTCTCCCTCTCTCTCTGCTCCTCTCCTGCTCATGCTCTCTCAAAAACAAATAAATGTTTAAAAAAAAAATTTTAATCATTTAGTTCAGTTGCATACCTGTACAGCAGTATTCTTCCTTAATTCTTCATTCCATCTTGCAGGTAGACCCCAGCCTTGGACTTTCCCTGGATTGTGTGGCTGCCTGTGTGAGAACAGGGTGAGAAAAAGAATAGTTGCTGACACATTGTTTTAAGTGTGCTGGATCAGCAGATTATCTTTAAATACATGCAATTTGAGCTCCTTTTTTTTTTCTTTTCTTAAAAAAGAGGTCTAGCAATATAAAAATTCATATTGACCAACTGCATAGAGAGGACCTCAAAAAAGAAATGTCAGGATCTCATGTTTTCTACAATTTACAAAAAGACAGCAAAAAACATGTTTACATCCTCTCATTCTCCAACAGTATGAAAAATTGCAACCATCTTCCTTCACATTAGAAAAAGAAAAAGAAAAAGAAAAAGTAAGCCAGCTATACTTCATGATGCCTTTCAGTTATCAACCAGGCCTGGCACTTTAAAGGGGATACTATTCTGTCTTTGCATTGGGAAAAATTGTTGACTTTTAACTTAGAGAGACTAAGAGAATGCATTATTCTTTTTGCCCTGCTTCCTTTCTATTAGAATAAAAAAAAAAACTTAAAACTATCAGAAAACTGCTCACTGCTAAGAGGAAAGGCTACTCTGAACCCAGCAATTAGTCATGCTGACGTTTCCTGGAAGAGGGCAGCCCAGGCCCACAGGAAAGCCACTCTTGTGCTAAGCTAGACACTTCACGAGGGCAGGAACCAACTCTGCTTCTGCACGACTATAGATACTCAGCACCTAGCTTAAAGTCTGGCACAATTCATATTCATTTATTCATTCAATGAACATTTATTGAGTACCTACTCTGTACCAGGCAATGTTCTAGATGCCTGGGATGCATCATAAAACAAAACAAAGATGCCTGCCCAAGTGAAATTTTAGTTCTATTGGGAAAGGGGTATAGAGAGAAGAGACAACAGGTAAATAATGTGCTATGTCATGAGTGCAATGGAAAAAAAAAAAAGTAGAGCAGGCTAAGGAGGATTTGGAGAGCTGAGGAGGAATAGGAGATCACAACTTTGATTAGGGTAGACATTGTAGGTCTCATTGAGGTGACATTTAAACAAAGTCTTGAGGGAGGTAAGGTGCTCAGTAAATGTTGATGAAATAAATGAATTAGAGAAAAATTAAGAGAGCAGAAAAGTGTTAAGGCATGTTCAGGGGATGATGAGGAAGCCACTTTGGGAAAGGTAGGTTACTGGAGATGAATCTGGGAAGGAGGTGGAGCCTGATTTCAAGAAGTGCCCTGGGTACAAAGCTAAAGGGTATGGATTTACGAAATTTAAAGCTTACAAAGATCTTTCACTTATAGTTATATCTCCAGCAAAGTAAATTTCATCTCCATTTTGCCAATAAGGAAACTATGTTCAGATAAGTTTAGTAATTTTCCTGAGATCACGTAGCCAATAAGATGCAAAGCCAGAACTTAAACCTGACTTCCAACTTCAGACTGTCCCTACTGCCCTGTAACCTCCCCCCAGAAAATGTACACAAGTAATAGAAAGAAAAGAGAGTTATAAAATATACTACGAAAATATAAAAATGATTACATGTCGGTTATCAAAAACAGAGATATGTAAAAATAAAAATTTAATGTAAGCCTTAATTTAAATTTTTTTTAATTTAAGCTTTTAAAATTATACATTCTATAGAGCAACAGATAGATTGTGGGAGCTCAACAAAAAATCAAAAGACAGTAAACTATGAGCCTATTTTGAATAATGTACTATGGTATTGGCAACAGAAAATATGTGGCTACAAATCTATTTCTACCATAAATGCCTTTCTTTTACTACAAACTTTTGCAAACTTTTACTTTCAGATTGAATATATGTCTCTTATAAACACAGTAATACTTTGTAACTTGTTTTTCATCAATACAAATATTATTTCCCAATTATACAGAAAATACATGAATACTTTCTTTAAACGGTTAAAGTCTTCAGTACTATCAGATTGGAACACTCTAATTCTCCAGCTCTTTTTCTCTGTATATTTGTAGATCCAAGTGTTCCTGACTACTTGTGGATACTAATGTGTTTAAAACTGAACTTACGGGGCACCTGGTTGGCTCAGTTGGTTAAGCATGCTACTCTTGATTTCAGCTTAGGTCATGATCTCATGGTTTGTGGGATCGAGCCCCAAGTTGGGCCCTACACCGACAGCACAGTCTGCTTGGGATTCTCTCTCCCTCTTTCTGCCTCTCTCACTCTCCAAATAAATAAATAAATAAACATTTTTTTTAAAAAAACAATGCACTTACCACTTTCCCCTCAGAGCTAACCAGGTCCTCTGATTTCCAGTGTCAGTAAAAGGCATCACCATCAGAAACCTTACATTCCATATTTTATCTGCCCACTCATCTATCATATCTGATCATCAACCCAGTCCTGTAAGTTTATCTCTGTAATATCTTGTGTTACCACCCTCTCTTCTCCATTCTCACTTCCACTTCTTTCATACTGACTCTCTTTACCTACTAGTTCTACTACTACAGGGCTAGGTTCATGGGTGTGTGTCCTATGGAGTCACACAGGGTCTCACACTTAGAAGGGCCCCATGTTTGATTTAATGCTCTGCTGTCACTGTCTTGAATTTATTAATAATTTTTTTAATAAGGAAGGGCCCTGCATTTTCATTTTGCACTGAGCCTCACAAATTATGTAGCCAGTCTTATACTATTGTAATAGTATCCTAACTGGTACCCATTTTCCCATTAAGGCCCTGATACAACCCACTCTCCACAACTTTGCAGGGAATTAAAAAGAAGATTTTCCATTGGAATTAGATCAAGCAATACATGGCACAGAAGTCTGCCAAATTTGAGGCGGAGAGGTTTGAAGTATAACTTTAAATTGAAAAGATGAATTATTGAAGAATTAAGTTTCCATGTAACCAAAGAACTAACCGCATAATCTATGGACACTTTTGTATTACAAGTACTTAGGGAAAATGGCCAACGTAAACACAACCCTCTATGAAGCCAGAGCGGTATGGGGAAAGAACACAGGCTTTGCATTTAGAGAGACTGAGTTCAAATTCCAAACTTGACCACTTACTGTCTGACTTTGGGTAAGTTACTCAAATTTTCAAATTTTTACTTTCCTATTGATAAAATAGAGAACACTATCTGGCAGGACTTTTGTGAGACTCACAAAATAATAGAGACCCAGTTCAGTTCAACAAACACTTACTGAATGCCTACTTTATGCCAGACCATGTTTTTACACCAATGGCATCAAGATAAATAAGACTTCCTTCTAAAGGGTACATTATGGAAAGGGGGAGAGGACTGAGGCAAGGAATAAGTTTATAATGGAAAAACCTACCAAGTGCTACCTCACCAGGTGGGATCAGGCAAACATTGATAGTGATAGATCATGTTCATAGTGTAGGCTTTGATATGATACGATGAAACTAAGCACTTTAACTCTGTGGTGTTACTCTCCCAAAGTTGTTGTAGAACCAAACTAAAATGGAGTCACTTATGTCAGGGGCAAAATGGAGATGGTTAATGCGGGCATATAAAGGAAACTTAACCCAATCTTACAGGAATTTCCAGTTCTCCTCAGAAATCAGAAAGCACACCAGCCAATCCCCAAATGCCAAGTTTGTTCATGCCATCTCTGGACTTCCTCATTCCCCTGACTCAGCTACCCTGACCCAAATAAGAAAAGACTGCTAAGAAACCAATCATCTGAAAAAACCAAACAACTTCCACATTTACCCCACGAAAAATCACTTAGACTGTGGCAACTTGAAACTCATTCCTCCAGTTGCCCTGAGTTCCCCAGCTTGTAGGTAGAAAGCCTTGCAATAAACTCATCTTTCTGGTTTATTTTCTCAGTGTGCAGAGTTTGAGTTTTGACACGATAAATCCAATCTCACCATGAGAAAAACATTAGACAAACCCAAATTGAAAGGCCTTCCACAAAATACCTAGTGAGTGCTCCTTAAAACTGCTAAGGTTGGGGAGCCTGGGTGGCTCAGTTGGTTGACAGCCAACCTCAGCTCAGGTCATGACCTCACAGTTCGTGAGTTAGAGCCTCACATCGGGCTCTATGCTGACAGCTCAGGGCCTGAAGCCTGCTTTGGATTCTGTGTCTCCCTCTCTCTCTGCCCCTCCCCCACTCATGCTCTGTCTCTCTTTCTCTCTCTCTCTCTCTCTGAAAAATAAACATTAAAAATAAACTGTCAAGGTCATCAAAAATAAGAAAAATAAATTTTAAAAAACTGAGAACTGGGGCACCTGGGTAGCTCAATTGGTTAGACGTCCGACTTCGGCTCAGGTCATGATCTCTCGGTTTGTGGGTTGGAGCCCTGCGTCAGGCTCTGTGCTGACAGCTTGGAGCCTGGAGCCTGTTCCGGATTCTGTCTCCCTTTCTCTCTGTCCCTCCCCTGCTCACACTCTGTATCTGTCTCTCTCAAAAATAAACATTAAAAAAAAAAATCTGAGAAAGTAACAATTAAGAGGGATTTAAGGAGAGGCACCTGGGTGGCTCAGTCAGTTAAGGGTCTGACTTCAGCTCAGATCATGATCTCAACGATTTGTGAGTTCAAGTTCCCCGTCGGTCTCTGTGCTGACAGCTTGGAGCCTAGAGCCTGCTTTGATTCTCTGTCTCCCTCTCTCTCTGCTGCTCCCCTACTTGTGCTCTCTCTCTCTCTCTCAAAAATAAATACTAAAAAACAAAAACAGTGACCTAAGGAGACATGATGACTAAAAGCAATGTGGTATCCTGGATGGGGTCCTGGAACAGGAAAGGGACATTTAGTAACAACTAAGGAAATTCAAAAAACAAACAAAAAAATAATGAGCTTTAGTTACTAATAACGTATCAGTATTGGTTATTAGTTGTGACTACCATTTTAACATGTTGACAATAGGGAAAACTGCATGCCAGGTATAAAGGAATTCTCTGTACTATCCCTGCAACTTTTCTGAAAATCCTCAACTATTCTAAAATAAAAAGTGTATTTAAAAAATAACACATGGGGGTGGGGGTAGGGAGCACCTGGGTGGTTCAGTCAGTTCACGCATGGGTTTGAGTCCACATCAGGCTCTGTGCTGACAGCTCAGAGCCTGGAGCCTGCTTCAGATTCTGTGTCTCCCTCTCTCTCTGCCCCTCCCTGTTCGCACTCATCTCTCTCTCTC
Organism: Panthera pardus; assembly: GCF_024362965.1. Classification (NCBI taxonomy): domain Eukaryota; kingdom Metazoa; phylum Chordata; class Mammalia; order Carnivora; family Felidae; genus Panthera; species Panthera pardus. The sequence continues at coordinate 54,994,366 of NW_026526766.1, forward strand.
TCAAAAATAAATAAACATTAAAAAAATTTTCTTAACACCTGGGGGGGGGAGGTGAGGGGTTAGAAAGAAGAAGAGTTCATAAAGAAAACTAAAACTAAACCATGTATAGTCACAGAGGTAAGAGGAGAACAAGAACAAATTGGTGATCCTCAAAAAAAAAAAAAAAAAAATGTTTCCAGCCCCACTAGGCCCCACAGTCAATTAAAAACTAAATGTTTCTGGGCACCTGGGTGGCTCAGTTGGTTGAGTGTCCGACTTCGGCTCAGGTCATGATCTGGTGGTTAGTGACTTTCAGCCCCGTATCAGGCGCACTGCTGTCAGCCTGTCAGCACAGAGACTGCTTCAGACCGTCTGTCCCCCTCTCTCTGCCCCTCCCTGCTTGCACTCTCCCCAAAAATAAACAAAAACAAAAACTAAATGTTTCATGAAATTTTTTTTAAAGACAGTTTTTTTAACGTTTATTTTTGAGAGAGAGAGCTTGCACACAAGCACACATGTGTGCAGGGGTGGGGCTGGAAGGAAGAGCAGAGAGAGGGAGAGAATCCCAAGCAGGTTCCACACCATCAACTCAATTCAGGGCTTGAACCCATGAACCGCGAGATTCATGACCTGAACAGATATCAAGAGTGAGATGCTTAACTGACAGAGCCACCCAGGGACCCCATCAAGAAATTTAACTCTTGATTTCAGCTCAGGTCATGATCTCACAATTCTTTGTAAGATCTAGCCCTGTGTTGAGCTCCATGCAGATTTGCTCTCTCTCTGTCTCCCTCTTCCCCTCTCCCGCTCACACACACTCACTCTCTCTCTCTCTCCAAAAAAAAAAAAAAAAAATTAATTTATACAAGCATAAGAAACAGCATTTTAGCTGAGATTTACTTTCTATTTTATGTTTTCCAATAAAAATTTTCTTTTTTTAATCTAAAGAAAAAAGTACAGCAAGGGCACCTGCGTGGCTGAATCATTAAGCATCCAACGCTTGATTTTGGCTCAGGTCATGATCACACAGTGCACTGGCAGCATGGCGCCTGTTTGGGACTCTCTCTCTCTCTCTCTCTCTCTGCCCCTTCCCCGCTCTTGCTCTCTCCCTCTCTTAAAATAAATAAATAAACATTAAAAAAAAAAGAGTATAGCAGTAATTCTACACATCCAAAATTGGACTCATCTTCACCCTCCCCAATTCTGACCCACCACAGCCTTCTCCTCCTCCTCTTTCTGGGCTCCCCATCACAGGAAGGGCACCCCCAACCATCCTGTTGCTCAGGCCAGAAAGTTGGAAGTCAGCCATGATTCCTTCTCCCTCATCTCTGCTTCTAGTTACCATGACCTGCAGATTCCACCTCTATGTTTCTGTTTCTAGTTCTCTCTCTCTCCATTTCTATCACTTAGGCCTCAACACTTCTCATCTTCTCTCTCACCATAAAAGTTTTCTAAGAATCCTTCTTTCACATTAGCACCCAAATGATTGTTCTAAAATGTAAATATGATCAAGTCATCTATAAAAATGGGGTTGCTGTAAGGATTAAAATATGACAACATTTGTGGAAAGTTTAGCACAGTGCCTGACAGGCACTCAGATAGATAAAAGTCAGATCTTAGAGGTTATATCACCATCCTCCCTAGGATCCTCCAGTATTTTTTCAAGATGAATTTCAAACTACTAGCATAGTGCTCAAGCCCTAATGACTTGGCTTCTGCCATGCCTCTAGCTATCGCCAGCTACCTCCTTGGATACCTGTATCCTGGTCACATGGTTATGGAAAGTTATGAAGCATCCCACTGAAATAAATCATAATGGTAAAACAAGAGACCATTCATGATAACAACAAAAAGACAATGTTTAGTAACAACTTCAAGAAGAAATGATCAAGGGGTGCCTGGGTGGCTCAAGTGGTTAAGTGTCTGACTCTTGATTTTGGCTCAGGTCATGATCTCACGGTTTGTAAGATCAAGCCCCACATCAACCTCTGCACCAAAAGTGCAGAGACTACTTGGGATTGTCTCTGCCCCTCCCCCAACTTGTGCCTGCAAAAATAAACATTAAGGAAAAAAAAAAAAACAGAAAAACTAGCTCACCATTTGAAGAAAAATAAAATTCAGTTACTTACAAATAAGTAATCCCCAGAGTTTACACCAAAATCAATTCCAGATAAAATGAAGACTTAAGTGTAAAAACCGGAACCATGAAAGAACTAGAAGAAAACCTGGGAGAATACATTTATAATGTTGGATTGGTGAAAGCTTCCTAAACATAACAAATGAAGGAGTGGGGAGAGGGAGGGAGAAAGAAAAGAAAAGAAAGGCAAAAACCAAAAGAGGAAAAGCGTACTTACTTATTACAATTTTAAACCTGCATTTACGTTGACCCACCAATTTCCATTCTAGATGTCCATCTCACAGCAATACTGGCATGAGTGTCCAAAGCTATATTTGAGAATTTCTCAGCAGCACTGTTTATAAAACACTGGAAATTGCCAAAATGTTTATCAGTAGGGGAATAGTTAAATTATAGTGCCTGCATACTATATACTAAGAAGTCATGGAAAATAACAAGGGGCGCCTGGGTGGCTCAGTCAGTTAAGCGTCCAACTTCGGCCCAGGTCACGATCTCATGATTCGTGAGTTCAAGCCCCGCATCGGGCTGTGTGCTGATAGCTCGGAGCCTGAAGCCTGCTTCGGATTCTGTGTCTCCCTCTCTCGCTGCCCCTCCCCTGTTCATGCTTGCACTCTGTCTCTGTCAAAAATAAATAAACTTTAAAAAAAAATAAAATAAAATAAAATAAAAATAACAAGGTAAGGGACTCCTGGGTGGCTCAGTCAGTTAAGCGTCTGACTCCATTACTGCTCAGGTCATGGTCTGATGGCTGTGAGATGGAGCCCTGCATTGGGCTCCTCACTCAGCATGGAGCCTGCTTAAGACTGTCTCCCTCCTTCTCCTTCTGTCCCTCCCCCCGATTGCATGCGAATGTGTGCACACATGTTCTCTCAAAAAACATTTTTAAAAATTAATTATTTATTCTGACACGATGACAATAAATTAAGTGAAAAGTACAAGTTGCAAATAGCATGTATGATATACCATATCTTTACCAAAAAAACTCACATACTAACTTACTGCTAATCTTTTCATATTATTTTATGTAAATAAGAATGCTTAAAAGTGCTGAGTTCTTTTACTGAAAAGCTAGATTTTTCATGAAGACATATTTTTATTTTTTTATCAATTTTTTAAAGTTTATTTATTTTGAGAGAGAAAGAGAAACAGAGCACATGAGCAGGGGAGGAGCAGAGAGAGGAGACAGAGAGAACCACAAGCAGACTCTGCACTGTCAGCTCAGAACCCAATGAGGGGCTCAAACTCACAAACCTCGAGATCATGATCTGAACTGAAACCAAGAGTCAAACACTTAACCGAATGAGACACCAGATGCCGCAGGACATATTTTTAGCATCATTAAGTTTCTATGAAGGAAAAATATTAGAACACATGTGACTACAGTTTTAATGCTACCAAGAATTACCCAACTTTGCTACTGGGGTGACAAATTACTAGTTCAAAGCTTCAGTTGACAGGAGAGAATTTTACACTTTTTAAATTTTTTTAAGTTTATTTATTTATTTTGAGAGACAAAACTCAAGCAGTGGAGGGGCAGAGAGAGAGAAAAAAAAAATAGAAAATCCCAAGCAGGCTCTGCATGGACATGGGGCTCAAACTCACAAAACTATGAGATCATGGCCTGAGCCAAAATCAAGAGTTGGACACTTAACCGACTAAGCCACCCAGGCACCCCTTAAGTTTAATTTTTTAAATAAATACTACAAATAAACATTCCAAAGTTACAAAATGATAGATTGTGAAATATCTCCCTCCCATTCTTCTCTCCCCAAAGGCAACCATATTACAAGTTTTGGGATATCCTTGAGAAATATTCTATACACATACAAGCAAACAAGCACATAGTTTTCCTTTTCTTAAAACCAACTTTTATACCCCTTTTTTTTAAATTTTTTTAAATGTTTTTATTTATTTTTGAAGGAAAGAGAGACAGAGCATGAGGGGGGGAAGAGCAGAACAGGGGCAGAGAGAGGGGGAGACACAGAATCTGAAGCAGGCTCCAGGCTCTGAGCTGTCAGCACAGAGCCTGACGCGGGGCTCAAACTCATGAACTGTGAGATCATGACCTGAGCCAAAGTCAGACGCTCAACCGACTGAGCCACCCAGGGCCCCCTATTTTATTCTTAATAAAGAATTTAGCTCACTTCGCTTGCAGGTTTTAGAAGAATTTTCAATATCACATTTTATAGCCTTACGTTGACTTCCATCTTTCTCAAAGTTGTGGGAATTTCAACTGAATTCCTGAGGCTAAAGGAAACACTAAATACAGTAATATTTAAGAAACACTAGACTTAGTACTATTTATTGGGGAAACTCAAAGTGGTTTAACATATATATTATACTTATATGCTTAACCAATGTTAGATTGACAAACGCATAGTTTACGCCATGGTAAAGTCGGAATTTTAGAACGAAAACACCTCAAAACATATGAACAAAATTTATTGTTACTGTTCTCTATTAATTGTTCATATTTTTACACTTGCTGGTCTCTTGATCTGGGATACCCATCTGCATGGTGCAAAGTTCAGCACCTCAATACTCCTTTACTGGCATTTAGAACACAATTCGTCCTTTTTTGTGTGATGAGGTTCTTGAAGGCAGGGAACAGAATTTAAATGATCTTTATATTACCAAACCCTAGTACTCTGCCTGGCAGTATTAGACTTTTAATAAGTGTTGGTTAAAATAAAAAAGTTTATACCAGAGCTGATAAGTCGAGAAGGTAATGACAAGACCTAAAGATTAGGTCTTGTCAGGGGCACCTGGGTGGCTCAGTTAAGCATCTGACATGGGCTCAGGTCATGATCTCATGGTTCGTGGGTTTGTGCCCTGCGTGGGGCTCTGTGCTGACAGCTCAGAGCCTAGAGCCTGCTTCAGATTCGGTGTCTCCCCCCCCCCGCCCCTCCCCCACTCATGCTCTGGGTCTGTCTCTCAAAGAGAAACATTAAAAAAAAAAAAAAAAAAAAAGATTAGGTCTTGTCAGCCAGAGCAAAAGCACAGAGAAGTAAAGCGTTTTTGGAAAACAGCAGATAGTTTGGTGTGACTGGGTGCCCAGTTTAAACAAAAGAGTTATTAAGTCTGAAAAGGTGCTTATCAGGAGGCCTCCAGAGTCAAGTTCAAAATCCTCAGCTTAGCAAGATACATCAAAAGGGTGTTCCCCCAAATAGCTCTGAAGACTAGCCTCCGGCCACCAGCAACCTTAGCTCTGGCAGTATCCAATTACTTGCAATTTCCAAGAAGCATCACATTCTTTCACCCCTTAGCCTTCCCTTGTGCTTTGTCCTTTGCTGGGAAAGCTCTTCTCCCTTCTTTAAAACTCAGCTCAACTGCTACTTTCCCATGGACGCTTTCCCTGTTCCATCAGATTTGATATAGGAGTCTCTCCCCTGCTGACCTCTATTTTGTGGTTCCCTTAAGTCCATTGACATGTCTGGTTCCCCACTAAAGTCTACGCAACATGAACCAGGTTTCATCTTTGCATCTCCACCTTCTTTGGTTGTAGATACTCCGATGTTTGGGATTACTGAATATAACAGACTCCGTTTTCCATTATGCCCCCGGACTCACTTGAAAGCGCATATACTCACTCTACAGACTGTAAACGCAAGTTTACAGACTGGTAGGGCTTAAAATTTAGGTCAATTAAAACGACTTGTTAGCCACGCTTGCTGCCCCTCTCTAGCCAACAGGGTGAATGCCAGGCCAGGAGTCCAAGGCCCTAAGTTTGCACCAAGGCATTTCCAACATTTCCCTGTGTCCAACGTGTAGGACACAGCCAGGGCCAAGGCAAATAACATGTGTACAGGAGACAGGACTTTCACAAAGAACTCCTCCCACTTGCAACTTGATGGATTACAAGGCCACGGGCTACGCGTAAAAAGGAGCAAGATCCAAGGCCTGTGAGGTTGCCCAAAACAAGCCCAAACCCCTTTGCTCGGCACTTCTTCCCCAGCGGGCTTCCAGAATCTCAAGGCTGAGGAACAAAGCCAGTTAGAGACGCCCAAAGAGGCAAAAGAGGGGCCGGCGGGGAGGAGGAAGGGAGGGCTTTGTTCTGAGAGGTTCTCGTTCCGAACTCCGCTCCCTCACGGGGCTCTGTTCCCAAGCCCTCCACGCCATCACAGGCCGCAGCCACGGCCCCGCGCATTTGGGATTCCGGAATTGGCCGGGTACTGCACCGCTCCTAAGCAATCCCCGCTCCCGCCCAAGACTTCCGCGCTCCCCGGCCCACTGGGTGGAGGAAGGAACTCCAGAAAGTTCCACGAGCGCCGGGAACCAAGGCTTGCGCCCACCCCCACAAGGCCCTTCGGCACAGCTCCTCCCAGTCCGAGCGCCCCCGCGCCGTTGCCTAGGTAACCGCGGGGCGGTGGCAGCGGCGAAAGGGGCGGGACTTCCGTCGAGTGACGCGCCAGGACTCGGCTACAAAAGACGACGGCTGCGGCGCGCCGGGCGGAACTTTCCAGAACGCTCGCTGAAAAGCGGAGGAGCGGCGGCTGCCCGAGCTGCGCCCAGCAACGCGCTCCTTCCCGCTCCCCCACACCGGCCTCGGCCCCCTCACCGGTGAGTTTCAGCTCTCGCGCTTCCTCTCGTCCCAAGGCCGGCGCCATTGTCGGCACGGGGAAGCCGGATGGAGCCGCGGTCGGAGGCGGTTGACTCCGCGTGGGCGGGAGGGTTGTCGGTTCCTGTATTCACGATTTTCTTTTTGGGAGGGCTGGTGTGTTGCCGCAGCAGTCCTCCGCACGCGGTGAGTGGGCTCGAGATGTTTCCTGAAGCATTTTCCACTCTATTTAGCCCGAGGTCCCCAAGGACTTGGAGCCCTCAGCTTTCCAATCGACCCCCCTTCCGTGCGCGCCCCCGCGTCCCCTCTGCTCCGGCTTGCTGGGGGTGGGCGACCATTCGCGCACGCGCGGAAGGAGCCAGGGGGCGAGGGGCTGCGGAGGGAGCGGGGCGGAGGCTGTGGTGGCTTCTCCGAGCTCCTCTTTGTTGAGGGCTGGCTGGGGTTCTCCCACCCCTTCGGTCCCAGGTGGGAGGAAGAAAACCGTAACGGTCTGCACCTAACGTAGGGGGCAACCTAACACCATGGAAACTACGCTGACTCGTGGGGGCGAGAGGTGTTCGGTAGTGAAAGTAGAGATGCTGTAAGTTCTTTGATTGAGAAACACCCTTAAGGTTGCCGGGGGGAGAGCTTGCTTTGTGGTGGCTTAAAATCAGTTTCATAAACCACTCCTTTCCCTCCTCCCCCGTGTCCAAATGTTTTTTTATCTAGGGAGTGTAGGGCTTATCCGATTTACCGGAAGATAAGGATAACGTAAGAACTGAGCCTATTGGTGCTCTTTTTGATTACTGCTGTCATACTGGGAAAGAGAAACAGGAAGAATCCGGATAATAGTGGCGTTAAGTATGGAGCTTTCCTGTGGGAGAGCGGGGACCAGCTGCTACAGAGAAAGGCCTGTGAATTATTCCCTGATAATTACTAGCCGACATTTAGTAAGAATTTATCGCTGAATTACCAAAGGATTTGTTACCTTCTCTGAAGTTTAGGGAAGGTAGTGTTCTATCAGATTTGGGAAAGGGAAGATTTCTCTGCCTTAATTCTGACTTTTCCTAATTAAAATTAATAGTTGAAAGTTAAAATCGCGTTTTATTTCAGGCTGTAGAAAATGGTGAAAGAAACTACTTACTATGATGTTTTGGGGGTCAAACCCAATGCCACCCAGGAAGAATTGAAAAAGGCTTACAGGAAATTGGCTTTGAAGTACCACCCTGACAAGAATCCAAATGAAGGAGAGAAGGCAAGTGATGTACTCCTACTTTTTTTTTTCTTACGTGTTCAGTCTTAAATGTAGCTGTGTAATTCTTTGCCAGGTATATACTATTTCCATTGCAGTCTGACAATGAGTATGTGTAATACAGTGATTGTTTTTGCAACACTTTTTTTCTGAAGGGAAATTTTCTTTCTCAAACAGTTTAAACAGATTTCTCAAGCTTATGAAGTGCTCTCTGATGCGAAGAAAAGGGAATTATATGACAAAGGAGGAGAACAGGCAATTAAAGAAGGTGGAGCAGGTGGTGGTTTTGGCTCCCCCATGGACATCTTTGATATGTTTTTTGGAGGAGGAGGAAGGATGCAGAGAGAGAGGAGAGGTAAGAATAACCTAGTCCACATGCAGCAAATTAAAGTAGCCCTTTGTGAAAGTAAATTGTTGAGAAATCACCTGTTTGAAATGCTTGTTTACATGTTGGTATAAAGTTGCAAACTGACAAAGTGCCACTTTGATGTAATTTTTTAAAGTGAGATGTAACCAAAAATAGCTAAGTCAATCAAGTTGTAACAAGTGCTTGTAAAGTTCTCCAATATGTATGACATTTGGAAGGTTAGCAACCCTTAGGTAAAGGAATAGAGTATAGGAACATAGTATTCAAAACCCTTTTTAGAGATATTTGACCCCTCCCCCACCCTCCAGCCCAGTTGGAGGTGGTGGCCTTGTTCAAAGTGAGTTAAAATTCAGAAATTTAAAATTTCCTCAGGGTCATATGTAGCAAGGCATCAGAGTCAGGATTAGCTTTTATTATCTCCCAGTAGCTTACAGTCTGTTTAATCTCGCTTCAATTTAAAATATTTTAAAATATGTACCCCTAACATTTAACAAAAATGTAGTTAAGGAACTTAAAACAATTTGTAATCAAAGTTAATTACTTAGGATGATTTGTCCCACAGAAAAACAGCTGGGTTTTTTTTGTTTTGTTTTGATTTTTTAATTTTTTTAAGGAATGGACTAGCAAAGTCTGACTCCCATTAAAAGGTTTTTTGGTCATGAAACTGGAGGATAAGTCACACTTCAGGAATTGTTTGCTCTCCCTTCTCTGTAGTCTCAAATCTATAAAGGTAAAGAAGGGCAGTTTTTAGCATGCCAGAATCAACTACATGGACCTGTATTTGACACAGAACCAAAGGTGGAGCTAGGAGTTAAAGGATGCAGTTAATGGTGCTTCATTGGAAACTAATAATACTCTTTAGGCATGCTCTGCAGATAAGAGTGAGGGAGGTTTTTCACTGAGGCTTAAGGCAGTACTCATTCCTGGTGGATAAAAGTCATTGTGGAAGAATCATTAGCTAGGAACTTATTAACTATTGGCAAGTGACTTCTTTGTAGCCTTTGTATCCTTATGCAATCTCTATTTTCCGTTTCACATTTTGAGGTGAGATATGGCACTGCTTTATAGCCACTGGCCACATTTAAATAAATTTCTGTATAGTAGCCATTCTTAGGTGCTAAATAGCTACATGTGATTAGTGGCTACTGTATTAGATATCATGGATATAAAACGTTTCTATTGTTGTAGGTGTATTGAATAGGACTGTATGAGAAATACAGTCTTTACTGTTGCCCCAAAAGTAAATATGCCACGCTTCAGAAAGAAGTGGAAATTAATAGCCTTCTGTAGAGACTGAATAAATATGTCTGCTTTCCTGGCGAATTTTGTTTAGTTGGAACTCTGTGCTGAAGGATTTTTGGATGAAGAAATGGTTGGCCATGTTCAATACAATACTAAATGAAAGGTTTAGAGTATATTAGGACAGAAATGCAGTTTGGATTAATTTATTGTGAAACCTATTTAAATAACATCGATTTCCCAAGTGATTTTGCAGTTGAGGTTTTTGATTAGCATGGTTTATAAGATGGCCACATATATGTCCTCGGGCAGATTATTCAGTGTCACCCAGTTTTCCTCAACTGAAATTACATCATAGTTCGTGGATCACGTGTGATAATGTGGCCAACTTCTATGTATGTGATAGGTGCTCAACAGATGTGTCCTGTGAGACTAGTCTTTCATTATTCTTTACTATTTTTAAAGTGCAATGAACACAAACATAAGAAATGTCTTTGATTTTTAACGAGCTGTCATTCATTCTAGGTAAAAATGTTGTGCATCAGCTCTCTGTAACCTTAGAAGATTTATATAATGGTGCAACAAGAAAACTAGCTCTGCAAAAGAATGTGATTTGCGACAAATGTGAAGGTATGGTCTTTTCACACCTTTACTATAAGTGAAAATGAGACCAAAGCTCTTCTAGATAAATAAAACTGACAGTACTCTGCCTAAATCTTGGAGAGTACGAGTATGAAGAAAACCTCCTGAATCCACCACCTTTTTCCACGTGTGTGTTTTATTCCATTTTTTTTTTTTTTTTAACGTTTGTTTATTATGGATGGGAGGGGTGCAAGGAGAAAGGGAGACAGGATCCGAAGCAGGCTCTGCTGTGACAGCACAGAGCCTGATGTGGGGCTTGAACTCATGAAACATGAGATCATGACCTGAGCTGAAGTTGGACCTTAACCAACTAAGCCACTCAGGGGCCCCTTGTATGTTTTAAATACAGTTGGGATCAATCTAATTTGTGGTGTCTTTTTTTTCCTCAACATTATTCAGAGTTGAACACTTCTGTTCTCTTTAAAACTCTTATGTCATTCTAATGGCTTCCCTGATTTGTAATAATGGTTTAAACAGTGTCTTCTTTTTTGGACACTTAACTGTTTAGACCAGTTTCTGGGTGAGAACATGTAATCTTAAGTTACTTGTTTGAAATAAAGGTATTTTCTAAAGAGAATACATGCTTTAAAATGTTCTCGTCTCACAGATAAAGTATTCCTAAAAATTGTGCTTTGGGAGCACATGTTTAAAACAAAAATCTGGGGGCGCCTGGGTGGCTCAGTGGGTTAAGCGTCCGACTTCGGCTCAGGTCATGATCTCACGGTCTGTGAGTTCGAGCCCCACATTGGACTCTGTGCTGACAGCTCAGAGCCTGGAGCCTGCTTCAGATTCTGTGTCTCCCTCTCTCTCTGACCCTCCCCCATTCATGTTCTGTCTCTATCTCAAAAATAAATAAACATTAAAAAAAATTTAAAAATCTGAAATGGTTCTTTGGAAAGACAATAAAAATGTTATCTATTAACTGAAGCTGGTGGTGGCTATATTTTGTGAAATATAAAAAGGCTGAATCGTAGATTTTTAGGACAGCATTCCATCAAACCTTGGAAACTGAATGTAGTGTTTAAGAACTTTGATTAATATTAAAACATTCATCATATCCAATACTAAATTCCAACATTTCTTTTTAAACTGTTTAGGCCGAGGTGGTAAGAAAGGAGCGGTAGAATGTTGTCCCAATTGCCGAGGTACTGGAATGCAAATAAGAATTCATCAGATAGGACCTGGAATGGTTCAGCAAATTCAATCTGTGTGCATGGAGTGCCAGGGCCATGGGGAACGGATCAGTCCTAAAGATAGATGTAAAAGCTGCAATGGAAGGAAGATAGTTCGAGAAAAGAAGATTCTAGAAGTTCATATTGACAAAGGTGAGTTCTGAGTCACTTTCTTATTTTGATAGAACACTGATATCAGCAAATGATTGAATAATGTTCTAAACTTAATTTTCTTCTATTAAATCATTAGATCTTCCACTTGTAACTGAAATAACTATTTCTTTGGGAAATGCTAGATTAAAGGATATGCCTTTTTTTTTTCTTTTTTTGTAAAGATTTTAAGTATTCTCTACACTTACCAGTGGGGCTCAAACTTGACAACCCTAAGATTGAGTCATGGGTTCCACTGACTGAACCAGCCAGGCACTCCAGGATGTGCCTTCTTTTAAGGATGGGGGGGTTTAGGTGAAGAATTCAGGGGGTCTCCTATTTTCTTGAAATTGTTCTAAACTAATGAACATGTTTTAACTGGTAAACAAGAACTTATGAACATGTAGCAGTGTCTTTCAGACATGGCTAATTTAAAATGAAACTATTACATAATGTGCATACTAATACGGAATTGTCGATATGAACCTCATTGCATATTACTACGTAAATCTGCATTAACTTAAGCCTCTGTAATGTTCTTTTGTGTGATTTATGGTACTGCTCTCCTTTCACTTTTTTTCCCTCTCTGTTGGTCCATGTGTAGTCAGGTTTGGATTTTTTTGCTTTGATAGAACATCCCTTTTGCTACCAACAGTGTTTTTAGGAGAGCATTAGTTGTAAGTGAAGCCATATTTGCTGCTTTTATCCATGCTTTTTACAGTAGTGGAACATCGAGCAAAACCAAGTACAGTTGAATTGCTTCACTGCTGTAACAAGACAGCAACTTGGCCTCAAGAATAAAGACAAACTGTTCGTTTTCTCCTATGTAATACTGGTATTGTGGTTTAAGTTCTTAGTTTTTTAGAGATACATCCTCACGCATTTAGATTTTGCTTCAAAAAGGGATTGGGGGAAGGGTGTCTGAGTGGCTCAGTCAGTTAAGCATCCATTTTCCTTCAGGTCATGATCTCTTACGGTTCGAGTCGTGAGTTCAAGCCCCATTTCCCTGCATCTGGCTCTGCTGACAGCTCAGAGCCAGGAGCCTGCTTCAGATTCTGTGTCTCCCTCTCTCTCTGCCCCCTCCCCTGCTCATGTTCTGTCTCAAAAATAAGCACTGAAAAGAATTTTTTTTAAATGGAGGGGGGAACATGGGTGAAGGTACTATAATACATGAAGGATTAGTCATGAAATGATCTGCTGGATCTAGTTTGATGGATATTCATTACAGTTTTGGCTACATAATAGAGGTTTCATATCTTTCATAATATGTAAAACAGTGGCTCTTGTTTGGGTCCCCTCAGTGATTGGTTCAGGAGACAAGCTGGATATAAGTAATGTTTATTGTTAATTATTATGGTTATGTTTGCCAGTTAACTGATTTGGTGGCAGCATGGGCTTTTTTATTTAATCCTCGAAACAGTCCTGATGAGGTAGGTGTCTGGGAAAGTTGGTATTTTGGAATGTTATGCAACTTGCTTCCCCAGGGTAATCCAGCTAGCAGTAAATAGCAGCTCTGAGATTTGGAGCCTCACGTGGGTTTGCGTCTATGGTTGGTGTTCTCCCCTATGATCACTTTCTTCAGCAAGAAATTGGCCTGATTGAATCATGTGGGCATTCTTAGTCATTTCGGTAAATTTAGCATCCACAAAGACTTTGAGCATTTTTTTCCAGGCATACACAAACATGCACCAATTTCTTAATAAAGATTCTGACATTGGTTGGATGTTAAATAAGAGTGTAAAACTAATCTTTTGTTTTTAGGCATGAAAGATGGCCAGAAGATAACATTCCATGGTGAAGGAGACCAAGAACCTGGACTGGAACCAGGAGATATTATCATTGTTTTAGATCAGAAGGACCATGCTGTTTTTACTAGGTAAAAACTTACCAATTACTCAAACTGACAAATTGCATTTTTTTTAAATGTGCTTTTCATTACTCTAAAAACTTACTGGAAATACTGTAGAAAAGTGTAGTAGAGTTAGGTTATATGTGATACCTTTTCTAAAAGGCTGTTAGCCATTGTTTCAGTAGGCTACAAACAAAAAAAGATCAGATTTTGGTTTTTGGGTAAATTTAGGTAAATCGTTACCTAAAGGATATGCTTTTTTTAAAGAAGTGTTTTGTATGAATATAAATAGTCTTTGTGTAAGCAGTTAATTTGAAATGACCTAAACCTTTTGCCCCTTTTAGTCCAGAGTTTGTGATAAGTTGAGTTGCTTTTAATTGTAAATAAATGTATAGAAACTTCTCTGTAGAAAACTAAATTAGTATATAAATTGAGGTCTGTTGCTGTGAAATGATACTGTTTATGATCTTACAGTTAAGAACAAGGATTTGTTAACCCATGTGTTAAATATATAGCTATTGCTAATTTAAAGCTTTGGACGAGAGTAGGGATCCTGTAAATCTGTTGGGAATGACATCTGAAGGAACTGGTTTTGAGTTAGTGAAAAAGAACATTCCTATAAGTGTCTTAAATAATGGGAAATGCTATCAAAGTCAGGATTTTGATAGGGTCATTTGAGGTGAATCTACTAGTTTTGTTTTTGTTTGTTTAATGCTTGCTTTTGAGAGAGAGGGGGAAACAATCCTAAGCAGGGTCTGTGCTGTCCCCACAGAGCCCGATGTGGGGCTCGAACTCAGGAACTGTTGACCTGAGCTGAAATCAAGAGTCAGATGCTTAACCAACGGAGCCACCCAGGCACCCCTGAATCTACAAGTTTTATTTGGAGAGTACTCTGTGGATAAGTTATTTTACTAATATGAACTGGAAAAGAAAGTCTAAGCCCAAGGAGGAAGTGGGCTATACAAAATACAAAAGGTATTTCATAATATGCAAAGCACTATATTAGTAATTCATGTAGGTCAGTAAAAAATTCTTTTATCATTTGGAATTGGTCATCCCCATTATTTAATTTCACAGAACCTAAATCCAGGACCCAGTTGGGAGTCTGTTCTGCCTCACACTATGTCCTTTCCTTCTTAATATCAGCACTTTTTTTTTTTTTAGCTGCAGTTGTGGGAAAATTTTTTCCCCCTTGTTAAGAAACCAGATTTAAAATTAGGTAATGGGGATGGTAAGTAGTAGAGGCTACCTAGAATGAGTGGAAAGATTCTAAAGTCTTATCCAGGAAATGGTTGGCAGGGTTCATATATTTGCTGTTTCTAGATCACAGCTGTTTTGAGAATTGGGAGAGAGGACTTTTTTGTGAAAGATACCCTTGCTTGCTGTTAAGAAAACGGATTTGCCTGTTGTGGTACTTCTAATCACGTGATTTGAGAGAATTGAGTGTATGTCATATTTATGTTGATAACAGGCGAGGAGAGGATCTTTTCATGTGTATGGACATACAGCTGGTTGAAGCACTGTGCGGCTTTCAAAAGCCAATATCTACTCTAGACAACAGAACCATTGTCATTACCTCTCATCCAGGTATGATAACTTAGATGAGCTTGTCTGTTACAGTATTTTCGCGGTCTGCTGCTAGCTAGTATATAGGCACTGAGAAAACTAGTATAATTACTTGTTCAATTAAGTCTCTCCCGTGAGCTGAGCTGAAATTGTATGGTAATTGGGTTTCTTAAGGAAGCCCCTAAAAACTGAAAGGTAACTGGATTGCTTCACATATATTTATTCCTGTCAGTGAGCTAGGACATTCCTCTTTATTTTCCCCACCTCATAAAAATGTGACTGTATTTAATAAAACTTGGCTTCTATGTTTTTAGGTCAGATTGTCAAGCATGGAGATATCAAGTGTGTGCTGAATGAAGGCATGCCAATTTATCGTAGACCATACGAAAAGGGTCGCCTAATCATCGAATTTAAGGTAAGCTATAAAGTAGCCTGGGAATACTTGACAATGATTAGCTTATTAAAATATAACAATTACATTTCTGGATGGTAAAGCACATTATAGTCTCTTGTTCGGGAAGAAATGAGCTAACACAAGGCTATAATTAGGATCTTATATTTAGTTCAGCAGAAGTACTTAGCTATTGTGAGTTTTTGGCAAAATACTACAGTACTTGGTTAATAGGATGGTTCATAAAGCAACCCCCAACCATTTTTTTTTCAATCTTAAATTGGCCCTTGACCAACAAATACAGCTTTTATTAAAAACATTTTTGGGGTTGCCTGGGTGGCTTGGTCGGTTAAGTGTCCGACTTCAGCTCAGGTCATGATGTCGCGGTTCATTGGTTGAGCCCCATATTGGGCTCTGCTGACAGCTCAGCCTGAAGCCTGCTTCGGATTCTGTCTCCCTGTCTCTCTGCCCCTCCCCTACTCATGCTCTGTCTCAAAAGTATACTTTTTAAGAAATTTAAAAAACATTTTTGGGAAAAGAAGGACTGCTTTTGTGAAGATGAATAGCTTTGTTTAAATTCTGTTACAAGGAATTAGTATGTTTTAGTGTGGGTTCTTACATTGGCTGAATAGAACCATAATCATCACAGTGCAGTTTTACTCCGATGAGGGTTTGTTTGTTTTTTTTTTTTTAATGCCTTAAATTCTAGTTAAGGCTATACTAGCTAGATGTTTTTGTGCCTTTTAGAACATGTGTTCTAACTTGGGATTGGCAGATTCACCAAAAGATAATGTTCTCAAGTGTTTTTCTGGGGAAAATGGGTCAATGGTAATATGTCTAAGGAGCTACTTGGTTAAGTAAATCAAATGGAACTTACAGTGGAGATTTCTTTTTATAGGTAAACTTCCCTGAGAATGGCTTTCTCTCTCCTGATAAACTGTCTTTGCTGGAAAAGCTCCTACCTGAGAGGAAGGAAGTAGAAGAGACTGATGAAATGGACCAGGTAGAACTGGTGGACTTTGATCCAAATCAGGAAAGAAGGCGCCATTACAATGGAGAAGCGTATGAGGATGATGAACATCACCCTAGGGGAGGTGTTCAGTGTCAGACCTCTTAATGGGGCCAGTGAAGAACACTGCTGGCATTTTATATGCAGTAGTGAACGAATGAAGGACTATAATCATAGCTCACTACTTGCTATTATTGTTTTTGTTTTAATATTCAACTATAGTAGTGTTTTAAAAGTTAAATGAAGAATAAAAAATATAAAAGCTCTGACTTTGCCCTGTATGTATGATGAATTCAGTGTGCAAGATAAGTTTAATACTTGTAAAAACTACTTTTAAAAAATCTCCCCTAGCATTTGTTAGAGGCCCGACCTTGTAATTGATTTCAGCTCTATGTACATGAACTAGTTCTAGACTGAAAATGCTAGGTAAATGTATTGACTTCAGTGTATGACCCTTAATTGTTAAGCTATGAAGTTAAAACTTGTTTAATTGGCAATCAGAAAAAGAATTTGTAGACAAGTGTTGGTCTGTAGTTCTATTAAGTGGGATTCATTGTGATGCTTCTGCATTTATTCTGTTGCCTCAACTGTTACTTAAAGATGGCATGCTGTGTAATTTGGCCTGTGGTATCAGTGGTGGAAAGGATACCTTTCTAAAGAAGGGGTTTATCATAATCTGCTGTTTGAGGACTTGCACTTGTAGAATTGCATTCCCTTCTGCTGTGCCATCTTTTTTTTTTAATATATATATATTTTATATATATATATATACACACACACACCAGTCCTGGTTACACTTTTTTTCCTTCTCTTTGGACCATGATAAGCTTCAGAGTAGTGACTTCGGGAGCAGGGTAACTTAGAGTGAAGAGATATTTACACAGAAAAGTAAATTTGCATGTATGAGCTAGGAAGGTGTTTTAGGTATGTTACAGGCTTACTTTAAACAATTTAACTTACGCTCCGAAGTAACTGTAATTTAATGTTGGTAGTATAGCAAATTATGATGAATAGCTTTAATTGTATGTTTAAAAGTCATGTTCACAAGCTTAAATCTGGATATCAGAATTAAGCAATTCTTGAAATGTATGAATGTCTCCTTAATATACTGATTACAAAGCATTTCCAGTGTGTCACTACAGGCTTTTTTTTCCCCTAGATTAAAAGCATTGGCTTTTCACTAATTAAGATAGGTAATTTGTCATTTAACTAGTTAAATGGGTAATTGAAAATGGTACTTAACTATAGTTGAATGTTAAACAAGGGTGGGGAGTGAAAGTGGGTGAGGGGTAAGTAATGAGCCAAAAGGGTTTTTAAAAACTTTGCAAACACTAGTGTGAAAATGTGAAAGTTTTTACCCATTTATCCTGATTGTGCTGCATCTCCTGTAATCAGTAAGGTTAAACATTTCTCCAGAAGTGGCCCACATCGAAGTTTCCCTCATAGAGCACATTTGAGTTAAAAAGGAGAAACTAAAACATAGTTTTCACACTTCCAGTGTTTGTCAGAGTGAAATAATTAATAACCTGTTATTTTTAGATTGTCATTTTTAGTACCATACAGCTACCCTTCTGTTTGGGTATGATGCCAGGTACGCAGGAAAACACAACAAAGTATGACCAGAAATCTTAAATTTCTCCAAAGAACCCTGAGTTGTAATACATATAACATCTTAAAAAATTGAAATCCTCATGTTTAACATCATTGAGGGCAACTATAAATTACAACCACAGTGAAATACTACTTCACACTTACTAATCCAAAATGAAAATAGGTGAAAACGTGGAGAAATTGGGACCCAGTACCTCACTGGTAGGAATGTAAAATGGTGCATCTCTTATAGAAAAGTTGAGCAGTTTCTCAAAAAGCCTACAGTTAGTAATTGACTCCTTGGCTAAGTGAGATACTTGTTGCCAGTGTTGTTTGTAAAATTCACAGTAGCCAAAGGGGGAGCAAACCCATACCCAACTAATGGACAAAAGGTGATGGTACGTGTGTGAGAGGACAAATTATTGTATGTGTATGTGTACTTAAATGACCTATCAAGGCAAATTCATAGACCAGTTACCAAGGGCTAGGGGGAAGAGGAATGAATGGTTAATGCTTAATTGGTTGTGATAAAGTTTTAGATGAAACAGTGATGGTTCTACAAGGTTGTGAATGTTACTAATGTAATGCTACTGAATTATACAGTATAAAAATAAAAGAAAAATAGAAATCTGAAAAGGAAATAGTTAACCAGGAAAGGCAGAAACAGTTTGTAGTCTAAAAGCTGCCCCTGAGAACTTGGACCAAGGTCATCTCTTACAACTCTGACCAAGTCTGCTACAGGAATGCATGTGCATCCACACAAGTGGAGTTCCTGGCCCTAGCACTAATGCTTGCTCTGATGCCTTCCCCATCCACTCATACTTGTAGGGAATAAGAATGTCCCATGAGGGTGCTAATGGAACATGGTGGCAGATCTTCCTGTATGTGAAATTAGCATCAGGTCTTTTTCTGCATATGGTACTGCTTCTCAACCTTGGCTACACTTAGTTACCTGGGAAACTTAAAAACATGTGAGCCCCACCCCCACCCCACGCCAGGATTTTAACATCATGGAGCTGGGTGTAGTAGCTTAAGCACCAAGATGTTTATCAACAGCTAAAGTTCAACACTACCAACATAGGGACATAGTCCTATTAACCATCTAGGGTAATGCATTGGTAAGAGAAAATCCAATAATGGCAGCCTTTGACACTGCAGTTAGAAGTTTGAGGCTCAGACCAGGGAGCTTCCCAGCTTAGATGTACACTTCATCACAATATCTTTTTTGAAATAATATAGGAAAAATGTGTAGGTTGTAAAAATACAGTGAATGAAACCTAACAAGCTACAGCAAAATAAAGATGCTCTTTCAAGGGCTTCTTAAGTCCTGAACAGTTATCACTTAACTGGATTGTATCTACAACCTTGTGAGGCAGAACAAGAATCAAAACATCCGTTTTAGGAGTGGAGAAACTGCCCTCTAGTGTTCTGGATCTCAAAACAGCAAGGTTGATGAGCCCCAGTGCCACGACTGCAGATTCCATAGGTCAGGGACAGGACCTGAAAATTTACCTTTGATTTATTTACTGGATGACAGAACCACTGCTCTGGCCCAAGTAAGTTAACGGTAAAAACTGCAGTCCCAGTTGTCAGTCAGTGCTCTTACTCATCTCACTTCCTGTGGCTGGGTTAGGTAAATAAATAAATTGTAATGGATTGTGGAGACACAATTCACGCATTCTTTGCCTGTTCCCAGACCTAAAGAGAAGCAGCTAACAGCCAGATTCAAAGAATAAAGAAATTGAGCTTTGGAATTGCACCTGGCTTTCAGTGTGTGCTCCATGAACAAGGTATGGGAACCTCTGGAAGTCCCTTTCTTCATGTGTATTATGGAAACCATAATAGGCTGTACTTCATAAGAGTAATTCAGAGAATTAAACAAGGCTGCTTACATAGGAAGGAAGGGCTCTTAGTACAAGTTGAAAAGCAACTGAAGAAGATAATTGTACCTGAGATTTAAAGAAAGGTTGCCTTGAAATCCCATCCTCAGATTTCAATGTATCCAGAGTCACAAATTTATTTTTTTATTTTGAGAGAAGCCAATAGGGAAAGGGCAGAGAGAGCCAAACAGGCTCTGTGCTGATAGCCCAGTTGCTGACGGGCTCAAACCCACGAAACTCATGACCTGAGTGGAAATCAAGGGTTGGACACTTAACTGAGCCACCCAGGTGCCCCCAGAAATACAAATTTAACAACTGAATGGGGAATAGGGCAAATATCCTTACCCTACTGAAGGAAACTTTACTGCCGTGTATTTTAAGTTGTAAGTGCTGGAGACAAATACCAGTTGTATCTGTAGGCTGCAGCAGAGTACCTACTTTCCTAGCTACCTGATGGAACATGTTTTCGGAAGAATGCGGGTGTCCACCTCTGCCCCCACCCTGCCACACAGTTTGGATATGTTCCAGGACCCCCAGTGGAGGTCTGAAACCTAGAAGAGTCCTGAGCGCTATGCACTGTTTCTCCCTATACATACATACGTACCTATAATGCTTATAAATTTAGCACAGTAAGATTAATAGCAAAAACAAAATAGAACAATTATAAGAACATACTGTAATAAAAGGTGAATGTGGTCTCAAAATAGTACTGTACTCACCGTTGTGATGATGTGAGATGAAATGCCCACATGAGATGAAGAGAGGTGAATGATTAAAGCATTATGACATGCTGTTAGCCTCCATTTGATTTTCTGATGCTAAGTCAGGAGGAGGATCATCTGCTTTCGGGCCGCAGTTGCCTGCATGTAACTGAAACCAGATGAGGGACTGCCGTATGCCATTGGTTACTGCCATCAAACTCCCATTTGCTTATCCTCTCCCGTTGATACTGGTTAAGAGGCCAACAAACATGATCTCTGCCATCTCTTTGTAAAGTGAAAAAGCAGTCCAGTGGTACCATCAGACAGACACCTCCAGCCTCTGACAGTTGGCTCCAGCCAGTGCACAGCACCCACAGCTCATCAGAGACTCCCTAGCCCAAGGATGCAGGCCAGCCAGGTTCCAGCACTGCTCTGCTTTACCCAGACCTGGAACAAGGGCACAGAGACCCCACTGTGTGCCTAGAGGGTCTAAGGCCCTCAAGCAGCTCACAGAGAGCTGGACAGTGGTACGGGCTGGCATGGGAGTCCAGAAGCCAGGGTGGCCCTTCTCTCACCTCAGCCTCAGTCCCTGGGGCCCCTCCCATAAGAAAAGCTATGTGCAGAGTAAGTGCAAATACCTTTTAGGTTTGTACAAAAGGAAGTTACAGACAGTTGCACAAGGGTTTCCTGGGAAAGGTGGAAGACTTAATTTTTTTTTTACTTTTGTTATGTTAATTCATTTAAGAAAAAAGTTACATTTAATGACTCTCAATCCAGGCTTCTCTTCACCTGGTCTCCCAAGACACTGCATGCATTGCAAGAATCCCACACTGCAGTGCCTGGAAGTCTCCTTCAGCTAACTTTGACCACCAAACCCCTTTACCCACAGCTCCTGCTGGTCCTTTTATGGTCAACTTCAGGAAGCCTTTCCTAACTCAGTGGGGCTTATTATCAGGTGCCCTTCTCCTATCCCATCATTTCAATTACACCTTTTAGCTGGCATTTCTTCCCTGTTCTGACAGGAACTGGTCTTACTAAGCCATCTTCAGCACTAGGTACAAGAACAGATGTCTGATAAAATTCCAAGAAGGAATAAGTGAACATGTGCTGACCAACTAGATTCTTGTTCTTCGTGAGCACAAAGTTACTGTTAAAAAAACAAAATTCAACTGAGTAAATTTTGAGATCCAATTGACTTACTTCAGCAGTTAATGAATCCAGCAGCATCCCATCTAACAGGAGTTCTGAAGAACTGCACAGAACAAAAGGCTTTTATACACAGAAGGGGGTGGGGAAAGGAGATCTCTAACAAGAGTGGATTGTTTCAGGCAAGGTTACCTTCCTATGGGGGCCAGAGGGGGTCTATCAGGTAGATTACCTCATAAATACTGAATTCCAGATTCACTGGTTAATGATTACAGTCCTGGGACAGGCAGAAACTGCAGTTTGGGTAGGTATTAAATCTTGGCCAGTGTGGAGCTTAGCACAAGGCCAGCACAAGGGACTCCACTTTAGGCCTGTTGTTTCTCATTCTTAACAGTACTGCTCAACCATTCACAAGGTCATGGGCTAAATATAAAATCCCAATTTCTTGAAGATATTTCTAAAGGATTCTTAGCACAAGCTGTTTCCTCTTTCCACCTTAAACTTCTTACATGAAAACTTTTCACTGGGCTGTGAAACTACATTCACTTGAATTCATGGATTTATGGCTAATGTTTAACTCAAAATGGCACACACTGTCAAAAAGCTGCAGGTTTAATGGCAAAAGGAAAAAAAAGTTTTGGGAATATGACTGAGGAAGAGGGATTTCTTAGTGCTGCCAAGGATTAATTCAGCCAATATTGAGCATTACTGTGCCAGGCAAAAGATCAGGCTATATTTCACTCAAAGGCAAATTAGAACACTATAAAACTTTGTTTTTTTAAGTTTGTTTATTTTGAGAAAGAGAGCGAGCAGGGGAGGGGCAGAGAGGGAGAGAATCCCAAGCAGGCTCTGCACTGCCAACCCAGAGCCTGATGTGGGGCTCGCACTCACAAACCGCAAGATCATGACCTGAGCTGAAACCACGAGTCGGACACTTAACCGACTGAGCCACCAAGGTGCCCCAACAATGTAAATCATTTAAAAAACTTTCCCCACTCATTTGTACCTAATGAGTGCTAAACTTAAAAGGAGGCATAAAAGGTCTACACAAATAAGGTCTCACTTTCTTGAAATGACACCTGGCACAGCCCCTCCAACATCAACATAAGCGCACTCAATACATCTTTGGTTCAAACATAAAAGACACCCCATTTGCAAAGTATTTTCAAGAGTTTTACTGGCTTTTAACTGGTAAGGATGCACATACCTAAAAAGACTTCTCTAAATCTCAGGTCCTTTTCTAATTTTCTTCAGAACAACAGCACATTTTCAATGCCAAACCCTCAGAGATGCCAAAGCGGAATGCTCATAGTGGATCCTACAACTAAGTTCTATCCAGAAGATGAAGATGATGTTCCCTGGAGTTGGCCAGAACGCATGAGAAGGCACAGCTAAGAAGAATGAGTGGACAGTGAGGGCAATGAAATGAGATCCTATCAATACCTGGCCTTTTTACATTCAGTCTATCCTTCTAAACAGGAACTGACTTCCTGCTAGACTAGAATGTTATGTCCCACCCTCCATACTTAACTAGTAAATATGTTAACTAGATGAGCACTTATTTACATTTAAAAACAAAACCTCCAAAAAAGGTGTAAAGTTTATTAACATCTAAAAAGAATGGACCAGCAAAGAGCTACTGAATATGGGATAGTTACTTATTTACAATTTTACTGTAGGAGATACGTCTTAATCACCATTTCAAATAATCAAAGAGTATAACTCTCTTCTAGAAACAGCAGTATTTCACTCTCCAGGTAGAAGACTACTGAAAACATCAAATGACCGCCCCAATTAGAAACAGATAAATGAATACCTTAAAAAAATATAAAAAGGGTAGCTGCTACTTGAACATGAATTTTCACAAAATTATTCTTGTGCCTAATTCAGACAACTGCTTAGAAAAGGTAGCCTAGAAAGAAAAAAGCAATACATGAATATTTCTTCACTTAAGTACATGCTCTCAAGCGAGTTGAAGAAAAGTGGAATTAGGGTTTCCAGAGCTTTAGAAGTCCGTCTTCACTGTAGGTTGCAATCAGATTCTGATGAGGGTGATGTGCAATACCGATCACATCCTTCTCGTGAACCTGGGAAAAGTAAAGCACTGATTTAGGGGATATAGGTCTATAAAAAAGTGACTCTGAAGAGGTTTCCAGAGCTGAATGGAAAGGAGGAAGAGTGAAGCTTCACTTCTCACCAAAGCAATCAAACCTAAGGCAGCCTTGAGGATGGCTAAAACACACATACCAAAAACTCAAATGAGGTTATCACACTGCTGGTTCGCCAATTTTTGTACTGTTTTTCATAATGTGTGAATAATGCTTTGTCCCACGTCACTTTTGCATGACAGCTGATCCTACTCCCAATCCCTATTTTGTAAATTCTAGGCCAAGACAGTAGCTAAGACCAAATGATTCCTTCAACTCCATGAACTTGTATTTTCCAGGCCCCTCAGCTGGAGAACACTCTCCACCTCATATTATTTTGCTCACACCTGAGATCTGTACTGGAGGCTTCATAGGGCAAGTGTGCCAAGAATCATGTGATGCAAGAGATTATATTCTAATATGGTATGTATATCATTTTTTGTATGTTCACCATACTATACTTCCAGGACCACAGAAAACTACATTTTCCCTGTCCCCCTTGCATTTGGGTTGTGGCCATGTGAGTGAATTCTAACCAAAAAAGAATGAGGAACAAAGTAATATAAACTACTTCCAGATGGGAGTCTTAAAAACATCTGGCATAGCCCTCCAGCTAGTTTTTCTCCTCCTGAGACCTTGGAGTCCCCATGTTCCAAATGACACAGCTAAACAATGGAGGAAAACTACCCAACTATCACATTGAAACAAGAAACAAACTCACATTGTGTTAAACTACTAAAATGTGGGGATTGTTTGTTACAGCAACTGGCATTATTTACTCCTTATAGTGGCTTGTACAACACAGAACTGCTAAATACACCATAAATCAATTTGACAGGATAGTGTAAAAGTAATTTGCCTTTGAAAGGACATGGAGAGAACTAGCTATACCTGTCACTGTCTGATCCCCTTGGGGAAGATATGACTACTATAACCAGCCCTTCCTTATTCTCTGCTTTATGTACACCCATCCTATCCACTTGCTGAGGGCTCACTGAAGGATAACTTCTGAGAGGAGGTAATTCCATACCATTACTTATGGGCCCTTTATTTTATTTAGTGATAGAATTTTTACATTTTTTATACCAAAGTTCACACTTACAGCAGTCTGGAAAAGGTTTACTTCAGAGTTCAGAAAGATACCAGTATTAATGAAATTTCTTTAGATGGCCTTAAGTCAGTAATACTCACTGTCAAAGTTCTCTCCAGTTTCCCAGTGACTGTGCTGAAACAATAGAGCACAAAGTCCTCCCCTACGCAGTAGATCCATTCACCACGGGGAGACAGGGCACAGCAAACAAAATCACCACCTTCTCTCTTACCAGAGCTGAAGCTTCTGACAATCTAGATCATACCATACCCCAAGACAAAAACAAAACATCTGGATTAGCAGCAGTTCTAAAGCAGCAGTTTTAACTGACATCCTTATACTGTTATTTTGCATTCTGGTTTTACGGTCATTGATAATTAGATCACCAATACCACTCATTGTGTGCTAAATCCTCTGGTCTGGGAAACAGTCCATGGATAAACTATCTCAAGTTAATCATGTGTCCCAAGTTACCAATCCCTGCTCTTTAGTCTATGGAGTCATTTTACCCTGAAGCAAATTCATTGCCACCCAATTTCTAAATCTATACCACGATTCTCAATGCTCTGTGGACTTACACTCTGTCATTTCCTCTATCTAAAAGAATGAGGTGCTCTCCTCATGCAAGATGGAACTCTGTCTCCAAGACCTTGCTTGCTCTATTTTACACACATCACCATAAATCAAGCTGAGAAAAACCAATCTCAAAAGATTAGAAGGTTGGGGCGCCTGGGTGGCTGAGTCAGTTAATTGTCTGACTTCGACTCAGGTTATGATCTCATAGTTCATGAGTTCCAGCCCCACGTCAGGCTCTGTGCTGACAGCTCAGAGCCTGGAGCCTGCTTCAGATTCTGTGTCGCCCTCTCTCTCTGCCCCTCCCCCGCTCACATTCTGTCACTCTCTCCCTCAGAAATAAACATTTAAAAAATTATAAAAAAGAAAAGTTATAAGGTTACATACATATGATTCCATTTTTATACCATTTTCAAAGTGACAAAATCATAATAATGGAAAGCAGATCAATGGAAAGCAACCCTACCAGGGCTAGGGTTATGGGGGGGAAGGTTTGACTGTAAAGGTATATAGCATGTAGAAGTTCCTTTGGGGGTAGAGAAACAGTTCTGTATTCTGATTGTGGTGGTAGTTACATAAATCTACACATCTGACAAAATTTCATAGAGCTATTAACTTGTCACCTCAAAATGAATGCATTTAAAACTAGCGAAATCCAAGTAAGGTTTGTATTTCAGTTCATTATATTGTATCAATGTCAACTTCCTGGTTTTGATAATTGTACTATGATTATCAAAGATGTTATCACAGGGGAAAGGGTGGGTACACAGGCACTCTTCGTCCTATACAAACAGGAACGTAGGAAGTGGGCAACTATAGCTATTATGCGGGGGCCCAGTAGATACTGCAGACCAGCCATCTCAACCATGGGCTCTTTGTGTTAGTTAGTTAAGTCAGTCAATTTATTTATTTATTTAATCTCTTCACCAAACATGGGGCTTGAACTCATGACCCGGAGATCAAGAGCTGTATGCTCTTCTGATGGAGCCAGACAGGTGCCCCTCAACCATGGTTTCTAAACTACAAATGTATCAGTGACAGGGACTAATGGAATGGAGAGCGAGTTGTAGACACCAGCCCCTAGTTCTTCTCCATGCTCAGCAAGATCCCCAAGGGCCCAAGTCAACATTTCAGTAGCACAACACATTCCTAGGGCCTGAGACCTCAATCTTGACACTCCTCATGTCGTTGGCACTGCAAAAGTGAGGTTCCTTGGGAAACACGCAGGTGCCCTGATTACAAATACTTATCATGAAAGCACTGTTGCCCTTCTCCTATGAGAGTTCCACCTTAGATCATGTGGTAACTAGGAGATATCCCAAATTAGTAACCCACATACTGTATCTCCCTTAGTCAGACCGGCATTGATATCTACAACAAAGGTTTGAATGGGCGGGTCCACTTACAAACACAGATTTTTTAAATTTTTTAATGTTTATTTATTTTGAGAGAGAGGGAGAGAGAGAGCACATGCACCAGTGGGGGAAGAGGCAGAGAGAGAGGGAGACACAGAATCCGAAGCAGGCTCCAGGCTCTGAGCTGTCAGCACACTGAGCCACCCAGGCGCCCCAGATTTTTTTAATTTAATATTTTTTTAGTAATCTCTACAGCCGATGTGTAGCTCAAACTCAAACCCAAAATTAAGAGTCACATGCTCTTCTAAGCCAGCCAGGCACCCCGTGGATTTTTTAAAAAAAATAAATACAGGGGCGCCTGGGTGGCTCAGTCGGTTGAGTGTCCGACTTCAGCTCGGGTCACGATCTCGCGGTCCGTGAGTTCAAGCCCCACATCGGGCTCTGTGCTGACAGCTCAGAGCCTCGAGCCTGTTTCGGATTCTGTGTCTCCCTATCTCTCTGACCCTCCCCCGTTCATGCTCTGTCTCTCTCTGTCTCAAAAATAAATAAAGGTTAAAAACAAAATTTTTTTTTAAAAAAATAAAAAAATGAATACAGTATAGTACTATAAATGTATTTTCCCTTATGATTTTCTTAACATTTTTTCCCTAAGCATATGTTATTGTAAGAATACAATACATTGTAAGATTACAGTATATAATATTAAAACATGCAAAATATGTGTTAGTCAATTGTTATTGGTACAGCTTCCAGTCAACAGTAGGCTAGTAGTGAAGTTTTGGGGGGAGACAAAAGTAATATGCGGATTACTGTGCAGCGGGTCGGTGCTCTAACCCCTGTGTTGTTCACAGGTCGACTATATAAGGTTTTTGGAGTGATGAACCCATATTTGGTTACTGGAAGGGCCAGGACCAAGACTTAATGATTTGCAAATGACCCACAGGATCTGTGCAAGGGCACTTTCAGAGCACTCACCTGCCCCTGCATGTTCATGATGACCACTGTATTCGATCTGTTGCACACCACGAAGTGCTCTGGATTTTTAGGAAGCAGGATCACACTGTTGACAGTGATATCTGTCCCTGCAGTGCTGCCCAAAGACTTAAAGGTATTTGAACATTCTGTGGTCTTCATATTCCAGATCTATGACACAAAAATTCAAGGCATAAACATTTTTTGGGTATAAGAATGTCTAAAGTTTTGGGGTTTAAAAAAATGAAAATTTGATTACTAAAATCAAATAAAACTGACTCAAAAAAGCTTCTTGATTTTTAGTCCTATCAAATACCTAGCTTTGCCATATACATAGTAAGTAAGCTGTTACCATCTGTTTGCTGATTAATGGGTATCAACAAAAGTCACAAAGCTATTTAATAAAACCTTTTAAAACCTATCTTTTCTTACAAAATTCTCCTAATTGAACTACATATCTTTAAAATTAGCTATGTGTCAACCCTGCTACTGTCAACCGGAAAGCTAGCCTCCTCTGGACATCAAATCAAATGTGGGCTTTTAGAATTAGATGCTTGGGACCCTATCCTGCGACTGTAATTTGACAGCTCTAGGGCTGTCTAGGACATAGCCATGTCCATTTTTAAACAGCTCCACAAATGATTCCAACGTACAGCTGGAACTGCTGAACAGAAGCCACAATGTTGACACTCACACACGAGGATCCACAAAGTGGAAGCCACTCTTGGCCACGCGTATTATCTCTCCCAGCCCAGCATCTCTTTTGGTAATAGTTCCCCACCCTAATGCTTTTTTTCACCTTGCCCTTCTGGGCTATTATAAACTGAAGGGGTTAAATCAGACATCACAGTTATTGAAATCTGAGATGTGCTCAGAGAAGGAATGGACCAAATATTGCATGGCACTGTCTGGACACCACTCACTCAATGAGGTGTATGTATGTATGTATGTGTATACATTTAAAGTCTCAAAGGCATGGACTATGTTGTGTTTCCTTTGTACTTTCAACAGAGCTTAGCAAAAAATGGATGTTGAATACCTATCAACAGGAGGAAATTACTGCCCCATTAACTGCCACAGTGTTTATTTTCATAATAAACATTGTTATCATCTGCCCTAATCTCCTCTCTAAAGCCTGGCTGCCTAGAAGAAAAATGAACATTTCAGGGATCAAGAGTTCTAAGGCTTCCAGTGTTTTCTGTCCAAAAAGTCAGTGAGATGCTTACCCAACTCACTGAAGGACTAAAGGAAAAGACCACAAAACAAAGCTAAATAGGCCACCTCCCACTGGCATTTTACAGACTGTAAGGCCCATATTCAAAGCATAAAGAGGGCAAATCCCATGACTAAAGTACTAAGAGCTCTGTATGTTTCCCCATCCGTCCTGAGAAAGACTTCTCCAATCCTCAGGTTTCTGGTTCAATTCCCAAGCCAGAACAAGCAATTTCAGAGGGTGGTGTTTTAGGTATTTGTGTTAAAATGTTTCAGTCTTCTGCCAAACTACACACTTACATAAGGCAATTTAAAAGCAGGTCCAGAATGTAAATGGAGTGTCTAAAAGATCTCCAGCAATTTTCTATTTGGATTTCTCATCGTTTCTAGGAATTGAGGCCTGCTATTAAAATAACTAAATCTCTTAAGGTACTGAAGATGCATTACTTTCAGCTGAGCACTGAGGACAATAACTATTTGAGAGAGGGCTTAGTTCCACTCTACACCTCTCCTGCCCCTCTGTAAGTGCTGTCAGGAAGGCCCCTAAATGTGGGGGCCCAGGCTGGGGCAGGGAGGCTGTGCAACAAAAAAGAGATTTATTCATCTGGTCACTAAGCACTTTATAAACTTGACTATTGTGGGTGAACCATACCTTTAACAAGACAATTTAACCACTATACATGGGGGATGACTTACATCCAGGCCTCCGTACCCTTCCTCTTTTCCTACAAATGATAAATGTTTTGATTATGTAGATTTGAAACTCCGGGTCCTTCAATAGGGATTCCCCAGAGAATATTACTATTGTCTCAGACTCACCTCATTTATGGCTAAACAGCTAGTAAAGAAGTTTACTCCATCACAGTCATCACCATTATCACCACTGAAAACTCTTCAAAGGACAAAAGCAGAAACCCCAAAATAAACCAGGAGCAAATACTTAACCTTTACAGTGCCATCAGAGGATGCACTAATAATATAATGTCCATCTTGTGTAAAAGTTGCTTCATTAACAAAGGAGGAATGGCCACGAAATTCCTTCAGGGTTTTCCCAGATTTTAAACCATGAATTCTATCACAAACAAAAGGATATGAAAAGAACAATTAATATTCTATACATTACAACTGGGACCGAATGTTGAATATACTTTCAAAGAATTATAAAAGCTCAACTTATAATATCATGGGGAGAAAGAGGATTATGCAATTAGGTATGCAATATAATTTTCATTATGTCACACAAAACCAAAACAAAAGCTAGGCACAGAGACTGCAAGAAAACATGCCAATAATACCATAGGCTTCTGTTCAGAGACAGATTTGGCTATATTTGTAATATGCCCTCTATGGTGATTCTGATGCAGGTGAGCCCAAAATCACACTTCAAGAAACACGAAACACAGCTATAATCCCTTTCTAATCTCTCTTCTGGGTAGACTCAAATGGAGAAAATAATAATGAGGTCTCACATATCCTCACACTCTTCATATAACACCATGCTAGTGAAAACATAAGGAATCACTAGTACCTCCCTCCAGCACTTCATCATAGCAAACTCAAGTAAGGGCAGTGTAGGGGACTTTTACTTACCTAATTGTCTGGTCAAAAGAGGCACTAAGGATCTGGCTGCTATCCTTAGAAAAGCTTAGACAGGTGACACCTTTACTGTGTGCTCTTTCAAATCTCCTTAAACACTGTCCACTCTGAATCTTCCATACCTTTATTAAAAAAAAAAAAAGTAAAAACTTGTAAATAGAGTGACCTACTCTAGCCTGCAGAGTCAAGCAACATGCAATGCTCAATAATGTACTAAAAAAGCATTAAAAATGCATGCTAATAGCTGAATATGTCTGCTTCACAATGTGCAATAAGTGAATCCTCTGAAATTTAAGCCTCTTTCCTTGTAAATTATTAACAAAAATTTAGACTCAAAGTTCACTTAAGCAGAGACCATTTCTGTATTTTATCTAGCCCTGGGTGTCTCACCAGCAATTAAATACAAACTACGTCTAATCAAATACAGAGCATCCTATTCCCTAAAAAAACCCAAAGTACAATACATCATATAAGGTGAGCCAGGGTGATACAGCAGAAAAGGTGTGATGAGCAGACCTGGACTGAAGTCCTAATCTATCACTTACCAAATGTGTGACCTTAAACTGATTACTGAACCTCCCTAGGTAGAGTTTTTATTAGAATTAAACAAGAAAAAAGTAATTAGCATAAATTTCATGTTCAACAAACAATACCTATTATTAAGCTATCACATGTAAAACACTACCTCATTGCAGAGGTTTCAAAATGTCTATATGTGAAAGTTTCTGCCACTAATAAATACCTTGATTTTTCCATCTTGGGCCCCAGTTGCTAACATTTCTGTATCTCTGCTAAAACACATGCAGAGGACAGCATCATCCATCATCATAAAGTTATCCTGGGCCTGGTACTTAAGATCCTAAAGGAAACAAAGATAAGCAGTTACTAAAATAACACAAAACCCCCAGTCATTCCAGATCTCTAAACTTACTAAAAGCAGAGTAATGGATTGTGCCTACTCTAAATTTCCAAAGCAAATACTAGTGCCATGCACACAGGTTTCTAATGAACTGACAGTGCTGGGAATAAATAATTTTACACAACCTAAAGTAATACTGTAAAAAAAATTCCAACATAATACCCTACATCTTTTTGCTTACTGATCTTTTTTCTATGCAAAATCCCCCTACAATTTCATAGTGTACATTTTTTTAAGTTTATTTATTTATTTTGAGAGAGACAGAGAGCATGAGTGGGGGAAGGCGAAGAGAGGGAGGGAGAGAATCTCAAGCAGGCTCCACATTGTCCATACAGGTTGATGTGGGGCTTGAACTCATGAACTGTGAGATCATGACCCAAGCCAAAGTTGGATGCTTAAGCCATCCAAGTGCCCCCATATTGTACACTTTTAATATATGTGAATTTATTTGAGACACGATGTGAAAAAGCAATGTCTTTTCCAAATTGCCAGCTACTTTTCCTAAAACCATGTATTGACTAAAATCTGCTTATTTGTGATGTTTCCTTTTCATCCTTATTGTTCAAAATAAAGTAACTTTATTTTTTCCTAATTAAAAAGTAAGACTGTGTCATGGTTTAAAAAAAAAAGCAGCAAACTATAAGGAAACATATCAAGTAGAAAGTGAAAATCACTCATGAATTCACTATCCATGGAGTGGAAGTTAGTACTCTATGGTAAAGATTACATTTTAAACCAGTAGATATAGTCAATAAATACCTATTTAGGAAAAAAATTAAGTTGAATCTACAGCAACTTCATCCCCCTAAACAAATTCCAGATGGATCAAAAATTAATATAAAATACGAAACATGAAAAGCACTACAAGTTGCAGAAGAAAAAGATGGATAAATGTGATGACACAAAAAAATTTCAAGTCTATAAAATAAAATGATGGGCAAAGTCAAAAGACAAAAAGTCACAATTGAAAAATATTTGCCATACATATTACAGAGACTGATTTCTTCCAACTATAAAGAGTTCCTAAAAATCAGTAAGAATCCAAAAGAAAAATTGGCAAAGGATGTGAAGACTTCACAGAACAGGAAATACTCCTGGCTTCTCACATATAAAAAGATATTTAACTTCATTCATAGTAAGAGAACACACAATTAGTACAATTACTTAGACACTACTTATATAGCTAAGGTATTGCTACATACCTTATATGTAAGGTATTGCTTACATATACCTAGAAATTCCAGGAAGGTTACATAAGAAACTGATAACCCTGGCTGGTCCAAGGAAGGGAACTGACCAGCTGAGGGACAAGGGTTGGAGCAAGACTCTTTACTGAGTAACTTTTCTATTTTATAAAATGTTGTATCAGATGTATATATTATCATTTAAAAAATAAATTTATACTATAAAAATAACAGAATTAAACAAAACTAGATAATTCTCCCACTAGAAAAGTTAATATATTTTAAATACTTCACCTTTCTGATTTTTCCAGTCGTAAAGTTCCAGACTTCAATGAATCCATCAACAGACCCAGTGACCAAATACTGACCATCTGGAGAAAATCGAGCACACTCCACATGTGATTTCTGACCAAACTGTTTCAAATGAAACAATGAAACAGATGTATTTTTATCTAGTTGACCTTAAAACAATTTTCATTTTAACCTTTTGCGAAATCCTGCCCTAGCAAAAAGTCATGGCTGGCCTATGTTACAGAGTATCGGAGGAGCATTTCTGTATCTGGACACAGAGAATGGATATATTTTCTCTGACCAGTTTTAGGTCTAGTTCTCAGTTGAATCTAGTTTTTTTAATGTGAAGTTGGTATTTCCAAAGCGATGTAAAAAACTATTTTAGCACAGGACTTGGAACAAATAATCCTATTAACTTAGTAAGTTTTTACCTGAAGCAGCTACTATTAGCATAACTTTCACACTCAACTTAATGAGATAATGTACAAATATGGGAAAAAATCCATTTTCTTCAAAATAAATGTCTGTTTTCCTATACTACTTTGTAAACAAATTTTCCATCCTAGTTCTTTTCATGACCTTTATTTAATTGATAATGTGCAGCTGACGAACACTAGAACTAATTAAGGTGACAGAACATTTGCCTAGGTGATGTATCCTGAGCATTTACAGCAATGATGTTCCCAACAGACGAAAACTACAGAACATTAGATGACAACAGAGAAAAGCTCTATTATGAATTTCATTTTAAATGGCAAAAAAGGAAAATGTATATGAAAGAAAATCTTAGCCCAGCAGCATAATTTTAATGGATTTCTTTTTGTCTCAAGGCTTCAGGCAGGTAAATATGGTACTGCTCAAAGATATCTTTACTGCTCAAAGATATCAAAGATATTATATATTCAGAATATATATATATATATATTATATATATTATATATCTATAATATATATATTATATATATATAATATATATATATATATTATATATTCTGAATATATAATCCAGGAAAGATAAATTCAAAGCTAAATTCAATCCAGGAAAGATAAATTCAATATATATTCTGAATATATATTATATATTCAGAATATATAATCCAGGAAAGATAAATTCAAAGCACTAAGCCAAAGTCCCAGATTTGAGGAACATGAAATATTTTAAAATCCATGAATTCAGTAAGAGCACAAACCAAGAGAAAATGTAATATAAAGGAGATGCAAAAGTAGCAAATATGCTTGTAATTCTGGGAACTGCAGCAACTACTTGATTGTGCCTTTTCCTAGAAAAGTCTCAAATTAAAAAATTTAAAAAAACAAGAACGAGCCCTGAGATGATAAAATTATTTTCCTCAAATGCCGCACTTGCCTACTTTACAATCCACGCCTGGTACTTTGCCTGACACGTAGCAGGAAAAACACCAATGTTGAACAGGACAAATGCACAGAAAGTTCATTGTTAGTTCCAAGCTTAACCAAAGAGCTAACCATTTTTCTAAATGAAGGCTTCCTGGGAGGAAGTGCAGGGCAGATGATGGGCCAGCTGCCAAATTTATGTCCACTTGGTTATACATCTGAGGTGTGTCACTGCCAGACCCCAGCAGGACCCCAGTGGTCACCAGCAGCAACCCTGAATGTTGTCAGAGCTGGAGAATGAGTTCTGCTCCCAAACCCAAGCTCCTGGCACAGGGCTTGGCTGAGCAAACACATGGAGTCCCCAACAAATGATTACAAAAAGGCTGAGTATCTAAGATCCTACCTTAATGTGCCTGCTCAGTTGGGTAGGAAATTTTTCTTCTTCCACATCTTTGACAGCTGCTTTGCCTCGGAACAAATCTATTGTCATGCCAGGAGGAAGCAACCCCTGGTGCTGCTGCCACTTCAGTGCCTATAGAAAAAAAAGTACAGCAATCTAACCTACAGATCTTGTAAGATCTAGTCCTGATTGCTCAAAGCCAAGCCTGAAAGGATCAGGTTAACATCCAGACCCAAATATCTTTGGCCATTCAAATATAACATAAGCTATGTGACTCTGCGTGTCGCAGGAAGACAGGCTGATCTCAGTGGGGAAGGGAATTCTGAGAGCCAACAGGTCCATATTTCCGTATCTATTTTCTTATAGGTTTGACTCTTCTGTTATAAATTTCTAAGCTTATTTATTTTGAGAGAGAGAGAGCAGGAGAAGGGCAGAGAGGGAGAGAGAGAGAGAGAGAGAGAGAGAGAGAGAGAGAGAGAGAGAGAGGGAGAATCCCAAGCAGGCTCCATGCCATCCGCTAGGAGCCCAACATGGGGCTAGAACCATAAACCACGAGATCAGGACCTGAGCCAAAACCAAGAGTTGGATGCCTTAACCAACTGAGCCACCCAGGTGCCCCAACTCAACATAAACAAAATTTGGAAAACAAAAATCTCCCATAGTTCCAACATCCAAATACAGCCACTATTACTTAGCATTTTATGTATACCTTCTAGTGTTTCCCACTTTACATGTGTTTAATTAACATAATTATACTGTAATTATACCCTATATAAAATGTTATTTTCTTCTATTTTTACCTATCAGATCATGCAATGACATACCTATCATTTATGGCTGTCAAATATACCCTTTCTGGTGAATGTTTAACAGTTTAATTAATATATTAATGGACAGTCAACTGCTACTAGTTTTTCACACAGCTAAATAATACTGCCATAAGGGAGCCTGGGTGGCTCAGTCGGTTAAACACCTGACTTCAGCTCAGGTCATGATCTCACAGTCCATGAGTTTGAGCCCCACATCGGGCTTTGTGCTGACAGTGAGGAACCTGCTTGGGATTCTCTCTCTCACCCTCTCTCTGTCCCTCCCCCACGTGTGTTTTCTCTCTCTCTTTCTCAAAATAAATAAACTTAAAAAAAAATAATAATGCCACAACAACACTTTTGAACAATAAGGCCTTTTCTATTTGGGGGATAATACTCACTTAGAATAGATTCCTCGAAGAGGAATTATTGAATCGAAAAAAGAATATGAATGGTTAAGCCTCTTGCTACACACTGACAAACTGTTTTCCCAAAAAGTTGCAACTTCAACAGTGTTTATGACTGAATATGGGAAGTGGGAAAATCATGGATTTTGGAGACAGTCCTAGGCTGTATCATTTGCCAACTCTCATTTTGACTCCCAATTTCCTCTTTGTGTTTACTATTTACTCATGTTCTCTTCCCTCTTACCTGTTGTATTTATACTACTTTTCCTATCAATTTGTGAGCTTTTGATGTGATCCAGGTATCTGTTTACAGTTGCCAAAAAGAATGTTCTCCCAATCTAGTTTTGATTATAGCTTTAGAGATTTCTATCTTAAGTTAAACTCTTAAGTCATTAAATTTGTTTATCTTTCCCTTGGTGCCTACTCCCTAAATATAGGAAGTCCTTCCCTATCAAAAAGTTTGATACATTATTTTCTGGTTTTTCTATTTTCTTTTTCTTTTTTTCAATTTTTTAATGTTTATTTTATTTTTGAGAGAGAGACAGAGAGTGCGAGCAGGGGAAGGGCAGAGAGAGAGGGAGACACAGAATCTGAAGCAGGCTCCAGGCTCTGAGCTGTCAGCACAGAGCCCGATGCGGGGCTCAAACTCATGAACCGTGAGATCATGACCTGAGCTGAAGTCGGATGCTTAAGTGACTGAGCCACCCAGGCGCCCCTGGTTTTTCTATCTTCTGATATAACTTTCAATCTATCTGAAATTATACTGTATAAAACAGGAGAAGAATCTGATCTAACCTTTTCCCCTCATTCAAACGTGCCCCAGATTTATTGCAAAGAGGCTATTTATATCATTATTAATCACTTGCATCTTGTGCTATTTATAAACATCTCTTACTCTAGGTAGCTTTCAGTAACAACAATGCTAGTAATATTACTACTAAAAAAAAAAAAAAAAAAAATCACCAGCAGCAGCTCCCATTCACTGATTGTAAAACAAGGTGCCAGGCAGGGGTACCTTTGTGGCTTAGTTCGGTTAAGTGTCCAACTTCAGCTCAGGTCATGATCTCACAGTTTGTGAGTTCAGGCACCGCATCGGGCTCTCCACTGACGGTGTAGAGCCTGCTTGGGATTCTCTCTCCCTCTCTCTCTGCCCCTTCCATATGCACGCTCTCCCTCCCTCTTTCTTTTCAAAATAAACAAAGTTAAAGGGGTGCTTGGGTGGCTCAGTTGGTTAAGCATCCGATTTCGGCTCAGGTCATGATCTCGCGGTCCGTGAGTTCAAGCCCCACATCGGGCTCTGTGCTGACAGCTCAGAGCCTGGAGCCTGTTTCAGATTCTGTGTCTCCCTCTCTCTCTGACCCTCCCCCATTCATGCTCTGTCTCTCTCTGTCTCAAAAATAAATAAACATTAAAAAAAAATGTTTTAAAAATAAAGTTAAAAAAAAAAGTTTACAAGGTGCCAGACAATACAGGAAATGCTTTAAATGCATCATCTCATTTAATCCTTACTACAATACCATGATGAGTAAATAGAATCAGAAAAGTTAGAGAGGCATCTGTCTGGCTCAGTCAGTGGAGCACGCAATTCTTGATCTCGGGAGTTGTATGTTTGAGCCCCCCACGTTGGGTGCAGAGATCACTTAAAAAAAAAAAAAAAAAAAAAAAAAAAGTCCTGAAAAGTTAGGTAATGTGCCAAAAACCACAGTAGCTGGTAAGTGAGAAAGCTCAGATTCTAACCAGAATAAACATTTGTTCCAATTTGCCTTTGACAGTGTCCTGGCACGATGATCAGTGACTATCCCAAATGGAATGATAAATTCTATGGTCACCCTAATTCTAACTGATGTTAGAGTTTATGCTCCAAAGTAATCTCTACTGCTTCTCCCAGAAAAGAGGAGGCTGGCATGATAGCATAGCTGTTGGTACAAGCAGCTCTACCGCTAGTCCCCAGTTCTTAGGATGTCCGACTTCTTTAGCTTGCACATACACTTTATATGAAGAAACAGTACCAGGAGTTCAGGGTAATTTCAGTTCCATAGACTCTGAATTACCTGTCCCAGCAATGCCATGAGACGAGACGGAGGCACCACACTGACCTCCCCAGCTAAGGCCTGGGCAATTGCTGCTCTTCTCTTCTCTTTGCTACTTCCATCTGGGTATGCCTGAAAAAGGAGAGGGAGTAGTATTATTTCTAAGACGCGGCCACAGGATATGAGTGTGCTTATTTAAAGACAACAGTAATAACCAAGCAGAAACACTAAAAAAAAAAAAAAAAAAAAAAAAGGTAAGAACAACCTAGTTTAAGAAGGGATTAATTATATTAATTAGTTAAGATGACTTCCCAGTTCTCTCCACTTGCATTTCAAAAGTATGAGCTGAGAGAGAATTGAGGTCAGCCAATCCACACCATTATTTCCAAGAAGAGTCCAAGTAAACCACATCAAACCCAGCATTGTTTTTCCACTTTTTTGAAAAATCTGCAGAGCTGAGGATTCTTTTAGTAATTCTTTGGTAATTTACGACTCCCAGCCCAGAAGTCCTTCACCACCTCTAAGCTGAATCCTGTGATGGTAATCTAAATTTCTTTCCTTTATCCTCATGGTTTCTGTGTGTTTACCCTAACTCCCCATTATCCAGTACCTATTAAATTTTTTTTCCTCCTAGACTAGTATAAGGCTGAGTGAGAAACAATGAAACTATACATATAATGAAGTTTGGGAAAAAGAAAAGAATATGAGTCACCATGCTCTACAAGTAAGCATAACTGGCTAAGACAAAAGCACGAGCTTTCTAAGAACTACAAGAGTTGAGAGAAAATTGCCCTTGTTGGGCCAAGGGACACAAACACATAGTGAATATACTAGCAGTCAGGCAGCACTTCAGAGTCAAATAAGTACTTGGGCTAATGTGGAAATTATATAGGAATAAATCTTCTGCTTCTTTACTTATCAACATAAAACCGTCTAAAATGGGGTGTGTAGGGGAGGGAAGACCTTCAAATACTCAGAAAACTGAACAAGATTATTCTCTTTAATACATGTAAATTTCAACCAACATATATAAACAGAAAAGTATCATTTTCAAAAACTGAATCAAAATCACAAACAGCACCCAATAAAATGATAAAAAACATTACATTGTTTCTAATGTTAAAAAGAGTTTCTAGTCATACCTCACGAGGATCAAAATAAGACCTGGCCAAGAGGTTCTCCAAATGAATATACCGCTCTGGCTGTGTTTGTTTTAACATGATCATGGGATCAGTCTGTCTCAGGAGTGACCTTGCAGCCCCCAATTCACGCAACTCTATCAATTCCAGAACAACCTGGACAAAATTAAAAGAAAATGTCTGTTTTATCGCATTCTCTTAGTACTGTTTCTTTTTCAGTACAATTTCTGGTTCAGAAATGGCCTCCTAACATGATTTCCAGTATTAGGAAATGTTCCTTCCTCTTTCACTAGCATTTTCAGATGGACAACTGAAGCAATTATAAGTAGTAACTTCAGGGGACCTGGATTGCTCTGTTAAGCCTCTGACTTACAGTTCGTGAGTTCAAGTCCCGTGTCAGCTGTGCTGACAGCTCAGAGCCTAGAGCCTGCTTCAGATTCTGTCTCCCTCTCTCTCTGTCCCTCCCCCACTTCCACTTGATCTCTACAGAAAAATTTAACATACATACATACATAAATAGTAACTTCAATCTTTCAACTTCCATCCTTCATTTTTATCCACCCATTTCCACTCCTCTCAGGCTTCTTGTTCCGAATATAGAAGCTGAAGAAAGCTAAAGGTAAGAATATATCCATGGGCTCCAGAGAAACCTTTCTCCAGTTAGCTAAATTTTCTTTGAGGAATTACTGAACTCATGTGGACTATAAATAAACACAAACCAACTATCCTATTTTTATTTCAAACAACACTATATTCTTATTTCCAGAAAGCCCATTCTGTTATCATACAAATGTATAATAACTAATTTGTATGATCTTTGTCCTGATTTTCTGGCATGGAGCTTCTAAAAACCTGGGAATTTCCCCAGTGATAGGAATATCTTCATTATTAACGAACTCCTTGCATCACACCTGAGTTTATGCTAAGATGACAGCTCATGGAAAGGGCTGGTTGCCCAAAAGACCAACCTGGTGATCAGAAGATTGAGGCTTTGAGCCAGCCCAACCTCCAAGGAATGCTGGGGAGCTAAAGGTTGAAAGAAATTTCAATAAAAACCCCAAAAGAGCTTCCTGGTTGGTGAATACATTAATAAACCAGGTGAGAGAAACACTCTGATTCCACAGGGAGAGAGCATTAGAAGGCATAGAGAGCATTCAGGACCCTTCCAGATCTCTTTTATGTGTCTTCATTTGGCTGGTCCTGATCTGTATCCTTGATAATAAAACTATAATCATAAATGTAGCACTTCCCTGAGTTCTGGGACTCATCCTAGTGAATTATTAATTCTGAAGGGGTCACAGGGACCCCCAGATATGCAGCCAGCTGGTCAAGAGTGTGGGTGGCCTGAGACCCCAAAAAAGTACAGCTTGTGTCTAAAGTAAGGGCAATCTTGCAGAAGACTGAGCCTTTAACTTGCAGGGTGTATGCTAACTCTGGGTGGTTAGTGCCAGAACTAAATTGTAATATACACTAGTTGGTGTCAAAACAGTTCACTTAATGATCACTTAAAAAATAAATTTAGGAACACTTGGGTGGTTCAGTTGGTTAAGCACGACTCTTGATCTCAGCTCAGGTCATGATCTCGTAGTTCCTGAGATTAAGCCCTGCATCCAGCTTTGCATTGACAGCATGGAGCCTGCTTGGGATTCTCTCTCTCCCTCTGCTCCTACCCCACTCGCACATGCACACACATACACGCACAGTCTGTCTCTCTCTCAAAATAAATAAATAAACATAAAAAAAATAATTTTAATTTAGTATAATCTTGGCTTTTAAAAAAAAGAGGAAAAAAATACAAAGTAGCACTCAAGCCTTGACAGTGTTAGTTTTAAGGGCTGTTACAGTCCCACAGTGCTTCATAATGCTTCCCAGTGAGGGGGCCCACAAAAAACCAATTCAAGGGGACTGGCATCACCTCCCCTCTTACCTGTTCATAGAGGTCAATGAGGGTTTTGTCTGGCAATTTCAGAGATTGTATGGCCTGTAAAACAGTATCCCAATGGCCACTATTAATGTCAGCCACAAAACTCTCAATGCTGTCCACGGTATTCAGAGACACCGTAGTCTCTTCCTGTAACGTGGCTAACGCCCGATGTAAACTGTTCTCCTTCAGGTACTGCATGATAAGACGGATCACACTGGAAAAAGAAAGCAAGTCACCTAGCTCAGGAATCCTCACTCACCAAAGAGGCCACACAGTAAAGACCACCCCAGCTTATGTCTTCTATTCAACCATCCTCCTTTTACTAGTTACTTCCCACTTCTTTATCATGTAAATATAACTTTCCCAAAATCACAGAATCTAAGTTACAAGAGACCTTGAGGATCACCCAGTCCCACCTTCACCCCAGAAATCCAAGAACTAGGTTTTGGAAAGGGGAAATAATTTGTCCAGGGTCTCACAGTCAGCTAGAAAGGTACCAAGGTGACGCTTCCTTCCAAGACCCAAGATCTTTTTATTATGCCAAGTTTCTTATTAATTTGTATGATTATATTGTACACTTTTGTGAACTATTTAAACCCAGTCCAGTCATTGACACAACATACTCTAAATGCTTGTAGGATGATTTGGTCT
Organism: Panthera pardus; assembly: GCF_024362965.1. Taxonomy (NCBI): domain Eukaryota; kingdom Metazoa; phylum Chordata; class Mammalia; order Carnivora; family Felidae; genus Panthera; species Panthera pardus. The sequence continues at coordinate 55,036,022 of NW_026526766.1, forward strand.
ACTTTTTTTTAATGACAACCAAAAAATATGAATTGGAGATTTTCTCACTAGGGATTTGAACACAAATGAGAAGAACTATATACTGTATGTAAAAGCAAAACAAAGTAACACCTACCCACCACCTTTATTACCAAATTTTTAAGACATGTAAAAAAAAAACAAAAAAAAAACATTGTGGATTCACTTTCACAAGTAAAAGAGGAGCCAGGCAATTTCCAAATATTGGGAGAATAAGCAACCACTTTCAACATGTGACAGAAAACTTAGAAGTCACTTATAGTTAAATATAGTTATTTATAGTTAAAACTTCTTGCTCTTGGACTTAATAATAAGGAATCTGGTGAAAGATCTGTTCATACAGACTATAAAACTTCACTGTACAATGCTGTGATACACTGTTTCCCTTCTTTCTTTAAAAGCACATGTGCCTCACACTGTATTTCTACTGGACAGTGAGAATACAGTAGGTCAGACTGTCCCAGTTGGAAGGGATTTCAGACTGGAATTTAGTCAATTCCCTCTATCAGGTAGAAATAATAAACATAAAACAATGACCAATGTTTATTATGTATTTTGTCCCAAGCATTTTAGACATTGATTCATTTACTCCTCAAAACAGGCCTATGAGGTAGGTATTACCAGTATATCCATTTTATAGATGAGGATTTGACCAAGTAAAGAGATAAATGGAAAAATGAAGGTTCAATCTGACAGTGTGGCTCTTGAGCACATATCCCTGACAGGAAAGCAAACACTCTCTTCTTAAAAATTCCTCCAGAAGGAAACTGATTACTGCTACTTGTAGTAGTCTTTTCTCTCATGACCCCTTAAGAGATACTGAGGTTTAGATCACTGTTATTCTAGTACCTACTATCCTCCTTAGCACACTTCCATTTGCACTCCCAAATAAGACATGCTCCCTGTAAAGATCTATTGTGTGACATACCTCAAATCAAATTTACTTTCTTCAGACACAATGTACAACTGACTCTTGGACAACATAGGGGTTAGGGGCACTGACCCCTGTATGGTCAAAAATCTGTGTTTAACTTTCAATTCCCCCAAAACTTAACTGTTAATAGCCTGCTGTTGACCAGCCTTATTGATTGAAAATGTTACAAAGAAAATCCTAAGGAAGAGAAAATACACTTACAGTACCGTACTATAAAAAATCCTCAGATAAGTAGACCTGTGCAGTTGAAACCCACGTTATTTAAGGGCCAACTGTAATACATAAAGACCTAAAACCTTTGGCAATAGGCTGGGATTTGAATCAGAGTTCTGTCAGTTACTGTGACCTTGAGCAAGTCAGTTAACATCTCTGTGCCTGTTTCCTCATGTGTTAATAAATATACCTACCCTGTAGGGCTAGTGAAAGGGTTGACTATACTGTTTACAGTGCAACTAGCACAGAAAATACTGAATAGTAGCTATTATTGATAATAAAAACATGGTAGGGGCATCTGGCTGGCTCAGTCAGTAGAGTGTACGACTCTTGATCTCAGGGTTGTGGGTTCTAACCACACACTGGGTGTAGAGGTTACCTAAAACTAAAATCTTAATTAAAAAAGGGGGGGGGCACCTGGGTGGCTCAAGCGGTTAAGGGTCTGACTTCGGCTCAGGTCACCATCTTGCAGTTCACAGGTTAGAGCCCCACATCCAGCTCTGTGCTGAAAACTCAGAGCCTGGATCCTGATTCGGATTCTGTTTCCCTCCCTCTCTGCCCCTGCCCCACTCACGCTCTTTCTCAAAAATAAACATTAAAAAAATTTTTTAATTAAGGAAATAATAATAATAAAACATGCAGCAACCCAAGGATGGGAGAATGGTCAGTGTATACTATTTACTTAGACCCCAAAGCAGGGAACCCTTTCCAACTCCTGCCCTGACTTAGTAGTTGTCTTAGTTACCAGCACTATCACTATTCTTTGCTTTGTCTCCACAACACTTATTACTATCTGTTAAGTCTCATATTTTACTTATTGTTTTTGTCTGTTGTCTGCCTTCCCTATTACTATGTACATTCTTTAAAGGCAAGGATGTTTGTGTTTTGTTCAGTGTATTCCCAGGGTCTAGAATAGTACATAGTAGACTTCAGTATTTGTTGAATGAATAAACCTCCCTTCCTCCCGTGGCAGATCTTCAGAACAAGCCCTCTCCCTTTCTTAGGCTAAGGACACAAATGTTATGTCTGCTGGTTTAATTAGTAAGTGTCGGCAAGGGCAAAGTAGAAGGTGGAGTCCTGAAGAAGTTCACTGAAGACCTTCTTCAGTCACTCATTAGCTCCCTTCCCCTCCAAGTCGATCATTCTTCTGCCCCAATCTTCAGATTCTCTCTCTTGGTCGCTACAGAGAACTCACCGACTAACCAAAACTCAGCGCCAGATAGCGTCTGATAAAACAGTTAATAGCTCATTCATTCCAAAGGCAGTAATTGAGCCTCTACGGTGTGTTAAGCTGTGGGACTAAAAGGGAAAGGAGCTCCTAGGCGCCTACACAGGTTAGTAGGGTGGCTAGAGAAACAGTGACAATACTGGGTAAGTGCTGGGCGGAGCAAAGCTGAGGGGACATGTAAGCACAGAGGAAACGAATCATACTGTTTAAGGAGGTGCGGGAGAGAAGGAAGGCTTAGAATCCAAGCTCCCTTGTGCAGGTAGTTAGACTGGAGTCCAGAACAGATGGGCAATTTGATCAGCCACAGCGCGCGCCAAGAGTCGGCGAAGGCTAGAACTCAGATCTTCAAAGCCTATCCTTCCTCCTAGCCCCGTGCAGTATCCCATGGGGCTTTAGACTTCTCATCCGCCACTTTCTTGTGGGCCCGCCTCCGAGGTAGCCAGATCCAAGAAGCATCTTTGTGGGCCAGGAAATGTCCCTCCACTCCCTAGGCTCTCAGAAGCCTCTCCCTGAGCATCTTACACCCCACACCCTTCACCTCCCGGCCCCCGCCACTTCGCCAACTTCCGCCACCGCAGGACTCACTCCGAGGACTCGATTTCGATCGACATAGCGTTATCTTCACGGGCGCACAGGCCACTCCACTCTTAGACCCAGTCGCGCAACACACCAACGAAACCTCCGGCGGCCGCCTTACACCACTTCCGCTCGACGTCCGACGTCCGCTCCGGGGACGGCATGCGCGACAGAGGGGCGTGGAGTGCGTGAGGGGCGGAGCTTCAAGCGAATGTTAGGCGTGTGTGTCTGCACACTTGCTAAGAAAAGATTTAGCCCGGAGCGCCTGGGTGGCTCAGTCGGTTAAGCGTCCGACTTCAGCTCAGATCGCGGTCCGCGAGTTCAAGCCCCGCGTCGGGCTCTGGGCTGATGGCTCAGAGCCTGGAGCCTGCTTCCGATTCTGTGTCTCCCTCTCTCTCTGATCCTCCCCCGTTCATGCTGTGTCTCTCTCTGTCTCAAAAATAAATAAAAACGTTAAGAAAAAAAAAAGATTTATCCCCTCTCCTCCCTGGGGGATAGCTACTTAGAAGCACCGGTTTGGAAATTTTCTTTCTTTTGAGGGAAATTAGTTGACTAGGTTTCAAAATAGAATTTGCAATACCTGACTGGGAGGTGTTTTAGAATACAATCGAAACTAGCCAACATTTGCAGGAAGAGTTAATTGAGAAGAAATAAACATAGATTTAAAAGAATAATAAGACTTTGAAGCTAAAACAGTTTAATCAGTCTAATTATGGAAAGTTTGGGAGACGGTTGGGATTTGTATACCCACTTCTTGGGAAGAGCTAAACTATTTACAGTATTTCCAACTAAGTATTTAGTTGAAAAGAGTTTCACTGCAGTGGTAGGTTACTGGAAAAACAATGAAACCAAATGCAAATGTTTAAGGAGATTTGAGACTCCTTTTTACAGACTTCAGACGATATACATTATTAAATTAATAGAGGCAAATGAAATGTATGGATATCAATGAAATTCATAAAGGCTGGTTTTTTTAAATATTTTGTTGCCATTTATGTAAAGTAAAAAATATTTGCAGGAAAATGATAAGTCTATGTTGTGAAAATTACACATTGAAGTGATTTATTTGGAGATTTCCTGTTGACTTTCAGTCTTATACCTTCCCCAAAGGTCTGCACAGTTTCTCTCTAGCCTCTTAAATACTGCCTTCCCCCCCCCCCCCAAATCTTTCTCTGTTTCCCATCAACTCTTCGAGGACCTGGTCTTCAAGATCCCAAACGTCTTACAATCTAAATATTTGCCCCAACATGGGGTGAGATAGCTAGAGAGGTGTGTATGATTTCTGAGATTCTTTCACTCTTCCATCCCATGACACAACATAGATTATTACAAAATCTTCCTTGAAAAGAGCCAGCTTGGGGCACCTGGGTGGCTCAGTCGGTTGGGCGTCCGACTTCAGCTCAGGTCATGATCTCATGGTTCCTGAGTTCAAGCCCCGCGTGGGGCTCTGTGCTAACAGCTCAGAGCCTGGAGCCTGTTTCAGATTCTGTGTCTTCCTCTCTCTCTCTGCCCCTTCCCTGATCATGCTGTGTCTCTCTCTGTCTCAAAAATAAATAAACATTAAAAAATTAAAAAAAAAAAAAAAAAGAAGAAGAGAGCCAGCTCATTTTCAACAATAGAATACTCATTTTCTTCACCTAATACTTGCCATGTCGTTTTTAATTCAACTAAGGTTACTTCCCTATTTCAATTATACAAATAAGTCTTCTCTATAATTACTTAACCACATGTTTTAATCTAGTGTCCACCACACTTCTGCTTTCATTTTATTTTATTTTTTACGTTTATTTATTTTTGGGACAGAGAGAGACAGAGCATGAACGGGGGAGGGGCAGAGAGAGAGGGAGACACAGAATCGGAAGCAGGCTCCAGGCTCTGAGCCATCAGCCCAGAGCCCGACGCGGGGCTCGAACTCACAAACTGCGAGATCGTGACCTGAGCTGAAGTCAGACGCTTAACGGACTAAGCCACCCAGGCGCCCCTGCTTTCATTTTAAATGGTATGGCTTCTCTTCTTGTGATTCCTATTAAATCCAAACTTGTTCATTAAATACACATGCAAGCATCTCATTGCTTCATTATGTCTTTAGTAGTAATGGCCAACGATTTAAATATTGAAATACGTACCACTATATTTTATAACAAAATTTTCCTGTGTATGAGGCATTATATTTTTTCATTATCTATATGAGTAGATGATATTATCTATGAATTTCAGGATACCAAAGGGAATGTTACCAAATATGTGGAGGGCCTTGAGCCTAATAGTACTTAAGAAGATGTAGGGAAGATCTCCATCACAAATAATTCCAACATGACTCCAATCTCTTATTATTTTTCTTACTCCTTTTTTAACCTTAGAAAGATATTCTAGAAAATAATACTTATTTTGAAAAAGAAACATTTATGTAAAGTGAGGCAATTCCTTTGGTTTCACTTCTGTTTCTTTTTATTCAGTCAATTACAGGTACAATTAAGTTAGTTCTTTTTCCTCTATAAAAATAGCATGTATTATAATGATCCCATTTTTATGACAACACAGGTCCACAATTCCTTCCTAAAATTCTGAAATCTAAAAAGTTGTGAAAATTAAAGGTGTTTTATAAGTCACTTGGCAGCACAGTGTGTCCTGAATTTAAATAAGGCTACTTGCAGTTTTTTAAACGTCTCTTAGTGTGAATATTCATATGCAGAAATGTTAACATTTAATTATGGAGTACTGCCTAGATCCTGCTGAGAGATATTATAAGATATACAGCATATAAACCATATTATCTTTCCAAAATATAAAAAATTCTAAATTCCAAAATATGTCTAGCCTCAGTATTTTCAGAAAAAGTGTTGTGAACCTGTCCTACCTATCTATGTATCTGTCTAATCTCTTATTATATATATATACATATATGTAAAGGCTCTTTGAAGTGAGAGTTAACATCATCCATCATCTAGGTGATAGGATTTGGACTAATATTTTATTCTCTTCATTCTTCTGCATCATTAAAATTTTTCATAAGCATGAAAAAAATTTTTTTGAATTTCAAGATGAAAAGTTACAGTAGTTAAAAGTGCAAATATCAGTTATCTGAAAAATTGACTTATATGGAAAAATTCAATCTCTGATAATTCTGATTTCAGAGAAATAAAAATTGCTTCAAAACCAAAGAAAAAAGAGACGTGTGGGGCAGCGAGGGGTGAGAGGGTGCACATAAACTGTATTCTTTCTGTACCGCTTACTGCTTAAATCCCTGGCGCCAAGAGGCCTGTTTCAAGTCAGAACTTATTTGTGGCTGTGTGTGGTTTATGCACCCACAACATCAGGTCACCAGACACGTTTCTTAAGAAATGAAATTTTATTACAGTTAGCAGCCTCATCCTTTACACCTTTTACATCCTTTACACTAAGAAGTGTGTTGGATTTTTAATCTCTGATTAACAGTCAACATCCCTCGCATCACACATGCTCTTCATCCACGTCTCCTCTATAATAACAGATTTGAAATTGGCATTTTCATTACTGTATCATAAAACTGTAATCTGTACCAACTAGGAAGGTTTTTCCTCCCAAACTAGCTGTTTACGTAAGTCTCCTATAACCCAAGTGTATAACCCATCAATTTCCATATTCTTTTCACCCCCAAAGCATAAGATTTAAAATCTTGCTGATCTCTTATTAGCAAAATTATAAACTTTAACAGTTACTAAAGATCAATTTGTCCAGGAAATTTTCACAACACAGACAACTTCTAACCTCTAAACCAAGCAGCTGGGCAGTTGTATTCAACAGAAAGCTTCCCATATTCCCCTCAAGGCCTAGTTTACAGCCTCCTAGACCTGATTTCTGGTGAACATATGGCCTAGGGTACCACCAAGGGAAATCCCAGTCTACTGATCATGTCCCCTTTCCAGAAAGCTAGCTCTTCCCAAAAGTCCTTGTCTCCAAAGTCAATCCCCGTAATCCAGCAGAGGGCAGGCTGACCACAGAATAGCTGCCATTGAACTGATCTCGAGATGTTCAACTTGTTTTTAAGGAGGAGAGGTATAGGGGAGAGAGATCCTCATTCCAATGGGCAAATGAAATAGAAAACAAGATCAATATTTGAGTGCCAAAATGGGGTGAAAGATTTGTTCTTCCTATTAAACTAGATCAATTTGATCTGACATGGTAATAAGGCAAAGTCTAGAGAAAAATTATCATACAATTCTACCTGTGTGAGGCAGGACATGACTTACAAGTCTTCTAACTCAACCTTCACCTTTTTAATTCCCACCTCCTCCAGAGCAGCAATTCTCCACATCATCCATAATGAAGAACCACCTTCTTCCTCCTCCTCCTCCTCCTCCTCCTCCCCTTCTTCTTCTTCTTCTTCTTCTTCTTCTTCTTCTTTTTGTACACCTACTTGATTGAAGGTATTGAAGCCACCTGTTCCAACTTGGAGTAAAATGTGCTTTCCTGTAACTCCCAAAAAGCAAGCCTGTTCCCTTCAGAGATTGCAATGTGGCCCTGGCCCTAGAGTGAAAAGGGCAGTTCCTCAGGGGTGCATGGGTGGCTCAGTTGGTTGAGCCTCTGGCTCTTGATTTCAGCTCAAGTCATGATCCTAGGGTAGTGGGATCGAACCTTGCATTGGTCTCTGCCTTGAGCATGGATCCTGCTTAAGATTCTCTCTCTTCCCCTGTCCCCCTCCCCTGCTCTGCATTCTCTCTCTCTCTCTCTCAAATAAAAAATAAAAGGGCAGTTTTTCTGCATGGATTCATTTTTATCAGGGACAAAAATCTTTTCCAGAAACCCTTCCCCCTTCAGCTGATACATTGGCCAAGGTGGCAACATATGTCCGTTCTCAAACTGAGCATTTCCTGAGCATCCAAATACAATCACAGATCATCCAGCAAGAAAGAAGAGATGGAGCTAGTGGAATGACTGTTGTGTGGAGCTAGTGGTATGACAGCCAACCATATCCGCAGGGTCTGGTCTGTGAGGCTGGTAAGAGGCATTGAAGAGTCCCATCACACAGACAAGGAAGTGGAGAAGAGGAACTGAAGGGATCTACCCAGATCTCACAGTGAGTGAGTCCCAGCTTGTAAGAACTCATGCTGATTTCTGCCCCTTCCCTCCCTTCTCTGACCAACGTCCAAATCAGTGGCTGCAGATGCTGTCCTCAGTGGGCCAGCCAAGTCCAGGCTTATAGGACTAGAGAGAAGCATAAGGGGAAAGGTGCCTTCCTAGGCAGGCAAGGAAATGGGACTGACTTGGGGCAAAGAGAGTAGTTCTAGCCTGATGACATGATGCTTGGACAGGACCCGAGCCACGCATGCCTATCATGGAGGCACATTCTAAGGAAACAGCCTCACCCACAGCACCACCTAAAAGGGCAAACATAGGCAACCAGATTTTATAGCACGTGACTCCAATCTCCACCTCCATCTGAAATGATAGGACTAGAAGTAGATACCATACCCAAGAGCAGATTTACCATAGCCTGACTGGCATCCTATGACTTAAACTGGCTCAAAAAAGATGAGTTGAGCCAGGCAGTTTTTCTCTCTGTCTCAGCATTATGACCTTGAAAATATAGAGAGATCTGTTGAAAGGTTCTAAGGGAGGGGGAACCATGAGATGAGGAAGAAAGAAGTGTGAGGCAGCTTTAGCTGAGAGAGAAAAAAGATATTTAGCTGAGGGAAGGAACACCAGTGAGTATATACGGTGAGCCTGGAGCACACACCTGAAATATGTTGAGCGGTGTTAATGAAGGAACTCTGGAGCAGTGAGCCTTGAACCCCACCTTGCTGCTGAGGATGCTGAAGTGACCTCTGAGCCGTAGAGAAACTCCATTTCCAGATTCTAAAAGGCCTGCACCATAGTGCCTGTATTTAGATGGCTAAGCTTCCATCTCTTTCTTTTAGCCAACTTCTATCCTTGAATAACTCCACCTTTGCTTGAGGTAGCTTGTGGGAGGCTTCTTGCTTGCAGAGCCTAAGCAATACACACCATTAGAATGAGAGCAGCAGTGTTGAGAGTAGTTAAGAGCCCAGACTGCCTGGGCTGGAATCCCAGCTCTGCCACTTACCAGCTATGTGACTTTAGGCAAGTTACTTAACTTCTCTGTGCCTTGTCTCTTCATCTGTAAAATAAGGATAAAGATAGTACCTACCTCAAAGGTTATGAGAATTAGGGGCACCTGGGTGGCTCAGTCAGTTAAGTGTCTGACTTCAGCTCATGTCATGGTCATGAGTTTGAGCCCCGCATGTGGCTCTATGGTGACAGCTCAGAGCCTGGAGCCTGCTTCAGATTCTGTGTCTCCCTCTCTCTCTGCCCCTCCCACACTCATGCTCTGTCTCTCTCTGTCTCAAAAATAAACATTAAAACAAAGGTTACAAGAACTAAATAAGTTAATATTTATAAAACACTTAGAGAGGATTGCCTGGCATATACTAAACACTGAATAAGAGTTTGCAGTTACTATTATATACTATGAAGTAAAAGCCCTTCTTTGTGTTTCTTAACGCAGTAAGAAAAGTAATGCTGAAGGTCAAAATGAGGTCTAAAACTTGTTGGGGGCATCTGGGCGGCTCAGTCGGTTGAGCCTCCAGCTCTTGATTTCAGCACAGGTCGTGATCCCAGGGTCGTGGGATTGAGCCCCACATTGAGCCCCCAATGGGGCTCCACACTGGGTGTAGAGACCCTCTCTTTCTCTGTCAGCCCACTTACCCTCCCCCTTTCTAAAGTACAAAAAAGTTAAAAATTAAAAAATATACCCTTAAAATTTTAATTAATTAATTTAAAAAACTGGTTTGTTTTGGAGGGAGGGATTCTTTCCCTCTTTCATGAGATGGTGCTGTCACAGATCGGTTTGTTCCCACTCATGTGCCACCAGGTGGTGAATAGCTGTTGCCCATAATATTCCACTTTGTCTTTTTTAAAAAAATTTTTAGTTTATTTATTTTAATGTTTATTTATTTTTGAGAGAGAGAGAGAGAGAGTGCACACACCAGCGGGGGAGGGGCAGAGAGCTCGGGAAACACAGAATCCGAGGCTCTGAGCTGTCAGCATGGAACTGCACGTGGGGCTCGAACCCCCAAACTCCTGAACCGTGAGATTATGACCTGAGCCAAAGTCGGACGCCCAACCAACTGAGCCACCCAGTCGCCCCTAAAGTTTATTTCTTTAGAGAGAGAGCTTGCATGCATGCAAGAGGCACAGAGAGAGGGAGAGAGAGAGAATCCCAGGCATGCTCAGCACTGTCAGCACAGAGCCCAGTGTGGGGCCCCACACAGGACCAACGCAGGCCCAACGCAAGCCCTGAACCCATGAACCTCGAGATCATGACCGGAACCAAAACCAAGAGTCCGGCTGCTTAACCGGATGAGTCACTCAGGGGGCCCTTCCACTTTGTCTTGATGCTTGGAATCCCTGTCTGTGTCACTGCTGGCCAAGTCAGCTTCTGTGACCCAATGCCACAAGAGAGTGTGTGGCCAGCACCTCCTCTATTTATACAGAAAGGGTTCTTCCCACAAGCCTGGGGGCTTGGATGGGAGGCCAGGGTTGGAGAGCCCAGTTCCCTACACCAAAGACTTGTTAGCACTTGTGGTTTCCAGAGGCTTCCTTTAGCATGTCTTTGATCTAGTATCTGTGCAAATAGAATCAACAGGGCCAAGCCAGGATGAGCCCCAGCAGCTTCATGTACTTCCCCACAGGGACTTCCCACTGTTGTCCTTTTTTGTAAGTAACATCGCTGATCTCCTCACCCAGGCTACTTTCCTCCAACCTCCAGGGACTCCTGGGCATTATACACCTGGAATACTTGGCCTTTCTTTACATCGAGGGGAAGGTTCTAGCTCCATTCCCCATATTATTCCTGCTCATAAAGTAGATCAGGATTCCCCACCATTCTCCAAATGCAATGGACACCTTTTGGGTCGTCTGGCCAACTCACAATTCTCCTTTCTTTCTGAGGTGCTCCAGCGACCCTCAGCAGCGGGCCTGCTGCAGTCACATTTCACAAGGTATTTCTCTTCCCACCGTACCTAAGTGGCCCCCCTGGTGGACACCGACCCAAGCTAAGCTGATAGGATTTTCTCTCCCAAGTATTAAGGGTTGATCAAAATATTCTAGTTCCAACTGGCTGGTATGCTGAGGAGTTGCAGGTGGCCACTTTCTCTGCATGAGTGGGAAGCAAAGAAAGTCAGGCTGCAGAGAAAAAAATGAAACCAGCTGCATAGAGAAAAAGATGAGAGCCACAAAGAGTGGTCTCTGGGTTTCTGATGGCTTTTTTTCCTCACCAAACTCTCTGTGGTAAGGACTATTAATATCCCATTTTACAGATGAGGGAACTGAGGCACAGAATCATGACATTATCCAGGTGTTATGACATGAGCTCCTGGATCTAGGTGTTCCTAAAAATAATACAATGTGGGGCATCCTAGTTGTGTGAGCTGGAAAAGGATCCTTTTTTGCCTCCTTAGGCTGGTTGAGTTGGGATTCTGTCACACTTGATTAAAGAGTACTGACAAAAGAGAATAGAGATGGATTCTTTATTCTCTATGTGAGATATCTCTAACTGAGATCCTTTTGGGTGGATCTAGACTTGGATGTGAGGAAGGATACCCAAGGTACAGAAAAAGAGGATGAGAATGGGTGCAGCTGCAGACAAGTTGTGGGGGGGAGCTGGAAAGGGGGGAAGCTTAACCTCAGGGTTTTTTGTGGGTTTTCTTTTTTTTTTTTTCCTGTGAGGAGATCAACTGAAGCACTTGCAATGGGGCAAAGATTTCAACTGAACAAAGGAATCGCTTGTAAATAGGAGAAGAAAGGCCATTTGTATCAGGTAGAGGAATCCCCAGCTGTGGTTACAGGTGGTAAACTTTATTTAGGTAAACTCATCCACCCAACTGTATATGATTTTTCTCCAGTAAGACTCAACTACAGTCCTGAGGATTAGCTGGGTGGGGTAAAAGTGGGAGATTAGGACACTAACCTGAGGCACTGAGGAGAGAGTAGTGGAAGCGATACACCTGGAGGCCAAGGCTGAAGGGGAAAGAGAGCCATGAAAGGCTGGTAGCCCCAATAATGTGGAAGACACATGTGGTGAGGGTCAGAGCATGGAAGAACTGAAGACAGGGCATGTCAGAACCTGGAACATTGGATCTTGAGACTTCTGAGGTGGAGCCCTTCTCACTGATGACAGGATTCAGGATAGGACTACAAGAGGGAGTGGATAAAGTAGAGTCAAGAAGAAAAGTTCAAAGGGAAGAAGTCATGGAATGCGGGGGCTAAATATATATAAACATATAGACTTAGAACACATGCAAATATATATCAGATACACCCAGAAACATGATACAAATATGCATGCAGATATGCATGGGCACACAGCACAGGCAGGCACACACTAATTCACGGATACAGGACACAAAACAGACCTTCCCCTCACGCCTCTCAGCATACCACACTGACAGGCACACACCCAGGAATGCAGGGACACACACACACACACACACACACACACACACACACACAGATGTGAAATGCATATACAGAGGCACATATAATCATGTGACAAACACGGAAACTTTGACACATATGCACACCACGGCACTGTGACTTAAGGGAGTAGGTTTTTCCCCTGGGTATTGTTTTTCCTGTTGAATTTGGCCCCTGTAGTACCCACGTGGCTCAGCCCCCTTTCTTAGAAAAAAGAAACCTGAAGCCTCGCCCAAGTTAGAAACAAAGGCCCTGGCACAGCTCAGCCCTGGCTCACCAACCAGGATGTCTGCCCCTACCTTTGTCTCCCTGGAACTGGAGTCCTGGCTCAAATGCTGCCCCCAGAGACTCTCAGCCAATGGAAACAGAGCCTCCCCAGCCACAGGGTAGCCCTGGGACAATTGGCTCAGGCTGGGCAGACAAGCTCTGACATCCACTGCCTCTGCCTTCCCCAACCCAAGCATCTCTTTCTCAGTCAGGCCAACTTGATCCCACACAGTGGCCTACTGAGGAAAAGGATCAAAGGTGAAGAGGGGTGAGGCTGGGAAGACAGATAGGAATTAAGGCTTCACCCAGAGGAAAATGGGGAGCCGAGGAATATTATTACTAAGTGAGACATTGGCATGTTTACATTTGCACTTTAGAGCTCTCAACACTTGTATTCATACTTGGCACATAATATATATGAAAGGCCTGTAGGAGGGGTTGGGAACTGGTGACCCTAATGGTAGGGACCTCAGGAGAATCAGATCAGGTAAAAGTGAATGGAGGCTTAATCTAGGGCCAAGCATGGTACTGGAATGAGTAAAAGAAGAAATGAAAGTGACTAAGAGATGTGATAAGAAAGACTAGCTAGAGCTGGACCATGGGACTGGCAGGGCTCATGGGCTTTGACTGAGGCTAATTAAAACACCACTATGAGGCAGACATAGAAAACCACCTTGTTAATTTCACTGTCATATGGGTATAAAATATACTTATCATGAGGATAGCAAATATATATATCATCATACATTCCCAGCAGCTTACAAACATGCTCTAGTATCTCTTACTCTTAAAATGCTTGTTTGACCAACATCATTCCTCTTCACCTCCTACCTCATTTTTCTTCTTTCCTGCATAGCCACATTTCTAGAAAGATTGTCCCCAAATGCTGTTTCTACCTCCTCACCCCATTCACTCTTAACTTATTCCAATCTGACTTTCATTTCTACCATTCCACAAAGTGTGCTTATGTCAAGGTCACTGGTGACTCCCATGTTGCTAAATCCAACAAGCACATCTAGGTCCTCGTCTTGAGAATTAAAGTTCAGAAGGTTAAGTAGCTTTCACTTCTTGTAATTTGGCCCATCCGCCCCCCTACTGAGGAGAACTGGAAAATATAAAACAAATCTGCCAGAAGGCATAGAAGAGATAATAAATTAGTGTTGGGCCCACTTTTCCCCTGAGGGATATTTGTCAATGCCAAAGAGGATGACCAAAAGACAAATGGCTTTTTTGAACACAGGGCAGGGATTAGAGTTTATGAGTGGCCAGAATGGGGAGCCCTGATGAACCTCTCTTGGTTAATATACTGAAAGGCTGAACCTTAAAAATAAGGCTGAATTAGAAGTAGATAGGCCCTCCTCACAGGGCTCAGTTTCAAATAATCTCAATCCTCAAAATTGGAAAATATTAATTCTAGAATGTCAGTAACCAAGAGCCTGGCAGAAGCAAGTTTCGGTAATCCTTCCTGAAAGAAGACAACTTAGGCCTCAAATTATTGCTATAAACAATTTTTTGCATTGTGTTTTGCAAATAAAATGGCCCATGTACAGGCAATAGAGCATAAATGAAAATCAACAAAAACAAGAGACAATAGAAACAACTCCACGGGGTATCCAAATATTGGAATTATAAGACACAGACTTTAAAGTAACTATATTTACCGTATTACCATGTTCAAAGGGAAGATTGAGAGTTTCAATGGAGGACTGGGAACAATAAAAAAGAACTGAATGGAAATTTCAGAACTAAAGATCTAATAATAAGAAGAAATCATGGATAGATTTACCAATTCATTTGACAAGCTAAAGAGAAAACTCATGAAGCGGAAAATAAGTCCTTAAAAATTAGTTAGAAAAAAGTACAGGAAAATAAAAGTTTTGAAAGTACAAAAGAGAGGAATAATTCATAAAGAGGTTAATGAAAAGATCTAACAACGAGTAATTCAAATTCAAGAAAGAAGAGACAGGGGCGCCTGAGTGGCTCAGCCAGTGAAGCATCCGACTTCAGCTCAGGTAGTGATCTCTCTGTTTGTGAGTTCGAATCTCACATAGGGCTCTGTGCTGACAGCTCAGAGCCTGGAGCCTGCTTTGGATTCTGTGTCTCCCGCTTTCTCTGCCTCTTCCCTGCTCGTGCTCTGTCTCTCTCAAAACTAAGTAAACATTAAAAATAAAAATAAAAAAGAAGAAGAGACAGCAAAACTTGAAGGGTTAATGGCTGAAAACTTTCCAAAAAGGAAGGAGGCATCAAGCCAGGTATGCAAGAAGTCCTGGAAACCCAAATAGGTTAAATAAAAAGAAAACCCATGCCTAGTCACATCACAGAAAAGCCAATCAAAACCAGTGACAAAGAGAAAATCTTAAAAGCATCCAGAGGGAAAAAAGATACATAACCTTAAAAAAGAAGAAAAAAAAATTATTCTCATAAGAAACAATGAAACCAGTAGACAATGGAATTATATCTTAAAGGCACTGAAGGAGTATAACTGACAAATTCAATTCTATATCCAGTGAAAATATCCTTCAAGAATAAAGGTGAGATTCTGATTCAGAAAATTATAAATAAAAACATATGAAACAATTGGAGGAATTTGAACACTGACTGAATAATTGATATTAAGGAATTTTATTATTATTTGGTTTTTTAAAAAGAGTATTATCCTTCAGTGATAGATAGTAAATATTTACAGATGAAAAGTTTACAGATGAAACATTAGGATATCAGATATATGCTTTGAAATAATCTGAGACTGGGTGGGGATAGGTGGAGTGAAACAAATGGAGTACATGTGGATAATTATTGAAGTTTAATTATGGGCACAGAAGTTCATTACACCGGCCTCTCTATTTTTGCACTTGTTTGGAATTTTGCGTTCTAAAAGTTTTATCCAGAAAGAATGAAGGTGAAATAAAGACATTTTCAGACAAATAGAAAAAGAAAATCTGCTACCAAGTGAGCCACACTGAAAATGTTGTTCAGGCAAAAGGAAAATGATTCCAGATGGAAGCTTGAAAATGCAGAAAAGAATGTAAGGCAATGAAAATGGTAAATATGTGGATAAACTCAGATTGATACTGACTGTAAAACAATACCAATAATAATTTCTTGTGAGGCTTTAAAAAAAATTTAATGTTTACTTTTGAGAGAGAGACAGAGCATGTGGGGGGGAAGGGCAGAGAGAGGAGACATAGAATCTGAAGCAGGTTCCAGGCTCTGAGCTATCAGCACAGAACCCAACATGGGGCTCGAACTCACAAACCATGAGATCATGACCTGAGCCAAAGTTGGACACTTAACCATCTGAGACACCCAGGTGCCCCTGTCAGGAGGTTTTAAATATAGTGAAATTGAAATGCATGACAACAACAACATAGAAGTCAAGAAGGCATAAAAGGAGTTGAAGTGTTCCAAGGTTCTTGCGTTGTTCTGGAAAAAGGTAAATTCCTATTAGTCTTCAAAAAATCAAGGATTGATTTGGTAATCCCTCTAAATAACTACTAAAAAAATAGTAAAAGAATGCATAATTTCCAAGCCAACAGAGGGGAAACATTGAAAAGTTAAAAATATATAATCAATTAAAAAAATAGGTCAAGGAAGGAGAGAAAAATGAATATAGTTGCATGTGAGACAAATAGAAAACACTTCATAAAGTGATAGATTTAGGGATGCCTGGATGGCTCAAGTGGGCGAGTGGCCAACTTGTGATTTCGGCTCAAGTCATGATCTCATGGTCACAAGATCAAGCCCGGCATCCAGCTCTGCACTGGGTGTGGCACCTGCTTAAGATTCTCTCTCTCCCTTTCCCCCTCCCTCTGTCCCTCCCTAGCTCACGCTTGTGGCCCCCGACCATCTCTCAAATACAAGGGGAAAAAAGCATTAGGTTTAGACTGAAATATATCAATAATTACTCCAAATATAAATGGAAAAAATTCTCCAGTTAAGATACAAAGATTTTTAGATTGGGTTTAAAAACAACTATATGCTATTTATAAGAGACACAGGTAAGACATAAGGATACAGAAAAGTTTAAAGGATGGAAAACTATAGAACAAGAAGATTCTAACCAAAAGAAAGCAGATGTAGCTATATCAATATCAGAGAAAGTAGGTTTGCTCAGACCTTTTAAAGTGTACAACTTAATAATTTATTTTTAGTATACTCACAAGATATGCAACTATCACCGCTATCTAATCGCCAGATGGAGTTGACTTCAAGGCAAAAGCTGTAAACCAAGAAAATATAATAATTCTAAATTTGGAAGCTTCTAATAATATAGCCTCAAAACATGAAAGGTAGGAATCAGTAGAATTACAAGAATAACCAGAAAAATGCACAATCATAGTGCAATATTTTTAACAAGTAAAGGGTATAGAAGAATTGATATCTAACATTTATTAAGGCTATGTAATATTTGAACTATACAATTAGCAAATTTGACCTAATGGGCATACACAGAATACTGTCCTCCAAAATTCTGACTACATTGTCTTTTTATGCATAGAAGAACATTTGCAAAAGTTGACCATATTCTGGGCCACAAAGGAAGAAGTCTCAATAAATTTCAAAGGATCGATATCATACTGAGGATGATTTCTGCTTACAATGAAATTGAACTAGAAAGCCATAACAAACAAAACGTCTGATACGTTTTGAAACCCCACGTACTGATTAAAAATTTAGGAGCTTCTTGGGGGCTCCTGGGTGGCTCAGTCGGTTGAGCGTCTGACTTCAGCTCAGGTCATGATCTCACCGTCCATGGGTTTGAGCCCCGCGGCAGGCTCTGTGCTGTCGGCTCAGAGCCTGGAGCCTGCTTCGGATTCTGTGTCTCCCTCTCTTTCTGCCCCTCCCCCACTTGTGCTCTGTCTCTATCTGTTTCTCAAAAATGAATAAATGTAAAAAAAAAAAATTTTTTTTAAGTGTAGGAGCTTCCTGGGTGTGGCTACAGTACACAAAGGGCAGGGAGAGACAGAAGAAAAAGTCAGACCACTCCAGATTGGTAAGTGGCAGTTTGAATAAGCAAGGAGATTTATTTATGAGACTTGTCTTAGGCCAGTTCAAAAGGAGTAGATTTCTGCACCCATATGCCAAATCTTAAAGTTTATGTGGAAGCTTGCTCGTGGGTTTGGGCTCTGCAACGGGCCCTGTGCTGACAGCTCAGAGCCTGGAACCTGCTTCTGATTCTGTGTCTCCCTCTGTCTCTGCCCCTACCCGACTCGTGGTCTGTCTCTGTCTCTCAAAAATAAATAAAACGTTAAAAAAAAAAAGTTTATGTAGAGGCTTTATCTGGGTTTAGTCATGTATACTGTCCAGATTGTCTCAGCCAACACCTTAATTTCTCAAGGCTATGTCCTTGCAACAGCATCCACTGTTGGAATAGTAGGCTCAAGTGTGCATTCCAAGGACAGGGGAGAGGGTGAGGAGTCTCTGATTGCCCACGTCCAACTTGTGAATCAACTGGCAGTCACATGACCATATCTCCACATATGGTAGGACATTTAAAAAGTACATTTTTTTTTTAGGGCTTAGTTGTTTTTGGTGTTTTGTGTTTTTTTTAGCTTTTCTTTCTTTCTTCCTTGCTCTCTTTTTTAAAGAGAGAGAGATCATGAGCAGGGGAGAGGGGCAAAGGAAGAGGGAGAGAGAAAGAATCTCAAGCAGGCTCCATGCTCAGCATGGAGCTTGACACAGGACTCAATCCCACAACCCTGGGATCATGACCTGAGTCAATATCAAGAGTTGGGCACTCAACCAACTGAGCCACACAGGTACCCCTAAAAAGTATATTTCTATGTCATCACTGGATGAAAGAAAAAAAGTCTATTGGAATTAGAAAAAAATTTTTAAGTAGAAACTATATAGTAAGAAACATGACACATAAAATTGTAAAATACAATTAAATATGTGCTTAGAGGGAAATTTATAAATGAATGTATTTAAATATATATCAAGAGCTAAGCTTTCATCTCAAACCATGAGAAGAAAAGAAAATTATACCCAAATAAAGTAGAAGGAAATTTTAAAAATTAGATCAGAAATGAATGAAATGGAAATAAAGTACAATAGAACCAAACCCAAAATGTTTTTCCTTGAACAGACTTATATAAGATTGAAATGAAAAGGAAAAATAACTCCTTCAGAGATATGAAAACCTGAAGAGGATTTTATGAGAAGGAAAATTACCTGCCAATCTCATTTATGAATATAAATGTAAAAATCCAAAACAACAGATTAATCAACCAAATCTTGCAGTATGTAAAAAGGTTAATAGATAATGACTAAATTGGTTCTGTTCTAGGGAATGCAAGGTTGGTTTAAGATTTGAAAACCAATTCAAGCAATTCACCTCCATTAAAATAATAAGGGAGGGGTGCCTGGGTGGCTCAGTTAGTTGAGTGTCCAATTCTTGATTTGGGCTCAGGTCATGATCTCACAGTTCATGAGATTGAGCCCCACATTGGGCTCTGTGCTGGCAACACAGAGTCCGCTTGGGATTCTCTCTCTCCTTCCCTCTGCCCCTCCCCCTCTGGCCCATGCACCTCTCTCTCTCTCAAAATAAATACACATTTAAAAAAAAATAAGGGAGAAAAATCACATCATCACTTTAATAGATGCTAAAAAAAATTAATAAGGGGCACCTGGGTGGCTCAGTTGGTTAGGTGACTGACTTCGGCTCAGGTCATGATCTCACAGTTTGTGAGTTCGAGCCCCACGTCAGGCTCTGTGCTGACAGCTCAGAACCTGGAGCCTGCTTCGGATTCTGTGTCTCCCCCTCTCTCTGTCCCTTCCCCTGCTCACACTCCGTGCCTGCCTCTCTGTCTCTCAATGATAAATAAACGTTAAAAGAAATTTAAAAAAAAACTTAATGAAATTCAACATCAATTCATAATTAGGGGAAATAACCTCTTAGCAAAAAAGGGACAGAGGGAATTTTCTTAATATGGTA
The DNA here is from genome assembly GCF_024362965.1 of Panthera pardus. Lineage (NCBI taxonomy): Eukaryota > Metazoa > Chordata > Mammalia > Carnivora > Felidae > Panthera > Panthera pardus. The sequence goes on from NW_026526766.1 coordinate 55,055,666, forward strand.
ACAAATAGCTACATAAAACTACATCAAATATCATTTTTTTTAAAGTAAGCTCTATGCCCAGCATGGGACTTAAACTCACAACCCTGAGATCAAGAGTCATGTGCTCTACAGACTGAGCCAGTCAGGCGTCCCCAGCAAATATTCTCAATGGTGAATTAGTAAAGGTTTTCCTTCACATATCTGGATTTAGAACAATCAAAACATAAAGCAAATATAAGGGGGGAAAACCCTACCTCTACTACTTCTACTCAACATTGTAATGGAGGCAAGAGATAAAAGCTATAAGGATTGGAAAGGAAGACATCTCATTTGCAGATGATAAGAAAGTGTACTTAGAAAATCCAAAAGAATGTAGAAAAATTATTAGAATTAATTAACAAGATTACAGAATACAGGGTCAATACACAAAAATCTATTGCATTTCCATATACCAGCAACAACAGAAAAATAAATTTTAAAAGGCTATTATTTATAACAGTATAAATATATCAAATAGCTAGGAAAAAATAATAATGTGTAAAGACCTCTAAATATAGATTTAAAAAGACCTAAGCCAAAAGAGGATTACATTGTGTTTATAGATTGGAAGCTCAATGTTTTATTTAATCTTTTTTTTATGGTGAAAAAATTAATATTTAGATTTAGCCAGCTGGACTCAGTTTAGATGATCCCAGTTTTGTTGGCAACATCCAAAGCATCATAGTCAGGAGCCAGTCAAACATATTTGCCTTCCTCTCTCCATCGGGCCTCATCAGAGTGTTGACCTTGGCCATGTCAATGTCATAGAGCTTCTTCACAGCCTCTTTGATCTGCTGCTTGCTGGCCTTGATATTCACAATGACACAAGTGTGTCGTTGCCTTCTATTTTCTTTACGGGTGACTCCATAGTCAGGGGGAACTTGATAATGGCATAGAGGTCAAGTTTGTTTCTCCTGGGGGCCCTCTTTTGAGGATATTTGGGCTGCCTTCAGAGACACAGTGTCTTGGGCAGTCGGAATGTAGGTGATATGTGGATCTTTTTTTGTGATTGTGGATACCTTTCAGCACTGCTTTCTTGGCCTTCAAATCCTTTTCTTTGGCTTGGCTTTGGGAGGAGCAGGGGCTTCCTTCTTTGCCTTTGGCGCCATCTGTGTGAAAGGGGAAGGCTCAGTGTTTTAAAGGTATCAAGTCTCCTTATAGTGATCCACAGACTTAACATAATTTCAATCAGAACCTCAGTAAGTGGGGTGATGGTGGTGGTGATTTTTGGTGGAACTTGACAAGCTGATTATAAGATTTATATGGAGGGGACCTGGATGGCTCAGTCGGTCAAAAGCCCGACTTTTGGTTTCAGCTCAGGTCATGATCTCACGGTTTGTGAGTTCAAGCCCCACAGAGCCTGCCTGGGATTCTCTCTCTCTCTCTCTCTCTCTCTCTCTCTCCCTCTCTCTCTCTGCCCCTCCCCCCACTCGTGCTGTCTCTGTCTCTCTCAAAATAAATAAACTTTAAAAATTTATAAAATTCATATGGAAATGCAACAGCCAAGAATAGCCAAGACACTCATGAAGAAAGGGAATAAAAGTAATTGAAAGGTATACTAAGACCATATGGTTTGCCACAGGATAGATTAATAGAGCAACACACCAGAATAGAGTCCAGAAATAGACCCTCACAGGTCAGGACATCTGCTTCATGACAAAGGTGGCACTGCAGAGCAGTGGGGGAAGGACAAATGGTGCTGGGATTATGGGATATCTGTATGGGGAAAAAAGCAATTTACCCAGTGGCCTACAATGGCTATGTGGTGAAGTCAGGTCTTTTTTTCTTTTCCTTAAGTTTGTTTGTTTGTTTAAATAGTCTCTACACCCAACATGGGGCTCAAACTCATGACCCTGAGACCAAGAGTTGCATGCTCTTCCAACTGTGCCAGCCAGGCATCCTGAGGTCAGGTCTTTGAACCCAAATATATCTGGCTTTAATGTAAGTCCATATCCTTTAAATTCTGCCAGTGGCCCAGTCACCTCCCAAAGCTGTCATGAGCCAACAGGACCAGAAGTTATGGGAAGGCTTTGTGAACTGGGGAGTGCTATGAGCACCTGTGGGAGAGGCTATATCCACTGAGATGATGACTGCCTTCCAGGTAAGTAGAGTGGCCTTGTCCCATAAGCCCTAAAGCCCCCTAAAGAGCTGGGTCTCTCTTCTCTCCTGTAAATTGCAGCTAGACTCCACGTCTCCTTTAGAAGAGTGGCCCTCTGGCGCGCTACCAGCAGGGGAACCTGAGCAGGAGGCTGACATCTCCGCACGAAGGCTCAGGGCTGGAGCTCTCCTTGGTCACAGTGAGAGGCTGAGGCTCTAATGTTCCCTTGGGGTCTTTCTCCAGCAGTGTTGGGGAGAAAACAGGAGGTAGGCCACCAGAGACCCTTGGGACAAGTTTGTGTCTCACTTTGTGAGCTGAACTTTGTGTTTTTGCAGCTTCAGTCCAGGTGGTGAGGCAGACCGAAGAAGGAAGAGCAACAGGGCTTTCCAGGAAGGCTTGCAGCAAAGGCCTAGATCCCTCTGGACTGTGATCTATGCCCCCGGGAATGCCTCAGGACTGCCGGAAGCTGTCTTTCCTTCCACCCTCCCCCTCCCTGGTTTCCTGGATGGACAAGGGGACCTTTGTTTCTGTCCTTCAGTACTGTGTTAAGCCCCACAGCAGCAACCTCAAATGGGCAGAAGGAGCCGGGGCAATAAAACCCCCTGGAGAGTTTTCCTAGAACCATGGCTGGCAGTCTTAAAGGGACCTCATGGCCTCCGCACCCAGTTTCTGGCCTTGGTCACCCATCAAGTCAATACGGGCCTGCTAGTCCAGGGCTTCCTTAGGTCCCTCTACTGCCTGCCTCGGCCCAAAGCAAAGCACCCCCAGCAATGTCCTCACTTAAGAGTTGGTGGTGGGCCAGGGAAAGGCTTGGCAGGCCTTGTTTCCCATGAAGAAAAGCCTTGGAACAGTCTACTAGAGGGTGTGGGCAGTGAACCTGCAAGATCCAGCAGACCCAAGACGGTGAGAGAGTGCCCACAGGCCCTGGACAACAGCAGGGCCAAGCTCATCCGCCAAGCCCACCAGTCACCAAGCCCAGGGTCAGTGAGAGACAAGAGTTGAGCCCCAGCACATGAGTCCGAGACAGAGCATCCGGCTGACAGGCAGAGCCCAGGCTGGCCTCTGAGCCTGGGCTCTGACAAAACAGTCATGGTGGACAGTCATCTGTCCTCACCAGCAGGTCTTTTCCCCTTATCACAGTTTCACTGTGGCTAGGTCAGCTTCCATCCAGAGCAAATCCCATGAAACATGAAGCACTGAGGGCTGGTATCTGATAAAGTTAGACCCCAAGACCCGCTTTTTAACACTTTTGGTTCAGCCTGTCTAAAAATCATGAGTCATCAGACCAAAACACGGCCCTGGCTTCATTTAGGAAAGTGCCACTGGCTAAGAACATCCGGGAGGATTGGGAATGGTGTGGCAGCTCCCCTCCTTTGGGGAGAGCGTGGATAGGAAGGGAGGATAGGTGCCAAGAAGGAAAAAGGAGGGCTGAGCAGAAGCCTGGGCCTCTCTCTCCACTCTCCGCCGCCGCCGGTCTCCGCAGCCTTGGGAAGATACTGTGGTGATCCCTCCTGGACACTGGGTGTTGCCCCAGGGTAGGGACAGGTACTGAGCAGTGGGATGAAAGAGCTGTACAGTCTGGGAACCAGGTTGTCACCTCCCAGAGTGATGCTTCCAGAGGCAGAAAGCAGCCCCACTTCTTCAGAGCCACGCGGCTCCTCAGCCCTTAGGGGTCTCCCTTCTTCCTTCCTTGTACCCCATGACCCGGGCCTCGTGCATCCTCGTGGGTGCGTTAACCACCCCATGTGTCTCCCAGACTGCGGCTGCACTACTGTCCCTGGTCCAGGAGCTGCTGTCATGCGGTACACCAGACTCCCAAGTCCTCTAAAACTAAGGGGGAAAAGAAAACAAAATGAAAACACACAAAATAAAAACCATGCTCTTGGGCCCAGTGCTCAATCTACACTGCACCTGCCTTGGCAAAATGCTGTTGATGCCAGGCTCTAAGTAAGGGCCACATCTTCCCGCTGGGGTGGGGCACCACTCAGCCTGCTGCTTCCCGTTCCCACCTGTACTGCAGAGAGAGTGCTGCAGAGTCTGGATGAGTGGCTGGATTCATGGTTCAATGGCCAGAGTCCTGGACTGGGGACTCAGGAGATGTGGGTCACACACTGACTCTGTGTGACCTTGTACAAGTCACATGACCTCCCTGAGCCTCAGTTTCCCGCCATGGGGATTACTGAATGAGCACGACAGAGCAGGTGGGAAAGCACGAGGTGCGCCGATAAGGGCCCACATGCAGCAGTTCACCACGTCTATCTGCAGCCCCCACGCTTCCTCCCTCACTGCCTTTGGTGAGGTTGCAAAACTACAGAGTTGGGATCTTGCAGCTGGCCTGTCTCCTATGCTGCTGTTATCAGAGAAGCCAAAATCACTTACAGAGCAACAGGACACTTTCACACAAAGGGAGCACTTTGAAGTCCCCGCCAAAAGCCCAAGTCCCTGGCTAGATAACCTCCCGTAGCTCACTCACCCAAGGTGCGGAGAGTTCCGCCTGGCAGAGCCCCGTGGAGCTGAGCAGGGTGGTGCAGGGCTGGGCACACAATTCCTGGCACCCTACCAGATAAAGATTCAAAGTTAGAGCCGTACCATGGCCTGGTATCCCCCCTCCTCTGGCACATGCCCTCCAGGCAGGGAGTTGTCCAGTACTCACATCTGGACCGGACGGACGTGAGTCTACAATAGCTCCATGCCCAAACCTGTGTCAAAATCCAGATGTCAAGGGCCTCCCTCAGCAGCAGAGCTCCTGGATTCTGGGGCCAAAGATCCATGGGCATTGGGGGTCTCCCTCACTTCCTCCTAGGCTCACACTCTTCACAGGGTCCTGATCAGGGGTCTCGGGCCCATATTGCTCCTTAGGAGCCAGGGCACAGTGTCCCCTCCCATTCTTCTGTTCTTTGACATTTTTATTATCCAGATATAACAGGCGTGAATGTTCAATTGTACACAGGAAAGAGTGGCAACAAATGTCCTAACTTGATTTTTCTAAATCTGAGAGACTAGCTAGAGGCTCATCAGCCCAAGTTGAGCTCCTGTCCAGCCTCCATTGAGCATCACCACAGCATGCCACATCCCACCACATTGGGAACTGGGCACAGGCCTGCACCACTCCCCTGTAGGGGGAGCCCCCATCTTCCTTCCAAGTCTGGGCACTTGCAGGGAATGCAACCCCCCAGGGGACAATCCTGCTCATTCTTTCAATGGGGCCAGCACAGCGCTGTTAATAGCCCTCAGGCAACCCCTGAAACACTAAAGATGGTTACTCCTGAGGAGCCTGGCTGTACAGTCTGTGCAGAAAAGGGAAGATCATCTCTTCATTTTATCGCTCGTGCATCTGCCCCCACAAACAATTACAGAGTAATTTCTGCACTAAATTATTCATACATTTCCCTGCCATGTATGGAAAAACCATTCGGTAGTTTCCTTTTTTTCTTATACCTCTTCCCAATCGATAAATATAGATCTACTTCATCATTCTCAATGGTCACACTGTACTTAATTGCTGGGATGCACTTCATTTATTTAGCACTGTCCCCCATTGATGGTGGCTTCTAAGTGTTCAGTATTACAAGCAGTGGCAGGGTACACACTTGCATCTTAGTGCATGGCTTTGCTTTCTTCGGATAAACTCCTAGAAGCTGAATTGCAAGGTCAAGGGGTAGGTCCACTTTTAAGATTTACTTGTCTACAGTCCACTCCCAGAAAGGATGTACAATGCAGTAGCACGGGGATGGAGGTTCCCCCACCCTCACCAACACCAAGTCTAGGACCATCTCTCCCAAGTGTCCCTCCCTCCTGCCCTTCAGAACTCACTTGTGCTCTCCCTCCTGGCCCTTAGGGGCCTTCCCCTTCATCTAGACAGAATTTATCTAGGTGACTATGTTATCCCCAGGTGTAATCTGGCCCCAGCTTGTCATTTCTTCTTTTAAAAAGCCTCCAGCTTGGCCCCTAGTTTCTGCCAACAGTAAATGGGAATCAAGGGGGCACTCTGGAGTAAGCGCCTCCTTGTCCCCCGGTCATGATAACCTGCCTGAGTCCAGGCTTCCCCTTCTTCCCCCAACCCCCCCTGGCAGCTTTGCATCTAGTTTCTTTAGGGAAGGATATTAGTCTTGGGCAAAGGTAGCAACTGTAAAGCCGGTTATCTGGGGCAGAGCACCAAGCTGGATTCAGCAACCAAGCTGAGTGCCCACGATTAGCAGATTCTCAGGTGGCACTCCCCACATGGCCAGCCCTTCTCACACGCGAAATCTCCAGGTGGGTGCTGGACCCCACACCACCATCCTCAGCCACCTCCAGAGCAAGATGAGGTCAAGTTTGGCCACAGGGAGCTGCCTCCTTTTTAAAAAACTGTGGTAAAGTATGCCGTCTTGGTCTTTTCAGGCTGCTGTAACAAAAATAGCATAGACTGGAGGGCTTATCAACAACAGAAATTCATTTCTCACAGTCCTGGAGGCTGGGAAGTCTAAGATTAAGGTGCTGGCAGATTTGATGTCTGGTGAGGGGCTGCTTCCTGGTTCACAGACTGCGCCTTCTTGCTCTAACCTCATGTAGCAGAAGGGATGAGGGAGCTCTCCGGGTCTCATTTACAAGGGCACTAATCCCATGCACGTGGGCTCTGTCTTCATGAGCTAACCAACCACCTCCCAAAGGCCTCAGCTCCAAATACCATCATACTGGGAATAAAGTTTCAACGTGAATGGGGGCGGGGGGGCACACTCACTCTATAGCATATATATATATATATATATATATATATATATATATATATCATGGAGTTTATCATTTTAACCACTTTTAAGTACACAGTTCTGTGGCATTTAGTACATTCCTATTGTGCAACTATCACCACCATCCATCTCCAGAACTTCATTTTCTACAACTACAACTCGGTACTCATTGAACCCTAACTTCCATTCTTCCCTCTACTCACTCTCCCCTACAGCCCCTGGCAACCATCACTCAACTTTCTGTCTCTGTGAATTTGACTACTTAGGTACCTCACATAGTGGAATCACGTAATATCTGTCCCTGTGTAACTGGTTTATTTCACTTAGCATAATGTCTTCAAGGTTCATCTATGCTGTAGTATTTGTCAGAACTTCCTTTCTTTTTAAGGCTGAATGATATTCCATTTTATGTACACACCACATTTTGTTTATCCATTCATCCCTTGATAGACACTTGGGTCATCTCCACCTTTTGACTATTGTGAAGAAGTCTGCTGTGAACATGCATTTACAAGTATCTGTTCAAGTTCTTGCTTTCATTTCTTTTGGGTATATATCCTGAAGTAGCAATTACTGGATCATATGGCAATTCTATGTTTAATTTTTTGAAGAATCACCATGAGATATTCCATAGGTGCTATGCCATATTATATTCCCACCAGCAGTGCACAGGCGTTGGAATTTTTCCACATGCTCAGCAATGCTAATTTTGGCTTTTTGATAACAGCCATCCTAATGGGTGTAAAGTGGTATCTCAGTGTGGGTGATTTGCACAGGGCAGGCGGGCGATCCTGCTATTTTTATAAATGAAGACTCAGAGATAAAGTGACTTCCTTCAAGGTGATAAGAAGGGTTAACCTCAGGGACAAAAAGGAAACCCAAATCAAGGCACTTCCTACTGGGAGAAGGGCAGAACTATGGGGAAACCAGGGGTGGAGTCTGAGAGCAAGTCCTAAAACAGAAGAGCAAACTAAGGGCTCAGAGACGGAAGTCCACTTGCCCAGAGTTACACAGTGAATGGGAAGGCAGAAAGAGCCAGAAGTAATGATCACTGTTTACATGGCTTTTTCCTGGCCATCTTCCCAAGCCCCCTGCCTGGTGAGCTGGCACACATCTTGCTCAAAGGCAGACGTCCTTGTGGTGCCATGTCCCTGTGGTTTCTGGCCTACTGACCCTGTAACTACCCATAACAACCATGTCCCAAAGGTTTCTCTGCCTCACAGCCCGGGTACAGGTCCCTGAGCCCAGATGAAGGCAATAGCTACATTCCCTGCCCGGGGACTCTGCCAGAGAAGGAAATGAGGCTTGTCTGGCATGACTGGCTCAGCCAGACAAACCTCATTTCCTTTCTGACAGGGTAAATAAGTTCCAGTTCTAAGAAATCGGCCCCTAGGAATGTGCAAACTCTCACCTCCTGGAATAAACAAGAGGAGGGGAGACTGGAAGTGTGGTGAAGACTTGGTAACACTTAGAACTTGGGCATCTTCTCATTTCCTTGACCTCTCCCTACACACAGCTTCCCTCTGGTCACCAGCAGCAAATACTCCTACTTTCGGGAGGTTCCACTCGCATGCCTCCACAAGGACCCAGTGACCTGGGCACCACCGCCCTGCCTCCAAAAGTTATTTGTAAGTCAGTGATTTGGCATCCAGGTCACAGTCTCCCATGGAAGAAAGGTACTGTGTAGGGGGGCCTGGTGCCCACCCAGTCCACACTGCATGACTCCTGAGCTCTGCCTGGCTCAGACTTGGTCTGGTCCATGTGGAGTGGGAGATGAGACAGAGCACATCTCAAGGAAATGGCCAACCCCCAGGAGCCTGTCTGTGGCCCCCTTCCTCCTGCCATCATCCCTTCCTGGCCCCCTCAGAGCCCACCATGGGGGTTCAAGCCCCCTTCCTTCCCAGTGCTGCCATTCCAAACACCTTTGCTCAGGTGAGGCAGGGAAGGGGAGGGAAAACACCACTGGTGAGGTCCTGGGTGCCTCCAGATTTGGAGTGGTCACATCACAGCACTAGGAAGAAGCAACAGTTGGATTTGAACCCAGGCACTCTGGTCTCTCATAGGCACATGTCAGGTATGTTATGCATGTAAGTTTGTATGTATTTGTGCGGATATGTGCATCTTTGGGGACAGAAGGTGCTCCACTTCACCCAGACCTTACAGCTTGCAAAGGCAGCACTTTGTTGAAAGGACCAGAGTCTCCTGTTCAAAGGTCAGATCTGAGCCCAAGACCACCTCTGTTCAGGTCTGAGGCCCCTAGGGGTCCTTTCAGCAGTCACAAGGATGGGTGGGGATAGCCAGATAGCATTGGGGGGCTATACAGTGCTGCCCTTACTGCTCCTGTTTCCCAATTGGTCCCACGTTCACAGCTCCACCAACCTGGACAGCAAGGGTGCCCTCTCCTTCATACCGGTCTCCTTTGACACATTTCTTCCAGATGCCAAGTCAATCCAACCAGCACCTTAATACGTTGCTGGTACCTGATCCTGGGGGTGATGAGAAGGAGAAGGCACACAGGGTACTTACTGTCTCAAGTCCTTGAGTCACAACTAAGACCCTGTAGAACATCTGTTTAAATGTCCTGGGACTGAAAAGAAATCTCACTTCGTATGGTACCATTTAAGTTACTCTGCGAACACCTGTGTAAATGGCTCTGCGAAGGATCTCGGGACTCTCATGGTGATTGCCGAATACAGCAGAATGTGGCCAGAGAACTGCTAGTGGAAATTCTATTTTGAAGTGGTACTAACTACTATGTAGTAAGTTCCTGTGAGGTGCCAGTCATTATTTTAGACCCATCATCTCTTTTAAGCCTCAGAAAGTCTAGGTGCTATTATTTCCATTTTCAGGTAAGAAAATGAGGCTCGGACTGGGAAATGGCTGATTCCAGTGAGGTGTGTGGAACATAGTCAGGTGAGGGACCACCGCCACCCCCAGCCATGACCCGCCCCCTTGTGGCAGACCTCTGCTCTCCTCTGATCCTCCCAGCAGGCAGTCCCAATCATTTCCCTCCGGCCCGGAGAGCCCAAACCCCTTACTTAAATCAGAAAAGAAACCACCTGAGGTTACAAAGATAAGGTCATTTATTCACGTTATATTACTGGATTTTAAAGACAAAAATACAGTTCTGTTTTGAACACCAAGGTCAGACATTCCCCCCTCCCACTTAACAATGGTAAACGCATACATTTGCATACATGGGAGATCGAAATACACAGCACAACAGGTCTCTGGGACAGGACAGCTGCCGTACTGGCTGAGTGGGGCACCCACGCCCAGCCCTGAGGTCAGCAGAGACCCTGCCCAGACTGAGAGCCAGCACCAGCATTTCTTCTACCCTCTCGTGCCACCTCTGCCTTCTAATCTTTCCCAAAGGCCACTTCACGGGGTCACCAGCATCGGGATGGACAGAAACAGAGAAAGACACAGCACATAACAACTTCATGGTGACACCTTCCAGGTCAAGGAAATGCTCCCTGAACCCTCAGCCCTAACCTCCTCAGGGAGGAAAGAGGACCCACAGCATCTTATAAACCAGGCAAGCATCCGGGCCTAACCTTGGGCCCAAGTGGGCCCCATGAAAGCACCAGAAGGTCAGCAAGTGGGGAACAGGTGAAGCAGAAGCCCCCTTGGTTCTGAGAACGAACCATACACTTGACTATTCCAGTGGAACATGAAGGAAAGTGTAACAGGAAAACAGGAGGAAAAAAAAAAGTCAGAATTTTTTTGTAAGAGTAAAGTATAATAATAAAGAAGTTACCACTCAGGATATTTGTCTCCCTTCTTTTAAGGCACTTTGGAAAAGCCAGGATCTGGGGACAGAAGGAGAGGAGAGGTCTTCATTCTTTGTATTTCCCAAAACTCACTCTCAGGGCGGTCATTCCTGGTTCCACTGACACCCCTGTCAAGGAACGGGGGACTGACCGAACGAATACTCTTCGCATAGCCCAGCTGCTTCTGCAGTGGAAAATAATTTTTAACCAATACAAAGGCTTCTGGAAAAGAACCATGGTAGCATCCAAGATGCTCAAAGCGATAAAGGCACAGGTAAGACCAGGGCTGGGCACCAGTTTAGCCTCCACACTGAGGGCTGGCTTCCAGGAGGCCAGTGGTGGGGCTCTGGGCTGCCACCAGCTAAAGGGTCAACCCTGGGATTAGATAGCTGACTCTTTTTGCCCTTAGCTCAGGCTGGACCCGACAAGGGCAGCCAGTGGTAGCAACTGCCTTGTGCATCCCACCCCAGCCAGTCCTCGCTCTCCCCCAGGAGAGGTGGGTCTGGGGAAGACACCCCTGTGGATCAGCCTCCCTGGAGTGCGAGCACCTGCTAAAAACCTGAAGGGGACTGGGAAGCTTTAGGCACCAGAGTAGTTGTGAGGGAGTGTGGGAGGGTTCAGCTGAACTTTCTAGATCTCTAATTAAAAGGCACATTCATGCTGGAGAATGAATGAATAGTCTGTTTGACCCTGAGTGCCACAGGCAAGTTTTAGGGAACAGGCAAGAGGCAAAGGAACAAAAACAGAGAGGAAGGAAGGAGAAAGGAGACAGAAAGGAGAAAGGAGAAGGGGGGAGGAAGGAGAATGGGTCCAGCAAGGTAGGCCAGGCAATGTGGCTAGCACAGTGAAGGAGGTGACCCCTGGACTCCACAGGGGCCAGAGCAGTGATTTCCTCCTCCTCCCCAGACTAAGGGCCAGTAAACAACCTGATTGCTATCATTTAGAACTCCACAGCCTAGGGCCCTAAAGGGAGGTCCCAAGGTCAGTGGGAAGAGGGGTGGAGGAGGTTCCCTCCCACCTGGGGAGGGTAGGGAGGTGGGGAGCTCTGCCTGGCAGACCTAGGCTTTTGCCTCCCCCAGAGGTCTAGCAGGATAACTCTGACCAGGGAGGTCTTGCCCTCAAAGGGCCCAAAAGTGATTTTGCTCTTTACAAAACCTGACCTGCCGGCCAAATCAGGCCACTACAGCATATGTTATTTTTCCCACTAAAAAATGCTCAATCCCCTCCCTACATTTAAAACACCACAATAAAAATACATAGGAAATTCAAGTTTATATAGCATGCTCAGAAAAATAAATTGTCATGATTTAACACTAAACAGCTATGCAAATCTGGGTCAACACAAAATCAAGCTAGATCATAATAAAACCCGATTTGTTCTTTCTTTAAAATACTACAAACTGCTTTTTTAAAAAAAAAAGTCTTTACATTCAGAAATCAGACAATCTGGAGAAAGGCCACTGAATTTGAGGACACTCAAGGCTTTTGCTCTGATGGCTAACGTTGCCTTGGAATTCACACGTTAGCAGGGCAAAAGGTCGAAGGCTCAAGTTTTAAAATTCTTTTGCTAAGAAAAGACATACGCACACAAGTGATTGTGGTAGCTGCATACTGCTAAAAGGTGGGGGAGGAGTAAAATGAGAAAGGTCGAGATTGCGTTTTTCTGTTAGAATATGCAAACAAAAAACATCACACCAATCCGATTTCAGCAGCACTCTCCGATTTTTCATGAAGTAATAAGAATACCACAATTTAAAGCGAAATTCTTACCTATTTCACAACAGATTAGGAGTTTATCACTGGAAATAAGTCCCACAGTCACCAAATTTGGGACTGTGTACTGATTCTTTGGGGTGACACTGTGAACATGCCGAGATTCCCCCAAAGGCTGATAGTTTCTACATTTACAAACACCTCGTAGAGCTAAGAAGTCACATGCCGAGCCAAGTTGGGGGCAAAATATCCCACTCGTCCTGGTCAACTGGAAAGGCATCTGAATGATGACTGGAGGGGGCCTATCACTCTGATTGTTAAGAATGAAAGGGACCGGCCCAGCAGATTGGCAGAGACACACAGCAGAGGTCCCTGGCCATTTTCAGGTCTCTTATTAGTGTACCAAAATGCTAGCTCGGTGTCCCGATGTCCACTGTGATTTTGGTATATAACGGGTTTCTCTCTATGTCCAACACCTTGTAACTGAGTGTGTTCAAACCGTCAGAGAGCATTGTCTCCTTTGTATGTGCAATTCGGTCAAACCTACAAGAGAAAAACAGGCAAAGGGTTGGTGTCAAAACAAAAATCTTAAGAAAAAAAACCATGAAACATTTGTCCTTCATTGCCCCCCCACCCCCACCCCACCACCTAGTCTACTCTACCCAACTCATGGACAGATCCCTCCCTTTCCCTTGAGGCCTGGAGCCCTCACCAGAGCCTCATTCCTATAGCCTACCCCACCTGAAAGGGGAAAGAAAGAATGTAAATGAACATAGAACACACCTCTGAGGATTGGGTTCATTTTTCTTGTCTCTTGAGTGGCGGATCATCCGGCACTTGCCAACCACAGCATTTGGGCGAGAAACAGACATGCCTCTAAAAACTAACCTGCAAGGAGTGAAGGGACAAGTGTCACCGCAAAGCTGCCATAAGGCTTGGGTCCAACAGCCCCAGACTGTTGCCCCATCTGCCATCTTGTTCACTGTTCTCACTCAGCCCATACCTCAGCTCACTGTGGCACCAGTTAAAACTCATGCTAATTCCCTGTGCCCTTTGACCACTGGTTCTGTAGTTTATGTTGGTGGGGGAGTGTTCTGTGCCAGGCACTGGGGGTGTCTACCCTCACAGAACTTACAATGTGGACTTGGAACATAGGGCCATCAGTGCCAGGATGGAGGTGAGGAGGGGAGGTGGTGGTGGGGAGCACAGAGGGAGAAGCCACTCACTCTACCTGAGCAAGACTAGGCAGAGCCAGCTATGAAGACGAATGGGTGCCCACAGAGCATTTAGGGCAGTCGGGACAACACAGGCAAAGGCAGGGAGGCAGAGCAAACACAGGGCCCTCGGGGAACAACAGAAGCTTCTGGGGACTGGTGGAAAGAGTCTGGGGTAGAAAGTGGTCAGAGATGAGGCTGGAAAGAAGGGTGAAGGCTAAATCATGGAGGCCTTCTTGGGGCTTTTCGCATCCCATTTTTCAGATCAGTGCCAGTGTCTGAAAGGGGTAGAATATACAGTTACCCAAAGTTTTTGGCCAAAGGGAGGACTCTCTGATAACCACTGTTAAGAATGGAGAGCAGAGAACAAGACTAGAGGCAGCCAGAACAGGGTGGAAGGTTCTGTGTAGATCTGGGGGAAAGGAATGAGGACCACAACCAAAGCCTTGACACAGCAGGAGCACAAGTTGGTTAAAAAGCAGGACTGGCTGGTCCTGGATAACTTAAAGGTTTCTGGCCTTGTCTCCCTCAGCGCCTGGCATACGGCGAGTTAGGTCCTTTATCTTTCAAGAAAGCTGCTCCCCCAGCCACCCATCCTTCTAGTCCCTCCACCCTTGGGTGTCCATTCTCAGTGCTCCCTTCCCACTAACCCTCTTAACTGCTTGCGTCTGTGGTGTCACATCAGCCCCTAACACCATCCTGTGGGTCTGAGGTTTGCCCAGGTGGTGCTGTGGAAGCAAGTTTGTTTCTGTCTGTACCCCCTGTCTGGGGCTTCAGTGTCCTCCCCATCGGGCCTGTGTGACACAGTGCTCTGTCTGAAGATGCTTGATAATCAATCCGCATCCTCTAAACCTCAGGTTTTCTTCCAGGTTGATAGTAAAGACCTGGGTCTATGACAGGTTCTCACACAAAGCTAAACTTGACTGACTTGGGTGCTGCTCTGACAGACACCTTCTGTTAATTGATCAAATTAAGGTACTCCAATTCGGGAAGGAGCTAGGGTATATTCTGATATCAAGCTCAGTGACAAGCTCAGACTAGCTCCCAGAGGGAGAAGTTACTTCTTATCTGGAGATGGCAGGGTTGAAGTTTCCACTGTCAGGGAGAACTGGGCAGAATGTGGTTTCAAATGCCACTGGTGTTTTGTTTTGTTTTTTCTTTTTACCATCTGCAATGACAACGCACATGATAAAGGAGCCCCGGGGTGTGGATGGGGCGGACAGGGCTGGTAGAAAGTAGTGGTTGTTGGGGCTGGGTGGGTCCACAGAAGTTCATTATACTACTCAGTCCTCTTTTATGTTTGTTAAAAATATTCCAAAATAAACAAATAGCACAAAGATTTTGTAAAGGAACTTAGGATCCTGCCCAAAGAAACTTGTTTCATAATCAAACGGGACCACAATGAGATGCTGAATTTTTGCAAAGGGCATGTTTGCTTCTTTAGGACAAAATGGCATGTGGGATAAATCAAAGTAAACCCAACCCTTTATTTGGTTCTCATTTTGCATGTTCCAAGGCTAATGCAAAAATCACAAAAGCTAAACTTCCTAGAGACATTTTTCAGCACCTGTAGCACCTACAGCAGGGCACTTCTAAGAATTTGGGCTGAGTGGGGACTACATCCCTCCCAAGGGTCAATCCTTGCAGAATAATCAGGCACTGATTGAAAAACTGGAAGTGAAGGGAGACAGGGGAGAAAGACAGCTAAGTTGGGACAATTACCTGTTAAAAATGTCATCATCTTCACCTCCCCAGCCCCAATAATTATTCGGAAATCCATTGATGGTGAGAAATTGCTGTTTACTTAGAGCAGAGACACCTCCAAAATACTGAACATAAGGTAGGCTGGGGGAAAAACACACACGCACACACACACACAAAGAAAACCAGTGGTTAGTAAGTTTTGACTTTCAAAATAAAGCATGCTCAAAGCACAAATGCTTCTGAAGTTATTTTTATTCTCTGGAACTTATAAATTGGGGATTTATAAGGGTTTTCTTTGTTCTGTTTTTATATATCAGTAGAGAAGACACAGAAGTCAAAAAGTAGAATTTGCTCTAAGAATATTGTGTTGCTTCTATGGTTACCTGGAAAATTAGTCAATGACGAGAAAGCATAAGCGCACTTCCTGTGCCCCATTCAGGAACCTGCTTCCCATGTGTCCTGCTCCTGCATGAGAAATGCTTATCCAGGAGGTCCTGGAAACCGAGATTGTGGTAAAGCCTCCCTGTGCCCACCCTGTCATGCCCTCCCTTTCCACCCTCAGCCCATCTACCAGTCTAACTTTCATTCTTCCACAGGTATACTGGCTTGAACTCTGACCCCCAACAGTCAAAATAGCGTTTCTGAAAATTTGCCAAAATAAAATTTTCTAGGAAATTTCTACCACATCCCAATTTAGCAAAATGTATAATGGTGAATCTATTTTGATACATTTTCAAGAAGTGGGGCATCAGGGCTCTCATCTTTCCACACCTTTTTGTATTTTACTATATTTTTAATGTTTATTTCTTTATTTTGAGAGAGTGTGTGTGTGCATGGGCGCTAGCGTGAGCAGGGAAAACACACTGAGAGAGAGGGACAGTTAGGATCCCAAGCAGGCTCCAGGCTGCCAGCGCTGAGCCCGCAGAGCCCAACATGGGGCTGGATCTCAGGAACTGTGAGATCACGACCTGAGTCGAAACCAAGACTCAGAAGCTTAACCGACTGAGCCACCCAGGTGCCCCTATATTTTACTATTTCAATGGTTATGAATCATGGGCTTCTGGAGGATGCAGACGGAGCACCAATGAGAAATGTTAACACTCAGATCATACCCGGAAGCCAGGCAAAGGCTTTCCTATGGGTCCTGTAAAGGCTGTGGTTTTGGGATGACCTTGTATGCAGCACCAAACCACACCAGGGCTCTTACTGGAATCCAAAGAGACTAAAATCCATCACACAATTTAAGGAAAACTAACTCAGACTTGAAGGGGGAAGTCAGCCAAACCATACAGAGCACATGAAAAAAAGCTGCAATGACTATTTTCAAATACATTCAGGACATCGGACTAGAAGTATCCATGAAGATCCAGAAGGGCCTGCTTTAATGAGTCAAAGGTAATCTATATATAATTAGGTGTCATCAGTTAGGGGCCCAGTTACCCACCTTTGGACACACGTCACACAACCGTCTGCACCTGATTACAAGTGAGGGTTTGAACCAGGTGGCCAGGCCACTAAGGTTTGTCACGATCAGCATTTTTACAAAAAAAGGGACTCTTCGTGACCTCACAGGGAAGCACATGCCGAGCTGATGAGATTCAGTTTGCTGTCTGTGTTTTCTCTGACCAACCACCTCATCCCCCAAGCCTGACTGGTTCTGGGTAAAACAAGCACGGTACTGTGGCAAAGAATGAGGTCCTTACCACCACGCTTCAAGAGGAGAAATTAAGAGGGGACAGGGTTTGAGCCTGTGTCTCTTAAAGAGAAGAAGGTACATAAACAGGGAAGAGGGGAGAGGGCACAGGGTGATGTTTAGAGTCAAATTCTCCTCACACCATCCTTAGTTTCATAGCCCTCACTGCCCCCAGCAAGGGAAGACAGAAAGAAATGGGAAGAAAAGGAGTCTGAAAGAAAGCATTCATATCTAAACCAAGGGACTGCTGACTGGCACAGGCCTGCCACACCACGGAGGCGCACCCAGGCCGGGGATGCCTAGCACATGGGGTCTGCAGCACAGCTTCCTGGAGCTTCAAGCTAACGTAGAGCAAGGAGGGAAAGGTCAGTATACTCAACTAATAGGTGATTTTAAACAATTCTATGTTAATATAAACAGGGATAATTACGGAACAAAATGCAGATTTATTTTTTTAAGATAAAAAAAAAAGACTACATAAGGCTATTTTCCATCTATGACCTTATGCTTTACATTATACTATTGCTCTTAGAGACAGGCATTGGCTGACCTCCTCACTAGGGGCATTTTGGTGGGAAAGTTTGGGTCCTCATGCTTAAACAGAAGCCTGTGCTTTGCAGGGAAACAGTATCATGTTCCTTCTTAAAGTACCAAGGTATATCTGCCAAGGTACCCAAACCCAAGAATCTACTTGGGGAAAATGAGTCCAATTTGCTTCCCAAACTGTGTGGGGAAGAGGACAGAAGAAAGCAAGGAAATACAGCATCTGTTTGGAGCCTAAAGGCAAGAGCCATCCCAAACATAAAAACTCTTCTTGCCTGGATGTGTAGAGGTAGGGATGTTTCTGAACTTCACTTTTCTTCTCAAGTTTTACGGACTTTGGGCTTAAAAAGCACCCAGTTCTCAGAGGAAAAATTCTCCTCCAAGAACCTAAAGAGACACTCCTGGGCTACAGGAATTGCATTTCCTAGTCATCATGTAAGAGTGAAACATGTTTCCTGCAGATTCTGGTGAACATCTCTTACCTAAATCCAAACTTATCCATTGCTACAGAAATGTGCCGTGGCTGTGAAAAACACCTGTAGGCATTATGATCATTCATTGGAATGAGGTCCACGTCGCTAAACACAAAGCAGTTGTAGTCATAATCCTTCAAGGCCTCTTGAAAGCCAATGTTGAGGAGCTTGGCACGATTGAACATGGTTTCTCCAGCCTGGTGCACAAAAAAAGAAGTGATATCAGATGCCATAAGGCCAATGAGCAGAACACTCCCAGGGACTGGTGACTTTGTCGACTACATGGGATCATTAGTCCACTCATTTTTCTGCTTTCACTTTACAAATCAATACGGAATGGCATGCCCTGAGTCAGCAATCCCACTTCTAGGAATTATCATGTGGGACTTGCAAATATGCGAATAAGAACAACTTGCTCACCACGGGATTTTCATCACAGCAAAAGACTGCAAACAATGACATAAGCTTTTGCTAGGGAACCAGTTAAATAAATCATGTAATAACCATATAATGGAATAGAATTGTTCAAAAAAATAAGGAAGCTCTAAAAGGAAATGATCTCCAAGATAGTATTGTTAGGTGAAAAGGTACTTAGACCTATGTGTCATATATTTACATACTATATATAGACTAATTCCCATGAAGACACCCAGGAAACTGGTGCCTATTGGACTTTTTACCCTTCTCCCCTCTTTGTATGGTTGATTATGGTTTGATCACCACATTGTGTGCCCCTTCAAGATGTCTATTATTAAACTAGGTACCAGAGAAATATGGTGAACCCAAGTCAATTTCTGCCCTCATGGTGCTCACAACGTAGGGTGGGAAGCAGTGTGATACACATTATGATAGAAACAGGGTGTATGAGAGAGCAGAGGACACATACTTCAGGATGCCAACCACTGGGTCCTGAAGCACCAAGTCTGTTGGTGCAAAGGTACTTCATATTTTATTTACTTGTTTATTTTTAGTCTCCCCCACTAGAATAGAAGCTCAATGAAAACTGGAATTTTTAACCTTTTATTTCCCCAGTTCCCAGAACACTGCCTGGCATACAATAAGAGCTCAATAAATAACTGCTGGATGGATGGATGGATGGATGGATGGATGGATGGACCAAAGGATGGGTTTCAACAAACAATGGCAGATGAAAATTCTTCTAGGAAGCTTCAACCAAAGGGCTCCCTCAGGGTCACCACCATGGGGCTGTGTCCTTACCAACTCGCACAGCCCCAGGGTAGTAAGGACAGTTATAGCATCGACACTACCACTCTTACATTTAGCAGTCCACAAGCCCTTCCATACGTGTATTCTCATCCCGGCCAGAATCCTCCCAAAGATGCCAGGAAGGAACTAAGGCATATAAGCAACACAGCTGGTGCTGGACCCAACACTGTGAAATCCGCATTTAGTGCTCCTTCTCAATATCTCTTGGGATCAACAAGATCAGAGCCCTCTACTTTGGGGGAAAATATACTCACAGGAGCCTACAGTGGCTACACAATCCAAAGGTGGGATACCCAACATCCACTCTCCAGGCCCACAAGAGAAGATTTGGAAACTGGTGCTTTATAAGGCTACCTGTGTGAGTACAGAGCATATGGATGGTGCCACAGCTACCCAACCTCAGGTGGGTGACTCAGAAACGAAACCACTTAAGAAACGCGAGTACTAGCAAGTCAGATAGAGTAGCCAAGAGAAGAGTGAATGGATTAAGGAAGTATTTTACACAGGAGTTCCTTTGTTCAGCCCATGACAAAGCTTTCTAATCATGCATGGTGAAAGGAGAAGGCCAGGCCCAACAGCACATACTGTGTTCTGTGGTTGTCCCCACCAGTTAAGAGTCATTCAAAATCCTGCCTTCAGCTAATTCTCTGTAAGTCCTGAGGCAAAAAGAAGTTTAAAGTTTAGAAACCAGATTTGAAACTATAAAACATAATTACTATTATTACAACACACTGCTAAAATTAATTGGGATATATAACATGAAAGGCATCGGATAAGTGTCTGACGTGCATTTAAACATCTCAACAATCTTGTAACAACCTTCATCCCAACCCAGATTTACTTCATTCTTGCCATACCCTTCTGCCTTCTGGCAATGGGGGGAGAGGCCTGCACCTGGTACTTTCCTTCTTGCTCCTCTAGCCCCATCAAGACCCTAAGAATTAGCTTTCTCTAAATATTTTAAAACACAATTCAACCCCATTGAACACTTTTCCAACAACTGAAAGGGTGTCCCAACAAAGCCTTTTCACACTTGTATAGCAGACCCCCAAGGATAGCTGCCCAATGCTCCTTTCTCTTGGTACATTCTCTAATGACAGGGGCAGGGAGCTCGTGCTGGCCATGCCCAAACAACAGGGCCTGGTCTGCTAGCCATGACTATTTGAGTTAAGCAGATGTTTGACCTGGGACTATACTATGCATTTTTCCTTTCCCGGGAACTGCACATTTGGAACCATGAATGGACACCTCTGGTACCATGCCCCAAGAACAATGGCAGCCTAGAGGAGAAACCCAAGGGAGCAGATCTATCCTACCCTTTTCCCCATATGTATAACAAGCTCCTTCAACTCAATAAGGCACTTCAGTGTCTGGTCCACCCTTAAAATTAGGCAGTTTCCTAAAATAGCTTGACCTGTATGTCACTCCTCTCATCCTGGCCTCATCTCTGTGACCCTGGAAGAGGGAGAAGGCAGGGTTCTTTCTTGCAGGTATAATTCCTTACTAGGGCCCTTAGGAACATCAGACCAGCTGAATGGTAGATAAGGAAAGTATGTCTTCCCCTTCCTCCCCTAGGATTATAGAAAAGTCAACTCTAGGCTTCCTTGGGTGAAATGGTGTAACACTTTTGGGTAACTTTCCTGATAAGAAAGACAGGTCCTGGCAAGCCTGCCAACCTCCCACCAGTAACAGGAGGTGTTCATTCCTCTCCAGGGGATGGGAAGACACCCAGGCCTCATTCCTGTCCCTTCTCATTGGGCACATGCATCCAGTGTTTTTGCTACTTCATTTGCTCGGGTAAATATTTATCAAGCACCACTACTGTGCAGCCAAGCCAAAAACACAGTTGTGACAGACACGTGCATTTTTATCCCAGGAATGCCATCTTCTTCGCTTACTAGCTATGTGACTTTGGGCAAATCATACCTCTCAGGCTCCATTTCCTCATTCGGTTACTTGGATGACAACAGGTGAATTTTCTTAAATTTGACAATGCATGAAAAAGGCCTTTGCACATTGCCTGACAACAAATGTTGGCTACTATCATTATTATAGGAGTAGGTCTTCCTATCCATCTTGAACAGGCAGAGCTTTCAATATGTCTCCCAGAAATCCAACATGGAGACTTCTTCTCTAGTGTTTGTGTCCTTCCAATCAGCTCCAAGAGCCCTCCTAAATCTTGCTTCTCTGATGGGAGGATTTCTAAAAAGGATTAGGGTTCAAGTGAGTGGCTCACATGATTAGAATCTCTACAGCAGCAGAAGAAAGAGACACCTTTAGAAATGTATCATGTGCTTGGGAAGTCACACACGAAGAATAACTGATGCACCGAGATCAGGGTTCCCTCTGAAAAACTGAGCTTTTCAGTGTAGGCTTCATCTTATGTTGGTCGATAAGAGTTAATATGTATCCCAGGGGCGCCTGGGTGGCGCAGTCGGTTAAGCGTCCGACTTCAGTCAGGTCACGATCTCGCGGTCCGTGAGTTCGAGCCCCGCGTCAGGCTCTGGGCTGATGGCTCGGAGCCTGGAGCCTGTTTCCGATTCTGTGTCTCCCTCTCTCTCTGCCCCTCCCCTGTTCATGCTCTGTCTCTCTCTGTCCCAAAAAAAAAAAAAAAAAAAAATATGTATCCCAGGGGCGCCTGGGTGACTCAGTCGGTTAAACCTCCAACTCTTGGGTTTCGGCTCAGGTCATGATCTCACGTTTAGTGAGTTCGAGCCTCACATCAGGCACTGCTGACAGTGCAGAGCCTGCCTGGGATTCTCTCTCACTTGCACGCTCTCTTTCCCTCTCTCTCAAAATAAATAAATAAGCTTAAAAAAAAAAAAAAAAAAGAGTTACACATATCCCTTCCTTCTAGGGCAACTGGCTCCTCTTAACAGGAGATGATAGGAAGAAAGAAGACAGGCCAAAAACGATACGACGTTCCCGCAGGTGGACAGGGAAGTCATCTCACTGACCAAAACTCACAGAAAAACCTTTTATGATTTCTCTGTAAAACTTTATGGCTGTAAACGTTTCATGACTGGGCATTTACCTAAAAATGGGTATATCAGTCAGTCAAGCAAAGCCAACAATGTCAGTCGGGGGAGGACAGGAGCTTGGATCTGGCCAGGCACGCTGGTCTGGAGTAGTGAGGAGGCTGGCACAAGCCTGAGGCCAAACTCCTCAGGGAGAGGAAAAGAGGGAGAGGCTACCCTCAGACAAACCCAGGGCCTTTCTGGCAAATCTGGATGGCAGGGCTCAACGTCATAAGAAGCATCAAATAGCTCTTTAGGGCTGTTAAAACCTTTTTCTAGAGCCCTCATTTATATTAAAGAGAGGGCAGGTGGTATGTTCATTGAAAATGGAACCTCAGGGCTCCTGGGTAGCTCAGTTAGTTAACCATCTGACCCTTGATTTCAGCTCAGGTCATGATTTCACAGTTTGTAATATCAAGCCACACATTGGGCTCTGTGCAGACAGCATGGAGCCTGCTTGGGATTCTCTCTCTCCCTCTCTCTCTGCCCCTCCCCCATAGACACGTGCATTCTTCCTCTCTCAAAATAAATAAATATTTAAAAAGGGCACCTGGGTGGCTCAGTTGGTTAAGTGTCTGACTTCAGCTCAGGTCATGATCTCACAGTTTGTGGGTTCGAGCCCTGTGTCAGGCTCTGTGCTGACAGCTCAGAGCCTGGAGCCTGCTTTGAATTCTGTCTCCCTCTCTCTCTGCCCCTCCCCCAATTTATGCTCTCTCTCAAGAATAAATAAAACACTAAGAAATTATAAAAAAGTAAAAATTTTAAAAAAGAAAAAAGGAAAATGGAACCCTCACATACTGCTGGTGGGAATGTAAAATGGTGCGGCCATCTTGGAAAACAGTCTGGCAGGTCCTCAGGTGGATAAACGAAGAATTACTTTATGATTCAGCAATTCTACTCCTAGGTATATAACCAGTGAAATGAAAACATATGTCTACACAAAAACTTTTATATAACATTCATAGTAGCATTATTCAAAGCAGGTAAAAAGCAGAAACATTAATGTCTGTTAATTAATGAACAAATAAATAAAATGTACTATACTCATACAATGCAATGTTATTCAGTAAAAAAAAAAAAAAAAAAGAATGAAGTACTGATAAATGCTCTCATATGGATGAACCCTGAAAACATCATGTTAAATCAAAGAAGACAGTCATAAAGGACCACAGATTGCATAATTTCATTTATATGAAATGCCCAGAATGGGCAAATCTAAAGAGACAGAAAGTATATTAGTCATTGCCTAGGGCTGGGGGGAATGAAGGGATTTAGTAGCTAAGAAAAATGGGGTTTATTTTTGGTATAATGAAAATGTTCTGAAATTGACTGTAGTAATGGATTATGTGCTTTATCTTTTCCTTTTTTTTTTTTCCAAGTAGGCTTCATGCCCAGCATGGAGCCCAACATGGGGCTCATGACCCTGAGATCAAGACCTGAGCTGAAATCAAGAGTAGGATGTTTAACTGACTAATCCACCCAGGTGCCCCAATTATGTACTTTAAATAGGTGATTGTATGGTATATAATTATATCTCAGTAAAGTGATTGCCAAAAAGAAAGAAAAGCCAGCTCCAGAGACAGGGGAAGGACCAAGGGTTATATTTCCCCTCTTTCTCATATTCTTTCTTGTCATTTATTGGGTATCTATTTCATGCTTAGCTATAGGGATACAGAAAAGGAAAAGACACAGGCCCTGCTTTTGAGCAGTTCCAAGTTAAAGAGGCAATTGTAGGGACGCCTGAGGGAATTAGTCAGTTAAGCATAGGACTTGGGCTCAGGTCATGATCTCACAGTGTGTGGGTTCGAGCCCCAAGTCAGGCTCTGTGCTGACAGCTCAGAGCCTGGAGCCTACTTCAGATTCTGTGTCTCCCTTTCTCTCCGTCCCGCTCGCACTCTGTCTCTCTTTCTCTCTCTCTCTCAAAAATAAATATAATAAACATTAAAAAAAAAAAAATGTTGTTGTTTTTTTTTAATAGAATAGGTACCAGAGTCTGGTCTAATCCCCAGGCAAATCCTGGCTATGGCTAAAGCAACAGAAGCCTTCTCCTGATTGCAGCAAGACACATGACCAGCTGCAGAAGGCCATGGTCGCCCTTACCCAAGTTCTAACAGTCGCTAAATGATTGGTTAAACCACCCCACCTTTCCTGGACGTCAGGCCCATGTGTGTACACCAGTAGACATTTCCCCCAGCCAAGACAGCTTGGGGACTGACCATACCTGGCCCCTCCTCTGCCAAAAGACACGGCAACAATGAGGTTGGAAAACAGCAAGCCGAAGCCAAGACTCAAAGAATCAAAAATTCCATGTGATGAGACAGTTTTGCTCCCATACACATGCCCCGGCCCATCACAAAGTCATACACACATGGTCCCTGCTCAATACCCACAGTAACCCACAGGCTCTCAACCCCACAGATTCAGAGGCAGGTCTACAGTCAAGTGGACACATTTGCTGAAACTCCTCCTGTGTGCTTTTCTGTGCCCACTCAGACACCAAGAGAAAAGGCCTAGGCCAAGTGGGTGACAGGAGAGCAGACAAAGCTCTGGCTGGGCTGAGCGATCCTGTGGCAGGACTGCCCACAGGCCTACGTGTGGACCTAGGGGTAGTAGACAGGCTGGCTGGGAGGTGATCCCCAGAGAATTGCCGGATTTATACAAATGCTGAGTTTGTGGAAGGCTAATATCCACTCAGCCATGATTTCACAGCAATTGGGCCTCAGCTCTTAACCATAATAGTATGGCAACCTCAAACTTGGAAAGGGCCCTCAACAAAACCTGAGTCTGAGACTTCATTCAGCTCTTCACCCAGGGAGTAAAGGAAATGGGGCCCTTCAGGGTCAAGGAGCTGAGGGGGTGGTGGCTCTCTGCTTGCCAAAGTAATTGGCAAGAGTGAGCACATCGTTGGCCCTTGCCGGACATAGGTCAGAAGCCCTAAGTTGCCTTCGGAGAGAACTGAGCAAATCAAACAGCCCAGCAGGGGTTCTGGGTTCTGACTGAGGTGAGCCCAGAAAGCAGTTTTTAATCCCCAGCTCCACAGGAGCAAGAGCAGGATGCCTGCCTCCTTCCCTGGACCTGAGGCCCTGAGATCTTTCTGCAGAAAAACACTTTAGAAAATAAAGGCTTCTTTCTCAGAAAGCAATCTGACCATTTATATGAAGGACTGTAAAAATGTTTACACTGCTTCTGAACCCATAATTCTGTATTGGAAAATCTAGCCTGGAGAGAGGATTCTAAATGTGGAAGAAGCGACACCAAATTAGCTTCAGATTCAGAGATGTTCATTCCGGTGTTATTTACACTGGTGAGAAAGTGGAGGTTCTTTAAATGCCTTCGACCTAGAGGAAGGGCTAAGTTAATTATGGCACAGCTACATGCTCAACTACTCTGAGAGCATGGAAAGTGGTGATTATGAAGACTGAAATAACATGGCAAGATGCTGATGATATAGAATTTTAAGAAAAAAGCAGGACACAAAAGTATATACACATACGGTATGAGCTCAATTGTGGCTTAATTTTAAGGCAAAGTTATCTTAGACCTCTGCACAACAGGCTGGCTTCCAGCAACCTCAGCATTTGCAAGCAAGACCACGGAGACCATGACCTTGCCTGAGAGACCCCAGAGCTGGAGGATGGCACACTCTTAGGATTACTGACATGGCTTCCCCATGACCAGCAGAGCCTGGGCTCTGGGTTTGACTTGGGGCACATGGACATTACCAGGGGTGGCAGCAGTGGTGGCAGCAGCAGCAGCAGTCACAGCAGTAGTTAGGTCGGCACTCCTCTCTCTCTCTCTCTCTCTCTCTCTCTCTCTTTAGGAGGTGGAGGGCACAGAAGAGGAGGTAGGTGGAGAGTAAGAAGCAGATCACAGAGAGGAGCTCCTCCTTCAGCTTGCTTTGCTACAAACAGGATTGACAAGTAAAAGCAAAAAACCCCCACGAGAAAGAAAAAAAAAGA
This sequence comes from Panthera pardus, assembly GCF_024362965.1. NCBI lineage: Eukaryota > Metazoa > Chordata > Mammalia > Carnivora > Felidae > Panthera > Panthera pardus. The sequence continues at coordinate 55,081,825 of NW_026526766.1, forward strand.
AAAAGAAAAAGAAAAAGAAAAAGAAAAAAGAGACAAGGATGGACGCAACGAGAGAGGTAAGGAAGAGAGGCAATGTCAAGGCTGTGAAGAAAAGGGGCCCCATTCTGACCCCTCTTGTTCCAGGGCAAAGGCAAATTCCTAACAAGCTGGCACTCCCTCTCATGAAGTCACAGGTGAGCAGGGAAAAAGACATTTCCTAGTACAATGTCCAGGGAGGCAATCCATGAGCTCTGTGAGTACCTGTACGTGTTTTGACACATTCCCCAGGAGAATGGACCAAGCCACAGACAGGGAGAGGAAAGACACAGCAAAGGAAACCATCAATCACTGGGACAGCACACAAGTTATGGTGGACACAGTGGACACAGACACTCCCGGCCTTGTTATGATGCTCCTGGGCCCCAGGATCCAGAAGGTCCCAGTGCTCAAGCAAGGGGGTGCTACAGGATAGGACTGGACCTACCACTCCCGAGCCCCATTTCTGCACACATCAGTCTGGGCACTGACAGCTTTAGGAGAAAATAGAAGGCAGGGATGGGGGTGGGGGGGCGGGGGGACGAGGATGGTGAACGGACATGATCAAAACAGAAACCAAACCACTGGGGTCATAGGCCCAAGCAGCTGTCCTCCAAAATGGGATGGGCCCACGAGTCCAATTCACTCTAATTTATCTTGGCCTCATGTAGGAACCAGCTACTCAGCACAGTCACACAGATAAGCTGCTGAGGTGTGGTGACAAATGCTCTCACTCATTGTCTCCAAACCTGGCCACACTTCGTTCCAGACAGGCAGCCTGGAACTACCTTACAGCAGTGCACAGATAAAAAAAAAAGGAAGAGGGAAAAAATTCCACGTTCAAAGAGTCCTTAGGCAGGCCCCCCCCGCTGCACCCCCAGGCTTTCAAGCCAGGATTTACCTGTCAGTATGATAACTGGGCAAGCCTCCTGGGCGGTTCTGAGGTGGTTACTCCAAAGCTGCTACCCACCTCTCATGACACACTAGGACTCACGGCGGTGTCGCCAAGTGGATATGGAGCTGTCTCCCAGTGAGGGGAATGAGTGTGTTTGGGAATGAACATGATAAAGTAAGGCATTCCACAGGCCTTAGGTGATCTCTCTCCAAAGCCCAGCTCTGCCACTCAGCCATCATGGGGCCCCGAGCAAGTTGCTTACCTTTGTGAGCTTTCTCTCAGCAGGAACAATGAGAGTACCCATTTGCCTCATTGGAAGGCTGGCAGGGTCAAAATTCAAAGTGAGACCATGAAAAAGGTTCAGTCCAAAGGACCATAAAGTTTTATGACCATCAACAACCATGCATTTTTCTCTGCATTTTTCCTGAAAAGCAAGGTCACCCTGATGGCCATGTCCCAGGCAGCCTGCTCTGGTCAGCAAGGAGGAGGCAGCTTTGGGGAGATGTCTTGGGGAAGGGCTGTGCAGGTTGGCTCCCAAGAGTCATGACCTGGCCTGACTGGGGAAGAAGGCTTCACTGCCAAGAGGAACAGACCTCACCAGCGAACCAGGATCAAGGAAGGGATGCTGAGGGTGCATGTTAAGTAAGTGGGCAATAGTCACAAGGGAGCAGCTTCTAGCGCCAAACCCTGAATGAACACTGGACCATGCATGGAGATATGTGGTCAGGGAGGCAGAGGGAGGCAGACCTGAGGGGCCTGGGGTCTAGAGGCTGCAGGCCAGGGAGGGCATGCACACGTGGAATCAGCCCTCACTCCTCACTAGAAAGCACTGAGTGGCCCAGGAACAGCAGGGAAGGAGAAGTCAGCTCTATTACAAGGCTTCACAGAGCTAATGGTGGGGGGTGGGAGGCACTCACATGGTGATTAGAAAAGAGCCACTAGGGGAAGGACCGAAGGAAAAGCACACAGGGTGGGAGGGTTGGCAGCCTAAGCAAAGGCACGAGGAGGGGAACACAGAATATGTCTCATTGAAGATGGAGAGCTAGGTGTGGCTGTGACATCGTGTGTAAATAAAGGAGGGCTGAGGAGGAAATGGCTGTAAATAGGTCATGTCTGGACTGCAGAAGGTCTCAGAAGCTAAGTTCAGGGCTTCAGACCCTTTAGACCCTTGGCTGTGGGCAGTGGGGACATACTGAAGGGCTTAGAGAGTGACCTGGTCAGAACTACAAAGATCTTGGGCAGCCAAGCGAGATCAGAAGCCCCAGAGGATACACGAACAGAATTGGAGAGACCAGGCCTGGGCACTGACTGACTCAGGGCAAAGGGCTGCCATAGTTATGACATGGTTATTACACCCCTGCCTGACTAACTAGGCCTGCATTCCTCACCTGTTTGCTAAGTTTTATGCTGATTAATCTCACAAACATCCTCTGTTTCTTACGTACGGCTATTACTACCAGGTGGCAACCTGCCTTCCTTTCACCTTGGGTGGTTTTACAGTTTCCTTTCCTGATTAAAGTGCGAGGAAGTGCAGTGCTCCTCCCCCATCTTCTATGACATCTTGCTATCCACCTCTGCACCAAGGTCTCAGTGTTAGACCCTGGGTGGGACATCTGCGCCACAGAGCAGCACCCTGCGCTCCAAGACAGCGGGACGTGCCAGAACCCTAATGGGAGGCTGGAAGGCTGGCGGGCCAGGGTAGGAGGAGCGGTGGAGACCTGCGGATGAACCGCAATCTCAACTGGTAAAGCCTTTGCCGCTCCCTCTCCACCACACTTACTGTGAGATGCAGGTTGTTGTGGTAATTAGAGGGGCCTAAACCAAAAGGGAGTGGTTAATAGCTTAATATAGACAAGGATAGGAGCCACAAAGCCCATGAAAGCTCACCCCTATGTGCAGAGCTTGAGACACAACCCTACTCAGAAGAAGCTGTTAGGCTTGACATGGTCCCTAAGTGCCCTGAGATTGTTTTCTGTCATTATCCAGTATCCTCTGACCCCATCAAGGACACAAATGGGAGGGTCTTGAGGCTGGTACTGAGTAGAGGTGAAGCAGGAGGCAGGGAGAGCAGTAAAGAGTTCATTGCTATAATGCTGGGCAAGGAAATAGGCAGGAAGAAAAGAGGGATGAGTGGCAAGAAGGAACATAAATCATGGCAGTAATAGTTAATGCTTACTGAGGGTTCATCTGTCAAGTGCCTTACAGTCCCCTGTGTAAATACTAAAACCTTCCTCTCCCACCAATAAGGAAATGGAGGTCTGAAGAATTCAAGCCTCCATCACTGAGCTGGGAGGTGGCAGAGCTGGAATTCAGGCAGTCCAAGCCTGAAGCTTGCTCCCAGCCCTTATACCCAGCTTTGAGAAAGGCTTTGAGGAAGGGACCAAATGGTCTCGAGGTCAGAGTTCGTGCTGATGCAGTGAGAGGGCACTAAGTGACAGGGACTAAAGTCTGAGCTGGACCCTACTATTACTTCTATGACTTCCTACCAGTCACTTCCCCCTCTCTGAGCCTCAGTTTCCTCATGTGTGCAATAGAATACACATTTTCATACTACCTGGCCTCAGGGGTCCAGGCAGATCCCAGCGAAGAATGAAGGGGAAGTTAAGGGTAGAGATGGGGACATGGTCTGCACTTCAAGTAGAATAGTGCCATAGTGACCTGCAGTTGATGGGGGGATTGCATAGCAATTTAATGGGGCAGTAGGTTCTGTTCTCAAAAACTTGTTTGAGAACCCTCAGAATAGATGTCTCAGAGGTGCCTCCTACTTTAAGCAGTCTCTCTAATCTTAAATGGGGTGGGCAGTGAATGAAGAGTCAAAATGACAGCAAGGTGTCTGAGGCAGGGAGATGACAGGAGACTTGAATGCCATCAATTTACACAAAGGTCAAAGCCAGATGCTACCAACTCCCTTTCTTCCTCTTCTCTATGTAACAACAAAACAGAGAAGAGAGGAAGTTCCTAATTTGTAGGTGGGGCATGCTCCAAATGTTTGTTCTTCTGCCTCTTTTCAAGGATTAGGTTTCCTATCACTAGTTTATTGTGTGTTCTTTATTGAGATCATACAGATGATATTCTTTATGGGAAAAGTAGAGCAAACTTGTTTTCTTCATGATTCGGTTATCTGGAAGTCAGATCATTATTTTCCCAAAGAAACAATCAGGGTAGAGTTGGAGCAGAATAAATAAGATTAGCTGGGAGAGAAAGAGATGGGGGTGGGGGTGGGGGGAGTGGAGATTTTCCTAAGGTGGAAAGTTAATCCTTAGAAAAGGAAAAGATAGAAAAGCAAAAAGACATGGGGGGGGGGGGTGGGCAGGGGTGGAGATGATGATACTGACAAGACTAGAGGGGAAAAAAGATGTAAATATGTTTGGAAAGCTAAAAATAAAATATGTCCAATGCTAAGTTGCAGGTGGGAAGAGATGGAGGTGGGGGGTGGTTTCCCAGTATCCTAGGGAAGTAAAGAGGTGAAGGGGGGAGGCATCTGTTTAGGCCTGCTTTCCCCAAAGTGTAAGTCATAGAACATTAATTGCTTGAGATGGCTCTTGGAAAAGCGACCTCCAGTCACCCAAGCTCAGGAATCACTGTGTGCCGAGTAGTTCTGGAGGCTGTAACGTATGCTAGTACACTAAAGGCTCTGTAGGAATGAAGCCTGCTTCCCGGTTGTTCAATCCAGCATTTTTCAAATGTGTTTGGCCTCAGAGCTCCATTTCAGAAAGCACACTTGGGAAGAAGCCCTGTCTGATGTGCTGTCCAGTGCTAGCCAGCACGGCAGTGCCACGCTGTCCAAGCTGGCTTGTGTGCTTGGTCTGCCGGCTTGGACTGGGGCAGGCAGGAGCACGTAACTGGTGTAAAACTTTCAGAAACTTGCTGTTTGAAACCTGGAAGTTATCTGTATAAATTAGTCAGAGGAATTTAAGTTCATGGCTAAATTTCACTGGTCCAATATTTGTTTTGACTTTATAATTGAATGGGGAAGTCTCACATTCACTTAAAATGTGACACATCTCTACATCAGCATCCTTCTCTCCAGCTTTCCTTGACCTCAGTCACCTAAATTCAAAGACTCAGCATCACCACCAACTCTTTCACCCAAGTATATATTTTAATCTAATTTATATGCTATCTAGACCACAGTTGTCTAGTTCAGGCAGGTTTGTGGGAGGCCATTAGATGTTTTGCATAATAAGATCTGACAACACTGTATCTACAGCGTATCACTTATCTACTGGTATAAATAACTGTCAAAGAGAGGAAGGAGATATAGCGGCGTGGCTTGTTTTTAGTAATTCCTCCTGGCTCCTGGTGATGGCGGCTTCCTCTTCTGGGCACTCACTGTCATTGTTTTAATAATGCTCCTGAATCTCACCATGATCAACAAGTGTTTACTGGCATCAGCCAAATAAATGTTCCTTGATGACACGGCTTTTCTTAAATAACTTGTCAGATTGAAGTGGCTTGGATTTTGCAGAGCATTTACCTATTTTCTCTTACATTCTCAAATATTCTTCTAAGATGACCCACAACTGTCTGGTGGTCTTGCCTGCAGATTTTCTCAGGGCCCAAGTCTGTGCCTCATTTGGCCAAGGGACTCAAAGTGCCTTGAGGGGTTTGCCTGCTGCCTACTCCCCCACCTTGAGCTTCAGTTCCCTTGTAACAGGGCTGTTCTGCTCTCCCCTGCCTGACAGACTCAGCTTCTGCACCTGGCCCTATCACCTCTGCCGCATTCCTACACCTACGGTCAACTTGATCAATATGCAAAGCTCCTTTCTGCATTGAGGTCCCTGGTCACTGGCTACAGCTGAGATGCCCAGGTGTCCCTCCAGTCTCTAGAACCTAGTTTATGTCCTGGTTCTTCCAGGTCACTGCTCTCTCCTTCCTCTGAGCTTCCAAAGCATTTGGCAGCTGCCATCCAATCACATACTATTTGGGATTGTTAATAAATTGTTCCTGGAAGGGTCTCACTTGCCACAGTGGGGATGGAAGCTTCAGGACAGATAGAACTGGGACCTTCCTTCTTTAATGACTCTCTGCAAACTATGTCATTGTCATGACAGTGCTCAGAAATGACTGATGGACACACTGCTATTTCCAGCTTCCCTCTGGTCCAAGGAAGGCATACACCGTCCCTCTAAGGGAAGCTGTCAACTGCCACCAATTTTACTACCTCAAGCAGATCCACAATTTATCTTGATATTAAATGGAGAATAAGCCTTTCAGAAATGGGTATACTGTGTCTCTTCAGATGAATTTCAATAAACCTTGGTGTGTAGATAGGGTAAATGTGTTATTCCACATAGCAGGTTATAGTCTATAAAGATATGAATTTAGTATTTAAACACACAACACCCAAGTTATACTCATAGAAAAAGAATAATGCTTCTCAGACTGGAAATGAGCAAAGTTATTTTTAAAAAACCAATTTTAGATCAATCTGATTCCCCAGGTCATGGTGATGAAGGCTGACATGTCTTCAGCATTGGTTTCCTAAGCACGGCTAAGCTCAACACACACAAATCAGACATGCAGTGAGAAGCTCTTTTCTCAGACCCAGCCCAGTGCACATGACACTGGGTGGCCTACGAATCGGACTTTCCCAGCCATTTTGCTGGGGGCTGGCTTTCAGGTGATCTAAGGATGCTATCTCCAGCAGGGGTCCCAGAAAATAGTTAGACTTTATAATCTCAAACTTGCTAAACTTCTGACCTTTAAATGGATGCTTTGTGTTTTTGTTTGTTTGTTTGTTTTTCCCTAAAGGAAAACACACAGCTACTCAAAGACAGGAAATAATCAGTGCTTTACTTTGGGGGAGTTAGGATTGTCATTTTTCTCTCAATTTTGCTGGAAGGCTACTTCCAGCAAAAAGAAAACAAAATACCCCAGCGATTACCCTTGCCTAAAGAGCTGACAGCAACAAGCAAGTTGTATGGTATTTAGCTTATCTGCATTAAGGAGGGTGATGGTGGTGAGGTTATAAAATGCCATGTCTAGTATCTTTTCTTTCTCTTAGCCCTTATTACTCACATATTTGCGCACATCTATGTATGTACACACATGCACGTAAACACATACACACACTCCCTCCCTCACTCCGTCTCCCCAAACCTCACCTGGTTGATAACATAGATGCCGTAGTCTAACTGCTGACGCTGTAGGACTGGGTGCAAGTAATACAGCCAGTACTTGAGGTGTTCCTGCCGGTTACGGAATGGAATAATGATGGCCACCTTGTGGGGAGAAATGCAGTTCTTGGGGGTATAGCGGCCGCCCACCTTCACCTCTGGGTTCTGTTTCTCCACAAGCTTCAGGTCCACAGGCATATTAAATTCAATCACCATGGGGCCAACTAGAGAGGTGGAAGGAAGGAGAAGTTAGCAAGCTATAGGGTTCCCCCAGGCCACAGCCTCAGAAGACATCTCCTGAGAGGCAGTGTGGCTGTGGAAAAGACACCCCTGTCCAGTGCTAGCGTGATCCACCATCCCAAGAAACCCCTTAGTACCAGGCAAAGCCAGACAGCTGGTCAGCCTATGAAGCACTCATCTGCCCAGGACCCACTCCCCTGAGATTCTGTGTTTCTCCACCGTAAATGTTTCGAAATGGAGTGACTGCTGCTTAGACTTCCTGAAACGTTGTAAGGATCAGAGAACATGGATGAGAAAGCACTTTCTCAGAAATCCTGAGGTTGAGACCTAACCTTGCCACACCCCAGCTATGTGACCTTGGACAAATGACTTCCATCAACTCTCTGAACCTAGCCCAGTGGGAGAAAGGGGAGTGTGTGAGTGTGTGTGTGTGTGTGTGTGTGTGTGTCGGGGAGGGTGGTGTTGTGGAAATCAGCCTCAAATCAGAAGGCAGGAAGGAGGAGCACAAGTAACCCCTGTCTCAGGAAGACACCTGATGCACAGATAAAAAACAAAAAAACAAACCTCTGGGGCACCTGGGTGGCTCAGTCAGTTAAGCGTCCAACTCTTGGTTTTGGCTCAGGCCATGATCTCGCGGTTTGTGAGTTCAAGCCCCCCATCGGGCTCTGTGCTGATGGTGTGGAGCCTGCTTGAGACTCTGTCTCCTTCTCCCTCTGCCCCTCCCCTGCTCTCTCTCTCTCACTCTCTCTCAAAATAAATAAACTTTAAAAACAACAACAACAACAACAAACTCCAGAGGTAGGGACTCAAGGAACTGAGACCCCAGAGCAGACTAAGGGGAAGAGAGGAGAAACAGCTGAAAAGCACATCAAAGAAGAATGCTTGGTAAACACAGGAGATGGAGTAACAAAGGGACTAAAGAACAGAGGAAAAGTCCGAGAGGACTCCCAGGTTTCCAGCCTGGAAGCACACAGCTCCAGGTGAGAGAAATAAGTTCATAAGAGCTTAGAAGAAAAAAAAAAAAAAATCGATGAGATGTGGATGGTAGACTTTGAAACAGTGGTAGGTGAGTAGAGGGAGAGACAAACAAAGGTCAAGATCCAGACATGGAAGTCCTCGTTTCCTAAGGTGGAGCCAGGAGAGGGCTCCACTCCCCAGCTGGGGACCGTCCTTCATGTGGCCTGGATGGTGAGGGCAGGGAAAAGATGACAGGCCCAGGGGTATAGAGGGAACTGGGGACAGAGTCAGCACTCAAACCTAGGGCCCCAGTATTCCCAGCAGGCCAGATTCTCTCAAAACAGGTTCCAGGAAACATTAATTCCAGTAAGATGCTCAATGGAAGAACATGTCCCCTGGTCAAGTGAGTCTGGGAACCTGGCATACCAAAACTTGCTTCTGGAAAGTATGAGGCTCACCAAAGGTTCTGAGAAGTTGTACCACCAAGAATCCCCCTCCACTTTATTTAACCCACCATTTCCCAAACTTATTTGGCCATAGAACCATCCTACCAGGGAACACATTTTGAGAACTGTTACTCTAGTGTAACCAGCTTCACCTGTGAAGCCGACTAGCCACAAGAAAAAAGGAAACTGCGGAACAGCAGTGAGAATGCTGACCACAAACCGGGAGCAAGTTCACCTGAAATATGCTGGTGGGACCCACCCAAGGCCCAGGGCAAGGCCTTGGGTGCCCTATTTGTTTATCAATAATGTGGCACTCCAAGCACCCCTTATCCCCAGAGGTCACTCACCCTGCTGAAATGAGCCCCAGAAAAGATGTGCCTCTTGCTCCTCCTGTTTGTCAGGAGGTGCAAACTCCCCATCTCCTCTTCCCCAGCATACCCTGGTACTTTTCACCCTTCCCTCCCTCCAGTGCTGACTCAGTTCCATCATCAAGGGACCCATTCCCATTCACTTATTTTCTTCTTTTCTTAAAAAAGTGTGTTTATTCATTTATTTTGAAAGAGAGAGAGAGAGAGCACAAGAAGGGGAGGGGCAAAGAGAGAAGGAGGAAGAGGGAGAAAGAGGGAGAAAAAGGGAGAAAGAGGGAGGAAGAGGGAGGAAGAGGGAGGAAGAGGGAGGAAGAGGGAGGAAGAGTAAGAGAGAGAATCCCAAGCAGGCTCCAGCATGGGGCTCGAACCCACAAACCATGAGATCATGACCTGAGTCGAAGTCAGACGCATAACTGACTGAGCCACCCAGGCGGCCCTTGTTTATTTTCTTCTGAGACACAGATCTTATCATATCACTTTGCTGCTACAAAAACCCTGATGGCTCCTGTGTGGTCTTTGATGGAGTAAGACCAGATTTCTTACCGTGGCACCAAAGCCCTTCAGTCTCAGCTCTGCCTCCCTTCCCACTCCAATAAACCATGCTTATATCCACACTTAATCTGTGCCAGAAATGTCCTTCCTTCTTTCCTCTAACAATAGACTTTTGCATTGAGACAGACCAGAATCTTAAAATTAAACTCCCAATCTGGCTTCACCCTTTTGCTCTCATTACCAGAGCTCAGACAGCAGAACCCTGGGAGGCCCTGCTGCACAGTGCGCATGTGAAAAACATGAAAAGAAGATGCATCATTGGGCTCTTCTCACTTCAGAGGGCCCCACGACATCTGCAACCCTCCAGCTCCACCCTACCTTTGGTTCTGAAGATGCTGCTAAACATAACTCTGTTTTCGGGAACCCAAGAGGCATCTGGACTGTCACCCTACCAACTTGCTCACACCTTCTGAAACCAACCCAGAAGACAGGAATTCACACTTGGTCTGCCCAGCTTCCCTAGAGCAGACACCTGCAGGTCAGAGAACATCTTGGTTTTGCCAATTCGGGGACTGTAAAACAGTGGTCCTGAGGCAGCTTCCCGGACAGGAGAAAAGGCTGCCTGGGCCCCAGCTCAGCTCCCCCAGTGACTTGCTGGATGATCTTCAGGCAAGTACCACCCACTCTCAGGATACCTCTTTCCCATTTGCAGACTGAGGGGCTGGAACACAAGCTGCGCCGAAAGAACTCTCCCCCAACCCCACCACCACCATCACCTATGACAAAATCTGCTTTTGCTCCAGGGTTTCCTCAGCAACTGACACCACTGTCCACCCAATTCTGGGAGCTGATAACCTAGGTGGTCCATCTTCTATTCCCCCCCAGCACACTCACCCACTCACACACAGAAGGTGTCAACGGTGTGTGACAATCCACGGGAGCCAACTCAAGTGCCAGACCAGAGTCTTCTGAGGTGTTTAATGCCAACTTTTCCTATGGTATGTGTCAAAGCCACCTCCAATTTGTTTTAGTCAGTACTTTCTGGGCACCTACTGTGTGCCAGAATGTGCACCAGGTTGAGGGGCAGGGGGAGGTGACAGCAATAGGCAAGATGGCTCCTGACTTGAAGGAGCTCCCTGCTGAGGGTATGAGAACCTAAGTGAAAACTACCCTGGTTCACAGCTGTCTCAGGGACTTGCTCCTCCAGTGGCTTCATGCAGAGCTTTACTGCTGAACAGCCTCTTCTCACTCTCCTGCTCCTGTCACTGCGGACAACCCGCATCATGTCTGAAGTGCATCCAGAGCACCCTGGTCCCCGATCCTGCTACCCTGGGATATCCTTTCCCCATTTGCTTTCTCTGAAGGCTCTACAGCTCTGAGAGCCCTGTGGCTCATGCCTGAGATTGGTCAGCCCTCAGCCCTCAGCAGCGGCTGCAGACCTGGAGCCAAATGCCTCCTGGGTCCAGTGGCAGTCAGGAGGCCTCCCTGAGTGCCCCGCACACCCCCTTACCATGCTGCAGGGGCGGTCCTCCATGGCACACCCGGCTCTGTCCCAGTGACAAAATGCAGACAGCTCTGACTCCAGGAAGGCAGTGACTGGCTCTGCCTCGAACTACAATAAACTGCTATCAGACCTCAGAGTCACTGCCGGGGGCCTCAGAGAGGGATGAGGGGAGGAAGCAGAGGGCTGAGGGCTTCATGACAGTCCGCAGGCTGAGCCAAGTCTCCCTTGCTGTGCGGCGCATGGCGTGTGCTACCACAGGCCCTAGGCCCTGCTGGGCTGGCTTGTGTGTTTTCTTGGCTCTGGGAGCTGGAAGCAGGGTTACGTAAGCAGCTGAGCAGATGTGAGCCTGTCCTTGGCTCCCCCGGCTAAAGCCCCGCCACGTGGGCCTCTCGGCTGGGAGTCCAGGTCACGGCCTTGCGTGTAAGGCGCTCAATAACTTCAATGTGTGAGCTCAACTCAGACAAATTCCACCGCTCCCTTGCCCAGCATGGCAAACCCAAACACACACATGCCCCTCCACTGAAGCCCTGCTAATCTCGAGCCAACCCAGCACGGACTCCCTGCCTCACTCTCATGCTGGCTGAGCCACTAGTTCATTCCTCTTGCCTCAGCAAAAACAGGCTGGAACATCTAGTCACCCCTTCCCAACCGGCTGGCCAGTGGCTCAAGATACAATCCTTGGCCTGATGCCGGGTGGTGAGAATGTTTCACTAGCCAGTGACAAAACGGTAAAAGTGAACACAATGTACGTTGTTCTTCATCAAGCTAAATGTAACCAATGTACTGGAAGTGTCCCTTTCTCAATAACCAAGTGTCTTCCAAAATAAAGATTTCAGGGACTCCTGGGTGGCTCAGTCAGTTAAGTGTCTGACTCTTGATTTCAGCTCAGGTCAGTGTCTCATGGTTCATGAGTCCAAGCTCCATGCTGGTCTCCACACTGACAATGCAGAGCCTGCTTGGGATTCTCTCTCACTCTCACTCTCTCTGCCCCTCCCACACACTCTCAGTCACTCACTCTCTCTCTCAAAATAATAAATTAAAAAGCTTAAACAGGCTCCAGGCTCTGAGCTGTCAGCACAGAGCCTGACGCGGGGCTCAAACTCACGGACCGCTGAGATCATGACCTGAGCCGAAGTCGGCCGCTTAACCAACTGAGCCACCCAGGTGCCCCTCTCTCTGACCCTCCTCTGTTCATGCTCTGTCTCTCTCTGTCTCAAAAATAAATAAACGTTAAAAAAAATTTAAAAAAATAAATAAATAAAATAAAATAAAATGCTTAAAAAAAAAATCTATTGGCATCCAAAGTCAAGCACTTCTTACTCTTTAAATGGTGAAACGTCCTTTTATGAGATGATCATGATAGATTTTGAGATTGAATTGGGTTTGTTTTTTTAACGTGATGTTTAAAAAAAAAAAAAATCCATACTTGGCAGCCAAGGGTCAGGCCCCTAAGTTTCTCTTGGAACTTTTCCGGATAATGAAATTCAAACGTTTGGGAACTGTGAGACTAGGCAGTGCCCAGAGCTGTAGTTCTCCAGTCGGGATACCGGCAGTCTTCCTTGTCCAGACCTCAGCCCCGACAGTGTGGCATGGTGCCTCTCCAACTCAACTACAGTGCTTTTCACAGGCTCATGTGTGTAGGCCATTTTCCTCTGTCCCAATCTAATCTGAAGGCCAAATATGTGCTGGGAGCCAGGTCTTGACACATTCCCAAGGCCTGGGGTGACAGCTGTCTGCAATGGTCCCACAAACTCACGGTGCTCCTTGTGGCCCCTCGCACTAGACACGAGAAGCACCACCTACTGCACAGGGCTAGGCTGGTGCCAGGCAAGAGTGGCAGGGCCAGGTTAAGAACAGTGCTTTGCCCTTGGAGGGGAGGGAGACCAGCAAACAATGGTGAGGTGACAGTGGCAACAACAGCTGAAACGGCACAAACTCTGGTGTTGGGGAAGAAGAGTCAAGGAAAGCCTTGCAGAGAAGCAGCTCCTATCAGGGAGGACGGATCACACAAGAGTTGTGTCCACTTGGCAGCCATGGAGACAGAGTAGGCCAGCAAATCTTACCTGAGTGTGCGGCACACAGCTATTCTCCCCACTTCCCTGCTACTGATGCAAGCAACCAAGAGGATTTTGATACACTTCAAGGAAACCTGATGTAAGAGCATGGGACAGACAGCTACCAGAAGGGACATCTCAAGTCTCATGTTAACCATTGCTGGTTAAATTTTAAAATCGAGCTCACAAAGGCTTCAAAGGTACTGGAAATAGGGGCACCTGGGTGGCTCAGTCGGTTAAGTACCCGACTTGGGCTCAGGTCATGATCATGCAGTTTGTAAGTTCGTGCCCCTCATCAGGCTCTGTACTGACAGCTCAGAGACTGGAGCCTGCTTCAGATTCTGTGTCTCCCTCTCTCTGCCCCTCCCCCGCTCATGCTCTGTGTCTCTTTCTCTCCCCAAAATAAACAAACATTGAAAAAAATTTTTTAAAGTACTGGAAATTATTTATTTCTCAAACTAGATGTTCATGACATTTTTCTCTATACCTTTGGGTATATCTTTAAAATTAAACAATAAAGGGGTACCTGGGTGGCTCAGTTAAGCATTCAACTTTGGCTCAGGCCATGATTTCACGGTTCGTGAGTTCGAGCCCTGCGTTGGGCTTTGTGCTGACAGCTCAGAGCCTGGAACCTGCTTCGGATTCTGTGTCTCCCTCTCTCTCTGCCTCTCCCCTGCTCACACTCTGTCTCTCTCTCTCTCTCTCTCTCAAAAATAAACATTAAAAATATTTTTTTAATCAAACAATAAATATTTTAAAACATAACCCAAGGACAAGAAGTGTGACCCCCTCTTTCTTCCCTTTCCCAATAAGCAAAGGTTTTCCAAAATAAAGATTTTAGGGGCACCTGGGTGGCTCGGTCAGTTGAGCATGTGGCTTTTGATTTCAGCTCAAGTCATGATCCCAGGGTCGCGGGATCAAACCGTGCCAGGCTCCGCATTGAGCGTGGAGCCTGCTTAAGATTCTCTTTTCCTCTGCCCCTCCCCAGCTCGCACTTTCTCTCTCTAAAATAAAAATCAATAAATAACCAAAATGAAGATTTCAAAACATACAACTCAGTGACCAGAAAACAGGAATAATCTAGTCCTAATGCTGACTTGATAGGTCTCAGGCACACCATACACTCAATACAATGTCAACACCCACTGTTCTTTCTGCCAACTCACCATCCAAGCCACTATTAGACTCCAGGAACGGAAATGCTTTTTCAGCAGGAAGCAGAACACATTTGTGGTCTCAGAACCCTGCATTTGGGGGCACAGAGAAAAACAACGTATTTGCTCAAAAAATGAAGAAGCCTACCAGAGGAGGTCTGCAAAGCAGAGCCCAGGTGGCCAAGAGGAGACTGGACTAATTGAGAACAGTGGCATCAGTTGCCCCTCTATCTCTGTAGAAGTGGCCCTGGCACATGGCTGAACAGCCACACTTTGTAGATCTTCCAAAAATATGATCTGAAAGTGACCTGGCCATCAACGAACCATCTACGAACCATCCACATTAGCGAAACTGGCCTTTCTTACACCCTGCCCTCTCCCCCATTAAATTCCCACCCAATCGTCAAACAAAGGCCAAGTACTCTCTTTTTGTCACTTTATTTTTAAAGGTTTGTTGTTGTTGTTGTTTTAGTAATCTCTACATCCAACGTGGGGCTCACAGCCCTGAGATCAAGAATTGCATCCTCTTCTGACTGAGCCAGCCAGGCACCTCAAGGCCAAGTACTCTTATTTGCTACTGCACTGGCTTTCTTTTCTTTTTTTCTTTTCTTTTCTTTTCTTTTCTAATGTTATTTATTTTGAGAGAGAGACAGAGAGTATAAGTGGAGGAGGGACAAAGAGGGAGAGACAGAATCCGAAGCAGGCTCCAGGCTCTGAGCTGTTGGCACAGAGCCCAACATGGGGCTTGAACCTATGAACTGTGAGATCATAACCTGAGCTGAAGTCAGACACCTAACCGACTGAGCCATCCAGTCACCCCTGCACCAGCTTTCAAAATGCTGGTGAGATTTCTTTCTATCGAAGAGGTTCAAACTGTGGAGTGCAAGAGGAATCATTTGGGAAAGCATATAAAACTACAGATTCTTGTCTCCTACCCCCCAGAGTTCCTGATTTGGTAAGTTTGGGACTGAGGCCCGGGATTCTGCATTTTTTTAATGTTTTTTATTTATTCTTAAGAGAGAGACACAGCATGAGCAAGGGACGGGCACAGTGAGAGAGGGACACAGAATCTGAAGCAGACTCCAGGCTCTGAGCTGTCAGCACAGAGCCCCGACATGGGACTCAAACTCACGAGCTGTGAGATCATGACCTGAGCTGAAGTCGGACACTCAACTGACTGAGCCACCCAGTCACCCCTCGGGATTCTGCATTTTAACAAGCACTTTATCTAGATAACTTTAGCACAGGTTCCTGGACTGTATTTTGAGAAATGGTGGTTTACAGGTTCATTCATTGACCAGCACCCTCCTCTCACCCCCATAAAGCTCTTTAAGAGTGAGTACCAAGAAAAACAATCTATACTCAGGAGCTACTGTGTATATCTGCTGTCTGACAATATTTATCATATGATAGAACATGTTTCACTTTTGGTTTTTGCAATGGAACAGATATAATAACTATGTTGAGCCCTAAGGTACGAATATCTACATTTTAACTCTTCTCCAGTCTTTAACTTTCTAAGTCACATTTTCTCTTTCTCTGATTTTAATTTATTTATATCTGTCCTTTTTATGGTATGTATCCTTATAAGCTACATCAAAAACCTTTGTGGGGGCGCCTGGGTGGCTCAGTTGGTTAAGCATCTGACTTTGGCTCAGGTCATGATCTCATGGTGTGAGTTTGAGCCCAGCATGGGGCTCTGATTTGACGGTGTGGAGACTGCTTTGGATTCTCTCTCTGCCCCTCCCCCTTCGTGCATATGCACACACACTCTCTCATTCTCAGAATAAACAAACTTAAAAAAAAAAAAAACAAAAAAAAAACAAAAAAAAACAAACCAAAAACCTTTGTGAAAGAAGTAAAGTAACAATCCTTCAAAGTTCAAACCAAATGTCATCTCTTCTTCAAAGCTTTCCCTGAACCCTTGGACCGATCAGTCCCTGCTCTAGATGCCCACAACACCCTTTCCAAATCAACATTACAACGTTTACATGCCCTTTGGCATGAGGGCACCAGTCTGTCTACGGGCTCCCTCCATTAGACCCTCCTTTCCTTGAGGGTAAGGGTTGTGTCCCATTCCTTTCTGTACTTGGGACAGCTTCTGATAGAGTAAAATCACAAATGTCTGTTGACCCACACAGTACTTGCTCAACTATGAATTTAAGCAGAGAACTAACAGAGCAAGAACCATCTTGCTTTTGGTGTTTGAGAATCTAGATTGTTGTCCTAATGACACATCTATGACCAAGGCACCAAGGCCAAAAACACTCTCCTTCCTAAGCTCTAAATATGCCTTTTGTGTCCAGATATAGCACCTGATTCATGATCTAAGGGAGAGCCCCTACCCTCCCTTTTAAAATGAGTTTCCTCCAGGTTCTTGGCCTGTAATTTGAGATTCTGTGGCAGTGGACAAGCCTAACCTAATGAAAACGTGGCATTTCCTCATCTAAACCTCACACCGCCACATCGAATAGGCTCTTCACCAAATAACATTTGTTCCTTGAGAGAATAACCCCAAAATTCAGTCTGATGTGGGTCTTGAGATCACCAGAAAAGCCTTGAGTGGTCACTCAATCCAGGATTCTATCACCAAGAGTACCAAGGCCTAAACCTACGGAACAAAGCCAAAGTCAGATTCTATCACCTTGAAGCGTCAAGGATCTACCTCAAACCAGAACTCGAAAGAGTCGTGGCAGACCAGGGGTGGAGGAATATTAAGAATTATGTTTCCAGGATTCAACCTGTATTACAAAGCTGTAATCATCAAGACAGTATGGTACTAGCACAAGAACAGACACTCAGGTCAATAGAACACAATAGAGAACCCAGAAATGGACCCACAAACATATGGCCAACTAATCTTTGACAAAGCAGGAAAGAATATCCAATGGAAAAAAAAACAGTCTCTTCAGCAAGTGGTGCTGGGAAAACTGGACAGCAACATGCAGAACAATGAACCTGGACCACCTTCTTACACCACACACAAAAATAAACTCAAAATGGATGAAAGACCTAAATGTAAGACACGAATTCATCAAAATCCTCGAGGAAAAAGCAGGCAAAAACCTCTTTGACCCTGGCCACAGCAACTTCTTACTCAGCACATCTCCAGAGGCAAGGGAAATAAAACCAAAAATGGACTATTGGGATCTCATCAAAATAAAAAGCTTCTGCACAGCGAAGGAAACAATCAGCAAAACTAAAAGGCAACCAACAGAACGGGAGAAGATATTTGCAAACGACATATCAGATAAAGGGTTAGTATCCAAAATCTATCAAGAACTTCTCAAACTCAACACCCAAAAAACAAATACTCCAGTGAAGAAATGGGCAAAAGACATGAATAGACACTTCTCCAAAGAAGACTGGCCAACCGATACATGAAAGTACGCTCCACATCACTCATCATCCGGGAAATACAAATCAAAACCACAATGAGTTACCACCTCACACCTGTCAGAATGGCTAACATTAACAACTCAGGCAACAACAGATGGTGACGAGGATGCAGAGAAAGAGGATCTCTTTTGCACTGCTGGTGGGAATACAAACTGGTGTAGCCACTCTGGAAAACAGTATGGAGGTTCCTCAAAAAATTAAAAATAGAACTACCCTATGACCCAGCAATTGCACTACTAGGTATTTATCCAAGGGACACAGGTATGCTGTTTCAAATGGGCACATGCACCCCGATGTTTATAGCAGCACTATCAACAATAGCCAAAGTACAGAAAAAGAGCCCAAATGTCCATTGATGGATGAATGGATAAAGAAGATGTGGTGTGTATACACACACACACACACACACACACACACACACACACACATACATAATGGAGTATTACTCAGCAATCAAAAAGAATGAAATCTTGCCATTTGCAACTACATGGATGGATCTAGAGCGTATTATGCTAAGTGAAATTAGTCAGAGAAAGACAAATATCATATGACTTCACTCATATGAGGACTTTAAGATACAAAACAGATGAACACAAAGGAAGGGAAGCAAAAATAATACAAAAACAGGGAGAGGAACAAAAACATAAGAGGCTCTTAAATATGGAGAACGAACAGAGGGTTACTGAAGGGGCTGTGGGAGGGGGATGGGCTAAATGGGTAAGAGGCATTAAGGAACCTACTCCTGAAATCACTGTTGCACTATATGCTAACTAACTTATATGTAAATTTAAAAAAATAATAGGGGCGCCTGGGTGGCTCAATCGGTTAAGCGTCCGACTTCAGCTCAGGTCACGATCTCGCAGTCCGTGAGTTCGAGCCCCGCATCGGGCTATGGGCTGATGGCTCAGAGCCTGGAGCCTGCTTCCAATTCTGTGTCTCCTTCTCTCTCTTCCCCTCCCCCGTTCATGCTCTGTCTCTCTCTGTCTCAAAAATAAATAAAACGTTAAAAAAAAAAATTAAAAAAATAAAAAAATAATAAATTAGGGGCACCTGGGTGGCTCAGTCAGTTAAGCAGCTGACTTCAGCTCAGGTCATGATCTGGTGGTTTGTGGGTGGAACCCCACGTTGGGCTCCGGGCTGACAGCTTGGAGTCTGGAGCCTGTTTCGGATTCTGTGTCTCCCTCTCTCTGCCCCTCCCCTGCTCATGCTCTATCTCTCTGTATCTCAAAAATAAATAAATGTTAAAAAAAAAAAAGAAGTAAAAAACATTAAAAAATTAAATTAAATTAAAATTTTTAAAAATTAAAAAAAAAAAAAGAATTATGTTTCAGGGATGCCTGACTGGCTTAGGTAGTAGAGGATGTGACTCTTGATGTCAGAGTCCTGAGTTCAACCCCTGCATAGAGCTTTAAAAAATTAAATAAAATAAAAAAGAGGGAAAGAAAGGTAGGAAAAAAAATTTTTTTAAGGAATTATGTTTCTGCTCCAGGGCTGCACATGAAGGAAAATGAAGGGCAGAGGGATTGACATACTTTCTCAAGGACACTCTTTGATTAGCAAAAAATAAAAAATAAAAAATAAAAAATAAAAGGCCATCCTTAAGAGAATGCCAAAAATTCCAAAGACCTGAGTTAAAAAGGTAAATGTTCATAAAAGTCTAATCTAAAGAGGCAAAAAGTAGTTGCCTATGGCCAGGGGTGACAAAGGAGATTAAATGTAAATGGGCTGGAGGGGTCTTATTGGGTGATGAAAATTTCTAAAACTAGATTATGATGATGGATGCATAGCACTGTCAAGTTACTAAAACTAACTTAATTACACCCTTAAAACAGGTGGATTTTATGTTTGATATGTAAATGATACCTCAATTAAGTTGTTTAAAAAAAAAAAAAGTCACCATCACTTACAGCGTCTGTAAAACTTTAAAACTACCTGACAGTGACCAGAAAAGTCAGGAGTCTATCCAGGATTTTATCTAGCATCAAGGCAAGGCTTGTCCTTACCAAGCAATAATAAAGGTGCTTTTTATCATTTAAAAAAAAAAAAAAAGTCATCATTATCTTCCACTCATTAATCCTTTAGGGGTTCTGATGTTCATGGATGTGTCTACACAGTGGACAGCACACACGTCGCTCTACTCTCTCTACACTGTGCCCATTGAGCTTGTCTCGGAATCCTTCTTAATCTGGGGTTCCAGGGAGCCACTAACTGATCCAAGTGGCCTAAAAGTAAATCTTATTTGACTTGACTGCTCTAAACTCTTCTCAAACACATTTCTCTACCATATGTGGTCATGGCTTTGGAACTGAGGGAGTCAGGAGAAGCAAGTTCAGAGCACTGGGAAACCTCAAGGAGGCCCCCGAAACGGGAGTGATAGCACACTTCTGTCCCGGGATGACCCGAAGAGAAAGTTTCCACCCTTAGTGAAACCACAGAGATGCAAGGTCCTGAGGTCAAGAAACTGTGCTGGGGACCACAGGCTTTTAAAGCCCCATAAACAGGCTTCTCAGTGTTGTCCTCCAGGGAAAACCGTCCCAGAAGGAATTTCTGTTTTGTTTGGTCCTGGCCCAAAGGCAGAGTTCCTCCTCACTCAGCTCTTCTCCCTCTGGCTTCCCTCTCTCCCTCCCTCCCTCCCTCCCTCTGGTGGAAATTGTGGAAATTCTGGAAAGTGCTCCTGCCCACAGTTACCACTACCAGGAAAGGCTGGGAAGTCAATTTGCCTGGAAATTCTGTTAGCCCCAGGAAGATCTTGGGGGATCTCTCTCATCTTAGAACTATAACACTTCTGCAAGAGAAGATAGGAGCTTCTCAGAAAGGATTCGAATAACTTAAGGCCTGGTGTTTTATTTTAAGACCTTCCCCTCCAGACTGAGGCCGTCTTCCTGTGTCCTCTGGGTACTCTGCTCTGAGCCCCGGGCCAGTCACCAGTCACCAGCAGGTAGCCCAGAGCCTGCCACTTGAGGACTCCAGGCCTGGGATGACAGGAGCCACATTTGCCTGCATTCCCTAGGATTACCCTCCCCCTCCTCAGGCTGCTGGGGGAGAACACTTTGCACCTTCCTAGGCGATTTGTTAGAAACGATACAGAAATGTGACACACAGTTGTACAGGAACCAAACTCAGTTTCCAAGAGAGAAGCAGCATGGTAGGAAGAGGCTCAAATCCCTGCTTTCCCTTCAAAAGGCCACAGACAGGTTTCATAACCTCTGAACCTTGCCGGTGATAGCGCAGTGCCTAATACAGAGCAGACCTACAGCATATACATGCTGAATAAATATATGACTAATACATCCAAGCCTCACACTCTAAGAGGTAAAGTCACTCTTTTTTTTTTTTTAATTTTTTTTTTTTTAACGTTTATTTATTTTTGAGACAGAGAGACAGAGCATGAACGGGGGAGGGTCAGAGAGAGGGAGACACAGAATCTGAAACAGGCTCCAGGCTCTGAGCTGTGAGCACAGAGCCCGACGCGGGGCTCGAACTCACGGACCGCGAGATCATGACCTGAGCTGAAGTCGGCCGCTTAACCGACTGAGCCACCCAGGCGCCCCAAAGTCACTCTTAATACAACTCAGTAAGAGGCTCAGGAGTCATAAAGATAGACTGTTTGCTGAAGTGAATCAGCTGCGTTCAGCTATACTAGCACACTTAAAATGTGGAGGAACAAAGGGTAGTAAAGTGGTTATAGAAAAAAAATTGATGCTGAGAGACCACACAAAAAGGAAACAATCTATATTCAAAAAAAAGATAGCACGGGCAAAGTTAACAGAGGACAGATTCAGATCCAGAATCTGCAATGTCTGGGACCAGCAATGGATTAATATCCAGGATGCATAACGAACTCTTGCATATCATCAAAATAAAAAATGTTGGGGCACCCGGGTGGCTCAGTCGGTTAAGCATCCGACTTTGCCTCAGGTCATAATCTCACAGTTTGTGGGTTCGGGCCCCTCATCAGGCTCTGTGCTGACAGCCCAGAGCCTGGAGCCTGCTTCAGATTCTGTGTCTCCCTTTCTCTCTGCCCCTCCCCTGCTTGCGCGCTGTCTTCTCTTGCCTTCAAAAATAAATAAACATTAAAAAAAAAAAAAAAGGAAAAGAAAGAAAAATGTTCAGAGTCCCACTGGGAGGGGAAAAAAAAGCACAGATAAATGATTATCACAAATAAGCAATTTACCAAAGAAGAAACCCAATGGCCATCAAGCATATGAAGAAATGCCCATTCTCATTTGTCATCAGAGAAAAGCAAGTTAAAACAACAACTATCCCAGCATTATCAATTCACTCAGCAAAAATTAGGAAGCTGGTTAGTTAATGCCAAGTATTTGTTGGAAGTACAGAGACATTTAAGTTCCGCAGGTGGAAACATAAATGATGGGTAGCCATTCTGGAGTGGTATCTGGCAGTGCCACATCAATACAAATATACACCAACAGGCCCATCAAGGACACATAGAAGGCTGTTCCTTCCAGATGTATTTGTGAAGACAGTGTTGGAGGCAGTGTGGGAGCCTATCATTAAGGGAGAGAGAAAATTGGGATGAACATCGTGGACACGTACACATAGCAACACGGATGGACCTGAAAAACCTATGGCCCAGTTCTTGGTTTCTAAATGCCATTCTCCACAGAAAAGAAGTAGGGCTTGTTGGAAAAGTAGCTGATTCCACGGCTGAGTCAGGGAATGAACAAGAGCACCCCAGATCATCTTGCTGTGCCTAAAAGAAAGTGCTTAAAGAATGATGGGATATGTCAAAAAGACATAGGAACCAGCCTAAAGGGGATCTCACTGACCAAATGTGGGACAATCTGAGCATCAAAATAAATAATGATAGTAAAGGATCATGAGCTATTGAGTAAAGAATCCATAAGTCTGCACCAATTTATGCACTAATAGGGGAGAAGGCAAAGCTCTTCCTTACATGTGGTGTGCAAACTGGCAAACTGGTGCAGCCACTGTGGAAAACAGTATGGAGATTCCTCAGAAAGTTACAAATAGAACTACCTTATGATCCAGCAATGGCACTACTAGGTATTTACCCAAAGGATACAAAAATTTGGGTTGAAGGGCACATGTACCCTGATGTTTATGGCAGCATTATCTACAATAACCAAATTATGGAAATAGCGTAAGTGTTCACCAACTGATGAATGGATAAAGATGTGGGGTGTGTGTGTGTATAAATATATATATGTACATATACGGAATATTATTCAGCCATAAAAAAGAATGAAATCTTGCCATTTGCAACAACATGGATGGAGCTAGAGAGTATCATACTAATTGAAATAAATCAGTCATGAAAAGACAAATATCATATGATTTCACTGATGGAGAGTTTAAGAAACAAAACAAACCAGTTAGGGGGGAAAAAGGGAAAGAGGCAAACCAAGAAAGACTTAACTACAGAGAACAAACTGAGGTCACCAGAGGGGAGGCCGGTGGGGGGATGGTGAAATAGGTGATGGCGATTAAGGCGTATATTCGTTGTGATGAGCACTGGGTGTTGTATGGAAGTAGTGAATCACTATACTGTACACCTGAAACAAATATTATACTGCATGTTAAATGGAATTTAAATAAACTTTTTTTACGTTTATTTATTTTAACAGAGAGATAGAGTGAGCAGAGGAGGTGTAAAGAGAGAAGAAGAGAGAGAATCCCAAGCAGGCTCTGTACAGTCAGCGCAGAGCCCGATGTGGGGCTAGAACTCACAAACCGCGAGATCACAACCTGAGCTGAAACCAAGATTCGGACGCTTAACCAACTGAGCCACTCAGGTGCCCCTAAAAAAAAACTTTAAAAAAAATAAAATAAAAACACAGGTACATATACTGTATGATACATATTTATAACATTCTGCTACAGATACAACACTAGTAATGGAGAACAGATCAGTGGCTGCCAGGGGTTAAAGGTGGGCGAATGTGATTACAAGGGGAATTTTGGGTGATAAAACTGCTCTGAATCCTTATCATGGTGGTGGCTACACAAATGTGCACTGTGTTACAATTCATAGAACTGTATACCCAAAAAAGGCCAATTTTACTATATGTTAATCTAAAAAATTCAATACATAAATATGTTCATATAAAAAGCAGCAGCTCCAATTTGGCAAGAGAAAAACAGATACACGTGAAACACATTAAAGTGTTTGCTCAAATGGGGAGGGGGTGGTTGGGAAATGGAAGTGGGAATGAGAATAAAACAGAACAAAGAAAATAAAGCAGTAGAGTCTGTGATGATAATGGGCCATGAAATAAAGTTTGATGCTGGATGGAAAGAAAGGGAAGAAAGAAGAAAGTACAAAAAGAAACAAATGGGGGAGTGGTGGAGACGGAGCTGGATGTGTCCTTCCAGAGCTGTATGGGGAGAAGAAAGGCCTGACCACTAGACCGGACCCCAGTCCCTGAAAAAGGTCTGCAATTCTGTGGGGATGGATTCATGAGCCATGACAGCAGACACCATCCAACATTAGGGTACAACTCACTTCCCTGCTCTGACTTCTGACTTACCAGCTGCCTGATTTGATTACACTATGGCTTCCCTTGTAGTATTGCCAGCAGCCAGAGAATTCTAAGCCACCTGACAACAGTTCTAATCTTCCCAATAAAGCAGCAATTTAGTATTCCAGCATGAAAATAAGTCTCCTGGGAGTTTTTATTAGTGAGTCAGCAGCCCCTCTCATCAGTTCTGGAGCCCTAACTCAAATTTATAGAACATCCCCAATGCTGATTACAAATACATCTTCTCTCCATCTAGAGCCAGACCTTGAACCATGGCGAGCCTGCTGCCCTGTGGGCCATCTGGGCAGTCAGCCAGTCATGCATTCCTGGCAGTACCTTTCTGGTATCAGGATCACTTTAAATGCAGTCAGCTCCAATTTCCTCCTCTGAGGAATGGGGATAATAATGTGCTCTTTTCAGATGGCAAATGAGATAACACATACACAGTTGACTCTTGAACACCAGTTTGAACTGCACAGGTCCACTTATACACAGGTTTTTTTACAGTAACATACTGTAAATGTATTTTCTCTTCCTTATGACCTTCTTAACAATATGATCTTTTTCACTAGCTTACTTTATGGTAAAAAATACACAGTATAATATATAGAACATACAAAACATGTTAATCAATTGTTTACTTTATCGCTAAGGCTTAGGGTCAACAGTAGACTATTAAGAGTTAAGTTTTTGAAGAGTGCGAAGTTATATGTGGATTTTCTACAGCACAGGGGGGTAAGGCCCCCTAACCTCCATGTTGTTCAAAGGACACCTGTATATATTCATCACAATGTTTAGCATTTAGCCCTTTACAGATATTCAGTAAATATTAACTTTGCCTTCTCCCCTGAATCTCAGCAACTTCAAAGCCTTCAGGTTATTACAGCCCTACAATCACAAGTGGCTAAAATTTCGCATTTCTGTTCTGATGTACCAGCATCAGTGATAGATTTGGAAGAAGAGGTTAAGACTTCAAAGGGCCTTCTGGGTATGATATAAGGTTTTGAGGGTTTAACAGTGATTCTGTTCATCTTTTACTGTCAGAGACAAGAACTAAAATGCTCAAGAACCAGCTTAGAAGAGAATGCAGAATAAAATTATAATCTTGGGATGAAGACCTTCTTGAGTGCAAAAACAACCTGAAGCCATAAAGGAAACAACAGATTTAAATACACAAAAATTTGAAAGACACCAGAGATAAAGTTAAAAGAGAGACCATGTGGCACAAGAACAGACACTGAGATCAATGGAACACAATAGAGAACCCAGAAATGGACCCACAAACATACGGCCAACTAATCTTTGACAAAGCAGGAAAGAATATCCAATGGAATAAAAAAAAAACGTCTCTTCAGCAAGTGGTGCTGGGAAAACTGGACAGCAACATGCAGAAAAATGAACTGGACCACTTTCTTACATCACACACAAAAATAAACTCAAAATGGATGAAAGACCTAAATGTAAGACACGAATTCATCAAAATCCTCGAGGAAAAAGCAGGCAAAAACCTCTTTGACCCTGGCCACAGCAACTTCTTACTCAGCACATCTCCAGAGGCAAGGGAAGTAAAAGCAAAAATGGACTATTGGGATCTCATCAAAATAAAAAGCTTCTGCACAGCGAAGGAAACAATCAGCAAAACTAAAAGGCAACCAACAGAACGGGAGAAGATATTTGCAAACGACATATCAGATAAAGGGTTAGTATCCAAAATCTATCAAGAACTTCTCAAACTCAACACCCAAAAAACAAATACTCCAGTGAAGAAATGGGCAAAAGACATGAATAGACACTTCTCCAAAGAAGACATCCAGATGGCCAACCAACACATGAAAGTATGCTCCACATCACTCATCATCCGGGAAATACAAATCAAAACCACAATGAGTTACCACCTCACACCTGTCAGAATGGCTAACATTAACAACTCAGGCAACAACAGATAGTGGCGAGGATGCAGAGAAAGAGGATCTCTTTTGCACTGCTGGTGGGAATGCAAGCTGGTGCAGCCACTCTGGAAAACAGTATGGAGGTTCCTCAAAAAATTAAAAATAGAACTACCCTATGACTCAGCAATTGCACTACTAGGTATTTATCCAAGGGACACAGGTATGCTGTTTCAAATGGGCACATGCACCCCGATGTTTATAGCAGCACTATCAACAATAGCCAAAGTACAGAAAAAGAGCCCAAATGTCCATTGATGGATGAATGGATAAAGAAGATGTGGTATATACATACACAATGGAGTATTACTCAGCAATCAAAAAGAATGAAATCTTGCCATTTGCAACTACATGGATGGATCTAGAGGGTATTATGCTAAGCGAAATTAGTCAGAGAAACAAAAATATCATATGACTTCACTCATATGAGGACTTTAAGATACAAAATAGATGAACACAAGGGAAGGGAAGGAAAAATAGTATAAAAACAGGGAGGGAAACAAAACATAAAAGACTCTTAAATATGGAGAACAAACAGAGGGCTACTGGAGGGGCTGTGGGAGGGGGATGGGCTAAATGGGTAAGAGGCATTAAGGAATCTACCCCTGAAATCATTGTTGCACTATATGCTAACTAACTTGGATGTAAATTTTAAAAATTAAATTAAAAAAAAAAAAGAAAGAAAGGAAATCTGCCTAACAGGCTGGGGAAAGTAAAGGTGGTGGAAACCAAAAACAACACAAAACAAAACCAAAAAAACAAAGCAAAAAAAAAAAAAAAGAGAGAGAGACTATGTTTGCAAACAATATAAAGGAGCAATATCCATAATATTAAAAGGTCCTACAAACATATTTTTAAAACTAATAGAAAAATGGGTAAAAATATTAACAAGTAATTTACAGAAGAAATACAAATGGCCAAAGAACACATAAGAGTTTGTTCAACATCATCAGTAATCAAAGGAACTAATTAAAACAAGGTATCACTTTTGCCCATCATATTGGCAAATGTAAAAAGATTGTTAACTGGCATAGATGTGGGGAACAGGTGCTTCTCAAACACTGTTGATGAGAACCAATTGGAAGGCAATTTGACACCATCTATGAAAATGTTAAAAGTACATGGCCTTTAGATCATGTACTTTAAATCAATAAATAACCTAGCTTTCCACCTTAAGACACTGGAAAACATCAAACTAAACCTAAAGCAAGCAGAAGGAACAAAATAATAAAGATGAGAGCAGAAATTAATGAACTAGAGAATAGAAAAACAATAGAGAAAATCAGTGAACCAACAGTTGGTTCCTTGAAAAGATCAACAAAAATGACCTCTTTCTGGCTAGAAGAAAGAAAGAAAGAAAGAAAGAAAGAAAGAAAGAAAGAAAGAAAGAAAGAAAGAAAGAAAGAGAGAGAGAGAGAGAGAGAGAGAGAAAGAAAGAAAGAAAGAAAGAAAGAAAGAAAGAAAGAAAGAAAGAAAGGACTCAAATTACCAAAATCAGCAATAAAAAAGGAAACACCACTACCAACCTTATAGAAACAAAAAGGATTCCAAGGGAGTATTGTGAACAATGGTATGTCAACAAATTAGGTAGCTTAGATGAAGTGGACAAATTCCTGGGAAGGCACAAACTACCAAACCTGACTCAAGAATAAACAGAAAATCTGAATAGACATGTAGCAAGAAATTGAATTAGTTATCAAATAGCATCCCACAAAGAAACACCCAGGCTCAGATGGCCTCACTTGTCAATTCTACCAGATATTTAAAGAAGAATTAATACAAATCCTTCGCAAATCCTCTACAAATTGGAAGAGGAGGGAACACTTCCCTGCTCATTCTATGAGGCAGTACTTCCTTGACACCAAAATCTGACAAAGGCATCACAATAAAGAAAACTACAAATCATTTATTTGTTAATTATACTTTAATAAAGCTGGGGAAAAAAAAAATCCCAACAGCTACAGATCAGTATTTCTTACTGTCTCTTTTACAAGACAGGCTATCTACAGCCTCTAAGTTTTTCTAATAACACACCAAGCACAGGTCACTGGGCACCCCAGCCTGAGCCCAGCACCCACCTCCCAACCACAACACATCTCTTCTCACCTCCTGAGACTCTACCAAACACCCAATGCTCCCTCCAGCTCCTCTTCCTGACCATTCAACTATCTGTACTCCATGAAGCTCTCTCCCCAGGACACTGACTGACAATGTCCACTTGGAGAAGGGAAGGCTATGAATCGCCACAGAATCCTGGCATGCCTGACACATAGCAACCCCCACTCCAAGTTCCGCAGTGTTGTGGATTCAACAAGAGGGAGGCTTCCTTGTGGACTGGGGTAGGTCTCCACTAAACCCTGGCTCCAGACTAAACCCTGTCCCTAAATTATGGTTACAGCCTCACACCTCTCCCTTATCCTCTTAACTCTGCCCCAGGGTAGATGGAAAAAAACAAAAACAAAGACAAAACTGCATTTGGAGGAAATTTTATTCTGCCTCCTACTAGGCTGAGTGTAAGCCTTCTGCACCCAAGAGAATGGGGTTAGGCATTGAACAAAAGACAAGAGTACTGATATCAACACATACCTCATTTCATTCAATCCTCTCATCCACTCTTGGAGGTAGGAATTATTGCCCCATTTTACACAGGAGGAAAGTACTGCTCTGGGTCCCCCAGGAACAACATGCTGGACAGCAGCTCTAGCCTGACTATAAACAGCCCCGGGGAGTACCTTGTTAAATCACAGCTGATCACCATGGAATGTAGCACAATAGGACAAGAGTGGTTACAACATGAGAGGAGGAACAGTCACAAGTTGAATGCACCCCATCTGCTTAATCTATAAACCGCTGATAACTGAAATCACTGGCTCTAAGGTCATTCTACTACTTCTGGAAGTCGGCAGACTCCTGTTTATCTACAAAAGAGGCATGTGCGTGGGAGGGGGAGTGGGGGGGAATAGGAGCAGAACTGGCAATTTATAGTTATTGATCAATTTATTTTTACCCAATATAATTTAAGTCTTTCTTCCTTTGGGCCTCATTCCTAGATCCCATAAACCATGTCTGTCAGATTGGAGTTGATCCATATGGGTTAAATGGTCAGCTGCCCAGACTAGCCAGTCAGAACCTATCATGGTTTCTGTGGATGGCTGCATGTGGTATTCCCAGACATCAACCCACAAAGTTTTAGGTCAACACCATTTTTAAGCCTAGCTTTTAAAGCCAGAGCCTGTCCCCCACTCTATAGATTTAGCTCCACAGACATAGGAAGAAGGAGTTTCTTACCTTGTGTAAATCGACTCTTTGGCAAAGAAGGTACATGAGGTGCTCAAAGAGCCATCAGTAAGGCCCTTTATGGATACACCTCAACAGGAACTGCTCAGATGCAATGGCTTACAGGAAAAGCCTCATGTCCAGGATGGCCACAGTGCCCTACACAGGCCACTTAAGACAGACAGACACACACACACACACACACACACACACACACACACACACACACACACAAGCTGAGAGTATAGATATAAGACTCCAGATAGATCTGACTCTCTCTCGGTATCCATATTCTTTAAAAGCCAATATCCCTAGCCCAGGAATTTGCGATTTAGGGCCTGTGGATTATTCCAACCCTCCTGGAAAGCAAGGTGGCAATGTGAACCAATGTCCTAAAAGTGTCTATGTCCTCTGGCCTAAGAATTCCTAAGAATTTATCCCATGGAGTTAATTCAACTGAAGCAAAGAGCTCAACACAAGCGAAAATATTCAGGATTATCTATGATTTAAAAAAAAAAAAAAAAAGACTATCTATAATGGAGAAACCTGGAATGTTGAATGCTAAGGGAATATCCATAAGAATTTTAGATAGCAGCTTGAAAAGATAATAAGGATAATTACGAATAACCTAACAGTTTAAGATAGCATTGAATGAAATGAGCAGAACGCAGAACAGTTTTATACTACCATTACAACAGAGTTAAGTATGTATGTATTTAAGTGTCCAACTTCAGCTCAGGTCATGATCTCAGGGTTAGTGAGTATGAGCCCTGCGTTGGGCTCTGTGCTAACAGTGTGGAATATGCTTTGGATTATCTGTCTCCCTTTCTTTCTGCCCCTCTCCTCCTTGTGCACACATGCGCTCTCTCTCAAAAGTAAAATAAAAACATAATAAACAAACAAATAAAAAGCAATGGCAGGTTTTGTTACAGTGGTAGACACATGTTTGATTACAATGGTAGGTAGAATTATAGTTTGTTGGTTTTTTTAGGTTTATTTATTTTGAGAGAGAGTGTGAGCGCATGTGAGCTGGGGAGGGGACAGAAAGAGAATCCTAAGCAGGCCCTGCACTGTCACCACAGAACCAGATGTGGTGCTCAAACTCACAAACCATGAGATCATGACCTGAGCTGAAATCAAGAGTTGGACACTTAACTGAGACACCCAGGCACCCTGAATTATAGTTTTTTAAACATTTGATGTGGTGATATATTTTCAACTAAAAAAAATTTTTTTAAAAAAAGGAAGAAATCCTACAAAGCAAAAACCAAAATCTTCAGAAATAACTGTTAGTGCTACCAATAATAAATAACACACTCAGAGCTTACTCAGTGTTAGGCACTGTTTTAGGTCCTTTTATGCCTCCTACCTGAACTTCCCAACATCCATGAGGTAGACACTATTATCACCCCCATTTTATAGGCAAGAACACAGAGGCACAGAAAGGGCAATAAAAGCTTTCCCATATCACACAGCTAGCCAGAGTGATGGAAAGAAACATTCTCCATGCCACTTCAAAGGTCATTCATCTGCTAAAATGTTTGTGCCTGCTTCGAGACGACAAAATCCGCAGCAGAAGTCTCACCCCAAGAGCCTGAAACGGGCAGTAGGTAGTGAGCTTCACAGGTTATTTCAGAGGCTTTTCATGTTGCAAATATGACCAGGATTTCCCGCCATACCAACCTAGACTTCAGAAGGAAGAGCACTGAAGACCAAATGTCCAGCCCACTCAAACTTCAGAAAGGGAAAGAGGGACCGACAGAGTTGGGACTTGCCCAAGATGATGTAATGACTTAGGAGAAGAACCAGAACTCGAAATTCTCATGCCAGTGGTCTTTGAGGCTTTGCCCCTCTCCCCTGCAGACCACGACCTCCTCTTTCTGTATCTCTCTCTCCCTTTACCTTCTTTCCTTTGGTCCCCTCCGTCTAGCTATCCTCAGCTTTCCCTTGTCCAGTATGGTCCCTACTATACTAGCTTCTCTGTCTTTCATTATCTTCCATTCACTCTGCCTCCACTTCTCTCCCGCCCTGAAGGTGACTGTATGCAGCAGCTGGCATTTCAGCTACGGTGTTCTTCCCATGTGGCCTAACAGCAGCCAGAGGAAATTACAGGCCACATTCAGCAGTAGACCCCTGCCCTTCCCAACGAGGGAGACTGTTCAAACACATTGGGAGAGACAGAGATGCTAAAGATCAGTGTTGGAAGAGAGGCCCCTCATTTTGACTCTGGACCTAGCCCAGATCACCCATCTGGTTCCCTGCACCTCCTTGGTGCCCTGAGGGCCCTCATGCTTCCTCTGTCTGACTACACA
This sequence comes from Panthera pardus, assembly GCF_024362965.1. Classification (NCBI taxonomy): domain Eukaryota; kingdom Metazoa; phylum Chordata; class Mammalia; order Carnivora; family Felidae; genus Panthera; species Panthera pardus. The sequence goes on from NW_026526766.1 coordinate 55,113,505, forward strand.
GTTTTTCCCAGGTCTGTCCACCACGGAGTAAGGACCAGCCTTTGTTTATGTCTGTCTCCCATGCCTAACGTAATGTAGTTACCAATAAAGCCTCGCTGCATGAGCAAACCAGTCTTCATTTACTCTCTTTCTTAGGGCCCTTCCTGACTTGACATGAATACCCAGGTCTACCCATTCTCAGCCAGGCAGGCTTCCTTTAGTGCTCATCTGAATGCCAGAAGCCACCTAACACCTCAACACCAAGTCACCAAGCTCCTATAATGCAAATACCAGTTTCCCAGTGTCCACCCTCCACTTGGGGAGGCCTTTCCTGTTTTTTCAAGCGGGCAGTGGTGGTGTCCTGAAACAACCAACACCACTCTGCCGTTTCAGGATGTCAAAGGCCAAAGGATATTATGCAAAACAGAAAGAAATGTTTAAAGAAAATTTTAAAAGCACTTTTAGAATGTACCCTGTCAGGGGGCCAGGCAATTATTGCACACACACACACACCCCCCCCCCCCCCCCCGCCAGGGACCCTCCCCACAACCTCCAGACCCATGTGGTGGGGCAGGAAGGAACCTGACCTCATACCATACTGGTCATGCTGGTTGGACATGACCCCGCCTCTTCCCTCAGCACAGCCTCCCCCTGAATCCCCAGGCTCTGTGCCAAATAACCCCTGGCAGATTCCCAAATCCAAAGTGTCCCTCGGAAGAGGAGAATGTAGATGCAGTGAGGGCAATCAAAGTGGAATAACTTCAAAGTGGAATGACACCTTGGGAAGAGACTGGCATACTGGCCTGAGACTGGATTGCTGAAACCACCTGAACAAGTTCCAACTGAGCGCCAGGCTTTACTGGTCTCTGAAGCTTCTCTCAAAAGCAATTCCTGGAAACTTGCAGGTTCTCACTTTGTGGTCCCTCCCCAGATCTCAGAACTGCCTGGAGGTGGGAGAGCTGTGTTGTTTGTTTCAGAGTTCGATTTGCTGGCTTGTTCCCACAAGCTCTGTGGAAACAGTCACAAGTCAGTCATGTCAACTGCACTGGGTTAGCTAGCTGGTGTTTCCACGGCCTCAGTGCCACAGTCCACATAAGCCTAGCCCAGGGACCTGGCTGCTAAGGAGACAAATGGAGAAGTTACTGAGAAAGCAGACTCCTGGGGCATCACCCCCACCGCTTCTGTTGACAACAAATTTCTGCTCAGTCTGATCCCAAGAGTCTGTCCTGCAGCTTGGCCCTTTGCCCCTGCCCCAGGCACTTCCTGCACCTAGTTTCCTTTTTAATCAGAATTCTAGACACATCCCTCATTCAGCAATAAATGATATTCCTCTGCCAGCGCTAAGCAAACCTGTAATTCTCAATGGGTCTATCTTTTTTAGTAAGAATGGTTTTAAAACATAGCCCTTCTCAGAAAGCATTCACCCTTTTTTCCCCCCTTTTTGGAAAACCCTACTATTGAAAAAATCCAAAAAGTGTAGTGCTTTATGTCCAAGCCTCAGAGGGCCACCAAGAAAAACAAAAACTACATGTGTGTGTTCAACAACAACTAAATGATGAAAGAAAGTTATAGCATATTCAGCTGACAGAATGACACAGCTTTTGTGGTTTTTAAAGTTGTAGGACTGAGCTCGTAAGAAAGAATCTTAAGTGACAAATGCTGGACACCAGGTTATCTATATCTAAACATACAAATCTATGTGTTCATCTGTAAAGACAGTAACTATATTCTTATCATATATATGAGAAAAAAGACTAACAGAAGATGTGCCTACATGTCTCCTCTAGGTAATAGGAATACAAGTGTGCTTTTCTCCCTCTTTTAACTTTTCAAGTTATTTTCAATAAGCCTACATTACTTTTTGCAAAGAAGACGAAGAGATCGTGCGCTCCTCAAAAAAATACAGAGAAAAGCAAAGACCCACAGCCCTAGACTGCTGTGTTCCAGGGAGGCGAATCCTTCCCTCTCTCTGGGCTTTGCGAGGGGCTTTAGAGAGTGGCAGGGGGAAAGGGAAGCAGCTACAGAACACACCCAGACCAGACATTAAAATCACTGCCAAAGAATTTAGCAACAGCCAATTATGTATCTCCTGGCCTTCATTTGTGTAGGGAAGGGGCGGGCTGAGGCCAGGCTGGAAAGTGGAACCTGAAACACTGAGCGTGTGACTCAGCCCTTCTGCCTTCTAAGGACGAATCCCTTTAGGCCACGTCCACCCAGAACCAGCTCCCAACCAGACCCTGACCCCTGATCCTAAGCCACCACGACCTTCGAACCTGGAGGTTCTGACCTTTACAACAGGATCTGCAATCTCTCCCTGAGCTCATGACCTGTGTAGGCCCAGTTAAACACAGAGACCCCCCATAACTGGGGCCTTTACAATCATGGCCACAGCCCGGCTCCCAGGAGCCCTCACAATCCCATGCCTTGTCAAATCCCCCAGGAGTCAGGGTCTGGCTGGCTGACCTCACTGGCCAGACCACCCTGGGCAGTGCCAGAGCCAAGTGTAAAATGGCCACAGTGCCAGGCCTCAAGGGATTTAAACCACAAAGGCAGACCACTTGTCCTCAAACAAATGGATTGCCCTTAAATGGATAAGAATAACTGGAATCTCCAGGTAGATATGGATTCAAGCAGAATTCCAGTCTCTGCTTCTTGTCGGGAGCAGGCAGGGAACACTGAATAGTGAAGACGGCACAGGAGGCACTGGGTCTACGAGCAGGGGAGAAATCACCAGGTTTGAGTTGGCCACAGGACAACTGGGCCCCTTTCATACACACCCAGAGCCCAGTTAAGCCCAAAGGGGATGAGCCTCCCAGACCTGCCCCCAAAGCCTGGAAGATCCCCAGGGTGAAGTCTATGGAAAGGCGGGGACTGCCTGAGCATGAACTGTCCCATTGTTCCCAACCCATAAATTAGTCTAGTCTCAGCCTAGAAATCCCTATCCTGCTGCTACCCAAAGACCATATGGTTGCTGTTGTATCATTACAGTCATTATAAAGCAGCAAGGCACAGATTACTCAGCCAAGCTAATTTGAGGCTACAGAAATTAGAGGAACTTTTCAACACAATCAAAACCAGGACTGAAGAACTCTGATATCAACTCTGGGTTTCTGAATAAGAGAAAGAAAGAAGGAAGGAAGGAAGAAAAGGAGGGATGGATAGGAGGGAGAGAGAGAGAGAGAGAGAGACTATAACACACACACACACACACACACACACACACACACACACACACACACACAATTTAGTTTCTCTAAATGACATCAGCAAAATTTAATTATGCCTCCTCTGCTTGGACTATGAGTTCCTAAAGAAGAGGCATTTTGTCATCTTCCTCTTTGCGGCACTAGTACCCAGCAAAGATCAGGCACATTGTTGGAAGTGAATAAAGTTACCAGATGCTTTAGCCATTGAGGACGTCCATGCAAGTTACTACATAAGACCTTTCAGGTGGACACGGACATACCTAGAGAGAGAGGGTCCTCCCAAATTCCAGATGTTAGCCTGCTCTGAGCCCCTGCACTAGGTATCTATAGGGCAATAACCTCAAGGAAGAGCACTATGCTGGGAAGCAGAATACCTGAGTTCCAGCCCCAGCTGGCCACTCCTGGCTGTGTGGCCTGAGACGACACCCTTGCCCTCTAGCACAATGAGGGATGGGGCCAGAGAACTAGACAGTCCCATCCTAGGATGCTGTAGGTCCAAGATGCTCCGGTTGAAATCCAATCCCACATTTGGCTCTTGCTCCCCATGCCCCAAGGAACTTCCATGCTTGCTCAGAGTCTGGGACAGATTGCCACAGTCAGGAATCACTTCAGCCACCATCAGGCTGAATGGAAGAAAATGAGCCCAATAGTCACAGAGGGCATTTCATAATCTCGGACTGTCAGACAAGAAGGTGTATCTGTCAATTTGTCAGTAAATTATTTTCCCCAGGAAAAACAACAGGAAAAAACTGTTTTAAAGTACTAGTTACCTAATCTGACAAAGCTTAAAGATCTAGACACAGGAGAGGCTCCCCATGCCTCCCCCAACCCTGAGGATGAGGCTCCAAGACTCATCTCCAAAGGGGAGAGAGAGCCCTTTCCCAAGCCAAGGCCAGAACAGATGTCCTCAAAGTACATTCTGTCCTGGGCAGCCTGCTCATGTCCACATGTGTGCATATGGGAGGAGGACAGCACGCTGGTGGAAAAACACCTGAGAGCTGAGAGCCCAGCAGAGACTCAGAAAGTGCTTTGTCTTCCCAAGGGTGCAAGCCATGGTAGCGGCTTGGCTGACAGCCCCCACAAAAGCTGGGGAAACTGGTTCATGGATAAGTGTTCTCCCAGGGCCCTGGCTATCTACAGTAGCTGTTTGTTGGCCCAGGGGCCCACAACTCTCTGGTGCCCACCTCTAGATCAGAGTCCTCGTCTGAACAAATGAAGAGAATTTCTTCACAGCACAAAGGGCAGGGGAAGTCTCTGGGTTTAAGCAGTCCTTTACTCACCCCCCACACCCCATACACCCTTGACAAGACTGTACCAGATGTACCAGGCTCCAACTGAGCCCCCAGGTCAGCCTGGCCTTCTCTAACCAGTCCAACCTAAAGTATTGCCCACTCCCACCCAGCCCCTCTCTGGGCTGACAGTGCCAGTGCCAGTACAAGTCAAGTCACACTGAGCTGCCACCAAATCTGAGCAGAGATGAATATCCCAGGAAAAGGAAAAGGCAAGACCACTCCTCTTCCCAGGTTGACTACATCTCAGGCAAACACCCAGGCAGCCAGGAAAGGGTGCCACATGACCGTGTTCAGTGGATTAGATGCTGCTCAGCCAGAGGGCCAAGAGGACAGTGCCTGCAGTTCTGAACTGTCTGAGAGAACGCCCTGGGGAACTTGTAAGAGTCCTCAGGAAAGGCCTACCTCCCCCCTGCAGTCCCTACTCCAGAAGGCCTCACACTAGCCCATGGGGGACCCTGAAGTAGGGCTTACAATGGCTCTAAACTCTACAATCTGCCTTATGTCACACAGATAGTGTAGACAGGATTCAAACCCAAGTCTCTCTGAAGTCTGTCTCAAGGCTCTGACAACCCACGACAGATCAAACAGTCACTCATCAAGCCCAGTCTGATGCCTGGCTCCTCCGGGAAAGAGCATGCCCATTACCCTCCATGTTCCAGACAGGAGCTTATCATAGCGTATGGCCCAGACCCCTGGACAACAGAAAGTAAAGCCAAGTCATGGAAAGAAACTGCAAGTAGTGAAAAGGCCGCAGTTCTAAACCCCACGGATGCTTTCTCCCATCAACCTCAAAACCACCCACAAGGGCTTTGGTTGACACCTGCCCAGATGAACAGATGGGCTCAACTCCCCTGACCCACACACTCCGAGAGACCTTCAGCTTCCTCAAGGCCCCCTCCCAGCCAGGAGCCCTCACTCCAAGAGCTGCACCCAACCACTCAAACCTAAGGGCTCAATTAAAATGAAGAAAAACCCTCTGTCTTCACTTTGTGGGACCTCCGTAGCAGCTGCCCAAACATCATAGTCCCATATGTGTCACGCTAAGGCAGCCAAGCTAGAGAAGGCCCAGGGCCTCTCTCCTCACCCTCCAAATGTTATCTCTCAGGAAGTCCCTTCAAACCACCAATTCAAAGTTCAGCTCAGAAATACCAGTAACTGGTCACCAATCACTAGCAACACCATTAGAAAACAAAACAAAGCAGAGATACAGCACCACGGGCTCTCCAGCTTCATCAAGAAGACCTTATACCTCAAACGCCAATCTAATGAACATTGGAGTACTTTAATTTGCTAGTTTCTTTTTTTTCTGAATAAATGTCTAGGCAAACAAAACCAAAAAAGACAAAACCTGGCCTCTCTGGGTTCTGAGGATTTCTTCTCTCTCCTCCCCCTTCTCTCTGCTGTTCAGAGCCTTCTATCTCCACGGGAGTCTGAGAAAATGGAACTTCAAGTCCCAAGTCCTATTTGCGTGTACTTAATGTACGCAATCTCATTTATGTTCTAAAAATAACCCTGTGAGTTAATCACCAACAACCTCATTTTACATATAAGAAAGAGATTCTGAGAAACTCTCTAAGATATGTGAGGCCAGACACTTAGCAGTGGGGCAAATATTCAACTTTGGATATTCAACTTTGGAAGGAGACTTTGGAACTAGTCTCCTTCCCAGAGGGAAGTCCAATTGAGTCCAAAGGGACTCAATTTTCTGTTCACAAAAAAAAAAAAAAAAAATCCCCTTACTTCCACAATTCATGTCTGACCAATTCCAAGAGCTTCCCCCCAAACTTGATACGAAAATACTGAAGTCATTATTGGAGAAATTGAGCAAGAACATGTAGGAGGCCTTCTCTGCCAGGGCTTTGCGGGAAGGTGACAGAGTTCCTTTTGGCAGGATGCCTGCCCTGCTGCCAGGGCCCCTCACTCAGAGCAACAAATAAACCCTGGCATTAAGAATGAGCAGCCACCTGTATGATAATCTTGGGAACAACCTGTGGCTGCCTTGGGCCTGACTGCCTGTGGATTACAGACCAAGGAAAGGTTCCCCCCCCCCCCCCCCCCCCCGACTGCCTCCAACAGGCACGGGCTCAGACTCCTCCTGATGTGAGGAATGCAAACCCACCCACTCAAACTCCCAGTATATGCTGAAACACAGGCTGGTGGCCACATTTCCAATTATCTGGGCAAGATACCTGAGACTCTGAGCTGCTTCCTGGAAGGGACAATTCAGTGTGAACTGGTTTATAGTTTAGCCCTCCAGCCCCTATGGTACACACACTGTACTCCTACAAACACCCTCAGCCCTGGACAGTGCTAGTTCACTTAGGTTTTGGGAACCTACAGGGGCAGGAAGCAGGGTAGGAAGGCCCCAGGGCAGGGATCTACACAAAGGAGGAACTTAACATAATAGCAACAATTTACTAAGAGTTTACCTTCATTAATGTAAACCCTTGTTTATATTGTCTCATGTAGCCTTCCAAAACAAACCTGACTTAGGTACCATTTATCTTCCCCATTTAACAGACCAGAAACCAGAGGTTAAAGAGCAAGTCACTCGTCCAAATGCTCAGGAAAAGTTAACCCACACTCAGAGGAGAGTATTTCTATGGGAAGACAACGTATGTGAGCTGGATGTGAACTGGGAGGGCAACTTCCTTCCCCACTGGAGGCCTCAACATCAGTTTCCTAAACTGGAGTGGGTTACTCTGAGCTGCCTCTTGGTCCTTACCAGACTTGGCAGGGCGAAGGCTGCTCCATGCCCGAAGCAAACTCAAACTCCAAAACTTCTTGAGGCACGGGCCAGAGCAGGGAAGTCTCCAAGGCCTTCTCTGCTTCTGGGAACAGAGGGGCCTGCAGCTTCCTTGTACCACCCCCGCCCCAGCCTTCCACGTAAATCCAAAAAAATCTCGCCTCCCACCCTCTCCCTACATCCAGCCTGGAACCTCTGTTTGGGACTAGGGACTCCGATCCGGAACTGGGGGGCTGAATATCCTGGAAGAGGGCATGGGCGAACGTCCAGGGGACCCTGTCGGGGAAATTGGGGAAAGTCCCCGAGTCCTTACCGAGCAGCGGGGACTCCTCAGGGCATGCGAGCAGCGACAGCACTGTGGTAGAGGGCACTGGGGCCGAAGTCAAGTTGCTTGCGGGGCCGGGGTGAGAGTCCGCGTCTGGGCTGGAGTCGCGACCCGAGCGCAGCTCGGAGGAAGCGTCCAAAAGCGGCAGCGGCGGGGCCCCTCGGGGTCGAAGCTCCGCGGAAGGCTGCTCGATGGCGGCGGCGCCGTTTGAGCCGCCCTGCAGCGGTGTAGGGACTCCCACCAGCTGAGGCAGGCGGTTCAAGTCGCGGCCGGCCAGGTAGTAGACGAGGGTGACGCCAAGATGCAGCGCGCAGACCGCCACGAGCAGGCGGCAGGCCCGCTGCAGGGACGCGCCCGGCATCGCCGCGCTGCCGCCCAGGAGCGGCTCCCGAAACCTCATCTTCCCGCCGCCGCTTTAAGAGGCGGGTGGGCTACCGCGGGGGGGAGGGGGGCGGCCCGCCCGCGGGCCGCCGGCCAGGCGCTGCCCGACCACGGCTCTTGGGGGAGGGGCTGGAGGGGAGGCAGGGGAGCGCGGCTCCGGGTGGCAGGCGGCGGAACGCCGAGACTCCGACCAGCGCGGCCGCCCAGCGACTAGAAGTGCGCCCGAGGCGCGGGCGGGGGCGGGGGCGGGGGCGGGGGCGGGGCCGTCGGTTGGAGCGGGGTTTTCGGGACTGGAACGGGGGGGCGGGGCCTCTGGGGCGGAGCCGCGGTGCGCGGGCGGGGACTCGGGAGGCGGGGCGCTGCAGGGGGCGGGGCCGTCTCCAAGCGCGGCTGGCTGCCCCGGGGCGCGGCGCTGAGCGGTCGGGTTCCCACACCGCCCTCCTCCCGAGCCCTTGCCCTGTGGCTTCGGTTGCTACCCAGCCGCGCCGCCGCCTCCTCCTCCTCTTACTCACCCCTCCTCCTCCTCCTGGCTGCCCTCCAGAGGCGCCACCACTTCCTCCGGTGCTGAAGGGCTGGGGTACGGGCCTGGGCCTACACGCGGTGGCGCAGAGAGACGCTGGTTGCTGATTTGATGGGTGGGGGGACGCGGCGGCGTTCCGGCCCGGGGCTCGGTAGGCCTGGTGGGTTCGGAAGAGGGACGGAAAAGAGTTGTCCAAGAAACGGGCTTCGACGCCGGGCGGGAGGTGGAACAGCTGAGGAGGGATTCTCTGGGACGTTCGGTACCCCTCCCTTGGCGGGGCTAGGCCCTTCTACCAATGTAAGGGCCCAGCAAGGAGTCGCGCCTCACCCTCGCCCCGTGGAGGAGACAGTGCACAAGTCTCCGCTTGTCTGGCTAACTCACCTGCAGCCCAGCCTAGGGCAGAGGCCCACCCAGCTTGGTTTTGGGTGTGTGGAGTGCCTCCTCTACGTGCATCCTGCCCCGAGAGGATGTGTGCTTTGAGTAGGAGAGTGGCAAGAAGCCTCAGTAACTCCCATGCTGGCAAACAGATCAGCCAGCTTTGTTTATATAGTCTGTGTGAACCCAGACACAATCCCATGAAGTAGGAATTGCCCCCATTTTACAGATAAAGAGTTAAAGGCTTGGATGTGAGGGCTATCTGGCTGCGACATCTGTCACCCCATTGATCGCCAGGGTTGATTCGGCTGATCTGGCTGGCTAGGAGGGTGTCCCCTTCCTCCCTCTCTGCTCCAGGTGCATCCCCCCGGAAGCTGTGGTCTTGGTCGAAAAGGACAACCTTCCCACTACCTTCCCGGATAGAGGATCGGCCTTCCATCAAGGGTATAGGAGTAGCTGCGCTCCTCTCCAAACAAGCTCTGGAGGTCCATTTGTAGGAGAATGTAGGGTGGTCAAGCTTCCAAAACTCCAGATACATTCAAATGAGGCACAGCACGTGGCAGTCTGTCTTTATTAAAAAAAAAAAAAAAAAAAAAATTAAATTGCTCAGGATTAGGCCTTGGCTCGGAGAAAAAAAAAAAGTTAAAGGCTCAAGAAGGCTAAAAACTTGCTTAAGGGGACGTCCGGGTGGGTCAGTCGGTTAAGCATCTGACTTGATTTCAGCTCAGATCATGATCCCATGGTTTGTGAGATCCAACCCTGCTTCCTGGCTCTGCTGACAGCACAAAGCCTACTTGGGATTCTCTCTCTGGCCCTCCCCTGTGTGCATTCTCTCTCTCAAAATAAATAAACTTAAAAAAAACTTGCCTAAGATCCCACAGCTGGTGAGAGACAGAGTCAGAATTCTGTCTTCAAAACCTTTATACACCACACATTTAACCCTTGTTGATTTGCAGGTAAGGGCTGGAGGCTATCGGGGTGATAGGCCTAGGCACTGAAGTTGTGTGGTTCAAATTTGACTCAGAGGCCACTCCTCAGGCACACCTGATGCCTGAGTGAGCAGGGACACCTGACCCCTGAGAAAGACCCATGAGAGTGCTATTATTTATGTGGATGGAGAGGGTGACAGCTCTGGCAGCCAACTCTAAAGTGGAGGGAATGATAGCAAGAGCTAGCATAGATTGAGAGTTTACTATATGCCAGTCAAACACAAGCCTAACTGCTTTATATGCATTGTCTCAATCCTAACAACACTTTGAAGTAGGTACTTGTTCCTGTCTCCATTTCACAGCTGAGAAAACTGAGGCTCAGGAGTTCACTCTTGGTTGTGATTATACAGGATACTTTCTTCACTTGCCTTTCTGGACACCAGGCTTTCCTGATCTTCCTCACTTCACTGGTCACTCCTCTGTCTCCCTTGTGGGCTTCTCCTCCTCTTCCCCCATTGTTGAAGGCCCCAGGCCACTATCTATGATGCTCTTTTCTGTCAGTACTGAATCCCTAGGAGTGATTTATAACATCTGTATGCTAATAACCACAAAATTTCTGTCTTCCCCAGCTGTTGAAAGCCTCAGAACATGGCACATGATACTCTTTTCTGTCTACACACTCCCTAGGAGTAATTTATAATAATTGTTTGCTGATGACTGCAACATTTCTATCTCCAGCCTAGATCTTCAGACTGATTTTCAAGTGCCTCAAACCAGTATCTCAAACTCAATACATCCTGCCCTCAATAACCTACTTCTTATACTCCACTCTCATTCTTATCTACCTCAGGGAATGGCACCATTGCTCATCCAGTTCCTCAAGCCCAAAACCTAAAATGTATCCTTGATGTGCCTCTCTTATACTCAAACGCCATTTCCAATCCCTTGGCAAGTTTTGTCAGTGCTACCTTTAAATCATCAGAATTAACCACTTATTAATTCTGTTGCAACTATCTTGGACCAAGCCACCATCATGTTGGCCTGGGTTATATGGTAGCCTCCTAATTGGTCACCCTGCTTTCACCTTCTCCGTGCCCCCCTCCACAGTCTGTTCTCCAAACAGCATTTAGGAAGATCTTGGTAAGCATCAATCAGGTCATGCCATTTTTCAGAATGAAATCCAAATATGTAGGAGCCCTATCTAATTGGTTCCTAGCTCTCCTCCCCACCCACATCTATCACTCCCTTCCTGCTCTACCTGCTTTAGCCACACTAACCTAATTGCTGTTCTCTTATTTTGCTTATTTCTTCCTGCCTCGGGGCCTTTATACTTTCTATTCACTTAGTCTTAAATAGTCTTCCCCCATATTTCATTCAGATTTCTCAAATGTCACCTTAAGAAAGAGGTCTTTTTAGACTACCCTATAATAGTTCCAAATATACTTATCCTGCATGATTTTTTTCAGAGCATGTATCACTACCCAGCACTATATATTTATTTATTGTTGTCTGTCTCCCTTATTAGACGATGGGCTCCATGAATGCAGGAACTTTTCATTTGCTACTGTATCCTCAGCTCCTGGAACTGAATTGGCACTTAGTTGACACTTAGTAAATATTTGTTAACATACCTAATAAATGAGGGGTACCTAAGTGGCTCAGTCAGTTAAGCATCCGACTCTTGATTTCAGCTCAGGTCATGATCTCACGGTTCATGAGTTCAAACACTGTGTTCGGGCTCCACGCTGACAGCGCAGAGCCTGCTTGGGATTGTCTGTCTCCCTGTCTCTCTGCCCCTCCCCGGCATGTGCACGCATGCTCTCTCTCGCTCTCTCTCTCTCAAAAATAATTAATTTTAAAAAACTGTTAAATGAATGCTTATGATCATCTTGATTATGTGGGAAGGGGAGAAGAACTATTGTTAAGTTATTTTATTTATTTGTTTGTTTGTTGCTAAATTATTTGAAACACGTAAGTTAAGAGCTGTTCACCAGGGAGCTGCTGAAGGTGAAGCTGACCCCAACAGCCTATGCCTAGAGGAAAATGCCTGACCAATGAGTGAGGAGGGTTATAACAGACCCCATCTGAAAAATGAGAAGGGAAAATGAAGATATGTCTTCCTTGTGTCCAGATGACGGGCAGGAGACAGGACTGAGGGGAGGTTAGGGGGCCACAGAACTATCCCAGGACCCTCTCTGTGGCCAGGAAGCAAGGAAACTGCTAACTGTCTATTCCTTGGGAGCATGCAGAGCCCACAAGGTTCCCACCAGCTTTATCAGCACCCCCACCCCCATCTAGAGGTGCCTAGAATGGGTAAATTTTTTGCTTCAGAAAGGTCCAGAGACCAGAAACCTTCAGAACAATATTGTCCGGCTGTCCAAACATGAACTGGTATTGCAGACAGACCCAAGACAACTTTCTCCAGCCCTTTCCACTTTCACCTTTGTCAGGTTGAAAACTAATCCCATCAGAGGAGATACCGGAAGAGGAAGTTGCAGTGCTGACTGGCCAAAAACTGGAATCTGGGTTTTGTAGTTTGCCTGTTGGATGTTGATCTGCCCAGAATTACCCACCTCCCCACTTCTCCCCGCAGGCTGCCTTCACCTGGTTAGTGGCATTTCCTGTACCCTTTCACAGCACCCTTATCTGCACCTGTCAGTTTACATTTCTCTTTTACCTTAGTAGATCAGAAGGACATAGAATAGTGCCTGGCACACAGTAGACAGTTGTTTCAGTTATCTAGATCTGCATAAGATATTGCCCCAAAACTTAGTGTCTTCAAACTAACCATTTCTGTCTCACAGTTGTTCTGCTTCACATGGTGTCATCTGGGGCACTGGCAGAGTCAAAAGTCCCCAAATTATTTCACTCACACTGGCAGTTTGTGTAGGCTAGAGGCTGACTGAGAATGATCGTGGGTCAGGGGCCTTGGCTCTTCTCCATTTGGACCTCTCCATAAAGGCCTCTCACATTGCTGCTAGGGTTTCCTCACAAAGTGAAAGGTACATTCTAAGAAGGAGCATTTCAAGACAAGGTAAGAAGATGTAGACCCCTTAAGGCCCAGCCTTAAGCATCACTTCTGTGGATATTTTATGTAAAACAACTTACTGAGCAGTCCAGATTGAAGGGGAGTAGATGTCTCCTCTTCTGGGTGGGTGGACAAGTAAAGAATCGGCAGCCATCTTTTTTTTTTTTTTTTTTTAATGTTTTATTTATTTTTGAGAAAGAGAGAGATACAGAGCTCGAGCAGGGGAGGGGCAGAGAGTGGGAGACACAGAATCCGAAGCAGGCTCCAGGCTCTGAACTGTCAACACAGAGCCCAATGTAGGGCTCAAACTCACGGACCACGAGACCATGACCGGAGCCAAAGCCAGACGCTTAACCCAATTAGGCACCCCGGCAGCTACCTATTTTTTAATCCACTGTAGTTTTCCCAGTGGCCACAAATTATTTAGGAAAAATTTGAGCATGAAAATAAATATTGATAGAAACAGTTCACAGCTGGGGCGCCTGGATGGCGCAGTCGGTTAAGCGTCCGACTTCAGCCAGGTCACGATCTCGCGGTCCGTGAGTTCGAGCCCCGCGTCAGGCTCTGGGCTGATGGCTCGGAGCCTGGAGCCTGTTTCCGATTCTGTGTCTCCCTCTCTCTCTGCCCCTCCCCCGTTCATGCTCTGTCTCTCTCTGTCCCAAAAATAAATTAAAAAATGTTGAAAAAAAAAAATTAAAAAAAAAAAAAAAAAAGAAACAGTTCACAGCCAATTGAACAAAATAAGAAACCATGTGTTCATACTGAATAAATAAAGAAATGAACATTTGATGAGTAACAAGATATTTACATAATTTCAAAGTACCTCCTCCACAATATGCTTACAATTTCAATGGAAAACATTAGAAAAATCCAAATTTTAAAACATTCTTGAAAATAACTATCTTGACCTCTTAAAAAAATGTCAAGTTCATGATAGTAAATGAAAAACTGGGGAACTTTTCCCCCACTGAAGGAGACTAAAGAGACATGATGACCAAATGCAACACTGTGATTCTGAAGTGGATCCTTCTGCTATAAAATATTTTGGGGATGACCAGTGAAACTTGAATGCAGACTAAGGATAAGGATAGTATTGCATCGATGTTAATTTCCTAATTTTGATGGTTGCATTGTGGTTATGTTCGAAATATGCATATAATATTTATGGGGTGGGGTGCCTGGGTGGCTAAATCCGTTAAGCGTCTGACTTTGGCTCAGGTCATGATCATAGTTCATGAGTTTGAGCCATACACTGGGCTCTCTGCTGTCAGCTCAGAGCCCACTTTGGATCCTCTGGCTCCCTCTCTCCCTCCTCTTTCTCTGCCTCGCACTCTCTCTCTCTCTCTCTCTCAAAAATAAATAAACATTAAAAAAAATTATAAAAACGAAAGAGAGAAAGAAGGAAATAGGGGCACCTGGATGGCTCATCGGTTAAATGTCCAACTCTTAATTTTTTTTCCAACTCTTAATTTCAGCTCAAGTTATGATCTCACGATTTGTAAAATAGAGCCCTGTGTCAGCCTCTACAGGTTCTGCGGGCTCAGTGTGGAGTCTGCTTGGGATTCTCTCTCTCCCTCTCTCTCTGTCCCTCCCCCACTTGTTCTCTCTCTCTCTCTCTCTCTCTCTCTCTCTCTCCCCCCCCCAAAAAAATAAATAAACATAAGAAACAAAGAAACAAAGAAAGGAAGGAAGGAAGGAGGAAGGAAGGAAGGAAGGAAGGAAGGAAGGAAGGAAGGAAGGAAGGAAGGAAGAATAGGCATTGGTCCTTAGGAAATCTGAGATCCAATCATGCATGTCACCAATTCCCCCTTCTCCAGAGTCAGGGAATGTGATACCTATCATTTCCACTGTTCTTCATACTTTGCGGTTGATTTCCTTCCCTGTCCTGATCATTTTTTGACCAGGTCCAGTCTGCCTATTTCCTTCATAAAAGACTAGCGCTCAGGACTGGTTGTGGCGTTCTAGCTGGGGTCCAAGTGACAGAACAGAGAAGGATAATCAGTTGCCTTCATAGTTCCAAGTATCAGATTTTCATCGATGCCTTCTAACACAACATTCACTTTTTGATGTCCATGTTAAACTAAGAGACAGGGCTGAAGACAGAATCCTAGAAGACTGGAAACACCCTACAAGTTGACTTGGATCCTTTAAATACAGTCACTGTGCCAACCAGGGTTTTTGACTGCAAAACAGTAATTATACCACTGCTCTGCCATGGCCACCGCTGCCAGCAAATACTCAGCACCACCACTTCAAGACTGCTCAAGCTGCTGCTGCTATTGCCATGAACACTTCCCACACTATCCTTGCCTCTTAGCATCATCCCCTAAGAAGTCAAAGTCCTTGGTCCAATTCACATACTTGAGTCCTAGCTGCCAGGAAGTGAAAAGGAGAATCTTCTTTCTGCTTCCATGGTGGAAGCCAGGGAACTACAACCCTCCAATATTATATTATTATTAGAAAATTATTCCAGGGCGCCTGGGTGGCTCAGTCAGTTAAGCATCTGGCTTCGGCTCAGGTCATGGTATATGGTATATGGGTTCAAGCCCAGCATCGGGCTCTCTGCTATCAGCCAAGAGCCCACTTGGGATCCTCTGTCTCCCTCTCTCTCTCTGCCCTCTCCCATTTGTGCATGCTCGCGCTCTCTCTCCCTCTCTCAGCAATAAGTAAACATTTTAGAAAATATTAAAAAAAGAAAATTATTCCAAAATAAGGGATTCTACGCTGAGTGGACAAATAAAATGACAAAGATTCACTCCAGTCATTCAGCAGGTTACTCTTCCTCTTGATGGTACTATCATTCAACCCATTTTTCTCATTTTACCTACAAGAATATCATGGCAGAGATTGTTAAAGTCCCTGCTGAAGATCCGATTTGCCAACAGACAGTCAGTTACAGCTCTGTGATCTATCACTTCAGGGACCCGTCATAAAAGGAAATTTGATTGTCCTTGCCTTGACTTGTTCTGGGAGATCTCTACTTCCCTTATATCTTTAAAAACCAATTTTGGGGGCGCCTGGGTGGCTCAGTTGATTAAGCATCCAACTTCAGCTCAGGTCATGATCTCATGGTTTGTGAGTTCCAGCCCCGCGTCGGGCTCTGTGCTGACAGCTCAGTGCCTATAGCCTGCTTCGGATTCTGTGTCTTGTCTCACTGCCCCTCCCCCACTTGTGCTCTGTTTCTGTCTCTCAAAAATAAATGTAAAAAAAATTTTTTTTAATTAAAAAAATCAATTTTTGGGTAAAAGTATAGTTTGCAGAATCAACTTGTTCTCTTTGTAATGGACAGGTGTTAATTTTGTTTACTCTTTATTCACTCATCCTTATGGTAAGAGGAGGTCCATTCTTACTGTGTGGTTGGGGTAGCCTAACCTCAAAACTCAGATACCATATAATTAATTGGGATAGGGCTCCTCGGTGGACTCATATTGGCCAATCAGAGCACTGTTTACTTCTGGCCACAGTAATTGGCTCAACAATTGACACATGATCCAAGGAGGCCAAGAAGCAAAGAACCCATCTTCCCTCAGGACTTCTAATTGAGAAATATGGAGAAACACTGAGAAAAAAATCTCTTCCGTTCCTCTGGGGTGACCAGCTTGGAGTTGCCAAGGGTATTATATTAGTTTTCTAAGATTCTATAACAAATTGCCAAACGTTCAGTGGCTTAAAACCAAAGAGCTTCATTCTCTCACAGCTATGGAAGCTAGAAATCTGAAATTAGGAGGCTAGTAGAGCCATCCTCCTTCTGAAATCTCTAGGAAAGAATCTTTCCTTGCCTCTTCTTGCTCCCGGTGGCTCCCAGCAACCACAGTGTTCATTGGCTTTTAGCTGCATCACTCCAATCTGCCTCCATGTTCACATGGCCTTCTCTGTGTGTATGTTTCTCTCCTGTCAGTGTGTCCTCTCCTCTTCTTACTAGGACACCAACCACTGGAAATAGGGCCCACTCTAATCCAGTATGACCTCATCTTGACTTAACTAATTGCATCTGCAAAGACCTATTTCCAAACAAGATTTATTCTGAGGGGAGACATGAATTTCAAGGGTTCCCTATTTAACCCCCTACAGCTGTCAAGTGGAAAGAGCCTGCCTGAGAATTAAGCCAACATGGAGTCATGGGGTATGTGTCCTAGTATGGCCGTATCTGGCCCTGTACTGATCAATTATATGAATTGGCGAATCTCCCCTTCTTTGCCTTAAGTCATCTTGAAGTGACAGAAAGAAACTGACTACCACCCCTACTTTTGTAAAATTAGAAAGTCATTTGCACATGACCCATGTTCCAAACTTCTCCCATCCTCCAAAAATCTCTGACAGGGATTGTGCAATCCCACTTGGAGGTGGAATGGATTTACCTCATGTACTTCATTTGGCCAGGAAACAAATTTATGTTGAGCAGCTAGACGATTTCTTATAATGCATCCCACCATTATTCCTTGCTTTTAATTTTTATTATGGAAAATTTCAAAAATACACAAAAGTGGGGAGAATAGTATAATGAGCCTCAATGTTTCTATCACCCCATGTTTGCTTCATCTACACCTCCAACTTCCCTCCACCTCCTGCAGGATTACTTCAAAACTCAGATACTATATAAGTAATTTATCCTCTTCAACCACTATTCTAAGTTTTAAATCCCCTCATTACTGTATTCGAAGACTTTTGTGCCTTGCAAGACTAAACAAGGCACTTTGGACATAGCGTCCACCAGAGTCTGCTGAATGGAGTCCCTGCCCTCAGAATTTCCAATCTATTAGGAGAGATAAGACAAGAAGCCCCTCCAGTACTTATCAAACGTTAGTGTAAACCATCTGGGGAGATGTTAAAACGCAGAAGCTACTCAAATATTTGTGAGGGGGTGGGAAATATGTGGGAGGGGGTGGGGAATTCTGCAGTTCTAATAAAGACCACAATGCTGCTGGTCTGTCAAAGGAGAAAAGACAGGGTACTGTATAAGGTAGAGGTGACAGGTCACCAGGCTTAAGAACTGTCTTTTGAATAGTTTACCACAGTTACTCAAACTAATTTTTACAATATTTCAGAGTGAGAAGAACACTGAACCAAGCACTGAGGGATCCAGAGAGGAAATTTTATAAACTCTGGGAAGGGAAGGCACAGTTACCTGTCAGTTTCAGAAATCTATAGGATAGTTAGAGTGTGAAAGTGGCTAGCCAGCTCATGGTGACTCTTTTTTCAAAAAACTTTACCCTCCTGGGACTGGTCCTCCATATCCATTTTTGTACTGCTTGAACCCACCCACCAGCCACAGTTGATTGGACCAAGGGTGAGCATCTGACCCAAGCTGGGTCAATCAGAGGGTCTCTCCTGAGAATTTGGATTTGAGATTCAGGACAGTCAGTCAGACCCTAGATATGGCTGGAATTGAAATTATGTAAATATTCCACCTTCTGCCAATATACAGAGAAGCAAAGAAAACTGAGAGAATGAAACTGACCATAAAGAGGACCTAGAAATGAAGAGAGCACTACCTACCTTCCTTAGGCTTCTTGCCTGTTCTCATCCCTCCTGAGGCCTAATAGCATTTCTGTGCCCCAGAACCCAATCTCCCTATATTGAAATCTTCCAGATATTGCATGAGTGAGTTTTAGATCTCTGCAACCAAAGAGACTGACAAATAGACAAGGTCATATAACAAGTGAGGACAAAGCCAGAGAGGGAGAAGGGTTAAGAGCTGCTGGGTTTAGGAATGCAGGTCAGTGTGGGTTTACCAGACAACTGGGCAGATGAGAGGTCATTTCTGGCCAAAACGAAGTCTCAGGAACCAGAAAAGAAACTTCCTCCCTGCAGGCAGTAGGCTGGGCCCTGCCTCTGGCTTCCTTTGAGGCCACCAGGTTCATGTTGCCTGCCTGCCTGTCTGCTACTTCTCACCTGGGAATTTGCCCCAGCCTTCCTGATTGTGTTAGGATGGGCCCTACCAGAAGGCACCTTGTTTCCACTAAGCTCTAAGAGCTGTGGCATTCCTGCTCTAGAGCCACCTGACAGTATCGTCTGCTCCTCCCAGGGATCTGGGGAGAGCTGCTGCCAGTTGGTTGTTATTCTGCCCATCTTCCTCATCAGCAGGCCACTCTGTGAGTCTCCAGCCTGTGAGGTATGAGGAGTTTAGTCCACAGGTGGGCCCTGAAGTCTGTGGCAATGATCCAAGCCCAGCCCTTTTGTTGCAGTTTGATGGTCAACTTATTCCCGTTGGCCCAGGATTGTCCCATGTCCCAGGACCCCTCTCAGTTCTGGAAAAACTGGGAGAGTCCTCAATGGAAACCTGCCTTAGCATTGTCTTTGGAAGGGCTCATCCCAGGTCTGGTGACTCCAGACCTCCAAACCCCAGCCTCCTCAGTGTCCCCACACAACTGGAATTTCTAAACTGCTTTCTGAAACCATTGCATCTTACACCTGTTGACCACACTGCAAATTAAAAGCACAGATACTCAAGCCTCCCATTCACTAATTGGCTGATCTTGGGTTAGTTATCTAAACTCTCAGTGCCTCACTGAAAAGTGGTACCAATAATACTATGCCTGCCTCATTGTGTTGTTGTGAGAAAAGTGAGAATAGTGCCTGACTGTATGAAAGCTGACAATTATTGTCATGCCCCTACCCTGATCTAGTCATTGCCTCCTCCCACTAAGGAGACCCTCACTCCCGGACACGCTTCACAGTCCCAGTGGCATGGCACAGACCCAGGCATAATGGGACGACCCAGGCTGCCTACAGAGGTGTCACCTAGTCCTCCTCTCCCTGGGCTCTGAGATTAAGCCTTGGAGCAGGGCCCGGTTTCTCTCATTTCCAGGCACAGTCCCTAAAGGGGAATGCTCATGGGGCCCATTAGAAGGACCTAACAGGGGCGCCTGGGTGGCTCAGTCGGTTGAATGTCCGACTTCGGCTCAGGTCACGATCTCGCGCTCCGTGAGTTCGAGCCCCGCGTCGGGCTCTGTGCTGACTGCTCAGAGCCTGGAGCCTGTTTCACATTCTGTGTCTCCCTCTCTCTCTGACCCTCCCCTATTTATGCTCGGTCTCTCTCTGTCTCAAAAATAAATAAATGTTAAAAAAAAAAAAAAAAAAAAGAAGGACCTAACAGAAAGAGATCAGCAAAGGACTTCAATGGCTTGGCCAGCCCTCTTGTGTGGACAGAGGATCCCCCTGTCTCTGGTCCCCTGCCATTGTGGCCAGTCTAGTCCCTCAACCTGCTTTCTCAGCAGCCATGCTCTCACACCTGTCAGAAATGAGAAGTCCAGAAATAAGAGATTCTGGGCCAGGAGGGACACCTCCTAAAAACTCTGCAAACAGCTACAGAATGCCTTGAGGGCATTGTGTGTGTGTGTACGGTGGGAGAAGTATAGGAAGTCCTTGCAGCCAGCTATTATCACATGACCATTGACTACTAAAGGTGAGGTCTGTCTGCCCACAAAGGTACCTGACCCATGTTGATTTCTTCCCCCTGTTCACCATGGGAAGTGTGTGCACCAACACAGGCTTTGTATGTCACAATGAAAGCAAATGCCAAAGCCCTGGTGCCGGGTTTCAGCCCCTCTAAGAGAAAACCCCAGGAGTACATGGAGGTCTTACCACCTCCTCTTGGGCCAGCCACACCAGCCCAGCTCTCAAAGGCTTCTTGTGACTGTCCTTTCTCTCATCTTTCCTCACTGTGATAAATGTCCTGGGATTAGCCCTTCTGTGTTTATTGGATGAGCAATTTGTGTCTGTCTGAAAAGCTACATCTGAATAACATTTGGCACGAGCTGAAGAAATGTGAGCCTCTGTGTTCCCCTCCAGCCAGCTCTCTGGAGCCAGCCCGTCTCCTGCCAACAGGGTTAGACAGCTCTGCTGCTGGGTCAGCAGCCTAAACATGTTTGTAGGTGGGGAGAGGGGGTTGGCAGGAGGGTGAGGAAGGTGCCTGCGGTGAGACCAGAAACCCAGAAGGACAGAGGTGTAGAGCAGCTTTAGAAAATCCACCAAGTGTTCTGGAGGCCCTGTAATAATTTGGAGACATCACAGATGTGATGCCCATGGTGATCACCCAGGTCTGGGGACAGGAAAATAAGGACCCCCATGCAGCTCAGGACAAAGGGTGATTACCTGGGCCCAGAGTCCCAGAGGTGAACTTCAGCAAAGGGGATTCAAAGGAGTCCAGTGGGTAGCACGAGGAGCCCAGATTTAGAAGGTTAATTAGTGTTGGGCTTTTAAGGTTTGTGTGGAGTGGGGCCAGGTGTGGAGTGTTAGGATGTAGTGAGGCTGTTGAAACATTTCCTGACTCAGGGCACCTGGGTGGTCAGTCAGTTGGGTGTCGATTTCCACTCAGGTCATGATCCCAGGGTTGTGGGATCGAGCACACCGTCAGGCTCCATACTGAGAGTGGAGCCTGCTTAGGATTCTCTCTCTCTCTCTCTCTCTCTCTCTCTCTCTCTCTCTCTCTCTCTGCCCCCTCCCCCACTTGCACATGCACACTCTCTTTCTCTCTCTCTCTCTAAAATAAATAAAAACAAAAATAAAAAATATTTCCTGTTCGGGTCCTGGCACTGGGGAGGACAGCTTGCAGCAATGGCCATCAGGCAACATAGTTATGAGGTGCTGAGTATAGACAAAGAGGGAATTGGGTGGGTGTGTTAACAACTTCTGCCACCCCTCCTCCTCCAGCAGCCTCTGCTGTCCTCCCTCCATATTCCTCTGCTCTTCCCTTAGGGTGCACATCACTGGTCTCACATGTCCTGTGACTCAGCTCTCAGTCTTTCCTCCACCAGCACCTCACTCTCCCCAAGTGAGTGATCAGACTGAAGACAGGACACCATCCGTGTGCCCCTAACAGTGAGCATAGAACTGGCCACCAAGAAGGCATCAAAAATGGTTTGAGTAAAGGAATGAAAGTGAGGCTGGGACCTCAGATTTCAGTGGTCACAGACTCACAAGAAGATAGCAAATGACAGGTCAGGCAGAAGTAACAATGCAGGAAATTGGTTCATGAGTGAGAACACGGCCACCATAACACCATCCTCAGAGTCTTCTCCGGGTGGAGACCTGTAGGGTAAGTCAGCTTGACAAGACAGGCCCCTAGAGGCTCTTCTGTAACAATTCACTCGTCCTGGTGTTCACGCGGCTCCATCCATTCCGTTAATGTGTTTTGAATCCCTACCTGTATCATACACTGTAGGATACTGTCTGTCTCCTCAAATAGAAAACAAACAAAACAGGACAACAAAACAGATGTACCTGTAAAAGGTGGTAGGAACAATCTGTGCTCTCACACAGTGTAGGGAGAATGTTATAAATATTCAGGGGGGAAAAAGCAGGTTAATTTTACTTGGAGGAGCAGGAAAGTCTTCATGGGGATGGAGGGGGATGCATTAGTCCTGGACCTGGAATGAAATCTGCAAATGCACCCCAAGTGTGCTGTTCATCCTCCCCCCACCACCACTTCCCTGCTGTCAACACTCACTCAATTTGGTGGCAATGGAAGATTTTGCTAACTGATCCCTGTACCTTTTCACAAGCCCCGGGTATATCCACAGAACCTTCTCAACACAGCAACCCAGCCAGATGATCAGAGAGGGTGCACGAGAGAAGAAAGGCATTTGCCATCACTCCTTGGAAGGCATATATAATTGAGACCTGCAGGGATCAGCAACAGAAGGAACAGAGTGAGGAGAGGCACAGCGGTGGGGAGACACTGAACGTGTATGATGAAGGGGAGTGGGCTGTGTAGGCTTGCGAGTAAGGTCTGTGAATAGGGAACAATGGACAATGTGGCTGAGAAAGTAGGTTGAGGAATATGTGGATTAGGATCTTGCCAGGCTAAGGAATGTGGGGTTAGGCCTGCAGGGGGCAGAGGCAGTCACACAACTGAGTTGTGTTCAAAAAGACAGTCTGGCAGCAGTGGGCAGGGTGGACTGGGGTGGAGAGAAGCTGGAGGTGGGTAGACCAGCCAGACAACCATCCCAGGCAACCAGTGATGAAGCCTCCTGCGAGCTCTTGGAGCACTTGGCAAAAGCATCTGTTTAACACTCACTCTACGGTCTCTCTCGGAGCTGTCTTTTTACAGCCTGACAGCCCTACAGGCTGCAGGATCCTTGACATCAGGAACTGTCTGCTGCCTCTCTGGGGCCCCAGGCCTGACATGGTTCTTGGCAGGTGCTCATTATATATTTGTGAATTACTGAATAGGGCAGTGAAAAAAAGGACAAGGGGTGTACAGAGAAGGGCGCAAGTTTCCGGGATAACATCCTGTTTAGCAAGTACAGTTCCTTAGGACTGGACATTGGCACAGCTGTCTTTTAATGTGTGTGGTGAAGTAGAAGCATGTGCAGGCAGCATGGGCAGTGAAGGAGTCACAGCTCACTCCAAAAGCTGCGAATTGCCTTGTCTGTGTGCCTGCATGTGTGTGTGTGTGTGTGTGTGTGTGTGTGTGTGTGTGTGTGCGCGCGCGCGCGTGCGCGCATGCATGCATGTGTGCATGTCTTAGGCTTGCAAGAGCTTTTGGCTTTTTAGAGAAAGGTGGACATCACTTCTCGGCCTTTTGGCTAAGATCAAGTGTAGAAAGGTGGACAGACAAACGGGAGAACTCACAATCTGTACTGTCCTAAGGTGCCTTAGGAGGTGTATTAAGACTCTTTTTTGGTTGCAAGGGCAGAATATCAATGCAAGCAAGCCTAGGGACAATGGGAAGCTTGTAAGGTGCATTTGGGGACCGCCAGAGTGAAGGATTCCAACGGTGCCAGACTCTTTCCATCTCTAATGTCTACTTTTCTCTACATGTCAGTCAACCTCATTCTCATAGCCTGGCTTCCCCCACCAGCTGGAAATATGGCTGCCGGGAGCCTGGGTCTCACTTCTGGGAGCTCCTCCACCAAAGAGTCAATAAAGCCTTCCTTTCTCATGTCCCAATTTCAGAGACCCCAGGAAAGGATTCTGATTAGCGTTGCTTGTGTCAGGACCCTGCCCCTGGCCTAAGACCTAATGCAGCAGCTAAGGAAGCAGGGTCATGTAAAAAGGAAAAAACTTCCACCAAAACCCCATAGTTGAAGTAGAAAAGGAGTATTTCACAGAGGTGGAGCTAATAATAATAATCCTGGAGACCCTGGCTGGCTCAGTCAGTAGAGCATGTGACTCTTTTTTTTTTTTTTTAATGTTTATTTGTTTTTGAGAGAGAGAGCTGCAGAGTGCAAGTGGGGGAGAAGCAGAGAGAGAGGGAGACACAGAATCCAAGCAGCCTCCAGGCTCTGAGCTGTCAGCACAGAGCCCGACGCGGGGCTCAAACCCACGAACTTCAAGATCGTGACCTGAGCCGAAGTCGGATGCTTAACCGTCTGAGCAATCCAGGCGCCCCAAGAACATGTGATTCTTCATCTCGGGGTTGTGAGTTCAAGCCCCACATTGGGTGTAGAGCTTACTTCTAAAAGAAAAATCCTGGGTGTTGTATGGAAACCAATTTGACAGTAAATTTCATCTATTAAATAAATAAATAAATAAATAAAAAATAAAAGAAAAATCCTGACTGAGTCTGCGTAAGTTAACTCTTGTACATAACAACCCTCATAGGTGTCGCTGTCGTAGTCATCATTACCCTTGAGAATTATTACCTCAGGAAACCAAGGCACAGAGAAGATAAGTAACTGTCATAGATCACAAACTAGTAAATAGAGGTGGAGCTAGGATTTAAATCCATTTAATCTAGCTCCAGACCCTATATCTTCTTATTATGTTATTTTACCTATTCACTACAGAATGAAAGAAAGCAAGGTCTAGGGCTGTGAGGAAGGAGCCTCAACAATTTCTCCTGGGGAAATTTAAGGCCCAAGCTGAGGAGCCTTTGGAAAGGGATCCAATGTCAAGGGAATCTAGAATAAGAAACACCACCACCCATCTTAATCTTGCTGGAGATAACTAAAAAGGAATGTTTCATTTTAACCTTTTTTTAAAGATTTTTGGGGCACCTGGGTGGCTCAGTCAGTTGGGCATCCGACTTCGGCTTAGGTCATGATCTCACACTCCGTGAGTTCGAGCCCCGTGTCAGGCTCTGTGCTGACGGCTTAGAGCCTGGAGCCTGCTTCAGATTCTGTGTCTCCCTCTCTCTGACCCCCCCCCCCTTCACGCTCTGTCTTTCTCTGTCTCAAAAATAAACATTAAAAAAAAATTTTTTTTAAGATTTTTTTTAGTTTATTTATTTATTTTGAGAGAGAGAGAGAGAGAGAGAGAGAGAGTGAGAGCAAGAGCAGCAGAGGTGCAGAGAGAGAGGAAGAGAGAGAATCCCAAGCAGGCTTTACACTGTAGCACAGAGGACTACACAGAGCTCAGTTCCACAGACCATGAGATTGTGACCTGAGCCAAAACCAAGAGTGGCTGCTTAACCGACTAAGCCACCCAGGAGACCCAAGATTTTATTTTTTTTTAAGTAATCTTGACACCAAACGTGGGGCTCAAACTTACAACCTCAAGATAAAGAGCCTCAAGCTCCACCTAATAAGCCAGCCAGGCGCCCCTCATTTTGACTTCTTTTTTCTTCCATCTTTATTTACTTAGAGTTAGATAAAGCCAAGAAAAGCAAATGAAAGAACAATGAGGTCCCATTTTCACCTATTAAAAATTTAAGCAGCAGTATAATAGCCATGCTGGCAATGGTGGGGAGATGGTTCACTTCTAAATGGCTGGTGACAGGATAAAGTGGTCCAACTAGTGAAAAACAATTTATTTGGCAATGAGGGTCAAGAGCTATAGAAGCTCTTTTTAACTTTGACCTGGTAACCTCACTCTTTAAAAATAGCTCGTGGAGTCACAAAATAAAACCCAACTAGTGCTACATGCAAGAGGTACATCTAAAATAGTGTTCCTCGGAAATACTGAAAGTAAAAGAGTAGGAAAAAATAGAAAACAAGAACAAAAGTCATACATGCAAATACAAGCAACACGAAAGCAAGGGTTTTGGAATTAATATCAGACGTGGTTGAATTCACAGAAAAACAGAAAACAAGACATAGAAGAAAATAATGATAAAGGCAGAGAGCAACAATGTAGATTTGTCATAACTATTTATGCACAAAATAATATAGCATCAGAATTCATGAAGCAAAAACAATAGGAATTACATGGAAAAATAGACATAAGTACAGTAACTATAGAAATTTTTAATTCACCTCTCTTAGCTCATGACTGATCAATAAACTATACAAAAAGTAAGGATATAGAGGACTTGATTTGTTAAATTAGTAAGGTAGATTGAATTAAAAGATATCAAATTCTATATCTTGAAAACCTAGAATTTACACTTCGTGAGTATCCCGGGATCATTAACAAATGACCACATATAAGGTTTTTTCATAAAAAAAAACAAACAAAAAAACCTCAATACATTTCAAAAAGTAGAATGAGTACAGACAACAGTCTCTAATCACAATCCACTAAAACTAGGAAATAATAGCAAAAACAGAAACTGAAAAGCAATAGAAAAGCTGAAAATTAAATATAATCAAAACACAATATCTGGATGGAATATTATTCAGTGTTAAAAAGCAAGGCAATTCTGACACATGCTGTAAATCAATTAACGTTGAGGACATTGTGCTAAGTGACAAAAAGATAAGCACTGACATAAGCCAGTCACAAAAATATAAACACTGTATGATTTGCTTATATGAGGTATCTAGAATAGTCAAATAGAGACAGAAAGTGGAATTGTTGTTTCCAGGGGAAACAGGAGGAGTGGGGAATGGGAAGATTTTTTTAATGGGTATGAAGTTTCAGTTTTGCAAGATGAAAAATTCTTTTTGTGTATTGTACAACAGTGTGAATACACTAAACATTATTGAGCTATACACTTGGAAATGGTTGAGATGTTAAATTTTGTGTCATATGTATTTTAAGAAATTATCTTAATTCTCAAAGTGTAAACTATCTTTTGGGAAAAAAAAGTGATAATCCCCAAGGAAACAGTACAAAAGACAAGTCAAAGGAATGAGCATTTTCATGGTTCTTGGCTATGTCTCGTATAATCTTCAGTAAGAATTCAGAGGGATAAATTTTGAACAGGGCAAGCTTTGAGACAGACATATTGTGTTTGAAAATGTTGGTTTTCTTCCTGCATTATTTCACCAACTTGTGTGCCAGGCTCTGTATTAGGACCTAGAGAGACCAAAAAGGGTAGAGTTTATCTACACCTGTTTATCTCTACCACAGAAGCAAAGGTCCAGAGAACAAAGCAAAATTCTGTTCAACCCCACCAGTTAATTCCAAGTAAAAGGAGAGGGGGAGGGAGGTCAGATGGCCAAAGATTATGTTTTTCTCTTCTCTGAACCTGAGCCATTCCCCACTGGGGCTTCGGATTGTGGCTTCCTCATTGTGACAACAGGTAAATCATTTTACCTCTCTGAGAGTCACTTTCCTCATCTACAAAATGGAACTGATAGTGCCACCTGGTTTTTATGAGGAGCAAATGAGATAAAGTATATTAAGAGTTTAGAGAGGCACACATATTCAGCACACAGGAAATGCTGGCTTGCTGCTAGTGGACATATTTTACAGACGAGCGAGCATCCTCCAACTCGACTACATTACTTGTTCTCTTTAGAGGTTTTGATGGGCGCATTTCTTCCCTCCCTAAAGTTTCTTCCAAGATTCTGTCTACACACTTATACATGAGGTTACCAGCTCTGAGGAAAGAGACAAAGTTGACTCTCCTGGTATCTTCAGGACCTAACACTTGGTTTGAAAAAAAAAAAAAAAGACTCCTTAGTAGCTTCAGGCACCTAATCAAAGCCACAGCTGGTCTGGGGTGCCAACCACAGTGCCATGAACACCTGGGCCTCAACGAACGCCGCAGATGAATATGGGGACATGGTCAGCAGCAACTCCATACCCTTTGGTAGCTTTCTTTTTCTCCCTGCACCTGGCAGATAGCATCCTTCATGCTTAGTAACTTAATTTATTTTGTTAGCTAATTTATTCATCCACAACGTGTCAACAAACAGTTAACAAAAATCACACTGGAGATCTGTGCAAAATGCAGTGGGGATTAGGAAAAGCAGCATCTAAGCCTCACCGGGCATATCAAGGCAGGCTTCACAGAGGAGTAGGATGAGCTGGACTTGGAATGATCTATAGGAGAAGGCTATGGGAGTTGAAAAAAGAATATACTGTTAAAGAGTAGAGTTCGGAGCCCTTGGAGTTTCTTGCAAGGCTGAGCAGCTATTGCCCATGAGACCATGCCCAGTGGCAGGAACACAGCAACTATGAAACTCCTCTAGAGGGCTCTCTACAAGTCCTCTCCCTGCCTCAGCCCTCCCCGCCTTACTTACATCATTGATGGAGCTTTCCCCTAGGGAGAAGCGAGCTCTGCCAGAGTCCCATGGTGAGCAGTAATGGAACAGAGATTAGGATCTGACTGAGTTATAGTCCTAGCTTTTCTATTCTTAACTCCTAGGCTTTTATGGAGCTCTGGGGGCCAAGCCGCCCTTTAAAAGCCCACACATGGAAAGCATGGTGGGTACAACTGGCTCACCATTAGGAAAAAATTTAAGTTTAGAGCTCCAAGTCATGGCTGACGTTAGAATAAATTCCAGATGGCTGAAAGATTTGAATGTAAAACATGAAATCACAAAAATAGTAAAAGAACAAAATAGATGAATATTTATAATTTTGGAAGAGAAGGGAAGTACAGAAGACCATTCTAAGTTTGACACCAAAGGCAGATAATAAAAGATTAATGGGAACACACACACACACACACACACACACACACACACAACACACAAGAAGACTGGCATGAAAGTAGAAATGTTAACAAAGACCTCCAATTTCAGGATTATTGGGTATAAGGAGAAGAGGCCCTGGGCCATTCCTTGGAGTGGTTAATTGGGAAAATGCACTTGGAGTATCCGATGCGATTTTTCCTTTCCTTCTCACATTTTGTACTAATTAGCTGCAAGGGGGATTTTCCCCAAACCAAACCAGTAAGTGCGGGCTCTTGGGCCAGAGGCAAAGCCTTGCCCCAGACAACAACTAGGACCCAAGAGGGGAAGAAAATTGCCATACTCAAAAGACAAAATGGGTCCTCTTCTTCCTTACATAACCCCCACATCTCCAACCATCCAGCACATTCCACTTTTCTACAAAGTTACTACATGCAGAGTCAGTAAACAGGACAAACAGGAACAAGAATACACAACTTAAAAATGAACAAATGTCTAGAATTACTAAATATTTGAGAAAAGTCAGAACAATGACACAGAACCATCAAAATACCATCAGAAAAACTAACATTCAAGAAACAGAATTAACAACTACTGAAGAAAAAGACTTCAGATTAAGTGTAATTAAAGTCTTCATAAGAAATGTGAAAGGAGGGGCGCCTGGGTGGCTTGGTCAGTTACACGTCCGACTTCTGCTCAGGTCATGATCTCTTGGTTTGTGGGTTTGAGCCCCACACTGGGCTCTGTGCTGACAGCTAGGAGCCTGGAACCTGCTTTGGATTCTGTGTCTCCCTCTCCCTCTGTCCCTCCTCGACTCGCTCTCTCTCTCTCTCTCTTGAAATAATAATAACAATAATAAACATGAAAAATTAAAAAAAGAAATGTGAAAGGATATTTCATCTATTAAAGAGAATCAACTGGAGGGGGCACCTGGCTGGTTCAGTTGGTAGGACATGCAACTCTTGACCTCAGCATCCTGAGTTCAAGCCCCACGTTGGGTGCAAAGCATACTTAAAAAAAAAAAAAAAAAAAAAAAAGGATTGAAACAAAAGGTAAAAAAAAAAAAATCAACTGGTGATTTGGAACTTTAAGCACTTGTTTTTCCAAATAAAAAATTCGGGGGGCTAAATCACAAAATAGTTACTGATGAAGAATCAATAATAGAGTTGACAGGTCAAGTGGAGAAATTCTCCCGAAATGCAGTTCAAAAGAACAGAGGTAGGAGGTATAAAAGAGAAATTAGAGGCAGTGACAGGTTTGGCCCACTGGCTAGAGTCTGCCAACCTCTGTTCTATGGCCCTCAATTCCCTCGTTTGTAAACTGAAGATAATATTTGTACCAGCTTCATAGGGTTGTTGTGGGAGTTAAACGGGGCAATGTGTCAAGTACTTTGCTCCTCACCTTATACATAATAAGCAGCCAATAAACACTAGTTATTACTGTTGATGTACTTGTTCAGGTAGGTGCTGAGAATGAAGAAGAAGGAGGTCACATTTATTTGACCCCTACTGTGCACACGGCAGGCCCAAGTCTTCAAGGGACTTGAAGGACTTCATTTTATCATTTTATCAGTTACTTCATAAAAATACCTCAGGTTGGCAGAGGAAAAAGAAGTGATGAAGCATAGAAAATGGACCCAGAAATTCTGTCATCCTCTTTAGTAGGAATTCCAGAATAAGATAACAGATGGAATGGAGGGGAAAAAATAAATACGTCATGGCCTATTTCCTAGAGGTGAAGAAAGGCATAAGCTTTCACACTGAAATGGCTCACTGAATACCAAGAAGAATAATTGCCCTCCCCCCAAAAAAGACCTATGCTTAGATTAACTATGATGAAATTTCAGAATTCTAAGTATAAAGGAAATGCCAAGCAATTTTGTTCCATTCTCCTATATTTGTAAGTGCATCTTTCCAGGAAGAGGATCTGAAACATGTACCCAGTTCTTAAAAGAGCAACCATAAAGGAAGTCTAAGAACTGCTGTCTCCTATGAAGAGAACTTCTCCGCACAAGGAGGCTGGCGAGGAGGAGCTCAACCCTTAATTAAGGTTGTTCTACATCTGGTTCCTTTCACTCTTTTTTCTTGCACACTCACAAAAGAAAAGATTGACCAAGCTCAAAACCAGACTGCCCTTAACTCAGCACATTATTAGACTTTCTTCTCTCTGGGAGAAACACCTGCAAAGATTTTCCCTCAGAAATGTCTCTGGTTTTAAAAAGTCTCTAAGACTCAACAATGCTAATAGCATTTGCTACTGTGAAAATTTTGCTGGGGAAATGGGAAGAAGGGGTGTCTTGCGAGCCCCCTGCAGTTTTGTGGCATTGGGGTCACTGAGATGTGGGCGTGATCAGTGTGCAAGCCCAGGTGGGGGTAGGGGGTGGGTTGGAGACTTGGACCCACTACTTCCAACTGTATGATCCAGGCACTTTCTGAGCCTCTGTTTCCTGGTCAGTGAAATGGGAACACCCTTGTTATGCCTCTCAGGGTAGTTGGGAGGCTAAGATTTTTACCAATGAAGGCTCTGAGAAAGCAAGTTCTAAACTAAGAGTCACTTATGCAAATGTCTTAACGGCTACTTGTGAAGTGGCCAGCATAAGAAATTAGGGAATGACGAGCACCCTGACCTAACAAAAATATTCAGGAGCCAAATTTGCCCTGGGGCACCAGTTTATGACCCTGCTTTAAACAAAAATGAGGATAATTGGATTAAAGCAGCTCTCTAAATGGATAGAAAATAAAAGTTTTCACCCTGTTACGGGTTGAATTGTGTTTCCCCTTCCCCCAAAATAAGTTGAAGTCCTAAGCCCAAGTATCTCAGAATGTGACCTTATTTGGAAATAGGGTCATTGCAGATGTAATTAGTTAACATGAGGTCATACTGGAGTAGGACTGACTCCTAATCTGACTCCTTATAAAGAAAACAGCCATGTTAAGACAGAAAGACACAGGGAGAATGCCCTGTGAAGACAGGCAGATGAGCGATGCATCTGTAAACCAAGGAATGGCGGGTTTGCTAGCTATCCTGGAAAACTAGGAAAGGGGCATGGAACAGATTCTCTCTCAGAGTCCTCAGAGGGAAACAACCCTGCTGACATCTTGATTTTAGATCTGTGAGAGAAGAAATTGCTTCTGTGTTAAGCCACCCAGTTTATGACACATTGTTATGGCAACCCAGGGGGAAACTGATACACTCCCCTAAATGAAACTATTTTATATCGGCTATGAACTTCCGCTTTTCAGCATGAGTCAGTGGGACACCCAGCTTGAGCCTTGGCAGGGCCAGGACCAGGGTGAGACACCCAGGGTCCGAAACTCCGGGAGGCAGTTACTCTCAGGTCCCCACAAGTGCTGATGCTCTGAGTGCCTCCTTGAGAGCTGGGCACCTATGGCCACGCCGGAGTGTGTGACAGTCGTCCAGCCTGAACGCATTATCTAATAGCTTTGAGTGGTGTTTTGGAGCTGATTATAAAATGTAGTCTCCAGGGTGTCTGGGTTGAGCGTCT
Source organism: Panthera pardus (assembly GCF_024362965.1). Taxonomy (NCBI): domain Eukaryota; kingdom Metazoa; phylum Chordata; class Mammalia; order Carnivora; family Felidae; genus Panthera; species Panthera pardus. The sequence goes on from NW_026526766.1 coordinate 55,145,480, forward strand.
GACTTCAGCTCAGGTCATGGTCTCGAGGTTTGTGGGTTCAGGCCCCCGCACTGGGCTTTGTGCTGACAGCTCAGAGCCTGCAGCCTGCTTCAGGGATTCTGTGTCTCCCTCTCTCTGCCCCTCCCTTGCCATGCGCTCGTGCTTGCTCGCTCTCTTTCAAGAGTAAATAAACATTAAAAAACTTTTTTTTTAATAATAAAATGTAGTCTCCAGCCACTTTAACCTAGGGCAGAACAAACATGGATTTCTCATAATCTCAGAACATTTCCTCTTTATTTAAGGCAGAAGGTGAGGGGATAGCAGAATAGCAGAATACGCCTCCCCAAAATATGACTAAAGGAGTTCAGGACATGCCACCTCAAATTATGCCACTTTGGTATGTTGATTATTTTAAGCTGTAGGCACTTGAAAAACAGCAAATTCAGGGAGCTTTCTCTGAATTCCCCTAATCTTCCTAAATCCTCCAAAAGGAACTCAATTGTCATAAATCCCTTCCCAAGGAGTTTCTTCAAGTAGGGAAGAATGACTCTCATCACCAGGGAGCAGCCTGGAAGTCTACACTACACCTAGACAAACTTTTCACAAACTATTGTATCTCCTATCCTTCTAAGTGTCCATTCAACTTCCCCCAAATCATTTATTCTCTAAGCCCTACATCCTCTCCTCTCATTTACCCATTAAGATGGTATACAAGGGATGCCTGGATGGCTCAGTCCGTGGAGCATGCAACTCTCAATCTCAGGGTTGTGAGTTCAAACCCCATATTGGGCATGGAGCCTACTTTAAAAAAAAAAAAAAAAGAGGGAGAGAGAGAGAGATGGTATTTAATCACAAATTCTAAGACATCTTGGGGAATCATTAATTTTTCCAGGGATATCTCCCCTGTATGTATGAGGTATATATGTTAATAAACTTCTGCTTGCTTTTCTCCAGTTAATCTATGCTTTATTACAGGAATCTCAGCCAACTCAGAAGAATGGAGAAAATTATGAGGATAAGATGGCTGAGACATCCTACCCAGATGGAATCCTGGGAACACTGACAGAAGGGTAAGAGTTCTTATTAACATCAGCTCCTTGGATCTCTGTAGTGCCCAGTTAAGAGAGGAAGGTAAAACTTCATGTTGTCCCTACTTTCCAAATTCAGATTAGCAGGAGGAAAACATTCATAAGAATGAATTCTTTGAACCATGACTCTTATGAATTTGGTTTTTGGGGTACACTTTGGTTATTTATCCTTTTCCCTCCCAAGGACAGCTATTGCTTTTCTGTTTGTCTCCTTTAATGTCATGAGAACTCAGCTTGGGACACAGGTTGTTGGTTCTTGTGTATGTGTAAGTGAGTAGTTTTGGACCTAGAGAGGCGTGCATCTTTGTGCCCTCTTTAGGGATACCATTTGTCACAAAAGGCTTATTAGCTTTGGTTTTGAGCCACTTGATAAACATACGTTTGGTTTCAAAGAAAAAGGAAAAAAATTATTTAAAAAGGAAGTTTAGTACTGCCAGAAATATTTACTGTTTGTTCCAGCTGATAATAAGATATTGAAAGGATTTTTTGAGAGAGCTCTATGTCAGAAATTGGCCTAATTAGAAGCTGATATATATATATTTTTAATCTTTTTATTTATTTTTGAGACAGACAGAGACAGAGCATGAGCAGGGGAGGGGCAGAGAGAGAGGGCGACACAGAATCCGAAGCAGACTCCAAGCTCTGAGCTGTCAGCACAGAGCCTGACACGGGGCTGGAACCCACAGACTGTGAGATCATGACCCGAGCTGAAGTCGGACGCTTAACCGACTGAGCCACCCAGGCACCCCTAGAAGCTGATATTCAGAGTCTGATAGGAGCTTCTGTTTTTTCTTTTTTTAAAGGCTTCTCTGTTCTTTGTTTTTCCTTGATCCTGTTCCTCCCATGGGGACTTCTCAGTCCACTAAAACTCTCTTCTCAAACCCCTGCTGACTACATGTTCCTTCCACCAACTCTGTCTACTTCCTTCATGGCATGATTTTGCTAAGGATAATTTGGAACCCCATTGGTTTCTTTGGGAAACTTAAGATCTCCCTAAACTGGCTCCTTTAAGACCTCTTACTTCCCAATTCTTCTGTTGCTTCTTCTTGATTTTGCCACTTTCAATCTTCCATCCAGTTTCCTTGAATTTTTTGATAGGTCCACCCTCAAACTCTAACCTCCTCTGTCCCTCTGTCCACCCTGCCCACTTCAGCCTTCAGCTCCCTATAATCCCTTCAACTTGAGACCTCCTACCCTTCATCAGAGGCTGTCAAGGGACCCAGAAACCCCCACAAGCAACTACTTGAGGCTGAAAAGGAAAAAGGAGCTTTTGGAAATTTGGCAAGTGAAAAATCTTAAAAGTTGTCTCCACAAATATAAGTAAGAACTTGTAGCCATCTGAGTAGGCAACCTTAACTTTTTCATCTGCTAGAAACACAATTTGGACCCAACTGTTGCTTTATAAACTAGCGAGTTTTGTATTCATATACCCAACATATGCCTAAAATTTTAATAAAAGCTCTAAGATCCCTATGTTTGTCTGTATGTTTACGTATGTCCATATATGTATGTTACTCTGGATGACACTGTCAGAATTAATTGTAAAAGAGCTCTATTTAATTGGCTTAAAGAAAAGCAAGTGCTTATATAAATTAAACATTCAGAGCAGTATAGAAACTAACCTAAATGTTTTTCAAGTTCATGTGACTTGAGTAGTCTTTGATAAACAAGAATATTGTTGGTTTAGTGAAAACAAAAACAAAAACAAAACAAAACAGCACGGCAAGTCTTCAGAGCTGTCAGCATTAAAAATAATGCAGAGGGGCACCTGGGTGGCTCAGTCAGTTAAGTGACTGACTTCGGCTCAGGTCATGATCTCACAGTTCCTGGGTTCATGCCCCGTGTCAGGCTCTGTGCTGACAGCTTAGAGCCTGGAACCTGCTTCAGATTCTGTGTCGCCCTCTCTCTTTGCCCCTCCCCCACTCACGCTCGGTCTCACTCTGTCCCTCAAAAATAAATAAACATTGAGAAAAAAAAATTTTTTAAAAAGGGGGAGGCGCCTGGGTGGCTCAGTTGGTTAAGCGACCAACTGAGGCTCAGATCATGATCTCGCAGTTTGTGAGTTTGAGCCCTGTGTCAGACTCTGTGCCCACAGCTCAGAGCCTGGAACCTGCTTCAGATTCTGTCTCCCTATCTCTCTGCCCCTCCCCCACTCATGCTCTGTCTCTCTCTGTCTCTCAAAACTAAATAAACGTTGAAAAAAATAAAAATAATAATAATGCAGACATACAGCTTTTATTCTAGCTGAGTGTACTAGTCAAACATTTGTCAGGAAGAATAGTAACTTAAAGTGATGCCCACCTTTGTCTAATGTCTAATGAAATTTTCATGACTGATCTAAATATAATTGTTAAGAACAAGTGAATACACTAAATGTAGGTGGGATAAAAGTTTATAAATGATCTTTTCAACAATGATTATATTTTATAAAATATATCTGCTTAAAAATCATTTCCAAAATCTTATCATTTCCAAAATACTTTTGGTAACTTGAAACCTTAAAGTTATACTATGTTAAATTACACGACAGGTATTCATTGAATACATAGATCATTTCCAATTAAGATAATGTACTGAAAACATTAATTGCTACACATACGTCTAAGTTTACCTACTTTTGTCCTCTTCTTAGAGAGGAACAAAAGCTAATTTGACATCTATAGAATATTGATGTGACAATCCACAGTTGATTACTTCTTAATGTTCACTAGAAATCAGGGTTTCTAAGAGTTCAGAATCCTAATTAGTGTTTTTAATTAAAACTAATAGGGGCGCCTGGGTGGCTCAGTCGGTTGAGCGTCCGACTACAGCTCAGGTCACGATCTCGCAGTCTGTGAGTTCGAGCCCCGCGTCGGGCTCTGGGCTGATGGCTCAGAGCCTGGAGCCTGTTTCCGATTCTGTGTCTCTCTCTCTCTCTGCCCCTCCCCCGTTCGTGCTCTGTCTCTCTCTGTCTCAAAAATAAATAAAACGTTAAAAAAAAAATTAAAAAAAAAACTAATAGAAAAAAAAGCTCTATATGCAAAATATATAAGAAAAATAGGGTTATTTTTGGTAAGAAAAGATATGAATTATAGAGACACATTTTTGTTAGGGGAGAAGAGAGTAATTGTGTCCTAAAATAGAATAACTGGTTGTTCCAGAATGAAAAAGAGAAGAATAAAGGACAAAAGCTAAATGTGTGGTGAAAGTTGGAGAAAGAGAGAGTGAGATCAGGACAGACAGAGAATCTTATCTCTTGTGGTCAAACTGGTCAAAACTGAATGAATTTGTTAAAAGGGTTTTAGAGGGGAAAAAAGGGGGGGATTAGAAATAAGCTTTAGTATCAAGAGTATACTTATGAAGGGACACCTCAGTGGCTCAGTCAGTTAAGCATCTGACTTAGGCTCAGGTCATGATTTCGTGAGTTCGAGCCCCACATTGGGCTCTCTTCTGTCAGCACAGAGCCTGCTTCAGATCCTCTGTCCTCCTCTTTCTCTGCACCCCCCCACTCATGCTCGCATGTTCTCTGTCTCTCAAAAATAAATAAACATAAAAAAAAAAAAGAGTGCACCTATATAAAACTAAAATTTAATTTTCTTTCACCTGTTAAAAGGAAAAAGTTCTCTTGGGTATTGGTGTACTCTTTCTTGAAAAAAAATTGAAATATAATTGACATATAACATTATGTTAGTTTCAGATGTGCAACAGTGTGACCAAACTGAACTGACCTAAGATATTGGTTCAGTGAAATCTACCAGCTCGGGTTCTAGATTGTGAAATTTCTTGAAGAATTTTCAAAGGTAGGGAATGAATAGTAAAAGAATGTGCCATGCCAAAATATGATTACAGGATTTTGGGACATGCTACTCCAAAATATGCTGCTTTGGTATAATGGTTGTTTTGAGCTGTAGGACACTTGAAAAATAGCCAGTGCAGGGAGATTGTTCTCTGAATTTCCCTTATCTGTCTAAAGACAGATCCCCGAAAAGGAATTCAACTGTCATAAATCCCCTCCCCAGGAATTTCATAAACCAGGGAAGACTGAGAAGTTACTTGGTCCTAGGGTATCCTCTGCTAGGAGGAGACTTTAGAAGTTAACACCATGCTCAGACAAACTTTGTACAAAACATCGTATCTCCCATCCATCTTTCCTAAAATTCATGCCCTCTCCCAGGGGCGCCAGGGTGGTTCAGTCAGTTAAGCAATCAACTCTTGATCTCAGCTCAGGTCTTGACCTCACGGTTGTGAGTTCGGGCCCCAAGTTGGGCATATACCTACTTTAAAAAACAAAACAAAACAAAAACATGGCCTCTCCCCTAGGAGGACTGCATCCCCTTCCCTTCCTTGTCCCAATTAAAATGGCATTTACTCCTGAATTCTAAGCCATCTCAGGGGCTTACTTATTTTCCCTTGGGTATCTCCTATGTATATATGAGGTATACATGTTAATAAAGTTCTGTTTGTTTTTCTCTTGTTAATCTGTCTTTTTTGTTTTTTGTTTGTTTGTTTGTTTGCTTGCTTGTTTTTTACTTAGGCTCTACACCAAATGTGAGGCTTCAACTCACAACCCTGAGATTGAGTCCTATGGTCTACCAACTGAGCCAGTCAGGCACCCCTAACCTGTCTTTTATTACAGGGTTCTCAGCCAAGAATGCAGAAGGGTAGAGGGGAAATTGTTTTTCCTCCCTGGAAGGTTTACAAATTTTAATTCTCTCTCTCCCACTTACCTCATTCACTCCTATCTATCAATTAATCAGTTAGTTCTCTACCCTGGATGCCAGGGATTAAGAACTGAATGAGAGACACCAAAGGTGGGGGCAAGGGTGGACAGATATATTTTTAAAAATTAAAAGAAAGAAAGAAAGAAAGAAAGAAAGAAAGAAAGAAAGACCATAAAGTGTGATAAATTCTATAAGAAAGACAAGTTTAGGGGCTATGAGAGCTCTACAGAGTGGTACATCACTCAGATGATGAAGGAGATGGGGTAAGAAGATGGTACCTACACTGCCTCTTTATGGACGAATAATTGTTAATTAGTCAATTAGTCAAGAGGAAGGATGAGGAGGCGGCAGATTGGATAAAAGGGGAAAAGAAGGAGTCAAGAATGACATCCAGATTGCTTAATAAAGCCAATTAGATCTTCAAAACAAAACAAGGAATGACACCCAGGTAGCTTGGGTGATGAGCAAATATGGTGCCAGTTGCTAAGACAGATAAGACCAAAAAAGGGACAGATATAAAAGAAAACTACTGATTAGGTCTTAGACATGCTGAGTCAGGTGCTTGTAGATATACAGGGAAAAATGACCAACACAGCACTTGCAAAGCATGTTCTAGGAACCCAAGTTCCAGGAGATATTAATATTCCAAGAAAAAGGGCAAAGGGGGTGGGTAGAGTCTGTTGAAGGTTGTATTAGTCCAGATTCCCCGGGAAACAGAGCCAGAGGCAAGAATTATATGCTGATGCCTTTTATGAAGGTGCAAACCCAAAGCCTCAAGAGTGAGCCATGCAAAAGGGAAGTGAGGCAGGGAGGGATGGGAAACAGTGCAAAATGCAGGGAAGAGCAGCTGGTGGGCCACAGAATTACACAGTTGGCTACAGTAGCAACAGTAAAGAAAAGCAAAAGGCTGGAAGTCCACCACTCAGGCAGTGTAACAGAGACTGAGAAAACATAGATTGTATCTAATACAGACTTCAAATAAGTTTAAGAAGTACTGGATATTACATACCCCCTCTTGGAAATTTGCAACGCATTTTAACACATTAACAGTTCTAGAAGTAACTCAGCAAGGAAATAAATTTCATTTTATTTAACACAGTATGTCCCAAACTTACTTGACCACAGAAGCTTTCTTTCATGTGCCGCTCGTCTATAGAACTCAGTTCTGGTCCGCTGTGGATACCAGAATCTGGAGCAAAGGAGAGAGTACAGATTGGATAGGGAGTTGAGAAGCATATAGGTAGTGACTGAAGCCCAGAGGATGGAGGAGATCATCCAGGAAGAGTTTGGAGAATGATCCTAAGCCAGAGCCCTGGGATGCACCAATATTAAGGGATAGCACAGGAAGAAGATCTCTCAAGAACAAAGGAAGAGACAGCCACAGAATTTGGATACTCAGAAAACATACTTAGTTATTAAAGCAGAAAGGAATTTATAACTGAGTATAGGTGAACAGAGGACACCCTAGGACCAAGCTACTCAAAAATCTATTCTAACCATCAGACATTATCCAGGAGCTTGTTAGAAACGCAAGATCTGAGATCTACTCCAGATCTATCCTTTACTGTATCCTCTGGTCATTCACATGAACATTAAAGTGTAAGAAGCTCTGGCTTATAGCAATGCTGGAATGGGTGGAGGTGTAGACTAAATGGAGCTTCCAGAGATACCTGTAAACCCTCAGAATCAATTTGCCTCTGCCCTCATGATCAGGAAAGAAGCCACCAAACAACTAGTGCTACAGGAAGCTCCTGAACTAGGAAGGTGGTGATCATGAAACAAGCTGGCCTCCTTCCACCAGCAAAACTTACCTGCTGCCTCTCCCCCTCTTAGTTCCAGGATCCAGTCTCATGTAAGTTCATTTAATTGGCAGTTTCTAAACCACATTTGGAATGCCAGCTGCAAGGAATTCTAGGAAGTGGAGCTTCCCGGCTCTAATGTACTAGAAGGAAGTGGAAAGGGATGTTGTATGAGTATGACAGGAGCTGATAGCTGTCCCCCAATATCTCTATCCTACCCTTCATCCATGGTAATAGGATCTTCAGGTTGGCACATGACTGTCCGGAATAAGGATGTCTTCCAGCCTCTCTGCAGATAGATATGACCATGTGACCAAGTTTGGACTAATAATGTAATGGAAATGTCACAAAGCAGCTCCCAGGAATCTTTGAGAGACAGCAGGAGCATACCATTTACACTCTTCATCCCTCCCTCTAACATGCTGCTTGGAGCATGAGATGCTACCATCTTGGACTACGAGGTTGAGGGCTATATGCTGGGGTTGGCAGAGCACAGCTATGAAGAGCCAGAGTTCCTGAGAACTTCCTAAGTCAGAGCGACCATTCCTGCTCTGACGACTTACCTCTGTATACATGAAAGACTAATCAACCACTGTTATTTTGGAATGCCCCCACAAGAACCTAATCCTAGCCAATACAGATGTCAAAGGCACGGATTCTTAACATTGGCAGTTCATTGATTCCTTTGAGAATGCAATGCCCTGGACCATCCTCCCTAAAAAAAATACACTTTTGTATAACTCTTCGTATAACAATTTCAAGGACTGCTGTCCTTGAAAATGTTGTTTTTACCTGAAGACAATCTAAGGACTCATGAACCCTTTGCTAAGAACCCCTAGAGTTGAGATTTTCAAGAAGAAAAGATTATAACCAATAGGCAAAGGGCTCAGAGTAAAAGTAAGAACTGAAAAATGGTCCCTGGATTTGGTCCAGACTGTTGATGCCATTGGTTGGAGAAGTTTCAGTGGGGTAGGGTAGAGTGGGGGCAGAAACTAGACTGCAGAGTTCTGGGAGAATGATAATCAAGAAAGTGGAGGCAGCAAGTATTGTTAACCATTTGGAGTCAACCAGTAGCCTGGCCCCAAAGATGGCGGTGGCTGGGAGACAATGGAGGTCATGGGCTCCCGAGAGGTTTTTCCTGGCTTTCTTCTGCTTCTAGGACCAGACCAGCCAGAGTGAGGGTGATTTGGAATATCCGACACCATTTCACGTTGCACCCCATTTATCCTTCACGGCATTGGAAATGCTGGCCCTGTCTCAGAAAGGAGGGGAAACTGGGATCCTGGGAACAGAAAACATTCCTGAGGGAATGAAGGCTAGAGGATGATTTTGGCTCAGCCAGAATAGATGTTATCAAGTCCTTCCTCTTCAGACAGTCCACACTAGGATACCTCTGGGCATCCTTCAATGAGAAGATTGTCCCCTCTGTCTCCTCTCTTCCCACCTATGGTGTTGCTGCTATAGCTGGACCCCAAACCTAAAACCAGTACATCCAATAGCCTTGGCATACCTGTGGAGTTAACATCAAAGCAGACCACAGCTTATCCTCTGGAGAGAAGGAACCACATCATGTGTCCTGGTTTCTTTTCTTACCCGGAAGCTCTTTCATGCTTTTCTGCAATCAGGACTCAGACTGGCATTCCTGATGTGCCTCCATGATTTTCTCCCCTCATACCTGTCAACCCTGCTCTGAGATCCCAGGCTTTTCCTGGTCCTGCACCCGGAGCTGTTTCTCTGCACTACCCCCTGAGTACGTTTGTCACTTAGTCCTGTCTCTCTTTAACATCATCCTTTCAAATGATAGAACCACTTTCCCAATCAAAGATTTACTGTGCAAGGGTCCTCCCCAGGTCCCCATGGTGGTGAAAGTGGACAAAATCTAGTCACATGTGGGAAACTGGAGACAGAAATGGCTCAGATTTCTTACTTCAGAGCCCCAAGGCACAGCACTGGCAGAGGGAGCCTATCAAAGAGGCTCTGCTCTGAGTGGCCTACCTTTTGTGGAGACACAATGTGCTCATTTATATCTGCTACCTTGGGATAAAACGAGGGTCTCTGCTGGGGCCTTACACTTGCCAGTTAGCCAAGGCAGAGCCAGGAGTCCCTCAAAGGCATCAAGTACCCAGGGAATGAGCAAGGGTCCCAGGTCAGAGTCAGAGCAGGGTTTGCTTTCACTTCTGTGGCTCCCACTTCCCAGGACAAGTTCCAGCAGCTCTGGAACATGGCTCCCTCCAGAGAAGAGACTAGGCTTACAAAGTGGAAATTGTCCAATAAAATGTGTAAACATCCCACCTGTACCCCTCCCACTTCCCACCCCCTGGGGCCCCATGGTTTGAAAACAAAGCTTAGCCACTGAAAGCGTTTATGTAGATAAGAGCTGAGCCAAGCAGCCTGGTTCCTTTGGGCAGCCTCTTCCTCCTTCCCTGACTAGCATTTCCTGGGTGAGAAGGAAGAACTCAGTGAAAGGAGTAAGCTTCCCCAGAATTTTAGCAAGGTACTTAGAAAGAAATACGGGCTCTGGCCTCTGAAAAGCCTGGATCCCGATCCAATCCCTGCCACTTACCTGCTGTGTGACTTTCCCTTAACTTTTCTGAGCTTCCACTTATTTTCTCAACTGTAAAATGAGGATTAGAATTCCTCTTATATAAGGTTGTAAGAATCCAATGAAATACTATATGCGTAGTACCTGGCTTTTTTTAATTGGTACGAACCTGTTTGGAGATAGAGCTTCTAAATAACTTTCCTTTTCTCTCTGCTCTCAGCTTGCCTTCCTCCCCTCTCATCATTTCTCTCCCCAGCACCTGGAAAGCTCTCCTAGTTCCCTATTATTCAAAGGTCCAGGGCAAAGCAGCCTCACCTATGAGAGCTTGTTAGAAAGGCAGACTCTCAGCTGCCCCAGACCCTCTGAGTCTGAATCTGCATTTGAATAAGATACCTAAATTTTTCTCTGTGCATATTACAGTTTGAGAAGCACTTGCCCTGGGTCACGCCTTGCTTCTTTTCCATACCAAATAGCACTGGATTTCAACAATTCACACCAGTTAACAGCAGTAGTTTCCTCCAGCAAATTGCATACCACATACTGAAACTTCTCCATTGGACACTTGAGTAACAACAAATCATAATAATACAATGATGGTAGCAAAATTTAATATGTACGGAATGCTTTGGTATTTACACTACCCTTTCATACCCACATAATCTCATCTGATTCAAGAATATGAGATAGTTATCTTCAATCAGAGGGTGTTTGAGTGAGTGAATGAATACATGATTGAATGAATGACTTGGGGACTATTTAGAGAAAAGAAACTGAGTTATGAGAGGGCCTTTAGGGTTTCATCAATGAGGAATTTTGTTCAGCTGCTAGTAAGAGCAATTCAAAACAACAGTTTGGACCTAAATGAGATAGGGGATTATTTTCCTCTTACATGATAAACTGTCTCCAGGCAGGCCAGGCTGGTGTGGGGACTCTACAAGTTTCCAAAACTGGAATCCTGCCTTCTGCTCTGCATTCTTAGCACATGACTTCAACTCGGAGATGAAAATGACTGCTGGAGCTCCATCCATCAAGTCCTGGTCCCAGGGACAAATAAGCAAGAACAGGGGGAAAGGACAAAGAGGTGCTTGCTAGCTAAGTTAACCCCTTTAAACAGCTTTCTAAAAACCTTATCAAATCACTTCCAGTGACCTCTCCTTAGCCATCCCCCTCTACAAGGAAGGTTGGGAAATGTGGTTTTATTAGCCAGCCACTTTGCTGCCCCTAGCATAGTAATAAGGAAGGTGAGGATAGCGGCTATTAGGATGAAATCTAGCTTTCTCTACCAAAATGGGAATCAATGAGAGGGGGCATTTTGTATTTCTCCCTTTGTAATAGCTCAATAAGGAATAGAAGAATCTGGGCAAGACAAGGTGGTTGCTTCTGGGCAAAAGGAAAGAGTTTTCTTACCAGTGTATTAGCAGAGGGCCCAAAGTAGGGGTAGATGAGAAACCAGGACGCTTAACTGAAATGTTGCTTTCTTTGTAGAGGATACTGGCTTCATGGTAGATTATTCATGCTCTTCTTCCAGACTGGGATGCTCTCCCTCCTTTACATCATAATTCCTAACTCATTCCAGTCAACTCCTGCTCATTCCTTTAGTTCTCACCTTGTACACTCTCATAATCTTGTTGTATGTTCTCAGAAACCCGGAGTTTACCTGTATAGTATGTGTTCCAGGTCTGCCCTGCCCTAACCTGTTTTCCCACCTCCAAGTATAAGGTCCCTGAGGGTAGATACTATGTCTATACTATTGATCATTGGATTTCCAGCACCTTCATGGTAACCAAGCATGGAGGTGGCACAAGAAGGATGCACTTGAATGAATGAATGTATCTAGTAAGAAAGTTCATATTATTCCTTAGCTTTTTTGGATTATAAATAACAAAAATCCACCTGCATTATCAAGAAGGGGAAACTTAATTATAACAATACAGGGGCATGCCACAGAGACAAGAGACTAGATTAGAGCCTGACCTCAGGAATGAAATACTATATGCCATGGAGCAGAATCAGAAACTCAGATGCCACTGGGAATCTCCTCATCTTTCATTCTCTCATTAGATCAGTTTCTCCTGCTTGTTACTTTCACACGGGGGGGGGGGGGGGGGGCGGCGGGGAATATGGCTGTCAAAAGTACTTAAAAGAGTTACATGTTATTGGACCAATCAGCTGGAGAGAAGTTAACATAGCTCTTCTTCTCTCATCTCTATCTCTGGTTGGAAAAACCAGAAACATTATTGTTCTGGTATGGGTTAAGTGTCTGACCCTGGACCAATCAAGTGACCAGGGACTAGGGTCATATTGTAGAAACATGGCATTTCCCACTGCAACCTTGTAGTTTGGGTATGGGAGAGTTGATTCCTGAAAGAGAGGTTTTGGGAAGACCAAACAGTAGATGTCCATTGGAGTGAGCATTGGCTCCCCACACACCAGCCCCAGTTCCTCAGCCACAACTCCAGCATCTCCTTGGATTAATGCCTGGATCTCTGAGGCCTCGGTGGGTCTTCATGGCCATTGCAAGAGTTCTCTGGTAGATTCTAGCATCTGGCTTCCAAAATTTTATTCATTCCCCAAAACCCCTCTTTCCCAACAATACCAATGTGCAGACATACCACTGAAACTTGAGCTTCACAGAGAAGGCCTCCTCAACGACCAGGAGAATCTGCTGGGCTTTCCTGGCTGCAGAAGGTGGAAAGTGGAGTCTGGAGAGCTGTTGGGCAAAGTCAGATAGGAGGTGGGAGCAGCTCTCTCCAGGATTTCTTCCAACCAGCACTCTACTTCTCCTCTTACATCTGGCCATCATTCAGCTACGAGGGATGAGCTTCCAAAACCATCTGACAAATGAAGAAACTGAGGCCCTAAAAAGGGACAAGATATGAAGGTGGTCATTTGGCAGATCAATAGCAAAGATAACACTTGAATTTAAGTCTCTCTTCTTTATGCTTTTAATATAGGGACTGGAAGAGTTTGACAATACTTCTGCAGAGACAATGCTATGCTCACTAGATGTAGATTACATTTCCCAGGCCCCTTGGCATCTAGATATGGACCATATGACTGAGTTCAGCCAATAGGAGGAAGGTAGAAGAAAAGCATGCCATTTCCACATTTTCCCATAAAATATCCCAGGTAATCTTCCACACCCTCTCTCCTGTCTCTATAAGGCTGGAAACAAAAGGCTCTGAGATGGGAGCTTCCTCATGGAAGAAGGCCAAATCTCTGATTTCACTGCCTGGAGAAGAGCTGCCCAGGAGTTACCCTACCAAGAAGATCTGAATTGGATTTTACAGGTGCAATAAATAAATCCTTACTGTGTGAAGTCACTGAGATTTTGAAGTTGTATATTGTTATACGTAGCATACCATTCCCAGACTGGCACATCTTTGATGGAACCCCTCCTTATTATGAGTTACATTTGACCTCTTCCAGCACTGTCTCTGCCCTTTGACCCTGACAAAGACCCAAAATACAAAGGGGCAGTACAGCTTTGTGACTAGGAACACAGGCCTTAAATCCAGTCATATCTGAGTCTGAAACCCCGCCCCCCCAAAAGACCCAAGCAGGTTTCTTTGTCTCTTTGAGCCTATTTCCACATGTGTAAAGTAGAGACAGTTTCTAGTTAAAATGTGGTTGTAGGGTTTAAAAACATATTATATAACCAGTGGTTCTCCATTGAATGATGTCACTCTGGGAGGGAGAGAGGGAGGGAGTTGGGAGGGAGGAGGGAGCTGGAAATTGTAAGGTCATGTTTGGTTGTAACAATGACTGTGGAACCCTTCTAACTAAAGATGCTAGATGTCCTGTGATGCTTAGGACACTCCTCCACAGTAACAAGCTGTTACTCGTCTGCCAAGCTTTCATATGGTCCGTTGGACATTCATTTATCTGACGTTACAATAATGTAAGCCTAGAACTAAACGCTGTTTTACAAAGAACCACAAAGTATTTTTGCATGGTTTTAATGTCAGTTGAGTGTTCCAGGAATGTGTTTGCCCTGTGTCACTGTCAGCACTTTGACAGGAATCAGCACCCTCACGGGAGGATAATTCAGGGAGGGGTTAATTTGCAAAATGACGAATTACAAAGGTGTGGACAGGTGTGGGGAAGCCAGACAGGACAGGGCAGGCACCCAGGTCCCGCAGCAGCACAGCTGTCACCACCGCTATATATCCAAGGGGGAGGTGGGGGGCGGGGCAAGATTACTGGAACCTGACAGGGAAGAAGTGTTGCTGACAGTATTAGATTCCCAGGCTGCCACAACAAATCACCACGACCTTGGTGGCTCAAAGCAACAAAAATTTATTCTCACCATTCTCAAGATCAAAAGTCTGAAATCAAGGCAACATCAAGGCCACAGTGCCTCCAAAGACCCCACGGGAGAATGCTTCCTGGCCTCTTCCAGCTTCTGGGGGCCCCCAGTGTTCCTTGGTTGTCTGCATCACTTCGGTCTCTGCTTCCATCTTTACATGGCCATCTCTTCTCTGTGTCTTCTCTTCTGTGTCTTATGAAGACACTCGTCTTTGAATTTAGGGTCCATCCAGATCATCTAGGGCAATCACATCTCAAGAGCCTTAATTACATCTGCACAGATCCTTTCTCCAAATAAGGTTACATGCACAGGTTCCAGAAGTTAGAATGTGGACATTGGCGAGGCCACTTTTAGGCAACAGGCTTGAGCAATGGAAAAAGGTAAGGTAAAAGGGCCCACAGTGACCACCGGGCTGAAAGCAAACAGGCCCAGTAGGCGACCGACTTCAAAACATCCAGGGGCCCTAGCTGACCAATGGGCTACTTACTACTTACACACAGGCACAGGTATCAAAAGGGGACAATTCTGTATGTTTGCATACCTCCTCACCTTCCCCCTTAACTACAGCCCCGTACCACAGCCTCTTTGCTGTCCTGCCTGCTGCTTCCCTTGCAACTTATTCAATAGACTTCTTTCTCCTTTGTTCTGCCTTCGGTGAATTCTTTCACCACCTGTGCTGCTGGCCTCCACCATATCAGGTTGCCCCACAGACAGCTTTTGGGGGCCCTCATTCAACCCTCTGTAGCCACCCTGAGAACAACAGTGACTTTAAGATGAAGGTATAGATAGGAGGTAGGCAGAAAAATAAAAACCCCAATCTCCTTCCCCTCCCTAATTCCATCTCCTGTCTTTCATTGGCCAAACCCAACAGGAAATCAGAGGCCAAGAGTGTGGTGGTTGTGACAGGCTCCCAGGGCCAACAGCGGGATAGAGAAGTGGGGGAGAATGGATCTGGAGGGGCAAACAAAAGACAGGGGTGCACTGTGTCAATCAAGGGAAGATTGGATTCTGTTTTATTTGGAACTTTAGCAGGGAAGTTCACCATTGCAGAAATCATGATTGAATGGCAACGGTGCTGGTGGTTGCTATTGGAGCCAATAATGTAACATAGGTGTAACAGCCTGCGTTTGTAGTTGTTGCCCATTTACAGGGGATGGCTGCTTCATTATATCTGCCAGCGGGGTCTGTCCAAGCATTTCCATATTGAACATTTCACAAACTATTTTTAATGTTTATTTATTTTTGAGAGAGAGAGCACAAGTGAAAGAGGAGCAGAGAGAGAGGAGAATAGAGGATCTGAAGCCGGTTCTGTGCTGACAGCAGCAAGCCCAATGTGGGGCTTGCCCTCGCGAACTGGGAGATCATGACATGAGTCAAAGTCAGATACCTAACTGACTAAGCCACCCAGGTGCCCCTCACAAATCTTTTTTTAAGTCTGTTTATTTATTTATAATGTTTATTTCTTTTTTTTATTTTTAAAAAAATTTTTAAAGGTTTATTCATTTTTCAGAGACAGAGCGTGAGTGGGGGAGGGGCAGAGAGAGAGGGAGACACAGAATCTGAAACAGGCTCCAGGCTCTGAGCTGTCAGCACAGAACCTGACTCGGGGCCTGAACTCAAGGACGGCGAGATCATGACCTGAGCTGAAGTCAGATGCTTAACCGACTGAGCCACCCAGGCACCCCATATAATGTTTATTCCTTTATTTTGGGAGAGAGGGGCAGGGAGGGAGGAGCATAGAGAGAGAGAGACAGAGAAAGAGAGAGAGAATCCCAAGCAGGCTGTGCACTGTCAGTGCAGATCCTGACATAGGGCTGGAACTCACACACGGTGAGATCATGACCTGAGCTGAAATCAAGAGTCGGACGCTTAACCGACTGAGCCACCCAGAAGCTCTAAAAGTTTATTTATTTTGATAAGGAGAAGGCCGAGAGAGAGAGAGACAGAGACAGAGACAGAGAGAGGGAGAGAGGGAATCCTAAGCAGGCTACGTGCTATCATCACAAATTTGCATGTTGTCCTTGCACAGGGGCCATGCTAATCTTCTCTGTATTGTTCCAATTTTAGTATATGTGCTGCCCAAGCAAGCAAAAAATATATATTCTTGTATTCTAAACACCTTTTATTTCCGCCTTTAAATTATGAGGCATTTTTTAGTTTAATATTATGAAACTGTGATGCAGGTTGGCTATATTATCTATGAATGCTAAAAATGGCATTGAAAAATATTATTGGGTTGCATAAAGTTGAGAGTTACAAGGTGTAGGTGACTCATAGTGCCAACACACTAAGAGCTGGATACATAGGACCTATTGTCATTAGGGCTGTTATCACACTTCATCACTTCCAAGCACAATTGGATTGAGGACCCTGGAGACCAGGCCTGCTGTGAGTCACTAGGGGAGGAGAGGGCCTAGAGCCAGTTCCCCTGGAGGTGGTATGACGCAAGCCTGGGTCCCGAGAAGCCCCGGCTCTGACACCACTGTTCCCTCCCCCAGAGCAAGATGCCTCCAGAGGAAGAGACTCTCTTGAGCCCTGGAACCCCCAGATAAGCTCCTAGAGCACACCAGCATCCCAGGCTTTCCCACAAAGCCAGGAGCGGTGAGGGAGGCAACTAGGCCAGGCTCCAAAGCTGCAAACCAGACACGCCCCGCCTGGCCAAGCTTACGTCAGTGGGCTGGCCAGGTGGGGGAGGGGTGGAGTTGGCCTCGGAGCCAGGCGGTCTCACCCCCAGGGGAAGGGAGGAGTTGAGAGCAGAGGGAGGAGGGGAAGGAGGGAAGGAAGAGAAAGGTGGGAAGAGGTGGGAAGTGAGTTCAGGGAAGTCTGACTCAGGCCAGTCTTGACAGCTGTAGGAAGGGGAGGGAGATGGGGAATGTGTTACCTCCTCGCTCCAAACTGGGCTTTCAAGACCCCTGCCTACATCTCCATCCTCATCTCATGCCATCCCCAGCCATGCAGAACTACTTATAGGTCTCTTCAAGGCCTATAAGGGCTAATCCACGCCTTTGGTTATACACCAGGCTAATCCACCTGAATTGCCTTTTCCTGGCTCATCTAGCTCAAGGCTTGCTTGAAAACATCACTTTCTCCATGAAGTATTCCCCAATCCAGACACAATTACTCTGGTCTCTGCACTGAAATCTATAGATGTCTAAAGTAGACTAGAATTGTCATTTATTAATTTAGTACAATGTTCATAAGCTTTAGTGTGCATCAAAATCACCCACGAAGATTTTTAAAATGTGGATTGCTGATTGCAGAGTTTCTGATTCTAATTCTGGTCTGGGGTGATGTGGGAGGAGGTAATTGAGAAGACATGACTGCTGGTTGACCCTCAAGGAGGTCCTGGGCAGCAGGAGGCTCATCACCCCCTCCCCTGTCCTTGGAATGTATGCTCTGCCTACTGTTCCCGCAGCGGGAGCTGTTCCAAGGATGAAGTTTTGAAAGAGTAAGGTGTTGAGATCACCTGGACTGAAGACAAGGCTGAACCCAGGTTATGCCTCTGTATGAACTTTTAAGATTAGGCGGGTGGGTGCAGACATGTATTTCTCTTGTGGCCCTAAAAGCCAAGCCTCCTAAGTAAGTTCCCTTGCTTATTAAACCTGCCTCCAAACAATCTGGAGTGATCTGCTTGTTTCTTTGGCCTCTCTGCCCTCTGTGTATGGGGCCAGTTTATGAACCAACAGGTGGGGTCAAGAATTTTAATTTCCAGGGGTACCTGAGTGGCTGAATCTGCTAAGTGACCAACTTTGGCTCAGGTCATGATCTCACAGTTTCTGGGTTCGAGCCCCACATCGGGCTCTGTGCTGACAGCTCAGAGCCTGGAGCCTGCTTCAGATTCTGTGTCTCCCTCTCTCTCTGCCCCTCCCCAACTTGTGCTCTGTCTCTCTCTCTCTCAAGAATAAATAAACATTAAAAAAAATTTTTTTAAGAATTTTCATTTCCAGTAAGTGATGCTGCTGGTCCAAGGATCATACTTTGATAACCACTGGTTTGGTACAAGAAATGATGCTTCGTGGGCATGATCAGCACTTATTTATTAATTCATTCAGTGAATGTCTACTGCAGGCTTGCTATATGCCATACATAGACCACTTGTTCCATAGTCAATAATAACCAAAGCAGAGGTAGAACCTACCCCCATGGAGCTTCCGATATTAAGCAAATAAACATACTGTTAACTATACACTAACAAGTTGTGATAAGTGCTCTAAAGGAAAAGAAAAAGAATATTATAAAAAATAATAATAACAAGAACCTGTTTCAGACTGGGTGGTCAGGTAAGGCCTTTTGGGTGACAGAGACATTTATACAGGCATCCTTTAGACCAACTCCTACAGGATACACTTACTGCTCTGTATGGTTATCTATTCGTAAATTGTTCAGCTAACCACTAGACTGTGTGCACCTTGAAAGATAGAATCTTGTGTTATTAATATTTGGGCCTTCAGCATGCAACAGAGAATAGAGCCTTGGTAAATAGTGGGAAAATGGATGGAAAGATGGAAGGATCACTGGAAGGATGAATAAATGGATGAATAAAATGTCAGATGTATGTATATATGCATACATGGATGGATGGATGGATGGATGGATGGATGATGAATGAATGGGTGACTGTCTCTGGCAGCAACATGGAGCACCAGAATTCCTGGTGGTATCAGTAAGACAGGAGTGGAAACTAACAGAAATTTAGCTGATTCCTTTGCTGTTTTCCAAACTCTGTCTATCATTTAAGGTGACCACCAATGGCCCCTCTTCCCCAAAGCTCCCTTGATTACCATTGTTAAGCCCCACTCCCCACATGAAGGAGTTACTGTCACTTCTTGCATTCCCACACATGCCACACTGACTTCAACACACACAACTGCCTAACACTTGCCATGTGCTCACCACCTGCATGCAGTTTCTCAGGGCAAGCCATATTCTCTGTGTCAGTTTTAGAAGCCAAAAGGAGAAGGAGAGGGAAAAAAAGAAAGTTATTCTCTTACGGAGCCAAAGAAGGCATAGAGCTCAGAGGGGGGTAAGGAGATTCTGGCTCTGATAATTTATCACATGACTTCAAAATAGCACTTTCAATGACACATTTCCTCTAGATATGTTTTAGGCTGCTAAGAGGAGCATAGTTTATTTAAAGACTCAATTTGAGTCAAATAAGGAGAAGAAAAAGACCCAGGGTCACTCTGGGGTATTTAAAAATGGGGAGTGGGGGCGCCTGGGTGGCTCAGTCGGTTAAGCGTCCGACTTCAGCTCAGGTCATGATCTCGCGGTCGGTGAGTTCGAGCCCCGCGTCGGGCTCTGGGCTGATGGCTCAGAGCCTGGAGCCTGCTTCCAATTCTGTGTCTCCTTCTCTCTCTGCCCCTCCCCCGTTCATGCTCTGTCTCTCTCTGTCTCAAAAATAAATAAATGTTAAAAAAAAATTTTTTTTTTAATGGGGAGTGAAAAGAAAACTATATACAGACCAGTTCTTTCCCTTTGAAGACTCGCCACCCAGGATTGAAACTCGATCTGCTTTGCAGGCTTCAGACTTCCATACACTTGTTTCCATTCTCATCGAAGCTCTTGGCCACTCAAGCCCAATCCTACACCAAAGACATTTGAATCTAGAAGGGAATTTCCAAAGGAGTTAGAGGTAGGAGAAGCACTCCCTTCCATTCAAAAGAGGACAGAATGAAGAATCTGGGACATGAAATTCCCCAGAGATTGAAACACAATTCATCTCTATTGTGAAGGATCTCAACAGATGACTCTCAGAAGAGGGCAAGAGGACTAAATACCTTTTGTGCACATGAATAGCTAACATCAATATTAACTAAAGAAATGTAGAGAAAGCAAGATTTCATATGTATACGTGCATGCGCGCGCGCGCGCACACACACACATTTTAAACCATAATGTTCTGTGTGAGTCAGGATGTCCTGAAATGGTCCCAAGTGGAACTGTAATTGGTACATTTCTGAAATCATAAGGCAGTAGTTCTCAAGTGCAAATAAAATGCTTCCCCTCCCCCAAAAAGGAGAATGTGAATTAACATCAATTTATTTCCAATTCTGATCATCTAGCCTAACAGCACCATTTGAAATGTAAAAACAAAACAGCAGCAAAAAAGAACACAAATCACAGATACTAATCACAAAGACATTCATCTTTGTGTTATATGTAACAGTGAAAGACTGAAAAATGCCTGTAAGTCCAGCAACTATGCTTGTTGGTTAGACATTTATAGAATATTATTTATCCATGCCTAATTATGTGTTCTGCAGAGTTCTTCCTTGGGGGATGTGCTGGCAGCAATAATTGTCAGGGGTGCAAGCTGCAGGTCCTTTAGGAGAACACCCTGGTTGAGTCTCTGAAGTCCAAAACCTGGTTCTCAGCTTCTCAAGATCAGAAACTGGCTTTTCTTAGTGCACCAGCTAAGAACAGAGTCTTGGTGACAAATTTTCACTGATACCACTCAAGGCTTCTATAGCCATCAAAGGTCAATCTATTAGATCACAGTAGATGACATGCCTTTCCAAACAGCAGAATATGTGTATCCACTGCTCAAAAATCTGTCCCTCAGCTGATATTGGGGTAAATGGTAAGAAAAATCAGATTTCTTGGTGAGCTGCATGTTTGAATAAAAGAAAATGTGTAGTTCTGAGGAGTATTTTCCAAGTAATGGTGAGGCTTGATGAAATGTTCCTGATCTATAGGACAGACAATTTCTCTAGTGACTCTTTCTTTAGTGCTCTCTTCCTGGGAGAGCAGAGGCTGCTTGGTGACCAGTTTGCTTTCCTGCACCTGCCTTTTCATGCTCACTGCTTCTCTTTATAGTAATGTGGTTCCATGCTTAGCACAGTGACTGATAAATCCAGGGTGGCACCAGCTCAACCAATCAAAGTCCCTTCTCTGGGCATACAGGCTTGTGATTGTGCTAATTATCAATCTGTTGCCTCTCAGATCCAAATTCAGTCTTCATTGTCTGCCCTGAAAAAATACAGTACACCATCTCAAAATGTTTTCTTTTCTAGGTGACTGATGTAAAGCTTTGTCAGTAGAGGGCATGGGAGAGACATTGTGGGAGGAATTTTCTTTTCCTGATTTGGGTATGCTCTGTTCTGCAACACCCCCCACCCCCACCCCGCCCCAGGGGCATGTGGCACCTGACTCCTGCAACATGGACAACTTCTCCAGTACCCAGCTCCTGCAATGCAAGTGACTTCTCTAGCATCAAGTTCCTGCGGGACAGATGGTTTCTTTAGCATCCAGCTCCAGCAGTTTAGGGTGGCCAGCACCCTCCAAAGAGTTCAGCTTATAGTTCAGCTAACAGGAGGCACTGGGAAGAGATCTGAGTGCAGGTAGAGACATGTCAGAGTGATTGCTCCCCTGGTTCCCTCTCAACCAGACCACAAGGAGGCAATAGCTGCGTTCCTCCACCTAAATTCCTGTTGGATTGTCTCTCCCTCACGGGTACAGTTTTGGCTGTTGCTCCTTCAGGACTAGGGGTGGCAATAGGCAATGCCCTCCCACATCTCTAGTCCTGAGTACTTTGTCATTTACTTGTCACGGTAGCCCTGCTGGCACCTTTGTAAATAGTCCCTTCATTAAACTCCTCAGTGACACATGGAGTAAACCATCTGCTTTCTGCTGAGACCTTGGGGGGCTCAGCATCCATGAGAAGGAGGGGAAAGCAGGGATTAGAATTTGTTACAGAAAGCTTGCAAAGAGAAAGACTCTGGTTTCTGACATGCAAAAGGGGATCATGTAGTAAGATAAAAGCCGTAAATGCTTTTTAAACTATTTCTTAGATTATTCTGTAGTTAGACCCATGGTTCATTTTCCCTATTATAAGTGGGTGGGAAGTTGTACAGGAGGCTAGCTTAGCTAAAGAATCCGGAAATCACAGTTTTTCTGCACATTCGCAGTTGAAGTGTGATATAAATCTGTCACCACTATAGGGACATGGTTAATTAAATGATAGAAGGATAGATGGAATATTAATGGTGATTACAGCAAATTTTAATAAGAGCTTACAATGTACTACCAAGTGAAAAAGTAAAGCATGAAACTTAGTTATTTTGATCTCAACTATGTTAAATACATACACATATATGCATAGAAAAGAAAAACTTGTAAGGAATTCACCAAAATGTACAAACAGGTTGCCTTTAGGTAGTGGGATTGGAGGTGGTATTTCTTTTTTCCTTTATATTTTTCTTTATTTTTCAATTTTTATGCAATGAGTACAAATTACTCTTGTAGCTAGAGTTTTTTGGTTTTTTTTTTAAGAGAACACATACATCATGTTCTGCTCACACTATCAGAAACAAATCAGACTGACCCTGGCAAGTCCCAGCCAAGGAATTTGCCTCCAGATATGCGTTGGCCTGATTAGTGCCAGGAACCTCAGCAAACAACTCTCTGAGTTAACTCTTTCTTCAGAAAAGAGTAGGAGGTGGTGAGACAGGGACCCTTCTGATGAGGTCAACCTGTAGGAATGAGGTTGCTACCATGGATCCCATTGTCCTAAGCACCTGCCATGGAAATGTGGGGAGTTCTTACTCTTCCAGTCAGGGTTAGGTTGGGCCACCTGTAGTGGGCTGCTGAGAAACAAGTTGAATCAGAACTAGTCCTGTCCTTGAGGAACAAACATGGGACTCTGCCACCAGTGACATGCACAGGGTATGAATGGTGTCTTTGGAGTATGGAAAACATAAGTCCAGTTTACTCAGGAATGAACAGAGATGTGTAAGTTGATGTCCCTTTTCCCACCCAAGTGAATGTGGGACTGCCTTTAGGCCTTCGCGTGGGCCTTTCTTTCTACTTGAAATCCCATGTCTATCAGATTCTTGCTGACTTACCTTTGAGTGTCTAGGTAGAATCCTAAGAGTTCATCTTGGTAGAGCCAGGCATTGGCTGCTCTGTGCTGGCCCTTTGGAGGCAGCAGACAGGCGCCCCCTGCTGGAGAATGTGCCACACATTAGACCTGGAGTCAGGGGCAGAGAAGTATGCTGAAAGCCTGCGTTGGTATTTCAATATTTTGTTTTGTTTTGTTGTTGTAGGGGAGGAGAAAAAATGTTCTCTCTACCCTTCTGAGTTCTTAGCTGAGACCCTTGTAATAAAAGACAGATTAACGAGGAAAAAAAACACAGAAGTTTATTAACATGTATACTTCATGTATACATGGGAGATACTCAGGAGAAGAGGAGGTCCCTGAGGTAGTTTAGAATTCAGAGTGAAATACCAACTGAATAGGGAAAGGGAAGTGGGAATACAGGCCTCTTAGAGGAGATAAAATGATTTTTAGGAAAGATTAGTGGGCCTTCAGAATAGATGGCAGGTATAATAATTTGAGACAAAGTTTGTCTTCTGGGTGTGGTATTGACTTCTAGCCTCCTTTCCTGTAATGAGACAATTTTCCCTGGTTGATGACACCTTTAGGGAGGGGATCTATGATAAATGAGCTCCTTTTGAAGGATCTATCTTTATTTATTGTTATTTTTTTAAGTTTATTTATTTTTGAGACAGAGAGAGAGAGAGCACGAGCAGGGGAGGGGCAGAGAGGAGAAAGAGAATCCCAAGCAAGTTCCGCACTGTCAGCACAGAGGCTGATGTGGGGCTTGAAGTCACAAATTGTGAGATCATGACCTGAGCTGAAATCAAGAGTCAGATGCTTAGCTGGCTCAGCTACCCAGGTGCCCCGGGAGAATCTATCTTTAGGCGGGTAAGAAGAACTTAGAGAAAACCTCTCTCTGCATCGGTTGCTTTTCAAGGGCCTACACTCAAAATAATCAATACACAGAAGTGGCATCTTCTGAGATGGCATGGTCCGCCACCCTTCATGGTGGTTACTGAGGTTGTGGTTTTCAGTTTCCCTCCTCTTGGTGACCCCCCCACCCAGGCTAGCCACGGTCCCCCCATCAGAAGCCAAGCCAGTGGAGAGAGCATTCCGCAAGGTCCTCACCCTACTCTGCCTGCAGATCTCATGCCGCCAGTGCCCAGGGCCAGGCCCAGACAAGGGCACGACCTGTTAAGAGGAGAAGAGAATCAAAAGAAAAAAGGGGGGAGGGGAGGGGTGTGCACGCCTGGGTGGCTCAGTTGGTTAAACATCTGACTTAATTTCGGCTCAGGTCATAATCTCACGGTTTGTGAGTCCGAGCCCCACAGTGGGCTCTGTGCTGACAGTGCATGAGACTGCTTGGTATTCTGTCTCCCTCTCTCTGTCCCTCCCCCACTTGTTCTCTCTCTATAGCTCTCTCAAAATAAATAAAAATAAACTTTTAAAAAAGCCGGGGAGTGGAGGGTGGATGAGAACCTAAGACTGGACTTGTTCAGCTTCCTGGTACACTCACTTGGAACATCTTTGCTTCCTGATGGTCAGGCTGCCATAAATCCTCACTGTACCTCCTCCATCTACCAGTGTTGGGGATCAAGAGGAAGAAGCTAAAAGTTCTCCATACAGAGCCCTGAGGGCTGGGCTGTGCAGCTGGCTATTTGCCTAGTCCAGAGCAGAGGTGGTATCTCTGGGAAATGCCCCTTCCCCTTCTGAACCCTGCTCATTCCCTTCTTTCCAACCATAGCCATTAAGTCTACCCAGCCGTGGGAGACATCTAAGCAGGAAGGACCACAGGCACGGCCTCATTATCTGTTCTTGCTCCCTGATGACATACATAACTGCAGCTTAACCTACTGAATCAGTCATTGCTAGGTGATGACAAGGAGAGAAGAGAGGACAGTTGTTGGATGTACCAGTCTTCCCTTCCTAGTCCATCTGTCTGGCCTGGCCTGGAGACTGCTATGTCAGCCTTTGGCCAAGAGATCACTCAGTAATACATTTGGGTTCTGTTTGCATTCTTATCAGAACATGTGCTCATTTTAAGGCTGTGCTTCTCAAACAGTAAAGTATAAAAGTAAAGTACCTGGGGGTCTTGTTAAAGCCCAAGTTCTGACTTGGTAACTCTAAGGTGCAGCCTAAGATTCTGTCTTTCTAACCAGCTCCTAACATTGTGAGGATGTAAGGGACCCAGTCTTGTATTCTAGGCTTAGTAAGGTATTATTTGATCTGTGAAGATTATCAGAACTCCAGTGTCAGAATTAATCACAGGGTTTCATCTTCTCCCCAACATCTGACTCAAACCTTAACATATCTTTTCTTTTCTTTTTTTTAATGTTTATTTATTTTTGAGAGAGAGAGCACGAGCAGGGGAGGAGCAGAGAAAGAGGGAGACAGATGATCCGAAGCGGGATCCACGCAGACAGCAGTGAGCTGATTAGAACTCACGAACCATGAAATCGGTCATTCAACCAACTGAGTCACCCAGGCACCCCGACATATCTTCTGACTGACTCATCTATCCCCTTGCTAGCCTGGTGATTGCTAGCACAAGTAATCTTTGCAGCCCTAACACCTCGCATAGTGGATACCCAACAGTTTTCAATAAATGAATGAACACATTAATGGCTTTTGAAGGCAACTTATAAAAGATGTAGGTTTGTTAATAGCTAGGACAACATTTCCCAAACTGTGTTCCTTGGAACACTAGTTCTGAGGAGTGTTAATAGATATTTATTAAATGATGAGGGAGAGTGGGAAGGTTCTGTAGTCAATCTGGGAAATGCTGGATTAAAAATAGACATCTGAAAAGCTTCTCAAAGCCTTTAATAAACAAATGGTCGTTGCCAGTATCTAAGAGAGGGATCCAGGAGGCAGCGTTACCCTCCCTTACTTGACCACAGGAAATTTCCTCAGAAGCATCTTGCAGGGCTGGTGTGCTGAGGAATGTAGCAGACAGTTGTCACTCTGCGTTTTCACCCAAGGATTGTAGATTACAATTAAGTTACATAAGAGATCTAGAGAGAGAATAACTCCTTATGAGAAGAGGATATGAGAGCTGAAAAGAGAGACTACCTTATCTGTCCCCCTTTCAGACTGAGTCATCAGTCTTTTAAGGTCTTATAAGCCACTATGGGGCTCTCCTTCCTCTTCTGGATAACCCAGGGAGGGGTCCTCCTCTTCCTGCTCTGATGCATTGTAGCGGCTGAGGGGGAGGCCAGGAAACCTAGAGAAAAGAGAACTCAGAGGACTGCTTGGAGCTCAGTCCCCTAAGAGGCTAAGGGCTCTAGTAAGTATCTCCAGGAAGAGCTTTAGTGCAGCCAGAAAGCAAGGGGTGGGAGGAATTTAAAAGGGATCACATAAAGTGCGCCTGAGTGGCTCAGTTGTTTAAGCGTCTGACTTCAGCTCAGGTCACGATCTCACAGTTTGTGAGTTCAAGCCCTGCATCGGGCTCTGTGCTGACAGCTCGGAGTCTGGAGCCTGCTTCGGATTCTGTGTCTCCTTCTGTGTCCCTCCCTCACTCGTGCTCTGTCTCTCTCTGTCTCTCAAAAATTAGTAAATGTAAAAAAAAAAAGGGGGAGGGGGAATCACATACAGCAAGTTGGTCCCTGAGATTAGGGCTGAAATAAACTGAAGAAAAGAAAGGAAGAACCTAGAAAAAGGCCTCATGTGAATCCCAGAGTTCACTTACCTTAAAACAGTGGTTCTCAACTAGATGGACATTTGCCAGTGTCTGCAGACACTTTTGGTTGTTAGAACTGGGGAGAAGTGCTACTGGCATCTAGTGGGTAGCAACCAGGGATGGTGCTAAACATCCTCCATGGCACAGGACAGCCCCTATAACAAAGAATTAGAAGCTCAAGGGGCGCCTTTGTTGCTCAGTCAGTTGAGCATCCAACTCTTGATTTTGGCTCAGGTCATGATTTCATGATTGTGGAATCAAACCCCACAGCGGGCTCTGTGCTGGGCATGGAGCCTGCTTGGGATTCTCTCTCCCTCTCTCTCTGCTCCTCCCCCACTTGCATGCTCTCTCTCTTTCAAAATAAATCAATAAACATTAAAGAAAAAAAGAATTAGAAGGCCAAAATAGTGCCACTGTTGAGAAAACTTGCCTTAAATGTTATTCTGAAATGTCACCTTTAATTTAAAATTTAGGATGTTGTGAGGCACCTGGATGGTTCAGTCGGTTGAGCGTCCAACTTCGGCTCAGGTCATGATCTCACAGTCTGTGAGTTCGAGCCCCGCATGGGGCTGTGTGCTAACAGCTCAGAGCCTGGAGCCTGCTTCCGATTCTGTGTCTCCCTCTCTCTCTGCCCCTACTCTGCTCATGCTCTGTCTCTCTCTGTCTCTCTCTCTCTCTCTGTCAAAAAGAAATAAACAATAAAAAAAATTTTTTTTAATTTAAGATGTTGCTTAAATTCAACTCTTTTACCATAAAGAATTGGGAAAGTCTATTTAGTAGAAGAAAATCCATGATCATCAATGTGATGGTCCAAATCTTAGTCAACAATAGTATTTTGTAAGCTTAAATCACATCACAAACAAGGGGACATGTTTTGCAAGGAACTACAGAAATAAAATGCCTCACAGCAAATATTTTCCCTAATTTAAAAGTTTAGGATGTTGCTCAGATTAAGATAAATAAATATTATGAGTAGAGATGAGAAGGATCCGACTCATGTCTATGCAATTATAGAAATTCTTGCACAAGTGCATGAAGAGACATGCAAGAGGGTATTTTATCACAAAGTTGTTTGTGATGGTTGGAGTGCTGGGTGCAGTGAGGTGCAATGAACCAGCTATACACACAACAATGTAAATAGATCCTTAAAACATGGTGCTGAACGTTGGGGGCGGGGGAGTAAGAACACAGAGACCTCCAGCGCGATACTATTGATTGAAATTAAAAATACATGCCCACAAAACAATGCTTTCAAGAACATTCACAAATAGAATGATTCACAAATCTTAGTCATCACACAAACTTTACAGCTGAATGCTCAGGAATCGGGCACCACTGCCACCTGGTGGTAGTGGTTAAAAATTGAGGCATAATTCCAGTTGGTTTCTTTGGGGTGTTTTTTTTGTTTTGTTTTGTTTTGTTTTGTTTTGTTTTGTTTTGTTTTGTTTTGTTTTGTTTTGTTTTTAAAGAATTCCACTTGCTCCAAATCTTTGCCAATACTTGATGCTGCCTGTTTTTTTACGTTTTAGCCATCTTAGTGAGAGTGTAGTACTATCACAACGTAGCTTTATTTTTTTTTTTTTTTAATTTTATTGAAGTATAGTTGACACAGTGTTACATTATTTTCAGGTGTGCAACATAATGATTCCAAAACTCTGTACATTAATTACACTATGCTCACAAGTGTAGTCACCATCTGTCACCCTGTGCTATTACAATATGATAGACTATATTCCCTATGATATACCTTTATTTAGTTTTGTTGTAGTTAAAGGTTTTTTATTTTTAAAATATTTTTTAATGTTTATTTATTTATTTGAGAGAGAGAGAGAGAGAAAGAATGGTCGGAGTAGGGGCAGAGAGAGAAGGATACAGAATCCCAAGCAGGCCCCATGCTGTCAGCACAGAGCTGGATGCAGGGCTTGATCTCACAAACTGCAAGACCATGACATTGAGCTGAAATCAAGAGTTGGATGCTCAACCTACCTGAGCCACACAGGCACCCCAAGATTTTTGATTTTTAAGTAATTTCCACACCCCACATGGGGCTTGAACTCACAGCCCTGAGATCAAGAGTTCTACACTCCACCAACTGAGACAGCCAGGTGCCCCTCTATGCTATACCTTTTGCCCACGTGATTTATTCATTCCAGAACTGAGAGCCTGTATCTCCCACTCTGCTTCATCCATTTTGTCCATCCCCTCACACCTCTTCCTTCTGGTAGCCATCAGTTTGTTCTCTGTACTTACGGGTCTGTTTCAGTTAAGGTTTTGTTTTGTTTTTTACTGTTTATTTATTTTTGAGAGGTGGGGGGAGGGGCAGAGAGAGAGGGAGACACAGAATCCGAAGCAGTTTCCAGGCTCTCAGCTGTCAGCCCAGAGCCCGACGCGGGGCTTGAACTCACGAACCCTGAGATCATGACCCGAGGCGAAGTCGGACGCTTAACTAACTGAGCCACCCAGGAGCCCCTCAACTGAGGTCTTTTAAAGATAGAATTTATATACTACAAAATGCACAGATATTAAGTGTCTAACTCATGAATTTTGACAATTGTGTACATCAGTGTAATCATCACTTTAAATGCTATAAGAGAATATTTCCATCACTCCAGAAAGTTCCTTCTGCCCTTCCCAGGAAATCCTCCCTACACGTTACCTTACCAGCAGCCACTGATCTGATTCTGTCGCTATAAATAAGCCCTGCCTGTTGTAGAACTTCATGTACGTGGAACTATACAGTGTGTACTCTGTCAGTGCTCCACCCACATCTCTTGGCACTCACTGTTCCTGTGCACACCTGCATTTCCGTCCACAACACCTGCAATTCTTTGGCTGGGGGCTTTCTTTGTGTGTTCTGAGACCTGAGAGAGGCAGCTGCTTAGAGCCAGGGAGTTAAGGACCTCCCTCCAGCATTCTCAATCAGTGGCTGATGGGAGTTGGTACATATATACTCCAGCTCCCTCACCCCTCAGTGAGGATAACTGAAATGGGATCCACAAAGTGTCCCATCCGTCCCTGCTGGGACTGAGGCCTGGTTTCCCACAACCATAACCTCAGTAATACGCACTATTAGTTCTCCTCCCCCGTTGCCTCACTTATCCTGACTCCCCTGCCAGTGCTTCTTGGTATCAACTCCTGACTCATGGACCCTATCAGAATTAACAGTGGTCTGGGGGGAGGGGAGTGTGACATTGCACCTGGACATAAGAACCTATAGTCTTCTTTCTAAAGACCATCAGAGCTCTGGGGAAGAAGCAAGAAGAAGGTCTCATGAGACTTTGTCCTAAGTTCTTTCACAGGTAAGCTCAGAAGACTTGACTTCTGAGCTATGTCTGTGAATGGAAGTTCTTAAATGGCACATGGCCTGAAATCACCAGGTCTCTTATGATCCCAATGATGATAATCAAGCCGGAATTCCACACTGAGAGAGAAGGCAGGTGTGAAGTTGCTATCTGTGAGTCCTACGGAAGGACTTGGGACAGATTTTGGAATAAAGCACCACATCTAGATCTTGGAGGAGATGCTGAGTTCTTTCGGGCCCCAACAGGTGGACCAAGAACTAGAACAATGTGATCCTTGGAATAGAGTGCCACCTCTGTTCCCATAAGAACACAGCATAGAGTGGCCAGTGGCTGGACCCACTGGGCCAACTGGAGCCCAGTTCTCAGAACACTCTGAAGCCCTTGAGCCCAGGTGAAAGAACCTGGAACTGGACTCCTTGCTGTCCTGAAGCTGCATTCAGTTCTGGATGTAGTCATAGACTCAACACACTTGTGTCAGGCCCTGCACAGAGTACTGGGGATATGCGGTAAACCGGATGTCTACCCATTCCTCTCTGTAAGGAAATATAGAGCATAGTCTCATAAGCAAGAAAAGGCCGTGGGACATTACGTGTGTTGCTGGGATAGATTTCTGTACAGATGAGGAGCCCAAACTGGGGAGGGCTGAGTGCCCCAGAAGAGAGCCCAAGGGAGGTGGTAGAGGAGCATGCCAGGCAGAGGCACCGCATGAGCAAAGGCTTGGAGGAATAAGAGCATGGTGGGTGGTTCTGTCTGATGGAGTTCAGGGCTAAGTGGCCAGAGATGAAGTTAGAGAGGTCAGCAAAGGCCCAGTCATGGAAAAATGTGCATGCCATGCCAATGAATTTGATTTCATCCTCAAGTCAATTGAGATTAAATAATTTTAATTGAATGGACTAATAATAATTGAATAATATTAAGCAGATGGATCATGTGGTCATTTCTGCATCTCAGAAAGATTGCTCTGGAAGGATTATGGAGGGCGAGTTAGAGGAGGTGAAACCAGAAGCAGGGAGACAATGAAGCCAAGAGGTCACAGAGGCCAAACTAGAGCAATGGCAGTGGAAATGTAGAAGAGGTGATAGATATGAAAGAGGAGAAGGAGATGAAATCAGTAAGAATGAAGAAGGGCTCATTCGTGAGGGATGCCCATGTCTGCCATGGGCACCTGGATGGTAGTAGTGTTGTCCACCTGGATGGGGGCACTGAGAGGTGGGGTATCTCTGGGTAGAGAGGAGATAGTAAACTTACTTTTAGACATATTTAGTGAGAGGTCCATGGGATATCTCTGTCACCATTTCCATCACTGCCCTGACCACAGCATTTTAGAAATATCTTTATAAACTTATAAATGTTCAGTGCCCATGTGTCCATTCCACCTCCCCACTACTTGTGAAATGCAAGCTCCTTGAACATGGAGATCCATTTATCCCTCATTTCTATGGTCCAGGACCTGGAACAATGACTTGTGCCCGACAACAGGTACTCAATAAGGGTCTGTTGAATGGTAGGGCAGGTGTCCTCATGGAGGTATGACTTCAGTCTATTGCCATCACTGAGTCCTCCTTGGAGTCAGATCCCAAGCAAATAGATGAAATCTCCCTTTAAAGGAGTAGAGGGGTGCCCTTTCCTTTTTTCTGCCATCATGTGGAGGCCCTGAAGTTTGGACCAGGCAGCATGGGAGGTGGCCAGACCTGGGACATGGAGTCAGATGGCTCAGGATCCCAGGACAGGACAGGCCGTGGAGCTGGCTGTGTCCAGACCAGGCCTCCTGGGGGAGAGTGCCCATACCTGGGGTGCTTAATGCAGGTAGATGGGCAAGTGAGGGCACTTGAGGTTGGAGGAAGGTGGAGCAGGATGTGGGATGAGGGGCCAGGAAAGATGGTCCAGGGGCAGGCTGGCCATGTTGGCTGTGCCATCTGGCAGGCCTAAGACCTGCTTGAGTTCAGTTTATCCACCTTAAACCAAACAAGGACATTGTTTCCTCCACCCATCAGCAGGGCTGGTAATTCAGACCTAATGGATCCTGCATTGTCGTCATTGAGGAGAGGCTGTATTCTCTGGCATCAGTCCAATACTTAGCAGCGAGCAGGAAGGCTGCTGGGTGAGGCTGAGAGGTGTGGGCTCAGCCAGTGCACACGTCCCAGCCCTCACTCTGACCTGGGGAAGAGATGGAGGAACCACCAGCTCCTCTGCCAGAGCCCAGTCTCAGGGCATCTCTGTCTTTATTGTATTGATCCCAGCACTTGAGTAGTGTTAAGTACAGCTTATAGGGCTTTTAGGGCTTCGCTTCTGCTCCACTTCTAGGAATCTGCACTCAAGCTTGGCATCGTAGTGTCTGCACACATCTCACCTCTCCTCTTCAGGGTCCTTATAGCTGCCCTGGGAGTCAGGCTGGTGATCAGCAGGCTCATTTCCCAGACGGGAGTACGTGCACAAGCCCAAAAGAAGGAAGGGATACCCTCAAGTTCACCCAAAAGTTTGGTCTGGGCTGGGACCTGAGGGTGAGCTGGCCCTCTCCTTCTGCCACTCATTTCCATGTTCATTCTACTCTAGCCATAATGCACTCCTCAGTATTTACTTCCTTAGCATATGAAACTTGCTCCTGTCCCAGGGCCTTTTCCTGCAGCTTCTCCTCTGGGCAGACTCTTCCCCCAAATCTCTGCAGGACTCATTCTTTCTCGCTTATATGATCAACAGCTACTTAGGAAGTAGCACCTATAGACTCAGTGGGAAGGCAAACAAGGCCACAGAGTCAGCTTCAGGACCCCACTGCTGGAGGGGGATATGGGGTGAGAAGCAGTGATCTGATCTCCCTGACCATTTCAGACTCACCAGGTGCCTCTCTCCACTCACTAACCTCACCTTAGCTGCATTGACCTGTTTCCTGGATGTGCCAAGCTTCTTCCTGACTCAGGGCCCTCACACATTCTGTTTCCTGTCTGCAACACTGTTCCACTGTTACAACCTGCCCCACCCACTCACCCCTTGGCCTTATCTGACTTCCCAGATGGATAGGCCAGTCTTGGATCCTCCGGAGGCACTGAACATATCTCATGTGTGAGATTTACTTCACTGGCAACAATAAAGCTCTGGTACCAGTCACCTATCTGCCTTATGACAAGCTGCCTGAGGGCAGGAATTGTGTCTGACTTAACTCTCTGCTGTGTCCAAACGCTCAGCATGGAGCTTAGCTGCTTATTAAACTCTTGTTGAGTGAATGGATGAATTCTGGATTAATGAATGAGGTTTATTTGGATACCTTGACATCCATAGGGGTGCTGTCCAATAGCGGTTGGATAAGGGGTCAGGTTCATATTTGGGTGGGAGGACAGATTTGAAGTTTATCACTATAGTGAATCCAAGAGGTGTTTGAGTGAGGAAAGAGACTTTGGGCAGGGAGGATGGTAGGTGGGCATCAGGCTGCCCTTGATTGTACTCTGAACTTTAAAGGATGCAGAATTCAAGCCGCTTGGTCCCTTGAAGCAGCCAGAACCAGCAGCAGACCTCCCTGCCATATTGATAAAGGTCTAAGGTCCAAAAACAAGGGAGGCGACAAACTCCTTTGTTTCCCTCTGTCCCCTTCTCACTCTAACCTGGATCACTGGCAGACAGACCTGGGGACCAGATAGGCAATGCAGACAGGCTCAAGAGCTTCGTCATGTGGAAGGATGGGGGCCTGCAAGGGGCTGGACCTGCTTAGCCTGGAGGTGCTCACTGGGGTTCATGTAGGTGCAGGAGGCTTAGAGACAGAGCTGGGACTCCCCCAAGGAGCCTCAGGGAAACAGACCTTTCGTGTGAGGAAGGACTTAGTTCCAAGCCATGCAATGATGAAGCTGGTAGGTAGTGAGCTCCTCTTCCCTAGAGGATGAATGACTTCCTGGCAGGGCTGCTGTAGGAAGGTCTGAGTGGAGGATGGTAGACAAGACCTAGGTGACCTTAAAGTTACCTCCCCTCCCCATTAATGAGATGTTCTTGCCTTAGGACAGGAAATCATCCTTAAATATTTGCTCTGCCTGGTTACACAATGGAAGGATAGATACCACCTGGCTTAGAGGCACCTGTGAGCCTGGGAGCTTCCTGAGGAGGGGCAGGAAGATCTTGAAGCTGAGTCACTGACCTGAGGCTGGGCGTGGCTGCAGATCTGGGACCTCTTATCAGTCTGTAGGGGTGACTGTCTGGCTGCCTGGAGTCCCCAAAGGGGCTATTCTTGAAGAAGAATCCTTCCCATTGTGTCATGTAACTTTCTTACAACTTATCTGTAAGCTTGAAATGTTTCAAAATAAAAAGAGTTTTTTAAAAAACATTGAAACTTTGATTCATTTTGGAAAGAGGCTCAGCATCTGTAGTTTTAAATTCTTCCCAGGGAAATTGAATCTGCCAATGGAGCTAAAAATCACAGATCTAAATTAATTAGAAAAGTGAATATATAATAACATTTCATTATTCTGTTCTGTAAATCAGAAATTCTTTGAAAGCAGATAACCAAACATCTCATTCATGTATATTGTATAAGTATGGGGGAGTTTTAGGTACTGATTTTTCTTGAAAAATGGGTTCTGTTTTAACCCATTAAAACCCATTAAACCATGGGTTTAACCCATTAAACTGCAAATGGAATATAATACATGAAAGGCATGAGTGTATCTTCTTTATGTTTTATTTTGCTTCCCCTCCGCCCCCACTGTGTCAATTATGCCCTTTCATGGTGGGGGAGGGAGAGGAAAGAAATAAAAAGAACTTTTTTTAAAATTTATTTTAACTTTTATTTTTGAGAGAGAAACAGAGTGCAAGCCAGGGAGGGGTGGAGAGAGAGGGAGACACAGAATCCGTAGCAGGCTCCAGGCTCTGAGCTGTCAGCACAGAGGCGGACGCAGGGCTCGAACTCACCAACCATGAGGTCATGACCTGAGCCGAAGTTGGACGCCCAACCGACTGAGCCACCCAGGTGCCCCAAGAACATCTCTATTTCTATTTACACCCCACTTCATCCTCTGCAAAAATGTTTTCCCATCTGCTGTCCCCACTCCCCTGTTCACAGCAGCCCCAGGAGGGAGACAGAGTCAGAACTGCCATCCTCATTTTGTGCATGGGTAAACTCAGTCCTAGTTAATGAAAGTGTCTTTTCTGAGATCACAAAGTTGGTTGGTGCAACACCAGCAAAGGAACCCAAGGCTCCAGCCCCTCTTCTCTGCCTCTTCACCTTTCAGTGGCTGCTTTTCTTTTTATGTGTCCTTCTGATCTGCCTGTCTGTCCTTCTCCCTCTGTCTCTCTGACTCGGTTTCTCTCTGTTTTTCTACTTCAATTTCCCTCTCCCTTTCCCTCCAGCCCTCAGATTGGTGTTAGCTTTGTAGGTTGTCCAAACTTTCCTTCCCTCTGGAAATCTGCCAGCCACGTAGGCACAGCTCCAGGCCACCACAGGTTCAACATCTCTGATGTCAGGGTGCAGATATTCTCTGGATGACGCTCCTGCCTCTCCATCTGGCCCCAGATAAGGGTGGGGATCAGCCCTATAAATAGTCTCCGATCATCCCCCTGGCTCAGGTCCCAGCCAGCCTGGACCAGTCAGTCCAGGATCAGCATGGCTGTCCGCCTGTGGGTGGTTGCCCTGGCCATGGCCGCCCTCCTCATTGTGGACAGGGGTGAGTGGACAGAGCCTGGATTCTCTGTGGCTTGGTAATGGTAGATGAGCTTGTGGGGGCAGAGACAGGATCTGGAGCACCCGTGAGGCCTCAATTTTCCGCATATACCCTCTTTTTGTACCTCTACTGTGGTGGGAAAAGTCCTGGGCTAGAAGAAACCTGGGTTCAAATCCTGACTCTGGCCCCAGAATTGCAAAAATCCCTCCTCTCTTAGGGCCTCTGTTTCTCCAGCTATAGTGTAGGAAGTTGTCCTGGTTCAAAGTTTCTCTGAGCAACTACTTGGTGAGAGATTGAGGAGGCAGCAGGAAGCAGGCCTATCTCAGGAGAGGCAGGTAAGTCTTCTGGCTGCAAGGTGGTGGGTGCTGAAGGAATCTTGGCTTGGGTCCTCTGAGCTCCTATCTGCTGTGACAGGCTGTGCTTGTGGGACAGACCGCAGCTGTGTGAGCCCAGGGGAGCCCTTGTCCCGGGCTAGACACATGCAGCTGGAGTGGGGTCTCCTCAGGCCCTGGAGCCCCTCTGCGGTCTCACACCTGCTGTGTATCAGGCATTGTCCTGGGCCCTTAAGACATATCAGTGAGCAAACAGAAAGAGAACTGCCCTGATGGAGCGGAAATCCAGCGGGGTAGGATGGAGGGGAAGAGACAATAAACAAGATAGGTGCAATGTTAGAAGGCAATAAAGGATAAAGAAAACATATTGGGCAGCGTGAGGGAGGGGGCTGCAATGTTAAATCAGGGGCGTTCTCTCTAAGAGCAAGGCTTGAAGCTGGCAAGGGGTTGAGCCATGTGGATATCTGGGAGAAGAGGTCCCAGACAGAGGGTACAGGCACTGCAAAGGCCCTGAGGTAGGAGCACGCCTGGAGTGTTTGAGGTACAGCAAGAAGGCCATTGTGGCTGGAAAGGAATGAGAGGCAGGGTGCAGAGCAGCAAGGAAGGAGATGATAGAGGCAATGGGGAACTATACTGGGTAAGGCCTTGAAGGCCAATGTAAGAACGTGGCTTTCCCTCTGAGAGAAACAAGAGGCCCCGAAGGGTTTCGAGCAGAGTTGTGTGTTAAAAGAATCACTCCAGTTGATGTGTTGAGAATAGACTAAAGACGGAAGCAGGGAGATTTCTTAGGACCCTCCTAGAAGGCCACCAACCTCATGGCCAGTCCCACACCCATTCCCCTCGCTGGGGACATAGGCCTAGGGGCTGGGGCAACAGAGAATGGGTCTGGGGGCTCCGGCCCAGCATAGCCTGCTTACTCCCAACCTGGCAGCCATTCTCTGAGCAGTTCTCCTGTTGGGAACACTGAGGAGGCCTGCCCTGAAGAGAATCCTTGTGTCCTTTCAGATTCCTGCCTGGGCTGAATGAGGATGGGAGTCCAGGGCAGCCTGAGAGTCAGTGTAACTTCCAATTCCTGAACACCCACTATGTGGCGGGGCATTGACACATGGGGGCAGAACCATAGGAGCCCCAAGGAGCTCAGGTCATAGGGAGGCAGGACTGTCATGATAGAAGCTACTATTTGTGGTCTGAATATTTGTGGCCCCCAAAATTTATATGTTGAAATTCTAACTACCAAGGTGATGCTACTGGGAGGTGGGACTCCCGTGAGATGACTAGATCCTGAGGGTACAGCCCTCATGAATGGGATTAGTGCCCTCCAAAAGAGACCCCGGAGAGCTCCCTCACCCCTTCTACCATGTGGGGACACGGTAAGTAGGCGCCAGCTATGAACCAAGAAGAGGGCCCTTGCCAGACACCAAATCTGCCAGTTCTGTGACCTTAGACTTCCCAGCCTCCAGAACTGTGAGAAATAAATGTTTGTTGTTTAGAAGACACCCACTTTGTGGTATTTTTGTTATAGCAGCCCAAATGGACAAAAACAGAAGCCTTAATCCAGGTCTGCCCAGGGAACTCTGGGAGACATGAGGGAAGGCTTCCCAGGGAAGTAGCGTCTGAGCCTTGAAACGAAGGTAGAACCAGTAGAAGGGTGATAAGGACATCTCAGGTAGAGGGACACAGCATAAGCCAAAGCAGAGCCTGTCCTGGAAGAATGGGCAGCAAGGAATAGCTGGGGCATAGGAAGATGGAGAGGTGTACTAGGAAGTGAGTTTGTGAGGGAGTTTGTGAGGGCTCACGTAGGGCCCTCAACATAAGATGAAGGAGCTTAGTGATCCTGGCAGGGAGCCATGGAAGGCCTTTATATATTTTTAATGCTTTTTCATCCCCTAACAGTTATGGACCATGAAACAAACAAATTTTATCACTCAATGAGTTCTGACAATGCATGTACCTGTGTAACCCAAACCCCTATCAAGATACAAAACATTTCTGGGGCATCTGGCTGGTTCAATTGATAGAGCATATGACTGTTGATCTCAGGGTCATGAGTTCAAGCCCCAGGTTGGGTGTGGAACCCACTTAAAATAAAAATTAAAACAAACCAAAACAAAATATTACCAGCACCCCAGAAATTTCCCTCATGCTGGTCAATCCCTTCCCCCACCCTACCCTCAGAGGCAACTGCTGTTTTTTTCCCTCCACGATAAATTAGTTTGGCCTGTTCTAGAAAGTCACATAGAAAGTTGTATTTATTGGGGCGCCTGGGTGGCTCAGTCGGTTAAGTGTCCAACATCGGCTCAGGTCATGATCTCACGGTCCATGGGTTCAAGCCCCACGTCCAGCTCTGTGCTGACAGCTCAGAGCCTGCAGCCTGCTTATGAATCTGTGTCTCCCTCTCTCTCTGCCCCTCCCCTGCTCACACTGTCTCTCTGTCTCTCAAAAATAAATAAATGCAAAAAAAAAAAAATTTTTTTTTTAAAGTTGTATTTATCCCCAGGCTGCCCTGCGCCTTGGCTCAAGGTGCCCCTTCCATATAGTATATGGTCTTGTGTCTAGCTTCTTCCGCTCAGCGTGTTTTGAGATTGAGCCATGTTGTCGCATATATCAGTTGTTTCCCTGTTTTATTGCTGAGTTGTATCCCACTGTATTGTGTATCATAGTTTATCCATTCTGCTATTGAAGGACATTTGGATAATTTCTCGTTTCTAGTTTTATAATCACGGAGGGTTTGAGCACTGTGGTGACAAGGCTGGGTTTGCATCTTGCTGCCCCAATGCCATGCTTAAACAGCACATCAGGGGTCACTCCGTCTCACTTTCCTTCTCCCTCTCTACCTTGGAAATGTCTTAAAACGGCAGCCTCAGGGAAAGCTAAAACCACAGTGGTGGGCACACTTCCAGTGATGGAGAACTCTCCACTTCTGGAAACAGCATCCTTCACTGAGGTATGTTTCCACTGAGAGAAAATTCTGAAACTCAAACCTGCCTCCCTGCTGTTTCCTTGCACAAATGGGTTCTGCACTGTGAGGTTGAGAAGAGCTTGTCTCTCCCTTGGCCCCAGGACAGCCCTTCAGAGACTTCAGGTAGCATCCTGCCCTTCTCCAATTTATGTAGACACCTTACCTTCCACCTATGGCATTAGATATGGCTCCGTTCCCCCTTGCACCTGTCATGTTCTCCAGTCATATCAGTTTGTTCGTGTGCAAGCAGTGCACCTAGACCATGGAGGGTTGGGTGGCACAACCGTGTATGAGACAAGAACAGGCTGGGAAGTGACAGACCTGTGTGCAATCCCAGCTCTGCCCTCAACAATCTGTGTTGCTTTACCTTCTGAGCCTCTTCCCTAGGTTGGGCAAGTTCCCCAGGAAGCAGACTCAGACAGGCATGCCGTGTCTTGGGGCATGCTCACGGGGGTACACCCATGAGGGATGAGGAAAGTTGTGATGCTGTGCAACAGAGGCCCCCAACAATCTTACAGGGAGCTTTCGAGCTGGGGTGGCTCCTCCACATTGTTTTGAATAGAGATGAGGGGTTCCGGCCGTTGTACAAACACCAACCTGTCATTGGATGTGGGCTGTTCCTGGGTCGGGGATGCAAACATGGGTGAGGCAGCTCTGTTCTCTGAGGGTAATTCCTAGCAAGGGACTTGCCAGAAGTGGCCAATACTCCTGGCAGCTGAGGAAATGAGCACCTTAGTCCTGCAGGTGGGATGTGGGTAGCAGACCACAGCATCTACCACTGCCTCCTTTCCTCCTTGTTGCATAATAGTGATAGAGATGTGAAGACTAGTTAATTAAGATCATGTATTCTCGATGCCTGGTACATAGTAACTGAACTATTTTTATTATTATATGGGATTTAACAATCCTAGTGGGATCTGACTAATAAGGAACAGGTCGGAGCATCACCTCCCTAACTCTAGATTTCCTGTCTCTGTGCTAGCAACCCAAGGTCACATCAGCTTTCTGGGAGCCCCACTGTCTGGTGACTCAGTACTTTTCCTTGCGAATTGCAGACTGGGTAGTAGCTGGAACAGGTCTCCTGAAGCAGTCCTCAGACCCCGGACCTCCTGCCTAGAGCCATTATCACCTAACTCTTGCATTTTTGCCTTTCAGAAGTGCCAGTGTCCGTGGAGGGAAAGTTCACTTTCTCAAGAATGGTAAGGCAGCCGCTTGTAGTTTTGGCTCCAGGGCTGCCGTTCTGGCCTTGCTTCCATATCCATGCTAGGCAACCACCATTTTTCTTCTTTATACTCTTGCTCAGACAACTCAAGATGGCTCCGAGGTGGCCAGCATGGCCTCCTGAGCCTGCATGCTCCCCAGGTTAGCCCTTCCAGGCTGAGCTGGCCCAGCCCCTTTGCCAAGGTCCCAAACTTGCCTTCAAGGACCTCGAGAGATCTGCCCCAACCTGGTCTCCAACGTCCCTGCCAGCAGTGAGATCCCCTGCCCAGGCTCAGCAGGACTGAGTGCACTGTCTGCTTTGTGTAGTACAGATGGGACAGGCTGTAGGGTTCAGGCCAGAGGCCCCCTGGCCCCTTGGCCCCCTGGTGTGACCAACCTCCCCAATCACACTCCATCATCCATCCCTTCACTGCAGGGGACAGACACCAAATTGTCTCTGAACCCTGATTCTACCTTGGCCCTGGGTCTGATGTCCCCAGGGATCCCAAGGCAGTGGTGCGGGCCTCCTTGAGATCCCCCAACCCACCCTTCATGTAGGTGAACAAGGAGGCTCAAAGCCACCTTCCCATCCAGCAGCCTCAGCAAGTTCACACTGTCAGCCCATCAGAACCCAGGCTTATTATTGTGCCAAGGAACCAAGTACTTTACACACATTATTTCAATTAACCCTATGTGAGAAGAATACTATATTTATTTACAGTTTTTGCAGATGAGGAAAACTAAGGCCTAAAGAGTAGAAACAGCTCAGTCAAATTTACACAGTTAATCAGTGCAGAACTCAGGCTCCAGATCTCATCACTGTTGCATGGCACTGCCTCTCTCACCCTGTCCTGTCCCACGCTCCCATCCCAGCCCTGTCTCATTTTTCCAGCCTTCCCACACCAGAGGTCTGATGGGTCATGTAGGCCAGAGTGAGTTGGGGGGCCCTCAGCGAGGAGGAGCCCCCTGAGACTGCTGGGTTGTTCTGTCTCCTGGGGTCCTCACTGGGACCAGCAGCAGAGGTTCTAGTTAGGCCCTCTGAAGAGTGGGAACCCATCCCCAGGAGCTTGAGGGCATAAACTCACTCCTCACATACAGACATAGACAAATGCATGGTTGCCAACAGACTTGGGCTCAGCAGACACAGACACACACTTAGTCATGCACGCACACATAAGCAAACATGCCAAGGGGCTGTGAGCGGTTAGTTTCATGCTCCCTGGACCAACAGTGGGGCCATCTTGAATCTGGCTCTCCCCTGGAGCCCATGACTCCAAGCAGAGTCCCTGGGTCCCTCCTCACTGCCTCTGAATCCTTGAGTGCCCTCCTTCCCTTCCTCTCTTCCACAGCCCATCTGTGAGCACATGGCGGAATCTCCAATCTGTTCCCAGACATCCATCCCGGTCTGTGGCACTGATGGGGTTACATATGACAGTGAATGCCAGCTCTGCTTGACCCGGCTGTAAGTCCACCGCACACCTTCCCCTCGGCTTGCCCCATGTCTGGTGCATTCAGGTCTGAAAGGAGCAAGACTTGACCTGCCTTTTCCTTCACACACCTTGGCCTGACTCCTCTGACACTGCCCCCAATAGAACAAGCACAAGTGTGTTTCAAAGAAGGCACACGGCTCCGAGCACAAAACCTCAGCTGGCAGGGGGTTGGGGAGAGCGTTGCAGAAACCCTGGGTTCCTTCCCTTGTTCTGTCCCTGACTGACTTCATTTGTTCATTTATTCCTCCAGCCAACAATCATTTATTGAGCACCTACTACATGCTAGGCACTGGGGATATACCAGGGCATAAGCTAGACAGCATCCCTGGCCTTCTGGGGCATATGGTCAGCCCAAGGGGGAAGCCATGCTAATGGTTAGCCAACTGTGTGGCATAGAATCCTCAAGGCTCAGGTGGGGGCACCCAGGGTACTGTGAGTGCAGGGCGAGGACAAGGGCAGGGACGACTTCCCAGCTCAGTTCTGAAAGATAAGTTGAAATTAGCTTGGAAAAAGAAGGAACAAGGAAAGGCAATTCCAAGTAGTGAATTGGGTTTGGAAAGATCTAGAAGGGAAAGAAAATTTGTATTTGAGAAAATACAAGAAATTGGATACACTGGAGTATAAAGCTTAAAGGAGAGTGGGAAGAGGCAAGAAATGAGTCTTGAGAGGTGAGAAGGGCCTGAATATCACCTTGGTATGTCTGATCACCTATTTGTCTCCTTTCTTCATTAATAAAACCCTTGAGGGGCGCCTGGGTAGCTCAGTTGGTTAAACATCCAACTCTTAATTTTGG
This sequence comes from Panthera pardus, assembly GCF_024362965.1. NCBI lineage: Eukaryota > Metazoa > Chordata > Mammalia > Carnivora > Felidae > Panthera > Panthera pardus. Next base: position 55,188,106 of record NW_026526766.1, read on the forward strand.
CTCAGGTCATGATCTCATAGTTTGTGGGATTGGGCCCTGCATTGGGCTCTGCTGGTGCAGAGCCTGCTTGGGATTCTCTCTCGCCCTCTCTCTCTGCTTCTCCCCACTCGCACTCACTCCCCACTCTCTCTCAAAATAAATAAACTTAAAAAGACCCCAAAACCCTTGAGCTGGGCCAGAGCTAAGCAGGATCATGGAAGATAGTCTTCAGAAGCTATAGCGCTCTAGACAGAGGGGCAAGAGAGCAGCAGAATACTGTCCTTAGATGGGAAGCAGTGGGGGTCAAGGCGGTTTGTGGGGCAATGAGGTCTGTGGACAGTTGAGCCTCTGGGGCAGCCTGGTGGAGGTATGGCTAGAGTTCAAGACAGAGTCAGGGCTGGAGACAGATTCAGCAGCCATCAGTATACAGTAGTAGACAAAATCCCAGGAAGCTCAGATCTCCTGGGGGAGGATGTACAAGAAAGAAAACCTATAAAGGGATGTGCCCAGGGACCCCCAGGACCTGCCCTGCACCTGCACTGGGTGGGGGGTGGGGGAGAGACATCTCAGCAGGGTGTCTTGATAGACGGGGCCAGGCAGGGTCCCTGAAGGGTATGCTCTAGTCCCTGAGGAGATGGCCTCATCTTTGTCTCCTTTGATCCTAGGAAAACCAAACAGGACATCCAGATCGTGAAGGATGGCAAATGCTGACCCCATAGCAGCCTCTTAAGCCAAGAAGCTTCAGGTTAGAGAAGAGTGGTGAGAGTGGAGGATATGACATGAAATAAAAGATCCAGCCCAACTCAACCAAATGGGCCAGTATCTTTGACGACTTTGGTGAGGTGGGTGGTGGCAGTGGTGGGTGAGTGTATGAGGGTGGTGGGTGAGGTGGGGGGATTTTGCCCTGACCTCCCTACTCTGAATCTAATGTCTTCTCCATCACTCTAATGCTCCTCAATGCTGTCATGTGTCCCCGCCAGAGGTCCCAAGTATCTTTGGCCCTCTTGTGGAGGTCAGCCCCTGTCCCCAGCGCACTTATCTGCCCCAGCCTGCTTGTCACTAAGGTCAAGAACTTAAGGGATGTGTGTACCATCTACCATTGCCTGAGGATATGACTTTGGGAGAGTCCTACACCCCTCAGAGCCTTCTCCTTGGGCTGTACCAGTACCCCAAGTCTTACACACACACACACATACTCACACACAGGCTGATACCACCATGGCTGATATTTAGGTAGTATACACAATATATCTGAGCTACTTGTTAAAATATTGACCTAGTTCTATAACAGTTAAAAATAGCTGCCCCAAGCCTTTGAGTGTCCCCCTGTACCCTGGTCACCCACAGGAAGATGACTTCCAGACTCTGCTCTGTTCTTTTTGTCACCATCCATTCTGACTTAAATATGTTGGCATTGGACACAACTCCAGGCACACACAGCACACGTGGACCTATACAATGGCCCATGAAAACACACAGCATCCAGAAATCCCCCCCTCCCGAGCCCCCAGCCTGTGGTCCATGTCAAATATACCCTCTTTTGGCCAAAGAAGGAGCCACTTGAGAATGGTGGCAGAGGAAAAGAGTGTGGAGAGGGGCCTGACCAGTAGAAGCAGTGTCACGTGGACCCAGATTCTTCCTTTAGGGTGGGTAGAGAGAGCGGGAAATGTGCTGTGGGAAAACACACTGGGAAAAAAGTGGGGGCAGGAAAGGCAGGAACCAACATTCCCCAGACAACTGAAATGGGGACGCAGACAGGAACTGTTGCTGATAGATTTGCAGGTGGCGGGGCCTGGGAGGTTACCTATGGGCCCTACTACTGCTATTGTTAACAGAAACTTTTGCTCCTCTCCTGCATAGGAGTGACACAGTATTATGTTTGGCTGTGAGAAACCAAAAGCCAAAAAACAGTGGCTTAAATAGTTAATTTCTCTCGCACATAGACCTTTGTGGTATGCTAACTTCATGTTCTTTAAATATTGTTACTCTGCCATCATCAGTTTCCTCTTCAATGTACAAGACAGCTGCTCCAATGCCAGCCATCATGTCTACATTCCAGTCCACAGAGAGGTAGAGAAGGGCACTCTACTGCCTCTGAAGACACTTCCAATAAGATGCACACAGTCTGTTTACATCCCATTGGCTAAAATGTAGTCTCTTGGCCACGCTGGCACAATAAAACTAGGAAAAATTATTATCTGGTTGGCTATGTGCTAAGCTGAAAATCAGTTCGCTTACTACAGAAGTGTAAATATTGGTGATATCTAAGCTTATGCCCTAAGTGGGGAGTCCCTCTTACACTCAATTGATACAGCTTCTCAGCCAAGCTTCCCCTTGTTGATCCTCCCCCTGCCAGGCCTCCACACATGATAAGGAATCACAAAGATTATGCCTGAACAACGTGCCAGGCACCAGGCACCACACTGGAAGAAACACCTCATTCGCCACCTTACAGCCGTGAACACTTGGCCCTGTCTCTGGAAACCTAACTCTGGACCCCTAAAGGCCCTATCTGTGGCATGCGACACTGCTGCCCTGGCCATTACTGATTGGCCAAGATTCTTCTCCAGGATTTTTTGAACTGAAATAAGGGAACAACAAGCATTTCCTCTCCGGTAGTGAAATCAGGGTTGCTGACAGCCATGTTTCCTACTTTGTGGAAGAAGTAGGATTGACAGAATGATACCAGCATGCCAAGAAAGAGATGTGGGGCACTTGGGTGGCTCAGTAGGTTGAGCCTCCAACTTCAGCTGAGGTCATGATCTCACAGTTCATGAGTTCAAGCCCTGCATCCGGTTTGCTGCTGTCAGTGCAGAGCCCACTTCAGATCCTCTGTCCCCCTCTCTATCCCTCCCTTGCTCACACTCTCTCTCAAAACTAAACATTAAAAAAAGTTTAAAAAAAAAAAAAAAAGAGCACCTGAGTGGCTCAGTCGGTTAAGTGACCGACTCTTGATTTTGGCTCAGGTCACGATCTCACAGTTTGTGGGTTCAAGCCCCATGTTGGGCTCTGTGCTGACAGTGTGGAGCCTGCTTGGGATTCTCTCCCTCTCTCTCTGCCCCTCCCCACTCTCACACTCTCTCTCTCAAAATAAATAAATGAACATTAAAAAAAGAGAGAGAGAGAGAAAGATAGAGAGAGTAATTCCAGGTTGTGTTTGAGCTCCTGAAGTCCAACTGCCCTCGAATGTCCCAAAGTTACATGGGGTAACTCGACATCCTGCCAATAAATTTTCTATTTTAACAATCTCTTTGGAATTTGTTTTCTGGTGCTTTCAACTAAGAGTCCTGAATACCAGTCCTGAAGAAGGGCTTCTCAGAGAAGGTAATCTTTACGGTCTGTCTTAAAGGATTAGTAGAAATTGGTGACTAAACAATGTGTGGGAGAATTCTTCCAGCTCTGTGAGGCTGAAAGATATTTGTGGGTCACAGAGCCCCATTTGTTCCCCTGCAGTAGGACTGACCATGTCCTGAGAAAGTGGGTGACAGAGGAGTGTTCTTTCCCTGTTCACAGGCAGAGTTATCCTGTGGATGTGCAGATCTATGTGGGTGGGCCTTGTGCACAGGCCCCAGTCACCACCCTGCACATCTGCCCAGAAGCCTGTGCCTTAGGGCCTCTCTTCTCCACCCTTAAATAAAACAATGGCTATTGACACTGTGAATGCTGTAAATTCCGGTGCTGACAGAGCTTCAGTGGCTGAGAGCAGCTATGGGAATTTCATTGTAGATGTGTGTGCTCAACATACATTCATTTATTCTTCAAATATTTATTGAGCACCCATTATAAATAGATGTGCTTGAAATACGTTGTTAACAAGACAAAGAAACTCCTTAACCCAAGGAACTTAGAGAGTCTAGGGTTAAAGGTACATATTAATCAAATAATCCCACAAATAAATCATCATGGTTTATCGTGCTACTTATCATTAAGAAAAGTTATGGCAAACTGGGAAACGGTATCGCATGGGGGTTTGATATGTTCTGACAGTAGAAGAGGTTTCTCTATGGAGAGACATTTGACTTAAGTTCAAGGGATGTTCAGTTACCTAGAAAGGGGGTGGGGTAGGGACCGGGAGAGATGGTAAGGAGCTGTCCAAATGGAGGAACAGCATGTGCAAAGACAGGCAAGGAGAGGGCCTGCTCAAGGCAGGAGAGGGCACAGAGCATCTGGAAGACCACAGCAGCCAGCAAACAGGAGAGTGGCCCAGGATGACAGGGAGAGCGCACAGGGTAGGGCCTTTGGCCTTTATCCTAAGGGGACTGACATGGTAAAATCTGTACTTTATGACCACTCAAGCTGCTCTGCAGAGGGCCAGAGGGGAAGTAGAGACCAATGAGGGAGAAAGAGAGAGAGGAAGAGAGAATATGAGAGGGAGTGAGAAAGCCCACATTGTCAGGAGGCAGTATAGTGGAGATTAAGAGCATGGGCTCTAAATCAAACCATCTAGCTTTGTATCCTGGCCTTGCCACTTATGACCTTGAGAAATTACCTGAGCTCTCTGCTTCCTCACCTTTAACATGGGGAGAGTATCTGTCTGCCTCTTAGAATGTGTGAGGATTAAATAACTAATACACCCAAAGAACTCAGAACAGCATCTGGTGGACGGGAATTTCTCATTACATGTTTTGGCCCAAGGCCACAGGGCTACCGTATAAAAACAAATACTGAACTGCTGATTAAAGTGAGAGGTGGGCTGGGCAAGGTGGAGCCTCATCCACTTATGCCCCACTGCCACTGCCTTGTGCTAGGCCCCGCCTGCGCAGTCCTAAATTCCTGGGGCTTCTGGGACTCCCTCTCTGCCAAATAAGGTCAGCCTCAGAGTGGCCTGTTGGAATCCTGTCTCCTGGGCACTGTGGGAAAATCTGGGGTGACGGCAGCCGAGCCGGTTAAGAGTTCTAGCATACAGAGCCACTCTCAACCTTATTAAACATAAATTATAGCTAGAACCGCAGAAGGCTTTTGCTTCTCAAACTTCATCAAAAAAACTTGGAACATTGTTTTGCTTACTGATGATGTGTACGTACATTAACTACTTTTTAAAAAACATAACAACGTAGGGGGAAAAGGCCACAAAAAAAACAGGAACAGCCTTGAGGGAAACACTGACCTCAGAAGGGTACAATGAAACAGAAATGCCTTTGAAAGAACTCCTGAGAAGTTTACAGTTGCCTTCACTACCTGCCTCACTGTGACTCTTCTCTTTGCCCCCACTAAGCCATACTTGTGGCCTGGTTTCAAGCAGAGATTCAGTCAATACCAGCCTTAACCTACTAGAGATTTACCTGAGGACAAGGAAGTCTAAGCATCAATACAAGCCCCACCCAGAAATGGGCTTCTGAGATCTCAAGGCCCAAGGCTGGGCAGGGTCACTGGGAGGTGAGGTCAGGGTCTGTGAACCAACAATCCGGCCAGCTGTGCCAGAATTAGGTTACAATGAGGGATGTTTGGACTACCCCACGTTGCCAAACACCTGTTCTGAGCTACTCCCGACATTCCTGACTAGATGTAACCTCCTGGTGGTTCTAGGTTACATCTATAGGCTATAGAATCACAAGGGCAAAAAGGCCTCATGTATCTGAAGATGGGGGTGGCCTATAAACCCAAATAGGAGGTCTCTCCAGCCCAAAGAAAGCACCCAAAGCTCAAAAGAGCTGGGAAGACTTGGGCAGGGGAGGCCCTCTCCAGACAAGGTGGGCTGCAGGACAGCACAGCCATACAGAGACAGAATGAGAAAACAGACAGGAGCTCTACTGAAGATTGCAGACAACACTTGTTCATTGAGAACAGGTAGAGGGGCAAGAAAACAGGCAACCGGCCAATTGTCCCCAGCGGCCCTGAAGAAATCAGGTCACTTCTATTCCAGAGAGGACAGAGGTGGTGGCACTGTTCTTCAAGGCAGCACATGCTCTCTTTGCCTCACCTCAGTCGGCAAGAGCTAAGTTTGTGGACCGTAGCCGCTCTGTCTCCTGGCAGATGTTCTGTTCCACGGTGTCACATTCAGCTAGGAATGCCTAATACATAAATACAGGGCAGTGAGGGACCATCCCGGGCTGGCCAATCCCTGCCCGTGCAAGGCTCTTTGCTTAGCCATTGTGCAGAACCCGTGGGTGACTGACTCAAAACAGGCTGTGTAGGGATGGAGCTGGCCTGGCTCTAAGGCAAGCAGGGCAGGGGCAGAGGCAGCATAGGACTAGGGTTTCTGACGACAACCCCCAGCAGGTGGTGAGGACAGGAAACCTTGCCACTGTGAATGTACAATTTCAGGGAGCAGGGTTCACCTGAATAGTGTCTCCTAGAATTGTGTGATCTTCCTTCCCAGTTAGTAAATTCAAATATAATTACAGGGACATGAAAGGAGCTTTTCTCTTATGTTCTGGGCTCATGAAATAACAACCAAAAAAAAAAAAAAAGTCCACACCACACATCACACTTCTATCCTACCCTACTTTGAGCAGGTAAACACACACGCAGGTAAACACATTAAACTTTGTAATCTCTGACCACACAACTCACCTGAACCCTTTTCACCAAACCCTTCCTTTTCAGTCTACTGTCTTTGAAATTTTCTGGCAGAATCTGTGGAAGAACACATTGACACATAAATAATCTCAGTAAAAATGGCATAACAACATGATAGAACACCACAGTATACCAAATGCATCTTAAGTCACCAGTGTCAATGAGACATGGATTTTCAGGAATGATTTCCCTTGGTCTGTATCTTATCTTACATGGCTCTTCCCATGGCTCTCGCCTCTATAAAAGTTCCCTTTGTTCTCAATGTCTGGGCCATAGACACTGATCTGTAACAAAGACTTTGTTCTTTCTCTGTGTCCTATGTACAGATACTATGTCCTGGCCACACCATGAGCTCACTGTGCCTCTTCTTTACAAACCCCTCTCACTCCCCTAGAATCCCAAGCAGAGAAATTCACCCTCAAAAATGAGGCATCAGGGGCACCTGGGTGGCTCAGTCCATTAAGCGTCCAATTTCAGTTCAAGTAATGATCTCGCGGTTTCACGAGTTCTAGCCTGCATTGGGCTCTGTGCTCACAGTTCAGAGCCTGGAGCCTGCTTCGGATTCTGTGTCTCCCTGTCTCTCTGCCCCACCCCCTCTCACTCTCTGTCTCTCATTCTCAAAAAAAATAAATAAAGAAAATTTTTTTTTTAATTTTAAAAACATGAGGCATCAGGCTAGAAATACCATTACCATCCCTCTGCAGAAGGGAACATGGAGTCGATGAGCCCCAATTGTCTCATAAGAGCTACTCATGAGTCTAACTGAATTCCGTCCAGCTAATGAGCCCAGTGGAATATCAGTCACATGAATATCAGGAAAGCGAAGCCCTGTGTTTCTCTGACCATAAAATCAGAGTCCGTTTGGGTTCCAACTTTGTGAGAACTGGATGCTATTAGTATACATAAATAAAAATGACAAAAGCCTTATGTTAGTGTGATGTGACTGACTAAAAATCAGGAACTGTCTTATCTTTTTGTGTATCCATCAAGGACTAGCAGTGTCTGACACACAGCAGGTGCTCAATATACTCATACAGTAAGAGTGCATTACTGAAAGACTGAAACTGACTGAAACATAGTCAAAGGAAACTAGTTTTTCTCAGCTGAATATTTAAAAAAAATTTTTTTAACGTTTATTTATTTTTGAGACAGAGAGAGACAGAGCATGAACGGGGGAGGGTCAGAGAGAGGGAGACACAGAATCTGAAACAGGCTCCAGGCTCTGAGCTGTCAGCACAGAACTCGACGCGGGGCTCGAACCCACGGACCATGAGATCATGACCTGAGCCCAAGTCGGACGCTTAACCGACCAAGCCACCCAGGCGCCCCACCAGCTGAATATTTACTTACCAGCGTGTCAATCTCTTCCAAGATCTTCATAAATTGCTCAATTGTGGCTTTTACTCTCCTATCAAGTTTGCAGAGAGCTTCAGCTTGCAAATCCTTGGCCAGAAAGCCCTGTGCAGGAATAATGCATTATTGCAAGGGTTCCTTGAGGCTGACAGAAAACTCCATGCCAAGACACTGATGAAGCAGCCACACCCTGAGCCTACATCCCCCCCAAAAGGCTGGGCCACACCTCAGACCCACAACTTCATCTCTTGCTAAAAAACAGAAAACCTGGCCCAGGGTCACCCCATGCACTGTGATAGGCTGCAGGCCACTCTGTCTCACATGGCCCACTAGGGCTGCAAATGCCTCCCGAGTGCAGCCCCCAGTCACCAGTGTATACCCACACACAAGAGGCAGACATTAGGAACACGAGGTGTAGAGCCTGATGGGCCCAGGCTTGAATTCTGACTGCCCTTTACTGGCTTGTGATCTTGAGCAAGTTACTTAACCTATCTGAGACTTAATGTCCTCATTTTTAATATGGAGATTATGATACCTCACCCCTGAGAGTTACTATGAGGATAAAGAGGAATATATGGAGACCCTTAAAATAATTCCTGACATAGACCTGTGTAAACAAATGGCAGAATTTACATTATTTTTACTAAACTGTCTTGCTGTTTATTCACATTGCTTGGCCCAGTCACCAATTAGCTGGTGACAACAGATGGACAGCGGGGATCTCTAAGAATGTTTATTGAAGATGCAGATTTGACCACTTGTAGTAAAGGCTTTAAACATTAACCAGCAATTCCAAGTGAGAGAATTTATGCTACCAAAGAAGTCAGAAATGGTCAAAAAAGATTTACATCCAAGGATGTTCAGAAAAGCATTGGGGCGCCTGGGTGGCGCAGTCGGTTAAGCGTCCGACTTCAGCCAGGTCACGATCTTGCGGTCCGTGAGTTCGAGCCCCGCGTCAGGCTCTGGGCTGATGGCTCGGAGCCTGGAGCCTGTTTCCGATTCTGTGTCTCCCTCTCTCTCTGCTCCTCCCCCGTTCATGCTGTCTCTCTCTGTCCCAAAAATAAATAAAAAACGTTGAAAAAAAAAAAATTAAAAAAAAAAAAAAAAAAAGAAAAGCATTAATGCATAATGATAAAATAACATTAGGTTGATGAACAATAAAGAATTGGTTGGCTAAACCATAACATATTCATATATGTGGCAACATTCTGCAAGTTTTGAAATACATGATCATTATTTTTTTAAGATTTTATTTTTGTTTTAAGTACTTTCTACACCCAACATGGGGCTCAAGAGTCACATGCTCTACCGACTAAGCCAGGCAGGCACCCCAATAAGTATGATAATTTTTAATGACATAGGAAAATGTTCAATCTTCTATCTAATAGAACAATTTACAAAGTGTACACAACATTGTATCAATTTAAGATGCAAAAATATATTCCAGTCTTTAGTATTGGTTGTCTTTTTTTTTTTAAGTTTATTTATTTTCAGAGAGAGAGAGCAAGGGAAAGAGGGGCAGAGAGAAAGGGAAAAAGAGAATCCCAAGCCAGCTCCACACTGTCAGCACATAGCCCAATGCAGGGCTCAATCTCACAAACTCTGAGATCATGACCTGAGCTGAAATCAAGAGTCAGACACTTAACTGACTGAACCCCCCAGGTGCCCCAGTATTGGTTATCTTTTGAGTCAGGGGCTTACAGGTATTAGTGCCCCTATCTTTACCTAAAAGTTCTGTACAATCAGCATGTATTACTTTTGTAATTAAAACCAAAAGATACATCTATTAATGTTATAAACTGAGGGGAGGGAGGGAAGATGTGATTTGGGGCTGTTCACAATCCTTACTTGGTCTCTGTACCCCTTCTCTAATAGAAGGAAATGAACAGGATACCATCCTCTAAGATCAAGCTCAACTTGGACCTTTTATGGCTCAACAAAATGTTCTTTGCCTTGCTAAACACATTATAACAGACTGGACTGAGAGAAGCTACCTGTTCTATTTTCAGATAATACATGATCCTGACATGGCAGGTGCTCTCCTAGGAGCACAAATGGATGCTGGCTAGGGTTTGAAAATAACAGTGACAGTAATACTTATAAAGCACTTAGTATGTGTCAGACTCAAAGTACATCATTTTATTTTACAACTTTTGTTTTAAAGTAAGATCTATGCCCAATGTGGGGCTTGAACTCACAACCCCAAGATCAAGAGTGGCCTGCTCTACCAACTGAGCCAGTCAGGTGCCCCTCAAACTGCATCGTTTAATCCTCACACCAACCCTAAGAGGAGGGAGGTATTGTCATTAGTCTATTTTTACAGGTGAGGAACTTGAGACAAGGCAAACTTGCCCAAAGTAATAGAAAGTGTAAAGCCAGGATCTGAACCCAGGGAATCTGACTAGAGAGGCTGCCCGGTGACCACACATTTGCATCTCCACAAAGAGAGTGACCTGCTGGATTCCAGTAAGCTCTTTATTCAACTCTTCCAGTTGGTCAGCTGTCTTCTCCACAGACTTCTCCAAATCTTTCAACTTCTTTAGTTCAACCTCTTCCTCTGGACTGTTCTAAAACGTTTAAAAAGGAAAAAAGAAAAAAAAGAAAAAAAGAAAGAAAAAAAAATAAAACATTTAAAAATAAAATGAAGTCAATAATCACCAAGAAAGGTAGCTTTTGTCTGGCAAGAAAAAAATCTGACCACAACTGGACTAAACCACTCTCCTAGAAAAAAATAGCCTTAACTCTGCTGCTTCTTGGAAAGCAAGCAGGAGGATTACACATTAGGGTTTTCTACCCACAAAGACTCTAGACTAGAGAGAAGATACTAAGTAAACATTTGGCCAGGCCCCGGACAGCTTGGGTTGGGAGGATGGAGCCAATCCAAGTGCCAGATTCAACCTAAACTTGGGGCTGATCCATAGCAGACTCCAGACTGAAACCTCAAGAGGGAACAAATTATAGTGACTACCTGTAAGGAGTCCAGAATGGTGAGACAGGTAGAATTCTACCATTCCTTTAAATGAATTCCTAAGTGTCACCCACCAACTGAGGTCTCCCACTTAATACGATGATGATGACAATGATGAATACTTTTGTTGAGCATTTCCTCCCTGCCAGGCACTAAACACTTTACCTGTATTATTATTTTAAGCCTTACCACATCCCAGTGAACAATCTAGTGTTTTTGATGATGAAACTGAGGTTTAATGTAAAGTAATCTTAGATCACACAGCCCAAAAGAGGTAGAAACAGACTTGAATGAGACTTGGCTCCATATATCCCAGGACAGCCCCAATTAGGGGTCCTATAGCTTCTTCAAACTCAACCCTTATGTTCTGCCCATTGCTCAGAACTATTCCCCTGACCCTTGAGCAAGAAACCTAGAATATTTCCCCTTCTCTCATCTAAACAATCAGTAGTCAGGGCCAGTAGCTTCCTGCTTTTACACTATCTCAAATTGATCACATTCTTCTTTGTGGGGAAATCCTAAGTGCCAATCTCTCGGCGTTCTGCAGCTGGACTTTTTTTTTTTTTGCCTCCACTTTGCTAATCTCTGCCCTCTCTCCATCTCTCTGAATCAGCTACCTCACACAAAATAGAAAGCTTCTTATGACCAACAATTCCAGTGTGCCACAATGCAGGGCTGGCCATAAACCTCACTCATCACCCCAGGAGCTACTGTCCTCACAAACTGGCTCTTTTCCTCTTTCAGTTCTTTATTCTGAACTTTTCTTTCTGGCCAAAGAGGGTTTTTCCCTTGTGGGAGATTTTAGTAAAAGGGGTATTTAAAGGGAGAGAGACTGATGAAATTTGCAGAGTACTTATTTTAAAAATCTATAGGCTTATTTTAATAAAACATTCTCTTGCAAATCCCCTGCAAGTAAGTAAGTCCTGACTCAGGCCCCATTTTAACCAGATTGAGATCCCACCACCAACACAAGAGCTGTTATTGAAGCAGCATAACTGTTCCTAATTCCCAGAGTAAAAACCATAACCAACAGGAGTGGGAGGGCCTGAGAATAACAAAACTAGTAATCCTATCAAATGAATGGAACTACATGTATTTAGAGATTTTATTTTATTTTATTTTATTAATTTTATTTGTTTTATTATTTTATTTTATTAATGCAGAATCTGGGTCCCCAGTTTGGCCTTTTAAATAGAAATGTGTATAAAAGACCTTGGTCATTTGATTCTCAGGTATTCTGGCAGAAAAAGCAATTTACCTTCTTCCCAATTAACATGACTCGGCAACCATTTTGTATTCCAAGTGCTGACAATGGCTTCTCCATTTCCTTCAGAGATTTTCCTGAAAAGAGAAGTTATGCCAAGTGGTAACAATTGTACAACACTGAAAACAGATTTCAGCAAGGGTACAGGAAACAGACAAGTGTGTTCACTAATGAGAAGAGGATAAATTGGTAATAACCTTTTCAGACAGTGTCTTGACCCAGAAATTTCACTTCAGATTTTATCCTAAACAAGTAATGGGACATGTGCCTACACAATAAGTGTTACAAGATAATCTTCAATGCAACCTTAATCATAATAGTGAGAAACTGGAAAAACAAACATTTAGGAATAGGGGATTGATTAGCTATACATCAGTACAGAAGACTTTGTAGGCATTAAACTAATTAAAAAAAAATTTTTTTTTAATGTTTTATTTATTTTTGAGAGAGAGACAGAGCATGAGCAGGGGAGGGGCAGAGAGAGAGAGAGGGAGACAGAATCTGAAGCAGGCTGCAGGCTCTGAGCTGTCAGCACAGAGTCCGACGCAGGGCTTGAACTCACAAACTGTGAGATGATGACCTGAGCCGAAGTTGGACGCTTAACCAACTGAGCCACCCAGGCGCCCCTAAAGCTAATTTTTTTAGGAAACCTGAATGCCACAATAAATGCTGATGGCTCAGCATTATAAGAAAAATGTTATAAAAACTATATAGTCAATATAATCTCAGTTTCGTCAACTAAAAACACATACATAAATAAGAACCCACACTTCAGGATGCCTGAACAAACAAACAAATAGTTGGATAGAAATATGCTGAAATGAGGGGCGCCTGGGTGGCTCAGTAGGTTAAGTGCCCAACTTTTGATCTCAGCTTCAGGTCTTGATCTCAGGGTCATGAGTTCAAGCCCTGCACTGGGATCTGAGCTGGGTGTGAAAACTACTTAAAAAAAAAAAAAAAAAAAAAAAAAAAATATATATATATATATATGTATATATATATTATATATATACACACACACATATATATGTATATATACATGTATGTATATTTTTAAAAGTAGTATACGTATACATATATGCATGTATAGATATATGTGTGTATATATGTGTATATACACATACACATATATATATATATATACATATATATATATATACACATACGTATGTATATATGCGTATGTGTATATATATGAGGGGTGCCTGGGTGGCTCAGCCAGTTAAATGTCCAACTTCAACTTAGGTCATGATCTCACGGTTTGTAAGTTCAAGCCCTGCATCAGGTTCTGTGCTGACAGCTCAGAACCTGGAGCCTGCTTTGGATTCCGTGTCTCCCTCTCTCTCAGCCCCTCCTCCACGTGTACTGTCTCTCAAAAATAAATAAAACATTAAAAAATTTTATTTTTAAAAAATAAAAATAATATAAGAAACATTCTGAAATATGAGGGGTTTTATCCAGAAGAACATAGAGCATTTTCTTTGTGCTTTCCTCCATTTTGAAATATGGTTTATTTGTTTGTTTGTTTGTTTGTTTTTTGAGAGAGAGAGAGAGAGAGAGAGCAGGAGAGAAGGGCAGAGGGAGAGAGAGACTTAAGCGGGCTCCATGCTTAGTGTGGAGCCTGAGGCAGGGCTCAATCCCACAACCCTGGGATCATGACCTGAGCCAAAATCAAGACAGGGACGCTAAACCAATGGAGCCACCCAGGCACCCCTGAAACATGGATTTCTATTGCCTTTTATAATTCCATGATAAAATGTTTAAAAAATAAAAAAAGACAAGGAGTTACACTATGAAGTATAAATAAAAATGGTTCCCATCACTAAATTATTTAAGACTGGCACCAAATGGGATAAATCTAGCCCCATCAGATACCACAAATATGGGATCTCTCAGGAGATGGGGGGGGGGAGGTATGGGAGATATGGAATAGATATGGGAGATATGGGAATAGGAGGGGGAGGTGGGTCCTGGCAGAAATCAGTATCATCTACTGGGCCTGCCATATCCAGGCCCCTAGTAAGTTTGTTCAACATCTCTGTGTCAGCACTATGCTGAGCATTGGACACAGTAGTGTCTTCCCTTAAAGTTAGTTATCCCTAACAGAGAAATCAGATGTTCAGCAACTATGAAAACAATTACTTAATAGTAACTTGCAGAAGTGGTCAGGAGAGCCACATACGCATATGATGGGAAGAGAATCTAGCTTAGCCAGGGAATACTGCCTGTGCACTTTCACCAAAAATGGTTAAGATTTCTGCCACCCTCATGGGACTTCAACTCTAACATCTGTCCAAATGTTTCAAAGTGTCCAGTATATAGAAGGGCCTCAGTAAAATACATGTCTAAGGAATGGATGACTAAACAAGCAAATAAGAATTATCCCAGTTTGAAAACTAAGAGTTACCACTAGGTAAGGCTAAGCAGTTTTAAGTAGGCCCATTAGCCATAAGGACTCAAAGCTGGAAGAGAAATGCCTACCCTTAAATATAAGTTTCTGAAAAGGCAGTGGAACCCCTGTGGCCTCCTCAACAACCTGGGCCAGGTCTTGGACAATTGGCTCACTCCAGCCCTGTTGCGGGATAACGTGAAGATCATGCTTCTCATTGCCTGGGGACAGAGAAGAGTGTTTGATGAAGAAAACTCTTTCACATAAACCAAAAAAGGGTGACACTTTATTATATTTATTTACTCAGCCTTCAAGGCCCAGTTCATTTGCCACCTACTCCAAATAGCCTGTCTGTCCCCCCATCTGCCCAGCTTTGTCTGGTAAACTTCTCAAGGATTTTTGTGTCCTCTATGATAATAACTAGCAATCTAGTGATATCAGGTAGCATTTTACACACTTAATATGCATAAAGGACTGACTAGGCTCACTTCATACATTATCTTATTTAATCCTCAGAACAACCCCATTAAGGAGGTACTACCTATTAATCCCCATTTTACAGATAAGCAAACTAAGTTCAGGACCTAAGTTAAAAGACCTGCCTATTGAGACCCAACTGTGAAGTCAGAGCTTGACTTCACATCTATCTGATTTCCAAGGGCGTGCTTTTCATCACAAACTATCTGCTTCCTGTGGCCTGACTACCCTGTACTCTACTGTACTGTTCTTGTCTCCTTTGCTGTAATGGGTAAGGAATTATTTTTCCTCCAGGTCTCTTCTACTGGGCACATCTGGGCACAAACATGGCTGGCGCTCAGCAAATAGACAATGAGTGAGTAAACTCAAACAGCAGAAAACTTCTTTTTGAACCAGAAATGCCAATTCTTTTCCAGGTATGTGCACAGTAAGGAGGTAGCCCATGTCCTGGGCATATGCCAAGCCTTGAGCCTGCACAACAGCCACATGAAGTCAGCAGGACAGGTGCTACCAATTCTACTTCACAGGGAAGAAACCAGATGCCTAGAAAAGAGACATCCCAAGGTCACTCAAAACTGAAGGATCTAGAATACTGGTCCCCAGATTCTGAGGCCCTGGGGTCTCCTCTAGTCCTGAGGAGACTTCATAGGTTCAGCTCTTGGGTGGACTTACTTTGTTTGGCTATCACCTCCAACAGTAGACAGACCCTAAGGGTTCCCAGGGCTTACGCTTGTAGCCACATCCCACTCAAACAACGGACGTAGGTTTAAACTCAGCACACACACAGGTATCCAGGCACACAGCAGTCATATACGACACGGCCAAACACAATGCTGATACAAAGACTCACAAGGATTGCCCAGGCACACACTAAGACATATAACCAGGACGACGACGTGAAGCACGTACATGGACGATAAGACAAAAGGCAAATGGCTTGAGACAAAATACACTGGCCCCTGGAAAGGTGTGCAGATACAAGACCCGCACAAAAAGCCGGTCCCAAACACAAACAAGACCTCACATTTCCAGACGCTAGGACCAGCACAAGAACACACGCCTTTGGAGGACACGTGGCCAGACCCCCACCAGGCTTTGGTGGACCGGCACGGAGCCCAGCCGGCACGAAGCCCACCCGGCCGTCTGCGCTCACTGTGGGTGACGGTCACGCTGAGGCCGCCTGTCGCCATTTCCTCGCTCCCGGCCACCTCTTCGCTCCCGGCCACCTCTTCACTCCCGGCCCCCTCTTCGCTCCGGGCCACCTCTTCGCTCCGGGCCACCTCTTCGCACCGGGTCACCTCTTCGCTCCGGGCCGAGCGAGTCCGCACTTTCTTCACCCGCGGCCTGCGAGCGCCGGTGGCGGCGCCCCTGGTGGATCCGGCATGCCCGCGGGCCGCACTCCGGACGGATGATCGCTGAGAGGGAGGCGGACCGCGCTCGGCCGGGGGCACCGACTGGCGCGGCTCCCGGCCCGGCCGAGGGGCGCGCCGCCGGGGACCCAGCCGCTCCCGGTCGCCTCGCGGTCTCCGCGCGCCACCGCGCTCCGCCAGACCCGCGCTAGTTGACTACCCAGCGGTGGGAGAGGAACTTGGCGCCTTGCAACCCCGCGCGGCTGCTTCCCTGCCCCGCCCCAGCCCGGCCCGGCCCGGCCCGGCCCAGCGGGCCTACCGGCCCCGCCCCCTGGAGCAGGCCCGGTTGAATTCGGCCAAAGCAGCTTCGGCCCCACCCACTCAGCCGAGGTCCCGCCCCACTCACTTGAAGCCACGCCCACGCCCTTCACCGAGGCCACGCCCCTGGTGACTCTGCACCCTCCAACCTCCGGGAGCTCTCCTTCCCCGGAAGGCCGAGCTGAAAACCCGGAAAAAGGATCGGGGAAACTGCAATAGGCACATTGCGCTTGCGCGAGGGGGGGCAGGAAGTCAAGGCGGAGGCGGAGGTGATTCTACTTCCGTTTCTAGTTTTGCTCCAGTGTTTGGGTTTTCTTCGCGGCCGCCCAAGATGAACCGATTCTTCGGAAAAGCGAAACCCAAGGCTCCGCCGCCCAGCCTGACTGACTGCATTGGCACGGTGGGCACTCGACCACGCATAACTAGGCTGAGGGACTCTGACATTCCCGACCCCGCCCACCCTGGGCTCCCGGCTCCTACTCCTCCATTGCGTTCCTGGTTCCGGACACCTCGGCCCTCACCACCACACCTTCATTGCTGTTACCCAGGGTCATTCCTGACGCCACAAACCAGGGATTCCTAAGCTATCAGTGTCTCCCCCTACTTGCACCCAACTCCTTCTGAGGCCCACTGCCGTGTTTACTTGCTCTTTCCTTCTCCTCCTACCCCAACCAGCCATTAGGCCCACATCCTTCCCACTTCAGTCCTAACCTTTACCCCTCATTTATTCTCATCCCTCTCCCACATCAGGACCCTCAACGTGATATCCTGGGTCCACATATCTTTACCCCGATCCTGGATTTTAATAACAGCAAATTCAGAACTCTGGCCTCTCACATTAAGCCACCTCCCTTTATCTAAGCAAATAGCATTAGCGCTACAGCCCTGGCCTGTTTCACACACCTTCTGGTTGAGCTCCCAGCCGGACTAGTCTCCAATTGTAGGGGAATGTCAACTCAACCCAGTGATTTTCAGGGGTCCTGGAATATGTGAATCTGAGGGGTGGAGTATAGTTTATAAACCCCCCCCCCCCCCAGTGTTTCTGACTGGAAATGTCCGCCTGGTCAGGAACCACTGTTTCCCACCCTTCTTCCCTCTCCTGCCTCTTCTCATGTAAGTATATTGTGATAATTACCACTGTTTCTTTAAGGTGGACAGCAGGGCAGAATCTATTGACAAGAAGATTTCTCGACTGGATGCTGAGCTAGTGAAGTATAAGGATCAGATCAAGAAGATGAGAGAGGGTCCTGCCAAGGTAAGGGAGGTGGCAGCGGCAAAAGGCGCTGTGACAGATTAATTTGAGCACCTGTGGAAATAGGGCCCAGCAGTAAGGGCTGGTGAGAGATAGAGAAGAGATGCTCACAATCTGGTAAAGAGAAAATATGTGATAGTGTATCCTTCAGGGAGGGGAGTTTGCAGCCTGATAGGAGAGGAAGGCTGGGGTTTAGCCTGGTGGAGAGAAAGTGCTGACCACATGTCCAGAATCATGTACATGGGAATTAACATATTCTGAGAAGGTGGCAATCTGGAGAGTAGAGCTGGGACATGCTCAGAACTATGAGCCATGCTGGTCAAGTTAGGTGTGTATAATAGACTGGTTAAGGAATGGTATGCTGGGAAAAAGTACTGAACTAGGCATCTGGAGACCAGTGTTCTATTAGTAACACCATCACTATCTACTAGCTGTGACCGTTATAAAGTCACTTAATATCTTGTTTTCCTCTTCTATTGTTAGAAACATAGATTACTATATTTAAGTGTTTGGACTGTGGATATAGAACTACCTACTTTTTTCCCGTTTCTGTAACTTATTAACTATTTGAGCTAGGACAAGTTATTTAGTGTTACTGAACCTCAGTTTCTCTGTCTATAAAATGGGGATAATATACTTTATAGTGTGAGCATTTTGTGTACTCACGAAGTAATTGGTGTGACCTACATAGCACTGTTTCTCCTACATAGAAACATTATTTGTGAGATAATATCTGCTTTTCCTTCTTCATTGGAGGAACAAAAAGATTTATGAAACAGTATAGAAAGGAAAGTGACAAGAGGCTTTTCTCAGCCATCTTAGTTGGATGGCATGGAATGAAGAGTGACCAGAGGCAGGAAAGCTCATCTGGACTTGAGATGAAAGCCTAAGCCCTGGTGGCAGTCATGAAAATGACAGGAAAGTAATCAGTTGGAAAGTAAGTTCTGAAAATCAGTAACAAGATGACTGCATGTAGAGACAACAGAGAGGAAAGGTAAGGTTGATTTAAAGATTCTTAATCTAGAGAAGTGAGGGATTGGTGGGACCATTGTTAGTTATTTCCAAGGTGAGAACAGGTTGAGGAGTTTGGGCATGTTGAGTTTGAATGGATAGCAGGATGTCCAAGTCGGGAATCTCCATAAGGCAACTGGGTATACAAAATAGGCACTATTGGGGATGGCCATGGAGATAATATGAAGTAGGAAAAGGGAATATAATTCTGTACCCTGAGATGTGGGATGCAAAGACAGATGAGTTGAGACTTAAAGACTGCTTGGGAAGTGAGGAAGAGTCCAGGAGCCACCATGTCTGCAACTTTGAAGAAGAGAGTAAGTAGATATGTAAGTCTGAGGATATGGGAGATTTCTTTTACTGTATGTGTGTTTTCTTCTTCTTTTCATTAATATCTGTTTCTCTCCCCAGAATATGGTCAAACAGAAAGCCTTGAGGGTTTTAAAGCAAAAGCGGATGTAAGTTATAAGTGTAACCTCCTTTCCTCCAGCACTGTCCATCTAGACAGAATTTTTTGCTATGGTAGATGTTCTATATATGCGCTGTTCAGTACAGTAGCTCTTAGCCACATGTGGCTATTGAGCGCTTGAAATGTGGCTAGTGTGACCAAGGAATTGAAGTTTTAATTTTATTTAATTTTAACAATTTAGGTAGCTATATGTGGCTAAATGGCTTCTGTATTGGACTACCCAGATCTATAGGGTTCTCCCATTATGTATTTAATTAGAGTATGCCTTTTTATTTATTTATTTTTTGTAAAATTGAAGATCCTGAATATTTGTTCCCTCCCACTAGAATAGATTTAAGGGTCCTGGATTTATTTTAGGTGACTATGTCTCCATGTCTGAGCAGAAGCCAGATAGCATCTTTGATGCTTACCCTTGTGGGCTGTCCAACTGATGAGACCTTCTGCAGGATTGTAGGGGTCAGATGTAATTAGCTAATAAGGAACTAGAAAGGTTGTTGATATCTCTGTTTTTATTTTTAAAATGCCTTTTTATCAGATACCACCTTTTAGATTAGACAAAATTGGAAAAAGAAATTATAATGCCTAACATGGTAGTGAGAGTGGTAAAAACTATTCCCTTCTTAGGTAGCCTGCAGTGTTTAAGTAATACATATTCATTATACATGCTTGAAAAATACAAAAACATGAACAGAAGAAAAGAACATTTACATAGATTCCTACTATCAGAATTAACCATTTTTAGAATGATGATTTCTTAGTTTCTTTTCTCTGCTCGTGCATGCATGGTATATGTGCATATGGCTTTTTAGAAGAAAAATTGTGTATATATAGGTTGTCCTTCTCCATCATGAGCAGTTCTCTCCTTTTAAACGTTTTTTAAGAATGATATACTTTTTAACAGGCTGGTGATATTCCACCACCATTTGCCCACACCATGAATTGACCAATTTTCTGCTGGTTGGATAGTTAGATGGTTTCCTGATGTTGTATAAAGACCATAGTGACATAAGTCTTTGAAGTAGTATTATACTTTGATATAAAACTTTATTTTTAAAAAAAAGAACATATTTTGAGCACCAGGCATTATATCAGGCCAGATGGATTACCTAATCATGGATATAAGATTAGTCAAATACAATACCTATCCTCAAGGAGTTCAGTCTACTAGAAAAACAGTTTAGTTATATGTATGAAGAGCTTAAAAATAGTCTCCCCCTTTGCCCCAAGAGTTCTCCTTCTGGGAATTTATCACAGGAAATCATTTGAAACATTGTAAAGAGACATTAAATAGTATATAGTAGCATAGAAAACAGCAAAGGCTGTAATATTAAGGGGAAAATTAGTCTTATAACTAAGATACAAAGACAGAAGACTGGAGGGGTACATCATGATGCTTGTGTTAGAGTGATTAAATGGTTTTTGCCAATTTTTCTGTGTATTTAATTTTTTGTAATTTTTTTAAAGTCTATTTATTTATTTTGAGAGAGAGACAGAGCGCACATGGGGAAAGGGCAGAGAGAAAGAAGGAGAGAGAATCCCAAGCAGGCCCTGTGCCGCCAGCACAGAGCCCAACACGAGGCTCAGTCCCATGATAATGAGATCATGACCTGAGCTTTGTGAGATCATGACCTGAGCTTTGTGAGATCATGACCTGAGCTGAAACCAAGAGTCGGACGCTAAACTGAGCCACCCAGATGCCCCTAAAGTTTTTTGTTTTTTTTTAAAGGAAATACTTATATAGTGTTAGAGATACTTTCTTCCAGAGGATTTCTGTCTGGCTCACATTTACCATTCTTAATTGATTCTGAAAAGGTATGAGCAGCAGCGGGACAATCTCGCCCAACAGTCATTTAACATGGAACAAGCCAATTACACCATCCAGTCATTGAAGGACACCAAGACCACGGTACTTCCATAGCACCTTTTCCCATGATTTTTTTTTTTAACTGTTGTGCTCTTTTCCCATAGTATTTAAAAGACCATTTCACTAGCATGGCTTTTTAAAACATGGTGTTCTCTCTTACCCTTTTTTAGGTTGATGCTATGAAACTGGGAGTAAAGGAAATGAAGAAAGCATACAAGCAAGTGAAAATTGACCAGATTGAGGTGAGATGTATGCTAGTTTCTGTAAGAATGTAGTATAGTAGATTTGGAAAGAATCCAAATGAATGTGAATGTAATGGGAAGAACACAGAAGACAGATTGAATCTTGGGCTTGCCATTTACTAATAGAGTAACTTTGGGGTAGGGTACCAAATGTGTCTGTTTCCTTGTTAACACCAGGATCCTAATGCCATATACAGTTATTATGAGGATGAAATAAATGAGCTGGTGTGTCTACATACATAATATCTAGAATATAATAGGCACTCAGTAAATAAGCCCCCAGTTTCCTGTTACTTCTGACTCACTTAATGATTTTGAGTCTGTTTCCACAATTGTAAAGTAGTGATGTTGCTGTCCATCCCCCAGGATGGTCACAAGTGTTAATGAGGCTATATAAGTCAGGTGCTTAACACACTTTCTGGAGTAGAGCTGGTTCCTTTTGCTAGTAACTCTCTTTAGATTTTTAATAATAATGTCATTAGGCTCTTAAAATTAACATGTCTTTTGAGATCGTGCTTTGGCTGGGAGGTGAGCCCTAAGCACTCCTCTCACTTCTTTCAGGGGAACAGCCCAGATGGCAAGTAGGGATAGCAGAGGGAGTGAGTGGTGACTGACCGGAGGAAAGAGGCTACCTTTCTGCAAGTACAGTGGTGGTCTTTACTTCTATCCCTGAGTAGAATGTCTCTTTGTATGAGAGCAGGGACATGATTTTTTCACTGTTATATCCCATACCTTGAACAATGCCTGGCTGTAGTTGGTGTTCAGAAAGTTTCTATGATTGCTGAGCAAATGAACAAGAGACTATTAAAGGAGCTAAAGCAGTTGCCCGATTCAAGCAATATTTGTTGGTTGAGTACTTACTGACTTCCTGACATCTTGCTACATCTGAAGAGGTATTCTCTGAGAGTGCTGATCTACAGTACAAGTAAGGACATTCCTCCTCTTTTTTCAAGCACCCCTCCTTACACTGCCTGTGGCTTTCTCTCTAATCCTCCACCAGTCTCTGCTTACAGAGTTAAGCTCAGTGAAATCTTCCCAGACATTTACTAAGAAAAGTGTTCCATGTATGTTTGTCTTATTTGTACAATGCTATTTGGTAATATAATGCAGTTGAATTTTATTTTCCGTTTACAGGGTTCCTTATGTTTTAATGAGAGCTCTTTACTATAAACAAAATAGAAACTGGAATTTTTCTGTTGTTGTTTTTGTTTTGTTTTCTGTTTTGTTTTGTCTCTCCATCTTTTACTTGTAGTTGCCTGTCTCGTTCCCTATCTAATTATCCTTTTCCTGTCTCCTAGTAGATTTGCCCACATGGCAGGTAGAGAACTCCTTTCTCTCCCTTTTGGTGTGTGCCTCTGTCTGTGTCTGTCTCTGGCTGGACTATATATTTTGAATTCCATTTGTTTTCCTAAAATACTTTATAAAACATTTTCACTGTTTGATAGCTCTCACTCATTCTTTAGTATTTTACCCATGTGTATGTATGTTCCTCTGTTTCTAGCCTTCCTATTTTTCAGTTTCTGCATGTCAAGTCTAGTGCTTATATTTGTATTATTTTTGTGTTTCTTATCCAATATTAAGCCTGTTAATTCTTTGTGTGCTAATTAGTGTGTGTGTGTCTTTCATAAAGTCTATTGCTAGGAATCCTATTCATAAATGACTTGAGGAGACTTGTGTTGATATGTGATAGCATGGCAGAGCTTGACCTAACTACTTACTCTGTGTTTTCACTCTTTTTAATTTCAGCCAGCGCTTCTCTGTACAGCAGAATGTTACATGTGTACAGCATAGTAGTTTGGCACTTGAAAATACAGCATAGTGCTTTCTTTTTTAAAAAAGTTTTTTTGGGGCACTTGGGTGGTTCAGCCAGTTGAACGTCCAACTATTAATTTTGGCTTAGGTCATGATCATGCTCTTTCTCTCTCTCTCTCTCTCTCTCTCTCTCTCTCAAATAAATAAATATTTAAAAAAATTTTTTTAAGTGTTTTTCATTTTACTGTCTCCCTCACCTTTTTTTTTTTTTTTTTAATGTTTATTTATTTTTGAGAGATAGAGACTGCATGAGCAGGGGAGGGGCAGAAAGAGAGACATAGAACATGAAGCAGGCTCCAGGCTCTGAGCTGTCAGCACAGAGCCTGACGCGGGGCTTGAACTCACAAACTGTGAGATCATGACCTGAGCCGAAGTCAGACGCTTAACCAATGGAGCCACCCAGGTGCCCTGTCACCTTTTTTTTCTTTTAATGTTTATGAGAGAGAGAGAGAGAGAGAGAGAGAGAGAGAGTGAGCAAGCACAAGCAGGGGAGGGGCAGAGAGAGAGGGAGACACCGAATCTGAAGCGGGCTCCAGTCTCTGAGCTCTGAGCTCAGAGCCCAACACAGGGCTCGAACCCATGAACCCCAAGATCATGAGCTGAGCTGAAGTCGGACACCTAACCTACTGAGGCACCCAGGTGCCCCTGTCTCCCTCACCTTTAAATGGAAAAACAAACCTCCAATTTGTGGGCCAAGAGGAGTTTTTCAAATGTTTTGCATTGCTTTAAAAATTCTGAAGGATAGGGGTGCCTGGGTGGCTCAGTTGGTTGTGTCCAACTTCAGCTCAGGTCATGATCTCGTGGTTTGTGGGTTCGAGCCCCGCATCAGGCTCTGTGCTGACGGCTCGGAGCCGGGACCCTGCTTTGGATTCTGTGTGTGTGTGTCTGTGTGTCTGTGTGTCTGTCTCTCTCTGCCCCTCCCCCACTCACTCTGTCTCTCTCAAAAATAAATAAACATTAAAACAAATTTAAAAAAATTCTGAAGGATAAATGGTGCTGGTTTGGACTTTCTGCATTATCAACAATACTCTCTTTCCTCTCTGTGGAATTTTCAGCATATAACGAGCATATTGTTGCTCTGCACATCCTTAACACAATGGAAGATATATAGTATTAAGTGCTTAGTGTTTTACATGTATTACTGTGATAAATCCTTTAATAATCCTATGAGGTATGCCTATTAATAATCTTATTTTATGGACAAGGACATTAAGGCTTAGAGGCTTTATTTCTCATTGAGTAAGGCAAGATTTGAGCTTCAGAGTCTGTGCTCCTAGCCATTATATTAGCTGCCCTTTATTATGCTGTAGCACTTCTCAGATTGCTTTTTACATTATTCCTGGCTTTGTAGTCTTCTAGCTAATCACAGGTAGATCATTCACAGATGACTTATGCTCTCAGTCAATTATTTTCACCAGCCTGGTCTCGGATATCAAGCCTATCCTGATTCCATTTCTGTTTCTCCATCCAGGGTTGGCTCAGTACAACTTTTTGTACCACCCAGTTGTTTCCACTGTTGTCTTTTTTCCCTACACAGTATAGTCCATCTTTGGCTGACTTAAGAAGATTAATTTGCTTGTCTCTATTACCTCCTTTTCTCCATAAACTAGAAAAATGTTGATAGTGTGGAGGCTGAATTTAGTGTTTTAGGTAAACTTTCTGTAATGACAGACTAATGGGCATCTGTTCTTGCAGTAGGACTTTGGACTTCCCTGAAGCACCTTAAATTCAAATGCAAGATCACCAATTTAATTCTTTTCTTTTTTTTAATTTTTTACATTTATTTATTTTTGAGAGAGTGAGACAAAGTGAGAGTGGGGGAGGGGCAGAGAGAGAGGGAGATACAGGGTCGGAAGCAGGCTCCAGGCTCTGAGCTGTCAGCACAGAGCCCGATGTGGGGCTCGAACCCACAGACTGTGAGATCATGACCTCAGCTGAAGTCAGACGCTCAACCGACCGAGCCACCCAGGCGCCCCTCTTTTCTTTTTTTTTAAGGTTTTTTTTTTTTCAGTTATCTTTACACCTAGCATGGGGCTCAAGCCCATGACCCCAAGATCAAGAGTCACATGCTCTTCAGACTGAACCAGCCAGGTGCCCCAATTTAATTCTTCCTTAATTTTGAGTTTACATTTTATCACCAAAAAGGAGGATTATGTGGCCATTGGCATTCACGGTTATTGTTATGGGACTCTTCAGTTTTGTGATTTTTAAATAATTCATTAAGCTCTTTTATACTTTTAATTGGAAGGGGCATTCAGGAGTTATTCAGACCTGTACTTTACAGGAGCACCTGGTCAGTTGTTGACTAAAAGCAGTCAGTAGGCAAGGACTGAGTTAAGGGTAGGGAACTAACAATTGTTGAAAACTGGTATGTGCTCACCATTTTGCATACGTTATCTTTTTAAAAATCGCTTGCTGGGGCGCCTGGGTGGCTCAGTCGGTTGGGCGGCCGACTTCGACTCAGGTCATGATCTCGCGGTCAGTGAGTTCAAGCCCCGCGTCGGGCTCTGGGCTGACAGCTCAGAGCCTGGAGCCTGTTTCAGATTCTGTGTCTCCCTCTCTCTGACCCTCCCCTGTTCATGCTCTGTCTCTCTCTGTCTCAAAAATAAATGTTAAAAAATTAAAAAAAAAATAAATAAATAAATAAAAATCACTTGCTTCTGAGATTCAGAGGAGAGAGTGGAGTGAGGGTTAGTTAGAGGAAAATAGTAAAAAATTAATGAAAACTGTCATATACATTTCTACAAGGATTTACAAGACCAGCTAGAAGATATGATGGAAGATGCCAGTGAAATCCAAGAAGCACTGAGCCGTAGTTATGGCACCCCAGAATTAGACGAAGATGACCTGGAAGCAGGTATGTTATGGGAAAAGCAGTTGGGAAAAAAAAGTTTTAGAGTCTGAAAGGAGCAACTTCCTGGGACCTTTTCCCAAATGCTAGAGAAAATTCCAGTGAAGGTTCTGTGAGAGTTAGTTTATGGTACGGCCTCTGGGCAAAGAGCTTATGAAGCTGGCATGTCAGATGTGCATGATCCACTAACAACTCTTGGACAGATAAGCTCTGGAGGAAAATATGGGCAAAAGTGTCTGCTGACCTGGTGCTTGGTATCTAAGCACTGTGTTTCCCTGCCATTTTCCTTTTGATTTTGCTCTCCCTATTTTTGGAGTCCTCTCCCTCAGAACAACAAAGCAGATCAAGAAACAGTCACTGGCAAGTACTTCGTGTGCATCTACCATAGGCCAGGTACTATGTTAGGTGCTAGGAATTCAACATTGAAGAAGGCAAATATGGTCCCTGCATTTATGAAGCTTCCATCACCAGGGGTAAGAAACTTACTTCAAGTGATTAATTACAAGAGCACAAACTGTTGGGAAGGAGAAGTGTGGGGTACCATGGAGCACATAGCTGGGGAATCTATCCTAGTTGGGAGTGGGCACAGGCATGGGTCCTGAAGAATGAGCAGGGGATAATAGGAAAAAAATGGGAGGGGTTGTTGCCTGGCCTCAGGGAGAGGAGCCTTTGCCCAAAGAAATGAAAACACTAATTTGAAAAAAATACGTGCACCTTTTATTTCTTGCAGCACTACTTTTAA
The DNA here is from genome assembly GCF_024362965.1 of Panthera pardus. Classification (NCBI taxonomy): domain Eukaryota; kingdom Metazoa; phylum Chordata; class Mammalia; order Carnivora; family Felidae; genus Panthera; species Panthera pardus. The sequence goes on from NW_026526766.1 coordinate 55,214,965, forward strand.
TAGCCAAGATATGGAAGCAGTCCCAAGTGTCCATCCATAGATGAATGGATAAAGATGTAGATACACACACACACACACACACAATGGAATATTACCATCAAAAAGAGTGAAATCTTAGCATTTGCAACAATATGGATGGAACTAGAGGGTATTATGCTAAGTGAAATAAGTCAGAGAAAGACAAATACCATATGATTTCACTTATATGTGGAATTTAAGAAACAAAACCAAGGGGCGCCTGGGAGGCTCAGTCGGTTAAGCGGCCGACTTCGGCTCAGGTCATGATCTTGGAGTCCGTGAGTTCGAGCCCCGCGTCACGCTCTGTGCTGACAGCTCAGAGCCTGGAGCCTATTTCAGATTCTGTGTCTCCGTCTCTCTCTGACCTTCCCCCGTTCATGCTCTGTCTCTCTCTGTCTCAAAAATAAATAAACATTAAAAAAAAAATTAAAAAAAAAAAAAAAAAGAAACAAAACCAAGAAAAAAGAGGTAAAGAAACAGACTATTAACTATAGAGAACAAACTGCTAGAGGGGAGGTAGGTGGGGGACAGGCAAAATTGGTGATGGGAGTAAGAGTACATTTATCATGATGAGCCTGAGTAATGTACAGAATTATTGAATTACTATATTGTACACCTGAAGTGAATATAACACTGTGTGTTAATTATACTGGAATTTAAAAGATAAATAAAATTTTAAAGAAAAGATGATAGCGACTAAGGTGATAGTAGCAGAAACAGAAAAGTGGATGTGGAAGGAGGGGAGGTCAAGAATGTTTGTCGGGGGCACCTGGGCAGCGCAGTCAGTTAAGTGTCTGACTCTTGATCTCGGCTCAGGTCATGATCTTGCGGTTTGTGAGATCCAGCCCCGCATCAGGCCTTGAACTGATGGTGTGGAACCTGCTTGAGATTCTGTCTCTCCGTCTCTCTGCCCCTCCCCCACTTCTCTCTCTCTCAAAATAAATAAATAAAACATTAAAAAAAAATGTCAGTGTCTAGCATGAGTAACTAGGTAGATGGCAGAACCACCTCACACAGGATTTTCTGTCACATGATTCCCATCTCAGTTCTTCTCCTCTTCTTCTCCTCCTCTCTCTCCCCCCTCCCTTCCTCTCACCTCCTCCCTTCTTTCTCCCATTCTGTTTTTGCCTAGAACCTTTTTTTTTTCACATTCATTTCTTTATTTTATTTCCCATCCTGAGTTTCCTGCTATGTCTCTATCTGCTATTGTCATTCTTCCTGGTCACTTCCAACTCACTTTACCATAGACATATTTTTAAAGCTTGATTTCATGTGATGGTCACTCAGTATGCAACAGTTTCATGCCTTTCACTGCCTTCTCTCAAGCTCATCAATAACTGAGAGAGAATTTTTTGCATTTGTTATTGTCCAGATTTTCTAATTTGAATTGGCCAACTGATAGCTATATATAGACTCTTCTCATGAAGACTAGGGCTTTGTAAACCTGTGGGGAATGGTTGTTTTGTTTTACTTTGATTTGTGTTTTTCATAGATTCTACCACATCAGTTCCCTTGAAAATTTCTTAAGATGGTCATCTTTTATTTTGAAAATAGAGATTAATAATCCTTTCCCCCCAGGCACCTGGGTGGCTCAGTCCATTGAGTCCAACTTTGGCTCCAGTCATGATCTCACAGTTCTTGAATTTGAGCCCCTCATTGGGCTCACTACTGTCAGCTCACAGCCTGCTTCAAATCCTCTGTCCCTTTCTCTCTGCCCCTCCCCTGCTTGTATTCTGTCAAAAATAAATAAAATATTTTTTAAAAATTAAAAATCCTTTTCCCTTTGTTTTGTTTCATGTCTCATAATAATTTGGCTAACTTTCTTAACATTAGCTGCCAGTTTTCTTGCATAACTGTTTTTGAAATGTCAACTGTTTCAATCTCAGAGTTGGATGCACTGGGTGACGAGCTTCTGGCTGATGAAGACAGTTCTTACTTGGATGAAGCGGCATCTGCACCTGCAATTCCAGAAGGCGTTCCCACTGACACAAAGAATAAGGTGAAAGCTTTTTCTCTTTATGTTTGCTATGCAAAATGGTTAAGGTTTTTTGCTTGATCCCAATTTGGGAATCTACAAGGTAGTCTTAAGTTTGAACGGGGAAAGACCGTGCTAGTCATTGTTTTGGGACCCCTTGAAAGTCTAGTTTTCTTGCATTGGACTGTGGACAGGCTGTGTACGTAGTGTCACTGAGGCCCAGGAATTACCCTTGTGAGCTTGCACTGGGTGCCATTTCTAGGTTTCAGACAGTATTTCCTGGAAAAGCATTACCAACACATTCATGAACCATGCTGGGCAGCAGTGTGAAAGAAAGTTCTATCTTCCATACACACTGCTTAATTGTAGGGTGGACTTTTTTTTTTCTTTTTGAGCAGCAGGCAAAAGTTTATTAGAGTCTAAAATCAGAAAGGAAGAATAGTATGAAAGCTCTCTTTACAGAGAGAGTATATTCAAAAGGGAATGCTCCAGGTGGATTTTTTTAAATAGGGATTAATAATTTAAGTATAAAACTTAATGTTGAAAGTTTCTCATTAACAAGGTAAAGAATCAGGACACCTGGGTTTAAGTCTCAGTCCTGCCACTAACTCCCTATGAGACCTTGACAAATCACTTAATTGTTGTGAACTTTTCTGATCCTTACATCTGTAAAATGCAGATAATTACAATTATCTTACATAATTGTTGTGTAGAACAAGTTAGATCTTGTATGTAAAAGGACTTCGCACTGAAAGCCCCGTCCAAAGCTATACAGTTGTCATTATTATAAACAGATAAAATTTTGTTGCTTATGAAATCCTGTTCACTCCATCTTAGTTCCTGGTGTAATGTGTCATTTTTTTCTCTTGCCATTTTTTCTGTTTGCCTTATCTCCTTGGTGTTTGCTTTATCTCCCAATGTGCACGTTCAGTGTGCACAGTCCTTGAGTGAGAGCCAGTTTCAGCTCTGCCTTTGTTTACTGTATGACTTGGAGCAAATTAGAAATTCTTATTTTCTCTCAGAACCTTATCAGTTTTTCCTGCATGTGAAATGTGGGGAGCAAAAGGTGGGAAGTAGATCATTTCCAAGGTCCCTTATAGCTAATTTCTATGAATGTGCATCTTCCCCCTACCATACCCTCCCTTCTTCCTTGAGTCTAGAGTAATCTTACTTTTCTCTACTGCTCATTCCACCCCACCCCTGTCTCTGGTCATTTCAGGGTTCCAGGGTTATAGGTTGCTTTTTCTCAGCTTACCTAAAATTATTTTTTTTTAATTTTTTTAAGTTTATTCATTTCGAGAGGGACAGTGTGAGCAGGAGGGGGCAGAGAGAGAGAGGGAGAGAGAGAGAATCCCAAGCAGACTCTGCACTGTCAGTGCAGAGCCCAAAACAGGGCTCAAACTCATGAAATACGAAATCATGACCTGAGCCAAAACCAAGAGTCAGCCGTTTAACCGACTGAGCCATCCAGGCACCCCTGAAATAATTTTTTTTAATCTTTTATTTATTTTTGAGTGAGAGTACATGTGTAAGCAAGGAGGGGCGGGGGGTACAGAGGATCCAAAGCAGGCTCTGCACTGACAGCAGTGAGCCTGACAGCCAGTGAGCAGGGCTTACTCATGAACCATGAGATCATGACCTGAGTTGAAGTCACTCAACCGATTGAGCCACCCAGTTGCCCCCACCTGAAATGATTTTTATTAACTCTACCACCACAGCTTACCTTTTCAGTACCCTAAAGCATCTATGTTATTTCTACTTTTAGAAGGTCACAGATTCCTGTGTTAAATGTGCCGTTGAGATATGGTTTCTTAATGGATAGTAGTATTGCTGTCTCTAAGTTTGTAGAAAAGTATGATATGGAAATAACTGCCTGTCCTGGGGCACTGCTCCTTTAAGGATTGGGAAGCTACAAAAGATAATGGTTCACTTTAGAAATCAGAGTGAGAGGCGCCTGGGTGGCTCAGTGGGTTGAATGGCCGGCTTCAGCTCAGGTCATGATCTCGCAGTCTGTGAGTTCGAGCCCCGCATCGGGCTCTGTGCTGACCGCTCAGAGCCTGGAGCCTGTTTCAGATTCTGTGTCTCCCTCTCTCTGCCCCTTCCCCATTCATGCTCTGTCTCTCTCTGTCTCAAAAATAAATAAACGTTAAAAAAAAAAAAATTAAAAAAAAAAAAAGACATCAGAGTGAAAATGGGAATCTGGAGGCAAGGACTGACTCCTCATCCTTTCCACCCAGACCCTTCCTAGTTTACTCGTAAGTGTCTCTTGCTCTTTCACTCTTCCTTTATGCTGCAAAGAACCACCCTGAGCTTTTCCAGTCTTTTCTTATCTTATCACTACACCCTTTATCTTTCATGAAAATGCTTTCTAATCTTCTCAGTGGGATTTTGGTGTTCACTGATTAAGCACTGGGAAATGAATTTTGACTACTGAATACTTGTGATCATTTGTTTTATCAACTGAAAAACAGTGGCACTACACATTGCTTTCTTTTCACAGGATGGAGTCCTGGTGGATGAATTTGGATTACCACAGATCCCTGCTTCATAGACTTGCATCATTCAAATACATCGTGTAAAATAAACACATATTGTGGGACTAGGAAATATTTATCTTTCCGAATTTACCATAACAGATTTATGTTTCTTTCCTTTCTTTGAAGGAAAGGTTAATTATAGTGCTCTTTTATTTTTTTTCCGTTAAGAGACTCATTGTTTGGGGGATGCTTTCTTCATACTAAATTTTTATGTCTTTTTTCTTAAGACTAATGTACTTAAAAGTATCAGTGGCTATGTATGACTTGTTTTCATTTATTAATAATAATTTGAAATAAAACCAAGGAAGTGGAATCTTTACATTCTAAGATAGTGTTAACTCCACAATCTCAAATTGATAAATTGATAAGACAAAGATGAGATTATTGGGACTGCTTATACTATGATTCAAAACCATTTTCTATTGTGGTATTATAGGTTGGTTAAAGTGGTAGCCTTTTTGATGGGTTTTATTGTGTCTTGTGAGTAATTCATTACTATGTCTGATATTGGAATGGAATTATCACTACTATATCATGAGTGGATATTTTGATTCTGTGGTTCCCTCAGTATTACAGCCTGACTTGTAATCAATAATGAATATTTCTTGATATTTAATGTGTACAGGACATTTATTTATACTCAATAAATATTTTTCAAAAGGATACAATTTTAATATCACTACAGCCTAAAACCTCTAGTACAGGAATAATATAATTTTAATGTTGATTCAGTCTAGAAATCAAACTTAACTGCTAGCATCAGAGGAAAGAATAAAGAACAATCCAGGCCTGGGCCCTCATCTACTGTCTAATAACTACTATGTAGCCTAGTCACTTCACTAACCTTCCTTATTAGTAAAATCATGCTCACTTCACAAGGCTTTTGTGATGAATCATTGAGGTAATGGTCGTGAGTACAGTTGACACTTACACAATACAGGTTTGAACACGATCTACTTCTACATGGACTTTTTTCAGTACAGTATTGTAAATGTATTTTCTCCTTATGATTTTCTTATAATATTTTCTTTTTCCTCACTTTATTGTTTCTAATACATGTACAAAATATGAGTTAATTGTTTATGTTATTGGTAAGACTTTTGGTCAATAGTAGGCTATTAGTAGTTAAGTTTGGGGGGAGTTAAAAGTTAGATGCAGATTTTCAACTGTGCCCTATTCCCCATGTTGTTCAAGGGTTAACTATACTTTGCAGCCTGCTATTCTCTTATGAAGGATTATTAACAACAAAAACAGAGGCTTCATTCTTTTCTTGGAAGGTGCCAGGAGTCCAAACTCCTGCCTAATTGCAGGGTCTTTAATGATTCATTCGTGCAGACTAATCTCACCCTCTCAAGAAGCCTTTGTACTATTCATCATTACCTTCTTGAAATCTTCCTTGGCCTCTCTATAATTTCTCATTCAGCTCTTTAAATATTTCTTTCATTATAGTTTCAATCTTGGACTTCCTCTCACCCTTTATATTCTCTTTGAAACATGTCACACCCAACATTTTATGTATTACCTATTGCTAAAGACTCAAAATAATTGTCACTAGTCTAGACCTCTTCATTCTTATTTTCAGTACTGGGCATTCCCAATGAAATGTCCCACCATTACCTAAAATCTGATACCTAAATTGAGCTTATTTTCTTGGGATTCACTCTCAGCAAATATTCCTGCTTTCTTTCTTGCCAATGTTATCAGTGCCCTATATATAGCCAATTGTAATGGTTGATAGTCTTCCAACTAGACCTTTTTAGTGCATCAGATACCTGTGATCAATCATTCTAACAATCTCTACTCCCTTGGTTTTTGTGACAATGCTCTCTGGTTTTCCTGTTCTTCTGACTATTCTAAGACTCCTTTCTGAAATCCTCATCACTCTGAAACACTAACTGTAATGTTAGTGTTCTTAGGATTCTAACTTCTAGCTATCATACTTCTTTCTTTGATCACTTATATTTACTGAACTCAACTATTCTCATGACTTTACTGACCACTAAATCTATACTTCTATCCCAGATCTTGCCCCTGAGTTTCAGAATCCTATTCATATCCAGCTTTTTGCCTAAGAATTATTTGGATGTTCCAGAAGCCCACAAACACTTCGCATTCAAGTGGCCAAGGTAGCCATTACCTTTCCCTTAGACCTGAATCTCCTCCTCCTGTTTTCCCTGTCTCAGGTCATGGAATCATCCTCCATCCAAAACAGAAAGCTCTTGAGTTGTCCTTAATGCCTACATTTTGCCTCACTCTGCACAGTTAATCATCAAACCCTGCTTTTAACTCTACATGTTTCTCAAATCCAACCCCTTCCCTCCTTTCCTCTTTCAATTTTCCTTAACCTAGACATCCATCCCATAGTCTTTTGGAATTAATGACTTGTTATCTCTTCGTGCAGTTTCGCTTCCTTGAGTCCATTCATCACAGCTATACTTCTCTTTCTAAACTACAAATCTGGGGGCACCTGGGTGGCTCAGTCGGTTGAGCACTGACTTCGGCTCAGGTCGTGATCCCACCGTTCCCCAGTTCGAGCCCCATGTCAGGCTCTGTGCTGACAGCTCAGAGCCTGGAGCCTGATTCAGATTCTATGTCTCCCTCTCTCTCTCTGCACTGCCCCCCACCCCCTCTGTCTCTCTCTCTCTCAAAAATAAATCAACATTAAAATACAAATCTGACCTAGTCACTACTTAATGTCTTTCATGGTTCCCTGACACCTCCAGCAAGGCATACAAAGCTGCCTGTGACTTGGTCCTTGCCTCTCTATAATGGTTTATTGCTTAGTCCTTTCAGAACATTCTTTTTTTTTTTTTTTTTTTTTTACAGAACTGCCTCCCCAATTATAACTGTGTGATTATTGCAAAAATACCAATTAGAGACCAGGCTGTGCCTGTTGAAGTTCTTCCCTTGAATTTACTAAATGCAAACTAGGGGAAATGCTTTCTTCCCCCACCCCCTAAATTCTTTGTCAGTATGAGAAGCTTGAGATACTGAGGCTGGAGGGGAGCCAAGATGAGAGGCTGAATGAAAGAATCCTAATGGCACTGAGCCAAACCTCTGATCCTTGAGATTCCCAGAGTGCTCCAAGTCTCGGCAACTCTTCCTTTAATTCTGTGAACTGAGAATTCTGCCAGTAAACCCCTTTATCTGCTTAAACTAGTTGGAGTTGGGTTCCTGTCACTTGCCAATAAGAATCCCAGAAATTTCTCTGCAGCCTCTCTCTTTGCTCTGTCCCGCTTTTCAATGTTAAATGCTGTAATAATTGCTTCCACTCCCCACACATGCACCACAAAGTCGATTTTCTGCTTCTGACCAGTTTTCCTTTTCCTGAAGACTCCTTAACACTTTTATCATTCTGCTAATTCTTGCTGTACTGGGAAAAGAACTAAAGCCAGGACTTGGTCTATGTCAATCTTAGTGAATTTAAGGAAAATGGAGAAGATGAGTCCTGTGGCAAAGTCCCAGGCACAACATAGCCTCTGATAATCACTCCACCAGTAGCTGCCACCAGTCAGTATCTCTGTTCAGTATCTCACCTGTTAACCATTAGAAGCTGAATTGAGTACTGGTGGTATCCTTAGGTTGTAATCTATCAGCCCTGGAAGTTTAGCAAGGTCAAAGGAGATTGGAATGATCCAATGATATCATCTCCAAAGGAGATTGGAAAGATCCAGAGTTGAAAGAGGAAAGGAGGGGCGCCTGGGTGGTGCAGTCGGTTGGGCGTCCGACTTCAGCCAGGTCATGATCTCGCGGTCCGTGAGTTCGAGCCCCGCGTCAGGCTCTGGGCTGATGGCTCGGAGCCTGGAGCCTGTTTCGGATTCTGTGTTTCCCTCTCTCTCTGCCCCTCCCCCGTTCATGCTCTGTCTCTCTCTGTCCCAAAAATAAATAAAAAACGTTGAAAAAAAATTAAAGAAAGAGAAAAGGAGAGGAGGGGTTGGACTTGAGAAACATGTAGAGTTAAAAGCAGGTCAGACTTGTATTTTAATGTTTATTTTTCAGAGACAGAGACAGAGCACAAGTGGGGAGGGGCACAGAGAGAGGGAGACACAGAATTTGAAAGAACGTAAAAGTTTGGCACTTCAACCTGTATTATCCATATACTATAGCTTTCCTTTTATATTTTCCTACCCCCCCCCCCCATAGATTCTAATATAATGAATCTGAATATGGTGTGGGCACTTGGATTTTTAAAAGCTCCCCAGGTAGTTCTTATATGTAGCCAGAGCTAACAACCACTGCCCTAGAATGCCTAATCAGTCTCGGTCTGTTTTCATGGACAGTCTGGGCTGTTGCCATCAATTTCTGCAACGGGAAGATAGGCATTGATTGCCCTAAGGCAGAGTTTTCATCCAGAGAAAAAGTTGGGAAGTGGTCCCTCCTCGTCTATTTTGGGGGAGAGTTTGTGAAGGATTGGTGTCAATTCTTTGAATGTATGGTAGAATTCACCAGTGAAGCCATCTGGGCCTGGGTTTTGTTGGAAGCTTTCTTATTACTAGTTAAATCTCTTTACTTGCTATATAGGTTTATTCAGATTTTCTGTTTTTCTTGAGTCCATTTTGGTAGTTTGTATATTTCTAGGAATTTTCCCATGTCATCTTAGTAATCTAATTTCTTAGTACAAAGCTTTTCATAGTATTCCCTTATAATTCTTTTTCTTTCTTTTTTTTGGGGGGGGGATGGAGCAGAGGGAGAGAATTTTTTCTTTAATGTTTATTATTATTATTATTATTATTATTATTATTATTATTATTATTTTGAGAGAGAGAGCACACGGGGAGGGGCAGAGAGAGAGAGGAGACCAGAGGACCTGAAGCAGGCTCTGCACTGGCAGCAGAGACTCTGATGTGGGGCTCGAACCCACGAACTGTGAGATCATTACCTGAGTCGAAGTCAGACGCTCAATCAACTGAGCCACCCAGGCACCCCACTTTTTACTTCTTTAAAGTTCATAGTAATGTCCCCCTCTTCAATTCCTAATTATAATAATTTTTTTCTTTCTTTTTTCTTGTCAATCTAAGCTAAAAGACAATTTTTTCTTTTTGTTTGATGAATCACTTTGTTTTCTTGGATTTTTTAAATTTTCTTATTTTTATTTTATTTCTGCTCTAACCTTTATTGTTTCCTTCTACTTGTTTTGGTTTAGTTTGCTTTTCTTTTTCTAGTTTCTTAAGGTAGAAGACTAAGCTAAAGCTACTGATTTGAGGTCTGTCTCTTTTTATTAATAAACTTTATTTTTTGGAGCAGGTTTAGATTCACAGCAGAATTAAGAAGGTACAGAGAATTCCCACATATACCGTGTCCTCACACATGCACAGCCTCCCCCATTATTGACATTCCACACCACAGTGGTACATTTGTTGTAATACATGAACCTACATTGATACATTAGTATCACCCAAATGACCACTGTATCATAGAGAACAGTTGCACTGCCCTAAAAAGCCTCTGTTCTCTGCCTATTTTTCTTTCCCGTCCCCTAAGCCCTAGCAATTGTCTCCACAGTTTTGCATTTTCCAGAATGTCGTATAGTTGGAATCATACAGAATATAGCCTTTCAGATTGGTTTCTTTCACTTAGTGATATGCATTTGTTTCCTCCATGTATTTATTATTCATGGCTTGACAGCTCATTTCTTTTCAGTACCGAATAATATTCCAGTGTCTGGACTTTGTTTTTTAATGTTTATTTATTTTGAGAAAGAGTGAGAGCAGGAAAGGGGCAGAGAATCCCAAGAATCCCAAGAGGATCCCAGAATCCCCTCTGTCAGCACAGAGCCTTACATGGGGCTTGAACCCACAAACCGTGAGATCACGACCTGAGCTGAAACCAAGAGTCAGACACTTAACCAACTGAGCCACCCAGGTGCCCCTGGACTTTTTAAATGCAAGTAGTTATAGCTATAAATTTCCATCTGAATACCACTTTTATTGCTTGTCATACATTTTGGTATGTTGTATGAAATAGTGTTTGTATAGGGAGGGCAAGATAATTGTTTACTTACTTCATTTACAAGTTTTGAAAATAATGAACATTTTCCCTAGTATGCCAGTTATGAATTATTGCTATTCAGTTCCAAATTTATCCTTTTTGCTTGCTCCGTGAAATGATGTGGACCCTTTTAAATGTTTATCCAAGGGGTGCCCAGGTGGCTCAGTCAGTTGAGCATCCAACTTTGGCTCAAGTCATGATCTCGTGGTTCGTGAGTTCAAGACCTGCATAGGGCTCATTGCTCTCAACGCAGAACCTGCTTCAGATCCTCTGTCCCCCTCTCTCTGCCTCCACCCCCCCGGCTTGTGCTTTCTAAAAAATAAACAAACATTTAAAAAAATATATCCTTTATCAGCTGGCAGATACTAAAATTTGTCAGTAGAGGGCACCAGAGAGATATCACAGGAGGAAAAGGTTTTGTTTCCTGTTTCTACAGCTTGAGTTAGGCAGGCTTCTGTGCTATAGGCAGCTTCTCCAGTGTTTGGCTCCTGCAACGTACAGAGCTTCTTCAGCCCCTGGCCTTTTCAGTTTATGGTGGCCAACAGCCAGAAACTGCTCTTGGCACCACCTCAGGTGGTTTATAGTAGAGTGCCTTTTCTGAGACATCTCCCCATGATTTACTTTCCCTAGCATCCTACATGGTAGATTTCTAGCAGCTTCTGCCATTGTAGCACCACACTGCTTCCTTGCCATCTAGTGAGCCACAGACACATCCTCTCTGAGAAGGTCCGCACCTCAGCTCTGAGGCAATCTTCAGTGGGTAGTCTATCTCAAGCATAGAGGTAGTAGCTGTTCCTTATATTGCTAATCCTTTATTATTTTAGAGTTGTTTTTTTTACTTCTTTACTAGTCAATTCCTTATTTCTCCAATCCTCTGTTATAGTTGATAAGTCTTTAAATAAATAAAACCTTCTCTGTTCAAATGACTGTGTGGTTCCTCTCTGAACTGGACCCAGACTGAAACATCAGGTAATTAAAAAAAAATTTTTTTTTGCATTTATTCATTTTTGAGAGACAGAGACAGAGCACAAGCAGGGGAGGGGCAGTGAGAGAGGGAGACACAGAATCTGAAGCAGGCTCCAGGCTCAGAGCTGTCAGCAGAGCCTGATGCAGGGCTCAAACTCACAAACCGCACGATCACAACCTGAGTCAAAGTCAGACGTTTAACCTACTGAGCCACCAACATCAGGCAATTTCTAAAGGTGACAATATAGTTTGTTTGTTTGATGAGCCGATGTGTCAAAATTAAGGATTTATGTTCAGTAAAGTACAAAATTAATAGACAATGGAAGAGAAAACAACTGAAATGTCTAAAAATGATAAGGAATTGATATCTGCAATATATAAGAAACCATCAGCAAGAAAAATAAAGCAACCCCAATAGTAAAATGGGCAATGGGGGCACCTGGGTGGGTCAGTCAGTTAAGCATCCAACTTCAGCTCAGGTCATGATCTCAGGGTTCATGAGTTCAAGCCCTGAATCAGGCTAGCTGCTGCCAGCGTGGAGCCTGCTTCGGTTCTTCTGTCTCCCTCTCTCTGCTCCTCCCCTACTTGCACTCACTCTCTCTCAAAAATCAAAAAAAGAAAGAAAGAAAAGAAAAATGGCCAACAGATATAAATTTAAAAAGAAGAAACTAAAAAGATCATTAAGAAATGTTCAGATTCATTAGTAATCAAGTGCAAATTAAAACTACAATAAGATATCACATCACACCTGTCAGTATGGAAAAAGTTTGGAAGCTGGACACTGATTATATTTCATATAAACCTCAGATCTGTCCTCTTCTCTCCATCTCATTTGCTGTCACTCTAGCCCAAGGCCACCATCATCTTCTGCATTAGTGTAATACAAAAATGTAACTGATCTACCCACTTCTATGCTTTCTCCCCCCACAATTCACCGTTGCCTTGGGTGGAAGAGAAATCTAAGTGTAGCTCAGATACCACTTCTTTGCTTAGAACCCTTCAATAACTTCTTACTGCACTTGGAATAAAATCCTTTATCATGGCCTGCAGGTGATCTGAGTGATCTCATTACCTAACTCTTCAATTTCATACTGTGCCACTCTTCTTGCTTACTATTCTCCAGCAGATACTTCAACATCTTGAACACTTCAGGGTCTTTCCTTTTTCATACCCTCTGCACATACTATTCCTTCTCTCTGAATCCTCTTGTAGCTAGCTAGCTCCTTCTCATCTTTCTTTCTCCTCAAAGATCCTGGCCACCTTTTCTGGAGCAGATCCCATTAAGTCTCTATCACTGTTACCCTGCCTATTTCTTTCACAATGCTAACATAATTTGAAATTATTCTACAAGTTATTAATTTATAAATTATTTAGTTTTTAATTTCCTCTACTAGATAATGCACTTCATGAGGGTGGGGACCATGTTCGTCTTTTTCACCATTTACTTCCAGCACTTAAAGCAATGCCTAAGAGAGGACGCATTAAAACACATGAAAGGCTCCTGGGTAGCTCAGTGGGTTTAGGGTCCCACTCTTGATTTCAGCTCAGGTCATGATTCCAGGGTCATGGGATCCAGCCCCGGGTCAGCTCCATGCTGGTAAGATCCTCTCTCTCCCTCTGTTTCTCTCCCCCACTAGCACACTCTCTCTCTAAAATAAAATTTAAAAATCGTTTCTTGTCTTTTGGCTAAGATCAAGTGTAAAAAAGCAAACAGAAAAACCCACATGTGAATTAATCTATTTCATGTTTTCTTTACAAATGCAGCTGCTTCACACTTAAATGTTATGTTCTATTTAGTAATGCAACAACAAAACAAACTCCACACGCTCATTTAAAATTCTGTTACTTTCGGACCCCCTGAGTGTCTCAGTCCGTTGAGCATCCGAGCATCCAACTTAGGCTCAGGTCATGAGTTTTGAGCCCCGCAACTGGCTCTGTGCTGATAGCTCAGAGCCTGAAGCCTGCTTCAGATTCTGTCTGTCTCTCTCTCTGCCCCTCCCTGTCTGTCTCTCAAAAATAAACATTAAAAAAAAATTTTTTAATGCTGTTACTTTACAAATTATCAGCGCCTCCATACTTTCCCCTTTATGTTCAGTATCCATCTGTATTTGTTTTATTGTCATCTGCCGGTTCAAGTCCTTAACCATTTCTAACACATGGTTTTTATATCGCTTTTTGGCTTAGAAGTTATCTAACTTCTTTGTAAGAGTTCTCTGTATATTAGCCTTGTTATCGTTTGTTTTGCACGTTATTTTCCCCCACATTCCCTTGCGACTACTTAGCAGGGTTTTGTTTTTTAACTTCAAACCTGAACTACTCTAGGTAAGAAGGTGACGTTTGAGTTGACTCCAGCAGGCCATGTGAAGTTGGTTGGGTGCCAGGGCAACAGAGCATGGTAGCAAGAGAGCACCGCGAATCTCAAAAAGAAAAACAATGACTACGCAAATTCCTGCACGCTCCCACACCCGGCGCGAGCTTTACTACCTACAGCCAGGACTGTAGGCCGGCGCCTGGCGCTTGTGTCTGACGTCACCGACGTACCGCACAGTTCACTCAGGCAGCGCAACCTCCGTGGCTGTCCACCGCGCGCGCAGAGGCGACTAGTCTTGCGGCGCCGGAAGTCGAGGGCACGTGACCGGGTGACAGCCCTCTCTAGGTTGCAGGGCTCGCTTTAGGTGTTGCGGCACGGGATGGCGGAGGCGCCTCCTGTCTCAGGTACTGTCCCGGCCCGCGCGGGACTGGGCCCCTCTCAGGGAGCGGAAATTGGGTCAGTGACGAGTCCTAGGGGCCCGGCCATTCATATCGCGAGAGTGGCGCGTACTAGGGCTGGGGATAGTGGCTCGGAAGGGCCAAGCCACGCGCGTCGTGGGTATCGAGACCTCGCCCGTTCACCACTGGTCTGTGAAGTCCCCGCAGCTGGGTCTCCAGGGAGAGCGGGTTTGTCCCAGCGCCAAGCGAATCGATGTGGGCGTCCCGCCTTCAGCCCGGCCCTACTGGGGCAGAGGCCGCCCTGATCTCCAGAAGGCGGGCGGCGGCCCAGTCACCGCCAGTGACGATGGCGGGCTCTCCATGCGTAGCGGGTTGGCGCTTCCTGGGGCAGCGGAGCGGGCTCGACCCGGACATCAGTGGTTTCCAATCTCAGACTGCTACAGACTCGCAATGTGACTGAGTCTCCGTTTCCTCATCTATCAGTTGGGAGTGAATATGTTAATTCCTGTGAAGGCTCCCGCCCTGTACTGTACCTGTTCCGTAATTGTTAGCTCGCTTCTCCTGGAGTTAGCTCTGTGTGTAAAACACCCTCATTTGGCTGTAAATGTAACATCCATTTCCATTTCCTTCAAGGTGTACTTTAGGTCTTTGTTGTCCAAACTTTACATCGCGACTCAGTGCACACGTGTAAATACAAAAGCGAACCAAAAGTTTCAGAAAGTAATGTTTTTCCTTGCTGTCTGCAGTACGCTCTATTTTCTGTTTCATTTGAAAAAAATACCTGTCACACCCACTACAATGGTTTGATTTCAGGACCCACTCTTAATGAAAAACAGGACAGCAATTTGCAGCATGTGGTTTGTAGTCTTAGTTCAAGACTCGCTGATTTGAGTGAGTCACTGCCACTTAACCAATGTTGGGGCACTAGGAAGAATATATATGTATTTGTGTACTGGGTGGCAGGTAAAATGTACTTGTTACTGTGGGTCTCGGTAAAAAAAAAAAAAAAAAAAATTTGTGTTTTCCAAACCCTAGTCCTGATTTAGGTATTGAGTCATCTTAGGGGATAGGAACCTTCTTAGGCTGGTGTTTTGTCATTCTCCCACACGTTTTTTTCCCCCCAAATCCTCAACTGAATCCATTGATCTTCCCATCCTCAGGCTCACTTCTGGCCCATTTCTACACCTGTCAGTGTTTGAGGCCAGAATGGGTGGGATTTGTTGTGAGTTACAGTTTTGGCCTCCTGTATTGTGCCCCAGGTTACAACCTCCTCCCCATCTACTGTGGCAAAGCCCCCTAGTCCAAAGAACTATCCCATGTTCTTATTTTAGCATCATCTCTAGCCCACACCCCCATCTCCACTCAGTGTTTAGTTCTCTTGCCCACTTCTGTCCTCAAATAGCAGAGCAGTTCAGGGATATATTTCTGCCATGGGCAGACTCTCCAATGTCTGTTTTGTTTCTGGACTTCATAATCTATTGGATTTCCCCTTACTCTTCTCCACTCATCTGCTGGACACTTAACTATTCTGCTATGTTATCTTGAATGTAGGGTACCACTTGTATCCTCTTTACCAAGTAACTTCTAGCTACTTAAAATACTAAGAAAAAAAAGGGGTAGTGTCTCAGTTCTTTGTGTCTTGGGTGCAGTTTACTGATTCATGTGCCCTTTTCCCCTTCCTCCTGTCTCTTAAGGGTCTCTCTGAGGACATTACCTACTACCTCATGTCTAATGGAACACATTCTGTATATGAATAGGTGCTGCCCTATCTAGACTCTGTAGTTGCATCAACTCCTTACAGCTTAACATGGAACACCTTCCTCCCATCCTTTACCAAGCTATTCTGCACAACTTTACTGGCTTCTTTTGCCCCTCTCCCACTTTGTTTCTTCAAGAAGGAGAGGACTATACAACACCCATTTGGTCTAATCTTCCCATTCTTACCTTTATGTTTTCTCTTATGTTTGTGAAACATCTCCTTCACCACCTTATGAATTTGTCTAATCCCCTTTTTGTTTTGTAAGGCCTTCCACCCCACCCCCAGAATTGCCTGTGTGAAAGCCATCAGGACAAATCCTGGATTGAGTGAAAGGTTACGCTATGACCTTTATGATCTCATTCAGTTCTTGAGTATGTGATTCTATGGTATCCACTGCCCAAACTCTGACAGTGTAGTGTAAGAGTGTGGTCTCTAGGGCCATATAGCCAGGGGTGGAATCTTGAGTCTGCTTTGGAACACATCTGTGGTCTTTGACAAGTAACTTTTTCAGTCTCAGTTTTCTCGTCAGAAATGTAAGAATTAAATGAGTCAACAGATACAAAGTGCTTAGAATAGTGCCTGGCGCATGTTAATTACCTAATAAATGTTAGGGTTTATTATTAAACCTGAAACCCACAGGCTCAGTACTGTACCCATTTGTGGTCAGGTCTGTGTTGTTTTTTTTTTAATTTTTTTTTTTAACGTTTATTTATTTTTGAGGCAGAGAGAGACAGAGCATGAACGGGGGAGGGTCAGAGAGAGGGAGACACAGAATCCAAAACAGGCTCCAGGCTCTGAGTTGTCAGCACAGAGCCTGACGCGGGGCTTGAACTCACGGACCGTGAGATCATGACCTGAGCCGAAGTCGGCCGCTCAACCGACTGAGCCACCCAGGCGCCCCAAGGTCTGTGTATTTTAGATAGTCGGTAGCCCTAACAGCAACAATAAAGCACTATTTTAATCACTGTATGTATGTTACTAACTTGCTTTATTCTTCATAGCAACTCTTGGATGTAGGGATTATTAGTGTCTCCATTCCTTATAAAAAAAATTAGGATTAAGTTACTTGCATACAGACATAAGTGATGGGCAAGTACATAAACCCATGTCTTCCAGGCTTTGTTGATTCATAGTACAGTTGACTCTTGAACTATGTGGGGGTTAGGGATGGCAACCCCCCTGCGCAGTGGAAAATCCACATATAACTTATGACTCCCCGGAAACTTAACTACTATCAGCCTACTGTTGACCAGAAACCTCACCAATGACATAAACATTTGATTAACACAGATTTTACATGATATATGTATTATATATATTATATACTTACATACTCTTGCAATAAAGTAAAGAAAATGTTATGAAAAAAATGAGGAAGAGAAAATACATCTACAGTACTGTACTGTAAACAATTCATGTATAAGTGGACTTCTGTAGTTCAAAGCTGTGTTGTTCAAGGGTCAGCTGTATGATCTATAAGCTATACATCATTCTGGCTTTTTAATTTTTTTTAATGTTTATTTTTGAGAGAGAGACAGAGTGTGAGCAGGGGAGGGGCAGAGAGAGAGGGAGACACAGAATATGAAGCAGGCTCCAGGCTCTGAGCAGTCAGCACAGAGCCCAATGCTGGGCTCAAATCCACAAACCGTGAGATCATGACCTGAGCTGATGTTGGATGCTCAACCAACTAAGCCACCCAGGCGCCCCTCATTCTGGCTTTTCTACTAACTAGTTTTGTATCTTTAGGCAAATCATTTAGTCTTTGGGCTTCAGGGACAAAGAAGCATCTTGAGGGAAAAAAATGAGTGGGTTGAAGAGGCATATGCTTAATTTTTGAGACTCAGATTCTGGACCATATCATAAAGGTTATGTATGGAAAACCTAAAATACATTCCTGGAGGGAACAGATGGGAACTAATGTACTCACTGTGTTAAGTACTATCAATATGAAATTTTGATTAAATTTCACAATTACTCTTTGAAATAGTATTGTCATCTTTCGTCATGGGTGAGGAAATGAAGGCTAAAAGCAGTATCCCTAAGCTCATACCATCATCTGGAGGACCATACTTCAAACTGATTTTGGCTGACTCCAAAGCCTGTTTGCTTGATATTAATCAATGCTGTCTTAGAGTTTTGAAAGACCACATGGAACCTGCTGTTTGATTCTCACCCCTGAACTGTATGCTGACCTGAAATTTTTTATAAAACAAATGCAGGTATAAATCATGCCTATCAGGGTACCTGACTGGCTCAGTTGGCTCAGCATGCAACTCTTGATCTTGGGGTTGTGAGTTCAAGCTCCACATAAAGCAGAGAACTTACATTAAAAATAATAATAATAACAATAAAAATAATAATACTAGGGATGCCTGGGTGGCTCATTCAGTTAAGCATCTGACTTTTGATTTCAGTCATGATCTCACAGTTGTGAGATCGAACCCCATGTCTGTGGGATCTGCTTAAGATTCTCTCTCTCCCTCTGCCTCTCCCCTGCTTGTTCCTGCTCTCTCTCTCTCTTGCTCTTGCTCTTTCCCTCTCTCTCAAAAAAAAAATAATAATAAGAATGCCTGATCACTCAGATGAGCGGTTTTACTTAGCAGTTCTTTTTTTTTTTTTTTTTTTTAATGTTTACTTATTTTTTGAGAGAGAAAGAGAGCATGAGCAGGGAAGGGGCAGAGAGAGAGGGAGACACAGAATCCGAAGCAGGCTCCAGGCTGTCAGCACAGAGCCCAACTTGGGGCTCAAACCCACGAACCGCGAGATCATGACCTGAGCCAAAGTCAGAGGCTTAACTGACTGAGCCACCCACGTGCCCCGTTTACTTAGCAATTCTTAACAGTGGCTATTGGTGAAGCTACTGGTCATGGAATGGTCAGTCTTCCACAAGCACCTTGAACCTATCACAGTCACAGGAAAAGTAGGCCTTAATAAGGGCCTGTTTTATATAGTCCTTAGGAAAATAACTTTTAGATATGGCCTAGGGACTTCTGGGTTTCATGGGTGACAATTAATTTCTTTACTGGCGTGTCTATTTTTTTATGTCCTAGGTACTTTTAAATTCAATACGGATGCTGCTGAGTTCATTCCTCAGGAGAGAAAAAATTCTGGTCTAAATTGTGGGAGTCAAAGGAGACTAGATTCTAATAGGATTGGTAGAAGAAATTACAGTTCACCACCTCCTTGTCACCTTTCCAGGCAAGTCTCTTATGATGACATCTCTGGTATTCATCAGCACAGTTATCTTTTGGGAAGCAAACCTAAGAGTCAACAAACTTCTTTCCAGTCCTCTACTTCTAACAAATTACTCAAGAGCCATGGCCTTCAGAATCAACCTTGGCAGAAATTGAGGAGTGAAAAGCAACATATCAAGGTCAAGAAAGTACAGAATCTCACTGACCAGTCCTCAGATGCAGCTAGCTTAGAAAATGTGGCCAGGCCAGAGAGTGGGACAAACCCCAGAGAGCACAGCCCTTCTGAGAGTGAGAAGGAAATTGTCGGTGCAGATCCCAGAGGAGCAAAACCCAAAAAAGCAGCCCAATTTATATACAGCTATGGTAGAGGACCAAAAGTCAAGGGAAAACTCAAATGTGAGTGGGGTAACAGAATGACTACAAAATCTGAGGATGCTGGACCTGAAAATACCAAACCTGTGGGGGTTATCCACTCTGACTCTTTGGACACATCCTTCAGGAAAGGAGTATTGGATGGGTATGGGGCCAGACGCAGTGAGCAAAGAAGATACCCACAGAAAAGGCCTCCCTGGGAAGTGGAGGGGGCTAGGCCACGACCAGGTAGGAATCCACTAAAACAAGAGGGCCAACGACATACAAATGCCGGACCCAGAAACAACATGGCACCCATTCCAAAGGATAATCTTAATGAAAGGCCAGCAAAATCTGCCTGTGACGATGGGAATTTGGCAGTTGTCAACAAGTCTTCCAGAAGGATTGACCCAGAGAAATGCGCTGTAAGGAGGCAGGATCCTCAAGTAGCATCTTTCCCCCGAGGCAAACAGAACCACTTGCTAAAGAATGTGGAAACGCACACAGGTAAATCTACCTAGATAGTGGAAATGTTTTGTCTTGTTTTGTTTTGATAGATAATAAATTCATACAATTTAGGAGCTAGAAAATATTAAAAGGTATACAGTGAGGGATGCCTGGGTAGCTCAGTCAAAGTGTCTGACTCTTGATTTCGGCTCAGGTCATGATCTCGGTTTGTGAGTTTGAGCCTTGCGTTGGACTCCAAACTAACAGTGCAGAGCCTGTTTGGGATTCTCTCTCTACCCCCATCTCTCTCTCTGCCCCTGTCCCCCACACTCTCAAAATAAACTTAAAAAAAAAAAAAGGTATGAAATGAAACATCTGTTTCTATCTTTGTTCATCATCTGCCTGCCTGGGTCTTACCACCACTTGCTCCCCTCCCCAGTAAGTAACCACTTACTTAGTTTTTCTATATTATAAGCAAATACAAATACAGAACTTTTTTTCTCAACAAAGAATTCTAGTAAGGGATTTTTAAAATGCAGATGTGGGTCTTATAGATGTTTGGTTACAAGATTTTTTTTTTTAATATAAAAGCACAGGTAAGGGATGGTAACATCTCCACTGCCTTTCCTTATTCCAGCCTGCATCGTCTCTTGTCTGCTCATCTGCAAAATGTCCTAACCATTCTTGCCATCTTCATTTTCTCTCTTTCAGTCCATCTCTTACACCAGCATCAGAGAATGATCTTTCTAAAATACATGTTGAACTGTGTCACTCCCCTGTTTATTTCTGTTCACTTGTTTTCACCACATGCAGATTCTGGCTTCTTCCTTACCCAGCCACCCCACCTTATGCTGCATCAGCCCCCCCCACCACATTGTATTCTCTGTACTCTATGTTGTTTCATCTTTCCCTGCTGTTGTATATATGGCTCTCTTCTTCTAGAATGTCTGCCATTTGATTCACTAATGAATCCTTACTCTTTTTAAATTGCTCTTTTAAAAAATATTTATTTTTTTGAGAGTGAGAGAGTGCACACATTAGGGAGGGGGGTGCAAAAGGAGGGGAAGAGAGACTCCCAAGCAGGCTTCATGCTCAGTGCAAAGCCTGACACAGTGCTTGATCCCACGACCCTGGGATCATGACCTGAGCTGAAATCAAGAGTCGGATGCTCAACTGACTAAGCCACCCAGCACTCCTCTTACTCATTTTTTAATAGCTAGTTTAGCCACATGTCCAGGAAACCTTTCTTACTTCCACAGATGGCATTAATCTTCAATAGCCCTATGATGTCTTCCCCTTAAACATACACGTTTCCGTTATAGCAGTTAGCACTGGAAGCCATCATTGTTTATATGTCGATGCTCACCACTAATCTGTAAGCTTCCTGAAAGCAAAGACTGTTTTTTATATCCCTATTGCTTAACATAGCTCTTAGAACATAATAGGTATTCCACTCTGTTGGAAGGTTCTTCTTTATTTTGAACTAAAAACTTCTTTCCAGTAAATACTCTATCCCCTGGTTCAGGTTCTGTCCTCTGAAGCAACACAGCAACTAGTCTCTCTCACCAGTTTCCCACCTCCTCATTGCAAATCAGCTTTTTTGCAGTATTTGAAGACACCTCTCATTTTGCCTTGAGTGTGTATGTATTTCGTACAGGCTAAACAGTTTCGTTCTTGTAGCTGTCCTTGTGGACCTTTACCATCTGGTCTCCCTCCAGTTTAATGTACGTAGCCCAGCCCAACACATGAAGTCACCACCTACCCAGGACTGTTTTTACCCTGGCTTATAGTACTTCTAGTTCTCTTTTGCTCCCCTAGGCAGTCCTTCCTCTTGGGACCTCAACTTGTGTTATGAACAAAGGTAGCATTATACTAGAGTTGTCTTTGAATTCTTAAGGCTGGTTAATAGTTTCCTTTTGCTTCATAACAAATTATCACAAAAATGTAGTGGTTTGAGATAACACAAATTTATTATGTCACAGTTTCTTTGGGTCGGGAGTTTGTGTATCTGTTAGCCTAGTTCTCTACTCAGAGCCTCACAGGTCTAAAATTTGGCCAGGGAGAAACCTCATCTGAGGCATGGGGTTTTTCATGCTCACTGGTTTGGTAGGATTTAGTTCTTTATGGTTGTAGGGTGAGGTCCCCTATTCTCGCTGACTATTGGCTGAGGGTCACTCTCAGCTCTTAGAGGTCACCTGCAATTCCCTACCACATTGCCCTCTACACAACATGGCACTTATCTTCTTCGAGGTCTATAGGAAAACATCTGCTAGAGATTCTTCAGATCTCTCTGACTTCTTTCTCTGATCCCTAGACTCTTTTTAAAGTGTTCACCTGATTATATCAGGCCCACTGAGACTCAAGGGGAGGAGATTATATAGGGCATGCACACCTGTATGCATGTGGGAATCTTAGAGGCCATCTTAGCGTTTTGCCTAACAAATCTCTCTTGGCCTCACATCCCCACATATTCTTGAGAACTTTATTCATATTTATAGAATAAATACTATGTACCAAGCACTGTTCTAGGTACTGGGAATACACTACTAGTGAGATTTACATTCTGGTAGGGAAGGCAGGCAGAGAGCACTTAAACCAATATTTAGTATGTCGGTTGTGGGTAAGTGCTAAAAAAGAAATATAAAGCAGTTTAAGAGGACAGAGTAAGGGGGGGGGGCGCTAGTTTAGATATGTTGGTCTGTTTGATGAGACAAGTATACCATGTGGCTTTCTGAAAAGTGTACCCAGCAGAGGAAGCAAGTTTAGATTAGGGTGTGAACAACAGAGAAGCAGGCAGCAGAGGAGGTCAGAGAAATCACAGGGGCTGGATCATGTGAGGCCCTTGGATGTGGTTCTGATTAAGAAGATCAGAAGCAGCTGGAAGGTTTTGGGAAAAGGGATGACATGATCTTCCTAGCAGCTGTGTGGAGAATTGTCTGTAAGGAAGCAAGGGGATAAGTTAGGAGTTGTTGGAGCAATTGACGTAGTTGATGATGGAGACTTGGACTAGGGTGGTAGTGTTGGTAAAGGTAAGAGTGTTAGACTTTGGATGTATTTGGAAGATAAAACTGACAGGATTTGCAGAGAGACTAGATGTTTGCTCCAGGAGAATGAGAGGAGTCAAAGATGAAGCCAACACTTTTGTGTCTGAATCACATAAAAGAATAGAATTGCCAGGGCACCTGACTGGCTCATTCAGTGGAGTAAGTCACTCTTGATCTCTGGGTTGTAGGCTTTAGCCCCACCTTTGGTATAGAGATTACTTAAAAATAAAATCTTAAAAAAAACAAAAAACAAAAAACGAATAGAGTTGGCATGTACTGGAGTATGAGCCTGGGAGAGGAAAGGGTGTTGTTTGTTTTCAAAACTTTTTAGTTTGAGATAATTTTAGATTTATAGAAAAGTTGCAAAATAGTACAGGGAATACCCATATATCTTTCACAGCTTTGTCTAATGTTAATATCTTACATAACCAACTCTGGTCCTTTGTCAAAACTAGGAAATTAACACTGGTACAGTAGTATAAACTAAACTGTAGACTTTATTTGGATTTCACCATTTTTTTCCACTAACATCCTTATTTTGTTCCAGGATCCAGTCCAGGATACCACATTGCATTTAGTCATTATGTCTCCTTAGTCTCCTTTTAGTCTTAGTCTTCTTGTTGGAAAAGTTTTCTTGGTCTTTCTTGTTGGAAAAGTTTGGATATGTTTTGTCCACTCCTCGTTCAGGAAAGATAGATAATTTGGTTAAGTAGGGAGTTAAGAATTCGAGCAGAGATCTGGACTGGAGATGTAAACTTGGGAACTTTCAGCATGGAGTCCTCTAACAGACTAAAGGAGGTCACCTAAAATGTGAGTGTAGTTAGAGAAGAAAAGTTTGAGGATGGAGCCTTCCTGTAACTCAGTGTTTAAAGGTTGGAAGGTAAGGACCCAGCAAAGGAGACAGAGAATAAGTAGCCAATTGAACTAGGAAGTGAACCATGTTTTAAATGCCAAACTAAAAATGAAATTCAAGGAGGGAGTGATCAGTTGTGCCAAATGCTACTGATGGGTCCAGAAAGATGACAACTGCATATTGACTGGTGGATTTGGCACTGAGAGTTATTGGTCTTGATAAGAGCAGTTTTGGTGGAGTGGTGGATATAAAAACTTGATTGGAATGGAAAGAAAGGATTAAAGTCTCTATGGCTGCTTGCAAGTGGTCTTTGCTAACTCGCATTCTGTACTGAGAGAAACTAGCACTGCTTCTATTCTTCCAGGCTGTCTGTAGCCCTCATTCTGTGGTAGCAAGATCCCCTGTATCCTTACTAAGTTTCTCCTCCGGCTCCTAATTAATCTGTGGCCTTCTGTAAGTTCACCACGTTTCCTTACGGCCTTTCAGTGCCTGCTGTATTTCCTTATCCCACTTGCCTTAGTTTCTGGAAGATGAGAGGAGTGTGCTCCTCCCTCAGTGTCATTTGTGAACCATTATTTTTCTACCTTTGTATCAAAATCCCTGCTCCTTTGAACTTAATGCTATATCACCTTTTGGCTACATCACCTTCCTGTCTCTTTATTGTTGTCATGTATTAGCCTCCAAATCTCCCAGCCCCAGCCCTCATTTATTAATGCCTCCAGCCTATATCTTTCCTCTTGCCCAATGGTTCTCAAAGTGTTGCAGAGCAGCAGTCCTCAGCAACGCCAGGGAGCTTGTTAGAAAAGCATATTCCTGTGCCTCACCTCAGACTTACCAAACAGAAGTTCTAGGAATAGGGCCCAGCAATCTTATTTTTTAACAAGCCTCCTGGTAACTCTGATTGGAGAACTACTGATTTACTATAAATCCTGCTGTTTGTCTGGGTGACTATAGTGATCATATGGATTATACCATCCTCATATTCTTTGATCTTCTCAACCACAGTGACCTTTGCCTTCATTATACTTCTACACCCGCTACTACTTTCTGACCATAACCTCCTGTCCTTCTGGTTCTCTCAGTCTCTTACACCCACTAACTGTATTGTCAGCCATCTATCCTTCTTTATTCCCTCTTCAGGCTGGGCCTTATTGTACTTTTGAAGTATTATCCTTCTGAGAAGGCATTTGGCAGAATCCCCACCCTGGATTGATGCTGCAGTCTACCTTTTCTGCTCCATCTGGATAACAGGATGCTGTTCCAGGAAATCATACAGTAGTACAGATTTGGTGCTGTGGAAGATTCTCTCACCTTCTCAGGGAAGTCTTCCTGATCATCCTGTTTAGATCTATAATATTCCCCCCACTACTAGCATTCCCCATCCCTTACTGGTTTATTTTTCTCCAAAGCACTTCCCACTGTTTGATGATGCCACTTCTTTTTCATTGTTTATCATATTCCCCTACTAGATAATAACTTTCTGAGAGCAGAAAAGTTTTGTCTGTTTTGTTCACTGTATATCCGTAGTGTTTAAACAATGCCTGGCACATAGTAGGTTCTCAGTAAATATTTTTGTTTAGTGATTTCTCCAACTTCAGTTGACTTTCCATACTGCCTATTTTCCCCTTATATGACCTTGGTCAGCTGTCCTTCCCATTTTCATCTAAGAGTACTCCCAAATCTTTTCCAGTCTTGTTCAGATCTTCCTGCCATTCATCTACCTCAGTCTCAGTGGACCTCCTTGCCTCCTATTCAGAGAAAGGGGAGATCATCAGGCATAATTTTCTCAACTTTTTGCTCCCTTTAGGCAAACTCAGAGAAATCTGCCTATTCTTTTCTTTCATTTTGAACTCTCCTTTATTTCCTTCCATCAGCCTTTCACATCTGCTATTGCAAGTTCTCAGCCTAAAGCTCTTCTTAAGTCTGTCCTATGCTCTAAAAGAAAAACTCCCGTCATGTGGCCTCCTGGTAGTGTTTCCTTTCCTTCCATTCCAGTCTAATCAATCACTCTGGGCCGCCTGGGTGGCTCAGTCGTTTAAGCGTCCGACTTCAGCTCAGGTCACGATCTCACACTCCGTGAGTTGGAGCCCCATGTCAGGCTCTGTGCTGACAGCTCAGAGCCTGGAGCCTGCTTTGGATTCTGTGTCTCCCCCTCTCTCTGCCCCTCCCCTGCTCATGCTCTGTCTCTCTCTGTCTCAGAAATAAATAAAAACATTTAAAAAATTAAAAAAAAAAAAAAAGAGTCACCAACCCTGTTTCCTTTTCCCTGTTTTGATTCACTTCTCAGTCCTCTGCCATCATCACCACTGACTCAGAGAGCTACTGGTAGGGTCATTAATGCCTTCCTATTTGCCACAGCCAGCAGACAGATGTATTTCAGTCCTCATTATCCTGGCTTCCGTTTGAGTTTGATGTGAAGGAGTCTTTGTTGAAGTGTTACTTTTTTGATACCACACACTTCTGGTCCTCCTTGTTCTTGGCTGTTCCTGCGTGTGTCCTTCAAGTTTCTCTTCCTCCACCTCTTTCTTAAATGTTGGCATTTCCTAGGACTTTGTCTCAGCCCTCTGTTCTTACTTGATAATGTCTCATTGGGAGACGACAACTGCTCTCTCAACCACTGCCTCTGTGCTGTGCTGGCTTCTAAACTCTTACCTCCAGATCCTAAGCTCTGCCACAAGCTTCAGACTCACATAAATAAACATGGTATCTGACATACGCTTCAGACTC
The DNA here is from genome assembly GCF_024362965.1 of Panthera pardus. Lineage (NCBI taxonomy): Eukaryota > Metazoa > Chordata > Mammalia > Carnivora > Felidae > Panthera > Panthera pardus. Next base: position 55,241,533 of record NW_026526766.1, read on the forward strand.
AGCAAAACCACCTTGAACATGTTGACCATGCTTATATTGTATGAGAGTTTTAAAAACAGCTGCCTCACATTTAATGAGGTAACTTAATAAAGTTGCTTTAGTAGGTAACTCACCTTTAGTCTGAAGATCTAGGTTTAATCAGTTTTAAACTTTTGTTCTATTTTCCTTTTCTTTCTTTCTTTCTTTCTTTCTTTCTTTCTTTCTTTCTTTCTTTCTTTCTTTCTTTTGAGAGGGGTGAGTGGGGGAGAGGGGTGGAGGGAGGGGGAGAGAGAGAGAGAATATCTCAAGCAAGCTCCATGATCAGTGTGGAGCCAAGGTATGGGGCTCAATCCTACGACCCTGGGATCGTGACCTGAGCCGAGATCAAGAGTTGGACTCTCAACCAACTGAGCCACACAGGTGCCCCTCTCATTTGTTTTATCTGTTCCTTTTTATTTTTGCAGATATATTTTAAAGTAAATTCCAGATATTATTTTACCCCTATATATTTTCACTGTGCATCTGTTTTTTAAAATGCCATATATATATGATTATTATTTTTATGTAATCACAGTGTATTCTTGGATTTTTCAAATTAGTATTGTTTTAGACCTTTTTTTTTTTTTAAGTTATTTATTGGTGCATCTGAAAAGTTTGTAGTCAGTTAACACTTCAATCAGGTCTCTTTGTTCTTCCAGTTATTTCAATGGGAAATAATCTTTACTGATATGCTCTCAAAGTAGAATTATAGAGTAGACACAGTTATGGCTGAGAAATTATGGGGAAGCCCTAGTGGGAGAGGGTTTAGATTGAAAAAGAGCCAGTGGTCAGACCAGGGCTGGTATCCAGCAGACAAAAGCCTTGGACCTGAAATGTAATAGTTGATCAGCACAGAGCTGTTCTAGGACACTACCATATTTTACATATGTTAAACATGTTTGGATAAAACCGCAGTATTGTTAGTGAAAGGATTATACTGTTTCTAGATCTTTCTGGAACCTTTTGCTATATATTTTTTTCTTTTCATTCACTCATACAAGTTTTTTTTTTTTCATTTATTTATTATTGAGAGACAGAGAGACACGGAGCATGAGCAGGGGAGGGGTAGAGAGAGGGCAAGACACAGAATCTGAAGTAGGCTTCAGGCTCTGAGCTGTCAGCATAGCCTGAAGCGGGGCTCGATCTCATGGAGCGTGAGATCATGACCTGAGCTGAAGTCGGTTGCTTAACCAACTGAGCCACCCAGGCGCCCCCATTCATACAAGTATTATTGAGTGCTCACTATGTCCCAGGCAGCTCTATAGGTAAAAACCTCAGCCCTTGAGGGAGTGTACATTCTATGTACAGAGTTAGGACATAAGTAAGGTGAAATAAGTAAAATATATGATCTATAAGGTTCAAGTGGTGTGGAGAAAAAATAAATAGTATGGAAAATAGATAGGGAATGTTGAGGAAGTGGGTTTCAAATTTTTAAAGTATGGCCAGAGACTGCCTCATTGTGAAGATCACATTTTGAGTAAACACCTGAAGGCACTAAGGGACTGAGCTATGTTGATGTCTAGGGAAAAGTATTCTAGGCAGAGGGAACAACAAACTGTAAAGATCCTCAGGCAGAAATATGCCTGCCAGTCTGGGCCTAGGAAGGCAGCCATTGTGTTCTCAGAGGGAAGGAAGAATAGCCATAAGGACCCAGAAGTGATGAAGGCCGTTGTAAGGACTTTGGCTTTTATAAGCATGTGATGGAGGAACCATTGGCAAGTTCTGGGCATGAGTGGCATCATCTAATTTGCATTTTAACAGGCTCCCTCCGGCTGCTGTGTTGAGAATAGACAAGTAGAGCAAGGACAGAAATAGGGGAGACTAGTTAGGAGGCCATTTTAATAATCCCAGGTGAATGGATAGTGTTTTGGGCCATACTAATAAGGGGTTGGATTCTGGATCTATTTTGAAGGTAGAGCCAGAAGGATTTACTGTCAGATTGAACATGGGATATGAGAGAGACAGCCTTTAGAAAGGGCTTGGTAGAGCTTTGTGGGTTACTCAAAGTTGGCAGTTGTTCCCACACCACTATATGTGTGTGCATCCTAGTGGTCAATTTCACTGTGGCTAGATTTAGAAACATCACATATAAAACAATAATTATTTATTAACAAGCCATAAACTTAATGAATAAGAGAAACAGTAAAATAAAAAGACAACCTTCAGGGTAAAAATCAAAACAATAGTCTCTCATAGGGCTTTCGTGTATGTTCCAAACTTCACTTACTTTTTTGTGTCCTTTACTTTTTTTTGTTTGTTTGTTTGTTTATTTTGAGAGAGAGAGCACAAGCAGGGGAGGGGCAGAGAGAGGGAGAGAATCCCAAACAGCTTCTGCACTGACCTGAGCCAAAATCAAAAGTTGGATGCTTAACCAACTGAGCCATCCAGGTACCCCTGTGTCCTTTACTTCTCTCTCAGTTCTGCTCTGGAATAGTCAATAGGCATTTTCTACAAAATGTATCTCCAATGTAATTCTTACAAACTATTCCTCTGCCCCAGTCAGGCTCTTGTATATAGATGACTCAAATGTAATCTCACTTTCTAATGAGCTCTTACTTAACTTACCCTTAAGAATCTTCCACACATACTGTGCTAACTGGTAGAAAATATAATTAACTTTGTTATTCACAGATGTTACCTATGCAGGATAGGGTATTCCTGCTTTTAAGAAAGAATCTAAGTCTGGTTCCTCAGTTTTTATAATATAATTAAGTTTTATGTTAATGTTTATATGTTATTTAAAGCAAGTAGATTCTCCCTTATCAGCTACATAAAATCTTTATTCCAGACTTTCCTGACAGCAAAAGAACTATCCCAGAAACTTTACTGAAACTTTTAAGGGAGAGAAGTTGTAGAACAGAGTAGGTGATACTCATTTATTTCTTCATCCATTCATTTAATAAATATTTACTGAGCACCTGCTAAAGGCCAGGCACTGGAAATACAACAGTGAGCAAGGCCCTGGCCTTGCCTCACAGACCTTAAAGTCCCCATGTTCTATATTTCTTTTTTTCTTTTTTTTTTTTTTAATTTTTTTTAACATTTATTTATTTTTGAGACAGAGAGAGACAGAGCATGAATGGGGGAGGGTCAGAGAGAGGGAGACACAGAATCCGAAACAGGCTCCAGGCTCTGAACTTTCAGCACAGAGCCCGACGCGGGGCTTGAACCCACGGACCGTGAGATCATGACCTGAGCCGAAGTCAGCCGCTTAACCGACTGAGCCACCCAGGCGCCCCAGTTCTATATTTCTTTTGACGTTAAATCGGACAAAGTAATCTGAGGAGGGCTAAAATTATGAAGTGATTAAAATGCAAATTTGTGGAGTGCCTGGTGGCTCAGTCAGTTGAGTGTCAGACTCTTGGTTTCAGCTCAGGTCATGATCCCAGGGTTGTGGGACTAAGCCCCACGTTGGGCTCTGCGCTGAGCATGGAACCTGCTTGGGATTCTCTCTCTCTCCCTCTGTCCCTCCCCTCCTTGTGCACTTTATGCATAAAGTGCTTTAGCACAGCACTTGGCATGGTGCATTCAAGGTTAGTTATTTTATTCTTATAACCTATTTGGACCCGATAACAAATAAAATAGTGTTATGAAGTAAATGCTAAAAATATGGACTGAAAAGGAAATTCTCTCTCTCTTTCTCTCTCTCTCTCTCACACACTCTCTCTCTCTCTCTCTCTCTCTCTTTCACACACACACACACACACACACACACACACACACACACACCTCTCCAAGAGCACCTGACTATACTTGGGATCTAGAAAGGCTTTGCTGAGATCGTGTTTAAGGAAAAGTCTGGAAGTGGGTGATGGTATTAAGGAAAACATGTAGGAGGATTCCATGATACTGCTCTCTCTCAGCAGATGTTGGGCTTCTGAAGCCAAGTTCTGTGTCTCCTTTAGTCTAGTAACCCTACCATAGGGTTGTGGTAAACACCAATAATACCTTTGTTGAGTAGATCAACTGAAAACTTTCATGGCAACTGCTAGAAGAGATGTTACCACCCTGGGTTCTTGGAACCTGTGCAGGCTTAGGTATCTTTCAGCTGACCACTGCACCTTCATGAGCCCCTTCCTAGCCCGAATCCATGGATCTGGATCAGATTCAGACGAGGCAAGGTAAGGTGCTGCAATGCATTGGCTTCTTAAACTGTGTCATGAGGGGCATTTGGATACTCCATCGGTTCCTGAGCAGTTTCTTGGGAACGTTTCCTCAGTTTTGGGAATCCCCACCTGAATGTCTACTTCCTAAGTCTTCTCCCTCATTATATTCCTATTCTTTCTTGGCCCCAAACACTGAACAACCACCTTACTCAGAATCAGACAAGATACTTAAAACCTCTCTGTTTGGATTCTTCTCTCAAATCCCTTTCTCATCCTTGGTTGACTAAAGTAAGGAATGTTTTTCTATGTTTGAATTAATTTGTTTGGTTTTTTAAACAGGTTCTCTAATTGAACAGCTAACTACAGAAAAATATGAGTGTATGGTGTGCTGTGAATTGGTTCGCGTCACAGCGCCAGTGTGGAGTTGTCAGAGCTGTTATCATGTGTTTCATTTGAACTGCATAAAGAAATGGGCAAGGTCTCCAGCCTCTCAAGCAGGTCAGTCATTTCTCTCTTCTGAATATTCTCACTTATTTGATATATTCAGGTTTAAAACTTAGCCTTTTTTTTTTTTAAGGTTTTATTTTTAAGTACATCCAATATGGGGCTCGAACTTACAGCCTCACGATCAAGAGTCACATGCTCCACTGACTGAGCCAGCCAGGCGCCCCTTTAACCTAGCTATTTAATTCCTCTTGAATATTTTATCTACTATGTTGCCTTGAACATGTTTCAGATGACCAGTATTAAGCTATAGATCTTAAATGGCTAAGGAGTGCTTGGCCGGCTCAGTCGGTAGAGCATGCAACTCTTGATCCTGGGGTCATGAATTCAAGCCCAATGTTGGGTGGGGAGCTTACTTAAAAAATAAAAATAAAATTTTAAAAAAGGAAAGACATTTTTAAAACCAGCTAACATAACAGTATTAAAATATATTTGGAATAGAACAAAATCAGTCACATTAACTGAAAACTTATCCAAGTAGCAACTATAGAAAACATTTCCTGTATAGTTTGCTTTAGAAAATTTATAGAAAGCAGTTGTTGGGTTTTGTTTTGTTTTGTTTTGTTTTGGAAGCAGTGGTTTAGTTTACCCCTAGGGTGTTAAAGTTGCATTATCTTTAACAGATCTTCTCCATAGTATTTTGTGGGTTTTTCCCAAAGTATACTGCTATTTGTGGATAGTGTAAATGTTGTTAATAACATGTTTTCTGATTTGTGACTCTTCTATAATTTAAGACATCTCGAGGTACCTGGCTGGCTCAGTCGGTAGACCATACAGCTCTTGATTGCAGGGGTTGTGGGTTCAAGCCCCATGTGGTATATAGAGATTACTTAAAAATAAAATCTAATAAAAAAAAAAGATATCTGGGTTTTCCTGCACGTACTCAAATATTTTATCTTTTTTCTCAAGCCAAGATTTAGATAATGTTTACCTTAATACTAAAAGTATTGCTTAAAAAAGGGTGGGGTGTCTGGGTGGCTCAGTCAATTAAGTGTCTGACTTCAGCTTAGGTCATGATCTCGCGGTTCGTGAGTTCAAGCCCACATCAGGCTCTATGCTGACGGCTCGGAGCCTGGAGCCTGCTTTGGATTTTGTGTCTCCCATTCTCTCTGCCCCTCCTGCCCCTCCCCTGTTCACGCTCTGTCTCTCTCTCCTTTATAAATAAATAAATAGATAAATAAAAATTTTTTAAAGTTAAAAAAAAAAATAGTGCTACATTTTTACCACATAATGAAATGATAATTATGTGAAATGATACAGGTATTAGGTAATGCTATGATGGTAATCATATTGTAGTATATAAATGTATCAAATCAACATGTTGTATATCTTAAACAGGGCTATATGTCAATTATATCTCAATTGACATTTAAAAAAATGGATACCCATTTGATTACCGTATCTAAAGTCCTTATAAATATAAGCCCAAATGCAGTATTTAAGCAAAGCATTCAGTATTTTCATTTTGTTTCTTTTTAATATTTATTCATTTTTGAGAGAGAGCATGAGCGGGAGGGGGGGGTGCGGGATGGGAGGCGGAGACAGGATCTGAAGCTGGCTCCATGCTGAGAGTAGCAAGCCCAATGCAGGGCTCAAATTCACAAGCTATGAGATCACATGACCTGAGCTGAAGTCGGACTCTCAACTGACTGAGCCACCCAGACACCCTGATTTTGTTTCTTAAATGCCTGATTTGATAACATGAAACAACTACTGTTGCTTCAATATTATGACTTCCTTTAGATTTAAATTTTTAAAAATTACGTGTGCTTTTGTAAGGAAGTTATTTTGGTTTCCTCTTATTTTTCTTAACAGATGGCCAGAGTGGTTGGAGGTGCCCTGCCTGTCAGAATGTTTCTGCACATGTTCCTAATACTTACACCTGTTTCTGTGGTGAGTTTTTTTGCTTTCACTTGAGTCTCTTCCATTTCATGCATTGTAACTCATTTTCCAGCCCAGAAGAAGTGAGGTACCAGATATGTTTTAGAAGTTACTAATACTCATAAGACTTCAAAGTTACAGGAGTCTACACACATCATCTGCATGTAGTCTATCACACAGCTGGAGTCCCACCCAGGCCTTTGTACTCTTGGCAGGCCGTTCTGGACATGGGCCTTCTCATAGTGCCCACCAGGCACATACTACTTCTGAGCTGTAGCACTAGTCTCCTTGATCTTAGCTTTAGACCAGAGCTGACCAGATGGTAGAGGCAGGTATAGACATGGACTCCCTTAACTGTTACAGCTTTGATATTCTAGATTTGAGCCCTATGAGAAAAGAGTAGTGTTGAAATGTATTTTATTTTAATCCAAGAAATCAGTCATTGGGGTCTTTATAGTAAAGCAAGATTTTCTATAAACCAGCATTACAAACTCTATTCTCCCTCTTTGTGGAATACTTCTTCCTGTTTTTGAATAACTCAATTCCCCTATGTGTTAGTAAAAACTTCCTGTAATCCAGAAGCCATTCCTATTGCTAGTCTATTTTCTGCATGTCTTTTTTTTGTTTTTTTTTTTTTCTTCCCTCCCTGTCTTTTAATGGCTGACCTTCATCTGCTTATTGATTTTGCAAATTTTGCTTCTTAACCATCTGTCTCCCTTCTTGAACCATTGCATTTTTGCTTCTTTCCTTGTCACCTTGCTGAAACTATTCAGAAGTCATCAGTAACCCCTTCCTGACCAAATCCAGGGCTGATTTAGAAGTTCTTAACCTTTTTGGTAGCACAACAACCCTTATTTTGGCCATTCCTTTTTTTGAAGTAACTAGTACTTCCTATTTATTTCTGTATACTTTAATTTGTTGGTATTTCTTTTTTCCCATTATTTAAATAGCAGCTTTCACAAAGAGTTGGCCATTGACTATCAGCTCTTCAACTTCTAGACTAAATCTCTTGGTGAACTCACCTATATAGAATGTTCTTCCTCATATTTTCTTTAAATCCTTGTCACTGACTCCTTATCCATTCAAGTTCTGACCACATTCTCTTCCAAAGGAGGCCTCACTTTCTTATGCCTTCTTCACTTTGGCCACTCTTTTATTTGGAATCTGCTGGTCTGGTATGTTTTATTGCCAAAATTTGAACCTTAAGAGGTAATAAAATAATATTTGTTGAAGGAATGAATATTTTGGAATGTACTATTGGAAAGGCAATGTGAGAAATGCCTGGCTGGCTCAGTCAGTAGAGCGTGCAACTCTTTTTTTTTTTTTTTTTTTTTTTTAACGTTTATTTATTTTTGGGACAGAGAGAGACAGAGCATGAATGGGGAAGGGGCAGAGAGAGAGGGAGACACAGAATCGGAAGCAGGCTCCAGGCTCTGAGCTGTCAGCACAGAGCCCGACGCGGGGCTCAAACTCACGAACTGCGAGATCGTGACCTGAGCCGAAGTCGGACGCTCAACCGACTGAGCCACCCAGGCGCCCCAAGCATGCAACTCTTGATCTCAGGGTCATGAGTTCAAGCCCCATGTTGGGCATGGAGCCTACTTAAAATAAAAATTAAAAAAAAAAAAGAAAGGCAACATGAAACTGGAAGCAAGACATCCATGTAAAACTGTGCAAATAGGACCAATACCAAGGCTTCATTACCTTATTTTAAAGGATTAAAAAAATTTTTTTTAAGTTTATCCTAGATAAACAGAGACAAAGCACGAGTTGGGGAGGGGCAGAGAAAGAGGGAGACAGAGAATCCGAAGCAGGCTCCAGGCTCTGAGCAGTCGGCACAGAGCCCAACGTGGGGCTCGAATTCATGAACTGTGAGATCATGACCTGAGCCAAAAATCAGAGGCTTAACAACCTACTGAACTACCCAGGCACTCCTAAAGGAATTTTAAACATAACGCACCACAGTGGAATGAAAAATCTTTACCCTCACCGACAAAGTAGATATGAGACCCTAAGAAGGTAGAAGAATGTGGGGTGGAGGTCAGGATGATCTGAGCAAGGTAAAATGGTGTAGGAATACAAATAATGGCCTTATTTTACCTAATGACTTTGCCTCACTTAGTTCTTTCAGGAAACCATTAACATACTTTATTGAGCACTTATTAATGCAGCAAGCACTATGAAGAAACAGAGGGGACTAAAACTGTTTATTAACTTCACAGAGCTTACAGTCTAAGAGCTAAGACACAATTAACTTTATGTTCTATAAGTCCAAGGTGCTGTGGGAGATCTTTGGCGTGAATTATGATGTTGGGCTATATGATTAAGGGAAACCTTAAAAAGGAGATAGAATTCAACTGGGCTTGAAAATATGTAAAATTTTCGTAGGAGAAAAGATTTGTTGAAGAGAATAGCTTAAGCAGAAGTTTAAAAATAAGACTTTTTTTCAGAAGGGAGAGTCATTGGTTATGGAGCAGGATCTGTGAAGGCAGAGATGTGGGAAATGACTAGAAAGGTCAGGGCTGACTTCTTGATGTCAGGCTTACATGTAAGGATTTCATTTTTCAGGCTGTGGGAAGCCACCAAGGGCATCAATGTGATTCTTTATGAAGATTAGTCTAGTGGGAGTGAATAGAGAATTTGGGAGCCTAAACATTTTGGGGACTTGTAAGAACCCAGATGAAGAATAATAAGTCTACAGTGGGTGTTAGAGTGGGGCAGAAAGGAGGATTTCAAAGTAAACAGGAATTAACAGCAATAGGAAAGGAAATGGGAATGGGAAAGGGAAGAACCCAAATGTGGCTCTGAAGTATCATTTTGGAAATGATGATACCAAGGACAGAAAAGGGGAGGTCAAGAGAACCAGGACTGATGGGACAGTGAGTTCAGTTTAGAAATGTTGAGTTGGAGGAGTGAACAACACATCCAGTGAGAGGTGTCCAACAAGGAGTTAAGAATATTTAAGGGGCACCTGGGTGGCTGTCAGTTAAGTGGCTGACTTCGGCTCAGGTCATGATCTCATGGTGTGTGAGTTCGAGGCCCGCATTGGGTTCTGTGTTGATAGCTCAGAGCCTGGAGCCTGCTTTGGATTCTGTCTCTCTCTGCCTCTGCCCCTGCCCTGCTTGCACTCTGTCTTTCTCACTCAAAAATAAATGAACATTTTTTAAAAATTAAAAAAATATACATTTAAAGAGAGATCAGGACTCGAGGATGATAGTTGCATTTGAGAGTAGTAGAGACCCTAGTGGATGAAAGGGTAAGGGGTAAAAAATGTCTAATGCAGAACCCTGGCAGGAAGAAGAAAAATAAGACATCATTTAGAGTCAGGGAAAAGAGGTTGAGCCATTGAAAGATGGTAGGGGAAAACCAGGCCACTGTATTGGAGCAAAAAAGTACAGAGGCAGGGAAGCTTTTCTAATAGTCTAAAGGTGAGGTTCTGGCTAACAGAGAGGCAAGAGTAGAAGTAGCAGGGGAGATGAGGTGAGGCACACTATGTACGGAAATTGAGAAGATTAAGTAGAATGTGGAAAGGGGGGCTCCTGGGTGGCTCAGTCGGTTAAGTGTCCGACTTCGACTCAGGTCATGATCTCATGACTGACAAGTTTGAGCCCCGTGTCGGGCTCTGTGCTGACAGCTCAGAGCCTGGAGCCTGCTTCAGATTCTGTGTCTCCCTCTCTCTCTGCTTCTCCCCCACTTGTACTCTGCAGCTCTCTCTCTCTCAAAAATAAACATTAAAAGAAAAGAATATGGAAAGAAAAAGAGGAGTCAGGGATGACTCTAGTTTTTGAGTTTGACTCCAATGGTGATGATATCACTGATAGAAATAGGGAACACAGAAAGGGGTTTAAGAGGGAAGATGCTAACTTTGGTTGTAAATGTAGACAGTTTGGGGTGACTGTGACACCCCAAGCAGAGATGTTTGGCAGATGGTTGGACAGGGATGGCTGGAACTGAGGATTTAGGACAATGCAGAAAATACAGATTTGGGGGAAAGAAAAGAAGAAAGTGTAGTATTGGGAATCATGGGCCTTTAGGTGTATTGAACCTCTCAACATGAATATTTCTGAAAGAAACAAGATAGAAAAGCAGAGGCCAAAGACTGGGAACAGGCCATCAATTTAGGGTGTAAATTGCCCAAGTAAGGATAAGTTCCTCAAGGGCATGGAGGAGTCCTGTGCCTCAGTTTTACTCTTCCTGCGTCTGTGCTAAGTTCATGAAAGATATTTACTAAAGATTTGCAAAGTGACACTAATTATAAATTATTGACTTTTTGTGCCTACCTCATAGCTTTAGAATTGGCAATTTCCTGCTGTACAGGGAATTTATGTCCTTTCTATCTCTTCCTGCTCCTTCCCCATCTGCCACCCCATTGTTCTCATCCCTTATTTCTTCTTTCTGATCCTTACAACAGATATTCCCATATACATTCAAGGGCCCATTTACAAAAAATAGATCTTGTAGTGTTTTTTTAATTTTAGATTAAATGTGTCCATTAGTCAAAGTGGCATTTTCATAAGTAAAAGTGACTTTTTATTTCTCTTTTATTTCTCTTTTTTATTTCTCTTTTCCTAAATCTTTTAGGATTTATCATACTTAGTGAAGGTTTTGATGATTAGCATTATAGTCATTTTTTAAATTTTAGGATGTGGGATCATGTGTTTGTCAGACTAATGGAAACCATACTGAAGTTTCATGCTGTCTAGCTATATTGTACTGTTTCATTAAACTCTAGGATGCAGTTGAAGTTTATACCATTGACTCTCTGATCTGATATGTTTTAGGCAAGGTAAAGAATCCGGAATGGAGCAGAAATGAAATTCCACATAGTTGTGGTGAGGTTTGTAGAAAGAAACAGCCCGGCCAGGACTGTCCACATTCCTGTAACCTGTAAGTTGGAACACGAGACCTCTGGGGGTAGATACACTTTGCTTGTGGCTCTGACTCTATGTATCTGGTGGTTACCATGTAACAGGGTGGGGTGAAGGGCAATATGGTACCATTTGCTAAGCACTTACACTGTGCCAGGCACTCTGCAAGAGTTAACTCATCAAATCCTTATAACAATCCAGTGATGTATAGATATTTATCATCTCCATTTTACTGATGAGGCTCAGCAAGGCCAAGCATCTTGTCCAAGGTCATAGTGCTAAGACATGGTGGAGCTGGGATTTCCAAAGCCAGTGCTCCTACCACTACATTATACTGCTGGCTTCTAAGAAGAAATATTCCCCCATGATATCCAGGTCCAGAAGAGTATATAGGACAAATTTCTGTCTGTAGAGTCCTGTTGCACAGTGTTTTTAGGATGTGAATCCCTTCTGTATAATAAGTAGCCAACTTGACAATATATCCAGTCAGCTTCTTAGTAATAAGACGAATAGGAGTGCCTGGGTGGCTCAGTTGGTTAAGCATCCAACTCTTGATTTCGGCTTGGGTCATGGTCTCACAGTTTGTGAGAGCCCCATGTCAGCTTCTGCTGACAGCCCAGAGCCTGCTTGGGATTCTCTCCTTCTCCCTCTCTCTCTGCCCCTCCCACCCTCATGTGTGCTCTCTTTCTCTCTTTCAAAATAAATAAATATTTTAAAAAATGTTTTTAATAAGTAAATAATAAGAGGAATACCTAATACTAACAGTTGATCAGTTACAAATGACAAAATTCTACAGCTTTAACTTAAGACAAATTTTTAATTCCTGGGTTCAAGTCACTCAACAGTTGTATGACCTTGGATAAGTTACTTCTTTAAGCTTCATTTTCTGCATCTGTAAAATAGTAATGATATGAGCAACAACACTTATAGATGTTTATGAATATTAATTCAATGCATCTAAGAGGCTTGGTACAGAGTCTGGCACATGGTAAATGGTCAAGTAATGGTAACTTGCTTTTATTACCCAAATCTAAGAGTAAAACAGACATCAAACTATTATCTTGGTACTTCTGCTACTTGGAGCAGGGGTAAATGTTGGGCCAGAGGCATTGTGGTTAAGATGTGGGGGTGATGCTGGAGAATTGTCTGTGGTGGGAGAGCTGTCCAGATGGGGCTACGCAGCTTGGCCTGCTACCTGCCAGGTAGTAGGCCCCTCTCCTTTTACTGCTTCCATAGGTCCTTCCTCAGAACCCAGGGACTCATCTGTTTAAACTATTCCATCCCTCAGTTGGCATTTTAAGTAAATTCAATAATAATAAGTTAACCCTCTGCATGAACTATCATTCTGAAGCCTTTAGCAGAAATGGCCCTGTCATGACTACCAGAAAACATCAAAAGTGATGCAGATCAGGTGGTCAATACCATGGCTGAAGGGAAAGGAGTCCCTAAAACTTGCTCTTTTGTGGCTTTGGAAATCCTTCTCTTGACAGCTGTCCTGTTACTCCTGTCAGGCCCCTAGAGGTTGCCAAATCCTATTCCCTGACAGCACCTTCCTTTCAAAAGAAAACATTGAGTTTCTCTCATTTATATGTATCAGGACTCAGAAGCCACAGTTGGCCCCTTTGTGTCTCTATTTTGGGTTGTTTCATAGATTGTAAAATTCTCTGGAGGAGTTATCCTCAACCCTCTTTACACATTAGAGTCATTAAGGAGCATTTTAAAACACCAGTGCCCTGTCTCTACCTTGTAGCAATTGAATCAGTCTTTTGGGGGGTGGGTCTTTCCCTATGATTCTAATAAAGAGCCAGTGTTGTGAACCACTGCTCTAAAGGTTATAAAAACCTGGGATTGAGGGGCGCCTGGGTGGCTCATTTGGTTAGGTGTTTGACTCTTGATTTTGGCTTAGGTCATGATCTCGTGGTTTGTGGGATCGAGCCCCAAGTCAGGCTCTGCACTGGCTGTGTGGATCCTGCTTGGGGGATTCTCTGTCTCCGTCTCTCTCTCTCTATCCCTCCCCTGCTGTCTCTCTCAAAAATGAATGAACTTTAACACACACACACACACACACACACACACACACACACCTACCTGGGATTGAGTCTAGGTCTGAGGGATATTTGAAATAACCTGGAGTCATCCACACCTGACCAGCAATGTATCTTGTCAGTTTAAAGTTATTTAAATGTGCAGCCATGAAAATCATTTCACCTGACAGGGTTGCAGCATATCATGTGAAGTATAACTGTTGAATGATAATAGTCATCTTTAAAAAAATGCTTAAACTTAAGTCTCATGTGGTTTCTGTCTGTTGAAATGGGTCACCCTAGAAAATTAGGCACTTGTTCCTGGATTGTTTTTAGTGTTTAAAACTTATTTAAGAATTATCAGAGCTGGTGTAGGAGTCATATTAAAAAATCCAGCCAGACCACTGTATAGGCACACCTGGTTTTTTATACCAAATTCTTTTACCGACTTGATTTATTAAACTTGGTTGTAATTGGCCTATAATTCCCAAAGGATTGTGATTTGCCATCACATAGAATGCCCCCCACAAACGTTTCCAAAGAAGTTCCCAAAATATTTTTTAAATGGTTGTATTTCTAAATTAGTGTGTAAGTTACCAGGGTATCTCTTTTGAAGAGAATAGTATCTATTTGAATATATAAATTCCATTTTCTAATTTTTTTGGTTTCTTTATATCATCACTCCTAGAAGAAGCATTCTGTTCAGAAGTCTAATTCTGACCTATCGCATATCTCTAATTCCAGTTCTTTCCATGAATCCCTTTTTCCTTTGTTCTCTCTTTGCATTACTTACTAGCATGCCTTCCCTCATGTCAGCCGCCTTTTCACAGATCCCATTGTTAGCCCATCACCTGATTATATACTAGCTGATATAAATGTCTGTACTTCTCATGGACCTACTGGATTTATGCTTTATTGCTTCACTCAGGTTCTGATCTTCTAAGAGATTCCATCGCCCATTCTGCCATTCATCTGAGTGGCAAGCTATTTTTATCCCTACACATCTCACTAAGTGGGCTAAGACCATCTATGGACATGTCATCTTTGTCAGACCCAAATAAAACCAGTATTTTGACTTGGGCTCTATTTTTCTGGTTAAATATTCTAAGATGATAATGCCATCAGTTCCTTCTATATGAAAACATTGTTGGTATCTTTGTTTAAATAGTTTAATCAACTTTAGACAAAGGCTAAAACATTTTGTAGTAGGTTTATTTGTTGCCACATTCACAATAAGACCCAGTAGGGGCAGCTTTGTTCAGGTTTGGATACATGAGTATGATTTATTCATCTAAGCCCTTCTCTTTTAGTCTCTGCCATCCAGGACCTTGCCCACCCTGCCCTGCCTTTATGACTAAAACATGTGAATGTGGACGGACAAGGTAAAGTTAGAACTGTACTCTAAAGACTTCAGTTTCTACATTGATGATTTATCTGTGAATTTCTAAATTAAGAATTAGTAGGTACATATAAATAAGTGGTAAGCGTAAATAGTACTTTTTTGTAAAAAGTATTTGTTCTGCTGGCCCAATCCTGTTTTGCAGTCTTATAAGTGATTAAGAAGTTATATGCATGGTGAGATTGCCCATTTCAGGTGAAATGCCGAGGTGACAAGGACTTTTATCTTAACCTTTCTAGTGGGTGAAAGAACCAGGATTGAACCCAGGCTTGTTAAGGTTCAGGACACAGGGGCCATTTACCTGTACCTAGCATAATATCTGACATCTAGGAGGTTTTCAGTGAATATTGTTGAATGAAAGAATAAGTGACCCCAGAGCCCACCCTCTTTTCATTATAATAACAAGTTCTCCATCATCAGGGCAAGGATCAGTGGTAGTTATGGAAGGTCTCTGAGGCCCAGTAAGACCCTGAAATAATTTCTGAACCACAAGACAAAATGGGATTGAGCCAATTTTCAGTGAATCTCATTTGTTTAGCATTTACTGAACTTAAAAGGATAGTAATGCGGCCTGAGAGTCACATGCAAGAGCTCTGGGTCAGAAAGACCAGGTCAGATCTAGGCTCTGCCACTAATTGGTTATTGACATGGGCAAGTTGCTTAAGCCTCATTTTACTTATAAAATAGAAATAATAGTGTTCACTTCCAGGAGTTTTATTAGACATGATGCTGAGCCCTGAAACTGATTATTTGTGTATATAACAGTGAGTTTTTAAAACAAAGTAGGGGACAGAATACAACTCTTTTTGTTGGGGCGCCAGGGTGGCTCAGTTGGTTAAGTGTCCGATTCTTGGTTTGGCTCAGGTCATGATCTCATGGTTCATGGGATTGAGCCCCGTGTCGACCTCTGTGCTGTCAGCACAGAGCCTGCTTGGGATTCTCTCTCTCCCTCTTTCTGCCCCTCTCTCACTCACTCTCTTTCTCTCTCTCAAAATAAATAACTTAAACTCCTTGCAGGAGAGTAGACTCCAAGCTCTAAACCATTACCCTGCAAGAGACCTGAAGACAGTTGTCTAAAAGCACTGATCTCATATCCTTCCCTAGCCAATAAGTCAGCAAAATTAAGGTGCTCATTAGAACAAAGCCAGAATGATTTTCCCATCTGAAATCAAAGTCACATACAGTATGTCCTTAAGTATTATAACTGCATAAAATGCCAGAGTACTGGGTCCCAGGAGAATACCATTGTACTTCCAATCTGAGTATGTACATTATAACTACCCCACCCACCCTGCAACTTTCCTACCTCCATCTGTAAGACATTGTAGGAGCTCCAGGCTCTTCCCCTCCTGCCTGGGAGGGGGAGTTCCCCTACCTCGTGGGAACTCAGAAGAAATCCACAGAGAGGAACTTCACTTCACTGGTCAGAATATAGGGGAGAGAGAAAGGCAGGGTGGGAAATAAGGAAAACAAAGCAGGAGAAAAGAAAGAGCGGAGAAGAGGAGGGTGATTGAGGAAATAAAGACTGGAGGAGGGAAACAGAAGAGTGGGAAAATGGGGCCAAGAGAAAGGTTTCATAGTTTTGGGGAGGAAGTTTGTGCTTCGTTGTTTAGCTATCCAACAGGAACTTGTCCAGTGTTGACTAATTCTGCCTTTACATCTGTTTTCTTTCCAGGCACACAGTTCGCTGTGGTCAGGCTGTTTCAGTCCACTGTTCCAATCCATGTGAGAATCTTTTGAATTGTGGTCAGCACCATTGTGCTGAGCTATGTCATGGGGGTCAGTGCCAGCCTTGTCGGATCATATTGAACCAGGGTAAGTGGTGGGCACACCAACTAGCAATACTTGTGTACTTTTCTAGAACCTTATTTATAGTTGTGTTGATGACAAGGCCTCTAGCGTTGTACCTTGGGTAGGAAGAATTGGAGATAAATTAATGCTTAGATGGTTTTCATTAGTTTAGTTACACAATACCACTATAAGTCATTGTCCTGTAGAATTTGAACAGTAGATTTTAAAATGCTGTTTAAAAATAACTACTTGGGAAATTAAAAAAATAAATAAAAAGTAACTGTAAAGGATCTAGAAAGGCCAAAAAAATCTTGAAAAGAATGAACTTGAAAGGATTAAACTATCTGATTTCAAGACATTTAAAGTTCCAGTAATCATGACATTGAGTTGTTGCTGTTAAAGGTAGACTACTAGATGCATGGAAGAGACTAAAGTCCAGAAACAGACCCACATATATACAGTTAGTTGATTTTCAACCACAATGTTAAGTTAATTCAATGGGAAAAGAAGTCTTTTTACAGATGTTGCTAGAACAACTGGATGTATACATAAGAAAAAACAAACCTCAACCCCTAATTTACTCTTTTCACAAAATTAATTCTACATGGATCACAGACTTAAATGTAAAACCCAGAAACATAAAGTTATCTTCCAGAATAAACTATTAGAGAATATTTTCATGACTTTGGGGTTAGGTAAAGATTTCTTGGACAGAACAACAAAAATACTAACCATAAAAGAAAAAATTGATACATTGAACTTTATCAAAATTAAAAGCTTCTCTTCATCAGAAGATACCATTAAGAAAATGAATAAATCAGGGGCGCCTGGGTGGCTCGTCGGTTAAGCGTCCAACTTCAGCTCAGGTCATGATCTCACGGTCCGTGAGTTCGAGCCCCGCGTCAGGCTCTGTGCTGACAGCTCAGAGCCTGGAGCCTGTTTCGGATTCTGTGTCTCCCTCTCTCTGACCCTCCCCTGTTCATGCTATGCTCTGTCTCTCTCTGTCTCAAAAATAAATAAACGTTAAAAAAAAAAAAAAATTAAAAAAAAAAAAAAAGAAAGAAAATGAATAAATCAATTGCATATTGTATCCAGAAATTTTGAAGTACTCTTACAAAGTAATTAAAGATGAACAGTGGGGCTCCTGGGTGGCTCAGTGGTTAAGCGTCTGACTTCGGCTCAGGTCATGATCTCACGGTCCGTGAGTTCAAGCCCCGCATCGGGCTCTGTGCTGACAGCTCAGAGCCTGGAGCCTGTTTCAGATTCTGTGTCTCCTTCTCTCTCTCTCTGCCCATCCCCTATTCATGCTCTGTCCCTCTCTGTCTCAAAAATAAATAAAAGTTAAAAAAAATTTTAAAAAAAAGTACCTATAAAAAAGATGAACAACTTAAACAATGAGCAAAAGACTTGAACAGATACTTCGTAAAAGAAAACCTATAAATAGCCAACAAACACACAAAAGGTGCTTAACACCTTTAAATACTAAGGGAATGTAAGTTAAAACCACAATAAGTAATATAGTATAACCACTTTAGAAAACAGTCTGGCATTTTCTTAAAAGGTTAAATGTAGAATTTTATCATATGACCCAGTAATTCCATTCCTGGGCACATATCCAAAAGAGATGGAAATATATGTCCACAAAAAAACTTGTAAATGCACGTGCATAGCAGTACTAGTCATCGTAGTCAAAATGTGGAAGCAATTCAAATGACTGTCACTTGAGGAATGGATAAACAAATGTGGTATGACCATACATTGGATTATTACTCATCCATGAAAAGAATGTAGTATCAATACATGCTATGAAGTAGATGAACCTCCCAAACACTGCGCTAAGGGAAAGAAACAAGTCACAAAGAAACACATACTGTGTGATTCCTCTGTTTTTACAATAGTCCCTGATCTGCAGGGATCCCAGGCTATAGTGTATTGATGCCTTATAGAGTTTTATTTTATTAAATTTTACCTTGGTGTGATGCTGTTGATCTGTGTTGGCACCTAAAATAAGTAACAGCCCTATGAAATGTTTTGTGTTGTGTACTGTAAGAATTTCATGTAAGGAACTGTGCCATGTAATACTCAATTTCTCTTTATGGGTCCTCCTGGGAGAAATTCCTGTCTGGCTTTAGTTCCAAGACTGGTTGTTTTTCCTCAAAGACTATTGATCTTTTTATCTTAGAAGCCTCGTATGATTGACCTAATGTTTGTCTTTATAGTGTATTTCTTTTTAAGCTATGATTTTTTTCTATGTCTCTACCATTGTTCCACTTTTCACATCTTTAATTTTATGTTCTTTTGTTATATTTCATATATTCTTACGTGTTGCCTCAAATCCATTTTGAGATAAGGCAGGAGTTAAGTATATGCTGGCAGTTTGGTCTTAACAATATAGATTGTGGTGTGAGAGTCCCTTTGATGTGGACCATTTATAGTTCTTAATTCATATTGTGCTTTTACTCACCTAATTCAACCAGATCTTTTTTGTACAAATTTGTATGGATTCCCGTCTCTGCCTTTGTGTTGCTGTGTAGTTGATTTTTCAAACCCAGTGGAAGGCTTTTTGTTTGTCCACAGTAAATATCTAGGGGACTGTTATGGCCATGAGTACAGTTTGTTTCTCTTCTCTATTTGTAATTCTCCTAGGATCCCTTTCAGCCTTATCTAGAGATTTAATAAGCATTCCTTCTGGGGGTTCATTCATGTGTTGATAAAAATGCTGAATAGGCTAAAGCTGGCAGCAGAGACCTTCCAGACTCCTCTGGTTCCATATTCTTCAGCCAGCGGTGACTCCATCCAAGTCTTCTGTCACCAGCTCATATTGCTGTCTCTTGTGCCTAAGCATAGTGGGGCTTTTTAGTATTGTACTCCGATTATTCCCTAATTGATCAGGGGCTCCATTTTGGCTTTTTTGGTTTTTAATTTTTTTGGTTTTTATTTTATATTTGAGAGAGAGAGACAGAGACACAGAGCGAGCAGGGGAGGTGCAGAGAGACAGAGACAGAATCTGAAGCAGGCTCCAGGCTCCAAGCGGTTAGCACAGAGCGCAATGTGGGGCTCGAACTCACGAGCAGTGAGATCATGACCTGAGCCAAAGTTGGATGCTAACTGACTGAGCCACCCAGGCACCCCTCCATTTTGTTTTTATTGTCACAGTTTTCTGACCTTTGATTCTTTTGTGGTTTTAATTGAATTATAATTAACATACAGTGTCATATTAGTTTCACATACTCATTAGTTTCAACATACTCATTTGACTCAGTGTTCTCCACAATAAGTGCAGTCACTGTCACCATATAATGTTATTATAGTATTATTGACTGTATTCTCTGTGCTGTACTTTTCATCTCTTTGACTTGTAACTGGCAGTTTGTACCTCTTAATCCCCTTCATCTATTTCATCCATCCCTCACTCACCTCCCTGTGGCAACTGTCAGTTTTTTCTCTGTATTTAAGAGTCTTGAGGTTTCTTTGTTTGCTTGCTTATTCTTTTGTTCTTTAGATTCACATATAAGTGAAATCATATGGTATTTGTCCTTCTCTGTTAGACTTATTTCACTTAGCATAATACCCTAGAGAGGTCCATCTATATAGTTGTAAATGGCAATGTCTCATTCTTTTTTATGACTAAGTAATATGCCATTGTATATATATATATATATATATGTATATATATATATATATATATATACATATATATATATATATATATACACCACATCTTTATCCATTCATCTATTGATGGATTCTTGGGTTGTTTCCATATCTTGGCTATTGCAAATAATGCTGCAACAAGCATAAGGTGCATGTATCTTCTCGAATTAGTGTTTTTGTTTTCTTTGGGTAAATACTTAGTTGTGGAATTGCTGGATCATGGTATTTATGTTTTTAATTTTTTGAGGAACCTCCATACTGTTTTCCACAGTGGTTGCACCAATTTCTATTTCTACCTGCATTGCACAAGGGTTCCTCTTTCTCTACATCCTCATCAATGTTTGTTATTTCTTTAAAAAAATTTTTTTTTAATGCTTACTTATTTTTGAGAGCAAGAGAGACTGAGCACAAGCAGGGGAGGGGCAGAGAGAGAGGGAGATGCAGAATCTGAAGCAGGCCCCAGGCTCTGACTTGTCAGCACAGAGCCTGACACGGGTCTTGAACTCATGGACCACAAGATCATGACCTGATCCGAAGTCAGATGCTTAACCGACTGAGCCACCCAGGCGCCCCGAATTGTATAAATTCTTTATATATTTTGGATATTAACTCCTCATTAGGCATCTCATTTGCATATATCTTCTCCTATTCCTTAGGTTGCCTTTTTGTTTTGTTGATGGTTTCCTTTGCTGTGCAAAAGGTTGTGTTTTTTTTTATTTATTTTTTTGTTTTAATTTTATTTTTGAGAGAGAGAGCACTAGCAGGGGAGGAGCAGAGAGAGAGGGAGACACAGTATCTGAAGCAGGCTATAGGCTCTGAGCTGTCTGCACAGAGCCTCACGTGGGGCTTGAACTCATGGACTGTGAGATTATTACCTGCGCAGAAGTCAGACGCTTAACCTACTGAGTCACCCAGGTGCCTGCAAAAGCTTTTTATTTGATGTAATCCCCAGTAGTTTATTTTTGCTTTTATCTCCCTTTCCTGAGGAGACCTATCCATAAATATGTTGCTAAGGGCAGTGTCCAAGAGATTACTGCCTGTGTTTCCTTTTAGGAGTTTAATGGTTTCAGGTCTCTCATTTATGTCTTTAATCCAGTCTGAGGTTATTTTTATGTGTGATATAAGAAAATGGTCCAGTGTCATTCTTTTGCATGTAACTGTTTGATTTTTCTAGCACCATTTACTAAAAAGACTGTCTTCTACTCATTATATATTCTTGCCTCCTTTTTTATAAGTGAATTGGCCATATAGGTGTGGGTTTATTTCTGACCCTTGATTCTTTTGTTCACAGCTGTCTGCTCATACCTCAAAAAAAAAAAAAAAAAAAAAAGTCTCTGTTCTGTCTGAGCAGAAACTTAGGAAAGAAAAGCTCGCTTGTAGAAATTCCCAGTTACTAGGGTTTGTTTATGAATTCATTGATTTCATAAATGCTGGTTGTGTTTCCTACGTCTATATTAATTCATCCAATAAGTTTTTATTGGATAAGTGAATCAATTTTAGAACCGGAGATGAAACTGCACATGTACTTACTAGAAGGTGGAAAGTAGATTTTAAAAATCAAGAGTCTTGGTTATGTCTTCATTGATTTGAGGCTTTCCCTCTTTTCATTGAAAGTTTTTGGTCTGTTCAGTACAGTGTTTTATTTTACAAACATTATGTCTCATGTTTAGTTAGAAATATTTATTTTAATTTTTACTACGTGATTTTATGATTTGATGTTTTTATAATGTTACGTTTATTCTAATGTTGATTTTTCTGTGTAAGTAGATATCTAAGTTGTACTGAGAAAGAAGGAAAGCATCATTAGGTCTGTAGGATTTCTAAATTGAAATCTTTTGGTCTGCATTTATTATGTAGGGTCAGGCATATTTGCATAGATTGATTTTAATGAGATCAATTTTCACTATCTTTTAAAAAAATTTTTTTTATTAAAAAAAATTTATTAAAAAAATTTTTTTAATGTTTATTTTTTAGAGAGAGAGAGAGAGTATGAGCGGGAGAGGGGCGGGGCGGGGGGGGGGGGGGGATACACAGATTGGAAGTAGGATCCAGGCTCTGAGCTGTCAGCACAAAGCCTGACGCGGGGCTCGAACTCACGAACCGCAAGATCATGACCTGAGCCGAAGTCAGACTTTCATCCAACTGAACCACCCTGGCGCCCCTAAAAAATTTTTTTTAATGTTTATTTATTTTTTAGAGAGAAAGAGCATGAGAAGTGGAGGGGCAGAGAGAGAAGGAGACACAGAATCTAAAACAGGCTCTAGGCTCTGAGCTGTGAGCACAGAGCCTAATAAGGGGCTCAAACTCATGAACTGCGAGATCATGACCTGAAGTCGGACGCTTAACCGTCTGAGCCACCCAGGCTCCCCAAGATAAATTTTCATTGTAAATTGAAAATGTAAAATGAGGAGCGCCTGGGTGGCTCAGTCGGTTGAGTGGCCGACTTCGGCTCAGGTCATGATCTCACAGTCTGTGAGTTTGAGCCCCGCATTGGGCTCTGTGCTGACAGCTCAGAGCCTGGAGCCTGCTTCGGATTCTGTGTCTCCCTCTCTCTCTGCCCCTCCCCTGCTCATGCTCTGTCTCTCTCTGTCTCAAAAATAAATAAAAATATCTTAAAAAGAAAAAAAAGAAAATGTAAAATGACACTTGGAAAAATTATATAAGTTGATGAAAATTAATTCTTATCAGACTTTGTTACATTTTAATACATCAGAAGCATAACTCCTTAAACATATTTATTCCTGCCCTCAAGAAATAAAGAAACTCATTACTTCTTTTGTTGTTGTTGTTTGTAGGCTATATTTAATTAACATATTTAATTAATGCATCTAAAAACATATTTTTTATTTCAAAATGTTTACAATTTTTATAAAGTCCCAATAAATGCTTTTTGCTAACACCACAAAGAGCCATGGACATAGGACGGAGGCTATCACTAAAATATTCTTTTTTACGTATGAAGTTCGTGGCCTTAAATAATAAAGTGATCTAAATTTTGCAAGACGTTAATGATGATTAATAAGAAACATCTCTAAAACCACACAGGATTGACTGTAAAGAGCACCTCCTGACCATGGAAGTCATTTAAAGGAGCAATTAAGTTAGGGCCTGAAGTCTGATGTTCTGTCACAAATTTATAGTGATTGGGTTCACCCTCTACTTTTACCAATGTAGGCATATTAGAACTCATTATTTCTTGAACCCATTGGGAAATCTATAGAAGTTAAGCTGGGTTCTTTATCTAGCAAATAAAACTCTTGAGTTGTTTGAACTTCTTACTCAGTATCAATTCTTAAACATGATTACTTCAAATTCAACAATAGAATACAAATTATTGAAGATTTTATATTGTACCAGTTTTTTTATTCCTTTTTAGCAGTAGAGAGTTTTTCCAAGCATTTTCTGTGAGCCCCAGTATATAAAGTACTAAATCTCTGCTGCTTGGGTTGAAGTGAAGATGGGAATGATTTAGTCATCAACTCCTCCACGACTATCACCAGCTTAGTTTCCATCTTCTGTAACATCTCCAGAGGACCCCAGGGAGCCACACAGTAAATGGCTCTCAGCTATGGCCTCATGGGCCGGATAGTAGCCTCTAAATTTAGAGAATTGCTTCACTTTAATGCTGCTTTGGGGATGTGCTGCAGAGGCACCATGGGATATCAACAGTCTTACAAGGCCTTTTTTACTTCTGTGCTAAAGCTTCTCAGGTGGGTCTTAGAGCTGCTATATATGCCACATTTATTTCTGCATCAGGTCTGATCAACATTAATGAGTTGCATTTTGTGCTTTCTTATAGATTGTTTGGAAAATTTTAAGAACCCATGCAGGTTACTAACCTTTGTTTTTTAAATTGTGTCCTCAAGTATGCTACTGTGGCAACACTTCCCGAGACGTGTTATGTGGAACAGATGTAGGAAAGTCTGATGGATTTGGTGACTTTGGCTGTTTAAAGATATGTGGCAAGTAAGGTTTTATGTTTTTCTCAGTTAGAATAAAGCTGTATTTTATGCAACAATTATGTAATAGTCTGTTGTTTTTCCTAACAGGGACTTGAAATGTGGGAACCATACGTGTTCTCAAGTGTGCCACCCTCAGCCCTGCCAGCCATGCCCACGGCTCCCCCAGCTGGTGCGCTGTTGCCCTTGTGGCCAAACTCCTCTCAGCCAATTGCTAGAACTTGGAAGTAGTGGTCGGAAAACATGCATGGATCCTGTCCCTTCATGTGGAAAAGTGTGCGGCAAGCCTCTGCCATGTGGTTCCTTAGGTAACTAGTAGGCATAAAGTTGTCTTTAAAAATATGAGTGGAAGTGTTTGGCAGCAGTGACTTTATAAGGAGAATAGCGTTAAATTTTAGTTATAATATCAGAGGCTTTTAAAAATATTAATGATGAAATTTGTGTGGGTACTTTTTCTTTCCTCCTCAAAAATTTCAAAATGTGAAAACTCTCATTTACCCAAGTGATTTCTCCTTCTGCTTTGGGTATTTTATTGCTAACTCAGGACAGTTGTGAGATACTATCCCATGAGGGGGTTATGATTTCTCTTAGCCTACACTAGTATGGACACGATCTATCCGTTTACTAATCCAGGGTTCAGTGAGTGTTTAAAGGCATTTTCATGTAATAGGAACATGTTAAATAACTGGGTCAGATGTTTAAGAACTAAAATTCTAAGTATAATAAAACTTTAGCCATTTGGGTCACTCAAGAAATATATTTTCTATAGCTAATTTTCCCATATAGTTGAGGAGTAACACCTCTTGAGCATCACTTTGGATGGACAGTTTTCTAAAATTCACATTTTCTTCTTTCTTTAAATAGAGTTTATTGGAGATAAGTTTTTCCCCTTTGTTAACCCAGAGTCATCATTTTCCTGAACCTCAGTTGTCGTATCCTCCTGGGTACACTGGTGCCCTCAGGGCCTGCTGAGGTTTCTCAGGCAGTTTCCCCACACTAGTATGCAGTTTGAATTGTTTATCTACTTGTTAAAGCTTTCGGTTGTTTATTTTCCTGGCAGTGCTTTTAGCATTAGTGACTCTCCCTTTCTTCTGACGTGTGGCTTCTGATTACTTGGATATAGAAACCAGAAGAAATTTGTTTGAATTGGCTATAAAGTAATAGTCTGAGTTCTGAGACGTTCTGGGGCATTCCTTGGGGGAGGTGCTGGTATAGTTTTGCAATGACTTGGCACCTTCTATCCTGGGTGAGTGTTCAAAGGCTGTGTGTTTAGAAGAATGGATGTAGGCAACTGAGTTTGTCTAAGAGAGGTGTTCCTATAACTGCAGCAAAGCTAGAATCTTTAGGTTTGGTTTCCATGTTTATCAAAAATAGAGATTTCATATTTCTTCCAAACACCAGCAGGAACCAGTAGGTACATCCTACTGTATTTTTTATAGTCTGACTTTAAAATTGTGTATAGAGGAGGAATGTTCTTTTCTCATATATATTTTTTTTTTTTTTTTTTTTTTTAGCGTTTATTTATTTTTGAGACAGAGAGAGACAGAGCATGAACGGGGGAGGGTCAGAGAGAGGGAGACACAGAATCTGAAACAGGCTCCAGGCTCTGAGCGGTCAGCACAGAGCCCGACGCGGGGCTCGAACTCACAGACCGCAAGATCGTGACCTGAGCCGAAGTCGGCCGCTTAACCAACTGAGCCACCCAGGCGCCCCATCTTTTCTCATATTTTAATACACGTTTCAACTGCATTAGAAAAATCAATTGTCTATTGGTTCTCTTTGCCAACTGTGAAAATGTATCTTCAGATAAACTCTGTAAAGTGAAGATCAGATGACTTCAAAATCAAGAAGGATGGTTAAAGTCTTCCCTTTTCAGAAAGCTCATGGGTCAGTTTTATAACAATTTTATATACAATGACCACAAGAAATCCTACCATGGGGCTAAAATATGTTGGCAATGAGAGAAAGACGAAATGCAAAATGGGTAATACAGGGGGACTTGAGCAAGAGAAGAATAGTAATTATCAGTATAAACCAGCCCCAGGGGTAGGATAAGAACAGATCAAGGGATTTGAGGGTAACCACTGTACCTCATCAGGTTTTTAATCATAAAAAATTTGTAAGGAATTAGGCTGAGTTGGATTGAGAAGCTCAAAGACAAGCCCATGTGAAAACAGTGGCTCTCAAGTTTATTCAGATCTAGCTTATCCATAGAAAGTTTGCTGAGGTCTTTTAGTGTCTCACTCAGTAGGAATTTCTATCCTAGATAAATCGCTTTAGTACAAGACACTAGGTAGAGTTCTGCTTTCACAGTGGAAATATGAGGAGCTACATGGACCCACTCCCCAGCAAAACAAGCAAAACTGGAGAAAAGGAATCATTTAAAGTCTCTGGAAATTGTCCGATGGGCATACCTCAAATGAGTATTTATTAAAGAAAATCTACTGAAACTCAGTAAGAACAGCAAGAGTCTGTGTTGTTTAAGTCACAATCCATTCCCTCCCTTCCACCCCCAGCTCAGCTTAACAAAAGCTCCACTCAGGATAGGTGTGCCAAGAAGATGAGGCTTCCTCTACCCCTAAGATCCCAGTCAGGGGTTACCAAGTCTCACTAGGAGGAGCACACTGCCAGCATTTTTCATCCCCTCTAACTCCAAATTGAAGAGGCTAAATTTCTGGGACACTGGCTGGCTCAATTGGTAGAGCATGCAGTTCTTGTTGGGGGTGTAGGTTCAAGTCCCACATTAGGTGTAGAGATTACTTAAAAATAAAATCTTAAAAAAAGAGGCTACGTTTCTGGTAGACACAGCTGAGAGTTGCAGGCTCCCTTCCATACAGCCCACCCGTAAGTCAGAAGTTTTACTCCAATCACAGCAGGTTAAAATATTGGGGCCCTAGTCATCTTCACCCCAGCTCATTTGTAGAGCAGAGGCTCTATGCTGAAAGATACAAGCCAAGAAAACCAGAGGCTACTGTCCCACTCACCACCAAAAGTAAGTAACTGAGACTTTTCCTAGGGAGAAAGGTAGTCCATAAAAAAGAGAGCTCCAAAGTACTCTCCAAAGGAAAGGACTTTAATTTGAAATAATGTAGAGAAGTTCAGGCCTAAAAACCCTTCAGAAAATAATAGCTCTTCTTGATTAAGGGCAGCTAGCTAAACTGTAAGCCAGCTAGTTCAGCAGAAAGAACCAGGGAAAGAGGTAGCTAAGAGGAGCCCCTCTGGGGTCAGAACAGACTTCACAGACTTGCCTCAAAGATTACCCTTACCCAATTTCATTGGATCAGACTGCTGAGCAATTTATGCCCAACAGAGAGAAAGTAGAATGAAGAAAAGTGAACAGCACTTCAAAGAAATGGGAGTACTTTTAAGCACACAAACATATGTAATGGGAATACCAGAATGGTAGAAAGCAGAAAAATATTTGAATAACTGAAAACTTTTCAAATTTATTGAAAACCTTTAATCTGTATATCCAAGAAGCTCAACTCCCAATAGGACAAATTCAAAATGTTCCACACCTAGACACAAGTAAAAAGCCGAAAGCCAAGGATAAGGAGAAAATCTTGAAAGCAGCAAGAGAAATATGACTCCTTACATACAAGGGAACCCCTATAAGATTAGCAGCAGACTTCTCATCAGAAACAATGGAGAGCACTACATCACAACAAGAAGATACTGAGATGACCTGTTCAAAAGTGCTGGGGAAAATATACTGCCATCCAAGAAGCTTCTATTCAGCAAAACTATCTTTCAGAAATGAAAATAAAGGGGCACCTGGGTGGCTTAGTCAGTTAAGTATCTGACTCTTGATCTCAGTTCAGGTCTTGATCTCAGAGTTGTGAGTTCAAGACCCATGTTGGGCTCCGTGCTGGGCATGAAGCCTGCTTTAAAAAAGAAAAAGAGAAGGAAGGAAGGAAAGAAGGAAGGAAACACAATTTATTGCTAGCAGATCTACTTCACAATAAATACTAAAGTAGTAAGTTCTTCAGACTGAAAGCAAGTAAACCCAGATATAAATTCATATCCATATGAAAAATCAAAGAGTAAATGTAATTACATAATTATAAAAGACAGTATAAAAGCATATTCTTTTTGCAGCTGACTTAAAAAGTAGTTGTATAAGATAATATGTAATTGTATTATTAGGGTTGTAACATGTGGATATATATCTGACAATAAGCACAAAGGAGGTGGGTGAGATCAAAGTAAGGAAGTAAGGAAGTGACACCAAGTTATAACTCAGATCTGTAGCAACAAATGAAGAAAATCAGAAATGGTAAAGACGATAAATGTAACAAACTATGAATGTATGCTTGCTCTTTTCTGTTTTAATAGACATAACATTACATAATAGTATATTGTTGGGTTTGTAACATGTAGACGTAATAATAGCATAAAAGAGAAGAGAGAATAGAGCTACATAGGAGTAAGGTTTCTCTATCTCACTGGAATTAGGTTAGTATAAACCTGAAGTGGATTCTGGTAAGATGTATATCGTAAGTGGGGCGCCTGGGTGGCTCAGTCGGTTAAGCGGCTGACTTCGGCTCAGGTCATGATCTCGCGGTCCGTGAGTTCAAGCCCCGCGTCGGGCTCTGTGCTGACAGCTCAGAGCCTGGAGCCTGTTTCGGATGCTGTGTCTCCCTCTCTCTGACCCTCCCCCGTTCATGCCCTGTCTCTCTCTGTCTCAAAAATAAATAAACGTTAAAAAAAAAAAATTTTAAAAAAGATGTATATCGTAAGTCCTAGAACGCCCATTAAGAAAATAACCAAAAATTGGGGCGCCTGGGTGGCTTGGTCGGTTAAGCGTCCGACTTTGGCTCAGGTCATGATCTCACGGTTCATGAGTTCGAGCCCTGCGTCGGGCTCTGTGCTGACAGCTCAGAGCCTGGAGCCTGTTTCAGATTCTGTGTCTCCGTCTCTCTCTGACCCTCCCCGGTTCATGCTCTGTCTCTCTCTGTCTCAAAAATAAATAAACGTTAAAAAAAAATTAAAAAAAAAAAAAAAGAAAATAACCAAAAATAAATATAGTGAAATGGGGTGCTTGAGTGTCTCAGTTGGTTGAGCCTCTGACTCTTGATTTCAGCTCAGGTCATGATCTCATGGTTCATGGGATTGAGCCCTTGGTTGGGATTCTCTCCCTCCTTTTCTGTCCCTCCCCTGTTCACGCACATGCACACACGCTCTCAAAAAAGAAATAAACACGGGGGCACCTAGGTGGCTCAGTTGGTTAAGTGGCCGACTTCGGCTCAGGTCATGATCTCAACTGGTTTGTGAGTTCAAGCCCCACGTCTGGCTCTTTGCTAGCCTGGAGCCTGCTTCAGATTCTGTGTCTCCCTCTCTCTCTGCCCCTCCCCTACTCACACTCTGTCTTTCTCAAAAATAAATAAACATTAAACATTTTTTAAAAATAGGGGCGCCTGGGTGGCTCAGTCGGTTAAGCCTCTGACTTTGGCTCAGGTCATGATCTCACGGTTCGTGGGTTCGAGCCCTGCATCAGGCTCTGTGCTGACCGCTCAGAGCCTGGAGCCTGCTTTGGATTCTGTGTCTCCCTCTCTCTCTGGCTCTTCCCCATTCATGCTCTGTCCCTCTGTCTCTCAAAAATAAATAAACATTAAAAAGTAAATCTCGTCAATTTAAAAAAAATTTTTTTTAATAAATAAAATAAAATAAACATTTAAAAATATGCAGTGAAGGGGCACCTGGGTGGCTCAGTCAGTTAAGCATCTGACTTCGGCTCAGGTCACGATCTCATGGTTGGTGGGTTTGAGCCCCGTGTTGGGCTCTATGCTGACAGCTCAGAGCTTGGAGCCTGCTTGGGATTCTGTGTCTCCCTCTCTCTGCCCCTCCCCCACTCATGCTCTGTTTCTCTGTCTCAAAAATAAATATTATATATGTACGTGTGTGTATATATACATATATACACACACGTACATATATAATATACAGTGAAAACTACAATTAAAGGAAAAAAATGTTAAATTAGAAACTTAATGCAAAACAAACCAGTAAAGGAAGATTAGATTAACAAAGTCATGAGGTATACAGAAAAATAAAAGTTAAATGACAGATATAATCCAGTTGTATCAATGATAGCATTAATGTGAATGGATTAAACTCTTAAAAAGCAGAGATTGTCCAATCAAATTTTTTAAAACACAAGATTCAACTATGTGGTATCTTCAGGAAACAGACTAGAGTTAAAGATAAAATAAGACTGAAAATAAAAGGATGGAAAAAATACATCATTTAAACAGCAGCCCCAAGAGACTTGTGGCTGATCTCTGAGTGGTCCTCAAAACAGGACTTGTCCTAAACGTATTTAGCAGAATGAATGGTAGGTCTCTTATCACCACATGGTCACAGAGCTTGAGTCATTGAGATTATGGATCATGATTTCTGATTGTTTATGATCCCCGGATTATTTTCAGAGTCAAGAGTACTTCAGTAAAGTCGTCCATGGCTACAATTTTAAGGAGGTTCAAGTCTAACCTTGAGACTTGAGGCCTAAAGAAAGAAGTCAGAAGATCTGTTTTTTGACTTAGGCAAAGAATCATGCACTCCAGAGGATATGCCAGTGACTAATTCTGGGCCCTGTCTTTGCCGGAAAAGGTCCAGCCTGCCAGATGAAGGGAAGATAGGGGAAGAGGCATTGACTACATCCTTCTTCCCTCAACTCTGCTTCTGGAGTTGTAGGCAATAGAAGTAGAAGACCAGTGTGGCTAGTGAACTTGGGAGTCTGAAAATGAGTACTTGCAGTGTTCATTCCTAGCTCTTTTCATTTTTATTAAAGATTTCATTCATACCTGCGAAAAGCTGTGCCATGAAGGAGACTGTGGACCATGCTCTCGTACATCAGTTATTTCCTGCAGATGCTCTTTCAGAACAAAGGTAAATCCTGAACAATGTTAGTGCTGTTACCACCAGTACCTTTTAAATTCATGATTATGGGATGGGAAGAATCAAAGTAACTTGTTTTAATCTTATCATACTATATATGATTTATTCAACCCAGCCAGTGTATGCTGACAGCAACCATGGGTCCGTTGTGTGGTAGATATAGACTGGGGGTCAGGTAGCACTCTAAGCTCAGAGGCCAGTAATGGGGCTGAGGCAAGTATCCAGATAGCTCTACCAAATAAAAGTGTGATAATGCTAGATGCTAGGAGAGAACAAAAGCACTGTTGCTAACTAAGAAATTGGAGAGAACGTAGTCCATACGATCACCCCCTTATCTCTGACAGTCGTTGCAAGAGTTTAGACAACTGCTGAATTAGAGTAGTTAGACCATCCTAATTTCTGATACCAACTGCAGTCCAGTGTCCCTAAGACCACCCTCAGGGTTTGATAATTCACTAGAACTCAATAGAACACATAGAAAGCTGTTATAATCATGGTTACAGTTTATTACAGGGGAAGGATACAGATTAATATCAGCCAGAGGAAGAAACATGCAGGGCAGAGTCTCAAGAAAGTGCCAAATAAGAAGCTTCTAATTGTTCTCTCCCTGTGGAGCTGGAACAGCGTTAACATTCTCAACATCATTTTGTGATAATATGCATGGAGTGTTGCCAACCAGGAAAGGTCACCCAAACCTGGGTGTTCAGTTTTTACTGAGGCTCCATTGTGTAGACATGGTTGACTGCCCATGTGGCTGGTCTCAATCTCCAGATTGTCACCAGAGGTCTGCCATTACTCTGTGACCCAAAGCCCCCATCCTAAGTCATATTATTGGTCTCTGTGGTGTAGCCAGTCCCCACCCTAAGACTTTTCAGTATGGCCAGCCTGTACGCTAAATCATGTTAGACTATGTGATGACCCAAGGCCTCAAGCAAACAATGACACTCCTTCAGGCATGATATTCCAGGAGCTTAGAGATCACTTCCCAGAAGGCAGTGGCAAAGGCCAGATCACCCTTTCAGTAAGGTTAATTATTCACTATACAACTGTTTTTGTCAATTTCTTCTTTCTGCCCTGGGCAGTTTTGATTGGACTTTTTGTTATAAAAGGGACATCTTACCATTTTGGAATTCATGCCCATTCCTATGTTTGTAACCAGAGGCAAGAGCCTTGCTGTCTTTGGGAAATCCAGCTTGGAGAACATAGCAACTATTGATCTGTCCTCTCTGACCCACCTTCAGTGCATATTCAACTGCTACCAAGCCCAAGGGCTGGGTAGCAGCTGACTTGCAAATGATTCTGAGGATCTATTCCAGAAATTGGCAGCTAGCTTACTGGGTAAGCTTTAGAATAAAAATGTAAAAATAATGTAATTTACATGTGGCAAAAGATGTGTGCGCGCATGCGTGCACACACACGGCTTTTTTCCTGAAAGAAACCAGAGTACATGGGTCAGTAGAGATATTTTGAATGTCAGACACAGGATCTTAAAGACTGTGAAATACTGTGATTTAGTAATCACAGATTTAGTGATGCCCAGAGGTGCTGGCTGTGACCAAGAAGCACAAGCAGAGTTGGGATGTGTGAGCTAGAAATGGGTACTGTCTGTTTGCTTCTTTCTCCCCAACAGTCCTGTTCTCTCTGTGCTTTTTTGATTCTCATTCACTGTCTGCCCTCACTCTAATGGCAGATCCCATGGCAGTGAGCATATTCATGAAAAGCTGTGTATAAAGTGAATTTTTGCAAATAAAAGTTTTATTCTAAAATTGCTGGAGGCACTCACTGTCAGTATGAATTCTATTGAAACCTTTGACAAAGTGAAAAATCTCTTTGCAATTGATGGTCATCACCTCATTCTTCAGCCAGATTTTTCATGAAATGTCTTTTGTAATGGAATGGGCTTTTCCATGGAAGTGAGTTTTCTAGATAAATAAAACTTATTTCTTAAAGCTTCAAAGGTGGTTTTCTTTTAATCACTTTGGTGGGAATCTTTGAAAAATGTATGCTGTACTACCTCTTGCCAAAGAATACTGTATTTAAGTTTTTATTGGTAATTCATATGATTGTCAGGATCTACAGGAGCTCTCCCTTTCCCTGCAATTAAGGTAACCACTCCAGTATGTCATTTCTTCTCTGCAGTCCAGTGTTTGCATTAACTGGAGCACGCACTCTAGCAATTTCATGACTCACCTTTGCTTTGTATCTCCAGGGAACATATGGGCAACTCTTCCTTATCATCCAACCCAGCCAACTAATGTATCTAGACATCTTTGTAGCCAAGAATCTTCCATTTCTTAGACTTTTGCTTCTGTTTTCAACTCTAGTAACTGCCCTTTTCTTCAGAGTCCTTTTCACTAAGAAAGAATATTTTTAGCATTTTGCTAGTTTCTGAGTACCTAGCAACCTGTAAATGACATCAAAGCCAAATTCAGATGTAGATACTGGGCAGCCAGGCTCACTCTCCCCCAAGTGACTGACTTGCTTCCCACACAGCATCCTCTCCACACATGTTATTTGGGATCATGCCTCAGCAAGTTACATATGGTAGATCTTTGGGGTTGTTCATACGTAATTACCAAAGTCATAAAACTGAATGCCAGAGGACTACTATATTCTACTTTGCTGCATTTCTGCAGTGTCATGCTGCTCTTAAGTGTGTTGACCTGTTTGCCTCTGGTACCAGATTATTACATATTTTCAATTTTTCTGCTTTTTGTGGCTTTTTCTGTCTCCTTTGCCAGGCAATTTTTTTTCTTTGCTTTATGTACTTTTAGCAATCCCTCCTTCCATTCAGATTTTATAATTCCTAAAATCTACTTTCAATTAGGAGGCCAGACCACAAAGATTGTTACAATTATATTTGCACAAAATGTCAGTAAACCAGGAGACCCACTGTGAGTAAAGCATATTCATATAGAAATTGGGCTAACCTAGCTCCAGATAGGTGAAGTTGGCGAATAAGTGACTACCAGAAAAGTATAGGATATTTAGGGTGTACGTGTTATATATAGCATTATACTCTAGTTGTGTTGTTTCATTTGTTCCTAAAGGAGTTACTGTTGGTTTTTTGTTTTTTGTTTTTTGTTTTTCTTTTCCTTTTTCCATAGGAGCTTCCATGTACCAGTCTCAAAAGTGAAGGTATGACTGAGAATGGGCATGAGGGGACTTTCTGGGGTAAAAGTAATTGTTCTGTTTCTTGATAAGGGTTTGTATTATATATGTCATAATTCCGCAAAGGTACACTTAAGATTTGTATATTTCATTTTATATGTTTCATTTTCTTTTGCCTCAAAAGAAAAATAAAAATCATAAGTTCTGGTTAATTAAGTTCTAAAAAAGGTAAGTGTAGTCATATCTGCAGTTTACTTTAAAATGTATCAAATATTAAGGTAAATTGATAGGTGGATAGAAAGGTGAAAAAATAATGGTAAAATCTCAGTAATGGTCATATGGATATTCACTGTAAAGTTGTTTCAACTTTTATGTTTGGAAATTTTCATAATAAAATGGTAGTAGTGGGGGTGAAGGAGAATAATACCTAATGCAGCAAGCTTTTTACATACTGACTGTGATGCTAGATCCCCTTAAAGCTTGATATGACTGTTGGACACCTGGAACAGGTACTCAGCCAGCAAGCCTTCTTAACCTTGAGGCCTACAGTATTGTTTCTTCCTTTGTCTTTGATCCTGACATCCCACACTATTAAGATTCTTTCTTTTGCTCACCATCACTTAGTCTTTTGTTTAAGCCACCTTAATACCTGTTTGGAAAAGTGATAGAAGTTAAATGTGTACAAAATAAAAAGATCTTATTCTGGCCAGGAAGAAAGCTGTTTTAGATTAGGATGCTTTTGTCTGCAGGTATCAAAAACCCAAGGAAAAATAACTTTAGCGATAAGGGGCTTTACTGTCTCACATAATAGGAAGTATGGAGGCAGAACAAGTCCAGAGTTGGTTAATTCCAACCTCCTGATTCCAGGACTCCAGTTCAGCTTCTCTGATTTTCTTAGTTTTCTCCTCATGGATATAAGTTAGCTACAACAAGTCCACACATCAACATCTTACCCAGGAATATCTAAAGGAAAGAAAGAGATTCTTAAGCTTCCTTTCCTTCTCAAGAGCAAGGAAGACAATCCTGAGAGGACCTCAGTACACTTTGTATCACATGCTCCTGCCTAAACCCAACGTTAGCAAAGAAAATGGAATTAATAGGCTAGACTTTTCTACATTCACCCCTGAAACTAGGAGCACATGGGTACCTAGTTTCTGAGCAGAATTAAGCCTCTGTTAGCCTTAAGAAGGTGGGGAGTGGGGGGCGCCTGGGTGGCTCAGTCGGTTAAGCGGCCGACTTCGGCTCAGGTCATGATCTCATGGTCCGTGAGTTCGAGCCCCGCGTCGGGCTCTGTGCTGACAGCTCAGAGCCTGGAGCCTGTTTCGGATTCTGTGTCTCCCTCTCTCTGACCCTCCCCCATTCATGCTCTGTCTCTCTCTGTCTCAAAAATAAATAAACGTTAAAAAAAAAAATTAAAAAAAAAAAAAAGAAGAAGGTGGGGAGTGGTTGTTTGGAAGGTAAGCAGAAATATCTGCCTTAAAACCACAGTCAAAATTGTGGTTATTAAAAATATAATTTGAAAAAATTACATTAATATGCTTTTAAAGTAAAAAAAAAAAAAAACGGAATAAAAACAATATAAAGGAAAAAGTGAAAATACACCCTAACCTGATTTTTCCCTCCTCCCCTTCCCTGATGAAACTGTTACTAGTTTGTTGGATTTGGGTCCAGATATTTTTCTGTATTCATATAGCTTTATACATCTGCCAGTTAGTTTTATTTTTTTCTCCTAAACTTAATTTTATACTAAACATATTGTTTGCAATTTGGTTTTTTTTTTTCTTCTTCCCTCAAAGACATTTTCTATGTCAGTGTATATAACTCTCCCTCTTTCACAGTATTCTGTATGTGGGTATGCCACAGTGAGGTTCACTCTTTCCCTCTTGGTGATCATTTAGTTTGTCTCCAGTTTTTCCCCATTATGAATAATACAGTATCCATCTTGTCCCACTTTTTAAAACTTTATTATCAAAATTTTTAACCATATGTGAGAGTAGAAAGATTAATATAATAAACCCCTATGCACCTGTCACCCATCATCAGTAGTCAGCATTTTGCCTATCTTGTTTCCATCCCTTCCTTCCCTCCTTTTTATTTTCACTGAAGTACTTTGAAAATAAATCTCAAACATCATTTCACTCATAAATACTTCAGCACCTAGCCTATTTTTAAAAATTGAGGTAAAATTCACATAATGTAAAATGGGCTGTTTTAAAGTGTACAATTCAGGGGTGCCTGGGTAGTCAGTTGGTTAAGTGTCTGACTCTTGATTTCAACTCAGGTCATGACTTCATAGTTCATGAGGTCGAGCCACATGTCAGGCTGTGCGCTGACAGTGCGGAGCCTGCTTGAGAGTCTCTCCCTCTCTCACTGCCCCTCCCCTGCTCACTTTCACATACACTGTCTCTCTCTTAAAGTAAGCATTTATTTAAAGTGTACAATTCATTGGCATGTAACAGATTCACAGTGTTGTGCAACCATCACCTCTATCTAGTTCTAAAACATTTTCATACCTAAGGGGGAGACCCTGTATTCATTAACTTTTCACTTCCCACTCACTACCCCCTCAAGCCCCGAGGAACCACTAAACTGCTATGGGTTTACCTATTCTGAGTATTTCATATAAATGGAATTCTATAATACATAACCTTTTTATACCCAGCTTTTTTCACTTAGCATGTTTTCAAGATTCATCCATGTGTAGCACATATCAGTACTTCATTCCTCTTTATGACTGAATAATACTTCATTGTGTGGATATATCGCAATTTATTCATCTGTTGATGGACATTGTGGGTTGTTTCGATATTCTGGCTATTTGGATTAGTGCTACTATGAACATTTGTACACAGTTTTTGTTTAAATTTTTTTGGATACATACCTACAAGTGGAGTTGATGGATCATATGATAATTGTGTGTACTTTTTTAAAGAACTGCCACAGCAGTTTTCCGTAGCACCTACATCATTTTACATTCCCGCCACCCAGACGCCCCACTTATTTTTTTGTTTTTATTTTCGTTTCTTATGTGTTTTTTTTCTTAAAGCTATCCTATGTAGATATGAAGTGATATGTCATTAAGGTTTTGATTTGCATTTCCCTAGTGATGCTGAACATTTTTAAATGTACTTTGCCATTTGTAATCTTCTTTGGAAAAGAGTCTGTTTAAGTCCTTTGTCTGTCTTTTAATTGGGTTCTCTTCTTGTTGAGTTGTAAGAATTCTTTATGTATTTTAGATCCTAGAGCTTTATAGATAGATGATTTGCAAATATTTTCTCCTGTTATGTGCGCTGTCTTTTCACTTTCTTAGTGGTGTCCTTGGTACACAAAATCTTTCAGTTTTGATCAAGCCCCAATTTGTGTTTCTTCTTTTGTTGCTTGTGCAACAAAATATATTAAAATATATAAAAATATATTTTCAAAAGTATATGTATAGGAATAGTTACTTAAAATAGAATTACCATTTAAATTTTTGATAGGTAACATATGTGTACCAAAAGTTTATACTCCCATCCACGGAGTGTGCCTTGTTCTCTACACCTTCACCCGTACCATATTGTCTTTTTTTTTTTTCTGTACAATCTGACAGGTGAAAATTTTTAGCATATCTTATTTTAATATGCATTTTCACCATAACTAATTTATTTACATTATTACATATGTGTTTCTTCAGCTTGTAGTCATCGAATATTTGTTGAGTGAATGTTCATCTCCTTTCTTTTTTTTTCTTTTTAATTGGCCACAACAGATGCTACATTTATGTGTGATAAGCGATGTAACAAGAAACGGTTGTGTGGACGACATAAATGTAATGAGATATGCTGTGTGGTAAGTGGACCTATCATTAGGTACAATCAGATTTCATTCATCCGGGGGCCAAGCATCTAGAAACCTCAGCCATCTGGAATGTAGTCCAGATTCAGACATCACTGGGAGAGGCCCCTGAGCAGTAGTGAGAGAGCTGCCCAGAGAGACAGGCCTGGGCCTTTTTAGGCCTTTGCCAAGTCAAGAAGTCAGCCAGTGGCAATATGGGGAAAGAGAAGAAAGACAGAAGCCCTCAGGCTCCAGAGCCTAAGACCATCAGATGAGCATACAGTCCTCTGCAGGAGATTGTGTGCTGTCCCAATACACAGATTGGGCTGGTCTTAGCAATTTGGGCTTTGGGTTTCATATACAGCTTGGATCAGGTCAATAGGCAAAATGAGTGGGGCATTTTTGAAAGGAGCAAGTTTCAGTTATCTGAAGTATTCACTTATATGGAACTAAATAAAGCACCACCTGGCAGTAATTGGGTTACCATGTTGTGCGTGTGTTTGTGTGTGTACAAACAAGAGCACACAGTGCCATTAGCAAAGTAGTGCATGTGTACACATGCTTATGTATGTATATCATACATAATTGTTATTTTTGAAGTTTACATACTGATAAGATGAAGAATGATGAAATTGTACAACATATTAAGACTTACTTTTAGGGGCGCCTGGGTGGCTCAGTCAGTTTAGCATCTGACTTTGGCTCAGGTCATGATCTTGTGGTTTGTGAGTTCAAGCCTTGTATCAGGCTTGCTACTGTCACAAAGAGCCCATTTCAGATCTTCTCTCTCCCTCTCTCTCTGCCCCTCCCCTGCTCACTGGCTCTGTCTCTCAAATAAACATTAAAAAAAAAAGACTTATTTATAAATCAGTATTTGAAGACATAAAGATTTCTTCCTATTATTGAAAATTTCAAACATATACAAAAGCAGAAAGATTAGCATGCATCCCATATATGCAACATCCAGCTTCAGTAGTGATCAGCTCATAACTAATCTTGTTTCATCCACCTCTCCACCTGCTCCCTCTGATTATTTTGAAGCTAATTCCAGACATCATTTCATCCATAACTGTAGAAAGCTTTTTTTTAAATTAATCTTCTTGTTGTTTGTGGAAAATATAAAATGTAGATAATTTTGCAAACAAATATGAATCTCTTCTTAGGATAAGGAGCACAAGTGTCCTTTGATTTGTGGGAGGAAACTCCGTTGTGGCCTTCATAGATGTGAAGAACCTTGTCATCGTGGGAACTGCCAGTCATGCTGGCAAGCCAGTGAGTGTCTTCACTGTATGCTTTTATTAAAGAGTTTTCTAGGGATCTGTGGGTGGCTCAGTTGGTTAAGTGTCTAGCTCTTGATTTCGGCTCAGGTCGTGATTTCACAGTTGTGAGATCGAGCCCCATGTTGGGCTCTGCGCTGGGTGTGGACCCTGCTTAAGATTCTCTCTCCCTCTCTGCACCTCCCCTGTGCTGTCTCAAAAAATTTATTAAACAGTTAATTGATTGATTAAAAAGTTTGATAGGGGCACCTGAGTGGTTCAGTCCATTAAGCATCCAACTCTTGATTTTGGCCTAGGTCATATGTTCTTGCAGTGGGTGGGATTGAGCCCCACATTGGGTTCTGTACTGATAGTGCAGTGCCTGCTTAAAATTCTCTCTCTCCCTATCTCTCTCTCAGAATAAATAAATTAACTTAAAAAAAAAAAAAACAACTCTTAAGAGTTGTCTAGAAGTTCAGGCATAATATATTTTGAGGGACTGATTAGTTTGGTATGGGTTACTCAACTAAGCCTAAGTATTTCAGATATGTTGTGACTTTAAAAAGTTATTCTCATGCTGCATTGTCATCCCTGAATGTACGAAACTTGGGATGTAAGCAACAATCCTAAAATGAGATCTGGTTCATTAATGGATTACTCTTAAATATCATTGAACCAAATTCTGTCCTCAGCAGTCTTCCTTCTCTGTATTATTAGCAGCAATTTGTAAACTTTTTCATCTTAGGACTTACTTACATTCTTAAAAATTGCCAAGGACCCTCAAAGAGCTCTTTTTATGTGAATTATAGCTATACTTATCATATTAGAGATTAAAATGAGGAATTTAAAAAATATGTATTAGGTTTTTTCTTTTAATTTAAATTTTAGTTAACATACAGTGCAATATTGGCTTCAGGAGTAGAATTCAGTGATTCATCACTTACATTCATTCAGCACTTCAACATGCAGTGCTCATCCTTAATACCCATCACCCATCTAGCCCATCCCCCACCCTCCTCCCTCCATCAACTCTTAGTTTGTTCTCTGTCTTTAAGAGTCTCTTGTGGTTTCTTTCCCTCTCTGTGTCCCCCACCTCCCTTTCCATATGTTTATCTGTTTTGTTTCTTAAATTCCACATACAAGTGAAATCGTAGGTTGTCTTTGTCTGATTGACTGATCTCACTTAGTATATACATTCCAGCTCCATCCATGTTGTTGCATATGGCAAGGTTTTGTTCTTTTTGATGGCTGAGTAGTATCCCATTGTATATATGTACCACATCATCTTTATCCATTGATCAGTCAGTGGACATTTGGGCTCTCTCCATAGTTTGGCTATTGTTAGTAATGCTGCTGTAAATTTTGGGGTGTGTATACCCCTCCAAATCTGTATTTTTATATCCTTTGAGTAAATACCTACTAGTGCAATTGCTGGGTGGTAGAGTAGTTCTGTTTCTAGTTTTGTGCGGAACCTCCACGCTGTTTCTCCAGAGTGGCTGTACCAGTTTTCATCCCTACCAACAGTACAAGAGAGTTCCCCTTTCTCGACATCTTGCCAACACCTGTTGTTTCTTGTGTTATTAATTTTAGCCATTCTGACAAGTGTGAAGTGGTATTTCATTGTGGTTTTGATTTGTGTTTCTCTGATGATGGGTGATGTTGAGCCTCCTTTCATGTGTCTGTTAGCCATGTGTATGTCTTCTCTGGAAAAATGTCTATTCATGTCTTCTGCCCATTTCTTAACTGGGTTATTTGTTTTTTGGGTGTTGAATTTGGTAAGTTCTTTATAGATTTTGGATACTACCCATTTATCAGGTAATGTCGTTTTGCAAATATCTTCTCCCATTCCTCAGGCTGCCTTTTAGTTTTGTTGATTGTTCCCTTTGCTGTGCAGAAGCTTTTTAATCTTGATGAAGTCCCAGTAGTTCGTGTTCACTTTCATTTCCCTTGCCTTTGGTGACATATCTAGAAAAAAGTTGCTACGGCCAAGGTCAGAGAGGTTGCTCCCTGTGATCTCCTCCAGGATTTTGATAGTTTCCTATCCCATATTAGTTGTTTTTTAGTATATGTGCTGCTGAAGTGAGCACTCATACTAGTTTATTTTTAATAACCAGATTTTTTTTTAATGTTTATTTATTTTTGACAGAGAGAGAGAGAGACAGAGAGACAGAGCACAAAGGAGGGGCAGAGAGGGGGGACAGAGGATCCGAAGCAAGTTCTGCGGTGACATCAGACAGCCCAGTGCAGGGCTTGATCTCATGAACCATGAGACTATGACTTGAGCTGAAGTCAGATGCTTAACTGACTGAGACACCCAGGCTCACCATAAAATAAATAAACAAATTTTTATAACAGCCAGACTATATTTTAGTGTGCGGCGTAAGCACTTTATTTCAGATTATGGAAAAGACATGTATTTAAGGATCAGTTGTTTTTTTCTTTACTGCTTCATCGAGGACTTTTTTATGGTGATGAAAACTACAGTGATTACAGTTTGGTACTACTGCCTT
This sequence comes from Panthera pardus, assembly GCF_024362965.1. NCBI lineage: Eukaryota > Metazoa > Chordata > Mammalia > Carnivora > Felidae > Panthera > Panthera pardus. Next base: position 55,283,324 of record NW_026526766.1, read on the forward strand.
GATTTGCGCTAAGACCCTGGCAGTTTTACCAACTCTTGGTTTTGCACCATCACTGCGAATGTCAACATAGTGGGGCAAAGAACCATGTCTTAGTCTGATTATGAAAATAATTTTGGCCTTATGGACTCCCTGAAGACCCTCAGGGACCCCTACGGGTCAACAGAGCATACTTTGAGAACTGCTACATTAAAAGATTGGCCTAGATCAAGATTTCCCAAAATGTCTTTGATAGAATGCTAGACCTACTTAATTTCAAAAAGGAGTTGAGTCAGTGCTTTGATATAAATCACACACACATGAATTCCATGAAAACAACTTACATGGCCCCTTGCCCTTTACCTAGCTAATTCACATATATTAGCTTATTGAATGGATAGGTCAAAGTTTGGTATTCCCATTTGACCAGTAGAAAGCTCAGAGATGTTAAACTACCAGCCCACAGTCACTAAGTAAGTAAGTAGAAGGTCCGGGACCAGAAGCCTAAGTCTCCTGACTATATTTACGGGGCTCTTTACACCACATTGTATAGCCTCTGATGGGTTTGCTGAAGAGAGTGCTGACTGGAGAGGGGCAGTAGGTGGAAGAATCTCAAGAGCCCTGGGCTTCTGACCCTTGGTGATCTAGTTGGGAACCATGGCCAAAGTCCTGGCCTCTACTAAGACTTAGAGTTGGAGAACTGACTCCTCTTGGGATTTAGGAGTTAAGAGAGCTCGTGACAAGGTAGGCTGCTTATTAGAGCTGTCCAGTGTGAGCCCTCATTTTGATTTGACTTGTGGCCTGTGTGTAATGAACTCAGATGTAGCTCTGTGCTTCATTTCAACTTCACATTTCTAGTATGATAGGTGTTGATTAGACCTGTAAGAATTTTTTTGAGTGGCTTCAGTGCTTCTCTGAGGTGTATATTCAAATATATATTTTTGTATGTTTGTTAATTACCTGTGGCTTTCATAATCTCTATCCATTTTCCTAACTAAAGGAGTTTGAAAAAATAAAAAGCTATGTCTTTAGCAGAAGTCTCTTGTTCTCTCAAAAGAGATGGTCTATAGATCTGTTGTTTATAAAATATATGTAAAAATTTCCTGGGTTACTCATGGACTTACAGTTTGTTGCAAGTAAAAATGAAATGCTTCTTATCTGTCTGCTCCATTGCCACCAGCTCAGGTTTAATAAAATAAAAACATTTTTTGAAAAAAGCAGTCCCCTAAAAAGTAATACAAGCCAAAATAAATGTGTGTGTGTGTGTGTGTGTGCGCGTGTGTTGTCTGTGTAAATATGTATGTGCACATCATGAAGGGTTGTTTTGTTTCATTGCTGCTCCATCAGGTTTTGATGAATTAACCTGCCACTGTGGTGCGTCAGTGATCTACCCTCCAGTTCCCTGTGGCACCAGACCCCCCGAGTGTACCCAGACCTGCGCCAGAGTCCATGAATGTGACCATCCAGGTGGGTCCCAACTCCTTGCCTCCCCCATCTCACAGCCTGTTTCACACTGTGTCATTTAGGATGTTGCATGACAGTCTTTACTGCTCTGAGGTCATGTTGTGATGGCCACCCCTGTTCCCTGTTCTCAGGGGCTGCTTCTGTGAAGGTGAGTCTGTGATCTGGGCCACAGCTGAGAATCAACAGTGCACTCCATTTCTTTACTCAGTGGATATCAAACACACCTGAAAGGCTGGAAGAATCGCCAGCTGATCTTGTCTTTCAGGGACTTTTCTTCTTGTTGCCTTCAATTTTGATTTATATTTCAAAGTTGAACATCTTTTTGCAAAATTGAAACTAACTTTTTGTTGTTAAGGAAGTAATATATGTTTACTGTATAAAAAGAAAGAGGGGTGCCTAGGTGGCTCGGTTGGTTAAGCATCCAACTCTTGATTTCAGCTCAGCTCATAATCTCAGTTGTGAGTTTGAGCCCCACATAGGGACTCTGCATTGACAGTGCAGAGTCTGCTTAGGATTCTCTCTCTCTCCCTCTCTTCCACTCATGTGAATGCTCTCTCTCTCTCTCTCTCTCTCTCAGAATAAATGAGATGAAGTCAAAAGATTGAAATTAAATCATCCATTATGTCACCTTTTTACACCTTAATATATATTTCTCAGGGCTTTTTACATGGGCAAAATAGATATTTGCATTTTTTTTTCATAATATTAAAGTGTGATGCTACTGAATTTATTTTAACTGGATTTTCCCTTCTTATTGTAATTTTAATCTTTCTTCTTGTCAATAAATATTTTTCTACAATATAGATTTTTAGTGGTTAATGGAGTGTGCTAGTACATGGATGGGCTGTAACTTAGTCTCATGTTGTTAGATAATTATTTCCAATTCTTCTTTCATAAACTGCTGTAGACGTCCGGCCAGCAGCTACTTAATACCATCCATTTTCTGTCCAGTCTAGTCACTAGCTTTCCTCTAGGACCATGGTAGGCTCGTCATTTCATTTTACCAAGTCCCAGAGGCAAACCTGAAATAACTGAAGTCACCAGATTTGGTACTTACAGTAAGCCATATAGTTCAGACTGACAAATAAACAACCCGTTTTAATTTCTTGAGTATTTTAATAGAGTAAAAAAGAAGTAAATTCCTCATGGAGTAGAATGTCCCTTCTTTCCTGGGGACCTTTGGAGGGCCCTCCCAACTTAGTTTGGTGTTCACACCAGATGAAGTAAGTGCCCCAGCCAATACTCACCCACTCCCTCCTTCACACTCATTTGCAAATGTCACAGATGAAGTCCAAATCCTGGTGGGTAATGTCCATAATAAGAACTTAACCATTTTTGAGGTGTGTTGTTTTAGCCCACTTTTGTTCAGCATTCTTTTAACTTTTCTTTTATTTTTTTTTTTTTTTTATTTTTTTTTCAACGTTTTTTATTTATTTTTGGGACAGACAGAGAGAGACAGAGCATGAACGGGGGAGGGGCAGAGAGAGAGGGAGACACAGAATCGGAAACAGGCTCCAGGCTCCGAGCCATCAGCCCAGAGCCTGACGCGGGGCTCGAACTCACGGACCGCGAGATCGTGACCTGGCTGAAGTCGGACGCTTAACCGACTGCGCCACCCAGGCGCCCCTCTTTTAACTTTTCTTGAGAGTTAGTTGTATACCCACCATGGTATCAGACACAGAGAGAGGTTCAGAGGAAGAAAAAAGTAACCCATGATCTCAAGATTTTTCTGTTCTTCCCAAGAGGAAGAGGATGGTAGTTACATGCACATGACACACAACCAACCGTTTCATAAAGATGGGCCAGATAACATGGTAGCAAGCCATTGACATTAGGGAGTGTAACAGAGCTCTGAGCAGGGTATGGTCAGCCAAGAAAGGCTTTGTTGGAGGAGATGAGTTAGGATGAACTGCCTCTTACAGGCAGCAAGGAAATTGAAAGGAATCAGGGGAGCATGTCAGATGGCATGAGTAGCAGAGATAACTGAGCTGTATGTGATAGGGCCAAAAGAATGACTGAGTAGAATGGACAGACCAGGGTCTGTGCTGCAGGAGATGAGTGGAAAAGCTGCCTCCTTCTCTGCTTCTGTGTTTGGTGTGTCTGTCCCACCTCAGTGGGATTTCTTTTACTCACTCATGCTCATCCTTCAGCACTTTGAAATAAAGTCGCCTACTTTTTACTTTCCTGTGACCATTTTAAAAAGTATTCCCAGCTTCTAAACTTAAAAGTTCTATGTTCTATACCATTAAAACATATATAATAATTTATGTGCTTTATTTAAACATTATTCCTAATTAGACATAATTCCTAATTTCCTTTCTCTCTTAACAGTGTATCATTCTTGTCATAGTGAAGAGAAGTGTCCCCCTTGTACTTTCCTGACTCAGAAGTGGTGCATGGGCAAACACGAGGTAAGTTTTCTCTCCCAAGTATTCATTGTTCCAGCTAGAGATTTATGATTGAATTACTTTTAGAGTTGTTAGTCTCATTGTTTCTCAAAGTAAAAATATACTCCAAGAAGCAGAGGTTTGCTTTGGCCCCTTTTTTCTTTTCTTTTTTTAAGTTAAGGTAGAATTTGGGGTGCCTGCATGGCTCAGTTGGTTAAGCAACTGACTTCGGCTCAGGTCATGATCTCACAGTGTGTGAGTTCAAGCCCCGTGTAGGTCTCTGTGCTGGCAGCACAGAGCGTACTTTGGATTATCTTTCTCCCTCTCTCTCTGCTCCTCCTCTGCTCATGTGCTCTCTCTCTCTCCCTCTCTCTCTCAAAATAAATAAAATAAACATTTTAATTAATTAAGGTATAATTTGCATAAAATAGAATTTTACCCTTTTAAGTGTACAGGTCCTTGAGTTTTGCAAAAACATTCATACAGTCATGTAACCATCACCATAATCGAGATGTAGAATAGTTCATTCACCCCCCAAATATTCCTTCATGCCCTTTTTTTTTTTTAAGTTTTTATTTATAATCTCTACACCCAATGTGGAGCTTGAACTCATGACCTTGAGATCAAGAGTCACATGCTGTACTAACTGAGCCAGCCAGGTGTCCTTCCTTCATGCATCTCTATAGTTATTTTCCCTCCTGTCTCCAGGCCCCAGCAATCAGTGATCTATTATCTGTCCCAGTAGTTTTGCCTTTTCCAGAATGTCACGTGAATGAAGTTACACAATAGGTAGTATAGTGAGCCTCTTTTGCTTTCATTTTTACTCTGGTTGCAACTAAGTTAAACTCAGTCAGTTGACCTTGAGAACATGGGCTGTATTTCAGAGACAACTTCCAGGTTCACCAGCAAAGGTTGCTAGCCTGCATAAAGGTGTTTCATTAAGAGCATCCCAAGAGTGGTGGTGTCTCTCCACCAGGGGCCACTCTTCCTTCCTCTGTGCCCTGTGCAGCTTCCTATTCTGGCCACTAGGTCAAAACACCTTCCTCCAGGCTCACCTACACCTCTGCAGTGCCATTACCATGAAGGACTTTTCATCCTCATTCTCAATTTGTAAGCTTATTTGGCACCATTACCTATAGACCCTTTGAAACACTTTTAAGAATTCTTTACTTAAAAAATGCATATTCATTGTAGACAATTAAGAGCATACATTCTACAATCCAGAAATAAATACTGTTCACATTCTTATGTATAGACTATAAGTCATGTGTGATACACACTTTCTCATACTCTTTTAAGATTATACTATTGTGTAACCTACTTTTTACTTCATAACATATTAAGCAACATTTTTGGAAACCCTTGACATTTGTGACAACATGCGTTCAATATCTTTATCTTGACGGACGTATTTTTCTTCACTTATTTCCTGTGAGTGGTTCTCAAGTCATTTGTTGTTTATTAGTATCTTCCTCTATGAGTCTTACTTTCTCCGAGAGTAGCCATTCTAAGACATCCATGTATCATCTTTGTGTTGATGGCTTATTTGACTTCATTCAACAAATATTTTTTTACATACCTACTGTGTGCTGGGTAACAGGCTAAGTTCACATGATTCAGAAGAGAACAAGAGAGGCATGACTGCTGCCTTCGTGGAGGCTTTACTCTGGGGCAGGAGGCAGGCATTTAAACAGTGCAATAGTAGTTTAAACAGTACAGTAGCAGGGCAAGTACAAAGGACTGAGCAGGATCAAAGGATCCCCCACCCAAGGAAGGTGTTTGTAGAGGAGGTAACTTCCTAAAGGATAATGAAAAGTAGGCAAGTAATGAGGGGAGGGAAAACAGAGGACACAGTGTGTGCAAAAATTATCTCCAGGGGCACCTAGGTGGCTCAGTTGGTTAAGTGACTGACTTTGGCACAGGTCATGATCTCACGGCTTGTGAGTTCGAGCCCCGCATCAGATTCTGTGTCTCCTTCTCTCTCTGCCCCTCCCCCGCCCACACTCTGTCACTCAAAAATAAATATACATTAAAAAATAAAAACAAATTATCTCCAGACCCTGGTATTAGTGTAGGTAAGTTTAATGATTGGGAACTACATTCTACCAAAATACTTATATAGCAATTCTTCCTTTTTTTTTTATGTTTATTTATTTATTTTGAGAGAGAGCACATGTTTGAGCAGAGGAGGGGCAGAGAGAGAATCCCAAGCAGGCTCCCTGATGTCAGAGCAGAGCCTGACACAGGGCTCAATCTTGTGAACCATGAGATCATGACCTGAGCCAAAATCAAGAGTCAGACACTGAACTGACTGAGCCACCCAGGTGCCACTCTAAAGCAGTTCTAAAGCGATAGGAAGCGTGTACATCCTAGACTTTGGAGGCCTTTTTAAGAGTAAAAGTTAGATGTCACTAGAGTCAAAGTATATTCCTTATTTTGAGGGTTCTCAAAAGAATTTGAGTCAATATGTAAGAGTAAACTTTGCTCCCACAGGAACAAAATTCTAGCATCTTTTTCCTGGAGTAAGGAATCCTGAAGGAAGGTGATTTCCAAAAATTAAAAGTTTGGGGTTTCATGGCCTATTGCCTCTTAATTTTTTTTTTTTTTTTTAAGAGGGAGAACGCTTGAGCTGGGGAGAGGGGCAGAGGAAGAAAGAGAGAGAATCTTAAGCAGACTCCACACTCAGCACGGAGCCTGTCGTGGGGCTTAGGACCATGACCCAAGCCAAAATCAAGAGTCGGACGTCCAGCCAACTGAACCACCCAGGGGCCATCCCCCCACCTTTTTTATATTTATTTATTTTGGGGAGAGCGCAAGCAGGAGAGGGACAAAGGGGGCGGAGGGGACAGAGGATCCAAAGTGGACTCTGCACTGACAGGCTGACAGCCATGAGCCTGATGTGGGGCTCGAACTCTATGAACCGCAAGATCGTGACCTGAGCTGAAGTCAGACACTCAGCCGACTGAGCCACTCAGGCACCTGCCTTTTAATTTTTTTTTTAAATTTTTTAAAATTTATTTTGAGAGAGAGAATGAGTGGGGGAGGGTCAGAGAAAGAGGGAAAGAGAAAGAATCTCAAGCAGGCTCTGCATTGTCAGCATGGAGCCTGACGTGGGGGCTGAATCCACGAACAACGAGATCATGACTGGAGCCAGAGTCGGGTGCTTAACTGACTGAACCACTCAGGCACCCCTGCCTCTTAATTTTTTTAAATGATAAAGCTACCTAAAGTTAAAGATACCATGAGTTGGGAAATGTGAGGAGAGTTGATTATTTGATTATTTAATTATTTCTGTAAAACAGCACTGCCAGCAGTCTTGAAACCATGGGTCAAGGGTGCCTCCCAACCCTCAGTGCCCTAAGCTGTTTGCAAAGGGAGGAGAAGGTTATCTGATCCTCCTAGTTGGTCAGAGCATATCAGATACTCCCTAGTTATCTAGTTTCATGTGCTTGCTACCCGTCCTGGGAAGTGTATATTCTCAGTCACACTTGATTGCTAGCCCAAATTCTTTTGGATCATAACAAGGGTTATTAAATAAGTTCCAGATTTGTTTATTTTCAGACAAATTATGTTCAGATTTTGAAAATCCACCTAATTTTTTTTAAGATCAAAATAACTTTTTGAAAATTCAGAAATGTTTGAATAGGAAGTTAAAACTCATCCCAGATCGCACACGGAGATAAGAATCTGGCTACTTCTGTCTCTCCTAGTTACGAAGCAACATCCCCTGTCACCTGGCTGATATCTCTTGCGGATTACCCTGCAGTGCCACGCTACCATGTGGAATGCACAAGTGTCAGAGACTCTGTCACAAAGGAGAGTGTCTTGTGGATGAGGCCTGCAAGCAGCCCTGCACCACCCCCAGAGCTGACTGTGGCCACCCGTGTATGGCACCCTGCCACCCCAGCTCACCCTGCCCCACGACTGCTTGTAAAGCCAAGGTGCGTATTCCTGGCTCCAGATAGGGCATTGACTATGGTTGTGGGGCTGCTCGTGAGTCCAGAGCTGAGGCTCCTGGGCATAGAGTCTAATCAGAGATCATGGGTTGCAAGGAACTGCAAGCTAAGGTGGAGCAAGAGAAAGGTGGGGTACACTGTACAGATTCCTGTCTGCCCAGCTTGAAGTGGCCTTCTAGTTCAGAAGGTACCCACTGCTGTCTGACCAGTCTGTCTCTCTCCCTTAGAACAAATTCTCAAGAGAGACTCTGATTGCCTACTCCATTTATTCAACAAATATATGTGTCTGTGTTGCGCAAGATGTTTTGCTAGGTGCTAGGGCTCTACCGGTGAACAGGAGGCACATGATCCTTTCAATTAGATGGGACAGATCCTTACTGATTACTCAGATACTGAATTATGACTGTGGTGAATAAGAGGTTACACCCTGATAGAAGGTGCTATGAGAGCATGAGAGTGGGCAACTTAGCCTTGTCTGAGGGATCTAAGTAGGGCCTCCCTGAGGAGGTGAAAGCAGGCGGTGGACCTGATTAGGCCTTGGATGGTCCTGGGTCAGGTTCAATGCTAAAAACTTCATTCTAGGCCTGCCCCTTCAGGTGGGGTTAAGGACAGTAGTAGTTCCCAGAAAGGGTCCCTGTAGAATGAACGGTTCCCTCCTAGTATGTCAACTACCATGTTGTCTAGTTGCATGCATGGTTAGCTTCCTCCATCCTGAAGGGTAACCACTTACTGTCTATATCCTCTGCCATGGTTTGATTTGAGAGAGACTTTAAAAGTGTGAAACCTGCCTATTCACATGGTTTCTATGTGCTAAAAGTCGCTCCATGTTAATCTTATTTCAGATAGAGCTGCAGTGTGAATGTGGACGAAGAAAAGAGATGATGATTTGCTCTGAAGCATCCAGTACTTATCAAAGGTTAGTGCTGCTCAAATGTTAATAGCAGTGGATCTCAGTGTACAGAGGTTATACACGTGTATACCGGTGTTTATTGTAGCATCCTTGCAACTTTTGTTGTGGAAAGTTGTTTAAATAAATTTTCCTCAATCTACTTTTTATGGTTCAGAGAGAAAGTATTGTTTTGTCCCTTTCCTTCCATAACTTTCATTTGTAAAATAACCTTTTTATTTTTCGTCCTCTTTCTCTCCCTTCTGGTCTTGTTATACCCTGAGATCAGAAGGGATGATGTCCTGAAGTTACATGAATTGCTTTAACATCCCACCATTTGTGGTAGCACAGCCAGGACCAAGTCCTGTGCTCTTCCCCTGTAGTGGGGATTTCTGACTGTTCTGTGAATTGTCTTTGCAGCCCCCTGAAATCCTAGAACCAGGTGGTCAGAAAGGGATCTGAGTAAGGAGGTGAAGGTGTTAGGGATGTGTGTTTGTCTCTGATTAGGTGCAGAGAGGTGTCATGGAGATAGCATTTTTAGAGTATAAAGACATCAGAGTGGCTTTGACAACAGTGGGTTTCGAAATACTGACTGAATGCCAGGCATTGGCCTGGATATTCAAGGGAGATTAAATAGACTGTCTCATTGCTTCCTGTGGAGCTGCTTAGAATCTGATTGAGGAGATACGACATAAACGTGTGGGTAGTTCATAATAGATGGGTTTCTGAAGCCACATGAATTGTCCAGTGATAGATTTGACTTGAAGGAAGTCTTCTCTGTACCTAGTATTAGAACATTCCTGTGAAACTGCAATGCCTTTTCTTCCCTTTTTTATACTTCAGAATAGCTGCTATTTCCATGGCCTCTAAAATAACAGACATGCAGCTTGGAGATTCAGTGGAAATCAGCAAGTTAATTACTAAGAAGGAAATTCACCAAGCCAGGTAATTTTTAAAATGTGTGTCTTCTGTTAGAATTAATTTCCAGAGGATAGGAACTATTTATTTATCTCAATCCCCCACAGCAAACCCTTGCACACACAGTAGGTGTTCCAACAGACGTTTGAACTTAAGAGACCCCACCCACTCCAATCCAGCAAATCTTATTCAGGATATAGCTACAACCAGAGAAGACTTAGGCCTCTCCTCAAACAGTAGCCAGAGGAAGCAGAGACCTAGATGTGTCCAGCCCAACCCACAGAGAACAGAGAACCAGCTGTGCCAAGAGAAGGAAGTGGCGCTGTGAGAGGGTCATTGGAAGCATTTTGGCGACACTTTGAGGCCCTTCTGAGAACTAGATTACCATAACCCAGAGGCCCACCCACCTGTCCTTGAAAGGGACCTCATGTAGCCATGTTTTGGCCAGAATCTGCTCTGTTTCCAGGTTGACTAAGAACTTATTGTTGGGTAGAAGCTGTGAAATCTGTGCCCTGACTTTTGTTTTTTTCATTTGTTTCTCAAGGCTGGAGTGTGATGAGGAGTGTTTAGCCTTGGAAAGGAAAAAGTAAGTCATTTCAACTGCTGTTTATCTACTTGTCCTTGAGCTCTGTGAAGTTAGTGGGAGGGAGCAACTGTTGAAGCATTCATTCAGCACCTGCTGAGTCTTTTGCTGCTATTGGAGAGCAAGAGAAATTCAATCATCAAGAATTGTAATGTCTAAGGATAAACCACTTAGGTGATTTCAGCACATTTCCGAAACATGAGCTTATTGGTTTTGGGCATGGCGTAAACATCACATGCTACAGGATACTTATTCACTGACTGGCAGACTTCCTGATTCCAGTGGAGATAAGAGGCTCAAAACTTTTTTAATGACCTTTTATGTTGAAATATAGCATACATATAGATCAGAAGTGCACAGATCAGTGAGTCATCACAAAGTGAATACAGTGGTATAATCCGTACCCAGGTCAAGAAATAGAAAATTACCAGAACACTTTTGTATACTCCATAAAGATAAAACATCTATCCTGACTTCTAACACTTCAGATTAGTTTTGTCTGTTTTTGAACTTTATATAAATGATGAAATCTTGTAGTTTGTATTATTTTTGTCTGGCTTCATTCATTACATTTGTGGTCTTCATTCCTGTTGTTGCATATAGCAGTACTTGGGTCATTTGCATTTCTGCATGATATTTTAATGTATTAAGATATTATAATTTATTTATCATTCAACCATTAATAGGTATGTGTATGGTTATCAGTGTTGGGCTATTATAAATAATGCTCTGTTAATGGGGCACCTGCGTGGCTCAGTTGGTTGAACGTCCGAATTTGGCTTAGGTCATGATCTCATGGTTCGTGGATTCGAGCCCCACATTGGGCTCTGTGCTGACAGCTCAGCCTGGGGCCTGCTTCGAATTCTGTCTCCCTCTCTCTCTGCCCGTCCTGTGCTCGTGTTCTGTCTCTCTTTCTCAAAAATAAATAAACATTTAAAAATTTTTTTAAAAATGCTGTTAAGAACATCCACATACTTCTTTTGCCATATATACATACTCATTTCTGTTAGTTACAAACTTAGGAGTAGAATTACTGATTGATAGTTAATAGTGTATTCATATGTTCAGCTTTAGTCAGTTCTCTGCAACAGTATCCAAAATGGTTGTGCCATATTATACTCCCAGCAGGAGGGTAATAGTTCCCATTGCTCTACTTTTTTCTTCTTTTTTCTTTTTTTTTTTTTTTCCTTTACATTTTTATTAGCACTTGGAATTGTCGGTCTGTTTTTGTTTTTTAATTTTTTTAATGTTTATTACTTTTGAGAGAGAGAGACAGAGTGCAAGTGGGGAAGGGGCAGAGAGAGAGGGAGACAGAATTCGAAGTAAGCTCCAGGCTCTGAGCTGTCACCCCAAAACCCTGTGCGAGGCTCAAACTCATGAACTGTAAGATCGTGATCTGAGCCAAAGTCAGACGCTTAACTGACTGAGCCACCCAGGCGCCCCGGAATTGACAGTCTTTTTAATTTTAATCTATTCTTATGAATTTGTAGCTGGATGTCAGTGAGCTTTTAGTTTATATTTCCCTGATGACTAGTGAGGTTGATTGCCTTTTTATATGGTTATTGGCAATTTGGATATCCCCTTTTGTGAAGTGCTTATTCAATTCTTTTAGTTATTTTGTAATTGTGTTGTCCTTTTCATATTCATTAGTAGGAGTTCTTTATATATTTTGGATGTGAATCCTTTGTTGATTTTCAGTATTGTATTTTCCTGCACTTAGTGCCTTCAGTTTTCACTCTCTTAATGGTATCTTTTGATAGGCAGAAGTTTCTGATTTTAATGTAGTCTAGTTTATCAGTCTTCTCCTTAGATACTAGTGCTTTTTATGTCCTGTTTAAGAAGTATTTGTCTATCTTGAGATCATGATGATACTCTGTTATTGTCTAGAACCTGTATTATTTTACCTTTTACATTTAGATCTACAGTTGACCTGGACTGATTTTTTTTTTTTTTTTTTTTTTTTTTTTTTTTTTTGAGTATGGTTTAAGGAGAGTTCACAACTCAGTTTTTTTCCATATGAATATTCATGTGACCAGTACTATTATCAAGATGTCATTTTCCCCAGTCTCTCTAGTGCCTCCCTTGTCTTAAATCAGGTATTCATATTACGTGTGGATCTATTTCTGAGCTTATCTGTTCCATCATGCTAGAATCATACTTTCTTAATTGTACCTTTATAACAATAAAGGTCTTACTGTCTGATAGTTTATCTCTTCAAGCATGGTTCTTCAAGATTAACTTGACTATTCTTGGGTATTTGCATTTTCATTTAAACTTTAGAGTTAGCTTATCAATATCTGCTTAAAAGCCTACTAAGATTTTGATTGAATTGGTATTCAATTTATAGATCAATTTGGGAAATTTGACATTTTTATAATATTGAGTCTTCTAATCCATGAACAAGGTATACCTTCCATTTATTCCTGTCTTCTTTGATTTCTCTCAGTGATACTTCATATTTTTCTAGATATAGATTTTGTACATCTTTTGGTAGATTTGTCCCTTGCTGGTTGATGGTTTTGATGCTTTTTTTAAGTGCTAATTTTTTTTGTATCACTTTTTTTTTCTCTCCTCTCCCCTCTTGTATCACTTTTAAAATTTTATTTTCTAAAAAAGCAAAACAAAACAAATTTAATTTTCTAATTGCTTATTGCTGGTATGCAGAAATGTAACTGATGTTTGTTGACCTGTATTCACAACCTTGCTAAATTCACTTATTTCTTATTTCATGTCCTTTTCTAATAATAGTAATTTTATTTCTTTCCAATTCTTATCTGTTTTCTTTTTCTTGCCTCATTATACTGGCTCAAGCCTGCAGTACAGTGTTGAATAGGTGGTTGATAGTAGGTATTCCTGACACCAGAGAGCTTTAAATATTTCACTGCTAAATATATTTTCTATTAGTTATTTGAGGATACTCTTCATCAGATTAGGAGGCATTTATTCAATGACTGGCAGACTTATTGGTTCTAACAAAGATTGGTTAAAATGTATAGCCCTGTAAAAATGTTAACAGTTGGAGAATTTAAGTGAACAATACACAGACAGTCCCCAACTTAACAATAAACTGACTTGCAATTTTTCTACTTCACAGTGGTGCAAAAGCAATTCACATTTAGTGGAAACCATAGTTCAGATTTTGAATTTTGATCTTTTCTCAGGCTAGCAATATAATGCTGTCTTATGACACTGGGCAGTGGCAGCAAGCTGCAGCTTGCAGTCAGCCGTGCAGTCACGAGGGTAAACAACGAATACATTTACAGCCATTCTGTTTTTCACTTTCAGTACAGTATTCCTTGAGATATTCAGTACTTTACTACAAAATAGGCTTTGTGTTAGGTGATTTTGCCCAACTGTAAGCTAATAATGTAAGTGTTCTGAGCACATTTAAGGTAGACTAGGCCAAGCTATGATGTTTGGTAGGTTAGATGTATTAAATGCATTTTTGACTTACGGTATTTTGAACTTAGGATTGTTTTATCATTATAATATTCTTGTTACTTTGGAAATTTCTCAAAATAAATAGTTAAACAAAAACAGGCAAATGCAGGCAAAGTATAGTCCTGTTTTATCTTGAAGTTTGACTTTCCACTACATTTTTTTTTTTAAGTTTATTTATTTTTGAGAGAGAGGGAGAGCGAGCAAGTATGAGTGGAGGAGGGGCAGAGAGAGAAGGAGCGAGAATCCCAAGCAGGCTCCATGCTTTACACCCACCATGGGGCTCAAACTTACAACCCTGAGATCAAGAGTCACCTGCTCCACCACCTGAGCCAGCCAGGTGCCCTACCCAGGTGCCTAGTTTTATATATGCTAATTGCAACTACTTAAAGGGAAAAAAATCTGAAAGGAAGTGTATTAAAATGCAGTATTTGTGTTGTTAATGGAATTCTTCCCTTTATTTTCCAAATTTTCTGTAAGACAATACTAATTTTAATGATTATATGTCTACTTTATCTGTCTGATGTTTAGGTGAAATCTCAGAGACAGTCATCCCCATTCTCATCCCAGATAACCCAAGCTGCCAGTGTCAGCCAAGGGGTTGGCTCAGACCCATGTAGATCTGTCTTGCTTATATTCTTCTAGGAAGATAAAATCATATCTTGTCCCAAGTAGTTATTATTCCTTCCTTAATGATTGGGTTTACTGATGAGCGCCTGGGTGGCTCAGTCGGTTAAGTGTTGAACTTTGGCTCAGGTCATGATCTCATGGTTCGTGGGTTCGACCCCCACATCAGGCTCTGTGCTGACAGGCAGAGCCTGGAGCCTGCTTTGGATTCTGTGTTTCTCTCTCTCTCTCTCTTTCTCTCTCTCTCTCTCTCTCTCTCTCTCTCTCTGCCCCTCCCCTGCTCATACTCTGTATCTGTCTCTCAAAAAAAAAATAAATAATTTTAAAAAATTTTTATAAAAAATAAGTAGGTTTACTGAAATGACATCATTAATGTATAAAGAAGTTAGGACTTGGTGGGCACTCTGTGTTACTGTAAGTTTTCCTCTCCTTCCTTTCCTTTTATTTACTTACATCTCTCTTACTTCCAGGAGATTAGCAGAGGCATTTCATATCAGCGAGGATTCCGATCCTTTCAATATACGTTCTTCAGGGTCAAAATTCAGTGACAGTTTAAAAGAAGATGCCAGGTGTGTATGTAACTTGGTACCACCTTTCTTAATTATGGCTTACAAGACTGTTTGGTCTTTTAAGATATAATAACTAATATGTGCTCGTCTGTGATTGAGCCAGTTAAAGTCTATATATCTATTATAAGAGAGTATATGATGTTTAATAAAAATCCTTTTCTAGGTTTCTCGAAATTTTCCTCTAGAAGAATGGAGCATGGGGTGCAGGGTGTGTGTGTGTGTGTGTGTGTGTGTGTGTGTGTGTGTGTGTGTGAGAAAGAGAGAGAGAGAGAGAGAGAGAGAGAACGCCCTGTAGTAGAAGTGTGGGCTTCCATAGGGCTTG
Source organism: Panthera pardus (assembly GCF_024362965.1). NCBI lineage: Eukaryota > Metazoa > Chordata > Mammalia > Carnivora > Felidae > Panthera > Panthera pardus. Next base: position 55,298,450 of record NW_026526766.1, read on the forward strand.
GACTAGCCTGAATTCCACTTCTGGCTCCTCACTTGGGTCCTCACTTGGGCAGTAATAGCTCTTATTTTCCTCCTATCTCCTGGCCCTCCAGAATGCTCTTTTTCCATCTTCTCCTTTCTCGTATTTGTTTTCTCTTTTTCTTTTCCTTTGTTCAGTCACAGTCAGTCTTCTATTATCTGACAGTTCCTGACCTCTGCTGTTTTTCTGCCCACATTGTTCATTGTCTGCAGTTTACGGGCAGAGAGGGTGGGTAGAAGGGATTCTCAGAAGAGCAGGAACAGATGAAATTAACTGTGGTGATTTCTCATTTCAGGAAGGATTTAAAGTTTGTCAGTGACATTGAGAAAGAAATGGAAGCCCTTGTGGAGGCCGTGAATAAGGTTGAAGTCAAAACATCCAACTGGACATGTCTCTAAGGCCAGCTTGATTAAAAAAAAAAAAAAAAAAAAAAAAAAAAAAATCCTAGAAACACCATCAGTATAGAGTAGTTATAGGAAAAAGTCACAACTTCTTGATGATCGTTATCTTTCCCCAAAGCCCAGCCATTATAACATCTATGGAAGCCTTGTCCTGGTTCAGAAAAAAACTACTCAATCAAAGTCAGTGTAAATAAAAAATTTTAGCTTAGTGCCTAAGATTGGGTGAAGAAACTCTGAACAATTGGAGGCATTCGGTAGTGCCTGTGTGGGATACTTAGGAAGACATGATCTCCGAAGGGCTATTATATGATAGGTCACACTGATTCTTTATTACCCCCAAGGCACAATTGAAACCCTGGGGTAAAAATGAAAAGTTGAATGACTAGAGCTAAAGAGTAGTGGGATAGACTCCTTTAAGAGAGTGAAGCCCTTGTCCTGGAGGTAGCTTTAAGGGAAAAAGTCTTTAATTTAGTCAGAAGCATCCAATCCCATGGTGACTCCCTCTTTATTCTGTGGGGATATGAGTGAGGACAAGATACCTATCTATATTAGATCCACATTTAATGAAGAGGAATTTCCTTCCTGCCATCTCCCTTAGCCCCTCCCTTTCCTCCCTTCCTCCCTTCTGTTCCCAGTTCCCAGCAGGACACTAGCATGATGGAGAAAATGGAATCATTGTTCCTAACTAGGAAACCTGTGCAAGTGTATTTCTCTGCTAGTGTGTCTGTATCTGTACACTCATGATTTTTAGCATAAAACATATTTTTTATAAGAAATGAAATTGTCTTGTTTTAGGTCTTTGATTTATTTAGTCATTTTATCAATCATTCATCTTTACCCTCAATACAGGGAAAGAATAGTAAGAAGAGCCACTGCTTCCCTCCCATGAACAGAGACCACCGTCGGATCATCCACGACCTGGCCCAAGTGTATGGCCTAGAGAGTGTGAGCTATGACAGTGAACCAAAGCGCAACGTCGTGGTCACTGCGGTCAGGTGGGTTGATCTTGTCATCACAGGAGGAACTGCTCATTGGGGCAGGCTGGACCTCGGAAAGCAGGATCTATCAATGTTTGCTTTCCTTGCTTCCTCTCTTAGAAGAATAGATAGAAAACCTGCTTATGGGATAGCCATTCTGGCACAATCAAAAAGTCTGATACAAAGGTCTGAACCAGAGAGCAAAGCCCATGCCTCAGTCCACAGGACAGACACGTCTAAAGACATGCAAGGCTTTTATCTGCCCCAATCCACAAGTGACACTGGAGGCATCATTTCCTCAGATACAGGGAGCAGACCCTGAGGGCCTGGGTTGCATGCCTGCCCATCACATCTGTCCCCTTTTCCCTTGTCCTCCTGGCATGATGAAAACAAGATGCTAGACTCTGATTCAAGGTATCCCCCGTAAACAGTGTTTCCCATTAGATGAGACTATGGCTGTGTTATGAGCAGGGAAGTGACAGTGAGGATCTAGGATCACTGTCAGAACCTGAGAGAGTAGGAGGGACTTCCAGAAGAAAAAACTTGAGTATGAGATGATAGGAAGCAGGTAACAGGCCCAACAGAGATGAGTGGAAGGGACGAGGGTTAAATGAAGGTGACCATGCCTGAGAGGAGACAGGTCACATTGGAGCACTTAGCAGCAGCACAGTGAAAATCATGACTGGATTTGCAGCGGTCTGCCTGTCTCCACAAACAATTCTCACTTTTCAATACTTTGTGTTCTGACTTTTATCAGAGGGAAGTCCATTTGTCCTCCTAACACGCTGACAGGTGTCCTTGAAAGGGAAATGCAGTCACGGCCTCCACCACCAATTCCTCATCACAGGCATCAGACAGACAAGTAAGGATCCTTCAGCTGCTTTCCAAAGGGCCCTGTCTATTCAGAAAAGCCAGCAGGGGCTAAACTGTCCAGGTCTCTACCAGCCATTGGCAGCCTCTCAGGCCTGGCCTTGGGGGGCTTTGTTCAAATAAGTAAGGTTTGACTGGGGTGTCAGACACATTTGTTCATGCCAGAGGGGTCCCAGGTTTGATGTTTATAATGCCCACTTCTCTTCTGGAGAAAAGTCATTGGACATAACTTCCATGGTGTAGATGGTGACACTGGGAAGTGGACTCATTGTGTCACAGCAGATGATTTAGGAACGTTACATGGTTCACAACATTTATTCTGCAGATGGATGTGGGATAGTGGGCTGAGGTTGCAGTGAAGGTGGGGACTTAAGCGTTTTGCTCTAGTGACCTCTATATGGTTTGTATCATTTTTACAACAGAAACATATATTCATGATTTAGAGATAAGAAAACCACATTGGCAAGCAGCAAGTCTCAGAAGCAGGAAAGAAGAACCATCCCCTTTTCCTTTCCTTTCCTTTGCCAGAAAGGAAGCTGGCTGCCTTATTGTGGCTGAGGCAGCATTGCTGAAAGTTGCCCTGAAACTCAGCAGGGTCCCTAATGCTGTTCTGGCCTTCCATATAGAAGCTTTACCAGAACTTCTTATACAGAACTTCTGGGAGGGTGGGAAGGGCAGTTTATAAAGTCACCATGAGGGCCATAGCAATCGGTGTTCCCTGGGACTGGACAGGATGGCTAGGTGTTGCCTGTTGGGCACAGCCTTAGCAAGGATTGTCTGGGTCAGTGTAGCTCCACAGGACCAGCCCTGCTTCACCCCTGTAAAACAGGTGGCCTGGATTCCAGTCAGCCCAGCTGCATATCCACATGGGCAGTGGTTTTGGAAATGTGAGGTATTCTACATGTTATTTCACAGCCATGTCCAGTACCACCTGAACATAACCGTGTGGAGTCTTTGGCCTGTTTGCGCCATGCTTTTTTCCTTTTGTTTGCTTTAATTTTGTATAAAATTTTAGAGTCAAGAGAATATTATTAATACAGTGAACCCCTGCGTGCCCATCACCAAATTTCAAGTTCCCAACTCATGTGTGCCCCACTGTCTTACCAAAGCTTTGCAAATGGCAAATCAGCTGATCCTTAACTTTCTGAAGACCTCAGCCCACTTCCCCCAAACAAGAAGACTGATTATTCTTTGTTTGCTTTTCAGGAATCCTGGGAGCAGTAATTTACAGAAAATAGCCAAGGAACCAGTAATTGACTACTTTGATGTCCAGGACTGAGAAGATCAAGATGCACTTAGATAAAAGAATGATTAGGTGTGATGGAGACTTGTTTGCCAGCAGAAAATCATGCTTATTCCCAACTGCCTGGTGGACTCACACACAGCCTCACATACTGTCTTGTACTGATACGTCCAAAGCATGAGTGTATCAGAAGTCCCCTTGTCCTCTATTCCGTCTGTATAAAGTGTTTCAGTACAGCCAGATCTGACTGGATGGTCACTAGTGATTCGGTCATGTATTTGCAGAGGCTCCACCATCACCGTGATTGCTCGGAGGGCTGGGGAATATTGGGTTTGATTTGGACAAACCAGAATTTTAGCCTCAAAGCAGCACTTAGTCATAGCCTCAGTTGTCCCAGTTATCCCTCCTCCTCGTAAAAATGTCTGCAACATCAACTGCACCTCACTTTTTGGATTAATCCAAACTGATCACAATCTTTGGAAAGACACAAGTGAGCTTCTCAGTCCAGAATACCAAACATTGAGTTGGTACACCATATCCAGAATCACACATTGTGTTAAACCCAGCTATCTTATCTGAGTCTTTTGCCAAAAACTCTCCTAGGTCTATCTGGCTGAACTTATGGGACTTGGAGATCCTCAGTGCCATCAGTTCTAGACCTAGGAGAGGGATCAGGGTGCTTTACAGAACTCCACTTTCTAAAGTCCAGGGGTGTGGCTCATGCCACATCTCTGAGCTTGTCTGGTGACAGGTTAGCTTTATCTACCATGACAGAAGAGGACGTAGAGCAAACTCCTCATGCTGCCAAGTTCAGTGTGGCCTCTGTGTACTGAGCAGTGTAGCCCTAATTCCTTTCTGGTTGAGAAAGAGTCTCAGGTGGATTTACCTTTCCTGTGTTGCTTTCTCCCAGGTCTGCAGCAGCTATATTGGCTCTCCTGGTCTCTGAGCTCTGGACTTCTGTTTGAATATACACAAAAGTATGTGGACAGTCCAGGGCTTATCCCAGCAGCCCTCTGGAGGCACTCTTGAGTCTCCATTAAGGCAGGTGCACTGACAGTTACATTAGCTTGGCCCTCTCTGGCCTTGGCACCCCACCAGCTTGGAGGCCAGACTTCCAACAACTTTCTCCAGAGCAAGCCACGAGCCCCAGAACAACAGAAGATTTCAGAAGTGACGTCACAAAACTGGCACTTAGTTTTCATAGGAAGAGCAGGGTCACCCTTTGGTCCTGACCCAGACAATCTGCCTTGAGAGGCAGCAAGTACAGGAGCAGAAGAAGCAACTGGAGGGAAGAGATGGAAAACTACAAAACCACCTCTACCTGGACCCATTTAGCACAGGGTCAGTAGCCCCAAACACAAGAAGCCCACAAGCACCTGTTACATCTCTGAAGCAGTGGTTCAATGGGTGAACTGCATATGGAGAGCATCTCAGAATTCAGGAGGCAGGAGACCTGATTTTAGACGCCAGCTCTGCCACATAACTCGCTGCTTGGTGGAATGGAGGTATCACCTGCCTTACCAGGTTGTTGTGAGGATTAAATGAGCTAAGACACATGGAGGTGCTTGATCTATCATAGGTGCTGGAAGTTTATATAAATGATACTTGGGGGTGCCTGGCTTTCTCAGTTGGTAGAGCATCTGACTCTTAATCTCAGGGTCGTGAGTTCCAACCCCACATAGGGTATAGAGTTTACTTTTTAAAAAAATACTTGGTATCTGGAAAATATATAATCTGCTTCTTCCTCCATACTATTAGCCAAGTAAAAAGTATAGAATGCTAAACAGGCCTACCTTCTGGTAGGCTTATGTGCCTACCCCATGCAGCCCTGTGCTAGGGCTGTGGTCTATTCTTTCAGTTAGTAATGCCCCAGAGATCACATCCCTGAACACATATTTATAATGGAATTGGTTGGTCTGGCACAAACAGGTCATTAGTCTGTTATTAAAAGTTAAGGGGAGCTATAAGAGGCTCCTGTGATATTGGAAGTAGGAATGGGTTAGCTCTTGTGGTTGGGAGAAGGGAAATGGGAGGAAGTTTTTGGGCTGAGTCTTAAGATGGTAGACTGTCATTTGGAGAAGAGAGGCATGCCAAGCGAAGGTAAATGGCATGATGTGGCTTGCAGTGCGAATGAGGAAAGGTGAATCGTCCAGAGTGGGCAGTCAGCTAGAAGGACATGTGATGAGGCTGGAGAGGTAGAAAGAAAGGGGTCAGCTGTGGAGAGCCACAAAGAGCCACTGGAGGGTCCTAAGCAGAGAGTGACAGTAAATGTCCAGATAGGAAATATTATAGGCTTTCTGAGTCTTAAGAGTTTCTGTTACAGCTACCCAACTCTGCCATTGTGATATGAAAGCGGCCACAAACAATACATAAGCGAATGAGCCTGACTCTGTTCTAGTAACACCTTATAGACACTGAAATCAGAATTTCATATAATTTTTACATGGCACAAAATAATGTCATTTTTTTTCCAGCTATGTAAAAATTAGAAAACCATTCTTAGCTCATGAGTTGGACAAAAACAGGCAGCAGGATGGATTTGCCTAAGGACCTTAGTTTGCCCACACCCTGTTCTAGAGCAGTGTCTCAGACAGTGTGTAGAAGGGATTGGAGGTTTAACATTGAGGCGAGAGGCCCAGCCAAGAGCTATAGGAGTTATCCACATGAGAAGATGAGGATGCTGGGGGGTGGTGCTGCAAAGGGAAGAGATTCAGGAGGTCAGATAGGATGCTGAGTGCCGGCAGGTAGCTAGCACCCCTCGGATCACCAAAGGGACCCCTGGCCCCCCTCAGCAAGGGGAAGCTGCTTCTCATGGGTTTGGTGGATTCTCCACTGAGCACTGGCCTTGGACATGAGCATGGACTAAATCCTGTGGGCACCGTGACCCCATACTATTGCTCCCTGAAAGTCAGGTGATCTCATTCCTCCCCCTTCCAACCCTACCCTCTTCTTTGGCAGGAGAGTCTTTATGGGGCCAGAGCTTTTCAGAGACCCAAGTTCTTATCTCTGGAATTCCCTCTGGCTTGTCTGGCAGGGCTGGCTCCTTTCAGCAGTGGTGCCTGCCTGACATGCAGTGGGAGGTTGTATCCAGGATTGGAGATGAAAGTGGCCCTCCTGAATGCAGGGTCTGTGTGAAGCAGCTCTGGATCCTGTCCTGGACAGGCCAGAGAACAGACCAGGGGAGGGGAAGAAGGAATGTCAGTCTTGTAAGAGGTTCAAAATCTCACAGAGTAGGTCCTGTGATTTACGTTTGGAGGGGTAGCGTCCTTCCCACATGGTGTCAGCCTTCTTGCTTCATGCCTGAAACCCTAGAGACCTTGTTTTCTAAGGAGAACCTACCAATGTGCCTTCCCTTCTAAAATTAGGGAGGGAATGCCTGGCCACCTTCACAGACCGGCCTACCTTATCAGTCCCCTCCTATGTCCTGTAATACCTACTGAGAAATTTCTCCCTCGCAAGCTCACTACGTGGCCTCGACACAGATGTCCCATACTATCTCTAATGGCCTTGTAGAGCTCACAAATCTCCAGGGAAAGCTCTAAGCTAGCCTAACCCCTCAGTCTACAAAGGCCTACCCCAGAGGGGAAAGGCTCCATGTGTCACACTCAATGTGAGCCAGACCAAGACTGGAATCCAGGCTTTGGGTTTCCCAGCCTAGAACTGCCCCTAGGCCGGGAGGGGTCTGAGTCTTCAAGGAAAAGGCAACTGTCTTCCCCAAACAAAATTCCTTTGGAGTCCTTCCCAGTAGCCCACGCTGCCCTCAGCCCCCCAGGCTTCATGTGGTTGCTCTTTATAAGGCACAGTGTGGCTACACAGAACCTGGCTAAACTGCTAGGACACCCAGTTGGCTGCCTCAACTCACTCTGTGAACCCTGAGCAGTTTGCTTCCATTGTCTGGGCATTGGTTTCCCCATCTGTCAGGTCGGGAATAGTTTCAGCCCACATGCTACCTGAAGCCATTGGAAGGCTAGTGGGTAGACAGGATCTGAGAGGCTGCGATATTCTGTCAGTGCAGTCGAGCGTTGAGCCTATCCTAGGACCATCCCTCAGAGGATAGCCCATTTGGGGGAAGGAACAGAGCAGTTGTGAAGCCGCTCTCGCAACAGCTGGGGCTTTCAGTCACCTCCCCCGCTTCTACTACCTCCACCCCTGCCCACCCCAGGCTTGACACAGTAGTGAAGGAGTCTGAAGTACTCATGCACCCACTCCTTCTCAAAAGTCTCTTCTGATAGTAGATAACAGCTTTTGAGCACTTAATATGCACCAAGCACCGTGCTCATCTCTTAATCCTCAAAGCCCCTTGCAGCATATATTCTTACTATCTATTTTACCAATGGAGAAACTAAAGGTTGAAATTAGGTCACTTGCCCAAGATCACTCAATGAATTACTGGGGATCTGAAGTTCCTATAAAGTCAGACACAAAACCTGTGTCCTCTACTATATACAGAACAGGGACAGTTCACACACATTACCTTGGAGTCCCTGGGACTGCGTTGTCTGGCAGGTCAGGACAGGTGGAAGAAAAGCTTATACTGTGTCCCAATGTAGAGAACACCAGCAATCCCCAGATGATGGGACTTTTTCCTAGGATGGCCACTAGGGAGCAGTATGTATCCCCAAACCAGGAGCCTGGGCCTGGGATGGGATAGTGCTTACACTTTGCCTCAAAAAAAGCTTTTACTTAAAACTTGTTAGTAGTTTATAACCAGTACCTTCATTTTTTTATGTTTATTTATGTATTTTTAATGTTTATTTATTTTTGAGAGAGAGAGAGATGGAGTGTGAGCGGGGAAGGGTCAGAGAGAGAGAATCTGAAGCGGTCTCCAGGCTCCGAGCTATCGGCACAAAGCCTGACACTCAAACTCATGGACTGCGAGATCATGACCTGAGCTGAAGCTGGACGCTTAACTGACTGAGCCACTCAGGCGCCCCAATGTTTATTTATTTTTGAGAGAGAGACAGAGACAGAGAGACAGAGTGCGAGCCGGGGAGGGGCAGAGAGAGAAGGAGACACAGAATCTGAAGCAGGCTCCAGGCTCTGAGCTTTAAGCACAGAGCCCAATGCAGGGCTCGAACACAGAACCACGAGATCATGACCTGAGCCGAAGTTGGACACTCAACCAACTGAGCCACCCAGATGCCCCAATTTTTTTTTTAAGTTTATTTTGAGAGAGAGAGCATGTGGGGGAGGGGCAGAGAGAAAGGGAGAGAGAATCCCAAGCAGGCTTTACATTGTCAAAGAGCCCAACACGGAGTTCAAACTCACAAACCATGGGATCATGACCTGAGCTGAAATCAAGAGTCCCACACTTAACTAACTGAGCCACCCAAGTATCTTTAAAACTTATAACCTTTCCGATTTTTAAAAATTTTTTTTTTTACATTTATTTATTTTTGAGAGAGAGAGAGACAGAGCACAAGTAGGTGAGGGGCAGAGAAAGAAGAAGACACAGAATCCGAAACAGGTTCCAGGCTCTGAGCTGTCAGCACAGACCCCGACACGGGGCTCGAACCCACAAACCTTGAGATCACCACCCAAGCCGAAGTCGGACGCTCAACCGACTGAGCCACCCAGGCGCCCCCTGTTTGTTTTTTTAATACTGTTTTCTGTTTGTTTGCATACACAACGTAAGCACAGGAGGAAAATCTAAGTCATGCAGATATCTGAAGAAGAATGTCTCAGGCAGAGGAAACCGCCATTGCAAAGGCTCGGTGGTGGAAACATCATGTACCTTGAAAGAGCAGCAAAGCCATCAGCTGTGGGAGAATGAATAGGGAGAGAGAAGCAGGGGCCTGGAGGCCACTGGAAGTCTTTAGGCAGAAGAGTGAGTGATACAATTTGGCTTATTTTTTGAAAGGATCACTCCAACTGCTGTATTGAGACTAGACCATAGGGGTGACACAGAGCAAAAAGACAGACTGGGAGATGATCAGAAGACCACTCTGTCTGTAATCTAAGAGAGGTAATGGTGGCTCAAACCTGGGTGACAGTAGCGGGGTGATGAAAAGTGGTTGGATTCTAAATGTATTTTGCAGGTAACACCTATAGGGTTTGCTAACAGCTAGGATGTGGGTGGGGTGTGAGAGAGAAGGGGCTCAAGGATGACTTCAAAGATTTTGGCCTCAGCATTGGGAAGATTGAATTTGCTATTTACTAAGATAGGAAAGAGTGTGGGAGAAACAGCCTTGAGGGATGAAAATCTGTCCAGTGGGTGGTTGTACATAGGATTGGACAGGAGATCTAATTTGGGGAGCTGTGAGCATATAATGGTATTTACAGGCTGGTAAGGTCATGTTGGAAGGGAAGTTGAAAGAGAAGAGGTCCAGGGACTGTGCCCTGGGCATCCTGTCATCTACAGGGCAGGGAGCTGAGGACAGGGCAGGAATCAGACATTTCCAGAGCCAGAGCAGGGAGTTGAAGTTGCAGGACTCAGAGCTATAGGGAAGTCCTATGTGATGGTGGTCTCTGGAGTTTTCCTACTGGTTGCCTAGGAGAGTCTGGGCTTCTCTTGCTTGCCCTGGCCCATCTGAACCTTCTGAGAGAAAGGACTGGCCCCAGGGTAGAAGTCAATTAATACCCAGAGTATTTGGGTTCCTGGAGCCAGAGGAGATCATGGGCCTTGGCTGCCTCCTCCCCTCTAGCCATCTGGGTGCTTTCCAGGACTCCATCGTCTATCCCTGGGCCATTTAATCCATCTGCAAGCCATCACATGCCACCCTGGGCTGTATCTCTAGCCCAGGCCTGTCTATCCCAGGCTGTCCCACAAGCACCTCCAGTTCAGCATGTCCAACTTCCAAACTCTCCTGGTATATCCACCACCTTCCAATTTCCCCTGCCCCAACACTGAGTCTCTCTTAGGAATTCATCTTCTCCCTGTCCTTGACCTTGACCAGGATGGAGGTAGGGGATCTGGGGGAGTGGGGAGGACAAGAACACATTCTTCCTGGCCTTAGCTGGGCTGTTCCAAGGGCCTGTTGTGACCCCTACCTGAGGAATCCTTATCAGCCAACAGGAGTTTGGTTGGGTCCCTGGAGGACTCAAAGGCTCAGTTCCAGATTTATGGCCTCATCCATGTGCCTGGGTGTACTTGGCTCTGAGATATGTGTCTTGTCTCTCTGCCCCTGACCCAGCCTCTGAGCTTCTACACCCCCTACCAGGCCACAGCATAGGGCATCCTCCAGAAGCCCTTGTACACACCCTCCAGCACCCACCCACTGCCTTGACTCCTGAGCACAGACATAAGGGGAAACCATAAGTTCTGGCAAACTCTTCTTCACCTTGCTTCATCACAGCAAAATGCCAATGGCAAAACCCAAACCTGAAGCACCTCACTCCTCTGAGCCTCATTATCCCCATTTTACAGACGTGGAGAGTGAGGCCCAGAGAGGTTCAATAACATGCCAAAGCTTAGTGGGGGCCACTTGAGTGTTTGGGGTTATTTGTTCATTTGGGGTCTTTGTTTTTTGAGTTGTTATTTTCACTGTACCTGTATGTTACATATGCATGCTTATAGGATATATTTCACAATTCAGAAACCAAAAAAAAAAAACAAAACAAAACAAAAAACTAGCCAAAGTCATATTGGTAAGGACTAAAATCCCTACTGTCTACCCCTTACCAAGCCAATCTCCCTAGGCCTCAGTTTCCTTGAATGTAAGATGGGCATGATGATGTGAGGACCACAAGAGAATATAGAGCGAATACACTGCCCACATGCCAGGCATAGCTTATTTTATCATCCTAGCAGCCTTGTGAGGTGGGAGCTATTATTATCCTGTCTTACCTAAAGTCATACAGCTTGTGACTGGTAGAGCCAGCATTTGCATCCAGCCTGGCTGCCCTCATTGTGTTCTTAGGTTCCACAGTACAGGCCCTGCAGCACCCAGGAGGGTTAGGTCATACCTCTTCCCCACTTCAGGTTCAGCATAGAGGTAGGTACCTTGCCACGGTCAGACTGCACAGCTCTGAGTAGCCATAGCCTCCTCCCACTCGTCATCAGCACCCCAGCCTGGCCCGAGATGGCTGCTCCTTTCTCTTTCTGGGCTGCAGGATTCCCATCTGAGGGAGGAGACAGACTAGCCAGACCTCGGTGCTGCCTGTAGATGCCTGTCCCTTGGGGGTCGTGAGTGGGAGTGGGAGAGCAGGCAAGGACAGGGAGTGAGGGGCTCTCCCAAAGCCAGGACCACTAGGCTGAGGACCAAACCTTTACTTGCAAAGCCCTGGAGTGACCTGGCCTGGGGCTGAGAGTTCTTCCTACCTTACTCTGTCCCCATTTCAACCACAGCCTGAGTTGAGGTAGGGAGAAGCAAAGTGGGATCATGACATGAGACTTCAAAGTACTGGAAGAAGTCAGAGCTGAGAGACTCCCCAGACACCAACAAATCCACTCCTCAGTGCACAGATAGGGAAACTGAGACCCAGAGAGGGGAAAGGTCCTGTCCAGGTCACACAGCAAGCCTGTGTTGGGCCAAGGCCTGTGAGAGAAGACAGGGCTTCCATGACTCATATTCCAACCTGGCTCCTAGCATTAAACAGATGTGTCTCCTGCAGCCATCCAGTACTGGAGAGTCCATGTGTGTGTGTTGTGTGTGACAGACAGACAACAGAGTGAAGAGCAGGCACCCACAAGGCACTGTGATGCCCACCCCATCCCATCCTACCTCTTGCCTTCCTGCCTGCCTGTCTGCCTTCAGTGAGACCTGCCTCTCTCCTCCAGAGACGTCCCTTGCCTCTGCCCCAAGCCTTGGCCCTACCTCTGCCCTGGGCCTGCCTTGGTTTACCTTACCTACTTGCCTGATCTTATCTGCCGCTCCTCTTCCCTCCCTTTCTGCACTCCAGTCCAGCAGTGGCCCCTCCATGCTCCCACCTTAGGGTCTTTCAGTGGCTATTTCCGCAGCTTGGCATGCTCTTCTCCCGGGTATCCACACGGCTCACGCCCTCTCCCCCTTCAGGTCTTTACTCAAAGTCACCTCCTCAGGGAGGCCTTTGGTCTTTCCATTCCCACACACTTCCTATCCCTCTTTCCTGCTTTTCCTCATTAGTATGTATCACTAACATACCATGTTTTGCACAGAATGTCAGCTCTTTGAGAATAAGAACTTAAGTTTCTTTTTGTGCCCGTATCCTCTGCCCCAAAATGGTATCTGGCATGTTGTAGAATTTCACCCAACTTCTGCCAAGAGAATGAAAGGGGTCTGTGCATAGAAATGCTGTGACCATTGTCAGGGCTCATATAAGCCTGACATTGGGATCAGAGTCTACAGCATATTATGGGCATTGGGCCTAGTCATGTCTGTGGCAGAGCAGTAGACAGCAGGCAGGTTCTTGATGGACCCACTGACTGCCCTACCTACAAGGCCACCTCCCAAGGACATGAAGATGACAAATGGCTGAAGTGGTCAGCAAGGGGCATAGGACAATGGGAGCCAGAAGTCTGGGACCCATATATGCTTCTCCCACTTGTGACTGAGGCTTTAGGGTCACTCTACTCTGGAATACTAAGAATGAGAAAGGCTACCCTCCCCATGTTCACAAGGCCACTGAGGCTGAGAGAGGGGTAAGAGGCTTATCCAGGGTCACAGAGGGAGGCAGCTGGCTGGGACTTCCAGATGTGGTCCCTTCCCTGGTCACTCCCAGGCCTGGTCCCCTGGCTCAACTTTTCCCATTGTGGGATGTCAGATATGGTCAAGCCCCTCCCCTTCCTCCCTGGTCCCCCTGTCATCAGCACATTCCATACCTATCACTTCTTATCACCTATGGCTATTCATCTTTTAAAATATATGATACTTACAAATGAATATATATCACAGTTATATGTTATAAAACAAAATCATATAACAAACCCATATATTTACCTCCAACATCCAGAACCAGAAAACAGTTCTGGATGTCGGAGGTAAACATGGGATGGGGTGGGCATCACAGCGCCTTATAGGTCCCTGCTCTTCACTCTGCTGTCTTTTCACACCCCGCCTTTTCTTAAAGATTTTATTTTATTTTTTAAGATTAAAATCTTAAAGTAATCTTTACTTTACTTTACTTTACTTTACTTTACTTTACTTTACTTTAAAATCTTAAGTAATCTCTACACCCAACATGGGGCTCAAACTCACAACCCCAAGATCAAGAGTGGCACACACTCTACCAACTTAGCCAGCCAGGCATCCCCATCCCTTCTTTAGTTTAAAGTAGTTTTAATCACATATGTATGCCCAAAGAATATATTCCTTTTTGTTTGTTTTTCAATTATATAACTGGTGTCATACTGTATATAGTCTACTGTATTGCTTTTTATGCTTTCACACTTTTTCCTTGTTACAGGAAGCTGTCGTGCCTCAGTTTTCACTGATGTATCATGTTCTGTTGTATGTGACTATACGGCAAGGTAAGGATCCACTCCCCTACTGATGGACATTTGGGTTTGTTTCCAGGGCCCCCTGATCACCCACATTGCACCCCTCCTCAGTCAGACCTCTTCAGGTGCCCTCTCCACACCTCCTAGCCATGCTCTCCGGACACTGTTCACTGACCCTCCTTTCACTATTCCATGGCCCCCATGATATCCACACAACCACGACTTCCCCATTTTTGTCTTGAACTCTCTTCTGAACTCCAGGCCATATTAAAAATATTAAAAGGCACACCTGTTTATTGAGCACTTACTCCGTGCCAAGCACTATTCTCAACAATGTACATGTTTTATTTCATTGAATATTCACAGCAACGCAAATGGTAAGTTATATTAGACCCATTTTACAAAGGAGAAAACAGAGGCCCAGAGAGGTTGGGTAACTTGCTCAAGATACACAATTCTTGCCCCCAGGTCTCATAGGCAACTCAAATTCAACATGTCACAATGTAACTTATCTTCCTCTCCAAACCAGTCTGTCTCCCATGCACACTCACAGGGGGCACATCTCCAATGCCCCAGGCCCAAGCCAGAAACTGAAGTCAGCCCTGACTCCTGCTGCGTCCTTACCCACTCCTTCTCCCAGTGCTAGCCCAAGGTCTTATGGCCTCTACCTCAGTATTTCTCAAATCCCCTTCCTCCCATCTGCTGCTCCTCCTGGATTATTGCCTCTCACCACACTCCCTTGCAGGCTCCAATCTCCCCCTTTCCCAGCAGCTTGCACCCTGCAGCTCAGGCAGGCTTGCTAAGCCTCATCTCACCACGTTCCCATCTCCAGAATAAAGCCCAGCCTCCTTGCCTCCATCTCCTCAAACTACAAAGCGCAGCAACCAATCCCAGAAGGGACAACTCTTGTCCCCAACTCTGCTCTGCCTCCTCCTCTGGGAAGCCATCCCTGGCCCCCACCCTGAGACTGGGCTGTGAGCCCCCTCTGAGCCCCGCAGTCCCTTCTCTGCTGCTTATCTCCTTCCTCATGATAAATCATCTTCATTACCCTACACTCCTCAAAGGTAGAGACCCAGCCTCATCCACGTCAGCTTTTCCAGTGCCAAGGCAGGGCCTGCACACAGGAGGTGCTCAATAATTGTTGAAAGGCTGAATGGACAAACAATGACAGGAACCATGGATGATGCTACTTCTGGGCCCCAGAAAGCAGGGTGATTCCTGCTTGATCCCAGAGTGGGTGGGGATGCCCCACCTCCACCCAGCTTCTCCGTCTGTCCCACTGAATCCCATCCCACAAGGCCATTTCCTGTCTCTGCGCCTTTTGTAAGAACTTTCTTCTCTGCATCTTCCTTCTGACTCTGGAATTCCTTCATGTAGGAGAGTTCTGGCACCAGAACAAAAAAAGAGGAATCCAATCCCTTACCTGCTTTCAATCTACATTAGGCATTTTCAAGGTAGGGGCTGATTTTGCCTCCAAGGGCAAGAACACTGATTCTTGGAAGGGGAAGACGAAAAAAAAATCTTACTCTATTTTGTATAAAGCACAGATATATATAAACCAATATATAGTATATCTGTGGTATTAAAATATCATGTGATTAAGAAAGAAAATGTCTAAAAGGCTTTTGAGGGGAGCAATAATGGAAAGAAATGGTTGAGAAACTCTGATCTACATGCTTGGACCTTGCTTTGTCTGGTCCAAGAACTAGCCAGAACTGAGGGAGAGTCTAGAGTCCTTCCCAGGGCATATCCAGGTATCCCCAGAGCTATTGTCCTTTTCCCCAAACCATCCCTTCCCTACCCTATGCCTGAAAGTCCACCATTCAGTGTCTGGCATCCTTTAATCTCCTCCTGTTCCTACTGGGGCCATAGTTTGGCGCTTCCTCCGCCCTCCCCCAGGGTGGGTGCCCCAGCTCCTAACCCTGGAAGGAATTAGAGGCCTCCCAGCTCTATACTGCAGTCTTGGGCTGCAGCACAACCCTGGAGTTCCTGGAAGAATCCAGGAGGGAAGCCCAACCACAGGAGGCACCCAGGACACGGGGGTGCCGCTGTGGGACAAGGCTTTCTTTATTGGGGTGGGGATAGGGTCACAAGTCACCTTACTTAGAAGTGCTCCAGGTGGATGGAGTCACTTAAGGGTGGGACAGTCCGGACTGAAGGTCTGTTGGCAGGAGACACAGAGACAGGGGTGGGGGTCGTAGGTGGGTTTGCCATGGTCTTGGGCAACACGGGTGTTCTGCGGTCTTCATATTTCATGGAGTTCTCCAGTATCTGGGGCCTCCGTGGGATGCTGAAGCCAATGAAGACCAAGTAGACGATGGCACCTAAGTAGGCACCCAGGAGTGGTGCCACAACTGGCACCCACCACCAGTCCCTGGCCCTGCAGGCAAGAGACAGAGGGACCTGCTGAGAGGGCTGATGCCCGGGACAGCACCTGCATCCACTGAGGCTGAGACAGGGAGTAGGGGCTGAGAGTAGAGGAGTGACCCCTGTTCTAGCCCAAAAATTGCCCCTGAGCCTGGGGCCCTTGTTAGCTTCAGCCTGATTCAGGGATTGAGCTGGTCTAGGACACGATTGACATTCAGTCCAGGAGCAGGATTTATATCAGTGCTGGTCTGGGGGAAAGCAGGGACCCACTTCTGTCTCCTCAGGCCACCGGGGAGTTCTGCAGGACTGTGGAGCTTCTCACATCACCCCCCACCCCTCCACATGCAGGGAACCCACAGAAAACTGGCAGGGATGGGTTGGTGAGGGAAGTACCTGAAAACCTGTATACCCCAGCCAGCAATGAAAGTGAAGAAGCGGGGAGGCAGGTCTCGGGATGGGTTCATGGCATATCCTGTGTTCATGCCCAGGGATAATCCAATGACAACAATGAGGATGCCAATCACCAGGGCCTGTGTCCCTTGCAGTGCTGGATTGTTCTCCTTGTCCGTGATGGCGAAGAGACATAGCTGGAGTATCCCTGTCACTATTACCTGGTGAGCAGACACTGTGGCAGCCACCTTGGGCCCTTAGCCAAGTCACAGAGCTTCAGCAACGCCCCCAGCCCCAACCCACTGGCAGAGACCCCACCCAGAGTTCTTATCCTTTCTATTGTGAGGGCTGCCTGCCAGCCCCCGCTTCCTTAGGTAAGGAGGACTTGAGGAGGGGAACTCATACAGGATCACTGACCTCATCCAGGAAGCCCCTCCACAATGTCATGTGCTCAGGAAGATAGGTAGCAAAAATGCCAGCGGTAGCTGTGGGACCAGTCACTGTCAGATGTCCACCCGAAAATTGGATAATGGCTGCTGTGGAGACACAGACTGAGTGTGAACCTGCCACCAGCTAAACTCTACTGGATTCCCAGGAATAAGACTGTAGGACGGAGGGGTGGGGAGCACCTCCAAGGCTTTCTCTCTAGACATTTTCACAGGCCAAGACACTGGGTCTGTATCTGCCCATTTTTCAGAGGAGGAGGCTGAGGCCAGGGGTGGACAACTTAGGGCAAGACACTCACAGTAGAAGAGGCAGTAGATGGTGGCAGAAGCCAGGAAGGAACCCAGAAACTGACCCAGGATGTATACAGGAAACTTCTTCCAGGACATGCGGCCTAGCACACAGTTGGTGAAGGTTAAGGCCGCATTCATGTGGGCCCCTGCGGGAAGGGGCAGAAATGTCAAAGGTGTGAGAGAAGAGAGAAACAATAACAACAAATAATACAAAAGCAGCAATAACAATAATAGTAACAGCTAGTATCTATGGAGTGTACTAATTTAATCCTCACAAGGACCCTACGAGGCAGGGACCTCCACCTCCATTTCACCATTAAGGAAAGTGAGAGAGAAGTTAAATAACTTGCCTAAGTTGACCCAGCTAGTAACAATGGGGGGTCCAGGGCTCTGAAGAGTCTGGGCAGAGAGGGTCAGAAGAAAGAGGTTCAGGGTATTCTCCCTCCTGTGGGCTGGTGAGGATGGGTTCCGGCTGACTTGGGGAAGGGGCTGGCTAGAGGAGGGCAGGAGCAGTATACAGGGGACACCTGGCCTTGCTGATCAGATGGGGCCCAGGTTCACTCACCAGAGATGTTCCCTGCCATGTGCACTCCCATGGTGACTCCGAAGCCAAAACCCAAGTTGACACTGAGGTAGCTCCCAAATTTCTCTCCTAGAACCATATGGGCCACGGAGCCAAGGCCAAACACCTGCGAAGGAGTGCCTCTGAGGGGACCACCTGTCCAGAAGCCCCAACCTTACAGAAGGGCTCAGGCTCAGTTTGGGCTCCTCACCCCCATGCCCCAGGCCACCCTGCATTGCTTTTGGAGACCCTCTACCATGCCCTTGTCCTCCAGAAACTTCCTTCCCTGACTCCCCTTTAAGACCTGACCAGTGAGAGTTGGGTGGGGCTGTAAAAGGACCTGGGAGGGCAGTGGCAATGTCAGGGGCTCTTAAGGATACACCCTGGCCCCTGGGCCCCCAGACCACCTGAAGTTCAAGGAAAGGGGCAGGGCTTCGAGGAGGGCATGGCTGGTCTGGATCGAACCCCTCAGAGTATCTCACACTTCAACCTAACCTGAAGGAAGTTTCTTCAAGAGATTTCCATACTCCATGCCTGTTCTCTGCCAGGACCCCATCCCCTACACACACATCAGCCCTGGAAGCTAGTGGGTGGGGTTCTATTCCTCTTGCCTCCAGCAACATTTCCATTGCTCTCAGGTGTCATTTCTGAACTTCTTGCTCTTGCCCATCCGTAACTGCTGGATCACCTCAAACGATAACCCCCTTAATTCCCCCCTTCACAAGGAGATTAGAGGCCTGAAGCTAGGCTCTCACTCAACCTCCTGAAGTTCCTACCAGAATCTATATCTGCCTTCCCCTTCAGCTCTGGTTCCCATGCCCAGCTTCTCTGTCCCTTTGCAGGTACCTCCCTCTTGCCATGACTGGCTCCCACAGACTTGGGACTCTTCCTTCCTAAAAGTAAACCTTCCTGCCTCAGCCCAGCCTGTCTAGCTATGGACTCCTGGACACCCTGTCCCTGTGTGGACCAAGCTCTGGGAAAGGACCCATTGACTGGCTCCTTTATCCTTTCCCTTGCTCTCCCTCTTCAAACTGGCTCCTGCTTCCACATGACATGTGGACAAAGCTCTCTCCGAGGACTCCCACCTCCTGATTTCTTAAAGATCCCTTCAGTCATTATCCTACTTGACTTTGCTAATTTTGACCCTCTTAACCATTCTGTGCATCTGGAAAGTCCCTCCTTTTTGGCTTCTACAACAATCCTCCCCTGCCCTCCCCTCTCCTCCCTTCTCCTCTCCTCCCCTCCCCTCCCCTCCCCTCCCCTCCCCTCTCCTCTCCTCTCCTCTCCTCTCCTCTCCTCTCCTCTCTTACCTATACAGCCTCCCTCTCTATAGTTCCTTCCCACATTCTTCTTCTTTCATCTTCCTCGTGAATATGGATAACCCCAGGGCTCCATCCTTGGCCCCTTTCACATCTCCTCAGTCACTCTTCCTGGGTCTTCTCACTAACCCTATGGCTTCAGATATGCTTGATGCACTAAAACTCCTAAAACCTCTACCTAGCTAGGTCCTTATCTTCAAATACCCACTGGGAGTCTGGGTTTTTCAAAGGCATCTCAGGCTCTATGTTGAAAGCTCACCATCTCTCAGAAAATGTTATCCTCATCCTATGCTCCCCATCCCAGTCGGCCAAGCCAGAAACTTGGCAGTCACAAATGAGAGCTTCCTTTCTGTCATTCCCCACAACCAGTCAGCACTGCTTACATTCTATCCCAGTCTTATCCAGCCTCTTCCTTGCAGCCAGAGTGACCTTTCTAACAGACAAAATCTGATCATGTCTGCCCCTTGTTCAAACATTCACTGTCTCCCCTCCATTTCTAGGATAAAGTCCAAACTCAATAGGCCACCATTTAATACCCTGTATAAATTATCCCTTCTGCCTCTCACTTTCATATCTGCTCCAATGTTCTCTATTTTCACCAGTAGTGTTACTACTAAATAATAATCATGTATTGAGTACTTACTGTGTGTCAGGCACTTGTAAGCAAGTTATATCTGTCACCTCCTTTAACCCTTACACTAATTTATATGTTAGGTGCTCTTGTTTTCCCCATTTGACAGATTTTCACCCAAATCCTAGAGAAGTTGAGTGGCTTGTCCAAGGTACACGTTCTGCACAGAATGAGCCCGGATTTGAATCTAGTCAGTCAGCTGTGCCAAATAACCTCAAGGCAAACAACCACATTGCTCCCTGTGTGCCTTGCTTTCTCTGCAATTTTGCATGTGCTCTTCCCTCTGCCTGAAATACCTGATCCCAGATTCTGAAAAATCAATACTGTACTTTAAAGTCACATTCAGGGGGGGCGCCTGAGTGGCTCAGTCGGTTAAGTGTCCGCCTTCAGCTCAGGTCATGATCTCACGGTTCATGAGTTTGAGCCCCGCGTCGGGCTCTGTGCTGAGAGCTCAGAGCCCGGAGCCCGCTTCAGATTCTGTGTCTCCCTCTGTCTGCCCCTCTGCTGCTTACACTCTGTCTCTCGCATTGTCTCAAAAGTAAATAAACATTAAAAAAAATAATAATAAAGTCACATTCAGATGGCACCTCCTTTGAAAATTCCGTGTATTTTAGATATGTTGTCTCTGAGGGACCTATAGCTATCCAGGCTGCTGGAAATGGGAATGTCGATCTGTGTCATCCAATATGATGACCACCAGCCACATATGGCTATTAAGTGCTTAGCATGTGGCTAGTTCAAATTGAGATCTGTTCTAAGTGTAAAGTGCACACCAGATTTCAAAGACTTATTAGGAAAAAGAGAATATAGAGTATCTTATTAATAATTTTATATCAGGACGCCTGGGTGGCTCAGTTAGATGAGCATCTGACTTCGGCTCAGGTCATGATCTCACAGTTTCTTGAATTCAAGCGCCACTTCTGACTCACTGTTGTCAGTGCAGAGCATGCTTTGGATCCTCTGTCCCCCTCTCTCTGCCCCTCCCCTGCTTGCACCCTCACTCTCTCTTCTCAAAAATAAACGTTTAAAAATTTTTTTAAATGTTTTATTATTTATGTTTGAGAGAGAAAGAGTGAGCATGAGCAGGGGAGGGGAGGGGCAGAGAGAGAGGGAGACACAGAATCTGAAGCCGCTCCAGGCCCTGAGCTGTCAGCACAGAGCTTGATGTCGGCTCAAACTCACGAACCGCAAGATCATGACCTGAGCCGAAGTCACACGCTTAACTGACTGAGCCACCCAGGCGCCCCAAACATTTTTTTTTTAATTATACTGATTACATGTTGAACTGGTAATATTTTGGATATATGGATTAAATACATTAATTTTTCAAATTAATTTCACCTATTGATTTTTACCTCTTTAATGTGGCTACTAGAAAATTTTAAATTACATATATGGCTCATATTATATTTCCCTTGCAGAATTGTGTTCTAGAGTTTTTGAAAAAGAAAACCTGGAGAATTGTGGACATGGAGGCTATAGTTGAAGCCATCAGGGAGGATGAAGGTGAGAGGTCAGTTGAGGGCTGAACCTAGAGCTGCACATGGGATGGCATTAGAAACCCCAGTTGGAACAGGTGTTGAAATGACAGAAGAACAAAGGGAGAACGTGCCCTAGACACCAGCGAGAAGCTGAGTTTCCCAAGGAGAGTGTGGTCCCCATGGTCATATGCAGCCTCTGGGTCAAGTGCATGAAGGCCTGAAAAGTATCCCTTTGGATGTGACAGTCCAACAGTCAGTAGTAATGTGGTGAGCACTGCCTCATCAGGCCATGGGAACAGAAACGGGGTCCCAGAGATTGAGAGGTGAGTGGGTGGTGAAGAAGAGTTGAAGGGTACCCATGTAGACATCTGTTTGAGAACCTGCCTGAGAAGGGAGAGAGGGAGAGCATGATAATTGAAGGGGCTCACGGAGGGGAAGAGAGAAATGTTTTGTGTTGTGCTGGTTTAGGGAGAGAGACTTCAGTATGTTAAAGATGAGAGAGGGAGACGCTGAAGATGGAAGGGAAGGAAAAGGATGGAGCAAAGTACCTGAGTAGACTGGAGGGTGAGACTGGTGCAGGAGTGGAGGGCTCCACAAGGGAGGGGCCCACCCTTGTCAAGAGGGAGATATGTGGATTCACAGGTAAATGGAGTCTGGTGCTGCAGGGACAGGTGGGTGAGGAGCCGGACACAGGAAACCCGCCTGATGGTTTTCTCTGCCAAGCTACAAATCAGCCATTTGCTGATTTAAAAAAAAAAAAAAAAAAAAGATGGGGCGCCTGGGTGGCTCAGTCGGTTAAGCATCCGACTTCAGCTCACGTCACGATCTCGCGGTTGGTGAGTTGTTCGAGCCCCGCGTCAGGCTCTGGGCTGATGGCTCAGAGCCTGGAGCCTGCTTCCGATTCTGTGTCTCCCTCTCTCTCTGCGCCTCCCCCGTTCATGCTCTGTCTCTCTCTGTCCCAAAAATAAATAAACGTTAAAAAAAAAATTTTTTTTTAAAAAGAAAGAAAAGAAAAGAAAAGAAAAGAAAAGAAAAGAAAAGAAAAGAAAAGAAAAGAAAAAGAAAAAAGGCAGAGTACAAAGCAGCATTGGGAAAGTCTGAGAAAAAGTGAAATAGCCCAGGGGCGTCTGAGTGGCTCAGTCAGTTGAGTGTCCAATTCTTGATTTCAGCTCATGGTTCGTGAGTTCGAGTGCCACATCAGGCTCCACGCTGACAGTGCAGAGCCTGCTTGGGATTCCCTGGCTCTCTACCCCTCCCCCACTTGTGCATGCGCTCGTGCCCTGCCCCCTCTCAATTTAAATAAGTAAACTTAAAAAAAATGAAATATCCTGGATAGGGTAGGGAAAAGGCAGTTGAGCAGGGCCACGTGGGTCCCTCAAGAGCTCCATGACAGGTGCAAGGGAGCCCAGGAGCAGGCTGACTTAGGACAAGGGTAGGATGAGGCAGGAGAGGACAGGAACACATGGGGCGGGGGGGGGGGGGGGGGGGGGGGGGTGGGAGTGAGGCCAGGACAGGCTGACAGGCTTGAGGAAGGTCAGGAGGTACATGGACTGGAGCAGGCATGAAGAGTCTGAAAACTGAGGGTCCGCATTTCCAAGTAGGAGCTCAAAACCATTTGCTAAAAATAATGAATGAGTGAATAAACTCCACATGATCTCCTGCGTCAGGGTTTTCAATTGGCAGTCCATGGGCCAGTCCATCCGGAACACATGTTTTGTTTGGGTGATCTGGGTTTGACGACCAGAGGTTTCAGCCTCCCTTGACAAATCAGAAGCTCTGGCAGCTCTGGCCTTCATCCCGCCCTGCGTGCCAGCAGTCAGCTAGAATAGTAGCAGCCACGCCTTTGCACAGGTCAGCTTCTGCACTTAGCCCCAGTTCCTGCCACTGTGTGTTGATTCTCTGGCCCCCATAGCATGTAAGTTTGCAACTCCTGCCTTATGGCTCATATCAAGAGCTGTTTTTCCAGGGCCCTAATGGCCCAGCCCCTCTTCTCCCTGGTCAGTGAATGTAGCCCAGCCCCGTTCAAGGCCAGCCCTGAGCACAACATCCCCAGAGGCTGTAGAGTGGAACTGAGTGGAATGGTCCACCTCCCTCATCCTGGCTGCAGTAAATGGGGCCCAAGGTCATACTAGCTTTTCTGGCAAAACTTTTGCCCTGATGACTCACTGAGCTTCTGATAACTGAAAAAGCTTCCCCACTTCTTGGCACAGGCCCAACAACTGAAAATAAGAACACAATGTCCTATATGAGCTTAAACCTCACAGAGTTCTTTTATAAACGTTATTTCCCTTCAATCCTCACAGCTAATCTGCCTGGCAAATGTTTCGGCTCCCATTCTACAGATGGGGAAACTGAGGCCCAGAGACTACCAAAAACCCAAAAGTGAGGGCCTTACCTCAGCTGGAGGGAATTAACAAACCAGGGTGTTAGAAATCCTGCTGTAGTAAATTAAGGAACAGAGAATAAATAGAGATTAAGGGTCACACTGTGATATTAGGTTGCATTGGATTTAATCCTAACTTAAAATGTGACTTTGGACAAATAATTTAGTCTCAGAGCCTAGTTTTCCCATCTGTTAAATGGAGATAATAATAGAACTTCCCTCACAGGGTTGCTGTGAGGATTTGAGAAGATACAGTATGTAAGGGGCTTGGCATCATCATGCCTGGCATGCAGTAGGTACTCAATAATAATCTCAATAAAGGGAAGACAAGCAGGGGCACAGGAAGGCATTGGTGCATGTGAGTGGTGCCTGCTTCTCCTAAGAGCTCTCTGAGGAGGTACCCTCCTACCTCCATGGTTCCAAGGTTTAACAACCCTCATGAGGCTGGAATGTTTTGTCATGAATAGATGACTTTGTCCTGGATTAAGGCTGGACACCGTCCAGCTGCTGTCTTCACAGCTCAGAAGTCAAAGCAGGAGGGCAGGTAACAGGGGAAGGGAAGAGGACAGGAGACAGGGAGAGGAAAGCAGTTGAGAACACTTATCGTGACAAGAGACTAGCACATATGTCCTACATGTGTACTGGGTATCTGCCACCTCAATGTTAGTGTCACATTTACCAACAAGGAAGCTAAATTTCTAAACAGTCAAGATACTTATAGAAGACCACACAGCTAGAAGATAGCAGAGCCAGGACTCAAACAGCTCCACAGCCCATAAAGGTCCGATTCAACACACATACTAACTGAGAAGACAGACTTAGCCGTGGAGAGGCCTGCCCAGGGCCAGCTGGTGACTCAGTGACAGAATCAGGATTCTTATGTCTAGAGGCTCCTGTGCTCCATGGGCCACACCATCTCCTACACTGGCTCAACGCACACACACTCATAGCCACACAACCAGTTGTACTCATACTCACATGCACACACTCAGGGACACTCTCTCTCACCCCCACTTCCTCTGACATGCTCCTGACTGCCTTTGCTTTCCTTCCCAGAGCCACCCCTTCTTTTCATGAACCTGGGCCTGCCATAAAGTCCAGACAGGCATGGCTACAGCTTCAGGGAAGAGGCTGTCTGCTGTAGATGGTAGAGCTGAAGCAGGTGGAGAGAGGGAGTTTCTAAGAAACCTCACATCCCACCTACAAGTCTGGTTTCTGTCCCATCATCTACTCAAAGAGCCCTTGTCAAGGTCCCTAGTGACCTCCCAGTTACCAATCCCTATAGACCCTTATCAGTGGTCATTTTCTCTGGCCCGTATGTAGGCCTCCCACTGCTGACCACCCACTCCTGTGGACCCTACCTTCCCCCCCTTGTCCTCTCACCTCTCTGGCCACTCCTCCTCAGGCTTCTTTGTGAAATGCTCCTCTTCAGGTTTCTATCCTCAACTTATCTTTTTTTTTTCCCTCTTTCTATACACTGTCACTGGACAGTTCTATAAACACCATGCATATTCTGATCAGCTCTAACTCCTTACTTCCAGCTCAAGTCCCTCTTTTGAGCTCCAGACCTCTATATCCAACCACCCCCCAGATGTCTCCACAGGCACCTCACCTGATCACACCCAAACTGACCTCACTTTTGGCCCTGTAGCAGGCTCCGGACTCCAGAATGATCCTCCTTGGCATTTACCCCTCATCTGCTACTTGGAAAATCTCAATTCTTTCTCAGCTCCCTCAACGTGTGCTTTCTTCTCCATCCCTGGACTGGTCACCACCATTTCTCTATCCAAGGTCAATAGCCTCCTAACTGCTTCCCCTCCCACCAGCTTTGCCCATTCTGTTGAGACTCCACACTGCACACCGAACCATCTTCTAAAATCTAAATCTGAACACATCACAACCCTGCTTGAGAACCTTCTGTGTATCCTCACTGCCCTCAGCATTAATTCTCAAAGCATGACCCTCGATAACACTTCTCTCCAATCTCTGTACTCCTTGTTTCCCTTCTTCCCGTTTCCAGCCATGCCCCCTGATACCTGCTCCCCCAGCCCATAGTTTTGTTCTGCCTTCACATACTTTGATCCCTTTCTTTCCCAAAAAGATGGTGAGAAAGACAGAGCTCCTCCTACCTTTCCTATCCTTCTTTAGCTCCCAGCTCCAAGACTGAATAACGGACAATGTGACCCAGGGGTCAGTGGTGGGGAGGGGGCATGGATTGCCTCCACTGAACCTCACCCTCCTGAGGTCCTGGGGTTCACGTCCCTTCCTCAGAGCCAACCCACCCTGTGCCACCCACCCACTCACCATCATGACATATGTGCTCATGAACTCCGCCAGGAACTCTCGCACCATCTCCTTTTGCATTATTGCTTGCATCTTTGTTACCACAGGTGACGAGACCATCTTGGAGTTGCGGGTAGACCTGGAGCAGCAACCCAAGCCCGTGGGTAGGAAAGAGGCCCAAGTGCACTCACTGCCCATGGGCCCTTCAACTCATAGCTGAGTTAATGGGTAACCCAGAGGTTACCCACACACACCTCCTCTTGCCCTGGTCAGCTGGTACAGCTGGGATCAGAGACAACTGAGAGCCACAGGGATGTAGCCTGGGAAGGGTGCACCAATGAGGCCATTTTGCAAAGAGGGCAGTGGGGAGCCGAAAAGTGTCATCTGTGGTGCCAGTGAGTCTCAGAGGAGAAGTAGATGGGAGAGGGCAGGCAGAAAAGTCGAACTCAGCTGTCCATCTATCTGTCTACCTGCCTATCTGCAGGAGCCAAAGCTCTGGGAACACAGGCCAGGCATCAGGCAGGACCTGTCAATAGGGAGATACTCCACAAACAACACACGGTGTAGCAAAGTCTGCTCAGGGTGCTATAAACAGCCCTGAGGCCTGAAACGTACATTAGGTTCTGCCAGAGGTGAAAGTATCTGCAAAGTGCACCGGGCCTTTGCAATGGGCTCAACACAATCAGACGTCTGTGAGTGAATGAATGAATGAACAAATGAAAGAGAGGAGAGAGGAAAGGAGGGACCGGATCTTCTCCCCTGTGGTATGTTCAGTGCCTAGCACAGTGCCAAATGCAGAGCAGTTGTGCAATATATATTGTCAAATGAATGACAACTGAGGAATCCATCTGTCTTACTCTCCACTAGATCCTCAGAACTTCCTACAATGCCTGGCACATGGTAGATACTTGATAAATATTTGTTTAATAAATGCATGGTTGGATGGATAGATAGACAAAAAAGTGAGTTACAGGCCCCATTATCTGTTGGAGGTGGGGTAGAGACCTCTGGTTTGGGGAAGGAGATGGAGTCTAGAGGCTAAAGAAGAAGAGGAGGGGTACAGATACCTTTAAGTGTGGCCTTAGTGCTTGTTCAGACTGGTGCCCCTCCCCATGCTGAATGCCTGAAGCTGACACCAGCCCCTCAGCTACCTCATCTTGCTAGGGATAGCAACATCACCCCCTACTCCTCCCCGGGCTTCCTGAAATTTCCCTGGCCTCACAGCAGCACAGATTAAGTAGAGGGAGTAAGAAATGTAAGTCAGGCATGAATAAAACAACTTCCACTTTTATGGCTGAGACCCTATGTTCAATCTCACCCACCCCAGTCCTTGTTCTGTCCTTACTCCAGGGAAATAAATCAAGGGCTGAGTATATGGAGGGAGATATAGAGTTGCATGGACAATTTACTGGCTCCATCCAACTCCAGCTTCCATGCAGCATCATTTGGGGGTCTCCTTGCCCCTATAACCAGCCAGGCAGGGACCCAAGAGGGTCCTGGGAAAGTACCACAAAGGTAGTGGAGAAGTGACAGAGCAGGAAGCCAAGGACACCAAGAGAATTTTAGAACCCTGGCCCCATCCTCCCCACCACATGGCAGGCAGGACACAGTAAGCAATAAATAAATAACCACCAACCAGCTACTGACCTAGAAATCTACCAAATGCCTGCTATGTTCAAGCATTGTAGTAAAGAACATTATCATGATCCCTGCTCTCAGGAAGAAAAACAATTAAGTAATTGCTATAAAGTGTGAGGACTGTTGCCACAGGTGAAGGGGGGCACTACTGGATTGCAGAGAGGAAGCAAACAACCTAGAGGTGGGGGTAGGAGGGTTTCCCACAGGAAAGGAAACAGGTCAAAAATGGAAGGCTGGCCAGATGAAGGAGCATCAGGGGAGGCAGGGGAAAGTTCAAGGCATCAGAATAGCATGGCAGAGGCTTACAGCAAAGGACTGTGTGATGTAGAGAGGAACTCCCCAAGAATGAGCTGGCCAGAGAGAGGAGAGAAAGTGGCATGAGGTGGGTAGAGATGGCAGAAGGCCTAATGGTCCGTGTTAGGGGGTGTGAACTCAACCCAGAGAGCCATGGGGTTTGGTGGAAGATTTAAGCAGGAGCACTGCCTCCTCTATGGAGGCTGGGATGAGGGAGCAGGAGTGGGAGTGTGGTGAGCAATCAGGAAGCTTCTGCCACAGACAGCCTGAGCAGAGATGGCAGCCTGAGCCAAGAAGGTGCCATGGAGATTAGAAAACAGTGAAAATGACACACTTAGGGTTTAACTGAAGAGGAGAATGGAGAGAGAAGAGATGACCTTCGGGTTTAGGAAGAGCAGCAGAATGACAAGCGAGGTGCAGGAGAGAAGCTGCAGCCTTAGGCAGGAGTATGAGGAGTCTGTTCCGGCCATGTTAACTTTGAAGAGCCTGCTAGACATTTAGGCAGAAATGGCCTATAAGGAGGCAGCTGGTCATGTAGTCTTATTTAGAGATACACATCCAGAGGCCACCAAATCATCTGATCCCTGGCCATAGATGAGGCCAAGGAGAGGATAGAGAATGAGAAAAGGGCATCTGAGAAAAGTGGCCTACAAACTGAGAAGCTAACGGCAAACCAGATAATTACCCACGTCATATCTGCTAACCGAGGTGCTAAATAGCTAATAAACTCACCAACCAACCCTTCAACTTACTAATTAATCTAGCAGCTTAGCCAACTAACTGTCCTGTTCACCAGCTCATTTAATTATCTAATCAACCAAACGCATAAACCAGCCAGGCCTCAGCGGTACAGAATACAAACCCAGTCTCCAACCTTGGATCACTCCATCTAATGGTTCTGATGGATAAGGGATAACAGCAGCACCATCAGAGGCCCAGGGTGGGAGAGGTGAGGCCTGCAGACACTTTTGAGGAGTGGACAGGGTGGGGCCTAAAGTGCCTGTGAGGGAGTAGAGTAGTGGTAGAAAGAATGGTGGGAGTGAGAACATTCTAGATATTTTAGGAGATGGGACTAGATGTGAGATATGGGGGAGACAGAAGTGTCAAGGACAAACAAGGTCTTGACTTCTGGCTTAAGCAATAGAGAAGGGGATCCTTGGCTGAGTTGAGACCACAGGAGGAGTCAGCTTGGGATATGGAGGTTGTTTTCAACTGGGACTGAGTTGCCTGTGGAACTCACTTGGAAACAGTATCTGAAGCCCCAGAGAGAACCCAGCACAAAGGGGAGCCATTCATTCTCTCTATCCAAGGGTGCACAAATATCCCTGCTCCTGTGCTGGCAGGCAGTGATGAAATGTAATAAGCAAGTACATTTGTGTGTCAGGAGGTAGTATGGCCTATGGGGATAAACAGAGCAAGGGAAAGGGGGTGGGGTATGATTTTAAATAGGGCAGTTGGGGTAAGCCTCACTGAGGAGGTAGCAGACATGAGGAGGTGAGGGAAGAGCATTTCAGGCAGAGGGGAAATCCCAGAAGGACTCTGAGCATGTTTAAAGGAAAGGAAAGGAGGTCATTGTGACTGGGGTTGGGGAGAGCAGGGATGGAGTGGGGGAAGGTCAGAGAGGAAACTGGGACTAGGTAGGCAGGGCCTTGGCCATTGCAAGAGCTTTGGTTTTTATTGTACTCTAAAGATCTGAGCCTGTGAGGGTGAGAGGCAGTGAGTTCAGTTCAGTTGAGCACCACCTACATAAAGGCAGTTGGAACCCCCTCACCAGCCCCTTGACCCTCACCCAGGTCTTTCTGAGCCTCCCTCACCCAAGGGCCCAGCCCAGGGTCCGGCTGGGAGAGGTCTTTCTTCTGAGACTCCTGACCCGGGGTGGGGGTGAGGGGATGGGGGATGGGTAGGAGTTGTGGGAAGGAGGCCTCAGCTGCCATGAGGGAGAGGCTGGGAGTAGGGCAGGAAGGGCACAGGGATGTGCTGGGAGGGTGGGGGATGGGTGGCTGGAGGAGGAGAATGGGTGGAGTGCTTACCGTCTCTTCCTATCTGATTCAGCCATGTTCTGTCTTTGAGATTTTTAGATGCTGTGGAGCCAAAGAGAGGTCATTAGGACTGGGGTGTGGGGGCACAGAACTTGGCCCCACATTCTCATCAGACCTCAGCCTCCTAGGGGAGAAGCCACAGGGACAGGTCCTGCCGGTTCCAATCTCTCAACTCAGCCAAGCTGACAAAGAGAAGTGTGGACGTGCCTTAGCCAATGGGGAAAGGCCCTGCAGTCCCACCCCTTCTACCCATGCTGGCCTCAGGACCCCTGGACTAGGCCCTTCCTGGGTCCTCCTGACTTTCTCCACTGTCCAAAGTGGAGATGCCCACAGCCTCCCCTCAGTGGCTCCACCCTCACATATGTGGGTATTATTGCTTTTAGTCTAACCTCTTGCTGCTGACTTAAATTCCGATTTTCCAGGGACTTTTCCTTTTACATACGCACACACACACACACACACACACACACACACACACACACAATATGAGGTCCTAAGAATTCATTTAGTCCATTCTTCTAACTCAGAACCAAGTCTACCCTCTTACCTTTCCTGAAAATTCCCCTGTGTATTCCCATTTTCCACCCGAATGACCACACAAATGTAACCCTTGAGTTTCCCCATCCTGGAAGTCCCCCTTGTTCTCTAGCCAGATTCCCTCTAGCAGTTGCACAAGTTGACATCCCTAGCCCTGACTGCAGACACCCTCCAGCCCCAGCCCCAGCTTCTCAAGAGGGAACTCCAAGGGGAGAAACCACTCCAGCAAAGCCAGCAATCAAGCCGTATCTCTGATATTCTCCCTTCTGCTTTGGTCCAGTGTTTGCTTTCCATGGTCTCCTTATCCTCCAGCCAGCACTCCGTTGACAGCCCAGCCCTACATACCCTCCCAACCTCTGCTGCACTGCTGGTCCTCCCAACAGTCAATTTACAAGTAAGGAAGCTAAAGCCCAGAAAGAGTGTGTGACATGCCTATGTCACACAGCAACTCAGGACTAAACCAGAACAAACATCCTGGCTTTCAACTCCCAGCTGGAGTTGCTTCCCCCAGACAGTCCCATGGTCACCTCCTCCCCATATAGTCCCCAGGAAGTGGCACTCTGAGACCTGGGCCCCAGGGAAGGCCCCCTGTCCCAGTCCTGCTTGGAGCCCGACTCACTCTGCTAAAGCGTCCACATTGGGGGCTTCTTGGTTATAGCAAGCTTTGGTCTTATTTCTCCATGACTGTCCCAGGCTCTGGCTGCACCCGCAGCTGGGGCTCCACTGCCCTGTGTCCAAAGTCTAGAGCCCGCCTCTCAGCCCTCCTTAGGTGACCCCACGTACTGCTTTGCTCTGCTCCTCCAGGGGAGAAGTCAGTGGGGCAGGGGTTTGGCCCAAACCGCTTGGGCCAAGTCCAGACACACTGCCCAAAATAGCATCCCTTCTCTGGCCAGCGGCGCCACAGAGACCAGGTTCTGAGGCAGCCTTTGTGAGGTCAGAGGTGGAGCTCAGAGAGGGTCCCAGAGGAAGGCCCTGCCCTCCAAGCCAGGTGTCCAGCCCAAAGTTGGAGGAAGCCCTTCAGGGCCCCAGACTTGGGGGAGGCTCCAGAGGCTCCAGAGCCCCTGGTTCTGGGAAGAGCTGTGCAGACTGGGGAACAGAGATGGAAATATCTGAAAATCAATAGCTAGATGGAGTGGTTTTGGAGAAGACCCTGGTTCAGTCCTCAAGGAACCCCAATTCTGAAGGAGGAAAGGGAAACTCAGGCCCCTCCCAGTCTCAGGGGGAGGAGGACACATAAGCCATATTTACAGGAAACACCAATCTGATAGGGGAGGTAGAAAGCCAAGCCTGGTCCTCTGGGGTCCCTAGTCTGAAGGGGGGAGAGAAGAAGCATCGGCCTCGTCATTTGGGAGCCTGTCTGAGCAGAGGAAGGGAAACCTGTGCCCTATCGTCGGCAAAATGCCTCCCTCAGGAATGGCAAGCGAGGCCTCTGTGCAGGAGTCAAAGCCAAACCAGAGTGTGGGGCACTGGCCCAAGGCTGCAGAAATTTAGTGACTGAGATGGGGTCAGGAGTGAGCCCGGGGTTCAGCTACCATCTAAGAAGACTTCGGGAGCCAGGGCACTGCTGGGCATCCAAGTAATAGATAGCTCTGGTAATAGAACTGCCCTCTAGGGGTGCCTGGGTGGCTCAGTCGGTTAAGCATCCGACTTCGGCTCAGGTCATGATCTCACGGTCCATGGGTTCGAGCCCCGCGTCAGGCTCTGTGCTGACAGCTAGAAGCCTGGAGCCTGCTTCAGATTCTGTGTCTCCCTCTCTCTCTGACCCTCCCCCGTTCATGCTCTGTTTCTCTCTGTCTCAAAAATAAATAAACGGTAAAAAAAAAAAAAAGAACTGTCCTCTAGAGGGTGCCAATAGACCAAGCCAGTCTGGACCCGCATTTTCCAGGTCCCTACCCAAAACTGCCCACAGGTCTCTCTGCAGGGAGAAGGCTTCCTGGTCAGAAGCTGTCCATAAGGAGCAAACTCTTCCACTGCTGCCCCCCAAGGCTGAGGCTCTGCCCTGCACTCCACCCTGCAGACTCAAGTGGGCTCAATGTAATGAGTCCTTCCTTCAGAAAGAGAGAGATGAGATGTACCCCTGGACATTGGAGACAACTGCCTTTATTCCTTTCCTGTGTGTACTGTCAAGATCAGGATGAGGTAAGGGTCAAAAGTGAAGCTGGGGTCTGGGAATAGGTCAGAGCTTGGGCACAGTTGGATTGGGCTGGGATCAAGTTGGTGAGGAATAGAATTGGGATCCATATCAGAGTCAGGGATTGAGCCCTGGGCTCATTTACTGGGCCAGGCACTGGAGACCCAGATGTAGAGAAGACAGCCCTGTCTCTTGGAAGAGATAAGCAGCAGATAACTTAGTATATACACTGTGATAAGGTAGATGGTATATAGGCAGTAACTAAGCCAACTTGGAGCAGGGCAAGAATCATCTAGAAGAGATGACAGGGAAGCTGAGTCCTCCAAGTTGAGCGAGGGAGTGTGGGAAGGCGGTGATTATTTGAAGCCCAGTGGGCTTGTGAGAAAACCGAACACATTCTGTGAATGGCTTGCAGAAGGCTGGAGAAGTGGCTCAGTCCTGCCCCAGGGCCTCTGCTTCCTCATCTGTGAAATGGAGTTGGAGGATATGAGGTCCTCTGATCCAACTACTTTTGGCATCCAGACAAGGCCTAGGAAAAGGTTTATGAAGGCACAGCAGCCCAGTAAATCAAAATCTTATTTGGTAGAAATGATAAATTGGTTGAAAAAGAATTGGTAGGAGCACCTGTGTGGCTTAGTGGGTTAAATGTCTGTCTTTGGCTCAAGTCATGATCTCATAGTTCATGGGTTCAAGCCCCACATCGGGCTGCCTGCTGTCAGCACAGAGCCCACTCCAGATCATCTGTCCCCCTCTCTCTCTGCCCCCCCCTCACTTGCACAAGCACTCTCTTGCTCTCTCTCAAAAATAAATATTAAAAAAAAAAAAAAGAGGGGTGCCTGAGTGGCTCAGTAGGATAAGCATCCGACTTCAGTTCAGGTCATGATCTCCTGGTTCATGGGTTCAAGCCCCATGTTGGGCTCTGCACTGACAGCTCAGAGCCTGTAGCCTGCTTCAGATTCTGTGTCTCCCTCTCTCTGCCCCTCCCCCACTCGTGCTCTCTCACTCTCTCTCTCTCTCTCTCTGTCTCAAAAATAAACATTAAAAATTTTTTTTAAAACACTCTTTAAAAAAAAAAAAGAATGAGGGGTGCCTGGGTGGCTCAGTCAGTTGAACATCTGACTTCGGCTCAGGTTATGATCCCACAATTCATGGGTTCAAGCCCTGCATCAGGCTCTGTGCTGACAGCTCAGAGCCTGGAGCCTGCTTTGAATTCTGTGTCTCCCTCTGTCTCTGCCCCTCCCCTGCTCACACTCTGTCTCTCTCTGTCTCTCAAAAAATAAAATAAAACATTTAAAAAATTTTAGTAATAAAAAAACGAATTGGTAATATTAGTGTGCTACAGGGCAAGTTTTGCAAATTTTGATGTATCTCTCAGCATTTAGTCCCTCTTGCAGAAATTAACTTTCTTACTTTAATTTCATCTGCAATACATTCTTTTTGGTAGTGAAACTTTGGGAATAACCCAGTGCTCATCAACCTATTTTATTTTTTTAAAGATTTTCTTTTTGAGTAATCTCTACACCCAACATGGGGCTTGAACTTACAACCCTGAGATCAAGAGTTGCATGCTCTACTGAGATCATGAGTAGGGGAGGGGCAGAGAGAGAGAGAGAATCCCAAGCAGGCTCCATGCTGAACTTCAAACCCCTGACCCGGGGCTGGTTCTCAGGACTGAAAGGTCATGACCTGGGCTGATATTAAGAGTCAAACACTTGGGGCACTTGGGTGGCTCAGTCAGTTAAGCGTCCGACTCTTGGTTTTGGCTCAGGCCATGATCTCACAGTTTGTAAGATAAGCCCTGTGTAGGACCCTGCACTGACAGTGCAGAACCTGCTTGGGATTCTCTCTCTCTCTTTCTCTCTCTGTCCCTCCCCTTCCAGTGTTTTCTCTCTCTCTCTCTCTCTCTCTCTCTCTCTCTGTGCCACCCCTTTCAGTGCTTTCTCTCTCTCTTTCTCAAAATAAGTAAAAAACATTTTAAAAAAAGAAATCAGACACTCAAGTCACCCAAACACCCCTCACTTTCCTACCTTTACTCACTACACTAAAAATCTTACAATGTAAATTGGTGATTGGGGACATTAATGTTCAATCTAACTGAAAATTTAAATATTTATGAATGCAAAGTCAAGCAAGTTGAACAGATAGAATTGTTTGTCATTGGTGTGGAAATTTTTTAAATAGAATACAAATAAAATGAATCTCACATCATTTTTTTTTATTCTTTTTTGGCCGAAAATACAAACAAGCCAAAGGAACCTTAAAAGACCCGTTTTCCCTCCATGACAACTATTATTAACATTTTGGTAGATTTCCTTCTCTTTTTTTTTTATGTATACACATATCACATCCCTTTCCTACTTTGTCAATAATAAGTAGTAGGAAGCTTATCTTGTAAAGTACTTTTTCACTCAAACATTATTGAGAATATCTTTCCATGCCAGTAGGTCTACATTCACATCTTGTATGTGACTATATGGCACAGAATTGTCTCCAATTTTATTTTTTTTTAATTTTTTTAACGTTTATTTATTTTTGAGACAGAGAGAGACAGAGCATGAACGGGGGAGGGTCAGAGAGAGAGGGAGACACAGAATCTGAAGCAGGCTCCAGGCTTCTAGCTGTCAGCACAGAGCCTGACGCGGGGCTCGAACTCACGGTCCGCGAGATCATGACCTGAGCCGAAGTCAGACGCTTAACCGACTGAGCCACCCAGGCGCCCCAAATTGTCTCCAATTTTAAGTATATCCAATTCTCCCCTATTATGAACAGCATGAGGTACATACAATAGTTCAAAATCCAATTAGGAATGAAAATGCAAATAGAAAACAATTTTTAATCAGAACAAAGAAATAAAACTGCCAAAAGATGCTAAAACTTCTCTGAACTTCCCCCCAAATGCCACCAAAAGTGTTGATGTGTAGAAAACTAATCATTTCAGCTAATTATTTGTTTCAGGCAACATGCCATTTGATTAACTTACTTATCCCATAAACTACTTTCAGTCAAATTGTTTTACATTTGGGGTTTTCAGACTCTTCTGAGCCACCAAATCCTGTGTATAACTCAGGAGCCCATGTATCAATCAGTAAGAAAGGAGCTGCTCTGGCTGAAGGGGCAGGGATGGGTACCAGTCCTTCAAAGGCCCCTGGTCTCTCTGAAATCACTGCAGTCATAAAGATTCTCCTTCTCCTCAAAAAAAGAAAGGACTCTTAAGCCTCGCCCAGGTAATTGTCACCTTTCAAACCCACTTTTCAGATAGGGAAACTGAGATTCAGAGAAAGGTAACAACTTGTTCGAGATCCCCCAGACCTGGAACATCCAGATCAGGGCTCTATCCCTTGCCCCAGGAGGCCACGGCCCCTCACCCAGGAGAACTGGGGACTAAGTGGCTTGGTTGCGGAGGGGTAGGGGCACAGGCAGATGGTATATAATTACATACCATACCACAAGATGGTATATAGTCTTGACCCTCTCCAATGACCAAATTCCCCTTTCCACAGCTCAGCCTCCTATCCTCAGAGTCATATGTGGGCCTTCAGGACAGACTGGACAGAGACTAAGGCAAACAGGGTCAGGAGGCACAGCCACCTGTCCAAGGGAAAACATCCTGTGATTCGAGGAACCAGAATTCAAAAAATAAGCCTGTTCCACTCTAAAGCCAATGTCATACGCCTAATTTGGCATTAGAAACCAGGCATAGGGGTACCTGGGTGGCTCAGTTGGTTAAGTGTCTGACTTCAGCTCAGGTCATGATCTGGCAATTCATGAGCTTGAGCCCCACATTGGGCTCTGTGCTGACAGCTCAGAGCCTAGAGCCTGCTTCAGGTTCTGTGTCTCCCTCTCTCTCTTCCCCTCTCCTGCTCACACTCTGTCTCTCTCAAAAATAAATAAACATCAAAAAATTTGAAAAAAAAAAAAAAAGAAACCAGGCATCGAGCTCAGACCTGCCACTTTCCAGTATGAGCTAAAGTTATCAGGGAAGACTTCTTAGAGGAGGCAATCTCACTGACAGAAGTTGGAAGATGATACTGACGGAGGTGTATACCCCATGCTGTTCATAATAGGGAAGAATTTGAATGTGTGAGAAGTATTTGAGTGTGCCTGGGTGGCTCAGTCAGTTGAGCATCTGACTTGATTTCAGCTCAGGTCATGATCCCAGGGTCATGGGATTAAGCACCCTGTCGGGCTCTGTGCTGAGCTTGGAGCCTGCTTAAGGCTCTCTCTCTCCCTCTGCTCCTTTCCCCAGCTCTCTCTCTATAGAAGAAGAAGAAGAAGAAGAAGAAGAAGAAGAAGAAGAAGAAGAAGAAGAAGAAGAAGAAGAAGAAGAAGAAGAAGCATTTGTGTCTCTGTGTATGTCTATATGTGAACATGTATATGTGTGAGTGGGCCGGTGTGTGTGTGCACCTACCTGTGTGTGGTCTTGCATGTGAAAACCTCTCTGTGGGTGTGTGGGTACACACACACACACACACACACACACACACACAGTCATGCACACATGAACATGTGCCCATTCCACTGGGTTAATATTTTCCTGCCTGCGTCAGCCTGGTCCCAGTCAGCAGGCAGCTCACTGCAGGAACGTGCCCTATCTGATCTGGTCAGGGGCTGTGGGCCTGGAACAGGGGGCTTGAGTGGGCAGGAAGCCCATCTCAGCCCCCCCAGAGAAGGCTGCTCTCTCTCCACTCTCCTGCTCTGCCTGAGAAAAGAGGCAGACCCAGAGGCCAGGCAGCCCCAGTGTGATGCTTCTTCCCTTCTCCCAGCTCACACTGGGGCTACAAAGTGGGGCAGACTGCCTGCCTGCCTCTAAAAGAGTAAAGCCAGCTGCTGCCCGAGTACCTCCCACTTCCCTCATCTTTGCCTAAATTCTGAGGCCTCCCCGCACACAGGGGAAATGCTCACAGGGTGCTCCCTTTCAGCAGGAAAGCAGCCTTAAAATGACTGTGCTAGCCGGTGTGAAGGTGGGATTTAATTTACAGCTTTCCAGGAACACAGTGACTGTACAAAGAGCCTATAGAGAGGTCTATGTGGACAGGGACTGAGACACAGGCACCCACAGGCCTTGAGCCTCAGCCAGGAAGGCTCAGTGGAACACAGAGACCCCAGGCAGGGTGGGACCTTCCCAGTTCCCAGGCCTCTCCCAGTGTCAATGGAGGGTCTTTCCTTGCCTACACTGGTCCTTGTGGTGCAGGCTGGGCCAGAGTGGGCTGCACAGAGACAGTCTCTTCTGCTCTGGGCACAGCCTAAGGTCCAGGATGATTCAAACCCAGGTGTCCTGGCACCTAGCCCAGCGTGAGGATGCCCTAATGCATCTCTGTTTGGGAGATCCAAGGATGGAGCACAGAGAGAGGAGGATGACCCCCAGGAAGAGGAGGTCCCCGGGGACAGCAACTGTTTCTCACAGTACAGACTTCGAGGCTTCCCACCTCCCTCAGGCTCCATCTCCGGGCAGTCTCCTCCCCACCCTATAGCCATATTCTGATATTCATGGCCCTTGCCACGTTTGCCTTTGTGGGCCCATTCCTTCATAAAAAATTTTTTAAAAATTATATTACGTAACCATGTTGGTCTAAAGACAGATATATCAATGTTGTATATTAAAACATTTTCTTCAACTGACAAGTTCATTTAAAATTTTAAAACAAAGCATCTTTTTGTAGGCCCTTAAATAGAACATCTTGGCAGGCACAGCACCTTCCGTTTCCAATGGAGAAGTCAGCTCCGCGCATCCCCAGTGCCCTCTCCCACCGCATAAAAGCTGCTATCTCCCCAAGCCTGTCCACATGGCACCCCACTGCTCCAGAACAAATGAACCAACATCTTTCTCTTGTCCTCTGTCTCTCTCTCTCCTTCATCTAACAAACATGTCTACCTTCCCCTGCTTCAATCCAACCTCATCAAGACTTCTTCCAATTCTGTCCACTTTAGCTTCATCAGTCTTTTTTTTTTTTTATGAAGTATTTTGAAGCTTATTTGTTTTAGGAGAGACAGTGAGCAGGGAAGGGGCAGAGAGAAAGAGAGAGAGAGGGAGAGAGAGAATCCCAAGCAGACTCCATGCTCAGCACAGAGCCCCGACTCGGGGCTCCATCCCACAACCGTGAGATTACAACCTGAACCGACATCAAGAGTCGGATGCCTACATCCGAATGCCTGAGCCACCCAGGTGCCCCTTTATTAAGTATATTAAAACAAATTCCCGGCGTTATGTCATTTCACTCCTATATTCTTCAATATTCTTCTATAAAATATATGAATATTTTCTTAATCACAGTACCATATCCAACGAAATGAACAATTCCATGGAATTAGTGAGTACCCATAATTATTTCAAAAAGTCTTTTTGCATTAATTTGAGTCAAGATCTAAACAAGGTCACACATTACACTGGGTAAGTGCTCTCTTAAGCAGGAGCTGCACCTCTTTCTCCCTCTGATTTGTTCATGTCACTGACTTGTAAATATGGTTCTGTGGGAAGTCCATGTTCTGGATTTATCTGTTTGCTTCTTTGTTGTGTCATTTAACTTTTCCTCCATTCCCTATGTTTTTTAGAATATTCAGGAAGTTAGCACTCATGGGTGTGATTTTATTTAGGTTCAATGGGGGGCGGGCAGAGGATCCTTTGTAGACCATGCTATGTGCCTTCCTTTTGTGTCCTATCCAGAGACAATATTCAGTTGCTTAGTGATGCTGACCAGTCAGTGGGTCCAGAAAGTGGCAGCCTGATCCCTCCATTGTCAAGTTCCCAATCAGCCATTCACTTTCTGGTTTCATCCTTTGATTTCTGCCTAAATTAACTTTAAAATCCTTCCACACTAGAAAAGAAGGGTCAGATAATGGTGGGGTGTCAGGTACCTGCTTAATTAGAGCAAAAAGAGGAGTCAGGATCAGGGAGGCTTTGTGAGAAAGCCGACTTAGGTGGTGGCAGAAAAGAGCAGTGGAAAACCCAGGGACCTCCTGGCCTGGAGCCTGAGTCTTGGGCTGGTTTGGGGTTAGGCTATTCACAGGGAGAGGCTCCCCGATGCAGGTGATGAGCTATGGTTCATAGCTCAGGCTTTATCCTAGGCAAACCTGAGCTTGAATCCAGTTTGGCTTCTTTTTTATTTAAATTTTAGTTAACATACAGTGCAATACTGGTTTTAGGAGTTGAATTCAGTGATTCATCACTTCCATACGTACCCAGTGCTCATCTCAATAAGTGATCTCATTAATACCCATCACCCATCTAGTCCATCTCCCACCAGTTCAGCTTCTTAGTTGGTGCTGGGTGGTTTTGGGCAAGATTTTTAATTGTGTGTCTTCATCTGTATGATGGAGATATACTAATCCTCACCTTGCAGGGTTGTTAGGAGAAGAGATTGAGTTGGTACACGGCATGGCAAGTGTCCGGTAGAGAATAAACACTTTGTGGAGAGGTGGAGAGGATGTCTGTTTGAAGAAAGGGAACCTGGATGCACCCCCCCATCTGCCCTGACCAACTCTTGCCTGACGCCAGGTCCAAGCTAGAAGGGTGAGGGCAGAGTATACTATGCTCATTCCACAGACAGCAAGACCAAAGCCCATGGAATTCCACCCAGATTTTTTTTTTATTTTTTTATGTTTTTGAGAGATGGGCACAAGTGAGCAAGCGGCAAAAGAGAGACAAGGAAAGAGAGAGAAGCAGGGTCACCAGGACTCATGTTTTGCCCAAAGCAGGGCTCAAGCTCACCCCATGTGGGACTCAAACTCATGAACTTTGAGATCATGACCTGAGCCGAAGTCAGATACTTAACAACTGAGCCATCCAGACGCCCTTTATTTTTGTTTTTTATTTTTTCAATTTTTTTCTAAAGTTCAGCTATTTATTTTGAGAGAGAGAGAGAAGAGTGTGGGAGAGGCAGAGAGAGGGAGAGACAGAATCCCAACAAGCTCCATGCCATTAACGCAGAGCTGGACTTGAGGCTCAAACCCAAAAACCGTGAGACCACGACCTAACCCAAGATCAAAAGTCGTACGCTTAACCAACTGAGCCACCCAGGCGCCCCTCACCCAGGTTTTAAGCTGCTCCAGCCAGGCGTGTCTGCTCTCTTGGCCCTTCCCAGTGCAGCCTGGCTGCTCAGCAATCCGGACTTGACTCCCTGGTTGCCCCCTTGGGTCTGGGGGTGGGGCTGCCCCAGGCTGCCTGCAATCACTAGCTCCATCAAACGAGCAGTCAGCTCACAAAGTATCTGGGAGATTCAGGCGTGACAGGACCTGGGGCAGGCAGACTCTTAGGGATTCCCCAGCCTGCACAGCAAAGTGTGCATAGGTGCACAACAGATATATGTTAAGAGAACTGAGTTCCCCTTTCCCTGAGTGGGAGAGAAATAGGTTGTCAGGGAGGACGACTATACCTGTGGGTGGGGCAAGGGGGCGTGTTTTGGGAATCCCAGAATTTGCGGCTCCAACATCCTGAGTCCTGGGGCGAGCAGCTAGAGCAGGGCAGAGAGCCACGAACTTTTCAATCCTGCTGCTGTTCCAGACTGTTTACTCCTTCCCTGCCTGCTTCCACCCACAACCCTGGCCCCAGGTAGCCTCACTTTGTGAGTCAGCAGTAGTAGCTGTGGGGTGGAGGGTCAGAAGCACCCCCTCTCCCTAGCCACCACATCCTTTTTACAACATTCATTAGTCTGGGTACTAGCATCCCCTGCTGAAGATTTAACTTCACTCCTTTGACCTGAATCCCCTGGAGGCACCACCATGAGCTCTGTCCTCAGACACCCTACAAGAGACTGGCATGACCAGCCTTAGAACTAGGGTGCTACTCTGAGGGGAGACACATCGCTGCATCCTGCCCAGCCCACACACCTTTATTGTGGCTTCCAAGTTTTCTTTTCCATATCACCTGTCGCACCTTCCTTGTTTTGTTGACTTTAGTGCTGTCTGTTTGCTCTGGCTAAGCCTACAGCCCAGGATGGAAACTCTGAACTCATGAAGTATGAGCCTGAAAGACAGCAAGTTGGAGGTAAGGACAGAGAGGGGGTTGGGGGTGTGGAATATGAGAGAAGGCATATTCCCAACCTTAGTCTAAGAGCACTGCTGTTCACCCCCAGGAGGCAAGAAGGGTTGGGAGGTGCAGGGATGGGTAGACAGACTTTCCCAGCCTCACCAAGGGCAGGTCGTGTCCTGTAGTGTTAATTGGTTTTGAATCTCAGCCCCAGAACTCTGAACACTTCACTTCTCCCGGAGGTTTGAACACCCCTTGTAGGGCAGAATGCAAGTCCCCCTGGAGGTTACCTGCTTTCAACCCCTAGTCCTTCAGCTGAACAACACAGGGAATGGCACCCTTCCCCTTGTGAAGCCCCAGGACCAAGCCTTGCAAACTTTTCAAACACCTCCATGAGCATCTGTCACCCAACAGCCTCGAGGGGTGGCCCTGCAGGGATTATGGCCTCTCCCCATTTTACAGTGAGAAAACTGAGCCCCAGAAAAGGTAAAGGGAGATCTCCAAAGTCACTAAGAAAAAGCCTGGAGTAGAAGTGAGGGTTCCTGGCTGCTAGCCCAGACTCTTTGTCCCACTTCAAGCATCTCTCAGATCATGGGGCACGATGGAAAGGTGGCACCAGGCCCTGGGCGCTGGGGCAGGGGCCAGCACACCCAGACGTGGATATGCACGCACACTGCATGCCAGCACACACAATGCCACCCTAACCAAGGGCATGGGCGACCTGGGATTGACATGCTTTCCTCATATCCCCAGAGTGTACACCACTCAGACCCTTCAGTCCTTGCTGCCTGCAGAGGGGATGAAAGAAAGCTCTGGCTTGATGCCCACCTGTCGCACTCACTTCTCCTGACCTACCTATGTGGTCTGTGGGGTTCATGCCCTCTCAGGATTAACACGAGGGAGCCACCATGGCCTGCAGCCAGGGGCTTAAGGGATAAGCTTAGAGAAAACCACTGCTGTCACCATGGGCTTAGAATGCCCAGCCCTGCCAGCTGGTCTAGCCAAGCCCTCCTTGGGGAGGATAAGCTGTCATCAGAGAACCCTTCTCACCTGCCACCCACCCAGGCTTCCTCTGATGGCTCACCAGGTTCTGAAGCTGCATTCTTCTTTCAGGGAGACACCTGCACCCATGCACATGTGTTCTGGGAAGAGCTATGAGTTCACCCATCACTCCTGCCTCTTACTGCACCCACCCTCCACACCTATGGCCTACAACTTTGCACAACCCACATGGGCTGTTTGTGTTCAGGGACCTACTGGCCTGTATGTACAATCAGACATGGGCACACATCTCAGACTCAAGCATGTAACACAGCATATACCCTACATAGAGGAACACACAGGTAGGTGTTCCACTCTATAGGCCCCCTGCCCCTTCCTGGACCAGGGTCATATGAGGGTGAGGGGGTGAGTCACCTGCCAACCTGTGGAACCTGCTGAGCCAGCAGGATGGGAAGCCCTAAGCTGACAGATGTGGCTTCAGGGAACCAACACCCGATGTGAGGCCTGGCCTGCCACCAGCCTCCAGCAACCCTCAGTCCTCCACTTCCACAGAAACACCTCTACTCCTTTCAAATTTCAATTACACACACACACAGATACACACACACACACACACACACACACACACACACATACATATATATATATAAAATTATATATATATACATATATATATAATTTTTTTAATTTATTTATTTTGAGAGAAAAGGAGAGAGAGCAGGGGAAGGGCAGAAAGAGAGAGAATCCTAAACAGGCTCCACACCAGCAGCAGCACAGAGCCTGACACGGGGCTCAAACTCACGAACCGTGAGATCGTGACTTGA
Source organism: Panthera pardus (assembly GCF_024362965.1). Classification (NCBI taxonomy): domain Eukaryota; kingdom Metazoa; phylum Chordata; class Mammalia; order Carnivora; family Felidae; genus Panthera; species Panthera pardus. The sequence continues at coordinate 55,341,896 of NW_026526766.1, forward strand.
GCCAAAGTCAAGAATCAGATGCTTAACCGACTGAACCACCCAGGCTCTCCATAAATACTTTTTTAAATATATGTGTCTGCAGCTGAGCCGCCTGTCACTGTGCCTCAAGGGCTACAGTCAAACTTCTGCTATTAAATACAGATGCCCTGTGGGAAAAACCAGGGTGGTAGCAGGACCTATCCTCTCTCCTCTCCCCTGTCTAAACCCAAGGCCTCTACCTATGCTCTGTCCATGGAAGCCCTCCCTATCGGTGATAATTCACAGGTCTCACTCTTAGCTTGCATACGCTTGAGCCAAGAGCTGCACTCTGGGCCCAGGCAATCCCTGTCCCCTATTGCCCTCTCCCACCTGGGTATTCCTGCTCAGGGGTCTGTCCTTGAGAATGGGAGCTCTCTGAGGATGTAGGGCAGTCCACAAACAGAGAACTGGAAGTTTCTCACCTCTGGGTGAGTGTATCACCCAGCAAAGGGAGGAAGCTGGTAAAGCTTACCTCCCCTGGCTCCTCATAATCTATTATGACTAACTCAAATCCTGTTGGTCTGAAGACTCTCATCAAGCTCCTAATATATCCCAGGCGTGTCTGTAAACATCTGGTCAACTTTGTGTGTGCATCAAGATTCAGAAACCTCACTCTAGGCCTCACTATCTTCCTAGTCTGAAAATGTGAAGTATAGTGGTTGAGAGTATGGCCTCTGAAGCCAGATTCCTGGGTTCAAATCCCAGCTCTGCTGCTTGCTAGTTATTTCATCTCTCTATTCCCTAGTCATCTCATCTGTAAAAAGGAGACACTAGTGTCTACCGCATGAAGTTGTTGCAACTTATTAAATGAGTTAATAACACACAACAAATGCTTAGGAGAGGGCCTGGCCTATACTAAGTGCTAAGAGTTTGCTCCTATTATTCTCTCTCCCTCCACAAATTCAGCACCTTATCATCTGTCTCTAACAATGGAGTCTTCACGCAGCTGTCAACATGATCTAAACACAAATCTGAAGGGGCCTGTCCTGTACTCAAAACGCTTGCATGGCTCCCATGGCCTTTGGGATGGTGTGTGGTTCCCTAGCCCTGCTCAAAAGGCCCCTCACATCCACCAGCCTCACCATCTCCCCTCTCACTTTGCCTTGAGCACCTGGACTCCCCTGGGTCCTCTCTTCCCAGAACTTTCTGTCCTGTGATGTGCTGATAAATGCTTAACAGCTGGCTCTCCGGGAAAAAATGTGTGCATCTATATACATACAGAAGTTTATTATAAATGCTATTGGTATAAAGCTGTAAAATAACACAATTTACAAATAACACTAAAGTATACAGTGACCTTTATGGTAAATTCTACAATGCCAATTACTTTATGTAATACTTTCTTTAATTTTTGCCCACTCTAATATCTGTAGTTTACTCGGTTGCAGTTCATCCAGGATTTGACGAAATCTGACCATGAACAAATGCTTGATTACTATCTGATTCAAAAAAAGTCTTCACATCATTGACTAATGAGTATAGTTCTAACATAAATGTTGGTTGATATTTTTATTTATATTAAAGGGTAAGACAAAAGTAAAAGAACAAAGACATGTGTTGAACCTTTACTTATTTGCCAATGATGTAAGTGATCTTTTTTGCTGAATTGAATGATAGTTTTCAAACATTGGAAGAATGTTTCCTCAAGGTTTTGTGTTATTCACAATGTAGTGGCTACAGACATGACAAGCTTTTTCTTTTTTTTTTAAGTTTTTTTTTTCATTTATTTTGAGAGAGAGAGCATGTGCACATGGGAGGGGCAGAGAGAGAAAGAGGGAGAGAGAGAATTCCAAGCAAGCTCTGCTGACAGTGCAGAGCCTGACATGGAGCTCGAGCCCACGAACTGTGAGATCATGACCTGAGTTGAAAGATCCCTGCTTGGGATTCTCTATCTCCCTCTCTCTGCCCCTCTCTTGATTGTTCTTCTCTCTCTCTCTCTCTCTTTCTCTCTCTCTCTCTCTCTCTCCCTCCCTCCCTCAAAAGTAAATAAACATTTTTTTAAAATAAAAGATACAATTGATATAAATAACTTCAAGAGTATGCACAATAGTAAAATGCAGTAACAATTAGAACGTGATGAGTTTATTACCTTTGTTTTTAAAAATTTACATAATTACAGGTCGCCTGAGTGGCTCAGTCAGTTAAGCGTCTGACTTTGGCTCAGGTCATGATCTCCCAGTTCAGTTCATGAGTTTGAGCCCTGCGTGGGGTTCTGTGCTGACAGCTCAGAGCCTGGAGGCTGCTTCAGGTTTAGTGTCTCCCTCTCTCTCTGCTCCTCTCCCACTTGTGCTCTCTCTCTCTCAAAAATAAATAAACACTTAAAAATTTGGCATAATTATACATTTATATAATTTAATTTTTAAAGCTTTATTTATTTATTTTGAGGGAGGCAGAGACAGCGCAAGTGAGGGAGAGGCAGGGGGGGTGGGGAGAGAGAGAATCCCAAGCTGTCTCCATGCCGCCAGCCAGCGCAGAGCCCGACCTAGGGCTCAAACCCACAAACCGTGAGATCATGACCTGAGCTGAAACAAAGAGTTGGACACTTAACTGACTGAGCCGCCCAGGCCTCCCTGATTTAATTTTTAATAATGGCTGTGTGTAGTAAACAGTTTGCAAAATTCCTGAAAATGTAACAGTTGGCTCTTGTGAACCTGTGGGGGTGGCTCCAGAACCTCTGCCCACAGCCTCCCTGGCAAACGCCAACAGGCCCTTCTAAACTCAGGGATCCATTACTCTGCCCTGACCTTTCCCAGGCTTGATGTGGGGCCTCCTGTGGGTCCCTGCAGCCATGTGAGCTTCTCTCTTTCATGGCCAGTGAAGGCTAAGCTACCTCACTTATTTTCAAGCCTGTTTTCCCTCTGGGTAGGGAGAGAGGGAATGAGCATGTGGACCAACAATCTTGTTCACCTCTGAATCCCTGGGGCTTAGAAAATGCCTGGCCGATAGAAGACACTCAATAAATATTCGTGGAATGAAAGAGGAGGAGCTGAGGAGCCTTGCAGAGGGACACTGGGGAAGAGACAAGATTAGGGAAGTTGGGGATGAGAGGTATTAATCCAGGGACTCAGAATGTCTGGGAAGGAAGGGTGAGAATGTTCCCTACTTGTCCTGAGAGCTTTCTGATGAGCATGTCTGATCTGGCTACTTGCATGCTAATGCACCACTCTGCCCCCAAAAGGTCCAGCCTCCCCTATCTGTACCCCCACTCAGCCCAAATTTGAGCTGAGTTTTCTCTTACCTTCCAGGACTTCAGAAGTAACTTATAACAGAGACTCCCTGGTCTTCAGTGACCAGGTTAGGGGACACTTTGTCTTTGATAGGCAAACCCCAAGGAGATTCTCCCCATTTCACTGAGGAACAACTGAGATCCAGGGCTGGCAGGTGTCTGACCCAAGCCTTAGATGTCCCAGGGCTTCCTCTTGAGCTATGAATTGCCCCAACCCTGGCTGAAGGCTACATGCTACCTTGTTCCCCAGCTCATCCTGTCCATCTGCTTTGCCTCCTAACAAGACAGTCCTCACTCTAGTGGAGGAGCTAAGTGGTACAGCTCTTCCCCTCCCTCCTGGGAAGGAGCCCAAATAAGGAGGCACCTCATGCTCCCTGATCCACCATCACTTGCCCCTCCTACAGTCTAACCTGAATCCCACCTGCTTTCATGATACCTCCTTTCCTTCCCAGAAATGGACCTTGGCTCCCACCCTAGAAGTGAACTCACCAAAGAGCTGTTCTCCACCCCCCAGCCCCTCCCCAGCCCCATGGCAGAGCCAGGAGCCTAGCCCAACCCAGCTTCTGTCTCTGCAGTTCCTGAAGGCCGTCACTGAGTGAGGGCAGCCGGCCTGCTGGAGCCACCTCTCCCATCTTTGACCTTTGCCTGGGATATACCTCATCTACACGCTCTACACAACACATGCACACACCCTATCCTGGAGCCCAAGCTCCACTGTCCACCTGTCCAGACTTGCCTGCTGTCCAGCTGGCTGACACACCCAACCCAGTGAGTCCCCTCTGGTGGAATGTCTCAGGTCAGAGAGAGAAAGAGAAAGAGGGAGCCTGAGGGGGCAACTTCCCATCATACCCATGGCTGACATCCCTTCCTCAGCTTAGGAAGTTCCATGAAGGACCCCAGGACCCAGGTCACCAAATGCCCTAGTTTTATGAATGGGCAAAGTGAAACTCAACAGGGAATTGAGGGTGTGGGCCCCAAGAGCCAACCCAAGGCCTCAGGGGTGTTAGTCAGGGACAGGACTCGAGCAGGGGCTGGACCCTATGCATAGTCTCCTATCCCTGTCTCCTTGCTGCAAACCCAGAGGGCCCCAGTGAGGAATCTGGGAGTGTCAGAGGAGTCACAGGTGGGGCCCACCTCTGGTAGAGGACAAACTTGCCCAGCAGAGTTTTGGAGGTTGGACACCTCTGAAATCACCCCCAGCTCAGTGCTAAGGGGAGGAAAGAGGACAGGCTCACCTAGTAATCAGGGTTTCTTACCAGTGGCATACTAAATGGGGACCCGTGGAAGCAGTGCTCCCTGGGGACAAGCGATAAGGGTGCATCAGCAGCAGAGAATTTAAAAACAATAATACTGACTAAAAGTCAGTAGACTAAAGTAGTCAGAAAACTAAAAGTCTTCTCATTCCCATCACCAGTAATTCTAAACAATGTTGGTAATAAAATACTTCCCCCAGATGAGGTGTGCCATTCCCACTGTCCCTCCCCCCACACCATTGTTCCCAACTCCAGATTCACCCCCGAATTCTAGACTATCAGATTCACATTATTTCTTAGATCATAAGACAATTTAAATTCCTTTGGAGAATGTATGGGTCCTCTTAGGACATCTTTTTCTGATTTTCTACTTCAGAGCATATCTGAAATATTAACCAGTTCCTAGTAGAGTACTTGATTTATTTGTTACCCATTCATTCTTTCATTCATTCATCAACAGCCATGGAAACCCTACCAAGTGTGAGGTGCCTTGATGTGCCATGGAGAAAAAGTCACAGTCCCAGAGCTGGATGGCTTACATGCCACATACAGAAGCTGGTGAGTAAAATAAGAAGATACAATGCAGATATGAGAAATAATAAGCACAGAAGCCTGTGGGAGTTGAGAAGAGGTGGCATCAAGGACGCCTTCCTGGAGGAAGGGACATCTAACAACTGAGAGGTGAGAAGGAGTTAGCCAATTAAAAGAAGTGTGAGGCAGAAAGGATAGCACCCCCCCCCCCGCACTCCCCTTCCCCCGCCCCGCCCCCAGAAGAGACAACCCAGGCAAAGGTCCAGAGAGAGCCTAGGTACTGCCAACAGCAAAATTCTGTGTGGCTGGATAGGGTGGGAGTGCGGTGATGATAGTGGTTGGCCTGAGATCCTGAACCATCTTGTGCTTGCTCTTGAGAGTGATGCGGGGGCCACTGAAGGGCTGTAAACAGGGGAATGGCAGGCTATATTAGTGTATTAGAAAGCTTAGCTCAGAAGGCATGAATTTGGGTGGGAAGAGCAAGAGTGGAGCAGAGAAATTGGTTAGGAGGCAGCTGCTTGATGAAGGCAGGAGATATGGTGGCTGGAACAAAGAGAGCAACATTAGGGATGGAAAAGGAGTGTGAGCTTCAGCGAGGATGCTGAGGAGTGATTGACGATGGGAATGCAGGAGCAAGAGGTGTGGGTGACTCTGGATTTCGCTAGGGCAGTGGCCCTGTCTGAACAAAGGGGAACAAAGGAGGAGGAACAGACTTAGGGCATAATCAGGTCTTATTTTCATATTTCTGATAAGAATTTCTCAAATTCACATCGCTTCTTCAATGTGCCTTCACATGTGTCAGGTTTATGATTTTGCAGATCAAGGCAGCCCCCAAAACACTCTTTCTGTGTAAGGAGGGATTACTCTGAAGAATTGAAATGACAGTTAGTGAGAGATGTGACAAAAAAAAAAGAAAAGAAAAAGAAAAACTATATATATATATATATATTTCATTAACTCCATCACGCTTTGCCAATCATTCTTTCCTTCAGGCCTGGGGCTAAGAAACAGACAAGACCTGGCTTCATAGGATTGACAATCTAGTAAACCAAAAAGTAATACAGGGTTGGGTGCCTGGGTGGCTCAGTCAGTTAAGTATCCAACTCTCGATTTCGACTCAGGTCCTGATCTGTTTGTGGGATTGAGGGGGCTCTGTGCTGGGCATGGAGCCTGCTTGGGATTCTCTCTCTCTCTCTCTCTCTCTCTCTCTCTCTCTCTCTCTCTCTCTCCCTGCCCCTCCCCTGCTCACATGTGCACCCCACTCCTCTAAATAAATAAACTTAAAAAAAGTAATAGAGGGTTATAAAGTATGTGCACTTTCACATAAAACATTATTCTTGCCTCTTTGTTGTTGTTGTCTTTACAAATGCATAGGTTTTATTATCAAAGCAATAATGCCTATCAAAGATATGTGAAAACTACAAAAAATAAAAGCAAATTGCTCACAATTCAGAAACAACACAACACCTATTAACCCTTTTGCTCCTTTTCACTCTTTGATCTAAGTACTCTGTTGACATAATTGAAAACAGTTCTATATAAGCCTGTTGGTATAATGCCCTTTTCACCTAATGCCATGATTATAGAATAATGAGCTTTTCAGAATCATGATTTCAGTAGCTAAGAGACAAACCATACTTTATTTCATCTGTCTTCTATCGTTGGGTACTCAGTTTGTCTTCAACTTTGAAGTTTTATATTTCATTTTTTTCATGCATAAATATGTATTTGTATTTTAATGTTTCAGTGGTATAAATAACATTGCAATGAAGATATTTGGACAAAGCCTTGGTCTACATCTCCAATTAAATTCCCAGGAATAAAATAACTGGAACAAAGAATATAAGAAACATCCAGCTTTATTTTTATTTATTTATTATTATTATTTTTTAATTTATATCCAAGTTAGCATATAGTGCAACAATGATTTCAGGAGTAGATTCCGTAATGCCCCTTACCCATTTAGCCCATAACCCCCTCCAGTAACCCTGTTTATTCTGCATAGTTAAAAGTCTCTTATGTTTCGTCCCCCTCCCTGTTTATATATTATTTTTCCTTCCCTTCCCTTATGTTCATCTGTTTTGTATCTTGAAGTCCTCATATGAGTGAAGTCACATGATATTTGTCTTTCTCTGACTAATTTCACTTAGCATAATAACCTCTAGTTCCATGCACGTAGTTGCAAATGGCAAGATTTCATTCTTTTTGATTGCCGAGTAATACTCCATAGTGTGTGTGTGTGTGTGTGTGTGTGTGTGTGTGTGTATATATATATATATATATATATATATATATATATATACCACATCTTCTTTATCCATTCATCCATCGATGGACATTTGGCCTCTTTATATATATATATATATATATATATATATATATATATATATATACCACATCTTCTTTATCCATTCATCCATCGATGGACATTTGGCCTCTTTCCAGACTTTGGCTATTGTTGATAGCTGCTATAAACATTGGGGTGCATGTGCCCCTTCGAACAAGCATACCTGAATCCCTTGGATAAATTCCTAGTAATGCAATTGCTGGGTCATAGAGTAGTTCTATTTTTAATTTTTTGAGGAAACTCTACACTCTTTTCCAGAGTGGCTGCACCAGTTTGCATTCCCACCAGCACTGCAAAAGAGAGCCTCTCTCTCCACATCCTCGCCAACATCTATTGTTACCTGAGTTGTTAATGTTAGCCATTCTGACAGGTGTGAGGTGATATCTCATTGTGGTTTTGATTTGTATTTCCCTGATGATAAGTGATGTTGAGCATTTTTTCATGTGTCAGTTGGCCATCTGGATGTCTTCTTTGGAGAAGTGCCTATTCATGTCTTTTGCCCATTTCTTCACTTGGATTATTTGGTTTTTGGGTGTTGAGTTTGATAAGTTCTTTATAGATTTTGGATACTAACTCTTTATCTGATATGTCGTTTGCAAATATCTTCTCCCATCCCGTCAGTTGCCTTTAAGTTTTGCTGATTGTTTCCTTCCCTGTGCAGAAGCTTTTTATTTTAATGACGTCCCAGTAGTTCATTTTTACTTTTGCTTCCCTTGCCTCCGAAGACATATTGAGTAAGAAGTTGCTGCGGCCAAGATCAAAGAGGTTTTTGCCTGCCTTCTTCTTGAGGATTTTGTTGGCTTCCTGTCTTACATTGAGGTCTTTCATCCATTTTGATTTTATTTTTGTGTATGGTGTAAGAAAGTGGTCCAGGTTCATTCTTCTGCATGTTGCTGTCCAGTTTTCCCAGCACCACTTGCTGAACAGACTGTCTTTATTCCACTGGATATTCTTTCCTGCTTTGTCAAAGATTAGTTGGCCAAACGTTTGTGGGTCCATTTGTGGGTTCTCTATTCTGTTCCATTGATCTGAGTGTCTGTTTTTGTGCCAGTACCATACTGTCTTGATGATTACAGCTTTGTAATACAGCTTGAAGTCTGCAGCTTTATTTTAACCCTTTATATATTTATCTCTTAAAACCATCAGTTTTATGGTGTAAGGTGAGGATCTAATTTTTGCTTTCCAGAGATGAGAACGGATCTTCTTCAGGTATCCCTCTCACTCCCAATCCTAGCCCCCAGCTTCTTCTACTTCCCTCAGAGATAATAAAGATGAAATCAAGAGGTGACATTACAAGCTGTAATTCTCTTTGCCCTAATTACAAGAAAGTGTTTTTCCTTGTTCTATGAGTAACTGGCTTTCTCTTAAGTGTCCTCACTTTCTGATGAGTAATTGGAAATGTGCTTCTGTTCGTGAACTTTGTCAAAAGCACTTGTGCCAAATCAGCTAAAAAGCCCTTGCAATGCTCAAAAGTAAATAAAATAAAAAGGGATACCATAATATGACAAGGAATAACCAAGTTAATAGGTGTACAGCACTCACCACAGTGTCTGGCACTATTAAGTGCTCAATAAGTAGTATTTATTCACTTGACATTCACTGAGCCCCTACAAGAAGCCAGGCACTGTGCCAGGCTCTGGAGACCTGGCAGTGGCCGAGATAAACACAGTTACTGCCTTCCCAGAGTGTCCTGTCTGGTGGGCAAGATGGTCTGAAACACATGACTATATGAATAAGTAGTGGATCATAAGTATTACATGTCAAAGTACTGGGGGCCGTGAAAGTGTATCATAAGGGAGAGGTAATAGTCTGAGGGGACATCAAGGAATTCTAAAAAGGGAAATGTTAGTCAATTTAATAAATGGAGATTTTAGGTCCAGTCTGGATGGAAGCACTGCCCAAACGTCATAGGTGCAGGTAGAGAGGATTCAGGGCTTCCTGGCAAGGCCTCCACCCAGTACTCTTTCAAAAGCCTGGGAATAAGTGCCTAGCCCCAGAGTCCAGCTAACATAGGGCTGAAAGGAAGCAGAGTGCCAGGGCAGAGTGTGAAGGCAAGGAATGTGGCAACTCCAGGTAAGGAAGCCCAGTGGAGGCCAGAGGCTGGAAAGGCAGGGGTACAGGCTCTGAGGTGCACACATGTGGAGGACGTCTACACCACAGGGAAAAGCCCATTTGGAGACCTATATGAGTGGCTGGAGATAAGGAGGATGTTGATGATAGTGAGGGGGGAAGCAGAGATGGGCAGTGCTGGTGAATCAACAGAGGGGATGGTGGAAGCTGATGACAGTCCAGAGGACTTAAAGATGATGGAGACTGAGACAGGGGGTGAGGGGTATGGTGACCAAGGTGATGAGGATGACAGGGACAGGTGGTGACATCAAGGTGGGAGTGGAACTAGCCAGTGACAGGGTTGGGGTAGAGGTAGTTGATAAAGAAGACAGGGCAGGCTCAGATAACGACAGCCTTGGGCATGGGGCTGGGACAGGGATGGTGGCATGCTGAGGAAGGTAACACAGTGATGGGAACTGGGTCAAGTGACACCATGGTTAAGAAAGGGCCAGTGGTTGTGATGCAGGGATGATGGTGAGGGTGACAAATGAGTGACAGGGTCGGAGATGAGTGGTAACCATGAATGTGACCCAGGGATGACAGGAAGTGTGAGTGGTGATGATGTCTGTGCTGGTGGCAAACTAGAGACACCCACTCCACCCCCTCCCCTGGGCCCATTTCAACACTAGAACTGTTTCCTAGGCCGCAGGTTCCATGACTCAGTACCACACATCAGCCAGCCCAGATAAGATCTCCAGGTGCAGCCACTGCCACGGGGGCTGGCTGAGTGCCCTTCCCGGCTGTGCCCAGACCCATCAGGGGACCAGGGTATGGAACGTTGGTGTTATCTCTGCCTCCTCCCTCCTGGGTTCACATCCACAGCAATATGAGGTCCACCAAGAACTCCTAACCTTTCTCTTCTTGAAGAATACAACTTTTGCCACAAGTGCCCTGGCCAGGGCTTTGTCTATTCCCCCAGCTTTGTCTATTCCACAACTGATCCCATTAGAAGTTTCTGGGTCCTCTAATGCTTTGTCATAACCATTCCCTGAAAAGAGAGAGAAAGGAAGGTGAGCTTCAAGGATGGGGAGGGAGTCTGAATAATTCCATCTATTCCTCCCACATATATCTATTGAGCCCCTCGCATACCAGGAGCTAGCTGTCACAGCCGGACCTGTGGTTCCCCCTCTCCCTGAAGCTCGGTCTGGGGGATAGACATGTAGATGGCAGTCATCCTCGAGAGAGTGCTATTCCCTTGAGATAGATGCTTTTCAAAACCTGAGGAGAGTGGGTCCCATTAAAGAAATTCTCAGGACTTGTGATGGTGACCCTTCTGCCCTTTGCTCAGCTGAATACCTTAAACAAAACAAGACAAAACTTAGAGTATACCAAGGAGAGAATGTGAGTACGGAGATGAGAAGGGAAAGAAAATCAGTGATGTGGCTGGATGCCAGGGTGCTAAATACGATGAAGTGCCAAGATAAAGGTGCCATTACAGAGGAGCCAAAATGATTTCCAAGAACAGGGATGTCTAATATTCAATTTGAGCATGTTGGGTTTGTGCAAAGTAAACTCTCTCCAACTCCCCAAGCCTTCACCACAATTTGTTACTGACATAAAGACCTGCCATGAAAAAGGGAATTCTCAGGGCACCTGGGTAGCTCAGTCAGTTGAGATCCTGACTTCGGCACAGGTCATGATCTCACAGTTTGTGGGTTCGAACCCCATGTCGGGCTCTGTGCTGACAGCTCAAAGCCTGGAGCCTGCTTGGATTCTGTGTCTCCCTCTCTCTCTCTGCCCCTCCCCTGCTCATGCTCTGTCTCTCTCTCTCTCAAAAATAAATAAACATTAAAATTTAAAAGAAAAAGGCAATTCTCAAAAAAAAAAAAGAAAAAGAAAAAGGGATTTCTCTCCCTTTCTTTTTCTTCCTTCTTCCTTCCTCCCGCCCTTCTCCCTTCCTTCTCTTCTTCCCTTCCTTCCTTCCTTCCTTCCTTCCTTCCTTCCTTCCTTCCTTCCTTCCTTCCTATCTCTCTGTTTCTTTCTCTTTTCCTTCCTTCCTTTCTTTCTCCCTCTCTTACTCCCTTTCTTTCTTTCTTTTCCTTCCTCCCTTTCTTCCTTCTTTCCCTCCTTCCTTCCTCCTTCCCTCCCTTCCTTCCTCTCTTTCTTTCTCTTTCTTCCTTCCTTCCTTCCTTGCTTCCTTCCTTCCCTCCTCCCTTCCTTCCTTCTCTCTGTTTCCTTTTTTCTTTCCTTTCCTTTTCTCTCCCTCTCTCTTTCTTTTCTTTCTTTTCCTTCCTTCCTTCTTCCCTTCCTTCCTTCTTCCTTTCCTCCCTCCCTTCCATCATCTGAATCTAAGACTCTTTTAGGAACACCAGAAGAGAATTGCAGAATGCTAGAGCTGGAGAAGAAGTTAAGGATCAAATCATCTCATGCCAACACCCCTGTGATATTGAAGGAGAAACTGAGGCAGGGTGGTAATGGATCTTGCTCTGAATCTCAGAGCAACCTGGGGCTCTTGACACCCAGGCTTCCCACCACACTTCTCTGATCTGGTCGTGTGCATCTGGTCTCCATAGAACACAGGGTCTGGCCCTGGCTGGCTCCTCCCTGCGTCCCTAGCTTGGTGCTAGATGGGCTCAAAGAGGTCACTAAGCAAGAGCCCCAAACTTCGGTTTCTCAGATCCTCCCTAACCAGGATACTCTCTGATCAGGCCTCACCCACCTTCCCAGTCTCATCTGGTACTCTAAGCTCCAGCCACACTGAATTCCTTCCAGCTTTTCTCAAACACTTGATCTCCTGCCACCAGGCCTTTGCACAAGCTGTTACCTCTACCTGGAGTACCCCACCTGGCTAACCCCTTCTCATCCTTCAGGTCTCACTATAGGGATACAGGGCTGAATTTATGGGCAGATGGCCTTAGGGGCTTTTTAAGGCTATATGGCACTACAGAGGCCCCATGCTTAATTTAATACTGTTGCTGTGTTGAAATTCTAAATAATTTTTTAATAAGAAGCCCTGCATTTTCATTTTTCACTAGGCCCCAACAAGTGATGTAGCCAGTCCTGTAAAGGTGTTTTGTTCTGGTAAAATGTCCCAATTCCAACTTTCCTTTGATTGATTGTATTTGTAGTCTCCTCCACTAATTAGGCTTCAAGTTCCATGATGACAGAAACCATTTGGTAGGTTCCAGCTCCCCCTTTCCTAACAGTCCTCAGTGTCTCTTTGGGAATCCATTTTATACAGATGGCCCTGATAGCTTCCTTGGGGCTAGAGACGAAACAGGTGACTTAGGCTAATCCAATCAGATCAGGCCATCCTCATGCCCCAGAGGTGGGCATGTGACCAACATGGTCCCATAAGAGGGCACCCTCTTTGTCGGGATTGCTGTCACAGAGACGCTCCCTCTTCTCTGCTGGACATCAACAAAAAGCATGGAAGTTGGAGCAACTGCCAGGGATCTTGGAACTACAAGAGGATTTAGGCTTAGGAGGAGGCTGACACTATGGAGGAAAGAGAGGAGAGACAGAAAGGACATGGTGCTAGATTAAGCCTCATCTGAAGTTTTCCTCTGATTTTTCAGTTCTGTAAACCAATGCAGTACCATTGTTACCTAAGCCACTTTGAGTCAGAATTCCACTTTTTTGCATCTGGATGCTTCCTACCTGATACTATATGCATACATCTCACTCATTATAATATTCCTGGCACCTACCACACCCTGGCATAAAAAAGATCCTCAGTGATCATTTGATGAAAGAATAAACAAACAAATGAATGAAATAGACGCAAGTCCTCTGGCAGAGAGACCAGGGATAATACTTTACACGCGAGACTGTTCCAGGAGCCCTTTTGCGGAGTTTCTTCTACTGGTCGCCCTGATCCTGCATACCTCCAGAGACCTCTATGGGTTCTCCTCTTTCCTGGCTGGGCCCAAATCTCTAGGACAGCCCAGAGCTTAGTCACTTTCTGTTTATCCCCTGGCAGATGGGCATGCTGCGGTTTGTCTCTGCAGTTAGGTGTCTCTGGAGTTAGAAGCTAAGGGGTGAATGGCTTCACCAGTCACAGCATGTGACTCTTGATCTTGGGGTTGTGAGTTGAAGCCCCATGTTGGGCATAGAGCTTACTTAAAAAATAAATAAATAAAGTTTGTTAAAAAACAAAAAAAAAGGGAAGAAGTTGCACCCTGAGATTGGGAACCCAGGCCTGGATTGGCTGTTGCCTTATCCAGTAGATTTGCGCCATTCACTTGGATTTGAGTCATATTGCAATGTATTAGGAGCTAGCTTTTATAACTAGACTCAGCCTCCTGCTGCATAGAATGGCAGTGAGGATGAGGACCTATTGACTCCAAAGGGTGAGATAACTCTCACTGTCTGGTTGTCTGGGATTCTAAACTCCTGTGAGACAGACAAGCAGCTCTAGTGGTTGGAAATGGGGAGTTTTAGTCAATCCTGCTGTTCTCTTATTCAGTAAGTGTTTGTCAACAGCTCCTGGGTACCCGACCCAGTCACTGGGACTCTCCATCACATTCTTTAAACTTCCTGCTTCCTGACCCCTTGCTCTGAAAATCTGGGTTGTGGCCTCAAAACCTAAAGGCTTCCCAACCCTACATCCGGGCCAACGACACATCCTGTGACCCCCATCTCTTCATCCCCTGTCTCTGCACTTCCCCCCTCCCCCCACTTCCAGCCTGTCAGGTATCAGTTTGCCTTTTGTTTCCCTCACCCACAGATATGTGGCTTCCGGTAACCGGTGAGTAGCAGTGTATTTGAGTATGAGTATTAGGTAAGTGTGTGTTCAAGAGTGAGTGCACCTGAAGGTGTCAACAAGTTCTTGAGCGTGCATGACTCTGAGAGTGTGTGTACGTGTAAGGACATGGAGTATAGACGTGTGTGTCCGTTTGATTATGGGCATACGTGAGTGCACATAAGTGTATCTAAGTATGTTTGGGCATCTGAGTATGTGGGTGTAAATCAGTGTCAGAGTATGAGTGTACATGCATGGGTATAGATGGGTTGAGTGTGGAGTGTGTGCGTGGGGGGGGCGGTCAGTGAGTGCATGAGAGTGTAAATTTGTTTGGGGGAGCGTAAACACACTCGCACCATCTTCACCTGTCACAGCAGACACACCTTCATGTGTATGTGGGCACATGTGTGCATCTAAGGAACAAAAGTGGCTCAAAGCTATACACCCTTTGTCGGATAAAGGGAAGACTTTGTCCACAGGCCAGGGTCACTCTCTCCTTTCCACCCCAGACATGGAACTAAGGATCTACTGGGAAAGAGCTCCCTGTAACCAGCAGACAGCCTCCCTGCTTAAGCCAGGCCACCTCCCCCCTCCCTCAGCCCATTTCCGGCCAGGCCCTGGCAGTGACCCTGAGCAGAGAGGCAAAGGATGAGGGCAGTGAGCAGGACGTTCCAGGTGCCTCCTTGGCTTTGGGGGGCATCTCCGTGGAGACAAGAGGTGGACCATATCCAGATGATTATCAGAGCTCCCAGACTTCTCTCTCCCCTCACCCAGCCTCTCCCAGGCACACCTTCTTGGCTCTGAGAGCAGTGAGGAAGCTGGCAAAGGCCCACCACTTGTCACAGAGGTTTCCAGAAAAAAGCAGAGGCTGGAGGATAGTGGGAATACACCAGAATGACTTCTCAGAGCAAGAGATTGGAAAAGCTGGTCAAAGTGATTAAATCTGGTTTCAGGCTTTGTCCCCAGAGAGCTCTAGGGATGGGAAAAGTAACACTTACCTCTTCTCCACAGCACACGTTACCTCACTCTGAAATGAAAGCATGGCCAAGGTGGTCAAGGGAAGGGACCCTGAAAGGGATCAGGTGAGTCAGTTTTCAGCCTGCTCATAACCTCATCCCACTGGCAACCTTGGCTTTTCATAAGACCTCCCAATTTGTGTCCCCCCACCCCCATCGCCCACCTCTGGCCTCCTGTGCTTTGGCCATATGCAAGGATCTTTTCCCTATTCCCAAAGCTGCTGGAACTCCCAGGGTGCTGGTAAGAGCTGGAAAAGGCTTCCAGGGTCACGCTAATTGTCCTAGTCTGCCCCATTCTTGAAGAGCTGAAGCTAGATGGTAGTGAGACTTGAGGAAGAACTTTCTGATAAGGCAGTGAGACAAGAGTAGGAAACGCAAATTGGGATTTTTGCCTCTGCCTTCAACCTCTCTCCCCTCACCCCATACACACTACCCTCTCAACCCCTAATTCATCACTATGACCATTCTCAAACCCTACCAGCTCCTTGAAATCCCACGAGATGGTGGAGTAGCCACTTCTTTCTTTCTCAGGAGCCTGAGTTTTCTGGAGAAGAGCCAGGGTGGGAAGGGGGCTCTGGCTTTCATCTCCCCTCACCCTAGTCTTCTCAGGGAAAGCTGGGTCCACGTGAGTCATAAGGACTGGGACTAGACTCCCAGGCTGACCAAGGCCCCACAGAAGCTGCAAGCAGCCTGGAGCTGGAGGAGATGGCCTTGCAGAGTCATCCAAGCCTGGTTTGACTTCATATTTTCCCTCCCAATAGTACACAGGGAGCTCACAAGGGAGTATGGCAATAACAGTAATAATAACATTATTCTATATTTTGTATCATTTACTGCAGCATCTGGCACCATTCTGTATATCTGTTAACTCACTTAATCCTCACTTTGTGCAACCCAGTGAGGTACTGTTACTATGCCCATTTTACAGATGAAGAAACAAAAGAGCAGAAAGATGAAATCTGTCAGGGATCCAGCAGGAACAATATATCCTCAGAGGGCTTCACTAAAGTGGAGCTTGTGAAGGGACTACAGAGGCAGAGTCAGGGTCACAGGGACCAACAAGGGGTAGCCTGGGACTGACTAACAGCAGGCAGCAGAAGAGAGCAGTGTTACTGGGATGCAGTGAAAGCCCTGGGAAAGGCATGAGTACCCTGGCCTTCCACCCTACCCCATCCCCGCCCTCTGATTTCCTGCCTGTGCCTCCTGCTTGCCAAAGCCAAGGCAAGACAGGGGCAAGAGGGCTCAGGTGATGCAGCCCATAGATATTAGCCTCCTGAGGCACAGAGCAGGCCAGAGATTGGATCTGGAGGAAATGGAGACCTCCTCCATGTGCCTAAGGCCCCGTGTGGGAAGGGCTGGTTGTCTGGACCCAGAGCCTTGCTCCCTAAGATGTCGCAAAGTGCTGTCTGGAAAGGGGTTGCGGGGAGCTAGGTTGGGGACAGGAGACTGGGTTGTAATGCAGACTGTGCTGCATTGTTCTGTGGTCCTGAGTGAGACTCTGAGTCTCAGTTTCCCCTTTACACAAAGAGAAGATAGGTGCCACTCTGGGAAAGCCAAGGTGCCCAGACCAGAAAGAGCTTCTGTTCCCACTGCCACTCTCTCCCTTATTCAAAGAAACCTGGCATCAAAGACAGAGGCCCCAGGCATGGAGATGCTGAGTCCCTGAGGAGGCCACCCCCACTTGCTGCCCACTTAGGACTCAGAGATATTTTGTGATGAGCCCCCTTCAGTCTCCTTGAGGGCCCCAGTGCCTTAGTCTCTGCTCCCTTTGCCAGTATTCCCTGGCCCACAACGCAGGAACCCATCTCAGGACAGGTTCCCTCCTCAGTGAGGAGGTGCAGGGCCCTGCCTAGGCCAGTATCTTCACAGACCCTTCCTGAGGAGATCAAGGGCATCTCTGGCCTCTGGGGTCTCTGTATGGGGTGGAGTAGTTCCTCCTCTCCCCTTCCCACCCCACCCAACTCTGCTCCACCCATGCTTCCCCAAGCCTAGGGGGAGCCCCACCCAGGTTTTCAGACAAACAAAATCAAGGGGAAAGAGTTAGCAAGAAGGAGGGAGCTCATTACCAGGAATTAAGGAGGAGGCATGCCCTGGGGTAAGACGAGCCGATTGGGCTAGCAGGAGAGTCACTCTTAGGTACAAGCAGAGATGGACTCTGAGGTATACCAGATGTACAGTTAGAAATACACAAAGAAAGATCCAGCCACAAAGAGTCAGGCAGTGACAGAAACACAGAAAGGGACAGAGACCTGGTTGGCCAGAGGCACAGACCCACAGAGACATAAGACATACTGAAAGAGAAAGACAGCCACTCCCAGGAACACTGAGAAATGCACACTTGCATGTGTGCACACACTCAGAGGCAAGCACACAAGGAAACAGGAACCAAGCTCAGGTTTCAGGGAGGCTAATTTCAATCCAAACAAGTCAAAACTTTGAAGAAACATGGGCTCCTCCAAAGTGAGCTGTGGAGCGGACTGGACTCAGGAAGGACAGAGCTGAGGTGTGGGATCTATCTACCTTCCCACATGGCACCTCCAAGCACACCCTGTAAAGTGGATTAAGATACTTCCCTAAAGGGAAAAAAAATAATTTAACTCAAAAATTAAAAAAAAAAAAAAAGATACCTAAAGAAGATGAAAACATTTCTTTTTAGAACTTGCTATCAGCCACAGCTACTAATGGGAGGCATAGCCTGGACATGAGTGGGGAGGTGGGAAGCTTCCCTCCAGCCCCTGGAGGGGTCACACGCTGCTGCTTGGTTCATGTCCCTACCAGACCCTGCCCTCATTCACTGCTCCTTGCCTGGCCAGGCCTGAACCTTTCTCAGGAAGTCTGACCCTCCATCCAACACGGTCCCTGGGCTGCCCACTCCTCTGCCCGCTACACCTGTACATGTAACCCTCTTGTGTTTCTCTTCTATCTCTCTCCAAAAGCCTCCTCAAGTCAGGTCACAGCAAGCCATCACCCTGACTCCTCCTCCCCCTCTTCAGGAAATTCAGAATCCATGGAAGGAATCTGAGGCGGAAGAGGATGTGGAATTCAATGACTTTAAAAAAAAAACAGCCTTCAGCACCTCTCCACAACCACCATCCCCTCCTCTCCAGTTCTGCAGGAAAAAATCATAAGGTGACATTTATTGACTATTTACCATCTGCTGGTCACTATGCTAAGTCCTTTTCATGAATTATCTTCTACTACCTCTTCCTCTCAATATCTCCCAATTCACAAATGAGGAAACTGAGGTTCAGGGAAAGAAAAATGACCACCCCAAAGTCACACAGCTAGAAAGAGGCCAAGCTGGGCCTGGAATCCAGGCTTGACTTCTCTTTAACCACTGCACCAAAAGACCTCCCCCCAGCCCCTGGCTGACTGGTCAGGATCAGCTACAGAATTTGAGAGGAAGGGATGACAGAAGGCATTGGGCATGCTGGGGAGGACAGCAGGGTGGGGGCACCAGAGGTAGGACTGGTGTAGCTGGAATGAAACTCTGAAGTCACATTCCCCTCCCAAGTCTGGCTCTTCCTCCCCAGAGGGCCTGGGAAGGGGACACTCCCTCTGGCTCAGGTCTCTCCAACATTCCAGACACACCTCTTGGGAGCTGGGGACAAGGAGGGGTTGGAGACCTGAGATGGACCAGCCTTCTATCCCCACCTCCCCAGAGTCCTGGCTGTGTGACCCTGCATTTGCCACCCACCCTCTCTGGGCCATGGTCTCCTCAACTATGAAGTGGCTGGGGAGCACCAGCTCAATCTCTAAAGACCACATTTCTCCTGCCAGACCCAGGGATCCTCTGGCTGCCCTGGGGTTAACTCTGCAGGAGGGCTAGGCTTGGGGCCCGCCTTCCCTTTTATTCCCAGTGAAACTTGAGGAGGATCTGGTGAGGCAGGGAAGTAGAAGGTGAGAAGGGGCACATGATTTCTTGACAGAGCTTCCTGGGCTCAGGTGTGCCAAGTCCATTGCCTCCCTGGGCAGTCAGGACACCAGCATCGGTCCAACCCCAGGCTTACGTACAATGGAGGTGTCTCAGACTGAAGAAGTGAGAAGAGCGGAGGGAGACAGGGATGAATGCAGTCCTGGGTTCAGACAACTAACTGCAGAAGATGGTGGAAGGGTGGGGAAGAGCAGGGGTGACTTTCTAGAGAAGACACTTAGAGAAGACCAGGAGGATTTCAGTGAATGAGCACTTTGGAGCAAGGGTCCAAAGGTAGGAAGGCGCAGAAGTACACAAAGTAGTCTGGGGTGATGCAGCACTGTGAGGGGAGCATTATGAGGGCATAGGAAGGGACCGTGGGCCAGGTCCTGGGGAAGCTGAGTGCAGGAGGGAGGGTTTGGGATTGTGTCTGAATTATCGAGCAGAGCCTTGGAAAGAAGCCCTCTTTTAACAGTGGTGCCAGAAAGATCCCTGTGGTCCTGTATAGTCTGGCTGAGGCCAGCCTGGAGGCAGGGAGGCTGCTAAGGGGGCTGTGGCCAAGGTCTGGGTGGAGGTAACAGAGCCTAAACAGCTGAGAGCTATAGAGGACTATACAGGTGACTAGTTTGATTGGCCTCCTCCAGCAACAGGGAGCTCACTACTTCTTGAATAGCAATCCTCCCCTTTGGGCAGCTCTGCCTGGGAGAAAGTTCTTTCCTAGGCCAGGTTTAAGCCTGCCTTCCTGGGATGATGTGTGGGTGCAGGGATCAGGAAGAAGATGCCACTCATTGTGTAGGAAGATGGAAGCTTGGGAGAAAGTGTGGGGCCACTGAGTTCAAGCTGAGAAGCTTGGTGAAGAGGCTCACTCACCTGTCTGTGGGACTTACTCTTGCCCCTCAAGCAGGGCCCGAGTACTGCCCCTAGGGTGCCCTGGCCCGGCTGGGCACCCTGGGCATTTGTGGTTGGACACAATGAAGCTCCTTAGCTGGCCCCAGGACAACAGCAGAGAAAACAGAGAAAAATTTGCACAATTGGCAGTTTTAGGCACACATTTTATTGTTTTATATATATATATATATATATAAAAGGCAAAAGAGTACATGTGTTGAGTGGAGAATTAAAGGGGTGAAGACCCTATTTTAAGTAGAGTCTCCCAACCCCCATCCTTAAAACTGTAACATCTACTATGTATATTTTTTAAAAAACCAAAAAACATGAAACTTATACCTGGACTTCACCCCACCACCACACATGCCTACATTATGACAGAAATACGTTCTCTGCTCCTACTTATGTACAGCCAGAGCTCCACACCTGGGCTGGGGTCTCCTCCTCCCGGTCCTACCTCCATATTCCCACCCTACCTCCCCCAAAGCCTGTAGAAACCCCCTGCTAGAAAAAGGGTGCACGCGTGTGCACACACACACACACACACACACACACTCAGAAACACATATCTGGACCCTCCTCCACATGGAGCCCCCAAAACATGCAGACCCCTGGCACTTTCCTCACTCACAGAGGGGACATACCACAGATGGACCTTTCCCTAGGCTCCCCCCACAGCTAGAATCCTTTCCACTTGGTCCCTTGCCCTGATATCTAGGAAACCACACACACACACACACACACACACACACACACACACACACGCTCAAACACCAGCTGCCTATTCTCACTTTTGGGGAGACAAAGAGATATGTTGGCCCTACTCCCTGTCCCAAAACAGCCTAAAGACAGTGTCCTAAGGTCCTGTTTGGGCAGGGTCCAGTGGGGAATCCTGAAGAAGGCCGTCCCACTGCGGGGGGGAGTAGACGGAGTTTCTTAGTCCGGGACGGGGACCACCAAGGCTTCCAGGGAGCAGCCCCTGCACAGTCTGTGGCTGCTCAAGAGAGTGTGGGGAGGTGGCCCCTGCCCACTCAGATCTGCTCCTTGTGCTTCACGTGGGCCAGCTTCACATTCTCCTGCTCAGTGGAGGGTGCAGGCTGTTCCAGGTGGCAGCCGATCATGAGCTGATACACAAAGACTCCCGCAATGGAGCCCAGGAGAGGAGAGACGATGGGCACCCACCACCAGTGTCGGCCAGTCCTAGGGACAGACACATGTGGTCAGGGGAGAGTGGGGCAGCAAAGGGGAGGCGGGCTGGGACAGGCTGGGCGGAGGGGGCTGCACTCACGTGAAGACTTCAGAGCCCCAGCCAGCAATGGCGGTGAAAAGGCGAGGGCCGAAGTCCCGGGCGGGATTGACAGCATAGCCAGAGTTGAAACCCATGGAAGTGCCGATAACGAGGACCACCAGGCCCACGGTGAAGGCCTCCAGGCCACGGGGGACAGGATTGTTGTAGGGGTCAACAATGGCCAGCACACACACGATGAGGGATGCTGTGCCAATGAACTGGGGAATGGAGAGGACAGGATGAGGAGCTGCTCCTACCCTACCCTCTGGTCCCTCCTCTGTCCTTGGGCTCCTGGAGCCTTAACACTTCCCAAGTTCACTTCTCTCCAGCAGTGGTGCTGGCCCCTGGGGAACTAGCTGAAAATGAAGATTGCTAGGAATCTGCATGTTTTATAAGTACCTGCCACTATGATTCTGGTGTCAGTGTCCCCACACATTGAGACAACCCTGCTATAAACAAGGAGTCCTGTCCCCCAGCCCCCCATGAGATGCTCAGAGCAGCTTGGTCCTCCTCTCTGTGTTCCCCTAATGAGTCCCCAGCCCATACCTGGTCGAAGAATCCATTGACCATGTCCAAGTGTCCAGAGGGGTAGGTAGCAAAGATGCCAGCTGTGCCATTGGGGCCCGAGACTACAAGCTCATTCTTGGCGAAGTCCCAGATTGCATCTGGTGAAAGATTAGACCCAGAATGGGTGAGGGCAGAGGCTTACCCGGCTCTCCTGTCTCAGGTCGGGCCCACCCTTCTGGGGGATCGCAGGTGAGCAGCACATCACTGCTGTATTACTCAGGAGTCTATGGAAGGGTGGCAGGGGCGGGGGAGGGGGGTGGGCAGCGAGGATGGTGGATGGCCTGAGACTCTGTTGCCCAACTTGTTTCTTTCTTTCACCTTGTGCCCCCAACCTTGGTCCTGTGCAGTGAATGAGTGAGTCATAAGCTCGGGGCCTGGGCAGGCCCCAGCTGTCTGTCATCAAAAGGCCTGGTGCCAGGAGGTCCCAGGCAGAGAAAGGGAGGTAGTGGAGGATGGCAGGGTGGGGAATGCTCACCATAATACAGCCCAAAAACAATTCCAGCACCCAAGAAGGCTCCCAGTGTCTGAGCCAAGGCATAGATGGGCAGCTTGATCCAGGGCTCACGTGCCAAGAAACACATGGCAAAGGTCACAGCAGGGTTCAGGTGGGCCCCTGGGAAGAGAGGAGATGGGACCTATTAGTCACTGTAACCTCCCACAGTTGGGGATCCCAGGATCTCTAACCTCCATATTCCCCTTGTTTGGCCTTAGGGGGCAGGGGTGCAGAGAAGGGTTTCTTGTACCGGATGGTGAGTTGGACTATGTAACAGGCCAACACTGATAATCTGATTCCAAAGTGAGGGTCAGAGGTTCAAAGTGTCAAGTTCCTTCTCCACTCTCCACTTCAAAGGGCTCAAAGCTGAGGCCACAGCTATTCCCTGCCCTTGAGAATGGCCCCCACCACCTCATTCCCCAGTTGGGCACCCTGGGGAATGCCCTTGAAGGTAATGACTGAAGGTGGAGCAAGACCTTACCAGAGACCTGGCCAGCAACAAGGATGCCCAGGGTGACAGCGAAGCCAAAGGCTAGGTTGATGGTGAGGAAACCACCGTGGGTGCCCCGGCTGAGCACCACCTGGGCCACGGAGCCACAGCCAAACATCTGTATCAGGAAATAGAACCAGGCAGGGAGAGTGAGGCCAGGCAACTCTCACTCCAGAAGGAAGGAGTAAATCCAGCAACCTCCACCTGCAGTCGTCAGAACGGGAAGCCATTCCTGGGGGGATCCAACCCAACCCCCTCCTGCTGCCACTGCACCCTGAAGAAGAAGCAGACATGCCCTCCCACCTACAATGCCCAAACTCTAACAGGGCCCTATGGAAGGGACTGGAAGCAGAGTCAATGACAGGGAGCCCAGAAGATGGCTGGACCATCTTCTCTGATTTTTCTGGAGTCTCAGTAGGAGTGAGGTGTAAGGGAACAGCTTTTACCTTAGCATAGTTTGTCCTCCAGCCCTTCAGGTCTGGCCCACAAAGTGGGAAGGCTCTCACTCATCCTCCCACCACCCCCACCCCCACACTTGCCTCCTTCCTTGCTCCAGAGAAGAGCTGGATGGGAGTTGGGCAGGGGGCGGGCAGTGCCCACACAGAAATAGGGAGGAGGGCAGAAGTTAGGCTGAGTCTGCTTCTGAATCTGGAATGTCAGAGCCCCTGCCCCTGCCCCTGTTTCTGTCCCAGAGTCTCCTCTCCCCACCTTCTCTGACCTGACCTCAGGAATCCAAGTTCCCTACATGGATGTGGAGGTCCTAAAGACAAAGGTCTGAGTGGCCCCTCTCTCCAGCCCCGACCCGGGACTCAGAGCAGTGCAAGTGGAGAGACTGGCTCTAAGCTTTCTGACAGGGATGGAGGAATTCAAGAGGACTAAGGTCCCTGATGTCCTGCACATACAGAACATCCTATTCCTCTTGTTCAAATGTAAAAATGTTTCTGTGCCAGCTGTAAAGAACTATCACCCTGAGCTCCCATAGTGTCCCCCAAAGCTGCTCAGGCCCTGGCCTGGGTCTCCTCTTCTACCTCCCCATAACTAAAAGTTTTATGTCTACCCAGGGGGCAGTTTCCAAGACTTGTGCTAAGAGCCCTTGTCCATTCTGACAGGTCAGCATCCTGTTGTACTGGGTTGTTAAGCATTTTGATTATCATCCCTCAGAAAGACCAAGAGATAGTGAGGAAGCCAGAGGCAGTGATGCGGGGCAAAGGTGTGTAGGCAGGTGAGAGCAAAGATCAGAGATTGTGAGTATGTGGGGGGGGGGGGGCAGGGGGGGCGGGGAGGGAAGCACATAGGGGTCTGGGGCACGCTGCCCTGCCTGGCAGGCCCTGGCCTCAGCTCCTTTCCTGCCTGAGGCCCAAACCTGGCTTCATCCCAGGAGACCTTGGAGGGAAAAGCTGTCAGAGCCAGTTCCACCACCTTGGGGCTAATCTTCCTCTTCCTCCCCCTCCTTCTCCCTCACTCCCCACCTCACTTTGTACCCCAGAGAAAGGGGCTCCTCTCACTCAAAGGCCAGCCCTGATCCTGCCACTGCAGGCTCTAGGTCCCCAACTCACAGGGGTATGTAGGCAAGCCCTTCTCCACCACTCACCGATCTCCCGGGCCTAGCCCTCCTCCTCAGGCAGCCATTGAGGTTCTGCTTTTTCACTGACACCAGATGCCTTACACTCACCTGAGTCTGAAAGCCTTCACAAAAGTAACACCCTCTTTTTGTGGTTGGGGATAAACCAAATGATCCTGGGGCTCAGTGCAAGGTCTGACTGCTCCTTTGTGGCAGAGGCAAACTGAGATGTGGGAGGTGATGGAGAGGCCCCTCTGTGAATGTAGGAGACAACCTCCCCTGTGCTGGCATCTCTCGGACAGGGGGCTGGACCATAAATCAGATAAGCAGTGAGGGACACTAGGCTCTGGGGCAAGAGGGTGAAAAACACCTGCCCCTCCTCCCTTCTTGGCACAGGGAGACAAGGGATGGAGATGACGGGTAGGGCCACTAGTCTTGTGAGGGGCTGTGGATAAAGTGCCCCATCTGGCTCCTCCCTTGCTATTCCTGGAAGCCAGAGGTGAGTCTAAGAAGTTTTCTCCCCATGGCACCCATTCTACCACCATCACCCATTTGAGGTGGGCCACCCCAGCCCTACTTGCCTCTAGTTAAGCTTCCTAGTCTACAGGGGGCTGGCTGGTGTGCATCACCTACAGTGGGGGCTGGGGCAGGAACGGAAGAACCTATCGACTGCAATGAAGCAACTGAACCCAGAAGTAACCCAGGAGAAAACAGGTGTAACCATGTGAAGGGCTGAAAATCAGAGAGTAGCTGGGACAGGAAATGGAGACCTTGAGTGGTGTGTGCCTGTCAGACCCAAGAAATGCAAACAAAGTCACCCAGGAGCAAGCTAGGGACGAAACTGGTGTAACCAAGGAGTAAACTGACCGAGGAGTAACCAAGGCAGGGGAAGTGGCCTACCCAGAGAACCCACAAACTAACTCAGAGGCCGTTAGAGGCTGGGGAGTAACTCGGTGTTTTGGCACAGAAGATGACAGCATATGTCTGGGTGACCGACAGAGTCTGGGAGCCACTCAGCACAAGGGGAGCAACTTTAGCGACATCCTGTCCTCTGTGCCCAGGGCCCAGCTGCCTTCCACAGCCTCGTATCTTCAGGATCCTTCTTTCTTCCAATTCTGCTGTTTGCACCCTGTGTGCCTTCCGCCCTCTGCCCCCACCCGTGGAAAACTGTCCTTGCATCGGGGAACTTTTGGACTTTCTGAAGCTTAATTATTCATTAAGGGCCAGATATCCAGGACCCAAATAATCTAATAAGGGTCCATTTGCCAATGCCTCCACTGCCTCCCAGAGCTGGGACTCTGGGAACTGGGGAAAGTGAGAGCCAGAAGACGCTGGAGGTCTCAGACTGCAGGGGTGACTGCTGCCCCCAGTCTGTGGGTTGGGGCACTGGTGAGAGGGTAAAGGCTCAGAGCCGTCAGTGGGAGTAACAGGTGGCACTCTGGCAGGTCAGAGCTGTCACAGACGGGGTTAGAGCTGTGGGGGAAGAGCACTTAGGAAGGGGTCAAGGTGGGGAGCAGAGCTGGGAGAGGGGTGGGGCTGTCTCGAAAAGCAGCCCCTCCCGTGAACAGAGGGGTCAGGGAGCGTGGGGGCTGGAGAGAGAAGGGCTTCTCCGGGCCCCTCCACTCACCACGAGGATGAGGGTCCCCAGGCACTCAGCCAGAGCCTGGCGAAGCAGCCGGTAGCGGATGTGGAGCATCTCCCCGCAGCGGGACACCAGCTCCTTCTGTCGACCCATGGCGGGAGTGGCGGCGGTGCGGGCGGCAGCAGTGAGCGCGGCGGGAGGACGGCCGGGCGGTGGCTGTGGCCCCGAGCGCCGGGTGGCGCCCTTTATAGGAGCCGGAGGCCCTCGCCCCGCCCTCCCGGCAGCCCCTCCCGGCGGCCCCTCCCGCTGAGCCCTGAGACCGCCCGAGGTGTGGGCGGCCGCCCCCAGCGGCTTGCCTGGGGAGCCTGGTGAGGACGCGGGGCTGCGGGCAGTTGGGGAGGAAGGCGGGGGGCGGGGAGGAGCTTTAGGTGTGGGGTTCGCGTGGAGAGGGCACTTAGGGGAGGAGGTGTGTTACGGGCTGAGAGGGGATTGCGGGGTTCTGAGAGCCAAAGGTCGGGTACAGGCATGTGTGGGACATGGCTGGGGAGGATGAAGCTGCCAATGGAGACCTCCTTGCCCCACTCACAGTGAGCCCTGCTCACCCCCACGTGATGGTGGGGGTGAGAGAGACTTGTCAGAAAGGAAGGGAACTGGCCCCAACCAGCTCTACAGTATGGCTGGACCCATTATGTCCTCAGAGAGGGGGCTGGAGGGAGGAGGCTGTGGGCCCCAAGGGAGAAGAGACCTTCCCATAGTCCAGACCTGCATGGACTCACAGAACACAGGCGGAGTTCCAGCCAGAGTTCAATGGGCCTGTTGTTCCTTGTGCTGAATATGTATCCCATGTTGCATGTCCTGATCGGCTCTGTCCATGGCTATGTCCACACATGACATCTGTCCTGTGTACCAGATTGCACCTTTTGGACATTTCTCATGGCTGTGTACATGTCTGTTGAACCTGGCTAGGTTAACTGAATTTGCCACACGTGTATCTGCGCGTGTTTTGCACGTGGCTCCAGAGGGTGAGCTGCAGTTGTCCTGACATGCCACATGCCACATGCTTGCCAGCAGGGTGAGTCCTACCTAGTTGTTTTTAACTCTCTCTTCTCCCACTCTGGCTGATCCCAGCCAGGGGAGAGTCTGACCCTTCAAGAGGTTAAGCTGGCTAAACTGTGAGAGTTGTCAGCCCCATCTGAGGTGGGACATGGGGCAACTTTGCTCCTCATATTGCATTAATTTTTTTAATTTTAATTTTATTTTATTATTTTATTTTATAAATAAAATCCCAAGCAGGCTCTGTAGTACTGTCAGCACATGGAGCCTGAAGCGGGGCTCAATCCCACCAACCTTGAGACCATGACCTGAGCCAAAATCAAGAGTCGGACGCTTAACTGACTGAGCCCTCCAGGCGCCCCAAAAAAATTCTTTAAAAAAATTAATAATTGGGAAACTGAGGAGTGGTAGCCTGGACCCTACCTCCACAGGACTGGGAGCAAATATGACTGCACTCCAGTTGCTATGGCAGCATTGCCTGGGGAGACCACATTTTCCAGAGGCACTTAATCCAGGTGGTCTAAGGGCCTTGGGGACTTATCCCTTGAGGAATGGCTGTCAGGAATAAGGGCTCCATTGCCCAAAGGCTCTTAGGCCCAAAGAGATGGGATTTAGCAACACACATTGGCTAAATTTACACACTCTTGCACATGCACACACACACTCTGAGACTGGCAGCCATGCTCCCCTATTAACCCTCAGCTCTGTTCACATGCTCATGGGTTCCCCTCACATGGGAAACTAGCCATGGGCTCAAACATGTATGTAACCCACATGTGAGGTCTCCCATCGCCCTTGGCCCAGGAAGGAGCACCGCACTCCTCCAGCCTCAACAGGTTGGGAGGCACCATGGTGAATCAGGAGGCCATCACCAAGTGCCTACCCATGGCACCACTGCCAGTCTGTGACTCAAGACAGAACACTAGACTCCTGGTGCCAGAGCCCAGACTGTGGAAATGGGGAAACTCCCTTAACCATGCTACTTTTTCTTCTCCCTGCCACATGGTGTGCTTCTCAGCCTCTCAGTGCCTCAGATGGGGCTCCAAAGGCAGCACTGGACAGGAATTGGCAAGGAGCTCTCCTCAACACTGAAAGAACGTAGGAACCCCAGCCCATAGCACCTTGTCCTCACTGTGCCCCATCCTGGGGCTGCCAGAAGGACAAGCCTGGCCTGGAAACCAGAGCACAGGAGAAAAACAGGGGAACTCTACCACCAGCAGGCATATATGCAAGGCCCTTAGACACACATGCATTTGCACTCAGCTTACATAGGTGTTCACATGTGCTGCACCATATGCTCCTACAAAACTCATTCATATCTATAATTAATGTGTGGACATACATGGTCATACATGTACCTACACATGCACAATGAGATGAATTCGGGTTGAAGCAGAGAAGGTACGATACGGGTAGAGCTTCATGTTTCTTAGTAGGCGTGAAAGAGGGGGAAGGATACAGTGCCTTCCAAGGGTCCTTTATTCCTGCCAGCCCTCATTTGGGACTAAAAGGGGTCTGGACCTGGGGAGTTAGTGCAGAATTGCCAGGCTGGCCTGAGTTGGGGGGGCAGAAGCAGGACCTCACGGTCTCTTCTCATTGTAGTCAATGTCAACGGCGCCCCCTGGAGCCAGAGACAGAAAGAAGTATGGCTTCAGAGAGAAGTGATAGCACTTGGTAAGGCCAACTCTGAGTCACAGAGCTTACCTATAGCCCTCTGGGCTCCCTCCTGTGCTTTGGGAAGGAAAACTAGGGCCAAGTGCAAGTGCAAGCTAGAAGCCAGCCCACCTGGGAACTCTGGGAGGATGCAGATGAGGAGGCACCACCTCGTCCCAGGGCATCTTGAGCAAGGTCTGTCTCACCTGGGCGGAGGGCTGAACCCAGGAAGGGGCCTTGACAGCCCATCCACCCGTGGGAGGCTGTGATTCCTTGAGGTCAGAGCTGGGGGAGTGGGTTCCCAGACAAGGGAAGGGCTAAAGATGCAAGTCCCAGCCTGCTGGACCAGAGGGGCTGGCTGGGGCCCTGTAAGAGGAGGTGGTGGCACACCCTTCATTTTCTGCCCCCCAAACTCTTTTTGTTTGAATAGGAGCAGCGTGAACCATCAGAAGACACATGGGCCTTGCTGTTAGCAAGTGGGGTGGAAAAAAGTGTAGACATTAGAAAACAAATCATGCTATAGTCTCCCCAGCCTCTTCAAACCCTCTAAATCTCTTCCAGAGCTTTGGAACAGGGTGGGGGAGGGGCAGGCCAAAGCAGACATACAGACATTTTCAAGTTTAGAGATCACTTCCTCCCATTTGCAAAACAACTCCCCAAAGTGGGTGTATTTTTCCCCTTTCACTGATGACAAAACTGAGGTTTAGAAAGAAGTCACCTGCTGAGGTCTCAGCCACTAAGCATTGAGCTGGGATTCAAACCTCATGAGGATAAGGAGGTGAAGTGAAGAATAGGGGCGGAGAGGCCAGGGAACCTCAGGTCCAAGGCACAGGAGGAGCAGGGATCCAGGACACAGGAATCCACTGAGTCTCTCCATACCACCTGAGCCCCTTTTCTAGAATGCACCCCACTCTTAGGCCAATGCTGGACACTATTCCTGCTCCTAGGCCTCAGGAGTTGGGGGCTGGCTCTGGACTGGAATTGGGAGTGGAGAGTGGAGATGAATCATCCTATTATGAGCGTCCCCAGACTGGGGGGCGGGCAAGCATCTCCTCCTACTCCTCCAACAGTCACCCCCTGTCTCCAGACAAGATGGCAGAGAGCCCATGAACACATACTACCCCCTTGGGCACTTCCAGCCACATGTCCAGCTCTGAGAAAATCTACCTTTAGACCCATATCCTGGGGACTTTGGATTCACCTTCTGGTGTCTCTGAGCTGCCCTTGGCACCCTTTGAGGACAGCAGAGAGTTGCAGAAGAGGCAGAGAGATGCGGCAGAGGCCTAGACTCCTTGCTGAGGAAGGACCCAGAGTTACAGGGGCCAGGCCAACAGGTCAGAGGCTTCTTGCCGATCAGAATCTCAGCTCCAAGTCTGGCTTGGCCACTGAACAGTCAGGTGACCTAGCCAGCTCTCTTCTCTCAGCCCTCAAGTCTTAGTTTCTTCATCAGTCACCTGGAAGTTTCAGATGGAGTCGTCCCACCCCCCTACCCAGGGCCTCTGTAAGAATCAAGCAAGATTGTGGGTGTTTCAGGCTTTAAAAACTTTATCACACAGTCAACATAGAAAGCAAGACTCATTCTAGAAGCTGCCTCCTTAATCAGAGCCACATTTCCTCATATGTGAATATCCATGTACATCCACACGAGTTCTTGGCTCTGTGTTTGCATGTATCCATGGAGGTCTGTGTGTACAGGGGGACAACCATGGGGTTCATGCATGCATGTGTGTATCCATCAGTGCCTGTGTATGCATTTGTGTGTCCAAGGGGCTCTGTGTGCATATCTGTGTGTGTCCCTGTCTGGGCCTGGCTGTGGGTCTGGGTCCAGAGTTTACAAAAGCCAGAGATAGAGAATGGGGATCTGTTGAGGAGTCTGGGGACTAACTGGCCGGACAGTTGGCCCTGCCCCAGGCTGGCCTAGAGGGAGAAGAGTTAGTGACATGGAGCTGACACAGACCAGGTTATCACTACAAACAGGCCTAGGGTGTCTGGAGAGCTCTGGTTCACACCTCAGGATCAGATCCCTGGAGCCCCTGGCCTTTATGTTTTCCTCTCTCTCTCTTCACTAGCAGGAAAGCTTCTGGAACCAGGATGGTTGCCTCAGAATGAGGGGTCAGAACCAGAGATTGAGGAAGAAGAAAAACTCATGGCCTTCCTGGGGGGCCTGAATTAGGGCCTGGCGTTTGCCTGGCCACTGCAACCAGGAAAGGAGCATAGAGCATTTGGGGGACTGAGGCAACCAGAGAGCTTCCTGGAGGAGGAAACATTTGGCTGGGGATTTTGTATAGGGTCTTCCGGGTGAAAGCCTGCCAGGGCAGGCCAAGGTAGGTATGGCTGTTTGCCTGATACAAGATGAGAGCACCTGTAGTGAAGCCAGGGCAGGACACTGGTAGCACAGAAGGGCCTTGGGTTCTATACTAAGGGCCTGAACCTTATCGAGGGGCCGGAGACATTCAAGCTGTGCTTCTTTAATCCCCAGGACTCTGAGGAAGCTCTCACAGGGACTGTGGCAGCTGGAAGCCGGGAGAGGGAAGGCAAGGAGGCAGAGCCCTGGTCCCACCTCCCGTTTCAACCACAGTATTTTAACCATATTACATCAGGGTTCTAAACAAGATTACAATTGACAAATGTTCCACTGCTAAGAACAGAAACTAATGGGAGACCTGAGCGTTTTAAACAGGGAAGTGGTGTGGTCTCCATTTGCCAGTTAATGGAAGGCGCTGGAAGGATCCCTCCAGTTGCTATGTGGAGGATGTGTTGGAGGGGAAAGGCTGAGACCAGGAGGTCTGGAAGGAAGCCACAGAGGAGGCAAAGAGGCCAGATGCAATGGGTACAGGGAGTGAGGAGAGTTTGAATTGGGGATTTAGGAGGCAGAGTGATCAGGGCAGGTCGTCAAGAAGCTGAAATTGGAGGCGAGCCCAACTGGGTAGACAGGAACTTGAACCTGAGATGGAGCCCAGGACAACTGTTCTCTGAGAGGCCTGTGGTCTGAAGGGGGTGGGATGGGGGACCGCAGGGGGAAGGAGGCTCTGCATCTGGTGTTCCAGAAAGGCCATGGGCGTGTGTGAGCCCCAGAATTCTCTCCCCTCATCCCAGCCCAGTCTGTGCTAATTACAGAGCAGCCACCGGCTGCCTGCCCCTGGGGGAGAGGTGTCACAAGGAGAAAGATCTAGGGGAGAGGACAGGCTACAGCAGGAAGTTCTGCAGTCAGACTTCAGGTATGACTTCCTGAGGATCTCTAGACCTGGGATAGGTGGGAACTGGGCTCCAGGGAGACCCCACTGATTGGGATGGAGGTGGGGATGTTGTGGGGGCAGATTAGAGAAAGGTCAAGATGCCATATCTATCATTTTTATTCTTCAAGTTGAAATATATTTGACATAAAACATTGTGTAATTTCATTATTTATATATTATGATTGCCATTGTAGCAATAATCAGACCTCCATCACATTACATAATTGTCCTTTTTTTTAGTGGTTGGAATAATTAAGTTCTAGTCTCTCAGAAAGTTTGTTGATTATAATACAGTATTGTTGCCTATATTCACTATACTGGGCATTAGATCCCTAGGGCTTATCTACTACTCACTGTAAATTCATACCTTCAAACATCTGTCCTGCCTCCCCTTCCCCACATATATCTATCTTTTTCATCCAAATCCCTGATGGTCAAGTGGAACAGGGGACTGGATCTCAGGGCCTCCTTATTCCTTAGGTCAGGGCCCAATCTGGGCCTTGTCAGTCTTTGGAAGATCCCAGCCCTATCCTGTGGAGGTTTCCAGTCTGGAACAGTAGGGGAGAGCTGGGTCCTGCTTTTGAAGATGTCCCAGTCAGGGGGACAGAGATTTCAGGCTTGAGGTAAGGTGGACCAGAGTGTACACACTCTCAACCCTCCCCTATCCTTGACTCTGCTCCTTTATGTCTTGCTGATAACAGCTTTATTCAGCTGCCCTGGGTGGAGGGAGAAGAGCAGGGCTGGCAGGTGGCCCAGGACAGAGGAGGGGGGCAGGCTTTGCACTCCTCTCTGCCCCATTGCACAGATCTAGAGTTCAGCTCTCCGTTCCTTTATTCCTCTTCACCCCAGCCCTTGGCTGCAGGAGAGCCCAGGCTTGGCAGCGGGGTCTGGAGACAGGATTCTCTGGATCTCCACACCCCCTGTGTGACCCTGGACAAGTTCCTACACCTCTCTGGGCCTCACGCAAACCAGAAAAATTATCCTCTCCATCCTGCTTTCAGAAGTTGAACTGTGAAAGGGAAATGAGTCTCTCTCTGGGTTTGGAACACCCTGGTCCCCATTAGTGCCCTGGGCAGTCTAAGAGTCCTGTTGCTCCCCACACACACCCTCCCCCCCCCCCCACTCTGCAGCAGAGGGATGGGCAGGCAGGCTGACCTATTCTTGAGTAGGGTAGGGGTGACTCACGTGCCCCAGGCTTCCCCTCCCCTTAATCGCTCACCTGGATTAATCTATGACTCACAAAGCAAGTACCGGATGTTGGAGGGGTTGTATGTATGTTTGTTTATTGGGGTGGGGGCACTTGGACGAGTCCAAATCCGAGCAGCCCTCAGGACTTCTTTGAACGTAACCTGCTGCAAGGACCCCTAGGCTTTGGGATCTTGCTCTTTTTCTCCAAAGTCATGTGCTGGGCAGAGGAAAATAGGGTCTTCAGCTGAATGGATTCCAGTTTAGAGGAGATGGTGATACCACAGTCAGAAGAGAGGACACTTTGAGAATTCACTAAATGTAACCACACAGCGAGGCTTAGAAGGTCTGACAGAACTGGGGAAACCAAAGCCCCAAGAAGAAGGCTTTGTTTAAAACCACAGAAACAATCCAGAGTTTTTGCCTCTGCTTTTTTTTTTTTTTAATATTTATTTTTGAGAAAGAGAAACAAAGACAGTGCAAGCCAGGGAGGGGCAGAGAGAGAGGGAGACACAGAATCCGAAGCAGGCTCCAGGCTCCAGGCTCCGAGCTGTCAGCACAGAGCCTGATGCAGGACTCGAAGTCACAAACCGTGAGATCATGACCCGAGCTGAAGCCAGACGCTTAACTGCTTAGACTGAGCCACTCAGGCACCCCCCACTCCCCCAGAGTTTTTGCCTCTTTATCTGAGAGCTTTCTCTCCTGACCTACTCTTCAAAAAAAGAGAGTTCCCCTTTTACAGTAACTCTGAGCTGGAGACAAAACCTGCACACAGACTAGTGCATACAGACATGTCCATGCCCCCCAACACACAGAGCAGACAAATCACTCCATACATCAGACTCCTACCCCATCATGTCCACCTGCAGACGTAAATGCAGAACCCCCCAGAGGCAGACACACCCACGGGGATGTATAACCTACATCCTGCCCAGCCTTGCTCACACAGGAGTTCCTAGTCTTCTCTCCTTCCCTTCCAATGAAGTTCCAGCTCCTCATGCCACCATGGTCATCTTAGACCACACCAGCCTCTTCACCCACTTCCTAGAGATTGGAGGAAACAGGTTGGAGCTACAGTGTGATGGACTGTGAGGTTGGAGCTACAGAGTGATGGAGCCTGGGCTGCCTGCTTTCTCCACAGTGCTGAGCAGGGAGTGCAGAAAGGTGGTACAGCTCCTTGGGTTGTTATCTGCCATCTTCCCTTGCCTCATTGTGCCCCTGACAAAGCCATTACCATGCCCATTTTACAGGTGGTGAAGCTGAGCCCATCAAGGGAAGTGATTTGCCCAAGGAAACATGGAGGTAGCAAGGCCAGGGCTCATTTTCCAAGTGGGGACTGGCGTCTGCACCTCTTGGAGCCACCTGCTGCAGTTTTGCCCGGGGGCAGATTCTGTTCCCTCCTTCACCAGGATAATCTAGAACTGGGTTTGTGAAAAGGCCAGAAGCTACAGGACTGAAGCCGACCCACGGATGGAAACAGGATGGTTTGAAACAGGCCAGCACCATCCTTCCCCAGAGCCTACAGAGGGACTGTGGAGAAAATAAGTGAAGAGGAACCAGGCAACACCACAGAACCAAGGTCCATGAGGGCTGGAACTGCATTTCTTTCCCCAAAGTCTTGTACACCTCTGCCTGGAGTTCATGAATCAAGAGCACAGCTCACATAGCCCATCAATGTATTCTCTATGACATGCCAACATCTAATCTCATGATGGTGACAGGTAGGGACCGGTACAGGTTCACAAAGACTAACAGACTTGGGACAAAATTCAAGATCAGGGCTCCCATATGTGGCTTATCGTTTTTTTTTTTTTTTTTTTATCTTTATTTATTTTTGAGAGAGAGAGAGAGCAAGTGGGGGAAGAACAAAGGGAGAGGGAGACACAGAATCTGAGACAGGCTCCAGGTTCTGAGCTTTCAGCACAGAGCCCAACGCAGGGCTCAAACTCATGAACCATGAGATCATGACCTGAGCTGAAGTCAGACACTCAACCAACTGAGCCACCCAGGCATCCCTTATCATCTTGAGGATGAACCCTGATAGCCAGGCATCAATCTCTTCACAAACAGGCCCATGCCTGCTGCTGAACCTTTCAGAAAATGAGGATAACTAAAAGCACATACTTCACAGGGCTGGTATTGTTGCATGATCACGTTCCTGCACATAAGACATGTAAAATAACGGAGTGCCCAGCATTTACCAGGCACTCAAAATGTCAGCTGCATCTTAATTCTCAGGGTGTAACTCATTGTCACCTCCACACTCATTCTAGGCAGAGATTACAAATTATGATTCCCTTGTCCTTAAAGCATTTTGGTGGGCCTGCTTGCTCTCCATCTGCCTGGCCTAGATGCCCCTTCTGCACACACCTGCATCCTACTTGAGCATTGTCCTGGGTACCACGAAGGTGCCAAGAAATCTGTTCAAACATGTTACCTGCCCCCAGAGAGTTTACTTCTAGGAGACAATGTTAAAACTATGTGAAAATGGCAGAAAAGCCAGGAACATGGGGAAATTAAGTGACTTAATTTTAAATCAGAGTTTAAAACAACAGAAGAGTTCACGCCCTGTATGCAACTACGAAGTAAACTGAACAGACAGTAATTGCTCTCATGTTTCAGACGAGAGAAAGAGCACCTCAGGCTGGGGGCGAGGGAAGGGTTGGAGGAGGAAGCACTATTCGAGCTGAGTCTGGAAAAACAGCCAGGATTAGGGGAGACGGAGAAGGGAGAGGCTGCTGCAAGTGGGGTGTGGACCGGGGTGAAAGGAGGCAGCACCGCCCCCCACCCTGGCACTGAGAGCTCCTGGAGAGCAGGACTTGGGGCTTGTTCCCCCCGCACCCTTACTGCAGGGATGCAGTGGGGACAGTGTGTGACATGAATGGGCAGATGCCATGGAGCCGGGGGACTGAGACACTGAGCAGCCAGGGCAACGCTGAGTGCTTTCTGCAGCTCTCCCGGACTAGGGGACCATCTGTCCCCCTCACCCCTTCTCTGGTTCATTGGGTACCCAGCCCCTCCTGTCCTCTGTGCTTTCCCATGGTGTACCCTGGAAAGTAACAGCACCCACACAGGAGAG
The DNA here is from genome assembly GCF_024362965.1 of Panthera pardus. Lineage (NCBI taxonomy): Eukaryota > Metazoa > Chordata > Mammalia > Carnivora > Felidae > Panthera > Panthera pardus. The sequence goes on from NW_026526766.1 coordinate 55,378,068, forward strand.
ACCCGTGTCCCTTCAATGGGCTCTATTCATACACACAGAGCCCCTTTCCCACTGCTCAGTGCAGATATTCTGTGACCCTCAAGAAGTGCCATACCTTCTCTGGACCCCATTTAAAGGCCTGACACTGCCCTGAAGGGCATACTAAGGTGTAGGCACACATCCTGGCAATGGGAAGGGGAGACAACCTCAGCCTTGGGCAAATGTCCTCCTCTCCACACTTCTGGAAACATCCTAGGAAGGAAAAAAAAAAAAAAAAGCCCAGACTAAGGCTGACAGGTGGATGGATCTCCTGGGTTCATTCAGTTTGCTGAGCTGGCTTGCCCTCCTCTTCTGGAAGTTCAGACAGGCCCAGGGGACTCTGTAAGAAACCAGGCCCCTGCTCTGATGCTGAGGCATCAGACAGAAATTTGGGGCAGGGCTTTTCTAGGGGAACATCTCAGTGTGTTTAGGCCAGCAGGTACTCCATGGAAGATCCGTACGCAACGAGGATGGAGATCATGCCATTGACATCTTGCTCCAGAGGTCTGAAGTCCGGCTGTACACCTACAGCTTGCTCCTGGGGTGGAGATCACACAGTCCACCTCTCACTTCGGGCCTCCACAGCCTGTACCAGGCCTTCACCCAGGATGGCAAAGTCCTCCAGGATCGCTTCTACATTGGGCACCATCACCAGCTCCCCACTTTGAGACACCACCATGTGCCCCTTTGTGTTGGACGCCTAGGGGAACCAGAGAAATATGGACTGAGGTGTCACAGAGGCACACCCAGAGACACCAAGCCGGGTGGGGGTGGGGAGCAGTAGCAGTAGTATAGATCGACACACAAGACACATGCTTCACACCTGACCCATGCAGTCAGGGAGCATGCCACATACAGACATGCATGCCCACATGGAACCACATGAACACACTTGGGAACAACACTTATCATCAGCCAGCACACCTTGAAGGGCTGGGGCTGGAAGCTGGTGGGCTTCCAGAGAACACCAATCACCTCTCCACCATGCTGGTCATAAAAGAAAAGGGCCAGGTCCCCAAAGGCCTCCTAGGAAAGGGCAGGACATAGATAATATTACACATAGACATCTGAGAGTCACCTCCATGGCCCCAGCTTCACCTGGAAGCCCCCTCCCCAGGTTTAGTCAGCCCTTTAGGACCTACCCTGAGCTGTGCCAGATAAAGCTGAGGAGGATCGTAGCCTAGCACAGGCATCAAGGACGAGGGCCCTGGCTCATTGAGCAGGCCACGGCAGAAGGAGGCAGCTGGTAAGTCCACGGCTTGGCGGTGCCGGGGGATGTGGCGGGGAGACAGGCGGATCAACACGTCATACATATCCAAGGGTGGCCGGAACACTGTCTGAGGGAGTACCGTAGTGCCCACTGGGAGTTGGGAGCTGGACCACAAAGCCTTCCACATGCCCACCTTGGTTCCCTCCTTCCCTTTTGTCTGACCCCCCATTAGGGGCCCAAATGTTCATCTGAAGGTGGGAACATCAAGCCCCAGCTGGTGTCAGCCAGCTTCAATCTGTCAGGAGGAGCACAGGCTACAAGTGTGAAGCCTGGATAGAGCCAGGGACCTGGTTCTCCTGCAGGTTCCACCACTGCCAGGCACCATGGGCAGTATCAATGCCTTCTGTGGATTCAGTCTTGCCAAACAAGAGGGCTGAGCATCCTGTGAGAGCCCCTATAGCTTCAGATTCCCAATGTTCAAAGACAGAATCCCTAGAACCCGAGTCACTCTTGGTCAAGGGCTTACCCTGATGTCCCCAGGCCCCCGGGGATCCATTAGCTGCTTCTCTAGGACAGGCAAGGCCTCGGCTGCCAGGACCACAAGCTGCTGTAGGATCTGAGGGGATACACACAATCAAATACATCAAACCTGAGTGTGGGTCTTTCTTAGCTCATGCGCGGCCTGCTTTCTCCTTGGGGGAGAAGACCACAAATTTAGAGGTAAGGATGGGATTGAACCTGGGGTGATGGTCCATCCTGTGTCCATACAGAGTTTTTACGATCCTGGGGGGTAAGGATGACCATGACTGGGAGTTGTCTTCGAGCTGCCAGGAAGCCACTGCGGATCTCCACCTGCTCTTCCACTGTGAACAAGAGGGGGTCCTGGGTCAGCCTGCCCCCTTCCCCAGCTCTACTACCCCAGATCTTCCTACTGTACACCCAACAGCTGCCCATCACAGGGATTTTCCAGTGCCCCTCCCCCAAAGGACAAAGGCAATGTAAAGGACACCATGTTTGCCTCAATTGGGTGGGGCGTTAAACTCTCAGCCTCAGCCCAAAGGCAGAATTTTCCACTGCCTGGCACCCCATTCTAGTTTCCGGGCCGACACAAGCTGAGGCCTGCCCCTGACCCCCTTCCCACCCTATGCTCCCACACACCTGGGGAATTAGGAAGCTGACACCCTCCTCTCTGCTTGGACCAGGAACTCCTCATGTTACAGCTGAAAATCATCACCCCCACTCACCAAGAAGTCTGGACATCTATTCTAACCTGGGCCCTGCCCTGATCCCCACAAGACTTCTCACTTAGTGTTCAGGGTCCCCCTTCTACTCTCCTTTCCCCTTCACAGCCCCCTCCAGGTAGCTTGTTTACCACCCCGGTCCATTCTGTTTCTGAGCATCATAGGAACAAACCATAGCTCTATAGCCTTAGAGCTCCCTAAAGCCTTGACTGGGCCTCTTCCTCCTAGTAACTCCCCACCCCAAGGCATCAGGGCCAGGCACAGATATCTGGGAAGGAGAAGCCACGAAAAAAGCCCTATCTAATAAACTGGCGTGGAAAACCCTTGTGTGCCCTATTGCTCTGCAATCCACAAAGGTTTTTTCTTGCAGGAGTCTGACCCCAGTCCTACCACTTACCAGTGAGCTCATTGTTGAGGTTGACAATAAGGGGGTTGTTCTTCCAATCAAAGGTTGATATCAACAAAAGGAACCGAAGGAAGCCCACCTGGGGGGAGCTGAGAAGAAGGAATGAGTAAAGGGTCTGGGCCCAACCACACATCCCAGGGCTTTCCCCACGGCCTAGACAATCTAGACCCCCCAGCATGGATGGGGGTGGGAGGTGTCTTAGAACCTCTTCTGTCACTTTTTTTAGCTACCCTTTCCCATTTGGACTGAAGGTACAGCCTAAGGGACAACTGGCCCCAAGGGGAACTTTCTGGCTAGAGAAAAGATGGAGTTCGGAATCACCTGGGAGGGGTGAAGGGCTCAGGGTGCAAGAAAAGAGCAGCAACCACCAGGTCCAGGCTCTCATCGGTGAGCCCCTCACCCAGAAGCTGGGCGCGCACCCACCGCTTGGCCAGCCGTGCCACACCTGAGAAGGCTGGGTGCTGCTGCTGGAGTCTGTGGGGGGAAGAGGGAAGTGGCAATGAGACTCAGGCACTCAGGGCCCAAGAAGAGTATTTCTGCTCTACCACCACTATTTATTCAACCTTTACCCAAAGTTGCCCTCTGTACAGAATCTCACATCCCCCTAACTAACACCCCAACAGATCAGTCCTATAAAATTCCCATTTCAGGGGCGCCTGGGCGGTGCAGTCGGTTAAGTGTCTGGCTCTTGACTTCGGCTCTGGTCATGATCTCATGGTTCTGTGAAATTGAGCCCCACGTCAAGTTCTGTGCTGACAGCACAGAGCCTGCTTGGGATTCTCTCTCTCTTCCTCTCTCTAAAAAATGAATACATAAACCATGGTATAAATTTATACCAGGTGGCCTCCCAGAGAGACAGGTGGCCAGGAGAGCAGAATAGAAACAGGCAAGGATCTACAGACAGAAGAACCTATGCAGGTGGCCATACCCATGCAAGGCACTGGTGAGCAGGGGCAACTGCCTTGTGTCCCTCTCAAGGCGGAGGGAGGCAGGCGTGTCCCTCAATGAGATCATCCCCTCAGGGCTCCGCATTTCCCTCAGGATCTGGGGCTCCCGCTGATAGGCCACACGAATCCGGAACACAAACCCATCCTGTTCAAAGAGGGTATGGGATGGGAGACACGTGTCAGCATGGGACACCCTAACACCCTGTGCCCTCCCTCTCTGGGGAATCCCTACCCTACACCAGTCTAACCTTGAGGACATCAGTGTGCATGGCTGTGGCACGACACTGTAGCCCATGCTGTTGGGTCAGCAGCTCTGCCAGGCGCAGCTGGAAGGCAGCTCGGACCCGGCGTATGGCCTCAGCATCCTGTGGCCACTGACCACTGCCCTCCAGATGACATACCACTAGGAAGAAAAGAGGTTCAAGACTGCAGCATGGAGTGGGAACAATTTCTCTCAACCCCTCCCAAGAGGATCCTCACCAGTCATGGGCTCCACATAGGCTGGACAGGGCTTGTCAGGCCGAGGCAACAGCGAGGCCTGCTCTCGCAAGTGATCGTAGAAGGAGTAGGCTGGCCAGACTGGGGTTGGTGGGAACACCTATGGAAGATGCAGGGCTGAGGTAGGGGCTCAGGACTGAGAAAGTGAACACAGTCAGGAGTCGGAAAGGGGAATACTGGAGGAATGGGGTAGAGACAAGGAATCACTAAGCAGAAAAGGCTTCCTGCCACCTTCCACCTCACCTCAGTGTAGCGCAGTACTGGATGAGCTCCCTGCACAGCAGACACAGTCAACGGGAGACCTTCTAGCCCCCACAGGAGGCGGCTGAGGTCATCGTAGCAACGCACTGCTGCTGCCAGGGCTTCCTCACCTGTGCTGGAGGTCTGAGAGGGAGAACACAGTCAGTCAGGAGGCCAGGACCCTACAGAACCCCACCACCACCCAGGATATTGCCACAGCTCGGGCTGCTGCAGAGCCAGCACCCCCTCTGCTGGACACTATGAGAAGTGCAGCCCGGCTGAGGTGTGCTCTCCATCCCCTACCTAAGCTGGCCACACAAGCTACTCTGCAACCCCTAGCCTTAACCCTTAGCCCTGACCCATGACCCTTACCTCTTTCGGGCTTTGGATCAACGCGTCCAGAAGGCCCCCCACATAGTGGACACAGGTATCTGGGATGTCGGCATGGCTGGGAAAGGGGCAGAGACTCAGTGTGGGCACTGAGGAATATGGAGAATGCTGCTGGACATTCGCTGCTCAGCCCAAAGCCTGGGCCAGACCCTCCTAAAAGGCTCCCCAACCCACCGGTGCTTCCCAGCATCCAGATGCTAACACTCACAGTGCCAAGAGATGGGTGACCACCTGGTGGGGAATAAGGCGCTTCTGGGCCATAGAGGCTGCCTCCCAAACCACAGCTTCCCGAATGGCTCCATCCTGGAAACGCCGAAGCTCTGAGCGAAATCCCCAGAACTGGCGGAAGTCAGCAGCCTGAGGAAAGGCAATGGGTGGTGGAAGAAATCAACAAAGATGGGCTTTATCAGAAATCCCCAACAGGACTCAATCCAGGTGGCATGAGGATGATCCACCCTACTCCTGCCAGTGCACGGCCCGGAGTTCCCAAGACAGAGCCAAATCACCCCCCAGACCCCAGAGCTCCTCACCTCGGGCTGGTTGGCTTCCGGACCCAACTCAAGGACACTGGTCAGCCCCTCAGGCCGGAGGAGCAATCCTAGGGTCAGGGTCCCAGAGTCTCTGTGCTTCGGTGGATCCTGGCTAATGTCCCACTATAGGGTGTAAAAAGGCTGAGTTCAAGCCAAGAATGCCCCAGCTTGACCTGGAAATCCAGTTTCCAACTAGGTAGAAAGATCTAGCTAGAGGGATGGTGTGTCTTTTGTATTCCCTGAGACCCTAGATCTAGTCCTCCTTAAACCCACAAACTCCCTACCCCACAGCACCTCACCTCTAACACTGGGGGCCGAGAGTGGGCCAGCAGGTGAAGGCGGGACCCCAGACCCTGCTCCAGGAGGGTGGTCAGTGAGCCCAAAGCAGCTGAAACATAGTCCCCACCAAGATCCTGCAGCTCTGGCCACAGCTTTAGCCGGTGACATGCTGCCTGCAGGCGACTCAGTGGATGGAGACTAGAGGGACAAAGAGACAGAATGAGGTACTGCTGACCCCAAGTACCACCCCCTCCCCAAAACCAGGAACATCTGAGCACCTCTGCCCCACCACTGTAGCTCCAGGGAAAAAGAACACACTGACATAGCTTGTCAGCCATAAACTTACTGCAAGACGTGGTCAAAAGCCCGGATCATGGGTTTGGGAGTCATCAGCAAAAATTGGAATCCATCATCAGCTCTGCTGTCCAGCAATGCCATAGACAGCCGTGCCTCATGCTGTACCTGGGGCCACAGGGTAAGCAGGGAACTCACATGTGAGATTATCACCACTATACCCCTCCCTTCAGTGACCTGAGGGCTCAGACCAAGAGACATGCCTGACCTAAGCTCTTTGGAGAAGAGTTTCTGGGGTTCTGGTACTGGTAGAAGGGACACAGTCTGGACTGGGACACCTGGGGAATCCAGGAATGGGGAACCATTGGTACCTGGTGGTAAGTAGAGGCAGTGACATCAGCACAGAGGTTGAGACAGCCTGAGGAGTCCAGGAAGACAACAGAGAAGGCCTGATGGAAGTCAGCCAGGGCCGGCTTGGAGGCATAAAAAAGCCAGTCAGGGTTGAGGCCTTACCTTCAGGCCTCCTTGCCCAGCCCCAGCCCTGCCCCACTCACCAAGGAAGGATCTGAGCTGAGACATAAGCTGATCCCATTGACTGTCAAATCTGTGGTGGCTGAAGTGAGCCAGAGAAGATGGGTGTGTCAGAAGGTATCCTCCTCCCTGGGGACCCAGCACTAATGACACTCTCCCTCCTCCCTGCCTCCAGAATTCAGTTTGCTCTTCTGTCTTATGTTAAGAAACTGAATGACCCTTGATAGAATGAGAGGATTCACAGGATGAGTAGAACCCTTGGCCTTTCTGAGTCTAGCCACCTTACCCAGAAACTGCAAGACGCTTCTCAGGACCTGGTAGCCACTCATGGTGGTGTGGATCTTGCGTGTGGACACAAGGAAGGCAACCAGCATGGAGACAAGGAACCCACTGAACCCTCCCAGGCCCTGAAAAAGAGATGGAGACAGAGAGGCCCAAGCTCAGAGCCAACCCGCCACTCAGTGAGGCAGGGAAGCTGGGCCACTCCCAACTAACCTTGTCCAGTTCCCGCTGCCGCAGCCAGACCTTCAGAAGTGCCACGCCATCCTTCAGCCCCAAGGCTGAGCCCAGCACAGTTGACAGCAGCTGCACGTGAGACTCAAGGGCCATGTCCTGCAGAACCCATGTATTATAGTGGGGGGTGGGAGGCTCTGGGCTACCTGTGGGGGAGGGGAAGCCATGAGAAGAGAAATCCCCACAACACTCTTCCCTTCAGCTCCACCTTGGCACAAGTGCCTGCTCACCATCCCCTGGGGGACTCTGCCCTCGGTACCAGGCAGAGCGCACATTGTTCTTAGATGGCAGCAGGCGGCACGGGCGGAAGAAGTCAGGTGGAGGGCATGGATGCAGACGTACAGTGACCAGGCGCTCATCCTTCCCTGGGGGAGACAGGGAGTGCTGAGATCCTTCCAGGTGGGTCTCTGTGCCACCCTCCTCCTACCTGAGGGTACCGGGTACCATGCCCTCCCACTTCAGAATCTGAGGTCTTTGTACCTTCCCCCTCAAACCTGAGGCCTAAGCCTCTCACCTTGGACTTGAGGCCCCATGCCCCCCCCACCACTGAATCTGTCACTCCATACTGTGCCTTCAGCCCAGTATGTGCCTCCCACCATGTGGCCGAAGTAGCAGCGAGGGTTTCAGGTGGCAGCCATTGGTGTAGGAGAAGCGAACACTGCCAAAGAAGGGGTCTTGGCCCAGGTGGTGAGCTAACTGGGCCAGGTAGAGAGCACGCTTGCGGAAGTAGCGCTGGTTCAACCCATCCTTGTCCTGTAGGAGCTCCTGGAGAGGGTCAGAAAAGAGAGACATGCCCAGGCACTTAAATGCTTTTTGTTAGAGAGCTTGGAGGCCAAGATGAAGCCAAGGTGAGTCACAGTTTAGAAACCTCAGGGAGTTTTGCTGGCCAGAGTGCATGAACCAGGGACAACACCACCATATCTAGTTCTCAGATGACGAAGGCAAAGTTCCAAAGGGCAGCAACTGGCCCAAAGGCACATTTAAGCTGCCCTCAAGATGACAGCAGTGATCTGCTCTTTTGATTTCGAGTTCAGATTTCAATCCCCTGGCAAGTGGCAGGTGGGAAAGAAAGACCCAAGAATTTGTAGGTGGTGAAGCAGCAGTCTCTCCATTCCCCAAACTCTAGACCTCACCTTGGGCATGGTCACTGCCATATCCACATTAATGTCCGGCCGGACGCAGGTACCCAGAAGGTAGCTGCCCACAACAGTGACCTGGGCTGGAGGCAGGAAGCAGAAAGAGCCCTTCACAGTATAGGGCACTTGGTGGAGGGGTACTCGAACCCCAGCTGGGAGCCAGGTCTGGTCAGTCAGCTGTGGGGACAGAGACAGTGATACATATTATTTGACTGCCTCCCTGACATGTCCCCTTGGTGTCTAGTAGACGTCTCAAATTAAACATAGCACATTTGAGGGGCGCCTAGATGGCTAAGTAGGTTAAGTATCCAACTCTTGATTTTGGCTAGGTCATGATCTCGTGGTTCATGAGTTTGAGCCCCACATCAGGCTCTGTGCTGAGGGCATGGAACCTGCTTGGGATTCTCTCTCACTCTCTCTCTCTGCCCCTCATCAACTTGTGCATGCATGCTCTTTCTCAAAATAAATAAATAAATTTTAAGAAAATAAAAACAAAAATAAACACATCAATACATTTGAAGTCAAACTCCCAGTCTTTCTGTAAACACATCCTCTCCATTAAGGCAACTTCATTCTAGTTGCTCAAGCCCAAAACATTTAAATCACCTGAACTCATCTCTTAAAAACATCCATTTCACTTTTAAGAGCATCCAGACACTAACCACCTCTACTTCTCTATCCTAATCTGAGATGCCACCATTTTCCAGTGGATCACCGCATAATAGGTTTCTAGCTAGTCTCCCTGATTTTATCTTTATCCCCTTCCCTTCTACCTTTAACACAACAGCCTGAGTGAATTACATTCTTAAAAATTATCAAGGACCCTCAAAGAGCTCTTTTTACGTGAGTTATATCTATACTTACCGTATTAGAAATTAAAATGAAGAATTAAAAAAAATTTATTACTTTTTTTTTAACTTAAATTTTAGTTAGTTGACATACAGTGCAATATTGGTTTTAGGAGAATTCAGTGATTCATCACTTACAACACTCAGTGCTCATCACAAGTGCCCTCCTTAATACCCATCACCCATCTAGCCTATCCCCCACCCACGTCCCTCCATCAGCCCTCAGTTTGTTCTCTATCATTAAGCGTCTTTTGTGGTTTGTTTCCTTCTCTTCCTCCCCCCACCCCTGCCATTCTCATATGTTCAGCTTTTTTATTTCTTTTTTTATTAAAAAAAATTTTTTTAAACATTTTATTTATTCTTGAAAGACAAAGAGACAGAGCACAAGCAGGGGAGGCGCAGAGAGAGATTGGGAGACACAGAATCCAAAGCAGGCTCCAGGCTCTGAACCGTCTGCACAGAGCCCGATGCAGGGCTCGAACTCATGAACCGTGACATCATGACCTGAGCTGAAGCTGGATGCTTACCCGACTAAGTCACCCAGGTGCCCAACACCTGTTTTATTTCTTAAATTCCACCTATGAATGAAATCATATGGTATTTACCTCTCTGTTTGCCTTATCTCACTTAGCATACTACATTCTAGCTCCATCCACGTTGTTGCAAATGGCAAGGTTTCATTCTTTTTGATGGCTGAGTAATATCCCATTGTATATGTATACCACATTTTTATCCATTCATCATTCAATGGACATTTAGGCTCTCTCCATAGTTTGACTATTGTTGATAATGCTGCTATAAACATTGGGGTGCATGTACCCCTCGAATCTGTATTTTTCATCCTTTGGATAAATACCTAACAGTGCAATTGCTGGATGGTAGGGTAGCTGTTTTTAGTTTTGTGAGGAACCTCCACACTGTTCTCCAGAGTAGCTGCACCAGTTTGCATCCCCACCAACAGTGCAAGAGGGTTTCCCTTTTTCCACATCTTCATCAACACCTGTCGTTTCTTGTGTTATTAATTTTAGCCACTCTGACAGGTGTGAGGTGGTATCTCATCATGGTTTTGATTTGTATTTCCCTGACAATGAGTGATGTTGAGCATCCTTTCATGTGTCTGTTAGCCATGTGGATATCTTCTTTGGAAAAGTATCTATTTATGTGTTCTGCCCATTTCATAGCTGGGTTATTTGTTTTTTGGGTGTTGAGTTCAGTAAGTTCTTTATAGATTTTGGATACTAACCCTTTATCAGATGGGTCATTTGCAGATATCTCCTCTCATTCTGTAGGCTTTTAGTTTTGTTGATATTTTTTTCTTTTTTTTAGAGAGTGTGTGAGCAGGGAAGAGGGGAAAACAGAGACAGAAAATCTTAAGCAGGCTCCATGCTCAACATGGAGCCTAACACAGGGCTCGATCCCACGACCCCAGGATCACAACCTGAGCTGAAATCAAGAGTCAGACATTTAACCGATTGAGCCACCCAGGTGCCCCTGAGTCAACTTTTTAAAAATGAAGCTAGATCACATCACTGTTACACCAAAAAAACGTCCCATCAGTGGTTCCTTTTTACCCAGAGCAACAGCCAGTCCTTGTTTCGGTGTAACGAGGCCCTGAGTGAAATGCCTCCTTCCTCCATTGCCTTTTTGAACTCGTGTCCTTCTATTTTCCCCTCATTTAATCCCAGGAACATACCAGACTTACTACTGCCTTTGAACCTTTGTGTTGACTATTCCTTCCTTAGATATCTACATGGTTGACTCACTTCCTCCAAATCGTCAGACTACTGTCACTTCAATGAGGCCTACCTCAACTACCCTATTTAAAATTGGAAACCATTCCCACCCTCTGATATTCCCACAATCCCCTTACCTTGCCCTACTTTCTCCTCTTTCCATAGTGTTTACCATTTTCTAATATTGCCAGTTTACTCATCATGTTTATTGTCTACTATCTGTAAGTCCAACACTAGAAAGTGGGCTGCTTTGTTCACTGATGTATCCTAAGAACACAGCTAATGCAAGGAACATAAATGTTTGCTGAACAAATGAACACATGGTTGACTGTACTTCCAGTTGAGCCTCCTGGCAGTGAAAATGAGCTCCCTAGGACCCCACGCCCTCTGAAGAAGAGCAAGGCCTTGTTTCAGAGGCCTACACTGAGGACCTCTCCTGGACTTCCCAGTTCTTCACTCTACCTGCGTTACCTGGGTCTTAGGAGTTGAGGGCACCTTCAGGACTCGCTGGTTGACCTCCCGTAGGAAAGCATCGATCCGCTCCTTCTTCTTCTCTGACAGCCTTACTTCCTTTAGTAGCTCCTCTACCTGTAAGAAGAGATAGGGGTGAGTTCTTCAGCCTCAGGGTTCCAGGACCATCCCTCTAACCCAAGCCCCAGCCACCCAGTAGTACCTGCAAACGAAGCAAGCTAGAGTGGAACAGACTCTCAGTCTCCCGAAGGCGGTTTAGCTCTTCATTGGTAGGCTCCTTGTACAGTTCTGCCTGGCTAAGCTTCACTGGCTGCAGGAGACTCTCCATTGGAGACCCAACCAAGGTACACTTCTTAGAGTACTCCTTCTTTCCTTCCTGGCGTGTGTCTTCCAGAGCTAGTTCCATCACCTGTGGCCAATGAGAAGAGAAGCCAGTGTGAGGTCAAAGGTGTGTAGCATGCACTGCCTAAAATGCCACCATGATAGGACATGGATAAATGCTTCACAGGCTCCTGTTCACTCTTTTGAACGGAAGTCAGACTGCAAAACCCAGGATTATCATTACTTAGAACATTACTGAGCTCTAGTCTTAAAACTCCTGAGTTGAGGGTTCCCTGTCTATTTGACAGCACAAGCATGGAGCTTGGCTTGGAGCTGGAAGGGGTAGTAGTTGACTGAGCCCTGACCTAAACAATGCCTGAGCTCCTTGTATTTCCAGATACTACGCATCAGGAATCTTCCTCTTTTGCTGGGTTTGTCCTGGGAATTCACAAATGCCATCTCCACTCTTGCTCTATCCAAATCCTGCCAACCTCTAACCTGCCAGCAATCCCTGACCGTAGATTACATCAGTATACATTAAGTGGTCAGTGCTGGAAAGACCTAAACCTACTGCCTCAGGAAAATATACTCAGTAAATCATCCAATCTTCAGTAATCCCAGAAGAAAATGTACACTTGAAGGAAATCAAGGTTTCACAGGTAGTATGCCTACTCTGTCAGCAGGCATCCACACCCTGCACACCCTGGTCTGCAGAATCCTAAACCTTCTTCCCTACAGCCATGGCCCCCGCCTCTACCCCACAGTCCTACACTGGAGAGAGCCTTACTGGAGGGCTCCAGAAGAACCACCATGTGCCCTCCATTACAGCGGCGAGCACAGAACTAGGCACAAGAGGTCAGATCTCATCCAATGACAAGAAAGAGAACCTGGTCGGGGAAATGACCGACGTCACAGAGCTTTCGAAGGAGTGAGCTCAGTAAACTTTATTGCTGCTATCCAAATAACGCCAGGTTCCCCCTGGGTCTGTCTCGGTGCGCCAGACTGGCAACATGGGGGAATAAGGCTCCTCCAGAAGGGACGGCCATCCTGTCCCTCGTCGGCGAGCTGTCAGACTCTGCCACCTCTTGCACGTAGAACATTCCTCCCTCCCAGATGGCTCACCCACCTCCGGGTCCCCAGCAGCTGCCCGATGTTTCGCTCCCGCAGGGGCCGGCCCCATCACTCGGAGTCCAGGTCTTGCTCACGCACTTTGGTTCAAAGCCCACGTGCTCAGCACTTCTTCCCACCCTGGCTGAATTGCTGAACCCCCGCCACAGACCTGCTGAAATCCCGCCACAGAATTGCTGAACCCCTCCACAGAATAACCGAAGCCTCACAACAGAACTGCCAAAGGCTTGCAGCAAAGTCACCGTACCCAACGGGAAACTTCCCGCACCCAGCAGTAAACTTCCCGCACCGCGTGGGGACTACCCTCGTGCCGCAGGACTCCGCCCAGCTCCAGAGCCATTGGGTGAGTGCCCGATGAGTCGCTGGCGATTGGTATCTGTCACTGTCCAGGACCGCCCATCGTGGGGGAGGAGCCAAACAGTGTTCTCCGATTTACGGTCTCTTTGCGACGCCAGACCGGAAGCCTGCCTGTAGTTTAGCGGTCGCTTGCTTTTCCTTATTTCCGCCGCTTGCGTCGAAGGGGGAAGGGCGGAGCTAGTTTGGGCACTTGGAATTGTTTATTTATACCAGTGGTTTCTATCCTTTTTTTACATCCACCACATCGTCTCAGTTGTGTCGGTTTTGTCAGTTCCACCTCCAAAATATACCTTGAATTCGTTCATTCTTCACTGCCTTTAGTGCCAAATTTAGTCCAAGTCACATCATCTCGTGCCTAGATTATAATACCTTTCTCCAGTTTATTATTAAATTTTCCAAATCTACCCCAAAATTGTAATATTAATATAATGAACTCTCATATATTCTTCACCTACCACCCATCATAACTTAGTGATAATGTTTTGTCGGATTTGTCTTGTCTTTTAGGTATTTACATACTGTTTTGCAGAACCACTTAAGAATTAGTTGTGCACATCCCTGAATACTTAGGCATTAATCTACCAAGAACAAGGACTAATCATAGTCCAGTTATAAAATTCAGAAAATTTAAGCTCTATCAGTACTATTCAAATTTTGCTGATTATCCCAATAATACCCTCTACATAGTAGTATTTTATTTCCTGATGTAAGAGCATGCATCAATTTGGTTGTCACGTTTCTTTTCTCACTCTTAATCTGGGATATTTGCTGAGCTCTCCATTTTTTGGTCTTTTATGACATTTTTGAAGAGTATAGGACAGTTTTATTCAATAGCTTTTTACTTTTTATTTGAGTTCAATATATATGTATATGTGTGTATACGTATATGTAGTTATAGATGTATGTACAATGTACACAAAAATTACATATATACACATATGCATATATAATTCCATACATGCATATATAATCACACATATATGATTATATATACATCTGATTATGTATATACATATGTATACATGGAGGAACTACATAAGGTAATTCTTCCTAATTACATAAGGTTTGAATATGTATAAACCAAACATACCCATGTTACCAGCTCCCAGAAAAGCAGAACATTTCTTGAACCTTTAGAATCTCCCCTCATTCTGCCATCTAGTCATTATGCCTCAAGAGTAACTACTATCCTGACTTCTAATAGTACCGACTAATTTATGCAATAGCTTTTAAAGGAATTTTTCACAAGAGTGGTCTTGTCCTTCTTCAATCCATTTCCATGTAGTTGCCAGAATGAGTGTCTTGAAACCATCATTCTCTCATGTCACTCTCCTCTTAAAAACTCATCATTCATATTAAATACGAATTTTAATAAAACCTCAATCAGTATGGTCCTTCACTGGCCATGCCATCCTTTCTCTTGATACTCTACCCTTGTAAAATAAAGAACTTAATGTTCTTTTTTTTTTAATTTTTTAAAGTTTATTTTTGAGACAGAGAGCATGAGCAGGGGAGGGCAGAGAGAGGGAGACACAGAATCTGAAGCAGGCTCCAGACTCTGAGCTGTCTGCACAGAGCCCAACATGGAGCTTGAACTCACAAACTGCCAGATCATGACCTGAGCCAAAGTCAAACGCTCAACTGACTGAGCCATCCAGGTGCCCCAAGAACTTATATCATGTTCTTTCACATCTCAGAGACTTGAGCCAAGCTGTTTGCTCTGCCTGGAACACTTTTTCTCGACTTTTTCTCTGCTTCAGTTATCAGCATAAGTATCACATCTTTAATTAGGCCTTCCTGATCATCTGATCTGAAATATGTTTTTCCTTATCTCATCATCCCATTTGTTTCTTTTTAGCACTTTTTTTTTTTTTACAATTTTTTGATTGCTTATTAGTTGTCTCTTTGTTTTTGACTGTGAATCCATGAAAACAAGGACCACGTCTACATGGCCAATGCCTAGCACACTGCAAATACTCAGTAAGTGTTTACTGAATGAATGAATCTGACCACTGTCAACCTTTATAGCCTTGTCTCTGACCATTGTTTCTATCAAATTTTATGCCCCAGCCATATTGAACTACTTGGAGTTTCCCTAGTTACCTGGCTTTTTGTCCTGGGCCTTCAAACTTGCTGTCCTTTTTGCTCAGTGTCTTGATTGTTTTTTCCCCAGCTTTATTGAGATATAACTATTGTATAACATTTTTTAAAGATTAAAAAAATTTTTTTAATGTTTATTTATTTTTGAGAGAGAGACAGAGCATGAATGGGGTAGGGGCAGAGAGAGAGGGAGACACAGAATCCGAAGCAGGCTCCAGGCTCCAGGCTGTCAGTACAGAGTCCGACGTGGAGCTCAAACTCACGAACTGTGAGATCATGACCTGAGCCGAAGTCTGGCGCTTAACCGACTGAGCCACCCAGGTGCCCCTACATTTTTAAAAGATTTTTTAAGAGGTGTCTGTGTGGCTCAGTCAGTTAAATGTCTGACTTTAGCTCAGGCCATTATCTCACGATTCAAGCCCCATATAGGGTTCTCTGCTGTCAGCTCAGAGCCTGCTTCAGATCCTGTCTCCCTCTCTCTGCCCCTCCCCCACTTGTACTCATGCTCTGTCTCTCAAAAATAAACACAGGGCTCAGACCCATTAACAATGAGATCATGACCTGAGCCAAAGTCAGAAGCTTAACTGACTGAGCCCCCCTAGCTGTTGTATAGGCCCCTAGCTGTTGTATAATATTAAGTATAAGCTTTGCAATGTGATAATTTGTCATATGTATATGTTGCAAAATGATTACCACAATAATGTTATAACTAACATTATATTTAACACATCCTTCACCTCACGTAAATACCATTTGTTGTTGTTGTTATGGTAAGAACAAATAAGATCTATTCTCTTAGTGACTTTCAAGTACACAATACAGTATTGTTTACCATAGTCACCATGCTATACATTAGATCTCCAGAACTTATTCCTTTTTTATTTATTTTTTTCAATATATGAAATTTATTGTCAAATTGGTTTCCATACAACACCCAGTGCTCATCCCAAAAGGTGCCCTCCTCAATACCCATCACCCACCCTCCCCTCCCTCCCACCCCCCATCAACCCTCAGTTTGTTCTCAGTTTTCAACAGTCTCCTATGCTTTGGCTCTCTCCCACTCTAACCTCTTTTTTTTTTTTCCTTCCCCTCCCCCATGGGTTTCTGTTAAGTTTCTCAGGATCCACATAAGAGTGAAACCATATGGTATCTGTCTTTCTCTGTATGGCTTATTTCACTTAGCATCACACTCTCCAGTTCCATCCACGTTGCTACAAAACTTATTCCTTTTTTAAAAAGTTTATTTATATATTTTGAGAAAGAGAGAGAGCATAGGGGAGGGGCAGAGGGAGAGATTGAGAGGGAGAGAGAGAGAATCCAAAGCAGCTCCACACCCAACATGGAGCCTGATCTGGGGCTAAATCTCATAAACTGTGAGATCATGACCTGAGCTAAAATCAAGAGTCAGATGCTTAACCAACTGAGCCATGCAGGTGCCCAGAACTTATTCCTCTTGTAACTGGAAGTTTGTATTCTTTAACCAATATCTCCCCAGTTCCCCTACCCCTATCCCCTGGCAACCATAATCTACTCTCTGTTTCTATAAGTTTGGCTTTTTTTAGATTCCACATATAAGTGAGATCATGCAGTATCTGTCTGCTGACTTATTTCACTCAGCATCATGCTCTTAATGATCATCAATGTTGTTACAAATGGTAGGATTGCCTGCTTTATGGCTGAAGAATGGTTTTTTTATATAAAATTTTTAAAGTTTATTTATTTTGAAAGAGACAGAGACAGTGCAAGTGGGGGAGGAGCAGAAAGAAGAGGGGGCAGAGAGAATCCCAACAGGCTTCATGCTGCCGGCGCAGAGCCCCATGTGGGGCTCAAACTCACGAAAACCTGAGATCATGACCTGAGCTGAAACAAAGAGTCAGATGTTTAACCAACTGAGGCACCCAGGCGCCCCTGACTGAAGAATGTTTTGATTGTTAAGGAAGATTTCCTGGAGGAGATGGGTCTGTGCTAACTCTTGAAGCATAAGTTGAGTTTGGATTGACTGAGAAGATGAATCAGCACCATGGAAGTTTAACAAGCCCTGAGGAAGATCAGAGAGTTGAGAGATAAGTCAACCACTCATTCTACATTGGATGACACTTAAGAAATGGCAAGCCCGGTGCTCAGTGTCAAGGATAAAGAGATAAGTAAGACATAACGATCACAATCCAGAAACCTGGGGTAATGTTCTTGCCTTCATAGTTTATAGGCTGGTCCCTCTATTCAATTCTTTTTTTTTTTTAGATTCCAGCTTTGACCTTTATTTAAGAGACCAGATGGGTTGTCCCAGGAACCAGGTGTCAGCCCTAAGGCCAAGCAAGGCTGGAAAGCCACATCTGGCCCTGCTTCGCCCTGAGCTGCAGCCTCAGCCCCAGTATCCTGCTTGCTACCAGCAAGCGGAGATGCAGGTGCAGGTGGAGGGAGCCCTAGGAGATTGGACATTGCTATTGACTCATTAAAACAAACAAATAACAAACAAAAACACCCAAAACTATTGATTTGGGGCTTTTTCCTAAACAAACAAAAAAAAGTACACTAAGCTTCTATGTTTCCTGTGACAGGTCATCTGGGGTGGTGGGGGGAAATCTGCATGACTCCCCCTCCCCGACAGCAGCATAACTTCTGTATAACCCATCATTGGGGGCAAAGGGTGGGCACATGGAGGTTATTGGCTCTTGTGTTCATTTAAATGCAATCTCATAGAGGTTTATTCTGCCCCTGCCCTGCTTCCATTTAAAATTGCATTCACCCCTGATGTGCCTGGCTGGCTGTGATGGTAGACAATGCAACTCTTGAATCCTACCATGGGTGTAGAGATCACTTAAAAATAAAATCTTAAAAACAAAAAACAAAAAACAAAAAACAAAAAACAAAAAACCAACCTGCACTCACCCTCCCAAAAGAATAATACAAATAAAAAATAAAATTGCATTCACCCCAACATTTTCAGTTTTAGGCTCTAATTTAGTCACCTTCATTAGTACTCACCAAAACTTGCAATATTATTTGTCTAGTAATTACTGATTTTTGTCCGATTCAATCTCAGCCACTAGAATGTAAGCTCCATGACGGCATAACTAAATCATTAAATCATTTAGCATAGGGCCTGTCACATAGCAGGCAATTAATAAATATTTATTGAATGAATAAGTGGCTCTTAAGAGCATCTCAGAGGCTGGGAGAAAGATGTAAACAAATAATTGCAGTATAGGATTGGAGGCGATGTGTTATGTGTGGATTGTTATGGGCACATTAGAATAGGAATATTACAGGGCTTTGGTTAGGAGCAATCATGCTTAAGTGGGATAACCAAGTTTCAACTCCAGGTTCTGCCATGTACTCACTGGGTCACTTTTTTTTTTTTTTTTTTTTTTTTTTTGGAAAGAGAGAGCTCGTGGGCTGGGGAGGGGGCAGAGAGAGAGAGGGAGAGAAAGAATCCTAAGCAGGCTCCTGTGCTGTTAGTGCCGAGCTTGACACAGGACTCCATCTCATGTTACACGGGATCGTGACCTGAGCCGAAATCAAGAGTTGGACGCTTAACCGACTGAGCCATCAGGTGCCCTACCTTGGGTAAATTTTTTAGCTTTTCTAACTTTTATTATATTCAGGAAAATAGATGTTCTAGTATGGATGTCATGGATTTTTGAGAGAATTAAACAGGAAACTACATGTAAAAAGTCTGTCACAGACTGATGCACAGCAAACATTAGCTATAATTATTAAAGGAAGATTGTGTCTCCTTAAGAACACTATTGGACTTAACATGTGTTAACATATGCAGAATTTAAAAAATGTTGGTCTCCTAAAGAGTCATTCTGTAAGGTAAGAATTGACCTCTCCAAAGCAAATACTCCTACCTCTCATTTATCTTCCAAGATTTCTATATTTTCTCCCTTTAGAAGAAAGAATCATTTCAGAAGAGCCCAGGTTGAGGAGCACCAGGTGATACCAAACAGACTGAGGGTAAGTGTCCTATTTTCTTCACCACCAGAGGGCACCACTAGTCAAGTCAATCTACCCATCATAAAACAGGAACTCTAGGAAGCTGTTTTTGCCCTTCATTCTTCTGACAAATATGTTTTGAGTACCTACAACATGCCAAACATTGTAGTGGCTTGTATATAAAAAAGGAGCTTGTATAAACAAGACCTGTCATCCTTGTGGAATCTATAATATTGAGCATCTACTATGTGTCTGAGAGGTTCTATTAGACATGGGGGTGGAGGGTGGGGTTCAGTTTGCTTTTGCTGTTTTCCTGCCCTTGGATGTAAGCCCATGAGAACAATTACTTAGTGTCTACTTTGTGTCAGACAATGTGCTGGTTGCTGTGGATCCAGGCATGAATATGACACAGTTGCAAACTACTAATAAACAATGTCTTACCTGCTAGGATAAAAAGGCATGAGAAATTCTGTGGAAATAAGAGTTCTTCAGACCAAGAATGGAGAATCTTAAGTACATACTTCATTAACACACTAGGATATAAGCTTCCTACACAGGTATATGTTTATTAGCCACCTCCCTTAGGGCCATGGTTATTGTAGATATTTACTATGAGTTTGTGAGTTTGTTTGAAGCCAGGGAGCAGCTTCTGGTCTGTGTCAGTTGTATGTTCTGGTGGGTTAGGCTAGGGATCTACCATCTTCTGGGGCAGGGTGGGACTGTGATGAGTTTATGTGGGTGAAATGCTTTGAAGATGAACTTTCTGCCTATTTGTCTACTCACATCCTTGTTATTAAAGGTGTCAACATCATCTCCTACGTTTCCAGGTCAGCAATTTTCTTGTCCCTAAATTGAATGGTGGAAGAAGGGAAGTCAGAACCAGCAACACAGCATCATTTTGGGAGAAGGGGATGTATTGACTAAGACATTCTCCCTCCTCTGAAGTGAGCCCTATTTCCAGTGGATTTGGTTCCAAGACCTAGAAAGTAGAGTTGGGAGCTAGGGAAGGATTCTTCAAAATATTGAGATCTCATCTCTGATGAAAAAGAACAACAAAAATAAATAAACAATGCTCCTCATTGTGGATTGTGCAAAGTGACTTCCTTTTAAAGGGTATGGTATACAAAGGAGGTGAAAAGGGTTACATTACAGTGGACAGACCTGACACACTACCTCAGCCAGGTGATTGAGGTCAATATCAACACTGATAAATCATGTGGATACTATGTGCCCTGATATGATGTGATAAAAAATATCATTTTACTTCTGTGATCTTCCACCCCAAAACCTATAACCCACAAATTCTAATTGAGGGACATTATACAACATACTTGATTAGTACTCTTCAAAACCCTCAAGGTAATCAAAAATAAGGAAAGTCTGAAAAACTGTCACAGTCAAAGGAAGCCTAACAAAACATAAAAACTAAATATAGTGTGGCATCTTAGAACAGAAAATGGACATTATGTAAAAATTAAGGAAATGTGAGTGAAAACTTTAGTTAATAATGTATCAATATCGATTTATTAGTTATAATAAATGTACTATATTAATGTAAGATGTTAATAAGGGAAATTGGGGTGCCAGGGACATGGTAACTCTCTGTAGTGCCTCCTCAATTTTTCTATAAATCTAAAACTGTGTAAAAAATTGTCTACTAAAAAATCAAGGTGCCTGGTTGACTCAGTTAGCGGTGTGTACAACTCTTGATCTTGGAGTTGTGAGTTCAAGCCCCACTTTAGGTGCAGACATTGCTTAAAAATAAAATCTATTTATGTTCATTTTTGAGAGAGAGAGAGAGAGTGTGAGTGCGAGAGGGGCAGAGAGAGAGAGGGAGAGAAAGTGTGGAGCCTGGAGTGGGGCTTAAGCTCACCCAATGCAGGGCTCGAACTCACAAACCCTGAGATTGTAAGTTGAGCTGAAGTCAGATGCTTAATCAATTGAGCTATGCAGGTGCCCCCAAAATAAAATCTTTTTTAAAAATGGAGGAGGTGGTGGTGCCTGGGTGGTTCAGTCAGTTGAGCATTGGACTCTTGATTTTGGCTCAGGTCATGATCCCAGAGTTGTAGGATTGAGCCCTGTATCTGGCTCTGTGTTGAGGATGGAGCCTGCTTGAGAGTCTCCCTCTTAAACAAACAAACAAACAAACCATCAAATAAATAAATAAATTTTAAAAATGGAAGGGGTGGTAGCCAGAATACAGCTATGCCTTAGTATTTTTTTCTTTAAAGTTCCTATTTAAAGGGGCGCCTGGGTGGCTCAGTCAGTTAGGTGTCTGACCGCCTCAGGTCATGATTTTGCAGTTCATGAGTTCAAGCCCTGCATCGGGTTCTGTGCTGACAGGTCAAAGCCTGGAGCCTGCTTCAGATTCTGTCTCTCCCTCTCTCTCTGCCCCTCCCCCACTCTCTCTCCCTCTGTCTCAAAAATAAAAAAATAAAAAAATTAAAAAAAGTTCCTATTTATGGATCATTTACCATATGCTAGTAACGCTGTATATAGATGATCTCATTTAATATTTACAGTTGTTTAAGTTAGTTGTAATTAATCCTCTATTACAGAAGCTGATGAATAAGGAATGGATAATGTAAATCGTGGAGCCAGGATTGGAACTTAAGATCTTTTCAATCTCAAAATTCTAAATGTATGGAACTCTCATAGCATCCTGACTTTTCTAGGAAATGTTTCAGCAGTTATCACAGGAAGAGCCTTCCCAAGAGAAATAGGTATTCTAAATCACCGGGATTTAAGACTGTCTCCCATCTCACTTCACTTATGATTAACTTAAAAGTCCCTCATTTCCAGGTTGGATCTTCAAGCTGAAAGGAACTGTAGGGGGTCAAGGTCCAAGTTCAACCACAGTATTTCTTTTTAAGATTTTATTTTTAAGTAATCTCTACACCCCAGGTGGGGCTGGAACCCACAAACCCAAAATGAAGAGTTGCATGCTACACTGAGCTAGCCAAGCACCCTCACAGTATTTCATTTTACCAATAACTGAGGGATAGCCAGAGCACTTGCCCCAAATCACAGAGAAGGGCCAGGAACCCAGGCTCCGTCTGAGTTATTTCTCTCTTTATTTCCCACAACTTCCTCTTTGTAGTTAAGAAGAGAAGTAGAAGCTGGCCTATCTGCCTTCCCCATTTCTCGGATGGGAATCGCCCCCCCACCCCCACCCCGGGTGACACACTGCCCTCCAAGGACACACTAGTTTAAGGGCCCTGCAAAAGACGTGTCGGGACAATTGTTCCTGCCCATAAGTCCCATAAACTCAGCACATTCTTGTCAAGCACCTACTGAGTGCAGGGACGGCGGACTTTGTGTCACGGGGAGGGACCTGCAGAGGAACAGAGTTCGTCGGAGGATGGCTGCGAAGCCTGTGGATACACATACAGAGAGGAAGGGAAGGCGCTGGGCAACTCTAGGACCAGTGGTCCTTTCCCGGGAGCTCCCCAGGAATCGCGGCGTCGAGCCGCACAACCGTCATTTGGGGCCAAGGGCATCCCCTGTGGCTACCCTCCGCCCCCACAGCCTCTTAGCCCTTTAAGGGCGGGGGACACGCGTCAGCGTCACAAAGCGCCGCCACCGCGCCTGGTGGCGGAGAGCAGGCGGGGAAGGGGGAGGAGGAGGAGGAGGAGGAGGAGGAGGGAGAGCAGGGAGGGGGAGGGAGGGGCGTGCGCACGCGCGTCGGGCCGCCCGCCGCCGAGAGCCGCCCTCCCTCCCGGCGCGCGCCCCTCCTCCCTCTCACCCTCCCTCCTTCTTCTCGGCTCCGTCGCTCCCGCGGCGCGAGGCGCTCTAGCTCTTCTCCACCTCCTCCGTCGTCGCCCCTCCCCCCGCGCAGCCGCCGCCGCCGCCGCCGCCGTCGCCGCCGCCGCGAGACCCCAGCGCGCCGCGCTCCCCCCGCCCTCCGGCCCCGCGCGCCCTTCGGCCCCAGCAGCCCCTGAGGAGAACGAGAGGGCGAGCGAGCGCGGCGCTCCCGGGCCGGCTCGGCCCCCTCCCCTCACCATCGCCGGCCCTTTGCCGCCCTCCTCCGCTTCCACCCCTTCTCCCCCCCCCCCCCCCACCAAGTTGAGGCCCCCCCCGGGGGGGGGAGGCCCGGGACCGGGAGCGAATTCCCCTAACTCCTTCAGCCCCTCCCCCCACCTGGCCCGAGTGTGAGGAAAAGGGCCCGGTCCGGCCCGCGTCGTGTGTGAGGAGGACTCGGGCCGGCCCACGGGCCGTCTGGGGCCTGGTCCGGCCCGCCGGGTGTGTGAAGACAAGCCCGGTGCGGCCCGGGCGAGCACGAGCGGAGGGGAGGGGCCTGGTCCGGCCCGGCCGGTGCGAGAGGACTGGGGCTCCGGCCCGGCGCCGCCGCCGCCGCGATGGCCCAGCAGCAGATGACCAGCTCGCAGAAGGCCCTGATGCTCGAGCTGAAATCCCTGCAGGAGGAGCCGGTGGAGGGCTTCCGGATCACCCTGGTGGATGAGTCCGACCTCTACAACTGGGAGGTTGCCATCTTCGGACCCCCCAACACCCTCTACGAAGGCGGCTACTTCAAGGTACCCCCACCCCTCCCAGCCCTGACTTCCCCAGGCGGAGGCCTTGGCTCCCTGTCGCTTGCGGGGCCCAGAGTGTGAGCGCGAGTGTGTAGAGGGGGCTCCTCACCTCGACAGCCCCCTCCCCCCATCCGTGGAAGCAGGAAGGCCTTGCTCACCAAGTGCCTTTTCTTTGTCATGGGGGCGGGGGCGGGAGGCCAGACTGCACCGGGAAATAGGAAAGCCTCTCTGGCTAGGGTAGTGGCTACCGGCGGAGGAGGGCTGTCTTTGTTTTGTTTCCCCAGCTGAGGGTGTGTGGGAAGAAAGGTGGGCTTTCCTTTCTCGTCTTCCCATCCGAACCTTCCCCGCGCCGGCTGGAACTGCCCCAGAGGGCAGAGTGACCTGCACTTACTGGATTGGACCTTTCTTTTTTGGGGGGTGGGGGTGGGGGAAGGGTATTAGTCTGTCATTCCAGAGGCTGCCTAGTGACCTGACACTCTGAGGATTTGATGGGCTTCTTGCGTGGTGGTAGTTACAACTTTACATTCCAGTGGGCGGTAATGAATAGGACCCTAGGGGTGGTAAATAAGGGTGCCTGCGTTTTCTGGCCATTATCTTACTGGAGGGAACGCTGATTTAGCCCCCTTTCTGTTCTCCTTTCTCTGTTTACTTAATGGTGTTTCAAATGCCCTTTGTCCTCACCCTGCCACCAACTTTACTGCCCCCCCCCACCATGTAAAAATATCTGTAGACGGTGTAACGTGTACAGGAGATTGATCGTTTCCCACTTAAGAGAGACAAAATTGAAACGTTTTACCCAGGTGGTTAGCTTTAGCAGATGGGGTGGTCTCACAGATGAAAAGTATCATCTGAGGTGAGATGGTTTCACTGAGTAGGACTGTTCCATAGCCACCCCCGATTTAAGACGGTGGTTATTATCATTCCTGAATCCATTGATTTTCTTTTTTTTTTTTTTTATTCCAACGTAAATAACTTGGAGGTATTGAGAGTTTTTTGTTTTTGTTTTTATTTTATCATTTTTGTGGGGGTGATCACGGACTGAAGGTGGAATGTTTCAAATGGTGGAGGCAGACAGGAAATTAGTGCTAAGGAATCCATTTAATTTTATTTCCAAAATTAAGTAAAATAGAGCAGTGTGAGTCAATCTTGGTTTGCTTTGAAGGGAGGGGCTGTCTTGGCATAAGTTTTAAGTGAGTATCTTAGTCATGTAGTTATGATGTACATTTTTAGGACTACCCAATTACTTTTGTTTTTCTATCCTTCTAAAGGTAGAAACTTCAGTGTCAGCTTTGAAATTGGGTCAACTTTGTAGAAAATGTGAAGAATTGACGGGGATGTTTAATATTCATGCCTGTGATAATCAGTGAATAGTGAAAATACATTTTTAGAGCAGCACCCTTACGAACTGTATGCTTAATCTTTTGTGGTCACCATACACTGTACTTTTTTAGATGCATGTATTAATGTACAAGTTATTAGTGACAAATTGAAGAAGGTATTGCTGTGTATGCTGGCTAAATTTAGTGGCATAAAGTTTAATTTCCATAAAGTGTCATTGTTTGGGGTAATGGATAGTCAAGGTGAGTGGGTACTAATTAGAATGATCTCCATCTCAGTGTTTAAAAAAAACAACTATGTGAAAGGAAATAATGGGCTGCAAATTGTATTTTTTGCTGAAAGAACAGGAAAAGGACTGTGGAGAATCCTCTCAGTTTGAAAGAAGTAGTATGGGGAGAGGATTCCCTACTGGAATTTTAACTTTAACTTTTAATTTTAAAATGTAGGATTCCCTACATTGATTTCAGTTAGGTGTTTTGTAATTTCAATCCTCTTTAGAAAGAATGGTTGAATTTCATTGTATATGTTAATTTCTTAATCTTCAATTATGATATTTTAAAATATGAAAATTCTTAGGTAGGTTTTATGTTTTAGTCTTGTGTGAGAATTTTGTCAATTTTGTTTTCTTATACTTTATTCCTTATTGTATGGCTCTTTATCCCAAGAGTCTTTCATTGGAAAAAGTCAAAGTTATGGTCATGAGCAGTTGACACTTGTGATAGGTCTAAAACCATTGTTTTTTATTTCACTGCTTTTGTCTTAAAACAAGGCTTTTAGTGTGTTCCACTACAGCTGCAGTTAAAAGTTGGCACAGACCTTTTTCTACCACTATTCTCCCTTATCAGATAGTTCTTGAACATTTAGTATAATTTATTTTCAAGTTAAATTCTTTTTTCTATTTTGGATTGTAGTTTCTGAAGGCAGTGGAACCACCATTCTTTAAATTTTTCATGTTACTCCTTTAACTTTTACATATTAATAGGCTTCTTACTGATCTTTTTCACCGTGAAATAGTTGGCTCCAGTCTGTTCTAACTATGGCATCTGTTGTGGTAGAGACTTGTGAGACCTGTATTTCACAAATTTATTTTGGATTCATGTTGTCTTTTTTAAATCTCTCAAGTCTGTGATTCTTAGCTTTGGGCGGGCGGTGGGGGGGGTGTTGGATGTATGATAGGCATAGGTAGTTTCTTGTGCCTGTTTTTCTGGATATTCTAAAATCTTTCTTGGCCTTGTTTTTTGTCCAGTTTCTTGGTCTCTTAGACTTACTGAGTGAACTTCTTTGCTGCTTCGACTTTTTCCTCTAGGGATCAATCATTACAAAACACAAAGTAGAATATAGCTTAGAATAGAGAATACCTCTGAACGTAATTTTGCTACTGTGGAGCAAGTTGGAATTTTATTGTCAATGGAAGAATAAATTGTTGATCAAGTGAGCAGTTAATGATGACTTTTAACAAGTTTACCTCATTCCTTTAAAAAGTACTGTCTTGGGGCGCCTGGGTGGCTCAGTCGGTTAAGTGTCCGACTTCAGCTCAGGTCACGATCTCGTGGTCTGTGAGTTCGAGCCCCGCGTTGGGCTCTGGGCTGATGGCTCAGAGCCTGGAGCCTGCTTCCAATTCTGTGTCTCCCCCTCTCTCTGACCCTCCCCTGTTCATGCTGTCTCTGTCTCAAAAGTAAACATTAAAAAAATAAAATAAAAAAAAAATAAAAAAAAATAAAAAGTACTGTCTTTTCAAGTAACTCCTGTTAATGATCATAACTTAGAATGGCTTCTTTGGGCTAGAACCTCCTTGGAACTCCTGCATTATTTATCTGAAAGCATGGTAGCAGTGAGTCTAGAGATCAGAAAGTGAGAGTGCCTAAGGGGGAACCTGGCTGTCACGGTTGGTAGAAAATGTGACTCTTGATCTCGGAGTTGTTGAGTTCAAGCCCCATGTTGGGTGGAGAGATTAAAAAAAGAAAGATAGTGCCTCTTTCATGAGGTGTGTAACATAAAAGTTTAAATGATACAGAAAACTTAAAATATTGCAGTTAACCTTTTGTAGTTTTAATTTTATTCAGTATTTGAGAGTGAAATATAGGTGCCTTCCATTTGTAGAAAACTTCAAACTGATAATTTACAAAGTACTATATACTCAAAATTTTCTTTAGTAGGAGCTTCTTTATCAGACTTAACACTTGATTTATATTAAAGAAACTTAAAAAAAATTTTTTTTAAGCTTGAGAGAGAGAGAGAGAGAAGGAGACACAGGATCTGAAGCAGGCTCAGCAGAGAGCCTGATGCTGGTCTCGAACCCATGAACTGTGAGATTACCACCTGAGCTGAAGTTGGATGCTTAACCGACTGAGCCACCCATGCGCCCCTAAAGAAACTCTTCAATGATAGTTTTTAAAATAATGGCTATGCATTATTTTCATTTGTTCTAGAATAAATGAATCTATTTTTTGCCCCCCTCAGAAAAAACAAAACAACAACAACAACAAACCTTGCCAGGCTTACCTTTAGTGCCTGGCAGTGCCCTTCCGATTATAGCATACTCTATTTTGTGACTCTAATTTTTTCTTTTCCTTTTTTTTCCTTTATCGTTTATTCATTTTTAAAAGAGCATGAGCAGGAGAGGAGCAGGGAAAGAGGGAGACATGGAATCTGAAGCAAGCTCCAGGGTCTGAGCTGTCATCACGGAGCTCTACTTGGGGCCAGAACCCACAAACTGTGAGCTCACAACCTGAGCCGAAGTTGGACGCTTAATGGACTGAGCCACCCAGGAGCCCCTGTGACTAATTCTTAATATAAAGTTGAAACAGTTATTTTATAAGACAGTGATTCTTGGGGTGCCTGGGTGGCTCAGTTGGTTAAGTGCCCCACTCTTGATTTTGGCTCAGGTCATGATCTCACAGTTAATGAGTTTGAACCCTGCATCAGGCTCCACAGTGATCATGAGGAGCCTGCTTGGGATTCTCTCTCTCTGCTCTTTCTATGTGCACGGGCTCTCTCTCCCAAAATAAATAAATAAACCTAAAAAAGGGAAGACATTGATTCTTAGTCTTTTTGTTATATGGATCCCCTTGAGAAACCATTTTCTTTGGGAAAACATTAGCACATATAAACTGGCTTGCATACATTTTCTTTTTCTTTTTTTAAAGTAGGCTCTGCACCCAAAGTGGGGCTTGAACTCATGACCGTGGGATCAGGAGTCAGATTCTCTACCAACTGAGTCAGCCAGACACCCCAGTTTGTATACGTTTTCAGAGGGTTAACTAACAGGTTAAGAATTCCTGTTTTAAAGGATTTGGATAGGCAACTTAACAATTAACTTTAAAATTATAAGCATAGTGCTTTTTTTTTTTTTTTTTTTTTTAAAAAAACAGTTGTATGATGAGTCTGTCAATATCTCAATTCTTAATTGTTTCTCAGTCACTTTGAGAATGAGTACCTCTTAGTGCTTTTAGCTGTAACCTTTTCTGGAAGTTGAACTTGTCTTGAGTGCTGAGTGAACTAAGGCAACACTATAAATGGAAACATAGTTAATGTCTAGTGGTTTGGGGCACTACTGTAGTAAATTTAGTAGTTTTAGTGTTCCTCCCACCACCTCCCCCCACCATGGCATAAGTATAGCATCTCCGTATTTATTTTATTTTTTAATGTGTTTATTATTTATTTATTTTTAAATGTTTTTATTTATTTTTGAGACAGAGAGAAACAGAGCATGAGCAGGGGAGGGGCAGAGAGAGAGGGAGACACAGAATCTGAAGCAGGCTCCAGGCTCCGAGCTGTCAGCACAGAGCTCGATGCGGGCCTCGAACTCATGAACCGTGAGATCATGACCTGAGCCGAAGTCAGATGCTCAACTGACTGAGCCACCCAGGCGCCCCATTGTGTATTTATTTTTGAGAGAGAGAGAGGGAAACCCAGAATCTGAAGCAGGCTCCAGGCTCTGAGCTGTCAGCACAGATCCCGACGTGGGGCTCGAACCCACGAACTGTGAGATCATGACCTGAGCTGAAGTCGGATGCTTTAACTGACTGAGCCACCCAGGTGCCCCAGTATTTTTTTTTTTTTAATGTTTATTTTTTATTTTTGAGAGGGGGGAGGGGCAGAGAGAGGGGGACAGAGGATCTGAAGTGGGCTCTATGATGACAGCAGCAAGCCTGAGTAGGGGCTCGAACTCACACTGTGAGATTGCAACCTGAGCCAAAGTTGGCTGCTCAATGCACTGAGCCATCCAGGTGCCCCGCATCTCAGTATTTTATAGAATATTTTTTTACCATATTAAGCTGATTCCAAGATGGTTTTTTTTCCTCTTTTTTTTAGTTTTTAACTTGTTGGAAATTGGGATGTGTCTTAAAATCCGTGAAGTCTTTTTTTTGTTGTTGTTTCTTTAATGTTTATTTTTGAGAGAGAGCACAAGTATACAAGCGAGCTTGGGGGAGGAACAGAGAGAGAGGGAGTAGAGGATCTGAAGCAGGCTCTCTGCTGTCAGTGCAGAGCCTGATGCGGGGCTCGAACTCACCAACCATGAGATCATGACCTGAGCCAGAGTCAGATGCTTAACCAACTGAGCCACCCAGGCACCCCCATGAAGTCTTAAATCCCATCAGCCAGGTGGCACTTGAGATCTAGTTGTGAGAGAACTTCCCATTGAAATCTTGTAATAAATTTTTTTTTGAATGCTAGCATCAGTGTCTTAAATATGATAAAATAAGTATAGTTTCTTTTTGAATGAAGAATTTGAGCCCTAGTTAATACTTTGTTTGCAGCATGTTGATTCTTGTGTTTCAGAGATTTGTGTTAGTAAATAATACTGAGTATTCATCAAAGGCAAAGCACTGTATGAAGAGTAACTTATAGAGAGTAAGGAAAGTGTTAGGATAGGTAACCTTAGACCTTATATGAATAATCTTAAAAATCTTTGTGTAGACTTTAAAATATGAGGTGTAGGTATTATTCACACAATTGTAAATGGTAATTTAAATCAAACCTTTTATTTTTATTATTATTTTTTAAGGCACTGTTTTATTTTTATTATTTTTTAATGTTTATTTTTTAGATAGAGACAGAGTGTGAGCAGGTGAAGGGCAAAGAGAGAGGGAGACACAAAATCTGAAGCAGGCTCCAGGCTCTGAGCTGTCATCACAGAGCCTGATGTGGGGTTCCAACACACAAACTTTGAGGTCATGACCTGAGCTTAACTGACTGAGCCACCCAGGCGCCCCTATTTTTATTATTTAAAAAAATATATATTTGTTTATTTTTGGGAGAGCACAAGTGAGGGGGGGGGGTACAGAGTGAGGGGGAGAAAGGATCCTAAGTGGGCTCTTTGCTGACAGGCTTGACAGCAGCAAGCCCCATGTGGGGTTTGAACTCCTGAACCATGAGATCATGACCTGAGACAAAGTCAGACACTCAACCGACTGAGCCACCCAGGTGCCCCTAAATCAAACCTTTTAAAGTTTGGAGGCCCATTAGAGCATTTGTCAACATAATGACAATCTGTCATGATAAAACGTCTGTTCCATCTTTGCAATTTAGTATTACTAATCCTAGTTTAAGGTTCCAGAAGAACCTGTCTTGTGGGGAGACAAGTGAAATAAAGGAGGCCATCTAACAAATTGGTCCAACTCTGTTAGTTAGGGGGAAATAGCAGGAAGAGTTATAAATTCAGGGTTTAGGACTACAGAATTCCACCTTGCTGAAAGGTCATAGTTAAAAGATCTAATTCTTTTATGTTCCTGAACTTCTTTTGGACTGTTTCACATACAACTACAGAGATGTTAGAGCAAGACTGAGCCTCTTTGGATGTGTTCTGTCAACACAGAACTATTTTATTTCAATTTTATTCAGTAAGAAATTTGTTATTCAGAGTTTATGCTTATGTACCTTTAAGTGAGGTGATTCTGAAGTGAAAGGAATGATAGATACGAAATTAAAGAGATAATTTTAGTTCAGATTCCCAAGGTTTGGTATATAAATATTATTCCATATTAAAATTGGAAAACTCAGATTTTGGGATACATATTTAAGGTTTGTAGACAATAGTCCACTTTAAATACTATACTTGATTTGTTTTAATAACAAATATAAAAATGTTTTTGTTATAACATAAATAGTAAATTGAATTACTGTTGTGAACCTGTTGGCAAGGTAAGTAGAATGAATACTTAAAACATATTAAAAACCAAGCACACAAATGTACTAAAAACTTTGAATGCCATATCTAATTGTGGATACACACTACTAAGTACTGTATTATAGATATTAGTACCTAACATTTATTGAGGCTTACAATGTGCCACATCCTTTATAGGAGTATTTCATAATCGTGTGAGGTGTGGTTACTGTTACTTTCATATAGGGAGAATGAGTCATAGCTCATTTAAGTTGTCCAGGGGTCTTCAGCTAGAAAGTTTTAATACCAAATTGTAGTACCAGACTGCTGGACTCTGAAGCCTGTTATTCTTTTACTGAGATCTTTTGCCACTTAGGATATGTTTGAAGGTATAAAAGTGGAGCTTTAAGAAAATCAAATTTATGGGGGTGCTTGGGTGGCTCAGTCGGTGAGTATATCTGACTTGATTTCAGCCCAGGTTGTGGTGTCCCGGTTCATAGGGTCGGCCCCTGACGGGTTTTGCACCATGAGCGCAGAGCCTGCTTCGGATTCTTTCTGTCCCTTGCTCTCATTTGCCCATGTGTGCATGTGCTCTCAGAATTGGTAAGTAAATATTGTAAAAAAGAAAATCAGAGTTACAGAGTTTTTATAAGGAACTATTTAAAATTTTACTTAAGTTTAAAGGTCACAAGGGTAATATCTGCCCCTCCAAATTATGGGTCAAGATTGTTATGATGACATTGGTTTATATCTTAAGTTCACTGGAAAAAGGAGATTTTTTTGTTTTTGGATTACTTCAATTAGAGAATGATAAATCCTGTTGCAGAATGATTTTTTTTTTTTTAATTGGCAAAACTGTTCCTTTAATAGTAACTTTCTAATTACTTTAAGGGGCCAGTGGGTTAGTGCCACTGTTGAGAAATAGAAGTCTGAGAAAACTACTTTTGGGATTAGAAATGATACTATATCTCTCACAGAAATGATGGTGGGAGGATGATAGGAGTTACATTTCTTTTTTTTTTTTTTTTTTGATGATTTTTAAAAAATTTACATCCAAATTAGTTAGCATGTAGTACAACAATGATTTCAGGAGTAGATTCCTTAGTGCCCCTTACCCATTTAGCCCATCCCCCCTCCCACAACCCCTCCAGTAACCCTCAGTTTGTTCTCCATATTTATGAGTCTCTTCTGTTTTGTCCCCCTCCCTGTTTTTATATTATTTTTGTTTCCTTTCCCTTATGTTCATCTGTTTTGTCTCTTTAAGTCCTCACATGAGTGAAGTCATATGATTTTTGTCTTTCTCTGACTAATTTCACTTAGCATAATACCCTCCAGTTCCATCCACGTAGTTGCAAATGGCAAGATTTCATTCTTTTTGATTGCCGAGTAATACTGCATTGTACATATATATACCACATTTTCTTTATCCATTCATCCATCGATGGACATTTGGGCTTTTTCCATACTTTGGCTATTGTTGATAGTGCTGCTATAAACATGGGGGTGCATGTGTCCCTTCGAAACAGCACATCTGTATCCCGTGGATAAATGCCTAGTAGTGCAATTGCTGGGTCGTAGGGGGAGGATTTACGTTTCTTAATGCAGTATTGGCTTATACTTTTATTTATTATTATTATTTTTTTAATGTTTGTTTATTTTGAGAGAGAGCAAGCAGGGGAGGGGCAGAGGGAGGCTGAGAGAGAGGATCCCAAGCAGGCTCTGTGCTGGCAGTGGAGAGCCTAATGCGAGGCTGCATCTCATGAACTGTGAGATCTCTCATGAACTGAGATAATGACCTGAGCCAAAATCAAGGGTCCTACACTTAACCAACTGGGCCATCCAGGCGCCCCATGATTTATGCTTTTGAAATAATAATGCCTATGAGAAAGAATGAAATACGGCCTTTTGTAGCAATGTGGGTGGAACTGGAGAGTTATGCTAATTGAAATAAGTCACATAGAAAAAGACAGATACCGTATGTTTTCACTCTTATGTGGATCCTGAGAAACTTAACAGAAGACCATGGGGGAGGGGAAGGGAAAAAAAAAGTTAGGGAGGGAGGCAAACCATAAGAGACTCTTAAAAACTGAAAATAAGCTGAGGGTTGATGGGGGGGTGGGAGGGAGGGGAAAGTGGGTGATGGGCATAGAGGAGGGCACCTGTTGGGATGAGC
Source organism: Panthera pardus (assembly GCF_024362965.1). NCBI lineage: Eukaryota > Metazoa > Chordata > Mammalia > Carnivora > Felidae > Panthera > Panthera pardus. The sequence continues at coordinate 55,411,350 of NW_026526766.1, forward strand.
ACTGGGTGTTGTATGGAAACCAATTTGACCATAAATTTCATACTAAAAAAATAATAATAATGCCTTAGGGGCACCTGGGTGGCTTAGTCTATTGAAGTCTAGCTTTGGCTCTGGTCATGCTCTCATGGTCCTTGAGTTCTAGCCCCGTATCAGGCTCTCTGCTGTTAGTGCCTGCTTGGGTTTGTTCCTCTGTCTCCCTCTCTCTCTGCCCCTCACCTGTGTTGTCTCTGTCTCTGTCTCTGTCTCTCTCTCTCTCTCTCTCTCTCAAAAATAAATAAACATTAAAAAAAAACCCTAAAGCACAATGCTGTAATACTTTTCTTACTATATTCAAGCACCATAGGAAACTTGAGCAGTTTAAGGTTAAAACTTTTTTTGTTCCTTCATTTGAGTGTTAAAGTGATATATTCCTACTTCTAGCATCTTTATTTTTTTTTATTTTTTTATTTTTTTTAGCATCTTTAGATTAGTACCATAGTTTTCATCTGTTCTGTGTCTGCATTTCCAACTTTCATAATTCATTATTTATCTGCTTTGCTGTATTTGCTTCATGGGCAGCTGATGTTTAATTTGAGGGATAAATTCCATGAATTTATCCTAATTTATCCCAATATCCTAATTTATACTAAGTGTGCCTCACTTAGTAACACACATAGTAATTCAGATTGTAAATATTGAATAATTACTGTCTTGTTGAAAATAACCGTAGCCTCATTTATAAAATAATATTAAGAATTGACAAAGTTATAGCAGTTGGGGCAGTATGTAGCAATCCTTTGTAGAAATAGAATAACTTAAAAAATTTAGAAACCAGGGGCACCTGGGTGGCTCAGTCAAGGTTAGGCGTCCTACTCTTGATTTTGGCTCAGGTCATGATCTCATGGTTCATGAGTTCAAGAGTTGGCCACTCAGCTGACTGAGCTACCCAGGCACCCCACACATGTCATTTTTGATTCAAAAATAGTATTACTCAGGTTATTTACCCTATTTACCAAGTTGAATCTCACTGAATCAGTTTTGGATATTAAATGCAACAAAGTAAAGCCCACACTACAGAGAAGTAAAGATTAGCCACTAACAAAGACAGTATGAAGTTGTACAATAAGCTTTGAAAGCAGTTCTCAAAAAATTCTGAATTGTTTGAGCACTGTGGGCGTAGCATTGTTGGAGTGGGTATATAGCCAGCCTCCTGAGGTATTTGCTCTGGAGGGGGCAAAGCTTATTTGAATTCTGGTAGTTGAGTTTAAAAAAAACAAATCAAAACACTTATTACTTAGGCCCATCTTGATCTTAATCACTCAACTGCCATTTCCCCCATTGGCTAAACAAAGATAATGATGTCTTCAAGCTGTTAAGGACTAAGCCCTGTGGAAAAACTTCAGTGCTAATGTTAAACAACAACAACAACAAAAAGTATAACTATGTCCTCAGGGTTCCCACCCTTAGTTCTTTGGAATTTGTTAATCATATTTCAACATTTACTCCGAATAAGAATGACAAAATTGGCTACACAAAGAAAGAAATGTCTTATTGAAGATATGGAAATTATGTAGAATTTAGATTTGAGATTCAAAGAATCTTGTATTAAAAGGGCTTTAAAATGAGTGTACTTCCTGAGTTTTGAATTAAATCTCCACCTTATGTAACTTTTTTCTGAAAATTTTTTTGTTGATAAATTATGGAATAAGTTATGTACAGAAAGGTTCCTTAAATTAAAAGTAGTACTAGTAAGTGGTAAAACTGGAAAAGTTACTTGAGGATGTGTAAGTATTGTATTAAGGAAATCAGTTATTTCTAACTTAAAAAAATTTTTTTCTATTATCAAATTGTGATCTTAGATTATGAGCTCTTTAAGAAATGCCACTGGAGGGGTGCCTGGGTGGCTCAGTTGGTTGAGCGTCCAACTTGACCTGATTTCGGCTCAGGTCATGATCCCAGGGTGGTGGGATTGAGCCCAGCCTCGGTTGGAGATTCTGTCTTTCCCTCTGCCCCTTTCCCCTGCTTTTACTCGCTCTCGCTCTCACTCTCTCTCAAAATAAAAATTAAAAAATAAAAAAAAGAAATGCCACTGGATCTTTGAATTTCCTTAGCATTTGCCATAGGACCTAAAAGATAAAAGAATAAATGCTTATCTTTCGGGGAGTCACATCCTTTGAGAATGGCAGCCCCCCCCTTCCTCCAAATTCTGCATGCAATTTCGAGGAATTACTGGTATCTGAATTTTCTCCATAGACCTTAAGTGATTCAACCTGTAGTCTAGGACATGTGGTAGACTAAAGTGGCTAAGTATTTGGACTGCTCAGTTACTTTAGTTGTGCTTTCCCTTTTGGGAAGAAATTGCATTTTATTTGGATTTTGACGTTTTATCTATAGTTGCCAGGTTGTCTCAATTAGATCTAATGTTCTTGATGACTGAAGTTTTTTTTTAAGTGATTTTTTTTAAGTTTATTTACTTATTTTGAGAGAGAGAGAGAGAGAGAGAGAGAGAGAGAGAGAGAGAGAGAGAAGGCTCTAGTTGGGGAGGGGCAGAGAGAGAGGGAGGGAGAATCCCAAGCAGGCTCTGCATTGTCAGCATAGAGCCTGATGTGGGGCTTGAACCCGCAAACTGTGAGATCGTGACTTGAGCCAAGGTTTGATGCTTAACCAACTGAGCCACCCAGGCATCCCGTGATGACTGAAGATTAGCTAAAAATTAAGATTGAAATCTTGGTTATATAGTATTATAGCAAATGATAATCTTTGTGTAGGGCTCCTCTTATAATGTAAATACTATAAAACTTGTTTAGAAGAGGTTAAGAATTTTAGAACAGTGATAGTGAGAGGCATTAATTACCAAAACCTGCCAACCATAGCAACCTGGACCTCTGTAGTCTCATGAAGATAAAGATTGCTAAGCCTCATGTGGAAAATTAAAAGAAATAAAACAAAATAATTAAACCCAGTTCTGTTTTGGCCTTTTTAGAGTATCAGAAGACATTAAAAAGAAATTTTAAAAGTAGAAGTGCATTTTGGAATTTCTTATAAAGTGGAGGATTTTAAAAGAGCGACTATAAATGTTATGAATATTCTTATGGGGTTCTTGATGCTTTAAAAAATAATTAGAAGACTACATTTTTAAAGCTCTGCTTGTATTTTGATAATACTCTATGTGCATGCATTTTGTTAATAATTTTGGTAAAGTTTAGCCAAATATGTACCTATATTTTTCTTTCCCCCAATATACATAAAGTTTCCTAAATAAAAGATTAACTATATCTAGCATGTACTGTTTACATATATACCTTGAATAAATTAATTATTAACAAGGTGGAGTAGGGAGGGAACTTTTAAAGTAGGTTAAATTTCTGTGGTGTGTGAATTATTATAAACTCTTCTGGGTTATTGTTTCAGCTACCAAATAAGTCCTAAAGTGTGTACATCTTTAATTAGACCTTAATTTTTTGCCTTCCTGTTAGACATTTCTGCTAGTATGGCTTTTTTTTTTTTTTAATTATGTTTTAATTATACTAAAAACTTAAACACTAAACTGGTCTCTACCTTTTTTCATAAGCCTCTTTTGTATTCACTTTCCTGGATATTTGACTGACACTGTCTACCCAACCACACGAGCCTAGAAGCTGGAAATCGTTTAAGATGATTTCTGCTTCCTCTTTTCACATATCCAATTATTTTTAGTACCTCATGTCTCTGGTATTTAGCCCCTCCTTTTCATTCCTGCTGCCACCATGTAAGTTATACTCAGTTGTCACTCAGACTGTGACAGTAGCCTCTTTACTGTCTTATGCCCCTCCAGTGTATGATGCTCCTAGAATAACCTTTCTAAAGTTCTTTTCTTTTTAGTTTTTTTATTTTTTTATTTTTGAGAGAGAGAGAGAGAGAGAGAGAGAGACAGACAGACAGACAGTGAGTGGGGGAGGGGCAAAGAGAGGGAGATACAGAATCCTAAGCAGGCCCCAGACTCCAGGCTGTCAGCACAGAGTCCAGCTTGGGGCTCCAATTCACAAACCGCGAGATCATGACCTGAGCTGAAGTCGGACACCTAACCAACTGAACCACCCAGGCGCCCCTCTTTCTAAAGTTCTAATCTGGGGCGCCTGGGTGGCTCAGTCGGTTGAGCGGCTGACTTCGGCTCAGGTCACGATCTCGCGGTTGGTGAGTTCGAGCCCCGCGTCGGGCTCTGGGCTGATGGCTCAGAGCCTGGAGCCTGCTTCCGATTCTGTGTCTCCCTCTCTCTCTGCCCCTCCCCCGTTCATGCTCTGTCTCTCTCTGTCCCAAAAACAAATAAACGTTAAAAAAAATTTTGTTAAAAAGAATAAATTCCTTAAAAAAAAAATAAAAAGTAAAAAAAAATAAAATTCTAATCTGACCTGTCTCCACCATCAAAAAAAAAAAAAAAAAAAAGAAAAGAAAAAGACGCTATCTTCCACAAAATGAAGTAAAAATTTCTTTGTGTGACATACAAAGCCCTTCATGATCTGGTTCTTACTTTTTCAACTGTATTTCCAGTTCTTGCTCCATAGGTAATTTTTGTTTAATTTTTTTTTTTTTTTAAGTTTACCTAAGCAATCTGTACTCCCAACATGGGATTTGAACTCATGACCCTGAGATAAGAGCTCCACCAACTGAGTCAGCCAGGCAGCTCTCCATAGATAATTTTTGACAGTGCCATTGCCTAAGCTATTTATCTGTCTGGAGTGCCCTTTTCAACTTTTCTCTTGTTCTCTTTAGTCCAGGGAACTCCAGCTTCTATTTTAAAACCCCATTCACTATGAATGACCTGAAAATTTCTTGGGTTCACCCCCTCTAACCTACACTCTTCCCAATTAGACTGTTTTAAGGTAAACTTAGATATCCTATTCTTTGATCTGTAAATACTGGAGTCCTAAAAAAATAAGTACTCTTTTTAAAAACATAATTGCATTATTCTTAATAATAATTCCTACACCTGAAACTAATGTAACATTATGTGTCAAATATACTCAATTAAAAAAAAATCCTTAATATCTAATATGCAGATTTCCCCAGTTGTCTCATAAACTTTTAAATTAGTTTGAATCAGGATCCCATAGAAAATCCACAATTACATTTGGTTGATATGCCTCTTAAGACTTTCTTAATCGATATATTATCCTTTCTCCTTTTTTTAAATGTTTGTTTTCAGTGTTTATTCATTTCTGAGGAGAGGGAGGAGCAGAGGCTGGAAACAGAGGATACAAAGCAGGCTCTTTGCTGATAGCAGAGAGCCGGATGCGGGGTTCAAACCAAAAAACCAGGAAGGAGATCATGACCCTAGCTGAAGTTGGATGTTTAAGAGACTGAGCCAGGTGCCCCTGCCTTTTTTTTTTTTTTTTTTTTTGATAACAGTTTTATTGAGATACAATTCATACACCATACAATTCACTTACTTAAATGTACAATTCAGTGTTCTTTTTTAGTATATTCACAAGAGTTTTACAACTCATGACAATCAACTTTAGAACATTTTCATCACCCAGAAAAGAAATTCCATACCCATTAGTTGTCACTCCTCATTTTTCCCCAAGCCTTAGGCAAGCAGTCTACTTTCTGTGACTATAGATTTGCTTATTCAACAAATGTACAGATTTACATTTCATATGAATGGAATCCTATAACATACAGTTTTCTGTGACTGGCTAATTTAGCATAATGTTTCCAAAATTCATATGTTGTGGCATGTATCAGTACTTCGTTTATTTTCATTGTTAAATAATGTTCCAGCGTATGAACATTTGAGTTGTTTTCTATTGAAAATAACACTGATATGAACATTTGTGTACAAGTGTCAATGTGGGCATATATTTTCATTTCTCTGAATTATTGGGTCATATAAGAACTCTGTATCATTTGAGGAACTCAGACTATTTTCCAAAGTGGTTGTACCATTTTATATTCCCACCAGCAGTGCTTGTGAGGTTCTAATTTCTGTAATCTTGACCAACACTTGTCTCTTTTTTTTAAACTTTATTTTTTGCCAATTGAATATATTTAACTGCTAAACTGCTGTCTTCACTTTTAAGGAATTCATTATTGTACTGGACTGGTAATAATTATGTTTTATTACATAGTAAAGGATATTATTATAATACTAAAAGTAATGGAAGGTTACTATGTTTCTAACACTGGTGGTCACCAGACATAGTCATGGGAAGTTCTAGCCCCAAACCTAGGTAGCCACTTATGTTTTCCACATTGTTTCTTCTCTGTTTAAATTCATAAAACTTCCCATGCAGGATCTAGTCATATCTCACCTCATATCTCATGGAGCTAAGTTTAGGTTAGTAAATTTGGTGGAGAAAAATACTAATTTCTTGATGGAGTGAAATCTGTTATGCAGGTATTATACAGGAATTTAAATTTTATAACATTAAAGATGTAATGAGGGACATTTATTAAGGGCATTAGTTTATTGTTTTTCTAGGAAAAAATTCAAGCAGCATGAAAGTCTTTCCCTTGAAAATCACTTAACTGTTTGACATGTGACCCTTCAGAAAAATATTCTATGCATGTACAAACATAACTATGCATTTTTAAACTATAATTTTAATTATACTTAAAAGCTTTTTCTGCATCTTGTTTTTAATTTTTTTTTTAACATTTTTATTTATTTTTGAGACAGGGAGAGACAGCATGAACAGGGGAGGGTCAGAGAGAAGGAGACACAGAATCCGCAACAGGCTCCAGGCTCTGAGCCGTCAGCACAGAGCCCGACGCGGGGCTCGAACTCACGGACTGTGAGATCATGACCTGAGCCGAAGTCGGCCGCTTAACCGACTGAGCCACCCAGGCGCCCCTCTGCATCTTGTTTTTAAACATAATAGTTTATTTTGGAGATCTTTCCATGATCAGTATTTGTGGATTGTCTCATTAATTGTAACTGTTGCACAATACTCCAGTTAAGGATATACTTTATTCAACTGTCTATTGATGGGCAATTAATCATTCTCAGGGTTTTTTTAATGTTTATTTTTGAGAAAGAGAGCGCACGCGCACAATTGGGAGAGGGACAGAGAGAGAGGGAGTCACGGAATCTGAAGCATGCTCCAGGCTCTGAGCTGTCAGTACAGTGCCTGACACTGGGCTCTAACTCACAAACCATGAGATCATGACCTATGCTGAAGTTGGACACTCCACTGACTGAGCCATCCAGGCACCCCAGTTTTTTACTCTTACAAGCAAAGCTGAAAAGGGACATTTTTACATATCTTTATATTTTTGTGAATAGATTGCCTGGATTAAAGGATATATGTATTTAAATTTTACTGGCCAAATTATCCTTCGGAAATACTAATTTTTATTCCATGATGTAATTTTTATGGGTATTGTCAAACTATAAAATTTGCAGTTCTGATAAATCAGCTTTTATGATGGTTGTTTCTCTTAATTGTCAATGAAATTTAGCTTACTTTCATGTCATTGGCCATTTGTAATGTATATGCAGGTTATCTATACTTGTCCTCTGCCCATTTTTGTTAGGTTTTGTTTTTATTTATTTTAACTAGGATAAAGGCTGTGTGCCTAAAGAAGGTTGCTTGTTGCAAATATTGTTCCCATGTGTCATTTATTAATGATGTAATTTAAAATATTAATTTGTGCTTACAAATCTACCCAAAGTTAAACATGAAGACAAGCATGGAGAAAATTGTATTTGTCACTGTCATGACAGTAGGCTAGAAGAATTTGTGGGGTTTAGAGTAAACTCTTCTAAAACATTGTCTGTGTGGATGATTCCTAGTCTGTGAACAAACTTGATACAAATAAGTTACAGGCTGATACAGAGTTACCTGTATTTTACTGCGAAAATGGTAGTAGCTCCTTTCAAAAAATAAAATGTTAATCCCCACTTATAATTCAACACGTTTATTATAGAAAGTTAAAAAAAATTTTTTTAATGTTTGTTTATTTTTGAGACAGAGAGAGACAGAGCATGAACGGAGGAGGGTCAGAGAGAGGGAGACACAGAATCTGAAGCAGGCTCCAAGCTCCAAGCTGTCACCAGAGAGCTGGACGTGGGGCTCGAACTCACGGACTGTGAGATCATGGCCTGAGCCGAAGTCGGATGCTTAACTGACTGAGCCATCCAGGAGCCCCTAGAAAGTTTTAAAAGTTCCTGAAGCTATAAAGAAAACGTCACTTATATTGATGTTACTTAGAAGTAATACTTTTTTTTTTTTTTTTTAAACTAAGTTCTGTGCCCAACATGGGGCTTGAACTGTGACTCCGAGATCAAGAATTGCATGCTGTACGACTGAGCCAGCTAGGCACCCCTAGAAGTAATACTTGTAATACATTTTCTTCTGAATATGCTATAGTTCATCTCAAAAATCAGATACTGCGTATTCATTTTTTAAACTTAATATATTCTGAACATTTTCCCAGCTGTTATTTAACCTTTTCTCTCTTGTTGGACCTGGGGATTTATTTTCCTTTCTAAAAAATACTATCTTTTTTTTTCCTCCAGTTTATTTATTTGAGAGACAGACTGCGCCACACACATGAGTGTTTGGAGGAGAGGCAGAGAGAGAGAGGGAGAGAGAGAGAGAATCATAAGCAGGCTCTGCTTATTTTCTAGAGGGCTAGGAAACCATTAAAGACTTGGCTACTATGCCTTGGTTTTACATAGTTATATATGGAAAGTTAATGGGATTAGATTAGCCAAAACAATTTTGAAAAAGAAGAGCAAAGCTAGAAAATTCATAATACCCAGTTTTAAGATGTAGTATAAAGGAATACTAATCAAGAGAGTGTGATATATTGAACTAAAGAAACAGAATAGAGAACTGAGAAATAGACTTAAATATAGTCAACTGATTTTTTGACAAAGGTGCAAATAATTCATTGGAGAAAGGACAGTCTTTTCAACATATGGTGTTGCAAAAATTGCTCATCTGTATGTAAAGAAGTAAGCCTCAACCTATATAATGTATTTTATGCAAAAAGTAACTCAGCATGGATCATAAACCTAAATGTAAATCATAAAGCATTAAAACCCCTGGAAGAAAGCCTTGAGAAAAGTCTTCTTGACCTTGAGTTTGGCCGAGAGCTCTTAGATACAGCACCAGAGGCATGATCCCTGAAAAGAAAAAAATTGATGAAGTGAACTTCATCAAAATTTAAAACTATTTTCTGTGAAGGACACAGATAAAAGAATGAAAAGACAAGCCATGAACTGGGAGAATGTATTTGTAAACCACATATCTGAGAAAGAAATGAGAATATTCTGGGGAGGGACATGGGAATCTGGTGGGCGTTTCCAGGTGATTTTTTTTTTAAATTTTTTTTTAATCTTTATTTTTGAGAGAGAGAGAGAGACAGAGTGAGAGCAGGGGAGGAACAGAGAGAGAGGGAGACACAGAATCCGAAGCTGACTCCAGACTCCAAGCTGTCAGCCCAGAGCCTGACGTGGGTCTCGAACCCATGAACTGCGAGATCATGACCTGAGCCGAAGTCGGACGCTTAACCGACTGAGCCATCCAGGCACCCCTCCAGGTGATTCTGATGTAAAACAAGGTTCCTAATCTTGATATTCAGTGTGATTCTGTGTTTTGCTTTATAAGTAGAATGACTTTATGTTCCAGAGTTATATATTTATACATTTTTTTATTAGCCAAAAAAGAGGTACTTTAAAATTCACTGTTATGTTTATGTGACTACTCTACCACCAAGTACCACCTTCTCATGTAACCATGACACATACCTGTGAAATTATAACCAGAGGTTTTCTTTAAGCTTTGGAATTTTTATGTTAATAGCGTATATAATTTTTTCCCAAGGATTTTTCTATGTGATCTTTTTATTTTTTAGTTTACTTAAAAAATTTTTTTTTTAACCTTTATTTATTTTTGGGAGTGAGACAGAGCACGAGTGGGGGAGGGTCAGAGAGGGAGACACAATCTGAAACAGGCTCCAGCTGCTCATTGTCAGTACAGAGCTCCACCCAGGGCTCGAACCCATGAACTGCGAGATCATGACTTGAGCCCAAGTCCGATCTTAACTGACTGAGCCACCCAGGCACCCCTAATTTTCTTTAATTTTTTATTTTGAGAGAGCGAGTGAGTGTGCAAGCGCACAAACGGGAGGGGGGCAGAGAGAAGGAGAGACAGAATCCCAGGCAGGCTTCACGCCATCAGCACAGAGCCACATGTGGGGCTCGAACTCATGAACTATGAGAACATGATGCAAGCTGAAATCAAGATTCAGACACTTAACTGACGGTGCCACCCAGGCGCCCCTATATGATGTTCTTAATGAGTAGTTGATAGTTGTGATTTTTGTTCAGGCAAGGAAATTACTTCATAACATGTCTAATGTATTTCTGAAGCAGTAATTTAGTAAATGAGAACACTAGGAAAAAGTATTGCTAAGTTGAATATTTTAGCTTCTCATGTAATGCTCTACAAACACCTAGAGAAGGATTTGGGGCCTAGGTAAATCATCATTATGTTATTCTTATATATAATTAAAACTATAAATATTAACTTCAGAAATATGGAGAACATTTAAAGTTTGTTATTTTTGTTTATGTGTACTTTTGTTTACCAATATTGAGTGCTTACATGTGTCAGGCACTGTTGTAGGTGCCAAGGGTACAGTGAACAAAACCCTTGACTCATGGTGCTTATATTCTAGTGGGAGAGATAGACAATGACCAAAAAGTATGTGGCATCTTAGAAAGTGGTTAAGTGCTAAGGAGAAAAGAGTAAAATAGTTAAGTAGGGGTCTGAAGTTAGGAAGAGGATATTAAAAATTTTTGTGTGTGTGACAATTTAGATATTTCTGAAGAAATGTGACTTTTGGAATGTTATCATAAGGGGCAGAGTTAACTAACCATGAAGATCTGAAGAACATCTTACTTGAGAGCTAAAAAATAGTGTGTTGGGGCACCTGGGTGGCTTAGTTGGTTAAGCATCAGATTTAGGCTGAGGACATGCTCATGATTTTGAGCTCCACATGGGGCTTTCTGCTGTCAGCGTGAAGCCCACTTCGGATCCTCTGTCTCCCCCCGCCCCCCTACTCCCCTCTGCTCCTCCCCTGCTCACACTCTCTCCCTCAAAAAAAAAAAAAAAAGAATAGTGTGTGTTATTTTTTGTTGTATGCCCTCGTGGGTTAATGAAGTAGAAGGCAGTGAGTAAAAAGTTGAATTATGTTTATTTTCTGTTGTAAAGGCTTGTAGTTAGACTTTTCTTTCTTTTTTTCTTTTTTTGGTAAGTGCTATTTAGTGCAACTAATTTCTTGGGTTTTTATGGGTTGTGATTTTAGTCCCTACAAGCAACTTTAGAGACTGAAGACTCAGGGTTAAAACTTAAAACTGTTCATATTTCCCAGTGGAGTTAGAGAGTAGGCATTATGTACTTTAGTGTTTAGTAACCCTTTGAGTTTTCTGCTAAATCTCATTCTTAATACAGAGGCATTATAATATAGTGATTAAAGTTTGGGCTTTAGAATAAGACAGCTAGGTTCTGGTTCTGAAACTGATCTTGGGCAAATTATTTAACCTCTGTAGGCCTTTAGTTTCTTCTGTAAAATGGGATGAAGGAATGTGGCATGTGCTTTGTTAGGAATACTGTGAGAATTAAGTATTATGTTAGTACATGTGAAGGTACTTAGAATGTGCCTGCTATGTGAAAAGCAGTCGGTAAATGTTAGTTGGTGTTAGTGTTAGCAACACTGTTTTGAGTGGTATTTTTCACTTTATAAGTAATAACATGTGCATCATGTAGGATGATATTAAATGAAAAGTTTTATTATGCCTACTACTCTATCCCTTCCCATATCCCTGGTTGTATTTCCCAGAGGTGGTGGTGGTTTTTTTTCCATTTTTTCATTTAAAAAATTGTACTAACCACATAACATAAAATTTCCCATTTTAACCTTCTTTAAAAACTTTTTTTTTTTCCTTAGGGGAACCTGGGTGGTTTAGTTGGTTCGGTGTCTGACTCTTGATTTCGGCTCAGGTCATGATTTCATGGTTCCTGAGATCGATCCCCATGTTGGGTTCTGTGCTGTCAGTGAGGAGCCTGCTTGGGATTTTCTCTTTCTCAAAATAAATAAACATTAAAAAAAATTTTTTTTTAAGTGGTTTCCACACCCAATGGAAGTCAGGACCCTGAGATTAATAGTACTGTGCTCTTCTTACTGAGCTAACCAGGTGCCCCCTTCCATTTTAGCCATTTTTAAGTATATACTTTAGTACTTAATACCATTAATTTTTGTACTTTAAAAGCAGTCTTTCTTTTTCTTTTTCTCTTTCTTTTTTTTTTTTTTTTTTTTTGCTATGGAAGATGATCACAAAATATCCACTTCCCCTCTGTTGAATATCTTCCCAATTTTCTAATAGCTTCTTAACTTTTAAATTGCTTGTATTGAGTTAAAAATTTTATAAAAATCAAAGTTTTACCTGTCTGTAGTTTAAAGAATTAAATGAGTTTTGCAAAGTTACTTCATAAAATAGTCCCCCAGACACTGCCTCTTCATTTCCATCACTCCACACAAAAGAACTTAAAATTCTTATAGCTGGGGCGCCTGGGTGGCTCAGTCGGTTAAACATCTGACTTCAGCTCAGGTCACGATCTCACAGTCCGTGAGTTCGAGCCCCGTGTCGGGCTCTGGGCTGATGGCTCTGAGCCTGGAGCCTGCTTCCAATTCTGTGTCTCCCTCTCTCTCTGCCCCTCCCCCGTTCATGCTCTGTCTCTCTCTGTCTCAAAAATAAATAAACGTTAAAAAAAAAAAATTCTTATAGCTGATCATTTTGGCATTAACCTCCTTAATACTGTGCTTCTATTACTACTCTCTGATTTTTAAATTTTATTATCTGTGATTGCCCTCCATAGAAGATAAGGATTTCTTTTTAAATCCCTCCACTGTCTTCTTTCCCTCTAACATATATGTTACACATACACGCACATATATTCCTCCAGTCTTCCTAAAGTTATATCATAATTATAGATCTTCATTACTTAAAATTTAAGATGTAGTAAAATAATTACTTTTTTTTTTAAGTTTATTTATTTTGAAAGAGACAGAGATAGCGTGAGTGGGGGAGGGGCAAGGAGAGAGAAAGAATCCCAGGCATGCTACACACTGCAAGCACAGAGCCCAACGAGGGACTCAAACTCACAAAACCATGAGATTGTGACATCAACCGAAACCAAGAGTTGAATGCTTAATCAACTGAGCCACCCAGATCCCCCCAAAATATTTTTATTTCCCACGTAATATTTTGTTTTCCATATAGTTACCTTATTTTGCTTACTCATTTACTTTTCTATGTAGTTACCACTAATCCCAAGAATTTTTTTTGTAATAGCTTTATTGAGATATAATTTATATTCCATGTAATTCTGCCACTTAATAGTGTTTAATCCAGTGGTTTGTAGCATATTACAGAGTTATGCAATCATTGTTACTACAACCAAGTTTAGCATATTTTCATCACCTACGAAGAAAACTTTTTTTTTAAGTATGCTTTATGCCCAGTGTAGAGCCCACTGTGGGGCTCGAACTACAATCATGAGCTCAAAACCTGATCTGAGATCAAGTCAAACACTTTAACCGACTGAGCCACCCAGGGGACCCCCCCCCCCTCCAGTTTTTTTTACCCTAGGAAAATCCCTTAACCGTTAGCAGTCATACCCCGTTTCTCAGCAACCTCTTCAATCCTAAACAGTCACTGATCTACTTTTTCTGTGTATTAGACTTGCCTGTTCTAGTGCTTGCTTTGGCAGCACATATACTAGATTTGTCTGTTCTGAACATTTTGTATAGATGGAATTGTACAGTGTGTATATATACGTATATATATACATATATACACAGATACGTTTATACATATATATATGATCTTTTGTTACTGACGTCTTTAACTTAGCACAATGTTTTCAAAATTCATCTGTTGCTGAATAAAATCACATTGTATGGACATAATGCATTTTGTTTATCCATTTGTCTGTTGATGGACATTTGGGTTGTTTCTACTTTTTGGCTATTATGAATAATGCTTCTGTGAACATTTATGTACATATTTTGTGTGGATATTCTTTTCATTTCTCTTGGGTGTGTATCTAGGGGTGGAATTGCTAGATTATATGGTAACTGTTTAATCTTGTGGGAAATTACCAGACAGTTCTCCAAAGCGGCTGTATCATTTTACTTTTCACCAGTCTCCTGAAGTATTCTGAATTTTATTCTGCATAGTTGCCTTCTGTATCTAGTTTATAGCTGTTTACTGAGTTTACTGTCTTTGCCATCAGCCTGGGTGTTTCATGCTCCTACCTGTGTTATATTGGCTGTTTACCTTATTGTCTGTGTCTTTGGTTCATTCTCATGTTTTGGTATATCATATCCTTCAGTAGATGTTTTTGAGGAGGTGTGCATAGCACATGAATTTTTGAGCTCTTCTTTTTTTTTTTTTTATTTTTTTTAACGTTTATTCATTTTTGAGAGACAGAGAGCATGAGCGGGGAAGGGGCAGAGAGAGAGGGAGATACAGAATCTGAAGCAGGCTCCAGGCTCTGAGCTGTCAGCACAGAGTCTGATGTGGGGCTCGAACTCACGAACTGCAAGATCATGACCTGAGCCGAAGTCGGACACTCAACCGACTGAGCCACCCAGGTCCCTCTAGAGCTCTTATTCTAACTTGAGCTCTTACTGAATTTGAGTTGCTTGGCAGGGTATAGAATTCTAGATTGGAAATCACATAGCTTTAGAATTTTGAGGCTATTGCTCTATTATCTTCTTGGTTCCAAAAGGGCTTTTTGAAATTCAGAACCATTCTAAATCCTGCCCATTATATGTGAATTCTTTTCTTCTGGAAATTTGCAAGATCATCTTTGTGTTCCCACTGTTCTGAAATTTCACATTGCTATGGGTACTTTTAATCTGGAAACTCGTGTTCTTCAGCATTGAAAAATTTTCTTGATTCATTTCAATGATATTTCTCCTATAAATTTTTTTTGCTGTTATCTTTTGGAAGTGCCTGTTACGTGGATGTTGGATTGCCTGGATTAATCTCTAATTTACATTGTCTTTGAGGTGCCTGAGTGGGTCAGTTGGTTAAGCATCCAATTCTTTTTTTTTTTTTTTATTTAAAAAAAAATTTTTTTTCTATTAACGTTTATTTATTTTTGAGACAGAGAGAGACAGAGCATGAACAGGGGAGGAGCAGAGAGAGAGGGAGACACAGAATCTGAAACAGGCTCCAGGCTCTGAGCTGTCAGCACAGAGCCCAACGTGGGGCTCGAACTCACGGACCGTGAGATCATGACCTGAGCCGAAGTCGGATGCTTAACCGACCAAGCCATCCAGGCGCCCCAAGCATCCAATTCTTGATGTCAACTCAGGTCATGATCTCTCACTGTCTGCTGGGCATGGAACCTGCTGATTCTCTCTCTCTCCCCTTCTGCCCCTCCTTTATTTACACTCACTGTCTCCCTGTCAAAAAAAAAAAAAAAAAAAAAGTCTTTTTATCTGATTTTCAGTTTCTTTGTATTTTTATTTTTGTTATTATTTATTGTTTTTTTAAGTAATCTCTACCCTTAATGTGGGGCTTGAACTCACTACCCCAAGATCAAGAGTTGCATGATCTCACTGAGCCAGCCAGGTGCCCCATGTTTTTATACTTTTACTCTTGATTTCAGCTCAGATTATGATCTCATGAGGCAACTATGCAGAATAAAATTCATGCACTGACAGTGTGGAGTCTGCTTGGGATTCTCTCTTCCTCTCTCTCTGTCCCTTCCCCACTCATGGCCCCCCCCCCCCCCTTCTCTCTGTCTCTCTCTCTGTGTCTCTCTCTCTCTCTCTCTCTCTCTCTCAAAATAAATAAAAACTTTAAAAAAATTACCTCACCTGGAGTGCTTAGCTGACTCAGTAGGAGGAGCATGTGGCTCTTGATCTCAGGGTTGTAAGTTTGAGCCCCACACTGGGTGTGGAGATTACTTTAAAAAAAAAAAAAAAAAAAATCTTGGGTGCCTGAATGGCTCAGCTGGTTAGGCATCTGGGTCTTGATTGTGGCTTAGGTCATGATCTCACAGTTTGTATGAGCCCCTTGTTGGTCTTCCTGCTCACAGCGAGGAGCCTACTTGCGATTCTTTCTCTCCCTATCTCTGCCCCTCTCCCCGCTCACACTCTGTCACAAAATAAATAAACTTAAAAAGAAATAATTAACTCACCTTTATCTTTCACCCCTTCTGTGGAGTTATTCATTTTTGTTTTATGTAGCATTTTTAGTATAATTTACATACAATAAGATGTACTGATTTTAAGGGTGTGGCTTGATTAATTTTGACAAATCCCATTTAGTCACCACCTCTGTGAAATTATAGAACATTTCCGTAATTCCAGACAGTTCCTTCATACCCCTTCCCAGTAATTTTCCCCCACATCATCCCAGGCAGCTACTCTTGTTTGCTATCACTATAGCTTTTATTTTTGCCTGTTTCAGAGATTTATGTAAATGAAATCATACAGTATGTATTCCTGGGTTTGGCTGCTTTTCTTCAACATACTGTTTTTGAGATTCACATATGTTACATGTAGTTTGTTCCTTTGGATGAGTAGTATTCCATTGTATCAATATACCCTAATTTGTTTATCTCTTTCTCTGTTTGATAGGCATTTTTCCAGTTTTTGCTACTTGGAATAAAGCTGTTATGAACATTTTTGTTAAGGTCTTTTAGTGGACATTCATTTTTATCTCTTGGGTAAATAGAATACCTAAGAGTAGAATTTCTGTATGTTTATCTCTGCTGTTTTTATTTAAAGAGTTCTATCTTGATACCTGATTTTTAAAAATAACATTGTTTTTGAGTCTTGGTTGCAGTGTTTTCTCCGAACTTTCTGAAGACATTGTATATTTTTATGTAGCGGTAGATGGTGATTTATTTTTTTAAGCTTATTTTTCCCTCATAGACTGTTTCTTCCACGTTTTTTTTTTTAAATTTTTTTTAATGTTTATTCATTTTTGAGAGAGACAGGGACAGAATGTGAGTGGGTTAGGGGCAGAGAGAGAGGGAGACACAGAATCCGAAGTAGGCTCCAGGCTCTGAGGCTGACGCAGTGCTCGAACTCATGAGCTGTGAGATCATGACCTGAGCCGAAGTCGGACGCTCAACCGACTGAGCCCCCCAGGAGCCCCCCAGGTTGTTTTTGATAAGAAAGATTCATGTTAAAGACTTTACCTTAAGTCTGGTAATCTTTGGTTATCTGCTCAGTAGTCTTTTTTTTTGTTTTTTGTTTTTTGTTTTTTCAGTTGAGGTTTAATATACAGTAAAGTGTATGCCTAGAACGAGAGAAAACATTTTTAGTGCTCCAAAAGGCACTCTTGTACCCCTTCCAAGTCTGTACCCTCACTCCTCTAAACCATTAATTAGGGGTGTCTGGCTGGCTCAGTTGGTAAAGCATGCAACTCTTTATCTCAGGGTTCTGCGTTGAAGCCGCACAATGGGCATACAGCTTACTTAAAAAACAAAACAAAACAAACACACAAAACCTAGGGGCCACCCGGATGGTTCAGTAAGTTAAGCGTCTGACTCTTGGTTTTATTGGTTTCAGCTCTGGGCATGATCTCACGGTTTGTGAGTTCGAACCACACATTGGGCTCTGTGTTGGCAGTGCAGAGCCCGCTTGGGATTCTGTCTCCACCCCCCCCCCCCCAAAATAAATAAACTTAAAAATACCCTATAGCCACTGATTATTTTGATGATTTCTATCATAATTTAGTTTTGCCTATTTTTCAACTTCATGTAAGTGAAATTATTCCATTTTTTCTTCTTTGTTATACATTCTTATAATTGTTTTTAGCAGTTATCCTAAATCAGAGTTTTTCAACTTTAACACAATTGACATTTGGAGCCAGTGATTTTTTTGTTGTGGGGTAGGGGGCTATCCTGTGTGTTGTATGATGTTTAGCAGCATCCCTGGCTGCTACCCACTAGGTACCTGTAGCAGCCGTCTCTCAGTTGTGACAACCAGTCTTCAAGCATTACAAGATGTCTCCTTGGAGGGTAAAATTGTCCCTGGTTAAGAACCACTGCCCTAGATATTTCAATCTGCATTCCTTTTTTTTTTTTTTTTAATATGTATGTATGTATGTATGTATGTATGTATGTAATCTCTATACCCAAGGTGGAACTCAAACTCATGACCCAGAGATCAAGAGTTGCATGCTCTTCTGACTGAGCCAGCCAGGTGCCCCTCAGTCTGCATACTTTATTTTTTTTAAGTTTATATATTTTGAGAGAGAGTGCACATGTGTACAGGTAGGGGAGGGGCAGAGAGAGAGAGGGAGAGAGAGAATCCCAAGCAGGCTGAGCACTGTCCGTGCAGAGCCCAATGTGGGGCTCCATCCCACGAACCATGAATTTTGACATGAGCCAAAATCAAGAGTCAGATGCTTAACCACTGAGCCACCCACACACCCCTGCATTCTTAACTTACTACATTTTAGTCTGAGTTGGTGCTTTTCAAAAAAAGTGAGAACCACATAACAATTGAATTCCAGTCTGTCCTCCTTACCCTTTGTGCTACTGATATCACACTTTAGTTACACATGTCTTATAAACCTCTAAGGCAATAATAGTATTGTTGTTTTACGTATTTAATCCTTGTAAAATAAGCAGAAAATCTCAAACACATGCACACTTTTAAAAAAAAATATTTATGAGAGAAAAAGAGTGTGTGTATGTGTGTGTGTGTGTGTGTGTGTGTGTGTGTGAGAGAGAGAGAGAGAGAGAGAGAGAGAGAGAGAGAGAGAGAGAGGGGAGCAGAGAGGGAGCTAGAACCCAAAGCAGGCTCTAGGCTCTGAGCTGTCAGCCCGGAAATGGGGCTCGAACTCAGGAACTGCGAGATCATGACCTGAACCGAAGTTGATGCTTAACTGACTGAGCCACCCAGGTGCCCCCCCCCTTTTTTTCCTTTTCTTGTTTAAAAATATTATTTATTTTTGAGAGAGAGAGAGAGACAGACACAGACAAAGTGCAAGTGGAGATAGAGCCCGACACGGGGCATGAACCCACAAACCGTGAGATCATGACTTGAGCCGAAGTCGGACACTCAACTGACTGAGCCACCCAAGCACCCCACTTTTTTTCTTTTTTAATTAAAAAAAAATTTTTTTTTAACATTTATTTATGAGAGACAGAGCGAGACAGAGCATGAGTAGGGAGGGGCAGAGAGGAGTGTGGGACACAGAATCCAAAGCAGGCTCCAGGCTCTGAGCTGTCAGCACAGAGCCCAACGTGGGGCTGGAACTCACGGACCACAGGATCATGACCTGAGCTCAAGTCGGATGCTTAACCAACTGAGCCACCCAGGCACCCCCCACCTTTTTAATATTTATTTTTGAGAGAGAGACAAACAGAGTGTGAGTGGGAGAGGGACAAAGAGAGAGGGAAACACAGAATTTGAAACAGGCTTCAGTCCTTGAGCTGTCAGCACAGAGCCCGATGTGGGACTTGAACTCACAAACAGTTCATGACCTGAGCTGAAGTCAGTTGCTAAACTGACTGAGCCACCTAGGTGCCCTCTCAACCCCCCCCCCCCTTTTTTTTTTTTTTAAATAAGGCAAATATTCATGAGACTACAGCACCCAGGTCAAAAAATAGAACTATTTTTCAGCTATCCAGGAATCCTTCCCATGTCCCGTTTTGATTATAACCTCTTCCCCTTCCCCTTCCCAGATAACCATTGTTCTGACTCTTAATCATTTCCTTATTCTTTATAGTTTTATCACCAAGTATGCATTCATAGACTATCGTGTTACTCATTTTTTAAAATTTCGGGTTTTTAAAGTTTTTTTTAAATTACAGTTTACCCCTCTGCCTCTTTCTTTACATTTTTTTCTCTTGAAGAACCCTGGCCAAAGTTTGAATTTTACTGATTGCACGTCTCATGTTGCAGTTAAGCATGTTCCTTCATCCTCTGTGTTTATTACAAATTGGTAGCTGGATTCACAGCCTTGGTCAGACTCTGGTTCAGTCCTTTAGGCATTGCTGTAGGCAGTATTGTGTTCTTTAATCAGGAGTTATGTTACTGGTTTTCTCTCTTATTGTCATGTTAGCAGTTGGGCTTAATGCCCAGATCAATTAAATTATTGATAGTTGCAAAACAGTAACATTCTGTTATTTCTTTTTTATTTATTAGTTGGGATACTTTTTTTTTTTTTAATTTTTTTTAACGTTTATCTATTTTTGAGACAGAGAGAGACAGAGCATGAACAGGGGAGGGGCAGAGAGAGGGAGACACAGAATCTGAAACAGGCTCCAGGCTCCGAGCTGTCAGCACAGAGCCCGACGCGGGGCTCAAACTCACGGACCGCAAGAACATGACCTGAGCCGAAGTCGGACGCTCAACCGACCAAGCCACCCAGGCGCCCCTAGTTGGGATACTTTTATTAAGAGATGTTTCTCTGGGGCGCCTGGGTGGCTTGGTCGGTTAAGCGTCCGACTTCGGCTCAGGTCATGATCTCGCGGTCCATGAGTTTGAGCTCCGCGTCGGGCTCTGTGCTGACCGCTCAGAGACTGGAGCCTGGAGCCTGTTTCGGATTCTGTGTCTCCCTCTCTCTCTGCCCCTCCCCTGTTCATGCTCTGTCTCTCTCTGTCTCAAAAATAAATAAACGTTAAAAAAAAAAAAATTAAAAAAAAAAAAAAGAGATGTTTCTGCTTATCTACTAGTTATCCAGAGCTACAGGATACATACTTGGTTCTATGTCTTTATCTCTTTCAAGATAGCAGATTAGTTCCCTATTATCCTCTAAGAACTATTTTTAAAATAGTGTTATTGTGAATTTAGGAATTCAAACATCTGATGGGTTTTAATCAATGGTAATTATTAACATTATTGATTCTCAGATTGTCCTACTGTTGGCCAATTGAAGCCTACTACATTAGCTCTTGAATAACTTGATCCACTCCAGGTGTTCTTTATAGCATTCTTGCTATAGGGTATGACCAAGTGTTTGAGGCTTATCTTTTACATTTCCTGCTCCAGATTGGTAACCACCTGGTTTCTCCAAGACACCCTAGTTATTAGTGGAAAATGATATTTGAGAATGTCATCTGGGCATTAGGTATGTGCATTGCTGAGTTATCATTTTGTCTAAGACAGAGTTAGAGGAGTGATGTATGTACATGTTTCCACACACAACCACACACACACACATTTTAAGACTTAATCTCTTTTATATGACATCTATATATCCTTTTTCCCATACCCAAAATTCTGTTCTTAAGGATATAGGGAATAACGGATTAAAATGTCATCATCATTATTTTTTTAATGTTTATTTTTGAGAGGGAGAGACAGAGGGCGAGTGGGGGAGAGGCAGAGAGAGAGGGAGACACAGAATCTGAAGCATACTCTAGGCTCTGAGCTATCAGCACAGAGCTCGACACGAGGCTCGAACCCCCAAGCCATGAGATCATGACCTGAGTGAGCCTAAGTCGGATGTTTAACCGACTGAGCCACCCAGGCACCCCTAAAATATCACATTATTAATTGCTCATTTGTTTTATCCCACATTATACAGTAGTCTCAGAATAGCAATACTAATAATACTGTTAGCCATATGATTGCTGAGCAGTTGCATAAATTATTTTGCATATGCTATCTCCATTTCCTCTGTAGAGCTGTACTATCTATCTATACCATCAGATTACATTGATATTACATACTGTATTCTTTTAATCACCTATTTTTAGTTCTATAAGCAATTATAGAGTTCAGTGGAACTATATACATAGTTCAGAGGTTGACATACTTTTTCTGTAAAAGGCCAGATAGCAGATATTTTAGGCTTTGTAGGCCAGAAGGAAAAAATCAAAGTTACTATTACATAGTTACTTACATAACGAGAGAAACCAAACTTCCACAAAACCCTATTGACAAAATTCAAAATGTAAATAGTTGAGTATAATTTTTTATAATGTAGGTCTACTAATGAGAAGAATGGAATTAATTTTGGGGGTTAGATAATGCTTAATTGGGGTTCAGAGCTATTATCATTAAGATTGATTGCAGTTCATTTGTTAATGTTGATCTCGAATGAGATTTTCTTTTCAAAAAGTCTACACACAGATTGGTACTGCCAAATACAAACATCAATCCGTGAGTATATGATTTTAATTGAAATAATTTATCGCTTGGAAGGCATTTATAAAATTCTGTTAGATTCTTGGTATTTGTCTTTCAGTGTATCATTATAGTACAGATTAGTCACTTCCAGTTGTAGGTTAGGTTGAAGCTCCTCAGTTGCACAGTTATACATGGATTGATTTTAAAATATGAATTTTCTGGGGCGCCTGGGTGTCTCAGTTGGTTAAGCGTCCAACTTTGGCCCAGGTCATGATCTTGCGGTTTGTGAGTTCAAGCCCTGTGTCGGGCTCTGTGCTGACAGCCAGAGCCTGGAGCCCACTTCGGCTTCTGTGTCTCTGTGTCTCTCTGCCCCTCCCCCACTTGCGCTCTGTCTCTCTCTGCCTATCAAAAATAAATAAATGTAAAAATAAAAAGAAAATTAAAAAATAAAATAAAATATGAATTTTCTGTTTTACTTAGGGTCCAAAAACACTGCTGAAATTGTCCTTTGAGCTCAGAAAATAGATATTTTGCAAATTTGTGTGGGAATGGAGACCTTAATTTTTGACTGAACAGGAAGCATATAAGCAGTTTGCCATTACATACGATTCTAATAGCTTTAGTTATTAAAATATTTTAGGCTTTACCTGCAGTGTGTTTTTATATAAGCAGTCTTTTGCTAATTTTAAGTTCATCAAGAAACCAAGTTTTCAGCAAAAGCTAAATTTTCAAATCCATTTGGTGTTCTACAATAATGGTTGTGGCTGATTTTTTTTCTTTAGAAAAATGTTGAGTCCATTCCTTGGGCTCAAAAAATGGCAGTAAAACTGCCAAGCCATGGAACTGCTGAGCGGTGGGGCAAGTCAGGATATTCAGCTTCTGTTTTGGAACCAATGATGGTGAAATCCCCGAAAGCAAATGAAATTTATCTTTTGGCACTACTGGTCTATAAGACATGATGGGTTCAGATATTTTCCCGAGAATACCTGCTGCTGAGTAATACAGTGAATAACCATAGTCTTGAAATACCTTATACATTTTACATTTTCACAAGTTTTGTTAATTTGTCCCCACTAAGCCTTTTTCTTACCACACACATTTTACCACCATTGCTTGTAGCATTTCTTAGATTCCACTTCAGGTTATACTGAATTAATGATTTCTTAAGTTTGAAAATACTCTTTACTCTAGTAGTTTCACATAGGCATTCATAGAGGCTAATTTTTTAGTTACTCAAACTCTGTATTGATTGATCAAATAAATAACTGATAAGTAATCTGCAACATCTGTTAACTCACCTGTATTCAAGGAAACCTGCTAGAAATCATTTGCCTTGTTTTTAAATTGACTATTGCTATTGCTCCCAATATCCTCAACTTGGTTGAACAACTGTTCTCTCTGGAAAGGCTAATAATCTTAAGTTCGTTTTCTCTAGACACATTTCCTTGACTGCTGTAATCAAACATTATTTAATTAACTCACCATTAGTAAATGGCTTTCCTTGCTAGGCTGACAAATGAGCTACTCACACACATAGTGTGGTTGCAGTTTCATTTTTTCATTTTATGAAGAAATTAATATGAGATAATTTAAAATTTTCTGATTTTCTAATGCTTTCCTGTGAGTTGGGAACTCTTATGATGAGTACAATCTGGTAATGTCTCTATATGTTGTATTCTTTTAGCATAGTTATAGTGTCATTACATAATAAAGACAATGCTTTGCCATCTAATTTGATGACAAAACATACTCCACTGTGCCTTGATGTGTGACATTTAAAGTGCACTTTCTTGTTTTGACATGATGGGTTATGCACTCATAAATAAAATTAAAATGTCATGTACAGCAGTATGTGTGACACTCCATGCTGTCAGATACAACTACATCACTGCAATTTATAGTGCACCGTGATGCAGCAGTGTGAGAGGGCACCACATAGTCTCTATTGCAGCTACTCAACTCTGCATTGCAGCATTAGAACAGCCAAGCCAATCATAAAAAAATGAGTGTGATGGTGTTCCCATAAAACTTTATTTTATGGATATTGAAATTTGAATTTTTTTTTTTTTATTTGAAAAGTACTGGTTAGTATTTAATGAACCTCTCTCCATGTGGCTTCAGGCTTCAGGCTACCAGGACACAGGCTCCCCCCACACTCTTAATCTTCTCCCCAGCTCTTCTACTGAAGAATTTGGCCTTCACAATGACAGGCTGTTTGGGGAGCTTTCCCTTTCCCAAAACTTTGTAGTAGCCCAATTGCACCACATCAATGATAGGAGCAGCTCCAGTCTTATTTTTGGCAGCATTTACCTGTTTCTGCTCACTAACCAAGGTCCACAGTTTATCAAGGTTGACAGTTGGGCAGAAGCTCTAGTTCCTTTTGAAGTGGTAATGTCTCATACCAACTTTTTCAAAGTAACCTGGATGATATTTGTCAAAGTTGATCCTGTGGTGATGCATGCCACCAGCATTACCCCGGCCTCCTGGGTGCTTCCGGTGCTTGCCGATGCAGCGGTGGCCGTGGCTCACGTGGCCCTGGCTCACGTGGCCCTGGCTCACGTGGCTCCGAAGTTTCTGGGTCTTCCTCAGTCTGGATGGCATATCGGTGGCCCAGAAAAAAGAGTGAAATTTGAATTTTATGTGTTTTTAGGCATCGCAAATATTCTTTGTATTTAACCACATATTTCCCTTTCAACTGTTTTTCATCAGTTCTTGCAGGGTACTTTTTTTGTTTTTTTGTTTACTTATTTATTTTGAAAGAGAGAGAGAGAGAGAGAGTGC
Source organism: Panthera pardus (assembly GCF_024362965.1). Classification (NCBI taxonomy): domain Eukaryota; kingdom Metazoa; phylum Chordata; class Mammalia; order Carnivora; family Felidae; genus Panthera; species Panthera pardus. The sequence goes on from NW_026526766.1 coordinate 55,436,217, forward strand.
GAATGGGGCAGGGTCAGAGAGAAAGGGAGAGAGAAAATCCCAAGCAGGCTCCATGTTGTCAGCGCAGAGCCTGACAGCAGGTTTGATCCCATGAACCGTGAGATCATGACCTGAGCCAAAATCAAGAGTTGGATGCTCAACTGACTGATCCATCCAGGTGCCCCTGCAGTGGTACTTTTATCTTAGATGTTTTCCTTCAGCATGAGGAACTTGCTTTCAATAAATTATGTAGTGCAGATTTGCTGGCAACAATTTATCTCCGCTTTCGTTTGCCTGAAAACATCTTTATTTTTTGAAGTTTTTTTTTTTTTGTTTTGTTTTTTTCTGGGTGTAGAATTGTAGCTTTTTTGGTGGGAGGGTGGGGGTGGGCCAGAGAAGAAGCTTTCAGTATTCCAAAATCATCATTTTCTTGTTTTCTGGCTTCCTTAATTTCTTTTTTCCCCTAGCTTTATTGAGATAAAATGGACATATAACTTTAAGTTACGTAAAAGTTTACGGTGTGCAGTGCAATTATATTGCAAAATGATTACCACAACGTGGTTAGTTAACATATCCTTTATCTCTCATAATTACCAGGTTTTTGTTGTTGTGGTGGTGAGAATGTTTATGATCCACTCTCTTAGCAGCTTTCAAGTACATTGTTGTTAACTATAGCCCCCATGCTATACATTTGATCCCTAGAACTTACTCATCTTACAACTGGAAGTTTGTACCCTTTGACCAACATCCCCATCCCCACCCCCACTCTCGCCCCCATCCCAAAGCCCTGGCAACCACCAATCAATCAACTCTCTGTTTCTGTGACTTTGGCTTTTTTAGATTCCACAACTAAGTGAGATAATACAGTATTTGTATTTCTCTGTCTGACTTAACTTTACTTAGCATAATGCCCTCAGTGTTCATCCATCTTCTCCCAAACAGCAGGATTTTCTTTTATGGCTGAATAATATTCCATTGTATATGTATTGGCTTCCTGAATTCCTTTTGACAAGTCAGCTATCAGTACTATTATTGCCACTTTAAGATAATGTCTTTTTTTCTTCTGGCTACTTTTAAGATTCTCTCTTTGTTTTCAACATTTTATGGTGTGCTTAGATGTGGTTTTCTTGGCATTTATCCTGCTTTTGGTTCACTGAGCTTTTTTTTTTTTTAAGTTTATTTTGAGAGAGAGAGCACAAGTGCACGTGCATGAGTGGGGGAGGGACAGAGAGAGAGAGAGAATCCCAAGCAAGCTCTGCACCGTCAGCACGGAGCCCAATGCAGGGCTTGAACCCACGAACCATAAGATCATGACCTGAGCCCAAATCAAGGGGCTCCTGGGTGGCTTAGATCATGATCTCATGGTTTGCAAGTTCAAGCCCTGCATTAGGCTCTCTGCTGTCAGTGTGGATTCCACTTCACATCCTCTGTCGCCCTCTCTCTCTCTCTGCACCTCCCCACTTGTGCTCGCTCACTGTCTCTCTTTCTCTCTCTCTCTCTCTCTCTCTCTCTCTCTCTCTCTCTCTCTCAAAAATAAACATTTAAAGAGTCTGGCGCTAAATCGGCTGAGCTACCCAGGTACCCCAGTTCACTGAGCTTCTTAAATTTGTGTGTGGTTCATCAGTTTTGGAAAATTCTTAGCCATTATGTCTTTGTATATTGCTTTTACCTTGTTCTGTCTCTCTCATCTCCATTTATAGATTAGACCTTTTGTAATTAGGTCCTACCTATCTCCTACACTCTGTTCTGTCCTTTTTTTTTTTTTTTTTTTTTCCTGTTCTGTGCTTCACTGTGAACATTTTATTGACCTGAATTTGAGTTCACTAATCCTGTTTGATGCTGTTCCAAATCTGCAGTTAAATCTACCCAGTGAGTCCCCAGTTCTAGATACTCTATTTCAGGTTTAGACTTTTTAAACTAGATTCAAGTTATTTGGTGAAGTTTATTTTAAAAATTAATTCACATCTTTTTCTCTATTTTCTTTTAACATACTAATCTTTGGCATTTTAAAGACCTTGGCTACTAACTCGAATACTTGGGTCATCTGTGGATTTGTTTCTATACCTTTTTCCTCTCTTGATTATCAGTCATTATTCTGCCTCTCTATATGTCAGTTTTTTATTATATGTTGGAGAATGCATATAAAAGAACCATAGAGAGGCAGAGGTAATCTTTATCCAAAGGTGCTTTCCCCTTTCCCTCTGTTAGGAAGATAGGTTGTCAGGCTCTTCCTTTCAAACCAGGCAAGGATTAATTTAGACTGGGGCTTGGGTTACAGTTTAGTAAGACTTAGTTCATCTCTAGTTGCCCTAGTGTTTCTGGTATGCTCCTCTGGACTTTTCTTTGAGAGAGGTGAATTTATGTCTTCTCAGCTTTGGATGACTACAGGAGATGGAATTCTGTCCTTCAGAAGTTCTGAGCTAGCTTTTTATAAAACCTCTGACACCATGCAGCTATAAAATCTGAAGGGAGTTTGTGTTTTTGTGTCTATGCCCTAGAGCCAGGGGAAAATTGTCCATGTGTTTTAAGCACTTGTCCTTCATTCCAACCCTGTGTGACCACCAAAAACTGATTTCTCTTTCTCTTAGAGTCCCCCTACCAATGTCCAGTCTCCTTTTTCAGCACTCCCCTCCCCCTGCTCAATTGGCAAAATGCCCTCTACCACTGAAAAAGAAAATGAATAAAGTGGCCATCTGTTTCTGGCTTATAAAAGAAAGACTTTCCTCTTTCTGAAATTTTAGTTCAAATAGGTCTTGTTACTTTTGTCATTTTCCATATTCTTTCCAAAAATGTGATTTTTGCAAACTGCCCTCACTCCCTGCCACTTTGCACCATTGCAGTGAGAACATTGGTCTGTGACCTACTGTATCTTACTTGGAAGGAGAATTGTCTCCTATTTAATATCTGAGTGACCAAAAAGCTGGCCAAGTTCTGAGTGCATGGATGGCAGGCAACTTTTAACATATGATCTGGCTAGCCTTTTTCTAATGGAACCTCTTAATGTCACTATCTTTAGGCCTTTCTTTTGGGCCTGTGAGTTTCCTCAGTGGAGGCCTTTAACGGTTTTCTGTCTGGAGAGTAAGAGACTAACTCCCAACTATCTGTGAGCCACCTGAGGAAGATGACTAGGGTTGTCAGGTTATAGCATATTATCTTTTACTTACTGCCCACTGCCTGATTGCAGCATGGAGTTACAACCCTACACTGAGCCTGATGTTACCCAACTCAAAGACTTTGACCTTCTCCGGAGAATAAAGCGTCTGTCTTCTGGCAAGAGCATCCAGCTGCATAAGTCAGGGAGGGGATTTGAGAAGCTGACTGCTTTATAAAGAAACCTTCAGGCAGCCTTCCTTCTCTTAGCTCTCTCCTATTCCCACTTCCAGAGCTACTTGATGCTTCCAGTTTTCAAGATTTGGGGGAGGGGAGGTCGTTGTATGTATAATGTTGGTTCTCTGTTTTTCCACTCCCAGTTTAAGACAGCTTTCTCTGGCCAGTTGGAATAATTTGTTTCTTTTCCATCTGTTTTCTACTGTCCAAAATTTAATTGCTTTGTCTCTTTGGGCATTGTCTTTGTCCTTGTGGGTGTATGCTTTAAAAAAAAAAATCCTATATTTTAACTTTTAGTGGGTCTGAGGATGAGCAAAAATAGGAGCTATGACTTCAATCTATAATACTAAAAAAAGATAACTTGGTACAAAACTCATAAGGTATAAAAGGGCACTTACAGCAAAAAGTTAGTCTGAATAATCTATTCTTTTCTACTGGTTGTAATGCAACCTTTATCATAATCCAAATTCCCATTTACTTGGGTCTGTTTCTGTTTGTTCATTAATCTCTACCTACTTTGACTTATTTTGGCTTAGAGTACATTTTTAATGTCTATTAATGTTATTTTCCACTCATTATTTTTGTTTTTCCTGAGAAATTTCATGGCTGTTCTTCCTTATTTTTTGTAGGAACCTTTGGATCAAATTGGCTGGGTCTCCCCAAAATTCGTTTAGTACCTTTTGTTTGTTGTTTTTAGTCATTGCATTACATCTAACAGTTAATTTGGAAAGAGTTGACATCTTAACAATATTAAAATCTTTCTATGACCTTTCATTTATTCAGAGCTTCTTTTATATATCTTTCAGACCTCTTATTTATTTGTTTTTTTTTTCTTTTTCTTTTTCTTTTGTAAATTGTATTTTTTTAAAATTTTATTTATTTTGAGAGAGAGAGAGAGAGAGAGCATGTGTGTGTGCCAGCCAGTGGAGAAGGAGTGAAGAGAGAGGGAGAGAGAATCCCAAGCGAGCTCCATGCTACACAGAGCTCCATCTCATGAACCGTAAGATTATGACCTTCGCCGAACTCAAGAGTCAGATGCTTAACTGACTGAGCCACCCAGGTGTCCCTGTATTTTTTTTTTTTTTAAGACTATTTTTTTTTTTTTTAGAACAGTTTAAGGTTCACAGCAAAATTGGGAGAAAGGTACAGAGATTTCCCATATACAACTGACCCCATGAGTTGCATAGCCTTCCCCGTTATCAGTTTCTCCCACCTTCTCCCATAGTGGTACATTTGTTATAGTTGGTGGACCTACATTGACACCTCACAATCACCTACTGTCCCATTTCACATTCAGGCTCACTCTTGGCATTGCGCATTCACAAATGTGTAATGACATGTATGATCCTTAATACAGAGTATTTTCACTGTCCTGGAAATCCTTTGTGGTTTTCTGTTCATCCCTCCCACCCCCAACCACTGATTTTTTTCTATCTCTATTGTTTTGTCTTTTTCAGAATGCCATATAGTTAGAATCATTTGGTGTTTAGCCTTTCACATTGGCTCTTATTTAGTAATAGACATTTTAGATCCTCCATGACTTTTAGTGGCTTGATAGCTCATTTCTTTTTAGCATTCAGTAATAATACATTGTCTGGATATACCATAGTTTGCTTCCATTTACCCAACTAAGCACATCTTGGTTGCTTCAAATTTTGGCAGTTATTAATAAGGCTGCTGTTAATATTTATGTACAGGTTTTTGTGTGGACATAAGTTTTCAACTGATTTGGGTTTTTTGTTTGTTTTTTATTGATTTTTGAGAGAGAGACAGATAGAGTACAAGCAGTGGAGGGGCAGAGAGAGAGGGAGACACAGAACCCCAAGCAGGCTCCAGGCTCCAAGCTGCCAGCACAGAGCCCAATGTGGGGCTCCTCGAACTCAAGCACCATGAGATAGGACCCGAGCTGAAGTTGGACGCCCAACTGACTGAGCCACCCAGGGGCCCCTTAAATGATTTGGGTTTTAAATACCAAAGAACATGATTGCTAGATTGTATGAGTATGTTTAATTGTAAGAGTCTGCCCAACACAGTGGCTATATCATTTTACATTCCCACCAGCAATGAATAAGAGTTCTAGTTGTTCCACATCCTCGTCAGCATTTGATTTTGTCAGTATTTTGGATCTTAACCATTCTAATAGGTGTTAGTGGAATTTCATTGTTTTAATTTGTAATTGTAATGATGTGTAATGTTGAGAAATCTTTTCATATGTTTATTTGCTATCTGTGTGTCCTTAGAGTTCTGTTCAGATCTTTTACCTGTTTTTAAATCATGTTATTTTCTTATTGTTGAGCTTTAAGAGTTCTTTGTATATTTTGGAGTAGTCTTTTATCCCATGTGCCTTTTTTTTTTTTTTTTAATGTATTTTCTATGCCCAACGTGGGGCTTGAAGTCACAGCCCCAAGATCAAAAGTCACATGTTCCACTAACTGAGCCAGCCAGGCAGCCCTATTACATGTGTCTTACACCAGTATTTTCTCCCAGTGTATGGCTTGTCTTCTCATTCTCTTGTCAGCATCTTACACAGAACTCTTTTTAATTTTAATTAAGTCCAACTTATCAGTTCTTTCTTTTGGGCCTTTGGCATTATATCTAAAAATTTATTGCCAAATCCAAGGATATCTGGATTTTTCTCCTGTGTTATGTTCTAGTTTATGGTTTTGTGTTTTGCATTATGTCTATGGTCTATTTTTAGTTAATTTTTGTGAAGGGTGTAATGTCTGTGTCTAGATACCATTTTCACGGTATCATGCTTAACTTGCAGCACCCCTTTCCTTGTCTTTAAAGAGTATCCTCATCCTTTTTCTTTACATATTAATCTTGTACATTCAATTTTATTGCTAAGTAATTGTTTTTTATTGTTGCTATTTCAAATAGGATTTTTTTCTTTTTTTTAAGTTTATTTATTTATTTTGAGAGAGAGCATGAGTAGGAGAGGGGCAGAGGGGTGTGGGGGGAGAGAGAATCCCAAGCAGGCTTCATGCTATTGGTGCAGACCATGATCTGAGCCGAAATCAAGAGTCAGACACTTAACCAACTGAGCCCCCCCAGGCGCCTCCCAGGCTAAGGAGTCTTAATCTGAGAAAATTGTATAATTCAACAGAGAATTAACAAAGATAATGACAGTTACTGTTTATGCTTAGCCAACTGAGCCACCCAGGCACCTATAGCTACTGTTTATGAAGAGGTTAACATGTGCCATGCCCTGTGCTAAGGGGAATATACATATATGTAATATCCAGACTTCTGTTAATTACTAGCTGTATGACCTTGTGCAGGTTTCTAAAACTCTTTTTATTCATTTTCCTCTTTGTAATAAGGAGTTTGATGACAATACCTGCCTCACAGGGTTGTTTTAAGAATTAAATGAATTAATAGGGGCTCTTGGGTGGCTCAGTCAGTTGAGTGTACTACTTCGGCTCAGTCATGATGTCACCATTTGTGAGTTTGAACCCCGTATCAGGCTCACTGCTGTCCACACAGAACCTGCTTTGGATCCTGTGTTCCCTCCTCTCTCTGCCCCTCTCCACCTCTCAAAAATAAACAAACATTAAAAAAAAAGAATTAAGTGAATTAATATGTAAAGAATTTAGAACAGTGCCTGGCACATAGTAAGCACTCACTGAGAGCTGCTACTGCACTATTTCTTATAGCAATCCCATGCGGTATATTACTGGACAGTTCTATATATGTGGGGAAACTAAGGCTCACAGGGCGTTTAGTAGTCCAAGGTCTAATACAGATTAGTCTGTATTCCTGATTTTGTAGCTTATTAAGTCTGTCTGTCTTAATTGTATTTTGCCCAAGCCTCCCAAAGCAGGATAGCTGGATGTTCAGACAAGACAGTTTGTCAGGATGTTGTCTCATGAGGGGATCAGATAGACCCCTGCTGCTGGAATTTGGAACAGTATAGCCTTCAGAAAGACATTGGCCATTGCAAGAAGAAACGAAATATACTTTTAGAACAAGAACTTCAGAATTAGAGTTGGAGCACATGCTGGCATTTGGGCTGGGGGAAAGAGGTTGGAGCCCAGAGGTTGTTCCTGGGAGTTAGGGATGCATTGATTCTGTGGGTGTCAAAAAGTGGCAATAGCTGCAAGGACAGTTACATCAGAAACTGGTAACGAGGGTGGCATTAGTTACTTCATTTCTCAGTCACTTGTATTTACTCTTCATCTCATAATACCAGACCAGCTGTGCTCTGATTGCAGCTGGCGTCATGAGCTACAGAACTCATGACGGTTTAGATGCCCTTTGCAATAACAAATTTCTTCTCAGTCCTGGTGTCTGATGACGGCACTGACCTGCTGATCTGGATTCCTGACTTCTGGCTTACTCTTAACCTCTTAAAATTTCCCTGTCCCTCCAAATCCTGCTAATCCAGATTTCTTACTGCCGTCATATTACTGATTTGACACTTGCTTTTTTCCTTTTAATTAAATTTAATTTTCATTTACAAAAATAATTAAAATATATATAGTTTTATATGTATCCATCCCTACTCCCAAAAGCAGTCTCTTTCAGCTGTTTTAGAAGTGAAGAGTAAGTGAGTCTTTGGTTGCCTCCATGTTTACTTTCAGCGTAAAGCCATGCCTGAGGTGAATTCTACCCCCAGACTCAGTCACATATTGCCAGTATTTATTTAAACCAGTTTTTTGTTGTTGTTCTAGTGTTGATAATCATACTCGTCAGTTCATGGCTCTTTATCATTATTTTGCCCATACCAGACTTTTTCTTGTTTGTTTGGTGGTAGTTGGTAGGTAGGTTTGTATGCAGCCATTTCTTTTTATTCCCATTCCCACTTCTCCTTCCCTCTTTTTCCTTAGGCAACCATTCTTTTTCTTTTTCTTTTTTTTTTTTTTAAGCAGGCTTCAGGCCCAGCATGGAGCCAGCACTGGGCCCAACATGCGGCTTGGACTCAGGACTGTAAGATCAAGACCTGAGTTAAAGAGTTGGATGCTTAACTGACTGAGCCACCCAGGCACCCCCCTCTTAGGCAACCATTCTAATGTATTTATGAATATTCTTTGATAGGCACTCATAAGAATCACTTAAAAAATTTTTTTAACAATGACAAACTTGGAGAAAAGCTCCAAGAACTTTCTTCCTGAACCATTTGATAGTAAATTCTCAGTGTCTAATTTCCCACCATTTCTCTAAATATTTTAGTTTATTTTCTACAAACAATATTATTCTGTATAATCTCAATATAACTATTAACAATTAAGAAATTAATGTTGAGGCATTAGTACCATCTAATCCTCAAGCCCCATTCAATTTTGCCAATTTTCTTAATACTGTTCTTTGTAGTAGAAGAATTCAGAATCATGTGTTGCTTTTGCTTTTAGTTGTGTCCCTATAATCTATATCAGACTCTAATAATTTCTTGTGTTTTTCTAGACTTTAATGCCCTTGATGGGTTTGATGGTTATAGGACACCTATTTTGTAGAATATCCCTCAATTTGAGTTAGTAATGTTTCCTCATGTTTATTTCAGGTGGCATATGATTGTGATTTGTCTCATTACTGAGGATGTTCATTTTGGTCACTTAGAAGATATGTCAGGTTTCTATAAAGTTACTCTTCTCCTTTGTAGTGGATAAGTATTTTGTGGGAAACTATTTTGAAGCTATATAAACATTCAGTTCCTACTCAGCTTTCAATTTATTTATGTTTGTATGGATTCATAGTTTATTATTTTATTCAATGGCTAATGATGGTATGCATTCAGATATAAAACTATATGCATATATATTACATTGGTATAAATGATGTAGTTTGATTTTATTTTAATATAATGGTATATTAAAGTGTTAAAATGTGATCTAAATCTGGAAGGTCATATTTCAGAATGTTTAGGATGATTATCTGGTTGGTGGTGAGTCAAACTCTACCATAATGAGATAGGGTGGAGTTCAAAAAATTTAATCACATAAAATATAAGCTTAGTGTTATTTCTGGCTGGCCTGAAGTTATAGGTATCCAGCTGCTTGATCCAGTTCTGACCTGGTCCTGGCTGCAGTTTTGTGCCACCTGGTGGCATTTGTCCACTTCAGTATAATATAAATGCAACAAATCTGGCTGCTTAGGACTTCATGCATTGGTAGCAATTTTAGGTGTGGTTAGTTGATGCCAGGTTCTTTGACACAATCTGGTGAATTTGGGCCAAGTGAGTACTGGGTATGAGAAGACCTATTCTCTATCTCTTTGCTTTCTAAGACAGGTGGCCTACTTTTCTCTTCCTGGCCTTACCCTTGCCTCTGTCAGTATAGGGGTGAGCGGGTGGATATATTTACTGTACTATTGGTGATTTTTATTTTCTCTGCTTTGAAAATCTATATTTTCTCATATTCTCCAAATTAACATGTATGAAGTATTAATAAAGTATTTTTTTAAGTTTATTTATTTATTTTGAGAGAGAGATCAGGGGAAGGGAAGAGAGGGGAGAAGGAGAGAGAATCACAAACAGGGTCCACATTACCAGTGCAGAGCCTGATGTGGGGCTCGAACCCAGGAACCGTGAGATCATGACCTGAGCCAGAATCCAGAGTCAGACACTTAACCGACTGAGCCACCCATGTGCCCCAAGTATTAATCACAGAAAATATTAATAACAGAGAGAAAGATGGAAGGCTCAGCTGTCACAGGAATAAGGGAAACCATATTAAGTAGATGATTTATGTAGGAACCGTTTTCTAGCCCTTCAAAGAAATTTTCAACCCGTGTTTAAGTCTTACTACCAGGACTTGTTCTGGGTATATGAAAGGATTCTTCCAAAGCAAGTCTTGTCTTTAATTATTCTATTTTTTAAAAGTTTTTATTTATTTAAGTAATCTCTACACCCATCATGGGGCTTGATCTCACCACTCCTAGATCAAGAGTCGTATGCCCTTCTGAGCCAGCCAGGAGCCCCTAATTTTTCTATTTTAATTCTATTACATATTATCACCATTTCTGGATTATTTTCCGATTTCTTCTGATTCCTTCATCTACCCACTAACATTTTCTTTTTGTATCTTAGGTGCAGAAGGTTAAGTTAATCATAATCCACAGTTTATAGCCCATTTTTGTCATTGGTTTATGCTAACTACCACTTGTGTTACTTGCTTCTATCTTTATACCCCACTTCCATTTCACTCCTGCCCTAGGCAACCATTCTGGTGTGTACTTTTTAATTTGTACTTGTTCCTACAAAATGTGTGTTATTCAGTATACATGTATTTTACTTTATGTACTTTAAGTATTATTCATATTTTTATTTTCTCCTAAGCAGTATATTTTATTTCTTCTTCTTTTTTTAAGATTATTTGAGGGAGAGAGAGCATGTGTGCATGAACAGGGGAAAGGCAGAGAGAGAGAGGTAGAGAAAGAATCCCAAGCAGGCTCTGTGCTGTCAGTGTGGAGCCCAAGGTGGGGCTCGATCCCGTGAACTGTGAGACCATGACCTGAGCTGAAATCGAGAGTTGGACACTTAACTGACTGAGCTACCCAGACACCTTCCATTTTTAAAAAAAAAAATTTATGGAAAATGTAAAGATAAAAGTGGAGAGAATCTTAAAATGAACTCTGATGTACCTATCACCCAGTTTAGTGATTAACATTTTGCCAATGTTGTTTTTTCTGTCCAGTTTCTTAAAACCTATTTAGATACCATTTCCATTTTACCCATAAATAATTCAATATGCTTTTCTAACTGTGGTTATCTTATTATTAATTGGAAGGCTTTCTTTTTCTCCCAAGTTTTTCCTTTTATAATTTACTGTCCTTATTATTTCCTTTTATAATTTTTACAATAAAAATTATCTGAAAATATTACGGCGTTTTATGTTCTTTGCCTTTGTCTTTATTTTCCTGATTGCTTTTTCCTTTTTCTTTACTTCTAATTTTATCATTCACTTTGGAGGTTTTCCTCAAATTTCTGCTTTTTTTTAAGCCCTTGGTTAATTTTTAAGAGGGAGTTGCTAAGAAGCTGCAGGTGGGAAATTGTGTATAAGTGCACCTCGTTGATTAGTGGGTCTCAACAAGCTTAGGTGACAAATTGGGGCCTTTTTATGGGGATCTCCCAAGTATGAGTATCTGTAGGTCATAAATATAGTCTATTTACATTTCAGTTCACAGAAGAGTTTAATATCTTTTAAAAATGCATTATGGGGGGCACCTGGGTGGCTCAGTTGGTTAGGTGTCCAACTTCAGCTCAGGTCATGATCTCACAGTCTGTGAGTTCGAGCCCCGCGTCAGGCTCTGTGCTGACAGCTCAGAGCCTGGAGCCTGCTTCAGATTCTGTGTCTCCCTGTCTCTCTGCCCCTCCCCTGCTCATGCTCTGTTTCTCTCTGTCTCAAAAATAAATAAAAACATTTAAAAAAATGCATTATGGGTTATGTTTCCTGTATTTGGGACCACTATTGCAAATACTTTGAAAACCATTAGCCTTTATAAATTCTTGGTTTGAAAATGTTAATGATATCATCATTATTTGTAATTGCTACTGTAGTTTTTCTTTGTATATTTTATCTCTTGGTAGATTAATATCTGTCCTATGCTGACATATTTGGATACTTACGAAAACTAAGCTGAGCTAGGAAGGACAGTTTATATTTAAATTTTTTTAGGCTCACTGCCCAAGTTTAGTTTACAATCCCTGCCCTGTCTGATAGTTTAAGACACTTGAGAATATCGCTATTTTAACATGGAAGGTTATATTTTCAAAGTGCTACAAAAATGATTTATGTAGATTACTAAAATGGACTCCTAAAATCTTAAGACTAGGATGGACTCTTGGGATACTGGTTTTCCTTTTACATCTTTATTTTGGAAAACTTACTAGAGCTAGGATTTTTTTCTCCCTGAATAACCAAAGATAAAATTTTACATACATTTTTGTTTGGCATAGAAGACTTGAGACCTTATTTAAGTTTCTTTATTTTATTTTCCAGAATGATTTTGGACTCTAACTTTACGTAAAATACACTTTAGTTATTTAACGTAAGCTTAGTATCTGGCATATAATTTTTGTGGGTATCCAGGCTATCTTATTTTAAATTCTCTTGATTGGGCATAACACTTTCCTGACAGGCCAAATATTGGTGCATAAGCTTCGTTTTCTAGTGACATCTTAGCTTTTGGTGTAAGTTTGGATTTCTTTCTTTCTTTTTTTCCTTTTTCTTTTCTTTCCCTTCCTCCCTCCCCTCCCTCCCTCCCTCCCTTAACATTTTCTGTCATTAATCAGGTAGTGAATGGCAAGTACCTTTTTGAGAGTGCGTGGATGCAACATCTTGTGGTGGCATGGCACGATATTCCATAGCACTATGACCTACCACTCTTTGGTTAAGCAAAAACATTGCTGCCAGTACCTTTTCTAAATGAGTCTTTTATATGTTACATTTGTTCATTCTCGAATTCATGTGTGTTTGAAATCAGAGTTTTCACAGATTCATGGTTGTATAACATCAAATTTCCATTTTTGACTTGTTTGGCATGTCTGACACATACTTTTTTTTCTTTTTTGGGGTGGTGTGGTAAAACACAATATGAGTTGACACCATGTGAAGTTTTAACAAGCTATTCTTCAGCAATTAGTTAATGCAAGAAAAGATCTGACTTAGTTCTCTGCAGTTTTAGTGAGGATCTATTCTGTGTCTGAGAAGCTTTTTATTCTTAAAACAATGGCAAATATTTATGTTAAACTTTAATATTATTTGACAGATATGGATTAGTGAAGAAAGCGATTTTGAATCTTTTCAGTCTATTGTTTCTTCTTCAAATGACTGTCACTATCATTTGCTGATCTGTTTTCCTCTTTGGTAATAAAACTTTATTACTTGTCATTTAATACAATAAACAGAACCAAGAATTAGATATTTGTTCCTTTTTCTCTTTTGCCATTGCCACTGTCAAAATCTAGACTTTCTTCCTTCATATGTAGTGAGTTAATTTTACCTCCTTCTGTTATCCTGCTTACTTCTTATCAAATACTTGCCTCATATGTCAGTCTCTTGCTTAAGAACATGTAGTGTCTTTCCCTGGTGTTTAGTTAGGCAGGAGTAGAAGACAGAATATAGATAGAATGCTATTAAATTTCTTTTCTTGCTTTCATAAACTTGATGCTTGTCATATATTTCTCTCTGCTTGGCTGAATTATATGTTGTGTACCCTTATTTCCCACTAGTATACATTTTTAACAATATAAAGTCTTCCAACTCATGAATGTAAGTTATATTTCCATTTGCTTGTATCATCTTTAATTTCTTTCAACAACATTTTGTAGTTTTCAGTATACAAGTCTTTCACGTCCCTGGTTAAGTTTATTCCTAAGTGTTTTATTTTTTTTTGATGCTATTGCAAATGAGATTATTTTACTAATTTCCTTTTTTGGATTCGTTGTTGTGTAGGAATGCAACCTTTTTTTGGCAGCTGATTTTTTTGGATGTTCATATGGTATTCTGCAACATGGCTTGATTGGATTCATTTATTCTAAGAGTTCGTGTTTTGTGTGGAATCTTCAGTGGTTTTTATATAAGATCATAATGTCTGCAGACAGAATTTTCTTCTTTTCCAGCTTGATGCTTTATATTTAATTTTCTTGTCTAATTGTTCTGGTTAGGACTTCCAACGTGAAGATACTATTTTATGTTTTCTTCTAAAATCTTTATATAGTTTTAGTTTTGCATGTAGGTCTGTGATCCATCTGTAAATAGTGAGAGACAAGGATCAAGGTTACTTTTTCTGTGTGAATATCTAGTTCCTCCAGTACTATTTATTTAAAAGACTATCCTTTTTCCTATTGAATTGCAGTTTTGCTTTGTTGTAAAGTAGGTGATCTTATATATGTTTGTTTCTGGAGACTGTCTTCTGTTCCATTTGTCTATTTGTCTAGCCTTATACCAGTAACAATCTTGACAATTAGAGCATATGGTAAGTCTTGAAATCTAGTCCTTATCTCCAGTTTTATTCTTCTTTTTCACATTGGTTTTGGCAATTTTACATCCTTTGTATTTCCACATAATTCTGGGTATCAACATGTGAATTTCCACAGGAAAACCTACTGGGATTTTAATTGGAATTCCAGTCCATCTATAGATCCCTTTGGGAACAATGGACATCTTAATAATATTGAATCTTTTGGTGAGTGAATGTTTTGTATCTCTCTACTTATTTAGGTCTTTTTCATTTTTTTTCATCAGTGTTTTATAGTTTTCAATGTAGAGATAACACACATCTTCCTGCAGATTTTTTCCTAGTTAACGTTTTTCTAGATTTATTAAGCTATAATTGACATATAGTAATGTATTAGTTTAAGGCGTGCAACTCAATTAGATATGTGTATATATTGCAAAAATGATTAACAAATAAGTTATCACCTCATACAGTTACAGAAATCATTTTTTTTTTTTAAAACAGATGAACATTAATGTTTATTTATTTTTGACAGAGAGGGAGGCAGAGAATGAACAGGGGAGGGTCAGAGAGAAGAGGGAGACACAGAATCTGAAGCAGGCTCCAGGCTCTGAGCTGTCAGCACAGAGTCCGACGCGGGGCCCGAACTCACAGACCGCGAGATCATGACCTGAGCCGAAGTTGGACGCTTAACCGACTGAGCCACCCAGGCGCCCCACAGAAATCATTTTCTTAAGAGAACTTTTAAGATCTATTCTCTGAGTAACTTTCAAATGTATAATGTAGTGGGGTGCCTGGGTGGCTCAGTCGCTTAAGCGTCCAACTTCAACTCAGATCATGATCTCGCGGTTTGTGGGTTCGAGCCCTGCATTGGGCTCTGTGCTGACAGCTGGGAGCCTGGAGCCTGCTTTGGATTCTGTGTCTCCCCCTCTCTCTCTGCCCCTCCCCTGCTCATACTCTGTTTTTCTCTCTCTCAAAAATAAAGAAAAAGGTATAACATAGTTAACTGTAGTCCCCATGTTGTACATTACATTCCTGGAACTTACTGAAAATTTGTTCCTTTTGACCATGTTCACTATCCCTGCCATCCTTACCCACACCCCTGCTTCTGGTAGATTGGCAACTATCAAGAAGTTCTCTGTATCAATGAAAAGTTTATTTTTTGTTATTTTGAGAGAAAGAGATAGCAAGCGGGAGGGGGCAGAGAGAGAGAGAGAGAGAGAGAGAGAGAGAGGGATAGAGAGAATCCCAAGCAGGCTCCACACTGTCAGTATGGAGCCCATTGTGGGGCTGGAACCCACGAACCATGAGATCATGACTTGAGCCAAAATCAAGCATTGGATGCTTTACCGTCTGAGCCACCCAGGTGCCTCTCTGATTTCCTTTTTTTGATGAAACTCTGTTCCAGTAGTTTCCAAGGGAGGGTACGGTTGATAAGTAATATTGAGACCTTCTATGTCTAAAAATACTTTTACTTGATCTTCATAATTGAGTAATAGTTTTGCTGAGTTTAGAATTAGAGGTTTAAGATAGTTTTTCTTCAGAAATTTGAAGGCATTGTCTTCTTCCACTGTTACTGTTGAGAAGTCTCAGCCCCCCCCCCCCCACATGGAGTCTTTTTTTTTTTTTTATTCTTCCCAGCTTTATTAAAATATAATTGACATATAACATTGGGTAAACACAGGATTTCCTTTTGTCCCCATGTTCTGAAATTTCACAGTGATATGAAACCTTGGTGTAGGTTTTTTCCATTCTATTGTGTTGTGCTTTGTAGGATGACTCTACTTGTGTTCTTCAGTTTTAGAAATTTTTCTTGAGTAATTTCCTTCCCTCTGTTTTGTCTTTGTTTTGTCTGTTTTAAACTCCAGTTATGTGGATGTTGACCTTCTAAACTGGTCTTCTCGTTTATCTCTTTTTCTCCTTATTTTTCATCTTTGTTTTTCTCTTTTCTGAGAGGTATCTTCAGTTCTTCTAGCCTATATGTGTGCATGCAGGCACACATATGTATATGGGGCATGTGTGTATTTCCTCTTTGCTATCATAGTTTTCATTTTTCAAAAGCCTCTCTTTTGTTGTTGTTGTTTGAATGTCCCCTCCCTGCCTTTGGCCTGTTCTTATGTTATGGATACCATATCCATTCTTTCTTTCTTTCTTTCTTTCTTTCTTTCTTTCTTTCGTTCTTTCTTTCTTTCTTTCTTTCCTTTTTAACTATATCATTTCTTAACATTCTAAGAATATTCATTATTTTTTGACATTTTCTTTTGCTTCAAATTGTTTTTGAGGATTTTTCCCCCCTTTTTGTTTTTTGCCTCTAGGCTTTCCTTAAATGTCTACAGATCCTGTCCACTCATATTTAAGAGCAAAGTACTAAAAGGCAGATTGAAAATTCAGCTTGGTGTGCAAGGGCAGATATTTTGTGACCTGTTGGGTGTTCACAGTATGGTGATCAGGCTGGGCTGATTTGGGAAGTCCCCATTTGTTGTATCTTTACAGTTTTCTTTTTTATTTTTAAACCACTGTATTAAGGTATAATTGACACCCCCCCCCCCCCCCCCCCCGCCAAATGGTCAGTGGTCAGCTACCTCAGAGAAGAAGCCTTTTTTTTATCTTGCATTTATAGATCTGGTTGCTAGCCTTCTTAGAGCCAGGTAGAAAAAGAAAAACCCAGGATCTTACCATTCAGTAGTGAGATTTTCCCTGTTTTGTTTGATTTCTCCACACTGCTGTACTTAGTTCAACCATGGTAGAGAATAAACCTCTAGTCTTCTATTAGAGTGGTGTGGGCTAGTCACTGATCAGCATGGGGTAGAGGTTCTGGAGATCTGACTACTCTTTATACAGACTTTTGACCAGCCCTCCTATTTTCAGCACCACTTGCACTTGGTGCCTCAAATTTCTGAGTTTTTCCATGGTTAAATGGAGAAAGTAAACCTACTCCTTGGCCTTTCTGACCACAAGCCTGGGTTTAAATTTTCTCTGGTCTTCTAAATTAGTTACCACTTACCCTTCTGGTTTCTAGCTTCTAAAATTTTGTTATTTTGTGTCCTCCCATTTGTCCTTCTGGGTTTATGACTTTTAAAAAATAAAAAGACCTGTTTTATAAACTTAGTTTGTGAGGAAGCAGGAGTAAATATACATGTTGACACATTTTTAACTGAAAGTCCAAATGTCTTTTCTGGTATTACATTTAACATTAACCCAGCTGATGGTGCCATGGGTTCCTGTAGCATTTATTTTGGGAATAAAAAGCTTTACTTTCCAAGCTAAAAGAAACATTTTATTACTGTATTAAAAAATACAGAGAGGGAAAAAAAAAAAATACAGAGAGGGGAGCCTGGGTGGCTCAGTCGGTTAAGTGGCCAACTTCGGCTCAGGTCATGATCTCGCAGTCCGTGAGTTTGAGCCCCGCGTCGGGCTCTGTGCTGACAGCTTGGAGCCTGGAGCCTGTTTCGGATTCTGTGTGTCCCTCTCTCTGACCCTCCCCCGTTCATGCTCTCTCTCTGTCTCAAAAATAAATAAATGTTAAAAAAAAAAAAATACAGAGGACTTTCTGTTAATGTTGAAAGTTACTTTTCCTCAAATGTCTAAAGTTTATAATGTTTGTTTGTTTGTTTACTTATTTTTGGGCGGGGGACAGAGGATCTGAATCAGGCGCTCTCTGCTGTCAGCACAGAGCCCGACATGGGCTCCCCCACAAACTGTGAGATCATGACTGAGCCACTCAGACACCCTTGAAGTTTACTTTTTAGAATTCAGTAAGAACTTCAGGGATTTCCTATTGTTATTTATATTTCATCTTAATTTTAGGATAATTACGTTGAGTATTATAAAAATTCTCAATTAAACTTTTTAGATTGGGGGGCACCTGGGTGGCTCAGTTAGTTAAGCGTCCTACTTCAGCTCAAGTCATGATTTCACGCTTCGTGAGTTCGAGCCCCCGCGTTGGGCTCTGGGCTGACAGCTTGAAGCCTGGAGCCTGCTTCGGATTTTGTGTCTCCTTCTCTCTCTGCCCCTCTGCCACTCTCACTGTGCGTCTCTCTCTCAAAAATAAATAAACATGTAAAAAGATTTTAAAAAATAAATTTTTTAGATTGGGATTTTTAATCAGTAAAGACTCATACTTATTTCTTGACTTGCCTGTGGCATCTATTACAGCATCATTAGGTATAGCTTCTCACTTTATTCTTCACATACCTTTAATGAACAGTTTAAAAGTTTGTGTTGGTCGTTGGCAGACTTTCAAAACTTACAGCAAGTTAATAGAAAACATGTTTTGATTGCTTTTGCTGTTATGTTGGAAACGTATCCTATATAGCAGATGTGTGCTGATGACATAGCAGAAAAACTCAGCAGTGGGAGTGTCCTCATTTCACACTAACTCCAGGCACTATTCCAAATGCAACAGTAAACACTCTACATTTGCTGTCAACTGAGCTATTACCAAGTATAGTTGTCTTTAGGACCGGGAACCTTTTTCTTAATCTATTTAATTGTATATTAATAACAAGATAACAAGAATAATTGGAATATATTGCACTATTTATTTATTTTTTGTCATGGCTAAAATTTTCATATGAAAATAATTAGATAACAAAATTACTTTAACATTTGCACTTTGGGGATTATCAAAATTCTGTGCCAAGACAATGTATATTTCATTTACATGTATTAACATTGTTTTACTTTCAAGTTGGGAGTGGGTTAGGGAATAGTTAAGTCTCTAGGGAATTTTGGAAGCAAGGTTTCTAGCCCCTTGAGGGGGCTGGCTATTACTTTTTGGTTATGCATCTTAGGGCCTCTTTTTCTTTGCCTATTTTTTTTTTTTTTTCGTTTTGTTATGTTTCACATTTTGTGGGGAGAATAGAGAGCTGGGGAAAGTGACAGCACATTAAGGTAAAAAGATCTTGAGACAACCTAAGAAGTGATGTGGAAATGTTGGGGTTTGGAGCCGAGGGCCAAGAAAGAATTCTTGAGATGTCTTCTGTGGAAGAAGGTGGTTTTATTAAAGCACAGAGACAAGAGCTGTGGGCAGAAAGAGCTGCACTGGGGTTGTGACTGATTATATACTTTTAAATTGGGAGGGGGTTAGGGATAGCGTAAGTCTCTAAGGAATTTTGGAAGCAAGATTTCTAGCCCCTTGAGGGGGCTAGCTGTTGTTAGGAAAAGGTCATTAACTGTCTACTAAACCCTTAGTCCTGAGACCCTGACCCTTCAGATGTGTATCAATGGGCCATATGCTTGGAGGATGATTGCTAAAATATATCTTGGGTGGTAGAGATAAAGGAAGTTTCCAAAGGAATTTTTATATGTTAAAGTAGACTTACAGGATCCTAGAGGTCAGGCTAACGTTTAGCTAAGATAGCCTTTTGCCTTTAGCAAAGTTTTAACATACATTCCTAGAGGAATGTTACCCTGCCTGTCCCAAGGACTTGTCAGTGGGCTGTAAGTTGTAAGGAAATTTAATTTTTTTCTTGTGCCTTTGTTTCCCACATCAAGAAGAATGAGAAAGAATGGACAGAAAAGCTTAAAATCAGGAGACAGTGGAGTTACAGAAGTCCAGGAAATAAAATTGTTCAGGAAGACAAAATGATAAACATGGGGAAATGCTTCTTGGTAGTCAAAGATGTGGACTAGAAAATAATCTGTTCCTCATTTTAATAGGTCATCTGCATTTGTGGCTTATACATACTTCTTACCTTGTAATTTCCCAATGGAGTGATGAGATGAAGTGATGCTTGTAAAGCATTTAGCCCAGTGCCTGCCACTTAAGCACTTTATAAGTGTTATCATCACTGCCATTTATTGTTGTTCACCTATTTCCTCAGTCCAGAAATCTGAGAGTCCTCCATAATTTTTCTGTTTCTCAGTCCCCAAATCAAATCAGTCACTAAGTCTCATTGATTATACTTCCTGGATATCTCAAAGTAAGTGTTGTGTTCATTCCTACTGTCTATGCCATTGTTTTCATTTGTAAACCTTTCTACATTATTTTCTCTCTGCCTTTAAGTCCCTTTTCAGTTTGAAGGAGTTTACCTCAGGTATCACCCTTCTGTAAATCTTCCCTAATCATCTTAGGCAAAGTTAATCATTTCTCTCACAGTGCTCTTTTAGCACATAGTAGACATCTTAAGGCCCTTAATTTGTAATCGTTTATTTGCGTTTCTGTCTTTTCAGTTAGACCATAGCCATTCAGGGTTAGGAATAGTGTTATAAATATCTTTGTTTCCTGCCTCCCATATTTGGTACCTGGGAACAGGATTGTTTTTCAATAGTATGTTGAATGATTGAATATTCATGTAAATGTTAAGTGTGTCTGAATAACTAAAAATAAATGTCTGTTGAGTTCATGGATATCATTGAGGGTACAGTTAGCAATAGCCTGAGCATTTCAGAGAAGGCATTTGTAGTAATGCTACAGAAACTATTTTGGAGGTACTTGTCATGAGAAAGATAAATGGAGTTGCATGAAAAAGAGTCTCTCAGAGTTTAAATTACTTCTGTAATAAATGAATATTTTTAGGTATGACTTTTCAGATTTATTTCTTGTATTTCTTTTTTTTTTTTTTAAGTTTATTTATTTTGATAGAGAAGGTGCAAGCAGGGGAGAGGCAGAGAGAGAGGGGGAGAGAGAGAGAATCCCAAGCAGGTTCCACACTGTTAGTGTGGAGCTTGATGTAGGGCTAGAACTCACAAACCTTGAGATTATGACCTGAACCAAAATCAAGTTCCGACGCTTAAGTGACTCAGCCCTCCAGACGCCCCTCTTGTGTTTCTTTAAAAAAAAAATTTTTTTTTTTAAAGCTTATTTATTTTTGACAGGGAGAGAGAGTCAGAGCATGCGTGAGGGAGGGGCAGAGAGACAGAGACACAGAATCTGGAGCAGGCTCCAGGCTCTGCGCTTTCAGCACAGATGGGGGCTCAAACTCACAGACCACACACAAGATCATCACCTGAGCCAAAGTCGGACGCTCAACCGAATGAGCCACCCAGGCTCCCCTTGTATTTCTTGATATAGCCACATACAGGCCAAATTTAAAACTATACTTCATGAAAAAATTTGTGAAAGGTGAACTTGAGATAACTTGACTGTGTGTATGTAAACTTGGTTAAAGGTTATACTCTAGTACATTCACTTAACAGTTCCAGAAATAAATGGAGAGATCTAAATATTATAGATGCTATTTTCATCTAATTTATATTTAAATTTTTTTTTTAACGTTTATTTATTTTTGAGACAGAGAGAGACAGAGCATGAACGGGGGAGGGGCAGAGAGAGAGGGAGACACAGAATCGGAAGCAGGCTCCAGGCTCTGAGCCATCGGCCCAGAGCCCGACGCGGGGCTCGAACTCACGGACTGTGAGATCGTGACCTGAGCTGAAGTCGGACGCTTAACCGACTGAGCCACCCAGGCGCCCCTCTAATTTATATTTAAATTCTAGTTATTTTTTAAATGCTTATTTAAAAAGTTAAAAAAAAAATTTTTTTTTTTTAACGTTTATTTATTTTTGAGACAGAGACAGAGCATGACGGGGGAGGGTCAGAGAGAGGGAGACACAGAATCTGAAACAGGCTCCAGGCTCTGAGCTGTCAGCACAGAGCCCCACGCGGGGCTCGAACTCATGGACTGCGAGATCATGACCTGAGCCGAAGTCGGCCACTTAACCGACTGAGCCACCCAGGAGCCCCTAAAAAGTTTTTTTAATGTTTGTTTATTTTTGAGAGAGAGAGAGAAACAGAGTGTGAGCTGGGAGGGGCAGAGAGAGAGGGAACACAGAATCCAAAACAGGCTCCAGGGTCCTAGCTATCAGCACAGAGCCTGATGTGGGGTTTGAACCCATGAACCGTGAGATCATGACCTGAGCAGAAGTCGGACACTTAACTGACTGAGCTATCCAGGCACCCCATAACTGTTGATTTATTTTGAGAGGGAGCACAAGCAGTGAGCAGGGGAGGCGCAGAGGGAGAGAGAGAATCCTAAGCAGACTCCACGCTCAGCTTAGAGCCTGATGCAGAGCTTGATCTCATGAACTGTTGTCCTGACCTGAGCTGATATCAAGAGTTGGGCACTTAACCCACTGAGCCACCAGGCACCCCTAACTTCTAGTTATTTTATTTTGATTTCATCCTTAAGCACAACAGTGGTGAAATGTCTTCTGGGTGATTTTGGACTTACTCCTAAATAAGAATTATTACTTCTGTTTTTACAGTTTATTTTTTAAATGTTTATTTTGAGAGAGAGGGAAAGAGAGTAAGTGGAGGAGGGGCAGAGAGAGGGAGTGCAAGAATTCCAAGCAGGCTCCCACACTGCCAGTGCAGAGTCCAACATGGGGCTCGAACCCACGAACCATGAGATCCTGACCTGAGCCAAAATCAAAAGTCAAATGCTTAACTGACTGAGCCTCCCTAGGTGCCCCTCTATTTTTACAGTTTAAAAAGATACAGTAGTATGACTAAGCAAAAACTTAATGATAACTTAGAAAATATTTCTGCAGAAAGAACCAGTGCTTCTGTATATGCAGTGTGCAATTTACAAAATAAAGATGTTGGAATGTGTCACATTCCACATGTGACCTACAAACCTCCCTAAAGGATATAAGATTTCCAAAAGAATCCTTAGCTATAGCTCATATATTTCATATTTACACATTTTCAGGGTGCCTGGGTCAGGTCTTGCAAACCGAGAAATCACAACCTGAGCTGAAATCAGGAGTCAGGCATGTAGCCGATTGAGCCACCCAGGCAACCCCCCGCCCAAATGTCAATTTTCATTGCAAAGTAGGTGTATAGAAATATATAGAAAGTCATGAATAAAAATCTTTTTTTTTCTATTTATAAAAGTAATATATGTTCATGTATCAGTCATATAGAAGTTAGGCTAGTTCTTTTAATGACCCATTCGCCCATCCTCATTCCCTCCCTCACTTCTACCACTGCTCTTTTCCCCAGAGATAACCATTGTCAGTAGATACAAATATATCTTTAAAGCTTTTTTCTATATGTTACATACAATATATGTGAAAATATAAATATCCTCAAGTACATATATTATTATTTTTTTAACTGCAAGATAAAGATTTTTTTTTTTAATATATAATTTATTGTCAATTTAGTTAACATACAGTGTTTTCATTGTGCTCTTGGCTTCAGGGGTAGATTCCTGTGATTCATCGCTTACATATAATACCCAGTGCTCATCTCAAGAAGTGCCCTTCTCAATGCCCATCACCCATTTTCCCCTCTCCCCTGTCCACCCCCCCCCCCAACAATCAACCCTCAGTTTATTCTGGAGGGTATTATGCTAAGTGAAATAAGTTAATCAGAGAAAGACAGATAGCATATGTTTTCACTCATATGTGGAACTTGAGAAACTTAACAGAAGAACAAGGGAGAAGGGAAGGTGAAAAATAGTTTCAAACAGAGAGGGAGGCAAACCCATACATATATTACTTTTTACATGTTATATATGATGTATATTATTTTTAAGTAGCATCAGCCTATGTACTGCCATTTACCTTTTTTTACTTAACACATCTTGGGCATTTTTCGCTGTTGGTATATATTGGTCTGTTACATCTTTTATAATAGCTACAGAACAGAGTATCAAAAGAGACGACCACTATTTAGTATTTGAACCAGAACCCACAAATGTGAGTTTATTGCTTGCTTAAAAGAGGTTTACTGGTCAATCACAGTCTGTCCAAGTAGAGCAGACTACTGATCTTTGTACATGTTTTGAGAAGTATAAAGTTTAGGGATCAGTTTATTTTTTGTAGCCATGGTGGGTTGGCATCAACAGTGGAAGCATGATTACTTGGGTGAGATGGTTACTGATTGGTTGGTATTCAGAAGTGTGTTTGTTAAAGTATGTTCCCAGTTGACTGGCTTTTAGAAGCAAGGGGCTGTCACTGATAGGTTGGGTTGCAAAAATATAGTCACCAAGTTGTTGTTTTCATGTGAGTTTAAAATTGGTTCTTGTTGGGGAGCCTGGGTGGCTCAGTAGGTTAAACATCTGACTTTTGATTTTGGCTCAGGTCATGGTCTCATGATTCGTGGGTTTGAGCCCCATGCTGGGCTTCAGTGCAGAGCTTGCTTGAGATTCTGTCTCTCTGTCTCTCTCTGCTCCTCCCTTGCATGCGTAGGCATGCTTTCTCTCTCAAAATAAATAAATATTTAAAGACAAAATTTGTTCTTGTTCCATAGCTGTAGAACTGTCAGGTGTGGATTAAGCAACTTAAAACTGGTTCTGATAGTTATTTTATTATGGCTACAGAACAATCAGTCTTTTTGCCACTAGGATATGAACGTTTATTCTTGAGATCAAGGATTATCCAGATCTTCACCAGTGTTGTTGATTTGTCTTAGAGGTGAGGTTTGATCTTTTTTTTCTCCTTGGAAGTGAAGTCTTGATTTTTAGATCCAGTGTTTATAAACATCTTCATCCCTTCATCCAGAGGGAGAGTCATTTTCCCCAACTTTCTTGTGTTGAATCCTTCCCCTACGTATTTGAAGTGTTGCCTTTATTTATTTGAGTTTGTTTGAGAGAGCGCACAGGAGGGGCAGAGAGAGAAAGGGAGAGAGAAAGAAGCCCAAGCAGGCTCTGCACTGACAGCTCAGAGCCCGATGCAGGGCTCAAACTCAAGAACCATGAGATCATGACTTGAGCTGAGTTCAAGAGTCAGACACTTAACTGATTGAGCCACCCAAGTGCCCCACCTTTATTGTTTTCTTAGTAACTTGTTCCACTCTGTATCACTGACCTGACTCATTTCCTCTTTTTTTTTTTTAACTTTTTTTTTAATGTTTATTTATTTTTGAGAGAGAGAGAGAGACAGAGCATGAGTTGGGGAGGGCCAGAGAGAGAGGGAGACACAGAATCCGAAGCAGGCTCCAGGCTCTGAGCTGTCAGCACAGAGCCGGACGTGGGGCTCAAACTCACGAGCTGTGAGATCATGACCTGAGCCGAAATTGGACACTCAACTGATTGAGCCACCCAGGTGCCCCATGATTCCTCTTTTTTAAAATAAGGTTTATTGATTTATTTTTGAGAGAGAGAGAGAGTGAGTGAGTGAGTGCAGGGGAAGAGCAGAGAGACAGGGCGAGAGAGAATCCCAAGCAGGCTCTGCACTGACAGTGTGGAGCCTGATGCAGGGTTTGAACTCAGGAACTGAGAGATCATGACCTGAGCCGAAATCAAGAGTCAGATGCTTAACTACTGAGCCACCCAGGCACCCCACTCATTTCCTTTTTTAGTTATTATAGCTTTATAGGTTGCTTTTCTGTCTGTTAGTGTGTATCCTCCCCCCCCCATCCCTGCCATTACTGGTTTTTGTCCAAAACAGTATTATTTTCATACAGTTTCTCTTTTACATGAACTTTATAATCATCTTGCCAAGTTCCACCATATTTATTTGGTTAATAGTGGCATCTATTGCTGTTATATGGTATGATAATGTTGATTATGCAAAGAATCATAATGCTTTTAAAAAATAATTGTGTATTAGTCATTCTTTTTTTTTTAGCTTTTTCTATGTTTGAAATTTTCCATAGTATGAAAGTAGAAATAGTATAATAAACTCCTGTATACCCTTCACTCAGCTTCCAAATTAACTCATAGAAAATCTTATTTTATATGTACCTTATCCACTTCCCCCCATTATCTTGTAATTGATTTCAGACATCATATCATTCATTTGTGAATATTTCATAATGTGTTTGTAAAGCATAAAGGCCTCTTTAAAAAAGTAATCATAATACTCTTATTACAATTGAAAAAGTTAGTAATCCCATAAAACCAGTAGTAAAACTCCTATGTCTTTCATTATGTTTTATTTTTTTTATCTTTATGTTTTGGCCACTGTCCTAATGCATTTTGTAAGCATTAACTCATTTAATCCTCAAACCAAGCTGTTTAATAAGTACTATAAACCTTATTTTACTGATGTAGAAACTGAGACACAGGTTATGTATCTTGTTTGAAATAATAGTTCATGAGTGGCAGAGTTGGGATTCAAACCCAGGCAGTCTAGCTTCTATTGCAGATATACCCTTAACTATAACTCTTCTATTCTGCTTTTCATATTGGTGCATATCATAGGTCTTTATAAATTTTAGTGCAGCTGTACCTAGTTACTCTGTAAGGATTTCTTTCAATATATTTAGTAGTCTAGGAAGACATTTTGGGAAACCTAGACATTTGGCTACAAAATTTTATCGATTATTTCTGTTTCTAGAATGGATAGTCTAATTTCCCTATAGAAATGTGATAGAGGAGGTTACATTTTCAACTTATTGTAGAATTCCCAACTTACTATGTGCAAGTTATTTCACTTGCACTGACTATTTCACAGTCTGAATTTATCTAGATATAGCTTATATAACTATATAATAATTAGTGAAGCTTTCTAAAGTATGTACGGATTTTAGAGATGAGATTGATTAGTGGAAAATCTAGGAAATGTCTTCTAACTTACCTCTTTTATCCTGTCCAACCCACCTTCTCAGTGCTTTTCAGAGTCATTTTGCTAAAATATACATCTTGTCATTATTTTTTGATTATTTTCTGTAGCTTCCCACTAGCACCTAAACAAAGCTTCAATCTGTCTTCATCCTGTCTTCTTTTATCTCCTGTCATTACCACCTAGCATCCCACTAGCCATACCTGACCAACCATTATCTATCCTTAGTACTAGCTGTCACTCTGTACCTGGTGCCTTCATTTTGCTTCCTCTGCTTTTACCTATCCAGGGACTTATACAGGCAACACCTAGCCATAGTAGCACTCAGTAGATGTTGAAGACATGAAGTCTTTCCTGTTTTTTCCCACCAGACTAATTACTTTTCTTTACATATAACATATTGTATATTTTATAGTGTGATTCTTTCTTAGCTGGATTGAGTGTGTGTGTGTATGAATATTTTCATCTATAGGTTCTCAGTACCCAGCCTGGAAATGCTTAATAAGATTTTAAATGAATAGTGGGAAAATAAGCTTATTTATAATTTAAATTTTAAGAAGTGATTTGGGTTTTTATTATTTGGGTATTTGGGGGTGGTCCAAGATGTTTTATATTTATTTTGTTCTCCTACTGCTTCTTGGTCATTTGGAAACCAGCACTTGATTTCTTATTTAATGACTTCTTAGTTGGAGTTTGAGAATATTCTAAATATTTTTGAGCCCCAATGAATATTCAAGAATTTTCCTTACCTTTGGGTCTTCGGAATATTCAGGCACAGAAAATGTAGAAGGCAGAGAATAGCAACTGAACATAGTGATCAAACTCTCCCCGCTTCATACCTTTAAACTTGTTTGTGGAGAGAGACTTCTGTAAATAAAGGAAGTGGTTGTTAACATCTGTATCTGTTCTTCTAAGTACCAGGAATGCATGCCTGTGTAACTAGTTTAATAACTACTTTGCCTCCTTATGATTTCAAAGCTAATCAGACAGGGTTTTATTTAGTCATGTTTTGCCCATTAGTGAATGCTGAACCTTAAGATCAAAACAAACAGAAAAATTTGAAAAGCATATAATAATACAAAGATGGACCAGAGAGAGGCATCTAGATTTCTATACTTATTTTTGCTACTTCAGTATTTTCAATATAAGATTTTTTAAAAGTTTATTTATTTATTTTTGAGGTGGGAGAGGGGCAGAGAGAGAGAGAGAGAGAGAGAGAGAGAGTGAGAGAATCTCAAGTAAGCTCCGCACAGCCAGAGCAGAATCTGATGCTGGTTCAAACTCACATGAACTGTGAGATCATGATTTGAGCCAAGTCAAGAGTTAGGAGCTTAGCTGCCTGAGCCACCTGGGCACTCCTCAATATAAGAATTTTAATTCTTATTTAATTGCTAATTCTAAGTTTAAAGATAAGATCAAGTTCAGTATTTCAATAGCACTGAGCAGGTGTGATGTACCTTGTCCTGTTACATAGTTGAAAACCATTCATTAATACAGATTTGGGCAAAAATGTGGTTGTCAATTGGCTCCTTGGTCTTTTAATTAACTCTTAGGAATGTAGCTCCACATTTTTTTTTTTTTAACATTTATTTATTTTTGAGACAGAGAGAGACAGAGCATGAATGGGGGAGGGTCAGAGAGAGGGAGACACAGAATCCGAAACAGGCTCCAGGCTCCGAGCTGTCAGCACAGAGCCCGACGCAGGGCTCGAACTCACGGAGTGCGAGATCATGACCTGAGGTGAAGTCGGCCACTTAACTGACTGAGCCACCCAGGCGCCCCTATAGCTCCACATTTTAAGCACCTGAAATTTTAGGACCCCACTTAACAGCATTTTGGGAAAGTATTTTGTTTTTTTGTTTTTAAGTTTATATATTGAGGGAGAGAGAGAAAGCATGCACTCAAGGGGTAAAAGAGGAGAGAGAGAGAGACAGAGAGAGAGAGAGAGAGAGAATATCACAAGCAAGCTCTGTGCCATCAGCGCGGAGCCTGATGTGGGGCTCAAACTCATGAACTGTGAGATCATGACCTGAGCCAAAGTCAATGCTTAAACAACTGAGCTATCCAGGCGCCCCTGGGAAGGCTTTTCTGTATTTTTGTTTGCTTTTGTTTGATTGTATTTTAAAGGATCTTGGGTTTGCCTAATAAGTGTAAAAACAAATACTAAGTTTTTCTATAAATCTTTTCCAGGATTCTAGTTATGTAAATAGAGCTGTAGGAAAATGGGTCACCTAGGCACCTTGGCCTTATCTTTCTTATGTTTGTATGATAAAAATTTTTGGTTGAGATCCCTTAAGGCATTTGTAGAAAACTTTTATAAGAACTTGTTTTTTGGTATTTATAATTTGTAAAGCTTTTGTATATGTTATTATATAATGGTTTAGGTATTTTATTTAGTGTTTCACAGTGCTGTATTTATTTTTATTTTTATTTCATTTGTTCATTGCAAGTATACAGAAATAGTTATTTTTGCATATTCACATTGTATCCTGCAGCCTTCCTAAACTCATATTTGTTCTAGGAGCTCTTTTTGTAGATTCTTAGGGATTTTCTTCGTAGACAATCTTGTGATCTGTGAATAGAGATGGTTTTAGTTCTTCATTTCTAACATGTATGCCTTTTGTTTCCTTTCTTGCTTGATTGCACCGGCTAAGACCTCAGTGCAATGTTGATAAGAACAAGAGTGATAGGAGTGGACATCCTTGCCTTACTTACCATCTCATAGTGGGGCACATTCAGTTTTCCACTAATAGGTGTGACATTAGCTGTAGGATTCCTATTTTGCCAACGGTTTTTTTTTAAAATCATGAATTGAATGTTTACTTTTTCATATGCTTTGTTTGTACCTATTGAGATGATCCCATGTTTTTTCCTCTTTAATCTGTTGAAATACACATCTTTTACCCAGTGTTAAATCAATTATGATTTTTAAATGTTGAACCAGCCTTGAATTTCTGTGATAAAACACTGTTGGTCATGATTTATTATTCTTTTTAATATATTGCTGGATTCCATTTGTAAGTATTTTGTTGAGGATTTTTATATGTTTGTTCGTAAAGGATATTGGTTTGAAGTTTAATTTCTTGTAATGTGTTTGTCTGGTTTTTATATCAGCGTGTGGTTGGCCTCATAGAATGAATTGGAAATTATTTACCCTTATTGCATCTTCTAGAAGAGTTTGTTTAAAATTAGTGTTCCTGCTTCCTTAAATATTTGATAGAATTTGCCATCATTGATGTCTGGCTCAGGAGACTTCTTTGTGTAAAGACTTAAATACAAATTCAGTTTCTTTCTTTCTTTCTTTCTTTCTTTCTTTCTTTCTTTCTTTCTTTCTTTCTTTCTTTCTTTCTTTCTTTTCTTTCTTTTCTTTCTTTTCTTTCTTTTCTTTCCTAGATTTTGTTTTTAATCTCTACACCCAACGTGGGGCTTGAACCCACAACCTCCAAATTCAAGAGTTGCGTGCTCCACCGACTAAGCCAGCCAGGTACCCCAAAATTCAATTTCTTAGTAGATATAAGACCATTTAGGTTATATATTTCATCTTTTTTTTAAAATATTTTTTTAAAAGTTTTTTTATTTATTTTTGAGACAGAGAGAGACAGAGCATGAGCAGGGGAGGGGCAGAGAGAGAGAGGGAGACACAGAATCCGAAGCAAGCTCCAGGCTCTGAGCTGTCAGCACAGAGCCTGACTCGGGGCTTGAACTCACAGACTGTAAGATCATGACCTGAGCTGAAGTCGGATGCCTAACCGACTGAGCCACCCAGGTGCCCTGGTTATATATTTCATCTTAAGTACCTTTGGTACTTTGTGCTTTTTGAATAATTTGTCTATTTCATAGAATTTGTTGAATTTTGTGAGCATAAAGTCATGTGTAATGTTTCCTCATTCTTTTAATATTGGTAGGATTAGTAGTGCTGTCACTTTTTTCTGGTCTTACTACTGGTATTTGTAGACTCTCTTTTTTATTGGTTTGTCTAGAGATATGTCCGTTTCCTTGATCTTTCAGAGATCTGGTTTTATTAATGTCTCTCTGCAGTTTCCACATTTTTCAGTTCCATTGAGTTCTACTTTTATCTTAATTCATTTTCTTCTGCTGGCTTTTGGTTTAATTTCTTATTTTCCTAAGTTTTGTTAAGCAGAAGTTTACACCATTGAATTGAGACCATTCATCTTTTATTTTTACTTTACGGAAGTGTAGTTGACATACAATATTGTATTAGTTTCAAGTGTACAACATGGGGATTCAACATTTATATATATGTTACAAAGTGATCACTACAATAAATTGAACTACCATTTGTTACCATACAAAAGTGTTACAGTATTATTAACTATATTCCTATGTTGTACATTGCATTCCCATGTCTTACTTATTTTATAACAAGAGATTTGTGTCTTCTAATCCCTCTCCCCTATGTTGTCTGCTGCCTCTCTCCTCTCTGGCAACCACCAGATTGTATTGTTCTCTGTAATTATAAATCTGTTTCTCTCTCTGTTTCGTTTGTGGGTTTTTTTTTTTACATTCCACATATAAGTGAAATGATTCAGTATTTGCCTTTCTCTGCCTAACTTATTTTACTTAGCATAATACCTTTTAAGTATCATCCATGTTGTTGCAAATGGCAAGATTTCATTCTTTTTTATAGTTAATATTCCGTTGTATATATACCACATCTTCTTTATCCATTAATCTATCAATGGACCCTTGGGTTGCTTCCGTATTTTGGCTATTATAAATAATGCTGCAGTGAACATGGGTGTGTACATACCTTTTTGAATTAGCATTTTCTTTCTTTCTTTCTTTTCTTTCTTTCCTTCTTTCTTTCTTTCTTTCTTTCTTTCTTTCTTTCTTTCTTTTCTTTCTTTCTTTCTTTCTTTCTTCTTTCTTCCTTTCTTTCTTTTCTCTCTCTCTCTCTCTCTCTCTCTCTCTCTCTCTCTCTCTTTCTTTCTTTACCCGGAAGTAGAATTGCTTGATCACATATGGTAGTTCTAATTTTAATTTTTTGAGTGAACTTCATACTGGTTTCCATAGCGGCTGCACCATTTTGCATTTCACCAAGAGTATACAAGGGTTCCTTCTCCTCCACATCCTTGCCAACCCTTGTTATTGTCTTTTTATGCTGGCCTTTTTTTTTTTTTTTTTAAGTTTATTTATTTATTTTGAGAGAGAGAGAGAGCAGAAGAGGCGCAGAGAGGGAGAGAGAGAATCCCAAGCAGGCTCCACACCGTTAGTGTGGAGGCTGATGCGGGGTTTGAACTCACAAACCGTGAGATCATGACCTGAGCCGAAACCAAGAGTCGGATGCTTAACTGATTGAGCCACCCAGGCGCCCCTTTATGCTGGCCATTCTGACAGGTGTGAGGTGATAACTCATTTTGATTTGCATTTCCCTAATGATTAGTGATGTTGAGTCTTTTCATGTATCTTTTGGCCATCTGTATGTCTTTGGAGAAATGTCTATTCAGGTCCTCTGCTCATTTTTTTTTCTTAATGTTTATTCATTTTTTAGAGAGAGAGACAGAGAGTGAGCAGGGTAGGGGCAGAGAGAGAAGGAGTCACAGAATCTGAAGCAGGCTCTAGGCTCTGAGCTGTCAGCACAGAGCCTGACCCAGGCCTTGAATTCACACGCTGCGAGATCATGACCTGAGCTGGTCAGATGCTTAACCAACTGAGTCACCCAGGCACCCCTCTGCTCATTTTCTAATTGGGTTGTTTGCTTTTTTGATACTGAGCTGTGTGAGTTCTTTATATATTTTGGGTATTATCCACTTCAATTGCAAATATCTTCTCCCATTTAGTAGGTTGCCTATTTGTTTTGTTGATGATTTCTTTCACTGTGCAAAAGCTTTTTAGTTTGATGTAGTCTATTTGTTATTTTTGCTTTGTTTCCCTTGCCTGAGGAGATAGATCTCCTCCAAAATATTGCTCAGGCAGATGTCTAAGAGCTTATTGACTATGTTTTCTTCTAGGAGTTTTAGGTGTCCAGTATTAAAAACATTTAACTTATTCAATTTTTGAATTTATTTCTGTGTATGATATAAAAAAATGGTAATTTCATTCTTTTGCATGTAGTTGTCCAGTTTTGCCTGCTGAAGAAACTGTTCTCCATTGTATATTCTTGTCTCCTTTGTTGAAGGTTAATTGACTGTATAAGTGTGAGTTTATTTCTTGACTGTTCCACTGATCTATGTGTCTGCTTTTGTGTCAATGCCATACTAGTATTTTGATTACTATAGTTTTTAGTATATATTGAAATCAGAGAGTGTGTGATGCTTCCAGCTTTGTTCTTCTTTCTCAAGATGGCTTTGGCTATTCAAGCTCTTTTGTGGTTTCATAGAAATTTTTGAATTATTTGTTCTAATTCTGTCAAAAATGCCGTTGGACTTGGATAGGGATTGGGTTGACTTTGTAGGTTGCTTTGGGAGTATGGACATTTTAACAGTATTCTTCCATTCCATGAACACATATATATTTCCATTTATTTGTGTTGTTCCTAGTTTCTTTCATGAGTGTCTTTCATATAGTTTTCAGAGTATGGGTCTTTCACTTCCTTGGTTAAATTTATATCTAAGTATTTTATTCTCTTTGATGCAACTGTAAATGAGATTGTTGTCTTGTTTTTTTTCTGATAGTTCATTAGTATATAGAAATGTAACAGATTTATGTGTATATTAATTTTGTTTACTGCAACTTTACTGAATTCATTTATTCTAATAGCTTTTTGGTGGAGTCTTTAGGGTTTTCTGTATATGGTATATCATGTTATCTGCAAATAGTGAAAATTTTACATATTCTTTTCCAATATGGCTTCCCTCTCTCCCTCCCTTCCTCCCTTCCTCCCTTCCTTCCTTCCTCCTTTCCTTCCTCCTTTCCTTCCTTCCTTCCTTCCTTCCTTCCTTCCTTCCTTCCTTCCTTCCTTCCTCCCTTGTCTGATTGCTGTGGATAGGACCTCCAATAGTATGTTGAATAAAAGTGGCAAGAGTAGACATCCTTTTCTTGTTCCTGATCCTAGAGGAAAAGTTTCCAGCTTTTAACCATTAAGAATGATGTTACCTGTGGCTTTGTCATATCTTTGTCATATATGGCCTTTATTATGTTGTGGTGTGTACCATCTGTCATCACTTTATTGAGAGTTTTTGTCATAATGGATGTTGAATTTTATGAAATGCTTTTTCTGCTCTATTGAGATGATCGTATCATTTTTATCCTTCATTTTGTTAATGTGGTGTATCATGTTGCTTGACTTGGAGATTTTTTAAAAAGTTTATTTATTTTGAGAGCAAGAGTGAGTGCAAGTTGGGGAGTGGGGGAGAGAGAATCCCAAGCAGGTTCTGTGCTGACAGCGTGGAGGCTTGATCCCATGAACTGAGAGATGATGGCCTGAGCTGAAACCAAGAGTCAGATGCTCAACCAACTGAGCCACCAAGGCACCTGATTTGCAGATGTTTAACCATCCTTACATCCCTGGAATAAATCCCAATTGATGATGGTGTATGATCCTTTTAATGTATTGTTGAATTTGGTTTGCTAACATTTTTTTGCAGGTTTTTGCATCTATGTTTGTTGTGGGTAGTTGCATCTATGTTTACTAGGGATATTGACATGTAGTTTTCTTTTTTTGTGGTGTCTTTGTCTGGTTTTGGTCTCAAGGTAATTCTGGCTTTATAGAATGTGTTTGGAAGATTTCCTTCCTCCTCTATTTTTTGGAATAGTTTGAGGATAATAGGTATTAACTCTTCTTTAAAACTTTGATAGAATTCACCTGGGATCCATCTGGTCTTGGACTTTTATTTTTTGCTAGTATTTTTATTACTGATTCAATTTCATTACTAGTAATTTGTTCAGATTTTCTATTTTCTATTTTTGGAAGATTGTATGTTTCTAGGAATTTATTCATTTCTTTCAGGTTGCCCAATTTGTTGACATATACTTATTCATAGTAGTCTCTTATGATCCTTTGTGTTTCTGTGGTATAGGTAATAACTTCCTTTTCATTTCTGAATTTATTTGTGCTTTTTCTCTATTTTTGATGAAAGTCTGGCTTTTTAAAAGTTTCTCAGTTTTGTTTATCTTTTCAAAGAAGAAGTTCTTAGTTTCATTGATCTTTTCTATTGTTTTCTAGTCTCTATTTCACTTATTTGCACTCTGATCTTTGTTATTTCCTTCCTTCTACTAACTTTGGGCTTTATTCTTCTTTTTCTAGTTCCTTTAGGTGGAAGATTACATTGTATTTTTGAGATTTTTCTTGTTTCTTGAGGTGGGTCTGTATTGTTATAAAAACTCTTAGGACTGTTTTTGCTCTATCCCAGAAAATTTGGATTGTTGTGTTTCCATTTTCATTTATCTTGAGGTATTTCTTATGTCTCCTTTCATCTATTTGTTGACTCAGATTTGTTGGTTTACTGGCATGTTTTTTAGACTCCGTGCATTTCTGTTCTTTTCCAGTATTTTTCTTATAATTGATTTCTAGTTTCATACTTTTGTGGTCTGAAAAGATGCTTCATGTGATTTCAATCTTAAGTTTGTTGAGGCTTATTTTGTGGCCTAACGTGTTCAGTATGCACCTGAAAAGCATGTTTATTCTTAAGTTTTTGGATGGGATGCTCTGTATGTATTTATTAAGTACTGTGGTCTAATGTGTCTTTCTTTCTTTTCTTTCTTTTGAGAGAGAGAGCGTGCAAGCTGGGGAGGGGCAGAGAGAGGTAGAAAGAGAATCAATCCCAAGCAGGCCCCATGATGTCAGCATGAAGCCCAATGATGCCGGGCTTGATCCCATGAACCAACCATGAAATCATGACCTGAGATGAAATAAGATCAGACGCCCAACCAACTGAGCCACCCAGGTGTCCCTGATCTAATGTATCTTTTAAGGCCAGTGTTTCCATACTGTTTATCTGTGTGGATGATCTATTTGTTGATGTTAGTGGGGTGTTAAAGTCCCTTGCTTTCATTGTATTACTGTCAGTTTTTTCCTTTTATATCTGTTAATGTTTATGTATTTGGGTGTCCCTGTGTTGGGTACATAGATATTTACAAGTGCTGTATTCTCTTGTTCAGTTAATTCCTTTGTCATTATGTAATCTTTTGTTACAGTCTTTGCTTTAATGTTTATTTTGTCCCTATAAGTATTTCTTTTTATTTCCATTTGCATGGAATATCTTCTTCATCCCTTCACTTTTTTTCTTTCTTTCTTTCTTTCTTTCTTTCTTTCTTTCTTTCTTTCTTTCTTTTTCTTTCTTCTTTCTTTCTTTTTTTTTTTTTTTTAAATTTTTTTTTTTTTTCAACGTTTTTTATTTATTTTTGGGACAGAGAGAGACAGAGCATGAACGGGGGAGGGGCAGAGAGAGAGGGAGACACAGAATCGGAAACAGGCTCCAGGCTCCGAGCCATCAGCCCAGAGCCTGACGCGGGGCTCGAACTCACGGACCGCGAGATCGTGACCTGGCTGAAGTCGGACGCTTAACCGACTGCGCCACCCAGGCGCCCCTCTTTTTCTTTCTTTTAATAAATGTTTATTTTTGAGAGAGAGAGAGCTCGCGCGTGAGCAGGGGAGGGGCAGAAAGAGAGGGAGACCAAGGATCTGAAGCAGGCTCCGTGCCGACAGCAGAGAGCCCTACGCAGGGCTTGAACCCATGAACCGCGAGATCATGACCTGAGCCAAAGTCGGACACAACTGACTGAGCCACCCAGGCTGCCCCATCCCTTCACTTTCAGTTGTAGGCCTTTAGATCTGAATTGAATTTCTTTTAGGCAGTGTGTATGTATGTGTGTGTGCGTGTGTGCGTGCGTGTGTGTTTTGTGTGTGTGTGTGTGTGTGTGTGTCTTGGGTTTTTGGTTTTTTCCATTGGTCTTATTAATCCAGTCAGCCACCACATGTCTTTTGATGGGAGCATTTAATCTATTTACATCTAAAGCAATTATTGATAAACAGTGTATTTTATGCCATTCTACTGATTGTTGGTTGTTTTTGAAGTTCTCTGTTCCTTTCTTCTCTTGCTATCTTTCCTTGTGATGTGGTGACTTTTCTTAGTGCTATGTTTATATTTCTTTCTTTTTTTAAAAAAGTTTTTAATGTTTATTTTTTTGAGAGAGAGAGAAAGTGAGAGAGAGACAGAGTGTAAGAGGGGAAGGAGCAGAGAGAGACAGGCACAGAATCCAAAGCAGAGAGAGAGCTGTCAGCACAGAGCTCGATGAGGGGCTTAAACTCATGAACCGTGAGAGCATGAACTGAAACGAAGTTGGACACTTAACCAACTGAGTCACCCAGGTGCCCCTCTTTCTTTGTTTTTTAAGTAGGCTGCGTGTCCAATGTGGGGCTTGAACTCATGACCCTGACATGAAGAGTTGCATGCTCTACACCTGAGCCAGCCAGGAGCCCCTGTATTTTTTTCTTTATCTTTTTTTGTGTATCTGTTATAGGTATTTGAATTGTGATTACCATGAGGTCCATATATAACATCCTGTATATAAAGCAGTCTATTTTAAATTTATGGTCACTTAAATTCAAGTACATTCTAAACACTGCATTCCCCACTCCACCCCCATGTTTTATGTTTTTGATGTCATATTTTACATCTTAATTATTTTGTGTATCTTTTGACAAATTATTATAGGTCTAGATGACTTTACTACTTTTGTCTTTTTTTAAAAAATTTTATTTAATGTTTTTATTTATTTTTGAGACAGAGAGATACAGAGCATGAGCAGGGGAGGGGCAGAGAGAGAGGGAGACACAGAATCCAAAGCAGGCTCCAGGCTCTGAGCTATCAGTACAGAGCCTGACGCGGGGCTCGAACTCACAGACTGTGAGATCATGACCTGAGCTGAAGTTGGACACTTAATCGACTGAGCCACCCAGGTACCCCTGTCTTTTAACCTTCATACTAACCATGTGGGTGGTTGCTGTGCTACCTTCACTATATGTTTACCTTTACCAGTGAGATTTTTTTTCTTTCATAATTATCTTATTTCTATTAATGGTCCTCCCTTATATTTTAGTTTAAAGACATCCCTATAACATTTCTTATAAGGCTAGTTTGGTTTGATGAACTTTAGCTTTTGCTGGTCTTGGAAGCTCCTATCGCTCCTTCAGTTCTGATTAACATCCTTGCTGGGTAGAGTATTCTCGGTTGTTAATTTTTCATTTTAGCACTTTGAATATATCCTGACACTCCCTTCTGGCCTGTAAAGTTTATGCTTAGAAATCAGCTCATGGTCTTATGGGGGTTCCCTTGTATATAACTAGTTGTTTTTCTCTTGCTGCTATTAAGATTCTCTCTTTGTCATTAACTGTTGACACTTTGATTATGTGTTTTGGTTAGGTCTCTTTGGGCTCATCTCTTTTTTTTTTTTTTTTTTTAATGTTTATTTATCTCAGAGGGGGGTGGTGCAGAGAGAGAAGGAGACAGAGGATCTAAAGCCATCTCTGTGCTGACAGCAGTGAGCCCAGCGTGGGACTTGAACTCACGAACTGTGAGATCATGACCTGAGCTGAAGTCAGACACTCAACAGACTGAGCTACCCAGGCACCCCTCTTTGGTTTCATCTTGTTTGAGATTCTGTGCATCCTGGACTTGGATGTATTTGCTTTGCCAGGTTAGGGATATTTACAGCCCTTATTCCTTCAAATAGATTTTCTGTCCCTTTCTTACTCTCCTCTTTAGGGACCCCTATAATTCAAATGTTAGTATGCTTGCTATTGTCCTAGGAGTCCCTTAAAATATCCTCATTTTTATAATTTTTTCATTTTTCTGTTCCTTTTGGAACCCTGTCTTATCACTGATCTATTCTTCTGTATCATCTAAACAGCTGTTAATTCCCTGTCATGTATTTTTTCATTTCATTTATTCTTCAGTTCTAATTGTTTTTTTTTTTAATTTTTTCTCTGTGCTGAAGTTCTCACTGTGTTCATCCATTCTTCTCCTGAGTTTGAGGAATATCTTTATAACCATTCTTTACACTCTTTATCTGAAGTGTTTATCTCCATTTCATTTAGTTCTTTTTTCTAGATTTTGTCTTGTTATTTTGTTTAGAACATATTCCTCCCTTTCCTTGTTTTGCCTAACTCTGTTTCTGTGTATTATTTAGATCAGTTATCCTGCCTCTTCTCACCTTTTCTAATATAAATACTTAATGCTAAAATTTTTCCTCTGAGTACTGCTTTAGGTGTCATAAATTTTCATGTCATGTTTCCATATTCAATGGAAATTCGAATTCAAACTTCAAAATGTTTTTTGTTTTAATTGAAAAAATTTTCTAATTAGCCCTTGGCTTCCTCTTTAAACCACAGGTTACTTGTTCTGTTATTTAATTTCCAAATATTTGGGTATTTCCAGTTTATTTATTTATTAATTTTTTATCTTTATCCTTGAGAGACAGAGAGACAGAGAGCATGAGTTGGGAAGGTGTAGAGAGAGAAGGAGACACAGAATCCAAAGCAGTCTCCAGGCTCTGAGCTGTGAGCACAGAGCCTGATGTGGGTCTTGAACCCACAGACCATGAGATCATGACCTGAGCTGAAGTCAGATGCTTAATCAACTGAGCCACCTAGGTACCCCTCCATTTTACTTTTTGTTAATGATTTCTAGTATAATTTAGTTGTGTTTGGAGGACATGCTTTGTATGATCTTCTTTTAAATTTGTTGATATGTTTTGTGGCCCAGAATATGACATATCTTGGTACATGTTTCATGTGTCCATGAAAAGGATGTTGTTGGTGCTGTATGGTCTTCTGTATCCTTGCTAATTTATTGTCTGCTTCTACTTAGAAGGAGGGAGGTGATGATGTCTTCAACTATAATTTAGGATTTTTTATTTTTATTTTCAGTGATATAACTTCCTAATTAGTTTGTATTCTAAAGCTCTTAGGTGCATACACTTTTAGAATTGTTACTTCTTCTTTGTGAATTGACCCCTTTAGTAACCAGATTGCCCTTTTCATCCCTGACAGTATTCTTTATTCTAAAGTGTGCTTTCTCTCATATTTCATAAAGCCATTCCAACTTTATTCTTTTCCCTACCAGTTTTTCCACTAACATCCTTTTTTAATAAATTGTGATGTAATTTACATATCATAAAATTAACCCTTTCAAAGTATACAGTTCAATAGTTTCCTTCTATTCACAAGATTGTACAACCATCACCACCACCTAGTTCTAATATATTTCATCACCCTCAAAAGAAACCCTATACCCATTAGGAGTCACAATCCATTTTTCCCTACCAATCCTAATGTTCTTTTATTATACCTGGATCCAGTCCAGGATACGATATTGCATATAGCTGTTCCATCTCCACAGTCTCCTCCAATATTTGATGGTCTTTGTTTTTGCTTTTTTGTGACCTTGACAATCTTGAAAAGAACTGGTTAGATATTTTGTAGAATGTCTCTCAGTTTGGGTTTGTGTAATATTTTTTTTCATGATTAAACTGGGATTGTGAGTTTTGGGGTAAGAATACCACAGAGGTGAATTGTCTTTCTCACCATGTATCAGGGAGGTCATGATTTCCACGTGACTTAGCACCAGTGATGTTAACCTTGATCACTTGGTGTAGGTGGTGTCTGCAAGGTTTCTACACTGTTAAAGTTAGTATTTCTTCGTTTCCATACTCTATTCTTAGGAAGGGAGTCATTAAGTCCAGCTCATGCTCATGGGAAAGGGAATTAAATTTTACTTTCTGAATGGGATATATCTACATAAACTTTCTGGAGTAGTACCGTAAGGAACTTATCCCATCTCCCCTTATATTTTTTCATTCAGTAGTTTATACCAATATGCATTCATTTATAGTAATTTTGTACTTCAGGTAATCACCCAGGACCATGAATTGTTTTAGTTTTGGCCATTAGGAGCTCTTTCAGGTTGGCTCCTATGTTCTTTTGACATATTTTTTCTTTAGCATGCCTTATTTTCACACAGTATAAGAGGCTCTAGGCTCATCCTGTATTTTCCTTGCCCCAGATCTAGAATCAAGTATTTCTCCGAAGAACTCTGGTTCCTTTTATTAGGGGATGGTAATTAAAAACCAAGATCCAAGGAACTGGATGTCCTTGTTGCTACTGGGTTGTGGCTACATTAGAGCTGCATTATTTTAAGATAAGTAGCTTTATTGTGATTGTTATTATTTATTTTATTTATTTTTATTTGAGAGAGAGCAGGAGCAGAGAAGGCAGAGGGAGACAGAGAGAATCCCAATCTAGTTCCACACTCAGCATGGAGCCTGACATGGTGCTCAATCCCATAGCCCCAGGACAAGACCTGAGCTGAAATCAAGAGTTGGATGCTCAACTGACTGAACCTCCAGGCCCCTCGTTGTGATTTTAATGCTCATATACATTTATTCATTCAAATTTTTTTAAAGTAATTTTTTAAAAAATGTTTTGAATGCTTATTTA
This sequence comes from Panthera pardus, assembly GCF_024362965.1. Lineage (NCBI taxonomy): Eukaryota > Metazoa > Chordata > Mammalia > Carnivora > Felidae > Panthera > Panthera pardus. The sequence continues at coordinate 55,477,273 of NW_026526766.1, forward strand.
TCTTTGAAAGAGAGAGAGAGAGACAGAGCATGAGCAGGGGAGGGGCAGAGAAGGAGACAGAATCTGAAGGAGGCTCCAGGCTCTAAGCTATCAGCACAGAGCCCGATGTGGGGCTTGAACCACAAATTGTGAGATCATGACCTGAGCCAAAGTTGGACGCTTAACCGACTGAGCCACCCAGGTGCCCCAAGAATATTAATTAGAGTTGTTTCAAATTCCCAGTCAGATAATTCTATGCTACATAACTCTAACCAAATAATCTATGCCATATTTGGTTGTGATAATTGCTCTGTCTCTTTATTTTTTCCTTTTTGTATGCCTTGTGATTTTTTTCTGGATAGTTGGATATGATGTACCCAGCTATAAGGAGCTCAGTAAATAGGCCTTAGTAAAATGGTAGTGAGGTAGTGGGTGGAGGAAGTGCATTCTATATTCCTATGATTAGGGCTTAGTCTCAGTGAGCCTTTGCCTCTGGACTGTGAGTTTAATCACAAGAGTTTTTCATTGTCTTCTTTTTTCTTCTTGTCTAACTGTGTTTGCTCTTTCTCAGGACTCTTTTGGCTATTCTGGGTCCCCTAAATTACAACCTTATATGAATTCTGGTACTAGCTTTTCCATTTCTATAAGGAAGGCAGCTGGAATTTCCATAAAATGATGTTGAATCTGAAGATCGGTTTGGGGAGGGTTGCCATCTTAACAGTATTAAGTCTTGCTGTCCATGAATATGCAATATCTTTCCATTTGTGTATGTCTTTAATTTCTTTCAACAGTGTTTCGTATTTTTCAGAGTATAAATTTTGTACCACTTTCATTAAATTTATTTTTAAGTGTTTTATTGTTTTGATGCTACTATAAGTGATATTTTCTTCATTTCATTTTCAGTTAATTAAATGCTACTATATAGAAATATAATTGATGCTGCTATCTTGATCTTTTATCCTGCAACCTTGCTGAACCTGTTTACTTGTTCTGATGACTTTGGATTCTTTTGAATTTTTTATGTATAAGCTCATGTTCTCTGCAGATACATATAACTTTACTTTCTTTCCAACCAATCAGTATACATTTTATTTAATTTCCCTGCTCAATTGCCTTAGCTATCATCTCCAGTACAATGTTGAAGAGAAGTGGTGAGAGTGGTGAAAGCAGACATCCATGTCTTATTTCTGAAATTAGGGGGAAAGCGTTCAGTATTTCACTGTTAGATATGATGTTAGAGTTTTTTAAATCAATGCCCTTTACCAAATTGAGGGATTTCTCTTTTTGAGTGTTTTAAATTATTATGGGGTATTCAGTTTTTGAGTTCTTAGTGGTTGCCCTGGGGATTACAATCAATACCTTATAACTGTGGTAGTTCATTTAATACCATCTTAATTTCAATAGCATACAAAAATTTTGCTCCTAAACACACACATAGCCAACAGAACATGAAAAGATGTTCAACATCACTAATGCAAATCAAAACCACAGTGATATATAACCTCACACCTGTCAGAATGACTAAAATCGAAAACACAAGATGGGGTGCCTGAGTGGCTCGATTGGTTAAGCATCCAACTCTTGATTTCGGCTCAGGTCATGATCTCATGGTTTGTAAGATCGAGCCCTGGTTCAATCTCTGTCTCTCCCCCTCTTTCTACCCCTCCCCTGTGCTCTTTTGGGCACACTCTTTCTCTCTCAAAATAAATAAATGAACATCTTAAACAAACAAAAAAAAAAAGAAACAAGTATTGGTAAGGGTGTGGAGAAAAAGGAACCTTTGTTGATAGAAATGCAAACTGGTGCAGCCACTGTAGAAAACACTGTGGAGATTCCTTAAAAAATTAAAAATAGGATGAATCACTATATGATTTAGTAATTCCACTACTGGGTATTTACCCAAAGAATATGAAAACACTAACTCAAAAAGATATATGCACCCCTATGTTTATTGCAGCATTATTTACAGTAGCCAGGTAAGGAAGCAACCCAAATTTCTATCCATAGATGAATGGATAAAGAAGATGTGGAGTGTGTGTGTATACGTTTACGCATGTGCACACACACAATGGAATATTACTTAGCTATAAAAAATAATGAAACTTGCCATTTGTAACAACTTAGATAGATCTAGAGGATGTATTGCTAAGTGAAATAAGTTACTCAAAGAAAGACAAATACCATGTGATTTCTCTCATATGTGGAATTTAAGAAAGAAAACAAAAGAGACAAAAAAAGTAGACTCTTTAATGTAGAGAATAAACAATTTGGTGGTTATGGGGGGAGGATGGGTGAAATAGGTGAAGGGGATTAAGAGTACAATTATTGTTTTGAGCACTGAGTAATGTACAGAATTGTTGAATCACTATGTTGTACTTCTGAAACTAATACAAACTATATGTTAATTATACTTGAATTAAAAAAATAAAAATAAAAAAATTTTAGCTCTTTACAACTCCGTCCCCTTTACTTTTTTCTTAATATTGCCATACAAATTACAACTTTATATATTATGTGCCCATCAACAAAAATTTTTTAAATATTTTTTAATGTTTTTATTTATTTTTGAGAGAAAGGGGGCGGGCAGATAGAGAGAGGGAGATACAGAATCTGAAGCAGGCTCCAGGCTCTGAGCTGTCAGCATAGAGCCCGGCCCGGGGCTCAAACTCACAGACTGTGAGATTATAACTTGAGCCGTGAAGTCAGATGCCTAACCAACCTAGCCACCCAGGCACCCCCATCAACAAAATTTTTAATTTTAGAGAGAGAATGAGTGTGCAAGCAGGGTAGAAGGGCAGAAGAAGAGAGAGAATCCCTCTCTCAGGTTCCACACTCAGTGCAGAGCCTGACATGGGCCTCAATCCCACAACCGTGGGTTCATGACCTGAGCAGAAATCAAGAGTCAGACACTTGGGATGTCTGAGTGGCTCAGTCAGGCAAGCGTCCACCTTCAGCTCAGGTCATGATCTCACAGTCAATGAGTTCGAGCCCCACATTGGGCTCTGTGCTGACAGCTTAGAGCCTGGAGCCTGCTTTGGATTCTGTGTCTCCCTCTCTCTGCCCCTCCCCCACTCATGCTCTGTCTCTCTCTGTTTCAGAAATAAACATTAAAAAAAAAAAAAAAAGAAAAGGAATCAGACACTCAACCGACTGAGCCATTCAAGTGCCCCAACAGATTTATAATTATTACATTATGTAATTGTTTTTTAAAAAAAGGTTCTTAAATGTTTGAGAGACAGAAAGAGAAAGAGAAAGAGACCTAGTGAGGGAGGGTCAAAGAGAGAGGGAAACACAGAATCCGAAGCAGGCTTCAGGCTCCAAGCTGTCAGGGCAGAGCCCAATGTGGGGCTTGAACTCACAAACTGCAGGATTGTGACCTGAGCTGAACTTGAACAGTTAACTGACTGAGCCACCCAGGTGCCCCTGTAAATGTCTTTTAAATTAGATAGAAGGGAAAAAGAGTTATGAACCAAAAAATACATTTATAATTATGAGTTCTCAGTTTTCATGTATCTAATAATATTTTTTTAATTAAAAATTTTTTTTAATGTTTATTTTTTGAGAAACAGAGAGACAGATTGCAAGCAGAGGAGGGGCAGAGAGGTGGGGGGGAGACACAATCTGAAGCATGCTCTAGGCTCTGAACTGTGAGCACAGAGCCCAACGCAGAGCTCAAACTCAAGAACTGTGAGATCATGACCTGAGCTGAAGTTGGACACTTAACCAATGGAACCACCCAGGTGCCCCTAATTTTTTTTAATGTTTATTTATTTTTGAGAGAGAGAGAGAGAGAGAGTGTGTGCAAGCAGGGGAGGGGCAAAGAGAGAAAGAGACACAGAATCCAAAGCAGCCTCCAGGCTGTGAACTGTCAGCACAGAGCCTGATCTGGGCCTCTAACCCACGAACCTTGAGATCATGACCTGAGCCAAAGTTGGACACTTAACTGACTGAGCCACCCAGGCGCTCCACACTTATCTAGTAATATCTTATTCATTTTATTTTATTTATTTTTAATTAATTCTATTTATTTTTTGTTTATTAGAGAGAGAGAGAGAGAGAGATGGAGTCCGAGTGGGGGAGGGGCAGAGAGAGACGGAGCACAGAATCTGAAGCAGGCTCTAGGCTCTGAGCTGTCAGCACAGAGCGGAACTTATGAACTCCGAGATCATGACCTGAACCGAAGTCAGACGCTTAATCGACTGAGCCACCCAGGCACCCCTATCTAGTAATCTTTTAATGCACCTTCAGTTTTTGAAGAAGAGTTTTGCTGGTTATGGAAATTTTGGTTGATAAGTTTTGTTCTTTCAGCACATTTAATGTCATTTTACTGCTTTCTGGCTTCCTAGTTTCTGATTAGAAATGATGTCTTATTGAGGACCCCTTGTGCTTGATCAATTGTGTCTCTTGCTGCTTTGAAGATTGCCTTTGGCTTTCAGTAGTGTTTGATGATGATATCTCTAAATGTGAATCTGAGTTGATTCTATTGGCAGTTTGTTGAACTTGTTTATGAGGCTTAATGTTTTTCATTAAAATTGGATTTTGGGTGCAGTTATTTCATCAACTATTCCTTTTTGCTCCTTTGTTTCCTTTCTTGCTGGGATTCCCAGTATGCATATGTTGGTATGCTTGTTAGTGTCCCACAGGTCTCTGAGGCATAGTTGTTTTTTTTATTTCTTAGATGAAATAACGTAAATTGATGTATCTTCAGTTTCACTGATTGTTTTTTCCTCTTGTTCAAATCTGTTCAGCCCATTTAGCTTTTTGTGGTTATTATCATTGTACTTTGCCACCCCAGAATTCCTATTGGGTTTTTTCCCCCCTCAAAAGCTATTCCCTTTTTTTAATAATTTCTCTTCATTGATATTCTCAGTGTGCTGAGACCTTTTTCCCATACTGTCCTTAGTGCATTAGCCATGGCTTCCTTTAATCCTTTAAACATTTAATGCAGCTGATTTAAGAACTTGCCTGGTAAATTCAGTATCTGGACTTTGAGTTTCTGTTGATCGGTTTTCTACCCTGTGTATGGGCCATACTTTGTGTTGTTTTCTTTCTTGCCATGTTCTATAGTATTGTGTTGAAAACTGGATGTTCAAGTAATACAATGTGGCAACAGAATTTTTTGTTGCCGTCATTTTAATTGTTTCCTTGCTTAGTGGCTTTTTTCTGACCCAATTCTGTTTTGTCTATATTCTTGTGTGTGTATGTTTGTGTGTGTGTGTGTGTGTGTGTGTGTGTGTGTGTGTGTGTGTGTAAAATGTTTATTTAGTTTTGGGGGGGGGGTGGGTAGACAGAGGATCTGAAGCAGGCTCTGTGCTGACAGCAGAGAGCCTGATGTGGGGCTCAAACTCATGAACTGTGAGATCATGACGTGAGCCAAAGATGGACGCCTAACCGACCTAGCCCCCCAGGCACCCCTGTTTTGTCTATATTCTTATATGTGGCCAGTAAAGTCTCCACTTGGTTAGTTTAATGATCAGCTAATGATTGGACAGCAATTTCCTTAGTTTGATTTGATTTGATTTGATTTCCTGGTACCAAGAAGTCTCCTGGGCATTATAAGAGGAGTTCATATTGAATGAAGCATGCCTTTAACACTCAGTTATGCAGTTTTGAAATCTGCGTTAGCCTTTCCCTCCTCCTTGTACAGATCCTTCAGTATAGCCAGAGATGCCAGTTTAGGGCCTTCTGATGAATTCTCATGACTTTCCTGAGCATGTGTAGAGCCTGGGCATACACAGCCCTACATATGGGCCAGTATTCTAGATTCTTGGGAATTTGTTAGAGTTTTTCAAAGTCCTTATGCACATCTCATATCCTTACTTTTCCTCTTTTTTTTTTTTAATGTTTGTTTATTTTTGGGAGATCACAAGTGGGAAAGGGGCAGAGAGAGGGGGACAGAGGATCCGAAGCAGGCTTTTCACTGACAGCAGCAAGCCCAGTGAGGGGCTTGAACTCACCAACAGTGAGATCATAACCTGAGCTAAAGTCAGATGGTTAATCGACTGAGCCACTCAGGTGCCCCTAAATGTTTATTTTTGAGAGACAGCGCAAGCACAGGAGGGGCAGAGAGAGAGGAAGACAGAGAATCCGCAGTGGGCTCTGCACTGACAGCAGACAGCCTGATGCGGGGCTCAGACTCAGGAACAGTGAGATCATGACCTGAGCCAAAGTCGGACGCTTCATGGACTGAGCCATCTAGTCGCCCCTGTCCTTGCTTTTCTCATTAAATTTTTTGGTTAGTCTGTTGTTTGACCTAACAAGCAGCTTTAAAGTTCAGCATTTGCCTGTCGTTGTTGTTAGCAAACACACCCCATGGAAAGTTATTTTGACACTGCCCAAGCTATAGATCAGGTCAAATGTAGACAGTCTTGCAAGTGAATTTTTCTAGGGAACCATCAAAAATGTCAGGTAGTGACAGTTCTTTGGGATTAAGGCTTGGAAGAAATTTCAGCACATTCTGTGACTGCTTGTCTTCACTTTGAATGTGATATGTTAGTTTTAATTACCATAGCTCCTGGAGAGCAGGTCATGGGACTGGGACAAGTTAAAACACCACAAAGTTCCACTGTTCTTACTGAGGGTCAGCTCTTTTTCTTGAATAGAGACTCCTTGAATTATTGCAAACCTTTGGTTATTTTCTACATTCTGAAGAATTGAGTCTTAAAATTTTTTGCCAATTTTCTTATTGCTTTTATCAAGAGAAGAATTTTTGAGGGTCTTGACTTGCTATGTTTACTGGGTTTTGTAGCTTATTTAGTCTTAGCTTGTCCTTTCTATCCCTTTCTCAGGCTCTTTTACTATACTGTTAAATGAGTGTCTTTCTGGGTTTCTTCATATTTGAAATATGGTATACTGCCAAGGATAGTCACTGCAGTTATTTATAATAGCAAAAGAGTAAGAAACAACCCAAATGTCCCAAAATACAGAAATCATTTATTTAAAATGATTTATCTAATATCCATATGATGGAATGTTACACAGATACTAACAATCATCTATTTAGAGACTATTTTGTAGGAAAATGTATGATACGGATGGGGAAAAATTATAAAATTCAGTATATTCAAATTTTTGAAAATAAGTTTTGTAAAGAAACATGTATATACCAAAAAAACTGCTGGAAGGAGCTGTATCAAAATATTAGCATTTATTATTTCCGGGTAGTATTTAAATCAGGTGAGTTATAAATAATTTTTGTTCTGTATTATGTACCATAAGGTTGTATTAGTTATTTTTTGTGTTAAAAATAAATGTAGCAATTTGTATGACATACCTGTACCTATTACTATTTTTCACTCATATTAATGTAATGAAAAATTATTTTACTGTTGAGTTTGGGTGATTTAATATAAGCTCTTATGAATATTTGAAAAAACGCTATAAGAACATTAATAGTAACTCTGACATTGGGGCTAACAAAATGTATATGAGTAGTTGTTAATCCTAAGAGTTTACTCCATAGAAAGTTTTATTTCACTGGGATATAATAGGGTGAATTATTAGGCAGATGAAAAACCTAGAGTCTCATTTATTAGCATTTCATTTTTTTCCTTTTCAGGCGCATATTAAATTTCCTATTGACTACCCGTATTCACCACCTACCTTCAGATTCTTGACCAAAATGTGGCACCCCAACATTTATGAGGTAAGAGACATATGTTGTGAATTTCTCTGAAGATTCATTTTTTAGATACAGTCCTGCAAAATAACCTATGCATCTCAGTATGCTGTGGTAGTTATGCTGTAGCCACAAGGGAGTATTCATGGTTCCCCACTTGTAGTTACTAGTCTCTAGTTTAATTGTTCCAAATTGAAGGTTGTTTCATAATACCGGTGTATTCTACACATAGATATGTTTATATATAATATATATAAAGCTTAAAATTTTTTTTAAGCTTATTTATTCTGAAAGAGTATGATTGGGGTAGAGGCAGAGAGACAGGGAGAGAGAATTCCAAGCAGGCTCTATGCTGACACAGCACAGAGCCCAACAAGGGGCCCAAACCCACAAATTGTGAGATCATGACCTGAGCCAAAATCAAGAGTTGGATGCTTAACCACCTGAGCCACCCAGGCAACCCTAGATTTTTTTTTTTAAGAGAGAGGGGCATGCAAGCAGGGGAGAGGGGCAGAGGGAAAGAGAGAGGTAATCTCAAGCAGGCTTCATCCTCAGCATGGGGCCTGATGTGAGGCTTGATCCCATGACCCTGGGATCATGACCTGAGCCAAAATCAAGAGTCTGGTGCTCAACCAACTGAGCCACCCAGGGACCCCTATTATATTTAAGATTGAGACTTTGAATCATTGTTGCTATTCCTAAGATTATACTGCCTAGGTGTTAAGATTGGCATTTTAAAAATTTAGTGTATAAAGTCATACAAATTACTATCCTCTAGCTTCACAGCAAGGGTCACCTGTTGCTATGATCACAGATTGAGCTTCTCAGGGGAATTTATCCTACTACATTTGGACTGGCCTCCTTTTAGTAATTGCTTCAGAGCAGTTGAGAACCTCTTTTAGAATAAATCCAAGGTGAGGTTCTTCTACGGAACATTTCACATGCCTGAGGGAGTGATTTCTAGTTTTGTTGGTGAAAGACACTTAGCTTTGGGCTAATCTATAACCATGCTGGAATGATGCATTTTGTTTCTCAGAATCATTATGTAAAGGACCTCTAAAATATCCTTATAGTCCACTCCTTTACCATTTTGTAATCTTTTTCATTGTATTAAGGCTCTGAGGTGGTCTTACTTTATTGAAGCTGTGGACCATGCATTAAAATTCCTTTTTAAAATTTGCAGCCTTAGTCATATAGTCCCTTCTTTTGCTCTGGTGGATATTGGGAAGCTCCTTTGCTCCAGAAACAGAGCAACATAATGCTTGTAGGCAAGAAATGAGGAACTTGCTCTAGAGCTCTGAACCCTGAATTTGGATCTCCATATAAATCAGCACACTGGAGCAAGCAGCTTTATTGTTTTACACAACTTACTTTTTCTTCGAGGCATTATCTTTGCCTTTCTTTTCTTTAAACAAGACAAACTGGTGCTCAAAAGGTGATGTGTAGTTACATTTCCAGAAATAAGCTCCCAGAATTTGTTTTCTTTAATGTCTTTAGTATTTGAGATAATCACAATATTTATAAACAATAGTGAATACCTTAACACTATTCTGTATAACAGAGTTACCCCTTGTAGGAGATAGACTATAGAAACAGTTCACTGTTTAAGAAGTTCAAAACGAGTTCAGCGCACGTAGAAATACTTCTGTGTTTCTGTCCATGTAGTATTTATGGATTTTATATAGCATGAGTGAAGTGAGAAGACTCAAGCTTTTGTTTTGCTATTAAGAACTAATTCACCTAAAAGCCATGTATTCACTTGTTTCCATTCTGAAGTTACCTAATCCCAAACTCCTCTCAAAGAGAAACAAAAGGGGCGCCTGGGTGGCTCAGTCGTTTGAGCGTCTGACTTCAGCTCAGGTCATGGTCTTGCAGTTCAGGAGTTCGAGCCCCGCGTCGGGCTCTGTGCTAACAAACCGTCCCCTGCTCATGCTCTGTGTCTGTCTCTCAAAAATAAATAAATGTTAAAAAAAAAAAAAGAAACAAAAAACAAGGAAAAGGATTCAAAACTGTGAAGGAATAAAGTGTATGTAAACTTCCCTTTCCACTATTTTTTCACTATTAAAGTAGACTATTTAGTTCTCTTAAGACTTAGCATTGGATCATTATTTTTTAAAAAGTTTTTTTCATATTCATAATTAAATTTTCAATGGGAAAATAATTCATTCGTATCTTATAAATATGCAGTTGTTTTCCATGCCACAAATGTTTTCTTTTTAATTTTTTTAATGTTTATTTAGTTTTGAGAGACAGAGACAGAGCACGAGTAGGGGAGGAACAGAGAGAGAAGGAAGCACAGAATCTGAAGTAGGCTCCAAACTCTGACCTGTCAGCACAGAGTCCTGACGTGGGGCTCAAACCCATGAACCACGAGATCATGACCTGAGCCAAAGTTGGATGCTTGAGCGACTGAGCCACCCAGGAGCCCCTAATGTTTTCTTTTTAAAGAAGTGATAAAGCGTGGTTAGGAATTTAATTTGATATAGTCATGGTGGTCATAAGAGACTTATAGGGCTCCTGGTTGGCTTAGTCAGCAGTGCGTGTGACTCTTGATCCTTGGGGTTGTGAGTTCAAGCCCTACTTTGAGTGTAGAGATTACATAAAAAAATAAAATCTTTGGGGTGCCTGGGTAGCTCAATGGGTTGATCGTCTAACTCTTGATTTAGGGTCATGGGATTGATCCCCATGTCAGACTCTGCACTGAGTATGCAGCCTGCTTGAGATTGTCTCTCTCTCTCTCTTTCTCTCTGCTCGTACACTCTGTCTCTAAAATGAAATGAAACAAAATAAAATAAATCTTTAAAAAACAGAGAGAGACTCTTCTCACATAAGTTAATTTATCTTTGCTACACTTTGGAAATGATTATCAGAATTGAACTTTTTGAGGGCCTATGTCTGTATTTGTGATTCTAAAGGTTGGGGCTCATGTTTCTTGGCCAAAGGGATATTCTTGTTGGTTGTTGCTCTCACCTACCTGCGTTGTCACCTGTGGTAGACACGTGGTGGACCTTGAGGTCAAATTGCTGTAGTCGTCAAAATGTTTACTGCAGTGTTATTTATAATAGAATTAGAGATGGGGGAGGGGCAGTGAAACAACCCAATCAAAAATACAAAAGTAGAAGACTATTCAAATGCCAGAAAAAGGGACTTGATGAAAGAGTTTTGGGAAGGTTCCTGGGTAGCCCAGTCAGTTAAGCGTCTGACTCTTGGTTTCAGCTCAGGTCATGATCTCACGGTTCATGGGTTGGAGCCCTGTGTCAGGCTCTGTGCTGACAGCTCAGAGCCTGAAGCCTGCTTTGGATTCTTTGTCTCCCCCTCTCTTTGTCCCTCCCTGTTCATGCTCTGTCTCCGTCTCTCTCTCTCAAAAATAATCATTAAAAAAAAAAGTAAAAAAATAAACTTAAAAGAAGTTTTTGCTACATTAACTTCATAAGCATTAAAAATAAATATTGTAGAGACTATTATTGTTAGAAAATAAGTTATAATGTTATTTTTTTTAAATAACTTTTTAAAGTTTATTTTTATTTATTTTTAAGAGATAGAGAGTGAGCAGGGGAGGAGCAGAGAGGGAGACAGAATCCCAAGCAGGCTTCGCTCTATCAGCGCAGAGCCCACTGTGGGGCTTGAGCTCAAAATCTGTGAGATCATGACCTGAGGTGAAACCAAGAGTCAGACACTTAACTGACTGAGCCACCCAGGTGCCCCTATTATGTGAAGTTTTAAAAATCACAAGAGCTTTTGTTATAGTTTTGCTAAATACATTAATGTACACATTACTACAGCCCCAAAAGAAGTAAACGCTGCAGTATATATGAATGAATTTAATTATTTTAACATTACCTTTATCATTGCCATATTTGTGAAATTTATAAATATCAAGGGGGAACTTGGAGAACAAAGGAAATTTAATATGAACTTGTCATCAGTGATTGTACTACTATGTATCTATTCCTGTCTACTTTGTAATATGTTGAGTGAACTCAAAAATAGTTTCATGGTTACATGTAACTGCGTTCTCAGAAGTAGACAGCCAACAAACTCCATTTGCCTGGCCATGTATTAAAATGAGGCTTTCATACACCCTGTAATGCACTGTGAACTTTACAGCTATGGCAACTCAGAATCTCTCTGTTCTTTAGAATTTAGTAAATAAAAAATAATTTTTTTTTTTTTAGAATAGACTAATTTTTAGAGTAGTTTTAGATTCACTGCAAAATTGAGTGGAAAGCACACACTATTTGATCTTTTTAGTACTAGTGAGTTGTGAAACACAGTATGAAGCTTTACTTAAAAAACATAATAGGGGCACCTGGCTAGCTCAGTCAGAAGAGCATGTGACTCTTGATCTCGAGGTTGTGAGTTTGAGCCCCATGGTGCATGTAGAGGTTACTTAAATTTTTTAAAAAAGTAAAAATATAAAGATTTCAGATTTTTTTTTTTTTTTTTACGAAGGAGTATACAAGTCATTTTTCCTATATAGTGTGCACAGGTAAATGTCAACCAGTGCAGTCATGAAATGAAAGTTCATGTATGTTGGTGTCTTTTAGTCTGCTTGACAGCCAGTAATAAAATATTTTGCTGTTTCACTTATGGTTCTGGTTCTGAAGAGTTATTCTTCATTCTAGAACCCAGATTATTCTCAAATCATTATACTAATTTGTATAGCTTCCAGCATTATAAAGAAGTATCAATTTGGCTACTATTCCACTATCATTAGGGCATGGTATGTTTAAATATTATTGTTTTAATAATGATTAAAAATAGACCCTACTGTTTTAATATGCTTTTCCTAAGTCATGTTGTCTTAGCTTGGGCTGCTATAACAGTACCATAGAGGGGATGGCTTAAAGAAAAGAAATATATTTTCTCACAGAATAGGAAGCTAGAAGTCCAAGATCGAGGTGCCAGCATGGTTAGTTTCTGAAGACTCTTCTGCTTTATCTCTCTGTCCTTAGAAGGCTTGAGTAAAGAACAGGCTAGCTGTCTGGTATCTTATATAAGGTTTTTTGCCAAGTCTGCAGAACCATAACTGTTTGGAATAATAAAGTTTAGGCTTTGTAAGTGTTGAATGGGCCTAATTACACATAGTTTATGATCTTTGTAATTATTTAGATGGATGGTATGCATTAGGAGTGAAAATGGTTGAGACCTTTAATCAGCTTTTTAAAAGTTGAAAGAACTGCATATATCCAAGAGTCCTGTACAGTAAAGCTCTAGTCATCAATTATATTTTAGCATTAAGAAAAGACCAGATAAAAGCAACAACAACGCTGTGTTAGCGAGGGTTCTCCAGAGAAACAGAACCAATAGGATATATAGAGATATGTATTAGAGGAGGTTTATTTATAGGAGTTGGCTCATATGGTTATAAAGTCTAAGAAATAGCACAGTCTCTGCAAGCTGTAGAACCAAGAAAGCCAGGAGTATAATTCAGATTGAATCCAGAAGCCTGGAAACTAAGGAGCTGCATGTGTATGTCCTAGAATACCAAGGCCCAAGAACCCAGAGTTCCAGTGTTCCAGGTTAAGAGAGAATCTCTTTTGCCTGTTTGTTGTGTTCAGGACCTCAACAGATTGGATGATGCCTGCCCCATTAGGATACTTACTCCAGTTAGGGTGGATATTCCTTACTCAGTCTACTGATAGAAATTCTAGTATCTCCTGGAAACACCCTCACAGACACACCCAGAAGGAATGTTTTACCAGCTGGGATCTGGTTTGTAAGTAATCTGTGACAAGCAAGATTTAATATATATTTATGTAGTTATATTCATGGATTTGCAGATCTTATGCATTCTCTATAACTTTAAGGTACAGGAAAAAGGTTTTTCTAGGCAGTGATGTGCCCAAATTTGGCTTCATATCAGAATCCTGTGGAGAAGTTGTTACGAATAAAGAATACTGGAGATTTCAGTTTAATTGGATTTGGAGAGGGCCTAGGCTAGATAGCCTTCACTTTACGTTTTACAGCTGCCGTTCTAGAGACTTAGAACTTCCCCCATCCTTTTTATTTTATTTTTTTTTAATTAAAAAAAAATTTTTTTTTTAACGTTTATTTATTTTTGAGACAGAGAGAGACAGAGCATGAACGGGGGAGGGGCAGAGAGAGAGGGAGACACAGAATCGGAAGCAAGCTCCAGGCTCTGAGCCATCAGCCCAGAGCCCGACACGGGGCTCGAACTCGCGGACCACAAGATCGTGACCTGAGCTGAAGTTGGACGCTTAACCGACTGAGCCACCCAGGCGCCCCCCCCCCCCATCCTTTTTAAAATAATAATTTATTGAGGTGAAATTCACATCATAAAATTAACCATTTAGGGGCTCCTGGGTGGCTCAGTTGGTTGAATATCTGACTTTTGATCTCGGCTTAGGTCATGATCTCACAGTTCATGAGATCGAGCCCTGTGTTGGGCTCTGTGTTGACAGCATGGAGCCTGCTTGGGATTCTCTCTCCCTCTCTTTCTGCCCCTCCCCCGCTCACTCTCACTCTAAAAAATTAACTGTTTATTATTTTTTAAATGTCTATTTATTTTTGAGAGAGAGGGACAGAATGTGAGCAGGTGAAGGACAGAGACAAAGGGAGACACAGAATCCAAAGCACGCTCCAGGCTCTGAGCTGTCAGCACAGAGCCTGACTTGGGGCTCAAACCCACAGACTGTGAGATCATAACCTGAGCCGAAGTTGGTCACTTAACCTGACTGGGCCACCCACGCGCCCCTAAAAAATTAACTGTTTAAAGTGAACGTAATTCAGTGACATTTAGTATGTGGTCCCAGTGTTGTGCAGCTAACACCTCTATTTATAAAGTATTCCCATCACTCCTGCATAAAACACTTTACGCACAATGCACTTTCTCTCCATTCCATTTCACTCTAGTCCTAGTCTCTGACAATGACCATCCACCCAGCTTTCTGTCTGTATATGTTTGTCTATTCTGGATATTTCTTATAAATGGAATCATGCAATATGTGACCTTTTGTGTCTGGCTTTCATTTAGCCAATTTTCTCCATGTTGTGACATGTAGCAGTACTTCATTTCTCTTTATGGTTGGATGATATTCAATTGTATCTATCCATCTGTTGATGGACATTTGATCTTTGTCCACATTTTGGATGTGAGAATAGTGCTGCTGTGCCCGTGTGTATATATGTACTTGTCTAAGTCCGTCTTTCAGTTCTCTTGTTTATATACCTAGAATTATGGTATCAAATAGGTAATTTTGTATTTTACTCTTTGAGGTACTACCAGACGGGTCTCCAACAGATGAACCATTTCACATTCCCACCAGTAATGGATGAGGGTTCCTGTTTCTCCACGTCCTTACTAACACTTGTTATTTTTCATTTTTGTTTCAATTATAGCCATCCTAAGGGATGTAAAGTGATATCTTATTGTCATTTTGATTTGCATTTCCCTAATGACTAATGATGTTGAGCATGCTTTCATGTGTTTATTGGCTATTTATATATCATCTTTGGAGAAATGTTTGTTCACGTCCTTTGCCCATTTTTAATAGACTAGTTTATCTTTTTGTCTTTGAGTTGTAAGAGTTGTATATAATTAAGGATATTAAACACTTACCGAATACATGACTTGGAGATACTTCCTTCTTATCTGTAGGTTGTCTTGTCATTTTCTTGATAATTTTCTTTGCACAAAGGTTTTTCATTTTGATAAAGTCTGGTTTATTGCTCATGCTTTTGGTGTCATATCTAAGAATCCATTGCCATATCCAAGATCATGAAGATTTACTCCTATGTTTTGTTTTGGTTTTTAAAGAGTTTTATAATTTTAGCTCTTAGATCTTCCATTTTGAGTTAATTATGTATATGGTATAAGATAGGAATCCAACTTCATCCTTTTGTTCTTGAAAATTCAGTTATCCCAATTCATTTGTTGAAGAGACTGTTCTTTCCCCATAGAATGGACTTAGCATCCTCATCAAAAATCAATTGGCCATAGATGTATGTGCTTATTTATGGACTCTCAGTTCTGTTCTATTGGTCTGTAGGTCTCTCATTATGCCAGTCCTAAACTGTCTTGTTGATTATAGGTTTATAGTAAGTTTTGAAATCAGGAAGTGTGAGTCTTTGATTTTACTTTTTTTTTTTTCTTTAAGATTGTTTTTTGCTATTGTAGATCCCTTAAATTTCTATATAAATGTTAGGATCAGGTTTTCAGTTTCTGGCAAGGGGAAGCCAGGATTTTGATTAGGATTCCACTGAAACTGTAGATCAGACTGGGGAATAGTTAGTGTCATGTTATCATGAAGTCTTTCCACTTACGAACCCAGGATGTATTTATTTAGGTCTTTAACTTCTCCTTGAGCTGTGTTTTATAGTTTTCTGTGTACAAGTCTTTCACCTCCTTGGTTAGATTTATTCCTAGGTTGTGTTTTGTTCTTTTAGATTTCATTGTAAATGGAATTGTTTTCTTAATATCCTTTTTAGGTTATCCTGTTTAGGTTATTGCTGGTATTTAGAAATAAACCTGATATTTGAATGTTGATCTTATGTCCTACAACTTTGCTGAATTTGTTTACTTGCTTTAGTGCCTTTCTTGTGAATTCTTTGGAATTTTCTTTGTCATTTTTGAAATAATTTTTCTTTTTCCTTTCCACTTAGTATGTCTCTTACTGCTTTTTCTTGTCTAATGCTCTGGTTAGAATTTCCAGGACAGTGTTAAATAGCAGTGGTAAAAATAGTTATCATTGTCCTGTTTTTTGTTTTTTTAAATGTTTTTAAAATTTGAGAATGAGAGAGCATGAGTCAGGGAAGGGCAGAGAGAAAGAAGGAGAGAGGATCCCAAGCAGGCTCCACGCTGTCAGAACAGAGCCCCACGCGGGGCTTGATCTAACATACTGTAAGATCATGACATGAGCTGAGATCAAGAGTCATTTGCTTAACTGACTGAGCCACCCAGGTACTCTAATCCTTGTCCTATTGATCCTCGGAGGGAAAGATTTCACCATTTACTATAATGCTAGCTGTGGACTTTTTTTAAAAATGCCCCTTATAATGTTAATAGTTCTGTTTATCGTTTTTTGAGTGTTTTTATCATGAAAATATTAGGTTTTGTCAAATGGTTATTTATTTTGAGAGAGAAAGCACAGGGAATCCCAAGCAGCCTCTGCTGTCCGTGCAGAGCCCGACATGGGGCTCCATCACACAAACCGTGAAATCATGACCCAAGCCAAGATCAAGCGTTGGATGCTTAACTGACTGATCGACCCAGGTTCCCTCAGATGCCCATCTTTTAATTTGTTGTTTCTAAGTAGAAATCTATATATGTCGTTCCACTACTCAGAAATTTTATGTATATACATATTAAACTCTGAACAAAGTAGCATATTCCTCTGGTCAAATTTTTGTACCATATATTTATTTCATTACCAGTGGGTTCTTCACTACTGTGGTGGGTAGAATAATGGTCCTTCAGAGATGTCCATATCCCTGGACATTCCAGTCCCTAGAACCTATGGTATGTTAGCTTATATGTTAAAGAAAAGTTAAAGTTGCTAATCATTAGCTGACCTTAAAATAAGGAGATTATTCTGGATTATCTGGGTGGGCCCAATGTAACCCAAAGAGTCCTTTAAAGTAGAAGAGGTAGGCAGAAAATGAGAGTGAGAGATAGGACTATGGAAGAAAGGCTCAGAGAAATGTAACACTTTTTGCTTTGAGGATTAGAGGAAGGGGGCCAAGACCAAAGGAGTGTGGGTAGCCTTTAGAAGCTTAGAAAGGGCAAGGAAAGAGAGTGTGTCTTAGAGGCTTCAGGAAGGAGTGCATTAATGCTGACACATTGAATTTAGCCCTGTTGGAACAGTGTCAGACTTTGACTATAGAAATGTAAAATAATAATTTTTTTGTTTTGTTTTAAGCCACTAAGTTTGTGGTGATTTGTTAGAGTAGCAACATAAAATAAATACAACTACCCAAGCATATTTTGTTCTACTGTTTATGATGTTGGTTTATTTATCTAGGCTAACTGATGTCTAAATTTCTCTTAAGTTGTTAAAATTGTACTTCTTACTCAAAATCCATCTCAAAACTTTCTGAAACAATAAGCCTTTTGTTCTTCCACACTAATATCCTAGTTTCTCTCGTGATTTCTGTTGTGCCTTCTTCTTCTTTTTTTAACCTTCCTCATAGCATCTAATGATAATACAGAGTTTTAGAATTTAGTATTTGGTATTGATTTTATTAAAATTTTATTCTCCTTTTAAAAATACTCTGTTACCTTGATGTGGTTGTGTATTTTATGTGTGTGTCTAAATTTGGGTTGTATATGTAAGATTTTTACACTTTCTGTAGTTATATTTCTGTTTAAAATTTTGAATTTTATCTTTCATTTTAGACTGAGATTGGTGACTATATCTTACTCAGCCTTGTCTTTTCTATTGAAAAACAGTCTGTGATGCATATGGTAGGCAATACATATGTGTTTGACTTAAATGTACATGTGAATTAGGTCCTATAATTTAAATTTATGAACCAAAATATTATAACCATAGTGATGAGTTTTATCCATACCCTGAGGGAGTTAAAATTATATTGTTGGGAGGCATATTTTTAGTTTATATAAACCATAATTATTAAAACCATTGATTGATGTTACAAGTGATTTTAGCATCTCTCTAGGCAGATTTTAAGCAAGGCAAATTTGAGGGGGATTTGTTTGTTTCTTTTTATGTACTTTAGGTTCAGATGTATCTGAAAATAAAGATACTTTGTTGCTTCTCAGGACTCTTGGATCTCAGTTCATCATGTTTGTCTATTTTTAAATGAGTTTTTTTAGAAAGATGGTGCTACAAGGCAAACCATAACAGACTCTTAAATACAGAGAACAAACAGGGTTGATGGGGAGGGTGGGAGAGAAGGGAAACTAGGTGATGGGCATTAAGGAGGGCATTTGTTGGGATGAGCACTGGGTGTTGTATATAAGTGATGAACCACGGGAATCTACCCCCAAAACCAAGAGCACACTGTACACACTGTATATTAGCCAAATTGACAATAAAAATAAATAAACAAACAAATAAGTAAATAAGTAGTGCTACTTTTTAAACTAAGATATATCTGGGGGATTAGTCAGAATGAATATTTGTAATATAAAAACTACTTAATTCTTTCTTTAAAACTTTTTTTTAATGTTTATTTTTGAGAGATAGAGAGCGATTAACAGTGTGAGTGAGGGAGGGGCAGAGAAAGAAGACGACATGGAATCCAAAGCAGGCCCCAGGCTCTGAGCTATCAGCACAGAGTCTGACACGGGGCCCCGAACCCACAAATGTTGAGACCGTGACCTGAGCCGAAGTCAGACACTTAACTAACTGAGCCACCCAGGTGCCCCAAAAAAGTACTTAATAATTCTTTAACATTGATTGCAAACATGAAGAAAAAGAATTGTTTTCTCCCCTTATGATGAGAAAACAAGTTTTCTACGAATAAAAGAAAATTTAGCAGAACTGATATCCCTTTTTTATATCATATTTTTGAGTGCTTTCTAAATGTGATGTTTGTGTCTCATAGAATGGAGATGTATGCATTTCGATTCTTCATCCGCCTGTAGATGACCCACAGAGTGGAGAACTGCCCTCCGAAAGGTGGAATCCTACTCAGAATGTCAGGTAAGGGGCTACATAAGGAATAATCTGGTTTTTAGATGGCTCTTAAGATTGGATATTATCTTTTAACAAGTACAAAAGAATCCTTTCTGTACTTTGTTGTTTTTGTTTTTTGCTAGAGCTTTAAGTAACATGTATGCATCATTTTGAAGAGTCCCATTTACAGAGCAGTAATGCAATATTTTACTCATTTCTTTATGTTCATCTTGAAAGAATTTTCCTAGTGTGACTTCTTCCTCTTAACATTATTTAAGTTCCATCCTGCATCTTTGGATCTTGTGATGCCCATGTTTGGATGAGTTGCTTCCTTATTCTAGGGTTCTTACTATATTTTGCAGAGAAATCTATCATATAAGTCTTTACAAACTTCAAATGACTTTATGTTGTACTGCTTTAAAAAGGGCTTCTGGGGCTCCTGGATGGCTCAGCCAGTTAAGTGTCCAACTTTGGCTCAGGTCATGATCTCATGGCCCCGTGTTGGGCTCTGTGCTGACAGCTTGGAGCCTGCTGCAGATTCTGTGTCTGTCTGTCTGTCTCCTCCCTCCCTCCCTCCCTTCTTCCTTCCCTCCCTTTCTTCCTCCCTCCCCCTCTCCCTCTCCCTCAAATAAACATTTAAAAAAAAAGCTTTCATTTACCTGGGTTTTTTGTTTGTTTTATTAACTGTGTAGATGGTTCTTAATGATTTGAAAGGCTTGTATATTTCTTTTGATTCCATCTGTTGAACTATATAAGTAGATACTAACCATCTGTTTGTTTATAGTGGTCTATATGTGTGGGAGTTGGTCACCTAACCCTTAAAAGAACCCTGAGTTTTAACTTGTAATTGTTATGTTTACATTATTTATCATTATATTTTTCTGCAATAAAAATCTATATATAAATATATTTTAATTATTTGTGACAAGGCTGTAGTTAAACTTATTTCTATATTGAATTACTTTATTAATATACAGTTGATTAAAAACAACGTAAGTATATACTTCCAATTTACTATGTACATTTGCTAATTATTAGAAATGCTTTTTTAAATCAGGTAGATAGACATTTGTTTTCATTAGTCCATGTATCTATGAATAATTATTACTTTGCTAGAGTGAGACAGAAATACAGCTTTGGGGAGCCTGAGTGGCTCAGTCATTTAAGCGTCCGACTTCGGCTCAGGTCATGATCTCACAGTTCGTGAGTTAAAGCCCCGCGTCGGGCTCTGGGCTGACAGCTCAGAGCCTGGAGCCCACTTCAGATTCTGTGTCTCTCTCCGTGTGCCCCTCCACTGCTTGCACTCTGTTTCTCACATTGTGTCAAAAATAAATAAATGTTAAAAAAAATTTTTTTTAATAAAAAATGTAGCTTCAATTTTATATATGATATATGAATAATATATATGCTAATATACACACCCAAGAATATATATACCTGTGTATATACAAGCATATATGTGTGTGTGTGCATATATACACATGTGACAATAAACATATGTAACATAAACATATATTAGATGCAGTGATTAAGAGACCATATTTACATATGATAATGGAATAAAATTTTATATGGCAGTGAAACTAAATCCTTTTAATTCTGAGTTATTTGGCAAAAATCACAGAGTGATCTGTTGTCAGTCTTTAGAAAAACAAAACAGTTTTATTGTGATATAATTTCCATTACCCTACAGTTCTCCCAATTTAAGTGTACTATAAGTACAAAGTTGTATAAGTATCCCCACAATTTTATTTTCGAGAGAAAGAGCACAAGCAGGGGAGGGACAGAGAGGGAGACACAGAATCCGAAGCAGGCTCCACACTCTGAACTGTCAGCAGAGAGCCAACACAGGGCTTGAACTCATGAACCATGAGATCATGACCTGAGCCAAAGTTAGATGCCTAACTGACTGAGCCACCCAGGCACCCCAATTTTAGAACATTTTTATCACCTCTAAAGAAATTCATTCGTCTTCACATTTACACTCCATTATCACTCAACCCCCACCTCCCCCTTTCTACCTGAAACCCTAGGAAACCACCAGTCTACTTTCTGTCTATATAGATTTACCTATTCTGGATATTTTATAAGAATGGTAATTCAGTATATGGTGATTGGCTTCTTTAGTATGTTTTCAAGGTTCATCCTCGTTGTAGCATATATCAGCACTTCATACCTTTTTATGGCTGAATGATATTCCATTGAATATCACACTTTGTGTATCCATTGATCAGTTGATGGACCTTTGGGTTTCCATTTTTTGGCTATTATGAATACTGCTATACACATTATGTACAAGTTTTTACATATACATGTTTTTATTTCCTTGGGTATATATACCTGGGAATGGAATTGGTGGGTTATATGATAACTCAACGTTTAGTTTTTTGAGGAATTGCCAGACTGTTTTCCAACATGACTGCAGTAAATAGTACATTGCTACAAACATTATGTGAAAATTTATTTCTCCACGTGTTCATTAGGACTTGTTATTATCTTTGTTTTTTTTAATAGCCATCCTAGTGGGTGGACATGGTATCTCATTGTGGTTTTGTTATTGATGTTTTCTCTTTAAATGACTTAAAATTTTAGAATAGTTTAGATTTTTGAAAATTGTGAAGGTAGTACAGATAGTTCTCATATATACCTGCACCTGCCAGTTTTATTATTAACATCTGATACTAATGTGGTTCATTCATTACAGTTAGAGAACCACTTTTAATATGTTATTGTTAACTAAAGTCCATACTCTTTCACATTTCCTTAGTTTTTATCTTATGTTGTTCTTTGCTCTAGAATTTCATGCATGATACCATGTTATATTTAATAGGCATGTCTCCTTAGGCAACTGTGACAGTCTCAAACTTTTCTTGTTTTTGATGACCTTGACAATTTTGAGGAGTACCAATCAGGTATTTTATAAAAATGTCCCCCAGTTGGGATTTTTCTGATGTTTTCCTGATTATTAGAGTAGGGTTATGAAGACCACAGAGGTAAAATATATTTTTGTTACCTTGTAATAAAGGTACCTAATATTAACATGACCTATTACTATTGATGTTAATGTTCATCACCTAGCTGAGACTCTGTTTTTAGATTTCTCCACTATAAAGTTACTTGTTTTTCCCCTTTCCATTCTATACTCTTTTGAAGGAAGGAAGTCTTAGGCGCAGCCCACATGTAAGGAATGAGAAATTATACTTCCATGGGGGTGAGATATCTGTATAAATTATTTCAAATTCTTCTGCATAGGAGATTGATCTTTCCCCTCCCCCCATTTATTTATTCATTTTGTTAGTCATTTTTAATCATTCTAAAATCTAGTAGCTCAATAAGGAACTCTACTTTGGTTAAAAGCAGAAAAAAAAGACTTCTTGACTTATACAAGGATTTCTTTGTTAAAAATTTTTTAAAGGTTTTATTTTTTTTGAGAGAGAGACAGCAGGCAGGGCAAGGACAGAGAGAGGGGGGCAGAGGGTCTAAAGTGGGCTTAACGCTGACAGCAGCAAACCCAGTATGGGGCTTAAACTCGCAAACTGCAAGATCACAACCTCAGCCAAAATCAGACACTCAACTGACTGAGCCACCCAGGTGCGCCTACACAAGAATTTCTTACAAGTTTTTATCAAGTTATTTCCTTCCCACTTTCTGGAAAGTGTATACCAAAGAGTGTTCAAGCATATCAAATTACTGTTGATTATGCTCATTACTCATTCCTTTAGGTACCTTGTTCAAAACAATATACGTTGAGAAGATAGATATATCTTGGAGTGCACCACATCTTGCCTGTAATTTTTTAAATCAGAAAAGAAGTGACTACCTTTTTTAATTAAATAAATATGTTGATATACCTAACTTTGAAACCATCATGCTTCTGAATTCTCACTCTCATATTTTTTTTTTTTTTTAATTTTTTTTTTAACGTTTATTTATTTTTGAGACAGAGAGAGACAGAGCATGAATGGGGGAGGGTCAGAGAGAGAGGGAGACACAGAATCGGAAGCAGGCTCCAGGCTCTGAGCTGTCAGCACAGAGCCCGACGCGGGGCTCGAACTCACGGACCGTGAGATCATGACCTGAGCCGAAGTCAGACGCTTAACCGACCAAGCCACCCAGGCGCCCCTCTCACTCTCATATTGATCAGGCACAGAGCCCTGCCATAAGTTTATGTCTATGAAATAAGGAATCAATACATACTCCTTGTACTTTATGCTTTACTTTAATAGGACTCTCCTTCAAGCATGATGCATTTCTCCTTTTTTAAAATTTTTTTAATGTTTATTTATTTTGAGAGAGAAACAGAGCATGAGCAGGGAGGGGCAGAGAGACACAGAGACACAGAGAGACACAGACTCTGAAGCAGGCTCTAGGCTCTGAGCTGTCAGCACAGAGTCTGACGCCGGGCTTGAACTCATGAACCGTGAGATCATGACCTGAGCCAAAGTCAGCCACTTAATCAACTGAGCCACGCAGGTGCGCCCCCACACCCCTCCCCCCCCCCCCCCCCCCGCCGCTTCTTTCTTTCTTTTTTTTTAATTGCGAGAGAGAGGGAGTGAGCACCAGTGGGGCAGGAGGGGGGGGTGAGGAGAGAGAGAGAGAGAGAGAGGGAAGAGAGTGCTAGCATCCTAAGCAGTCTTAGCGTAGGTCTCGATCTCACAAACCATGAGATCATGACCTCAGTCAAAATCAAGGGTCTGGACACCTAATCAACTGAGCACCCAGGTCCCCAGGGATGATTCATTTCTTAACAATAATCAGAGATGCAATTAGTAAGTTCATTTTAATGAAAATATAATTCCAGCAGCCCTAGTCTATACATATGTGAATTTATTGTACTCCACCACATACCAAAATGCTTGTATTAACATCACTCTACACTTCTAACAAAATTATTTATGTGAAAGGAAAAACAGTTGGCTTTATTTGTAAATTTCTCTTTGTTTTATACCCCTTACATTTCATTACTACTGGGCATTGCACCCTAGGAATATTTGGATATGTGGAAAGTGTGCACTTCTTTTGTGAAGGGCAATTGTGAAAAGGAACGCTGGAAAGGAGAAATGATGTGATACTTGATATACCCCCAGGTGCATGAGTATATTAAAGTCTACTGCTTTACATAGGATCTTTTATGATCATTGGCAGAATTCATGTACTTCTACTTCTTCATCCCTCCTATCCCTTAGCACCATACAACAGTTCTAGCTGATTATTTGTTCCTTTAACCTATACTTACCTCTTATTTTCAGCCTCAACTGGTATATTGACACTTAGATCCAAGTTAAAGAAAAGGAAATCAGTATACTTATTTTACCTCCCATCCTCTCTCCCCCTTTTCTTTATAACTTTTGAACATATTTATCATCAGAAGGTTATAAGATTTATAGTCTGTACTGTTTTGTAACATGATCCTGGTTTTTTTGTTTTTTTTTTTTTAACGTGATCCTGGTTTTTAAAATTTATTCCTGCCATTAAATGAATTCACAGTTTGCTGTCCATTATTTTACTTCCTTTGATCTATTAATTGGCTGAATTAGTCCATTAGTAATTTCCCCAGGAAAATCCTCCTTAGAGCCCCCTGTATTCCCTGAATTCTTACATGTTCAGAATATTACATGCTATGTGTATGGGTGTGCATATGTGTGTTTTGCAATTATACTTCAAGTGACAGTTTGGGCATAAGATTTCAGGATCATTCTTTCCTCAAAGGATTATGATATTGTGGACATTATTCTTCTATATTTATTGTTGCTGGGGACATGTTTGACTACCATATTTCTCAGCTCTTTCATTCTACGTAATTGTTTAAGAGACTGTTAGACTTTCAAAAGAAACACATCATTTGTAATTAAACTGACAGTGTATTTAAAAGGGTTAAGTAAATATGTTGGAAGATTTGTTGAAAAATTGAAGAAAAAATGCAGGGTTGTCCTTTTGGTATTATTTTGGTGCTTATTTTTCAGGGCTAGTAGTAACCCTAGTCAAAAAGAAGTGTTAGCTGTATGGTACTAAGTGATTCTTACTTTTGGAGGTTGAATGTTGAATCACATGCTTACATTTTGTCCCCCTTTGAGAAAACAGGTATCCCCATTCTTCATAATATAAAGCCCCAAATGATTTTTCTCATTTCATTTTAGTACTACCTTAATGGATATTGCCATTACCCACTGGAATTCAAGATATTTTACCTTCTCCTGCATAAGTACACAATATATTATTCACCTTGTCTCAGTTTAAAATATTGTGAACCTTTTTTCTTTCAAGGTAGACCTGTTTTTCATTTGATTCAGTCCTTTGAGGACAGGAAACTCCTTTCATACTAATCTTCCTCTTAAAAACTACTGTTGTTACTTTGGGGAGCAGCATCATTTTTTCTCTCTCTAGGCCCTCAGGTCACTTGAGCCCCAATTTAGAAGCATTTCTTAGACTTCATCTCAGAGATTGCCTTCTCTGCTTTTATGCTTTTTTGTTTAGAGGCTTTATAACCAGGACTAGTTTTCTTGATTGCCCCTTTGATCTTCATACACAGCTCAAAAAGGTATTTGCATTGGAATTTCTTTTTAAGATTTTATTTTTAAAATTTTTTTTTTTTAACGTTTATTTATTTTTGAGACAGAGAGAGACAGAGCATGAACAGGGGAGGGTCACAGAGAGGGGGACACAGAATCTGAAACAGGCTCCAGGCTCTGAGCTGTCAGCACAGAGCCCGACGTGGGGCTCGAACCCACGGACCGCGAGATCATGACCTGAGCTGAAGTCGGCCGCTCAACCGACTGAGCCACCCAGGCGCCCCAAGATTTTATTTTTAATCAATCTCTACACCCAAAGTGGGGCTCGAACCCACAATCCCAAGATCAAGAATCACATGCTCTATTGACTGAGTCAGCCAGGAGCCCATGGATTGTAATCTTTAGTTACCTTCTCAGACTTTTTTTTTTGGTCTCTTAGCCTCATGTAATCATAGACGTTCCTTCAATGTGATGATCTTGGGGGTGGGAAAATGAACAGAGGCTTTGGTGTTTGTGAATTTCTAGGGAGACGTAGGTTCCATACATTATTGGAACCTCATCTACCTGGAACACCTGATGGTGCCCAGAACTCCGTAATGTCAGGAAAGCTCTACCTAATGAGTGGGTGTGAAATACTTTTTTCCTTTTCCTTTGTTTCTCTCTTAGAGGCAAGGGGGTTCTTCAGCTAGCAAATCGTACATATTTCTCACAGGTCAGTGTATCGCACTGAAATATAAAGAGGCAAAATATGAGGTGCTCAGGATTTTCTTTTATATTCCTTTGCTGCTAAACTCTCTAGAGTTAGCAGTTGTACAACTAAGGGTTCTACACTCTATATCCAGTTTATGGGTGGCCAAAGCAAGACAGCAGTGGAGGTGGCATAAGGTTCAGCTCCAGCTGTTTTAGGGTCTTGACTGCTATATGGTAGTGTTATCTGAAAGCGGTCCCATGTTTACATATGTTTGGACTTATTCATGACTACCTGTACTAGTCTTTCATTCAGCACCTCAGTGAACATATTTAGAAAACTTAAACATGGAAAGCTTTTGCAACCTGAAGAAGAATAAAGCATCCCAGTTACCTTGAAGAGTCTAACTCAATATATATCACAAGACCTAGTGAGTAGTAAAAGTAGAGGGGAAAGTAGGAAAAAGATCACTACAATTATAGGGATTCAGAGCATCAGCCAGCTTGTGTCCACTAAAGGCTCAGTAGTTTGCCTCCTCATAGAGGCATAGAGGAAAGCCAGCACTTTCTGGAAGAAGAGAACATCCTATTACAGCCAGGTGCATAGGATTAAGTTTAGGCGGGTTAGAGTTCCTTACGGAATTGGGAAGATTTAAGGAGTAGGCATTAGCAAAGAATGGAGTTGGGAGGGTAGGGACCCCTGATGTTGCCACATGTCAGCAATTAGGAGTCCATACATGCCTGTTCTTCTTGGTGTAAGAAACAAAATATTCTTCAATCCATGCTCTGTCCGGAACCAAGTGAGTGCTTTTGGTTGGGGTTGGCTGTCAAACAGTAGAGTTCACAACTGCTTTCTCTGAAGCACCATCCCCAGAACTGTCTGCTATACCTGCTGCAGGCTCTTAGATAAGGAAAGTCATCTTGGTGGAGGTTTGGTTTCTTTTGAAGGATGGTTGCATAGTGTTTTCTTTGCTACTACATCATGGAGAAGCATCTGTCAGGAATAGGATAGGATGTTTTCCTGTTTAATCTTCTCAATGACCTGCTGAAAGGGAAGGGAGCTAAGGACTGTCCCAAACATTAGATGACAAAGTAGGCAAGGTGAGGGGAAATGGCTGTAGCACTGCTGTTCCTAGGGCTCCTGACAGTCCCATTTGGGGGCAGGATGATTTTATTTATTGCTCCCTTGATATTTGTACATTGGGTTCCACTGCACTCAACTTGGTAGTTTCAGATTGTGCATATGATATATATTGTGTATTTTAAAAATGTCCTTTTAAAAATGTTCTTTGTGGTTTTGTGTATTTAGTCTGAGACCCTCATTCCTACCATGTGTTTTTGCAGGGATGTATCAGTCAGCAGCAGTTCCAGGATTGCACAGGAGGAAGCATTTATTACATTTGTTAGTTGCTTTAGGCATAAACAGAAGCTATTTGTAATATGTAACCGTCTAAGCTATCACATTTTCCCACTCATAACAGACTTATCTGCCATGATGTCCTTTTCAAATCCCACTTACATCTTGAAAATATGTAATAAGGACTGTTTTTTAATTTTTATTTAATGTTTATTTTTAAGAGAGAGAGAGAGAGAGAGATGGAGTGTGAGTGGGGGAGAGGTAAAAAGAGAGAGGGAGACACAGAATCTCAAGCAGGCCCCAGGCTCTGAGCTGTCAGCACGGAACCCAATGCAGGGCTTGAACTCACAAGCTGCCAGATCATGACCTGAACTGAAGTCAGACACTTAACCGACTGAGCCACTCAGGCGTCCCAGGACTGAGTTTTTTTTTTTTAATTTTTTTTTTAACATTTATTTATTTTTGAGACAGAGAGAGAGAGAGAGAGCATGAACAGGGGAGGGTCAGAGAAAGAGGGAGACACAGAATCTGAAACAGGCTCCAGGCTCTGAGCTGTCAGCACAGAGCCTGACGCGGGGCTTGAACCCACGGACCGCGAAATCATGACCTGAGCCGAAGTCGGCTGCTTAACCGACTGAGCCACCCAGGCGCCCCCAGGACTGAGTTTTAACTAAGGGCCATCTTCTGGTGGTATGGGTTCATCTTTTGAAATGGTATGAATGTGAGATTAAAGGGATGTAGGTTAACTAGAAGAGTCAGGCACTGGGCTTCCCTTCTCCAAAGTTGCCTATCAATTTTCGTCAAATTAGGCCATTATCTGTAAAACCTAAGAATCTCAATCAGTCATTGTTTCTCTGTGTATGTGTTTTAATTTTTCTTAATGTTTGCTTATTTTTGAGAGAAAGAGCATGAGTGGGGGAGGGGCAGAGAGAGAGGGAGACACACAATCCGAAGCAGGCTCCAAGCTCTGAGCTATCAGCACAGAACCCCATGTAGGGCTCAAACTCATGAACTGTGGGATCATGACCTGAGCCGAAGTCGGACACTTAACTGACTGAGCCACCCCGGCGCCCCATGTGTATGTGTTTTAAGAGTCAAGGTAAGTTTAGGCTTTTAAGAATGAACCCCTTCTACCTCATACTGCCTAGAGGGTATGTGTGTATACTTGAAGAAAAATGCCAATCTTTAATCCTGCAAAATTCCAAACTTTTCCTCCGTAGTTTGCAGGCAGATCCATGAGCCAGGTCTTAATTTGTTGTACTAGGGCCAGTTTTCTGCCTTCCGTCCTAAAGTTTTACTTGTGGTGACATAGTAGCTAACAAAGAAAGGTAAAAAAAGTGAGGGGGTAGTGGATGCCTCGCTGGTCCAGTTTGTAGAGCATGTGGCTCTTGATCTCAGGGTTGTGAGTTCAAGTCTTATGTTGGGCGTAGAACTTACTTTATAAAATGGGGGTCAGACCCAACTCCTTGACCATTGTCTATATGTTGAAAAGGGACAAATACAATATTGTTCATTGGGTCATAGATGTCTAATTCTCATTTATCTCCCTTAAGTACTACTTTAGTTTTCTTGTTTTTATAATATGTCTGAGCTCTAGAACTTCACAACTTACTAATTTGCTGTTTGCTAGTAGTTTGTGTGTGTGTGTGTGTGTGTGTTTAATTGGTCTTCATTTTGTTTTGGTGTTTTTATTATTTAAAAGCCTTTTTTTCAAGCTTATTTTTATTCAAACAGTATTTTTTAAACAGTATTTTTATTTTATTAGTCGAATCTGACAAAGATTGTAAAACAGCCTAAAAGATCAGAAGTATGAACCTGAAAACTATAGAAAATGGAATGGTTTTGCCTGTCCTTTTGTCTGCATGTCTCTCCTTTTAGAACTTTTAAGTTTTGGTCTAGATCCCGTGTTGAAAAACTCCTACCATAGTCCTTTGTCCTGGCTTTTAAAGCGGGGATGGAGAGAGCACATTATTTCTTTGAGTATCTATAAATCCGGGAAAGGTGGTGGTCGTGAGAACTGACCAATAATTGAAAACAAGAACGCTGTTCCTCATTTTTATCCCAAATTATTACTTGAATAGGTCTGTTTTTATTGTAACACATGTTAAAAATTTATACTTCTGAATTTGGACAACCAGACCTACCTATTCCTCTAAACTTACAGTAGAGAAGAGCATAGAGGGAGGGAGGAAGGGAGTCTGGGGATGGGTCCTCAGAGTCTCTTGCCAATCCAAGAAATTGACGTCTGAGTGCCACAGATTGTCTAAATGGACAAGCGCAACTCCATGTTACATCTAAAAACCAAAGTTTCAGGGGTGTCTGGCTCAGTCGGTTAAGCATCCGACTTTGGCTCTGGTCATGTTCTCATGGTTTTTCAGTTTGAGCCCACACTGGGGCTCTGCGCTGACAACACAGAGCCTGCTTCAGATTCTGTGTCCCCCCGCCCCCCTCTCTCTCTGCCCCTCCTCAGCTTGCACACGCATTCTCTCTCTCCCTCAAAAATAAACATTAAAAAAAAAAAAAAGCTTCATGTGGAACTGTGAATTTACATAGACAAAATGAGACTTTTGAAAGAATATAGTTGTTTTCTAGATCCTATCCCATTTGTTCATGATCTGAAGGAAACAATCTCTTTAGTGGGCTTTAATGACTTCTTTATTGTGTTGTATTAATTTGATGGTTTCATTATTTGGTCTTTCTTTCCTTTCTACCTTCTGCTTTTTTCCTTCTGAAAAAAAATAGAATATATGAATAAAGATTTTCTAATACTTAAACTAACCACAAAAGATGGCAGCAAAAAACCGTAACCATTGGAATAGCTGCAGAATTGTTCTGTTTTGTATGTTCTACTAGTATGGATTTAGCAGTTCAGTTTTTCCATTCTATAAAGATAGGATTAAGGGGTGCCTGGCTGGCTTAGTCTGAAGAGCATGCGACTCTTTATCTTGGGGTCATGAGTCTGAGCTCTACGATGAGTGTAAAGATAATTTTAAAAAATTTAGGGGTACCTGAGTGGCTCATTCAGTTAAGTCTCTGACTCTTGATTTTGGCTCAGGTCTGATCTCCTGAGTTGTTTTTTTTAATATTAGTTTTTAATGATCATTTATTTTTGAGAGAGAGCACATGAGCAGGGGAGGGGCAGAGAGAGGGGGAGAGAATCCCAAGCAGGCTCCACACTATCATTACAGAGCCTGATGCAGGACTCGAACCTATGAACAGTGAGATCGTGACCTAAGCCGAAATTGGACGCTTAACCAACTGAGCCACCCCAGCATCCCTTTGATCTCACAGTGTGTGGGATCAGGCCCCTCATCAGGCTCTGCGCTGGCAGTATGGAGACTGCTTGGCCTTCTCTCTGTCCCATCCCCACTTGTGCTTTCTCTCAAATAAACATTAAAAGAAATTTTAAAAACATAGGGTTAATAATACTTAACAGAGTTGTCTATCATATGCTACAGGTATAATGCTTGTGTTAAATTATTTTGGTACAAGTGCTAGACCATGTATGACACTACTTCCAGATCTTTTCCAGTCATGATACATAGAAAAACATGAAATTACTATATTTATAGATCAGAGTAGTAAACTGAAGATACTTCTTTGGCCAGATGTTGTTGCTACAGAGGCTAAAGTTATCCCAGGTCCCATCTATCCCATGGGAAACAGTATATAATTTACCTATAACTAGGGTGTTGCATATGAATTGGCATCAAGAATCTTTGTTAGAGATTAAAAGTCTCAATTTCTGCTTTGCTCTGTATTGGCCTTGTTATTAGGTAGATTCTCACCACGTGGTAATAAAGATGGCTGCCAGCTCTAGACTTTCCTTATTCTCACAATTGTCAGTCCAATCAGGAATAAAAATTGCCTTTCTGCTATTAGAACATCATAGCTCCCTACCAAGGCTCTGATTGGCCCATCTTGGGTTACATGCACACCCCCAAATCCAGCATCATGATGAGAGAGATAGAATCTGCTGCTGTGGTTAGGTAGGTTGTTTCTCTGAAGGTTTTGCATGATAATAAGGGAAGATTAACCCATTAACCCCACCAGAACCAACAGAGTGGATTCCTCATTAAAAGACAAAAACAAGATCCTGCTGTCCAGAATAAGTGAGGAAATGAAAATGAAAGTGAAAACTTGCTGAGTTAAACTATTTTCATAGTCCACTATAGTACCTGACACTTCTTCTGAAAGCATCATGGATTTCCATTTAGAAGTATATGGTATTAGAAATTCTTTTTTTGATAGAAATGAATAATTCACCATTTTAAAAATTGTATTTCCTAACATTTTATTATTAAAATAAACACAAGATATAAGAAAATCAACTTGGTTAAACTACTCATGGGACAAATTTCCTAATTCCGTTAATACGACTAACCTAGACCTGTTAGCCA
The DNA here is from genome assembly GCF_024362965.1 of Panthera pardus. NCBI lineage: Eukaryota > Metazoa > Chordata > Mammalia > Carnivora > Felidae > Panthera > Panthera pardus. Next base: position 55,509,426 of record NW_026526766.1, read on the forward strand.
CTACGTAACTACACATAACTATTTTAATTAATTAAAATTAATGTCAAAAATTTAGTTCTTCAGTTGCACAAGCTACCTTTCACAGTGCTCATTGACTACATGTGGCTGGTGGTTATCATATTGGATAAAAAGATTATGCATTTCCATCATCATAGGAAGTTGCCGACAGTGCAGATCTAGACCACTTATAGCTCTTTTTTCCCCCCTCTCTATACCACACTTTGTCCTGTCCTTATCTTCCTAACAGGTTTCGGATATGTTCTGAGGCAATCCTTATGGAATGTTCTACCCCCTTTTGTTTGTTTCTTTCTTCTAGGATGTTATGTCCGTTTCCCATAATTGGCAGTGATAAGTTTTTGTTAATCTTTATTTTATAATGTAATTACTGAAGAAATCCAGAAGGATCTTTGTGGGGAGGGGCAAAGAGTTATTCTTAATTTAATAGAAAGGGTGTGTGTATGATGAATGGATTTTAACTAGATGGGAAAGTTTTCTGTGAAAGTGCCTTTCACTTGTATAATCACATAACAAACTCTTTACTCTTTTTAGGAAAAGGTTTCATCAAACCAAACATCTAAATTGCCTGGCTCAATCCCTTTATTTTTTGCTTGGGGCAGGAGCAAAAGACTGTTTTCCAACAATGCAACCTATAAGCTCACGCCAGTGAGAAAAGATACAAAATTAATTTTTCCTCCCCATTTTTTCTTTACATACATGCATGTAGCTTGTAGGGAAAAGAACCTTGGGAATAATTTAAAGCCTTTTTGGAGCCTTGTCTGGTTATTTTTCTAGAGAAATTTTATTCCCTGTGGTTAAAGTGTCTGGTTTTTATCTGTGGATGAAAATTGCCTGTCTTAACTCCAAGACATAGAAACCCTGGGAGATAAGGGACGACATCTAACTTGCTCACTATTGCACATCCAACATCACAGTTGGTGCCTCTCACACACACAAAGTGCTTAGTAAATAGAAACTAGTTCTTCCGTGCCTGGGCTGTTGTTTTCCTCCATTCTCCATCCTGCTTAAGTGTCTTCCTTCCCTAAGTATGGAAAGGAAATACGTTTGTGTGTATTATCATTCTTTTAGATCCTCTTAAGCAGCCATGATAAGAAGTGGATTTGTGGGGCAGGGTCATTTTTAACCTTGCCCACAAAAGGATGGCCTTAAAGCTAAATATTTTTTGCTTTTTCTTTTCCTGTTGCACTTAATTTGTAGTTTTTAAAATGTTATTTGAAAAGCTTTCAGGCTTCCACTTTGGAAGCAGATTGGAACATGTAGCCAGTTGAAGACGGTGCATGTCTTCTACAGAGTTTATTGTGTGCTCTGCCACATGACCTCTGTGATAGGCTTGCAGATTTCCTCTTTGTGTCCTAGTTAGCAGCTTGTTTCAGCCTACCAGCTGAGTACTGAAAACAAAACAAAATTCTGTTTCTTTTCCCCTAAGGTCTCAAATATTATAGTCTTAAATTTAAAGGCACAATATTTTTGGATCTTGTAAACATGAGTATTTGTAGCTGATCCCCTCCCCCCCCCTTTTTTTTTCTATTTCTAGGACTATCCTGTTAAGTGTAATCTCATTGCTCAATGAGCCCAACACCTTCTCCCCAGCCAATGTGGATGCTTCGGTTATGTTCAGGAAATGGAGGGACAGTAAAGGAAAAGACAAAGAATATGCTGAAATCATTAGGTAAGGTGCTTTGTTTTACCTTCCTTTTGATTAAGTCTTCATACAGAACCAAGGTTTAAATCAAACTTAAATATTGTTTGGGAAGATATTTCTGCCTGAGCCTAATGAGTTTGGCTTTTGAGGGAGCATACACTGGAAGATAATGCTGCAGATCTGATTTCCTGGGAACCAGAACCTCCAGGTTCTCAGTCACTTAAGTTTGCAGACTCTGCCTCTGAATCATTCTAGGGACACTGTTCAGTATTTTCAGCATGTCCGTTAAGTGTAGCAGATACCCAAAGTATTTCCAGACATTCTAGATGTTTTTGTTTACAAAAAGTTAAAAAAATTTTTACATTTATTTATTTTTGAGAAACAGAGACAGAGCACAAGCGGGGGAGGGGCAGAGAGGGAGACACAGAATCTGAAGCAGGCCCCAGGCTCTGAGCTCTCAGCACAGAGCCCAACGTCGGGCTTGAACTCACAAACTCTGAGACAATGACCTGAGCTGAAGTTGGACGCTTAACCGACTGAGCCACCCAGGTGCCCCCGTTTTCAAAATTTTTAATGAAGCCGTATAGTTTACTGGCCCTTTTGACCATACCAGCAAGTATCTTCTGGGTATCATTATCAGTAACAATAGTATATGGTTGAACAGAGTCCTAGAAGCTTCTTCTTAGAGATTTGGAGTCTACCTATAGCTCACCATCCCTCATATGACCTTTTTATCAGTTAATTTTTTGGGTCTTTAGTTTTTCCATCTGTATAAAAGAGGGGGAAAAAAAGTAGAAGTTATTGGGACTGAACCAGCCAGCTCTCGATCATATCCTGAGTAGGACATAAGGTTTTAACAGTACCCAAGAATTGGTACTTGAATTGCAACAAATTCATTTCCCTTTAGTACTGTTAGATTTTATACCCTTAAAATAGAACCCCAAGGACAGTTCCAGCACATTCTGTGAATAGTTTAGTAAGCACTAGAATTTATACAAATAGAGTCCCTCTTTATAACTCTAGTCAGCACAATGCCATGTGATGTATAAAAAAAAACTGCACAGAAAATATAACTGAATAATATATATAGATCAGCATTTCTTCACGATTTCTGCCCACTAGAATCACCTTTAGACCCTCTTTCATATCCATAGTCATTTAATAAGATTATAAGGATAAAATCTGGGCATGTGTATTTCATTTTTAGCAGCCACTTAGGTGATTGGTGTATACCAAAGATTGAAGATAAATTAGTATAAATAGTAAAAACCTGGAGATTTAAAGGAGCTGGAGTAGACTGTGTGTGTGTGTGTGTGTGTGTGTGTGTGTATACACATGTAAAGTTTTTGAGAGAGAGAGTGTACAAGTAGGGGAGGGGCAGAGAGAGAATCCCAGGCAGGCTACCATAACCTGAGCCGATCAAGATTCGGACACTTAACCAACTGAGCCACCCAGGCGTTCTTAATTTAAGGGCTTATCTCATTCTCTAATTCTTAACACATTTATTACACATCAGCTTCATGTCAGGTACTGTTAGGTCATTAAGGCAGTTTTTCTCCTTGAGGAGCTCACACTTTACTGATAAGAATTTATAAGCAAATCACCATTTAATGAGTGCACCTATACGGGTGCTGAGAGGGTGGAGCCTTCTTGGGATTCTCTCTGCCCCTCCCCCACTTGCATGTGTGTGTGCACACATACTCTCTCAAACATTTTTTTAAAAAGTGAGTAAGAAATACAAGGTCTCCACTCCAATGAAGTTGACATTTGGGTGGAAGAGGAAGAAACTGACAGAAAAATTAACAAATGGGGATCATAGAAAATATACTAGTGATTAAGTATCATAATGCAAAGGAATGACTAGGTGACTGCTTTAAATTGGGTTGTTAGAACAGTCCATTTCTAGGTGACTGCTTTAAATTGGGTTGTTAGAACAGTCCATTTCTAAGTACAGATCTGAGTGACATAAGTAGCCAAATTAGTAAATCGGGAGAAGAGCAACTGATCTACACAGAACAAGCGGTGTTCAAGTTACTAAAAAAACAAACCAGGGATGGCCTGTATGTTTTGGGTGGGAAATGAAGTGGGAGGCAGGTTGTCATGCAACACTGGAAACTAACATAGGCTATTTGGAATCTACTTTAAGTGCAAATGGCAGGATTATTGAATAAATAAGAGTGGTTGGGGTTGCATGGAGTTTGGTGTGAGACGAGGCAGGGGGAAAAAGTCTCTGAGGTGACTCCTGGCTGACCAGCATCTGAGATCCACTACTTCTAAATACCCTACAGAAGGTTATTATTTGAGTGTTCTTCAACATGGTACCCGATGGGCTGAGAACCTTTGGTGTAGTATCTGTCAGATGCCTTTAGGCAGGCACTGAAATTCAGAAACCTGAATCATAAAAAATCTTAATTATTAAGAAAGACCAGTTGTAAAATCTATCTTCAAGACAGAGACTAACATAAACCATCTTCCTTCAGGAAACAGGTTTCAGCCACTAAAGCCGAAGCAGAAAAGGATGGAGTGAAGGTCCCCACGACCCTGGCGGAATACTGCATCAAAACTAAAGTGCCTTCCAATGACAACAGCTCAGATTTGCTTTATGACGACTTGTATGACGATGACATCGATGATGAAGATGAGGAGGAGGAAGATGCCGACTGCTACGATGATGATGATTCTGGGAATGAGGAGTCGTGACGTGCTCCTTCAGTGCCCCTGTACTGCCCTGCCGTCTCAGGCCAAAGGGAGGGGAGCAAGTGGGGACCTAGCAGTGGCCCCTCAACAAAAACCTATCACGGGGGTGGGAAAAACAAACATGGCTCCTGCTGACTCCCCTTATGGATCTCAGTTTGCTCCTTTTTATGGACCTCTTAATGGAGAGAAAGTAATCCTCCACAGAATGTCTGAATTCTTGCATTCTTTACCCTTCCATCACTGTATTGATTTTTTTTTTTTCTTCTTCTTCTTCTTTAAACCCAAACTTTCGCCTCACTTCGTCTCTACAGAGTGTTCACGGCAAAAACACCTTTGGTCTGTTTTTAGATTCTTGAAGAATTAGTCTTTCATCAAGACGTTTGTGTTTAAAGCTGGGAACCCATTGGAAGTTCACAAGTGCTGCATATGCTGAGTAGCAAAAGAAAATGGAAAAAAAATATAAAAACCCCACAAAACAAACTTTAAAAAAAAAAAAAAAGCAAATTTGCCAAGATTTAGCTGCTCATTTACATTAGTGTGTGTGCATTCGATCAGCCCCATGGTGGGGAGTTTTGTTTCCTTTCCCATCTTAAGGCTGAGATACAGTGGGCATCAGGGACTTTGTGCTAAGCCTGATGAAATGTGTTCCTAAGGGCACAGAGACCCTTCAGCCTCCAGGAAATCATCCTAACACCGCAGGGGGCCTCAGCTACTCTGAGAGAAAGATCAGATTTTGTTTTTTGAAATCGATTGGGATCTAAAGCCTGAAATAAATATTCATACTTTACATAGAACTGAGCACTTGATTGCTATTTATTTTAAAGACAGAGTTGTTACCCTCCCCACCCCGAGGGAGTGGGGAGAGAGTGGAGACTAGTGTGTGTGTGTGGAGTCTTAGTGATCGGGAACAAGGAGTTTAAAATCACTATGCCAATTTTGGTTGATGCTGCTGGGGAAAAAAAGTCAAAACTACTGGTGACCACTGTTGGATAAAAAAACATCTTATGTGAACATGGCCTTTCCCTCAAAGATTTTTAAAAAACCCTCATGGTGAGAGTGTAAGTAGCCAGTTTTAATTACTCAGTATTAATCCTAGGTGCATGTGTTAAGATTTTGGTTTTCATTGAGCTGCTTATGCTGATAGTGATAGCTGTGGATAGGAGACACGAGTGACCAGTTTCCGCTTTCCTCGTTGGATGTGACCTGGACTTTTCTCTCCTTTCGATGTACTCTGGCTGTGGAGGGCAAGCAGAAGTTGTGCATGGAGCTTGCCCTGGGCTGCCTTGACTCTTCTAGCAGGGCCAAGGGAGTTGGCTGCAGGCAGTGTCTGGGCAACGCTAGATCTTCCAACTGTGCTGCAGCTTTGACTTCCCTGGTCTCAATCACGTGTTACTTCAATCAATATTGAGATCCATCAGCCTTCACCAACCAGGGACTTCAGAACTTGGCGGTGATTTTTGTTTCATTTGGGAGTGGGCCAGTTCATAGGAGGGCAGTGTTCTTTCAGTGGGGAAAATCATTATAATGTAAAATTAGACTTCGGAAGGAAAATACAGCAGAGACTGGCTACGATCCTCATCCAGATCCCTGTGCACTGGTGTCAACTTCTTCAGATCATAGCTCAGAAAGAACCAAAGGGTTGATGAGGGACAGGGGTAGGATGGATCCTAGAACAGAGTAGGTGATGCTTACTTCCTTAGCTCCTCCTTCCTTTCTGATCTCAGGGTTTTCATTAGCTCTTCAAACTCCAAACATTTGCTGACTAATGCCCAGCAGACCTCTCTGGCCTCTAAAGTTTGATTTGGTATTAAGTGGGGATGTTAACATACAAAGGTTCCTATGGGGACAGTGTTGAGCCTGGTCCCAGAATCTCTGTCCCATCCCCATGGGGCTAGGACTACCTACACCCCTGAATCTAGTGATTCCAGTCAGATTCAGAGAACAGAGCAGCTCTTTGTGACAAAACACTGGCTGCACATTCTCATAGAAAGATGTTGGAACTAGCTTTTTAACACCTCATGCTTATAATCTGCCTATCTTCTGGAGCTCAAAGTCTCATAATGTTCGGATTACCCCATCAGCCCCACACACGTTTACAGCTGGTAGCTTGGTCTGCTCTCTTGGAGCCCTATAAGGCTTTTCTTTTACCCCTTACCGCGAAAGCATTTCTCTGTCAGGGCAGGCCAGGTGCCTTGGCATTGCGGAAGGTGCTGTGTTGCTCAGCCCTGTCCCGTTAGGCCCTGTTGGCCTCTGTTGCACGTTGACTCAGGGAGCCAGAGAGCCAGGTGGAGGTCATACCTCTCAGCCCTTTGGGGTGTTACTGTTGAGGGCTGGGTTTGCCTCTGATAGAGTACAATCAATTCCAGAAAAGACTGGCATGTGTTGATTGGCTAGCAGGTAGACATTCTGAGAACTCAGACTGACCTGTAAAACCCAGATGCTGGTTCCAGAGCTCTGTCCTGAGAACACATCCTGTGGCAAAAGAAAACTTGAGCATGTAATTTTTTTTTTTCTTTTTGAGAGTAGAGGTCTCAGGCTCAGGCCACAACCTTGTAAGTACAGTTGTGATTATTTGGTGTTGACATGAATTCAGAATCCTGCATTTTTAGATTCCTTTTGATTCTAGTGGAGGCCTCTCTGGATGCTCTTCAGGTTTGTGTGTTTTGAGGCTGGTTGGAGAAAGTAATATCACGATTCCGTTGTTGCTTCTCGAAGTCTTCCCCCTCTATTTCGTATCATTCCAGAGTTCTTTTCTATTAGCCAAACTTTTCTGTAGTCCCTTCTTTCCTCTTCCCTGGTGATTACTTGCTTCTTTATTTGCTGGTTTCCTTATGTTTGGGACATATGCAGTAAGAGACTGAAGGGGAAAGTGTGTAGTTCTCCACTGAAAGTTAACTCCCCACCCCTCCCATTCTGAAAAATGGTTTACATTTACAAAAAGATTCAGATGCAATTTTCAACTATTCTGAAACCAGCAGGACACACCTGACTTTAATAGTTTTCTTAGCTGAAATTGTAGATGTTTTTCTTCAGTTTAACTTATGAGAAAAGATTATCTGATGCATTTTTGTGTTGAACTTCCCCTTTAGTGGTTTATTTTGTCTTTTTCTGCCCATCTGTCTACTAATAAAATGTGAAATAAAATATACCTGTATTGCTACTTCCCCATGGGATGACCCTCTTCTTTCTTTGTGTTAAAGAAAACTAAAAGCTGGTCTCAATATTTCCACTGTTCCCTTGAAGATTACACCCATGACTCAGCTGAAAAATTAAAAACCAAAAGTGAATCTCACTCACCTGCCTTCTAGGATACTCTGCTCAACTCACCTCCTCACAGAATAAACATTCCCAGTCCTTACTAGCTTTTTAAGGAAAGGTTATTAGAGATACAAACATCTGTTAACCTTAATTCTTATTAAGTAGGGTACAACCTGCTGATACACGTAGGCTGGTGAAGGGATGAGGGTGCTTCCACTGCCCTCCTTAGGCAAGCATTTTGATTTCATCGTCATTTGTCTTTTGAACTTCCTGCTGCTAATAAGCAGAGATTAGGCAAGAGATCATATCATGTAATTGCAGTCCCTGTTTAGTTTCACTTGTGGAGCACTTACCTTTTTCCTGGTCAGGAGCTCAAGCTGTGGGCAACAGCAGCACGTACCCCCAACTCATGAAATTACCACTGATTTTAGAGACCACAAGCAGAAAAGGTGAAGACTGACCCTGGTCTGGTTCTGGCACACTGACTTGACCAGTATTTGAGGCACCACTTCTGTTTGCTGCTTCCTTAGTCTAGTCTGAGGGGGTTATTTAGGAATGAAATGGGAGGCTATAAAGCCTCTGGCAACACCTCTACGTTGGAGCATAGTAGTGCTATGGTGGGGCGACCTGCCTCGTGTCAGACATAGGAATAGTGGATGGCCCTGGTTCCTCCCTGATGGCCTGGGAGCAGGAGGAAGGAGCTGCACTAGAATCCTGGCCCCAGGTGAATGGCTGCTTGGGACTTTGTGGAGCAGGTATTTAGCCCAGGACCCGCTTACCTACTTCAAACCACCCCAACTCACTAGTCTGTTCAATCCCATCCCTTCACTATTAATCAAGATTCTCTTTGGTTGATGAAGGACACAGGATGGAAAGGAGGATTAGCTGTCCAAACTCTCCCTCCAGCCATGAGAAAAATATCCTCAGTTCTTACCTTTATTTCCTATTTTAATGTCAGCTGATGTCTGGAAAAGAAGTTACCCTGCCCTAGTATTCCTGTTGACCAGGCCCTATAAACAGAGATTGCCTTATCAAAATGAACTTTGAGAACCACTGTCCCTGCCCGGTCAGGAGGGTTAGCAGTCTTTTCAGCCTTATCATTTACCTTTACACCCTCTGGATGCTGACCTGGCCGAGGCAAGAGAAGGAATACCAATTTAAGCCTTTACACCCTATCGTCAGAAGACTGACCACACGGGCTATACTTCAGCCCCAGCCCTATGAAGTCCAGGCTGCCCAGAACAATAATGAAGACAGCCTCCACCCTAAGCTGCCCTTGAGTCACACCACACAGAGACTGTGCATGCTCTCAGAACTTTATTAGGTGGAGATCGGGCAGAAGAGAAAACCCCTGAAACAGTCGCCCACCTGGTTCAGGACAACTGGCATAGAGGAGCCTTTGCTTGGAGACATGTTCTCACTGAGGTGACAGCGTATCTTTGATTTTTTTGTTTTCTAAAGGGAGCAGACTGACAACATCTCTGAGTGCAACTTCAGACTGCTTTTAAAAAACGGTCAGCCAGAGGAAGGCAAGTCTCTTGGGGACAAGACCAGAAGCAGAAGCCTCTGCTCTATATGCAAACAGGTGCCACTTTCACGCTGGGCAGGAAGGATATCTCTGCTATTCCCAGATCAAGATTTGGCAGGAGAGGAACAGGGCAAATGACAAAAGGACCAGTTTCTCAGAAAGCGAGGGCTAAAGTAATTACACAGGGAAGGAAACCTCAAATAATGGCTTACAAGGGAGCAAAATAAGTCGTGATTCTTCATTGGTACCTGACCCCAAAACCCAAACTGCCTTCAACCAGCCCTTCCAGACACTGCTCCCAGCTGCCCGCTGGCTGGGAGGCTATACAGAAGGCCTAAAGGCAGAAGTGGAAACGGGGGGTTATTTGCTACAGTGAAAAGGGGCTGTAGTTGGGAGAGCAGGCCTGGCTAAGAGTAGCAGCTGTACCCCCCCCCACTCTCCCAAGACTTCTATCACATTTACAAATACATACATAAATACATTACATACAAGAGCGAGTCTGGGAGGCAGGCTCCCCACAGAGGCTCGGCTGACACAGTTACACGTCTCAGGAATTCTAGGAAAGGGTGCTGGGCTCCCAGAGCAATGGGCTCCGCATGTTCTCTCCTGCCCAGGGTAAGCCCCGCCCTAGCCCACCCCTCTCTTCAGGGTTCAGTTTGTCCAGTATGGAGAGTTGCCGTAGGCAGGCTTGGAGGCTTGCGACTTGGGCTGCAGGGAGCTGGGCTGGCTGCGCTGACCCGAGCCACTCTGAGGAGGAGGAGGAGGAGAGAAGGCTGTAAGGGGCGGAACAGAACCCCCAGTCCAGGGCAGGGTGGCTGCCTCCATCACTGGGCTCACCTGGGCATCCTGTGGAAGGTGGTGGTGGAGCAGCTGTGAGTGAGGCTGCTGGTGGGCAGGCAGAATGTGTAAGAACGGTGGGGGCGCATAACCAGGGGCTGCTCCAGCAGCCAGGGGCCCGGTGGAGCCCAAGGCCGAGGGCAGGCTGAACGGTGGAGGAGTCCCTGCATGAAATCCCTGCTTATCAAAAGTCTGCAGGGTAAAGAAACAACGGTAAGGGCCAGCTCGGGCTGTACCTCCCACCCACCTCCTCGTCCACCTGAATCCTTCCCCTCACCTGAGTCTTGCTGTAGACCGAGCCAGTCATATCAGGCAGGCCGGTGGTGCTTGAAGACACAGACACTCCTAGGAGGGAAAACAGTTGTTTTCACACCAGTAGGGCCCAGGCTCTAGCCTCCCCCACACCTCCAAGGACTCTCTGGGACAGCCTTGCCTGAGAAAGAGTCAGTAGAAGACAACTACTCTGGGCCTCAATCCTGGAAAGGAGGGGTAGACGCTACCTTTGCCAGGCCCAGAACCTGCAGACTTGTTTTGTGCCTGCGATGATCCACCATAGCCACCCTTGGTGTAGTCTCCCGCTGCTGTCCCCTGGGTCAGGTCATCATAACCTAGCGTGGCAGGGTACAAGAGGTACGTGTGAGCTAGGCAAGCCTGTCCCATCTGCAGCTCTCCGTGCTGGGAGCACCCCTCACCTGTGCTGTAGCTGTGCTGGCCATAACCACTGGCCTGCTGGAAAGGGGTGGTGGGGGTGCTGAGGTTCACACCATGCTGCTTGGCTGAGGCGGGAGGGACCTGGTGGGGAAGCAGGAGAGGTATCAGTGAAGGAACAGGGCAGGGGGAGCAGGTCAGGTATCCACCAGCTTATTAGCCCTAGGCAGCAGGTAGCACAACCACAAGGGACCTGTCTGTGGTCACTAGTACAACACGTGCTAGCAGCTATAAAAATAGATGGGAAAGTAGCTTTGGCTTCAGCCTAAAACATTCCTGAAGGCCAGGTGAGACTGAGTAGGGTCATGTCCCTCTCTCCCTGCTTCTCCCCAGAGCTGGAATACCACCACCACCACCACCACCCACAAACACAAATACTCACAAACATGGTGGGCCCATACTGGAAGGCACTAGGCACGCCTGTGTAGTAGGGGAGGCCAGTGTAGCTGTAGCCGGGTGGCAGTGCAGGATTCAGAAAGGGCTGCTGGGCTGTGTGGTGGGCTTGGGATTGGCTCTGTTGAGGCTGAGCCAGCGTGGTGGGGGGTGCGGGGGATGCAGAGTCACCTCGGCCAAACTTGGTGACATCACCTAGGAGAAGAGGAATCATGAACTCCAATCACTGCCCCCACTCCCTCCTTATCCAACCAGGAAAAAAGCCAGACTGTCTCCTGCAAACAGGAACAGGTCTGGCTGCCACCTCAACAACAGGAAGCTCGCAGGCCTCTCTCAGCCCTTCTGCTTCTGCTTCCAGATTCCTAGGATTAGCTACAGTCCCATGCCCCACTCCCCACCCCCTGAACAGACTAACCTGAATACGGGTTATTAGCTAGGCTCCCATCTCGGCTGGCCAAAGCTGTGGGTGTAGCGAAGGGAATTCCATAGTAATCCTAGGAGAGACCAGGGAGGCTCGATCAGCGGAATGGCCTTGTCCCAGGCCCAGGAGAGCAGGGCAAGCAGGCAGCACAGGCCATCCAGGCAATGCCATGCTCCGCGGACAGGCCAGACTGCAGCAACACATGCATACCTCCAGAGGGCAGCACTCAAAGAGAATTCAAAGTAAATGGTGTCCTTCGGAGTTGTGCAATGTGGCAGCCACAAGTGTGCAGACACACTGACAAGGCCGTCAGCCTTCACCAGGCAGAGCCACTGGAGGCCCAATCTCACGTGTAATTTACAGCACAGATGGAAGCTGGTAAATGCCACCGGCAAACTCAAGTGGCTTTTCCTACATGACAGATTCTATGAGCAGCTAGGAAAGCACCCTGAAAAGGAACCAGCAGGAGAGGAGCTATCTGACGGTTTAACAGGAGTCAGAACCGTAAAGCCAGGTAAGTACAGGTACAAAAGGATCCCAGATAAGGTCCTGAATTGGCCCCTCACCACCTACTCCATCCTGACAGCACTGAAAACAGAGGAGTTGGGGCAAGTGTAGATGCCAAGAGCACAAAACATTGGAGCTCTATGGAGAAGGGGAGGTCTGACCTGGCCCTTATTCGCCACCCAGGGCTTTGTCAGTCCTAGACATATTGTACCCTGGCCCCTAAACCTCAGAGAAAAGCCTTCCTGCTTTCTTTGTGGCCAACAGTGCCTGGTCACAACCAGATGTGAGCCATCCTGGCAAGGAATGACACTTACATCCTCCTTCGGCCTCCTCTCCACCTAACTTTCAGGAAACCCATAGCTTCCTTAGCCCTGAACCCCAGAAGGAGGCAGGACCGGGAAGTCACAGAGCTAGCAAGTCACAACTGGAGGCAGGCCTAGAGAAAGCCCAGGAGGGGGAGCTCTTTCACAGAAAAAAAGAAAAACCAAAGGCAGGAACTAGACACAAAAGTACCAGAGGCTAATAAATGAACAAAGGGAAAAGTGAACACAACGTATCTCAAAAGTAGGCTCAGAGGGGATTTCTTTTAAGGCACAAAATGATACAAAGACTACGAGGCAGGATCCCAGAGCTGGGATCCCAATGACACACTTCTAAGGACTCCACGACACCCTCTTATATTCCACCTCTGATGCCTGGGGATCCTGGGTCAGATGGCTGTAAGGGGGCCAGGGCCACTTCCAGTTCCTCTGCAAAGTCCTAAGCCTCAGGCAACCCCCAGACACCCTAAGTTCTGTTGACCGCCTTAGAAATCTGCTATCACGTCTTCAACACCCTTTCTGGGTCCTTCGAGGACACAGGCAGCAGCTGGAGAGTCCAGCAGGCCCTTGGGCAGCAGTGTGATGGACTGCTGGTTTGCACCCAAGCAGAAGAGCTGCCCAGCTACCCCAACTCCACCTCCGGAAATACTTCAGAAGCCGGAGAAGCATTCTCCTGAAAGACAGGAGCTTCAGCCACCAGGCCTGGGAGGTGGAGGAGACACCTGCAGGACCCTGAGCTCTTTGTGGGCAGGTAGAGCAGGAGGCAGTCCAGTGGGGAAGAGGCTGAGGAAGGACACCTCACTGGGGAAAAACCTCCTCCTTAGGGAACAGGAAACACCACATTCAGCAGAGGCATCTGCATAACTTTCTACTTCCCAACAATGTAACAGGCTCCCTAGGCTGCTGAAAATTCTCAGGAGTCTGGGAAATGCCAGACCAAGGAGGGAGAGGCACCGCTGCAGCTTGCAGGCTGGTCAGTCAGGGAACACCTGCCCCACTGTGGTGATGTGCCTGAAGGCCAGGCACCTCATCCTGGGAGTGAGGGTCACATTCAAGAAACTGCCCTGGCCTCAGAGTGAGGCTGCAGCAACCAGGGACATCCAGGGGCCAGTATTCTTACAAGCAAGCAGTGATGGCAGGTCAGACCCACACAGGCCCTTAGAGAGTGTCAGCTCCAGTGGGTGATTCAGCTGGGGACAGACAAGCAAAGCTGCTATCACAAAGCATCACTGATGGCCACTTAAGAGGCACTTCTAAGAGGAGGAGTTGATAAAAACTCTAGAGGCAGTCAAGCAACCCCACCTTGTGTCATATGCTTTGTCTTTTTAAAAAGAGTTAGGGGGAGCTGGGGGGAGATGAAGGAAGAAAAGGACTCACATTCAGTAGGAGACACTGCCTACTGGGACCCCATGCAGTAAGCACAGGACACTCATGCCCAAGCGACAGTGGCACTAGGCACCACCCCCAGATGCAAGCAGCTTTCTCAGCAGGTGGCAGTGAAGGCCTAGGGAGGGAGGACCTGTGAAAGAGCCTAAAGCCCCCCATCCCCTGCTACATCCCACTCACCATTGGCAGCCGTGACTGTAGCATCTGGAGCTCATCATAGCCATAGATCTGTATGAGAACCAAAAAGGGTGTTAGGGTCCACATCCCATCCCCTGGGAAGCCCAGACCCATATGGGGGCCCAAAACAAGGTTGAGGAGCTAGGACATATTCTGGAAGGGAACCAGATCATCTGCTGTGGGAAGACACCTTTCCTTGGAGACTAGATAAGAGAGAAATAGCAAGGAAGGAGCTGCAGCAACCCAAGGCCCACCTCACCAGGTCCTGACAGGTGTCAGCCGCTAAGGCCAAAGGAATCAGGCAGCCAGGAGCTATAACCATGCACTCACGGGATAGGCAGGAAGCAGTCCTCCGGGGCCCACGAGGTACTGGTTGTGCAGCAGGGGAGGTACTCCCTGGGGCAGGTTAGGGGGTGCTTTGCCTGTAAAAGCAAAAATCACAGGAGTGAAGACGCCACCACAAAGAATGAGATGCCTCAGCTACTGTGGGGGATGGGGGAGTTGAGCTCACTGTCATAGTGCTGCCCCCCATGGGGCCACTGCGAGAGGGGAGGGCAGCAGCTGAAAAATACAGAGGGCTGTGCCAGGAAGTGGGGGAGACTGAAATCTCGTGATACCACATTCAGTCTCTTTCCACATCAGAGGGTATCCATGCCCAGACAGAAAACACCACCCCTCCACACTCCTGACCATCACTCTGCACCGAGCAAACCTGCACATAAGGATGATCTGCCTCCTCAGAACAGAAGGAAGGCTGAGCGGTCCCAGGAGAGGGGGACAGGCTTTGTCAAAGGTAGCTTTTAGCAGTTTCTACCAAACCACAGTTTGCTTGGCCCACACAGACCGCCTAGGTCTGGCTGATTAGGAATCAATCACACTAAGTGGCCACAAGGAGCCCAAGATAGCTGTTCCCTGGTCCCTCCATGTCACCAGGCCATCTCAGCTCCAGGAAAGAGTGAGGATAGAAAAGACAGGGAAGCTAGAAGCAAAAAGGCTACCAGGAATCCTGCCCAGGGGGGAGTCTACCCAGAAGACTGATTTTACCCATCCCACATCATCGCTGGAAGGACTGGGCCTCAAGAGGTCAGTGGAACAAAGAGGACAAGGGAGCAATGGCAGGGCTGGAGGGAGACCAGGATGTTCCTATGCTTTTAGCTACCCAGAATGCCTTGCAGCCACCTCTAGGCATCCTCCCTGGGAAGCCTGGGATGTGGAAAGTGCATCTTCTAGGGGCAGGGGATAGGAAAAGTCTGTAGAGCACACACCTGAGGTCACCAAGGGCGTGGCCCTGGTACTGCTGCTGGGGGCACTCACAGTGGTCCCGCCCAGGCAGAGGCTGTTCACTGTGTTCATGCTGCTCGGCAGGCTGAGCCCTGAGGACGTGGCACCCGAGGCAGAGGTTGCTGCCGTTGAGAAGGTGGCTGAGGACTGGAGGGAAGGGGTGCTCTCCACGCTGGCATGCTGGCAAAACAAAAAAGCCAGGACACATGGATCTGGGGGTAAAACACAAGAGTGCAGGAGAACCTGGTCTGGCACTGGGGCCTGCACTCTGAAGACCAGTGTGAGGGGCTCCGTGCTTGGTGCTCAATGTGGGCCCCCACACTGCAGCTAGAGGAGGCCATCAGGACACAACTCATAAGCTGAATATCAAGCTATTAAAATTGAGCTTTGTGAGCAACACCCTCTTAAAAATTGTTAAAGTTGCTCAAGCTAAGGTATCTGAAATAAGGCACAGAAACTCCACCTAAACCACATATGAACTAAGACCATCTGACTGTGAGGTGAGAACCCACCTCACAGAAAAGTGGTCTCAGGAGAGACTAATATTTGATAACAACGGCACCACAGGCAGCCCAGCCCAAGTCAGAGCGGTCTGGGAATAGCTGCCTTCTACTGGGCTTCCTAAATACTCTGATAAGGAAGTCACGGGGAGCCCTTTGCTCCAGAACCTGGGAGCACTGTGCAGGCCACCGGGACCTACCTAGAAGAGCATGGCTTGTGCTTCTGCCTGTTTGACAGGATCCACCTAGGAAAGAAGGGTGAAACCCACAAAAGCTCTGCAGAATTCTAGGAAGCCTGCCCTGCTGCTCAGCTCCAGGAAGGAACAAGGTACCAGAAAGGGCTTTAAAGGCTGTGTGGGGAGTGGGTGGAAAAGATACATCTGGGTGGGCAAAACAAGGCCCAAAGAGGGAAGAATTGGCTCTGTAATACTGAGACCAGCCTCCAAACCAGAACGTGTGCAGAAAACAGTAGTCTGAAAACTCCTGGAGAAGCCTCAGGAATAAGAAATCCCAGAAGGGGGACAACCATGCACCGTGCTTTCCACCACACAGACACTTCTGTGTAGGTCCCAACCTCACAGGGTGCCCTACCCATCTGAGCACTGATCTTAGAGCCCTGACATCCAGAATCAGTTCAGCAAGGTAAAGACAGCTAAAATCGTGGTCTCCTGGGACACCCCAGGACTCCGCCCCCTCAGCCTAGACTGACAGAAGCAGGGTAAGGACAGCCCCAGCACCTGCTCCACAGTCCTTTGCACACAGCCAAGCTGACCACCCGCTGCAGAATGAGGAACAGCTCTGACCACTGTGCCTAGGTATCACCGGTCATAGAACTGAAAGCTCTCTTAACCACAGGACAAAAAATTACTATTCCCTAGTGTGGGGAGAGAAAAGCAGCCTGCTAAAAAACTAGTTCTTAACTTGCTGAAAGGAACTCATCCAGCAAGCCTTTCCTACCTCCAACTGAACCTGACTGGGCTCCTGTCTCTGTTCCTCACCTCTCAAATCTGTGAGGGCCACAAAGGGCTGGCATAAATGGCTTCCCCTCCATTTAAACTGCTCGCAGAGTGTCTCCAATGGGGCGGTGCAGCCAGCTCCTCAGAAAGAGCCCAGAAAAGCACAGCTGCACCAAACCTTCCATAAGGACACGAAGGGCAAGAGAAAACCATGAGATTTCCTTTATAACCTTCAAGTGGGAAAGACCTACTTATAACAAGTATGAAAAGACTGATGTATCTGACTATACAAAAGTCAAACATGAAATGACAAACCTGGGAAAAGTATGTGCACCTCCCATCACAAAGGGCTACTTACTAGTCTCCTGAACATGGGGTTCCTAGAAACAGACACCAAGGACCTGACAGAAAAATGAACAATATGAAGAGCTCACTGAAAAGGAAATTAAATGGCTTTCTAATATATGAAAGAAGATGTTCAAGCTCACTCAGTTAAAAACTGTACTGACAGGGGCACCTGGGTGGCTGAGTCAGTTAAGTGTCCTGATGCTTGATTTTTGCTCAGGTCATGATCTCACAGTTCATGGGTTTGAGCCCTGCATTGGGCTCTAAGCCGACAACTTGGAGCCTGCTTGGGATTCTGTGTTCCTCTCTCTCTGCTCCTCCCTCATTTGCTATCTCTTTCTCAAAATAAATAGAAATTAACTGGGGGGAAAAAAAAAAACTGCACTGACAGGTCATTTTTTGAATTAACACACTGGAAACATAAAAATATTTGATAACATGATTTCAGGAGGCAGTGGGGAAATAGTACATTTCATTCATTACCAGTAGGAGGTAAATAGGTTAAAATCACTGTACAGAGCAATTTGGCAATTTGTATAAAATGTTAAATGCCTGGGGGGCGTCTGGGGAGTTCAGTGGGTTAAGCTTCCTGACTCTTGATTTCGGCTCAGGTCATGATCGCACGGTCCTGAGATTGAGCCCACGGAGGTCATGGGATTGAGCTCTGTGTAGGGCTCGGCACTGGGAATGGAACCTGCTTTAAGATTCCTTCCTTCTCTCTCTCTCTCTCTCTCTCTCTCTCTCTCTCTGCCCCTCCCCCACTCTCACTCTCTCAAAAAAAAAAAAAAGTCAAATGCCTGGGAATTCGACTTCCAGGATATACCCTGCAAACATAGCTATACATGTGAAGCAGCATGTGTAGAAGGTTATCGAATGCAATACTGTTTTGTATTCAAGACAGAAAATGGCCCTGAAGCTCCATCACTAGAAGACTGAGGGAGTAATGTGGTGCAGTAGAGCTATGGAAAAAGAAAGAATCTAGGTTTCAACACAAACATCTCAAAGATGCACTGTTAATGGGGAAAACACTGAAGGATACTATGTAGGGAATACTCCCATTTATGTTATTAATGAAAAAGGGCAAGAGGTAGGGGGAAAAGGACTTTGCGTATGAATTTGCCATTTCATGGGTTAAAAAAATCCAACTCCAGTGGGTCAAGAAAAGAGTAGGAAAAGGGGCAGGACCTAGCAGAATAAATACAGAAAAACATTTCAGTATGTATCTCATCATACTATTCATTACTATATTAGCAATGTGGCAATTGTGTCACCTGACAGAGTATGGGACTCCCTGATGAGGCAATTCTGGTTGTGGCTATTTGGGCTACAGGATTTGGAGTTTCATGCTAAAACACAGAGTACAGCTAATCCATGGGAGCAAGAGCACTGGCTCCAACGCACCAGGGCCAGGGAAGCAGGGACCACTCACAGCTCCCAACGGCCAAACAGGGGTACAGGCACTTACTCCGTAGTTACACTCTGCTTTAAATATGGTGATCTATGTGTTTTATGACAAAGAATTATGTGCAAGATTTCACTAGGAAAACAAGTTTGAAAAGCTCGATGATAGTCACTTCCTAATGGAAGGATAGAGCCAACCCTTCACCATCATCCCATTCTGCAGCAAATGACCTCGTCAGAGGAAACAAATTTCCCTGATTTGTAACAACTCCTACTGATCTGTACCCTAAATGTCCTTCCCTGTTTGGAGACCTCTCTCTTCTTATCTCCCAGTGAGGGACTTCGTGGTCAATCTAGGTACCTCTTGTAGACCCCTAAGCTCCAGTGTCCCCTAGCCTTGAGTTAAACACCCCAGCACCACCCTGCCTTCTCACCATTTCAGCAATGTTCGTTCTTCTGCTCACCACAAGCTACACACACCCACCATTGAAACTGTGCTGCCAAGAAACCACCTCAAGAAGCCACACTTCAATAACCATCACCTAGGGTTGCCCCTTGACACATCAGGACCCTCGCCAGCTGGCACCCCACTTATACTTCCATTCCTGCCCTCCATACCCCAGACTTCCCTCTTCAAAGTCTGCCTCTGAGCTGGGGAAGGTGGCCTGCAATGGCATGAGGTAAGGGGAAAGAATACCTAAGCCACAAAAAGGAAAGTCCTCATGACCACCAATGAACTGAAATGTGGTTCCACTGACTGGGCTAAGAGCCGGGACTGTCAGACTGAGAGAGACAGGGAGAGAGGGAGAGAGGGAGGGAGGGAGAGAGAGAGAGAGAGAGGGAGGGAGGGAGGGAGGGAGGGAGGGAGGGAGGGAGGGAGGGAGAGAGAGAGAGAGAGAGAGGGAGGGAGGGAGGGAGGGAGGGAGAGAGGGAGAGAGGGAGAGAGGGAGAGAGGGAGAGAGGGAGTGAGGGAGAGAGGGAGGGAGAGAGAGGGAGAGAGGGAGTGAGGGAGAGAGGGAGTGAGGGAGAGAGGGAGGGAGAGAGAGGGAGGGAGAGAGAGAGGAAGTGAGGGAGTGAGGGAGTGAGGGAGTGAGGGAGAGAGGGAGAGAGGGAGAGAGGGAGAGAGGGGGAGAGAGGGGGGGAGAGAGGGAGGGGGAGGGGGAGGGGGGAGGGAGAGAGAGAGAGAGAGAGAGAGAGAGAGAGAGAGAGGAGAGAGAGAGAGAGAGATGTGCCAAAAGATGGCTAGTCCTCACATAAGCTCTTTTTCCTCTAAGCATTCTCTCTACAATGGCATTTACAAAGTAACAGAAGGTTATCTAGAACAATGCTCTTGATTCAACGTGACTTTTGGTGGAGTCCAAGCTGAAGTTAGCAATGAGCCTACTTTCCTTGCAATGAGCCTTTTTCCTCAAAAAAGTCTGCAAATACCTCAACATGACCAATCCCAGACTAGGTCCAAAAGTCTCCCCTAACAAACAGGAAGCTCAGTAAATGCTCAGGAACAAATCCACCCCAAGAGCCCTGCCCATCACAGATCAGCTCTGGAGAAGCAAATCCTTCATGGAAGTCCCAATTTAGGAATCAAGATGTTCTCTGTGGTGCTTAAGAAAAGCAACAGCTCAAACCACATACCTAGATTGAGATAACACACCTGAGGAATTTGAGGTTATTTCAGACATTCAAAACACACATATTAAAACCCCACCTGCAAGTGACTAAACTCTAATCACCACGTGACTAAGCTCTGCGCTCGAGTTCACTGAGCAGGGAAGGCAATGAGGGAGCCCAGAGGACACTTACTGTGTGTGACGTGCTGGAGGAGAGTGCCGCGTGTGCAGAGGAGAGGCTGCTCTGATGGCTGGAGAGGGAACTAGAAGACAAAACAGAGCACCACATGTCCACCACACTGAGTCAACCCACAGGAGGGGCCCACATGTCCAGGTGGGCCAGATATTAAGCTTGCCCCATCCCTCCAAGGGTAGCCCCAGCTTCACATCCCTCATTCCTCATCACCTTGGGGACCAGAACAGGTTTTCTGATGTTTAGAAATGATCTAAAGGGTCATTCACCATGAGGATCTGGGACACCCTGGCCTGGGAAGCCTTCAGGGACAACTTCAGTCAACTAAAATCATTTGCGCTTTACACCGTAAAAAGTTAGAACAGGAGTCACTGCCAGTCATGGAGACACCCATTTAAACGGTGTGCAAGGAAAGAAAGTTCCTATGTTCAACCCCACGTGACAGAGCCAGAGCCTGACTTCCCATCAAATCCAGAATTCAAACCACCTGGCTAAAGAGGGAAAGAGGCATACTCCAAAGATATAGGATGAGGACCAAACAAAACCCATTCTCCTACACCCTATTCTAGTAATTGAATCTCTGAAGGCACAACAGGAGCAAATAAAAGACCTGCTCAGAAACCAAACATCATTCCCGGGGAACCTGGGTGGCTGAGTCGGTTGGGCATCTGACTTTAGCTCAGGTCATGATCTCACAGCTTGCAAGTTCGAGCGCCACGTTGGGCTCTGTGCTGATGGCTCAGAGTCTGGAGCCTGCTTTGGATTCTGTGTCTCGCCCTCTCTCTGCCCCCCTCTCCTGCTTGCACGCATGCGCACGCATGCTCTCTCTCTCTCTCTCAAAAATAAACATTTAAAAAATTTAAAAAACAAAAACAAACAAACAAAAAACATCATTCTCACTTCACATCACTGTGACTCGAGCCCAGAGTGGGAAAGGCCAGGCCAGGTTCAGGGCACACTCCTGAGAGGTGGAGGAAAAGTAGCAGCAGCAACACCCTAGCTCCACCATTCCCAGGGACCCCAGTGCTCTGTGACAGCAGGGGCATTACATGTTGTGACACAGCTGCTGATACTTCTGAGATAGTGCCCAGCCAAAATGAATGAGCTAAAGCATTATTACAAAAGGCCAGGACATCATGCTAGAGGCAACAGGAGTTTTGTTCGTTGGAAGAGCTTTCTATAAGGGTTCAGGACTTCGCACCATTGTGCCTCTCACTGTGAGCTCGTATTTTCCCCATACCTGCTAAGTTGAGAGAGGGGGCTGCTGGACAGGTCACCAGGCTGGGACATGGAGGGCAAAGTGGCAGTGTGCTGGGATGCAGAGGGTAGAAGCGTAGTGCAGGAAGTGGTGCTGGGCAGTGAGCCCACAGATGGGAGGGCAGAGGGAGGGTCCGTTGTCTTTGGAGCTGGAACGGATGAAGTAGCTGTAAGAAACATATCGGTTTAGCTCCAGAACCATTTGTAAGTATGTACAATATGTTCAATATCTTGTGACAGGTCAGGGTCGGTTTGAGACACATACAAAGTTACATTCCCCAGGGAAAATGCCCAAGCATTTTCTGTCAGATATAACTAATAAAAATGACATGTGAAGGTAAGATGAACAGGATTTGGCAGAGAATAGGAAATGACAGCTTTACAATCATCAACTAGCCTATGCCATGGATATACTTCTCCTAACTAAAGGAACCTGACCCAGAGTTGCACCCACAAAGAGCAACAGGCTAGGAGGCAAATTTTTCTGAAAAGTCTCAACAAAGGATGATGGTACAAATCTGGTAGGCAAGACCATCAAAAGGTTAGGTTTTTGCTTGTATCAGGCTGACTTGTGAAAGCTCATAGCCAATTGAGGGCACATGGGGGTTGAGAGCCCAGGGTACATATACTGTGGAGAGTTACATATGCCTAAAATCCACCGTCCAACACCCACATTCACATGCATAGTGAGCATTTCCGTAAACAAACAAACAAACAAACAAACAAACAAACCCAACCCTCAGAGCAAATAAAGGAGCTTATTAGGCTTCCAGAAGATCATAAATGTGATCCATCCTAGCTGTAGAAAGACTCAGTTTTAGTTCTATCCACACATACAACTCAGATATGTGCTTGGAAATAAAGCATCATTGTCTTTCCCAGTTAGGAAGGAAAAGCAATCTTGACCCATCTGCAGAACTCCCTGGGAGCCTGAGGGAAAACATGCTAGTCTCTCAAAAAGACAATTTGAAAACACAACAGTAGCAACAGGGTCAACACAGAACATGACCCATACTTAAGAGTGGTCCTTACAATCTTGAGACTTGCTTTTGACTGACGGTCTATTCCAAACAGGACACCTGTTACAGAAGCCAGATAAAAGCACCACAGATGTCCCTGACCCAAAACTCAGACCTTGTAAGTTACCTATGTAGATCGTAGGTCACATTATAACAAGTTCACAAGAAGCCTCTGAAAGAATGGCAGTGGAGAGACAGATGGAGATAAAAACCTATCTAAAATGCATGCTATGTTTTCCAGACATTTCATATCTCATGATTTTATTCATAATCTCTAAATCATAATTGGGGTGCCTGGCTGGCTCAGTTGGTAGAGTGTGCAACTCTTGATCTCAGGGTTGTGGGTACGAAGCCTCATCTCCAGATGATCTAGGACACCTTGATATGTTCTCAATCTCAAGCCTGCAGAGAGGAAACTTGCCACCAAGGTTTGTGAAATGAGAATGTCCTCTGACATCCCAAGTTCTCAGAGCTACCAATGTACCTCCAAACAGTTCCGGCAGCCCAGCAATATCAAAACCAACTCTGGGTAATCACATGTGTCATTTCAATTCCAACTGAGGCCCCCTCTTGGACTGAAAAAAATCCCATGTCCACATTCCAAAAATCCTAAATAAAAGGAAAGTCTTTCTGGCTTCTATAATGCATACCCATTTGTGTTACTGAAAAATGAATGAAAATCATCATAACCAATCACAGATAAGCCAAGAGCATCTAACAGGGATTTACCTGCAACCATCATCTCCAGCGAACACTGAGCTTACTAGAATTAATAGAATCTTATCCCCATTTTTTCCCAAGTGTTTACAGAGAGCATCATTTTATCTCTCTTCTGCACAACAGTTCATCGAATCCAGAAGGCAAAGAGCATGCCTTTCCTGAACTAGCACACCAATTTCTGCTTTAAAAGTCCTTTACAGTATTGGAATGAGAGCCCTCTGACTACACCAGAACCTGTGCCTCTAAGCAAAGCATCTTTTAAATCCATGCTACACTCTACACTTGGGGTGTGGTCTGACTAGAACAGAATTATATGAGACTATCAATTCCTTCTTGCTGTAGCTAACATTTCTCATAATACCATCAGCAACAATCTACTCACAGGAATCTCTAGCTGAACTTGTAAACCCTACCAAAGAAATGATGCCAACAGATAAGAAGTAGCTATCAGAAAAATGCAAAAGGATTAGTTTTGCAGAATTAGTCACTAGCCTATTGTTTTCCCTATCATATTAGCAGCTATACTCTTTTTGTTTGATTTCCACCACACAAAATGAGAATAGTCAGCTTCTATACTTACTGTCTATAGTCTGCTGACTTCGACCACCACCATGTCCATTCTATAAGGAAGAGAAAAGAAAGTAAGCATACCACAAAATCAAATGATAACCTAGCTGACTTTCTATTGGGATTTAGTCAGAAATACATGAATTATAGATTGATCAAGAAATGATGTGGGGCACTGGGGTGGCTCAGTGGATTAAGCATCCAATTCTTAACTTCGGCTCAAGTCATGATCTCACAGTCCATGACAGTAAGCCTGCATCAGGCTCTACACTGCCTGCTTGGGATTCTCTCCCTCTCTCTCTCTCTCTGCTCCCCCCACCAAAATAAATAAAAACCATTACGGGGGGGGGGGGGGGGGATGGCTTGTTTTATTTTGTTTCTTAATAAAAGGAGAGGTAATTAAAACATTCTTTAAAAATCCTAAGGAGCTGACATTTTTGAAAAACAGACTGGGTATTTAGGGAAGTAACAAGACAGACTCTAATCACAGGAAGCAAAGAAACTGTCCTAAAAATTATTAAGCAGTACAAAGAACTCGGGAACTTATACTGAAATCACCACATCTTTGTATCTCACATGGTCTCCTCAGTACCACTCAGGCAAGAAAAAAAGTTTCCAAATTAAATGGAAAATAGTTCTCAAATAAAATGAGATGTTACTGTGAAACATGGCTTTTCTTAACTGGGTAGGGCAACAGCAGGTTAGCAGAGTGTGGTAGTACCAAAAAGAGCGGAATCTGAAAACAATTAGTTTGCATTAACCATAAGGCATTTCATTGGAAACTAGACACACAAAAGGAGGTATCCTCACAAGGAAAATTTCCACAGATTGACCAAAGCATACGGTGAATGATAGTGGGGCCTACAAGGCCCAGACACTATCCCTGGATGGGAAAAGGAAGCTGACAGAGATTTCCTTCTTACAAATGTGAAAACTTAAACTAAAGAAAAAAGACAAGCCTTTAGATGTTGCTTCTGCATTTAACCCAAATCCTGTTGTGTTATTGATAATATTTTCCTTTTTTTTAAACATTTTTTAAAATTTATTTTGAGAGAGAGACAGAAAGAGAGAAAGAGGGAACATGTGCACATGCATGGGGGAGGGGCAGAGAGAGAAAGAGAGAGCAAGAAAATATCAAACAGACTCCACACTGCCAGCAGGGAGCTCGATGCAGGGCTCAAACCCAAGAACGGTGAGATCATGACCTGAGCTGAAAACAAGAGTTGGATGTTCGACTGAGCCACCCAGATGTCCCTAACATGTTTTTTTCCTCAAAAAAAATTTTTGAGATTATTTACAAGAAATGTAGACAATAAAAGAGTAGAACTTCAAGGAGGGGAAAAAATGAGTTAAAATAGAAGACTGAAGTCAGGGAAAAGAAAATACAATACACCTTACCAGTATATATACAGATAGGTTAGAAAGCAATCAAAATTGTACTCTCTGCCTCTCTTAAACTAGAGTTCACTATGCACTAGGGGCACCTGGGTGGCTCAGTCAAGCATCCAACTCTTGATTTCAGCTCAGGTAAAGATCCCAGGGTCATGGGAACGAGGCCCACCCTGGGCTCCACGCTAAGCATGGAGCCTGCTTAAGATTCTCTTTCTCTTTCTGCCTCTCCCCCATTTATGCATGCTCTCTCTCTCTTAAAACAAAATAAAAATTTTAAAAACATATATGCACTAAATTCATACACATGATACCAAGCATGTACCGCAAAACAGCACAAATGGTGACAAAGAAATGTTCTCAAAACCACACCATACAGAAAGAATAAAAAGGGGGAATAGAAAAGAACAGCCATCAGACCTTAGGAGTATTTTATTCCACCTTGAAAATCACGCATAGACAATGGGGGCACCTGGGTGGCTTGGTGGGTTAAGCATCAGACTCTACTGATTTCAGCTCAGATGATGATCTCACAGTCATGAGATGGAGCCTTGTGTAAGGCTCCCACCAGGCATGGAGACTAAGATTCTCTCTCTCTCTCTCTCTCTCTCTCTCTCCCTGAGCCCTTCCCCAATTAGTACTCTCTCCCTCTCTCAAAAAAACAATGGACAAACTGATTTAACACAGAAGCCACATTATTTGGGGTGGAGGTAATTCTAGGCAGAAGAATGGTGGGAATAAAAGTAAAGAAGTGCCAAATGGTCATGAGAGATCAAAAGTCTGCAGGGTCTTAGTTCAACTAGTCAAGCAAGGAATGAGGTGGGTAATGATCTGAGCAAGCAGCATACCAGGTGAAATTAGAGCTGGAATTCAGAAGTCGAGCAGACAATAGGGATTTAAGCTTAGACAGCACAGAGTCTGATTTCTCTTTTGGAAATTATACCAATACTATACAAGGAAATGTTCAGCAATAAAGGGAATATTCTATATGCACATGTGCATGTTCCTATATTATAGCCACTATAGATACTGAACATTTAAAATTTGGTTAGGGGGCACCTGGGTGGCTTAGCTGGTTAAGCATCTGACTCTTGGTTTTGGTTCAGGTCATGATCTCACTGTTTTGTGAGTTTGAGCCCCGTGTCTGGCTCCGTGCTGACAGTGGGGAGCCTGCTTGAGATTCTCTGCTCCCTCTCTCTCTCCCCCCCCACTTGCACCCTCTCTCTGTCTCTCTTAAGTTATAAGTTATAACTTAAGTTATAAATAAACTTAAATAAACTTAAATAAATTAAACTAAACTAAAATTTGGTTGGTATGTCTGAGGAGCTAAAATTCTGTTTACTTAAATGAACTACTGCATGTGGCACGCCTGGGTGGCCCAGTCAGTTGTGTGTCTGGCTCTTGGTTTCGGTTCACAGTTTGTGGGTTAGAGCCCCAAGTCAGGCTCTGCACTGTGCAGGTGCAGACCCTGCTTAGGATTCTATCTCTGCCCCTCACCGACGCTCCCTTGTGCTCTCTCTCAAGATAAATACATAAATTTTAATAGATAA
Source organism: Panthera pardus (assembly GCF_024362965.1). Taxonomy (NCBI): domain Eukaryota; kingdom Metazoa; phylum Chordata; class Mammalia; order Carnivora; family Felidae; genus Panthera; species Panthera pardus. The sequence goes on from NW_026526766.1 coordinate 55,536,103, forward strand.
AATAAACTACTACATGTGGTTAGTTGTTACCATATTGGAAAATACAAGAATAAACCTCTTGTTAAAGATGATAGATCAGAGTATATGGCTTATAAAAAATATGTAAACCCAGTAAGACAAATACAGGTGAAAAAATGATAACAAAATTCTGTAGACTAGAAAGCATAGACAGAATGGGAACTGACTTAGTTCACATGGTAAAGCCAAATCCAAAGGTAGTGTTAGGCAAATCCAGAAAATAAGGCAACTAAATCAAAGAGCCATACCAAGCAACTCAGTATTTATCTGCACCAGATAACTTTGAAAGTGGGAGTGGAGGTACAGCTAAATGTAGAAGGATTTGTTTAAAGACTGCACAGACCAGATCCCTTCCCCTCTCTCTCCATTTGCACAGCAAGGTAACTGCCCCCTCCCACCTTCTCTCTTAGGCCCTAAACATCATCAAAAGGGTTAACACATGGTCAGATGTAGTGTTAACGAAAATGATTAAGTTAACACAGACAAAACAAGTATTCTGACAATAGACTTCTCTTTCCGCTAGGCTCTTAAAGACACTGACAGATAGACATAGGCCCTATAGGGAAGTGACAAGAAGAGTATCTGGAGAATCTAAACAAGCTCAACAGAACAGGCCAAAGGAGCTGACAAAGGAGGTGTCCACACGGGGGGTGTGTCCACCCGTCCCCACCCCCCCCCCAAAGAAATGGCCTACCCATGCTGTTCCACATCAAAGCCCACATTCCACTATCTACCCCACAAGCCAAAGCCCATAGTTAACCTTTTAGTGTCAAGCAGGCAGCCTGCAATCACCAGACATTTAAGGAAAACATCTAACATAAAAAGAAGGAAAACAAAGAAAGGGAGGGAAAAAAATTCCTATGTTGAGATGTACAATATATCCTGAGAGTCTTAGAAGGAAACTTAAGAAAATGAACCCAAATTTCTGCTACGCCAATTCAACTATTTCCCTTATTTTCATGTTCTTGTCCACTCTTTGAAGTAGCTCTAGTAATGTTTGAACACTTTTGCCTTACAGGAAACTAAAATGTTACAAGTAAGACTAGAGTACCCCCACCCCCACCCCATCCAAAATACTATGAACTTGGAATATACCCTTGTGCTTTCTGTATACTAAGTTTCTGAGGTCCATTCACACATTCCTGTGCATGGGTACCTGAAAAGCAGATTTCACACCAGATGCCCACTATTAGAAAACTCAACACACTACAAGAATTGTATTCAAAAGGTTAACTAATTTCTTAAAGAAAATGTCATCTAAAACCCTCATTTCCCAAACTAAACATGGACCTCTAAATAGGATTTTGTACAAGAAGAAACTTGAAAGACCAATTACCGTGACGGTTCCTGGAGCTGACTCCGATGGACTCACAGAGCTTTGGTATGCAATTCTGTTATGCACAGAACTCTGGTCATAGGAGGAAGACGTTGTTACTGGACTAGTGGAGCTCAGCGATGAGCTGGTCAGACTGGAGGAGGTAATGACTGAAGTTGTATAGGTGGAGTTCTGTACTGCACTGGTCATTGGTAGAGAGGTATTCAAAGAATCACTAGAGAATAAAAAGATTTTGACATAAATTTATGTCGTATTACATGGTTTCATTGAGTAGAACTATTTCACCACTTTACTGTCATACTATAAACAAACATGTCTGTACCTACACATTTACACTACCACATTCTTTAACTGTATTAAAGATGCAAGTTTAAAACACCCCTCCTTTCCAAATCAGACCCACCATTTTTTAAATGTTTATTTATTTTGAAAGAGGGGGCAGGGGGACAGAGAGAGGGGGAAAAAGAGAATCCCAAGCAGGCTTGGCACTGTCAGAGCAGAGCCTGATGAGGGACTAAATCTCAAGAAATGTGAGATCATGACCTGAGCCGAAATCAAGAGCCCGATGCTCAACTAACTGAGCCACCCAGGCGCCGCAGACCCACCTAATTTAAATGACAGGCAGAAGGACATTTTAAAGAATCCTTAAGAATCTTTAAGGAATCCAGATGTCTGGGACCATTTGTAGAAAGAGAACCCAAACAAACATCAGGTTTTAGCACTAGAGAGCAGAAAAATTAATAAAATCTAAAATCAGGGATTCTCTACTTATAAAACGAATATTCAATTGAAGAAAAATAAGAGTTGGCAAAGATATACAAGAATTGCATCCCTCAAGGAGCCTGGGTGGCTCAGTTGGTTAAGCATCCGAATATAGCTCAGGTCATGATCTCGCGATTGGCTGGTTCAAGCCACATGTCAGGTACTGTGCTGACGACTCAGATTCTGTCTCCCTCTCTCTCTCTCTCTGTCCGTCCCCCATTCACTCTGTCTCTCAAAAATAAATAAACATTGGGAAAAAAAATTTTTTTTAATATTGCATCCCTCATAGATTATTGGTAGGAACGTAAAATGCTGCAGCCACATGAAAGAAGTTTGCTGGTTCTTCAAATAGGTAATATAAGGGTTACCATATGACCTAGCAATTATTAGGTCTAAATCCAAAAGAACTAAAGGAGACAAATCTGTAAATGAATGTCCATTGCAGCATGATTCCTAATAGCCGAAAAGTGGAAACAATCCAAATGTCCGTCAACTAATGAATGGATAGACAAAATGTGATCTGCACAATGAAATACTATTCAGAAATAAAATGCACACATGCGACAACATAAATGATCCTTGTTATATGAAGTATCTGGAATAGGCATATCCGGAGACAGATGATTAGTTGCCAAAGGGAAAGGGGAGGGAGAAACTGGGAGTGACTGCTAACAGGCACAAGGTTCTTTGTAGGGTTATGGAAGAAAAGTTCTGCAATTAGGTACTAACAATGGCTGTACAAACCCAGCGCCACATGGTGTATTGCCTCCAACAGGTGATCTCTTAGACTCCATTACTTTGCCAACAAAGGACTTAATCCGGAGAAGAAGTTGTGTACCTTAATGACTTTGAATACAAGCTGATGGGAATCTGGTTACTATTTTCACTGCTTGCAGCTGATCCAAATTCAGAGAGAGAAGGTTCTGATCCAAATTCCAAGGCGCCAAACTGAACGTTTAATCCTGTGACATCTGCTGAACCAGGCATTTCCACTGCAGAAGCTGGGATCTGAAAAAGCAGAGCCATCACGTCAGGAACAGAGATTCCAAGTCCCAGAGGCCTGTAATACAGCTAGTGAGTACTGGCTTCCCAAAGCACTACAAGCACACTTGAGGAACATGGGGTGAGAAGCCCAGTAGTAGGAAAAAGGAACAGAATGTTGCAAAAAACAAAGACAAGAGAAAAAAGAGAAAAGAAAAATTAAAAGTTAACAGCAGAATGATCAATGCCACTAACTGCTTCTTACAGCAAAGGCCGAAGAAAGGGGGAGTTGGTGGTGGGTGAGCGGAGGAAGAGAGCGGGCCTCCTCTGAAAGCATTATCTGGTCAAAGAACCACTATTCTCTATCTATGGGACACAGCTAAATACACAAGACCAGCAAATTCTCTGAGCCAGGTCCAGTACTTTGAATTAACAGTCTCTATCTCTAACAAAAAGCCATTCCCTCTAATATTAGCCCAGGCACTCAGAAATAGCCAATTCTCATAAAGCAGGAAGCTATGTGCATGACAAAAAATACGATGTCTGAGGCTTACTAACCCAGCCCTTGAGCTAAATGTTAAATTATATCCACTGTTGGGATTGTGACTTCTGGATGGAGAACACACCTTAGAAGCTGGGGGTATCCGCCGCTTCGGTAGTTTGACGTGTTTAGGCTGTGGCTGGTGGGCAGTCACAGCAATGTTTTCTACAGTCATGCTGGGAAGCTGCAGAAGTTTGTTCACAGTGGAGGTACTGTCCCTGGGTGTTGACTCTCGCAGTTTTACCTGGGAAGGAAAGGACTCCAACCCAGGAGGAGGAACAGCAACGGGCTGAGTGTGGTGCTGCTGTCGCTGGCTCAGTTGACTAAGAACCGGGGATGGTTCAGGTTGAGATTTGAAGTCTATTAAATATGTGAAGGGGGAGGGAAGGAAAGTAAGCAACAATCAATTATTTAGGCACATGAGCTTAGAGCTCCCTCTTCCACCATGACTGAGAAAGAAAGGTTGTAGTTATCACTGGTTTCTCCCAACAACCATCTAGCTGAATCCCCTAAGTGGGGGGTGTGTGATATATTATAGCTAGCATATGATAAAAGAAAAGGATGACTGTATGGGCTTATAGATAAATTCTTATGCAGACAGGAGATGTAGTTTATGTTAAGTTATACTGGTTGAAAAGTGGATAAGAAAAGCAAGGAGTTGCTACACACATCTGGCCTTTAGCTAATAGCAAATTATATTTTGTTGCTTTATGAATTTTGTAACTAAATTGTTAAAAATTATTTTCTAGTAACTAATATGTGATATCACAAAATCCAGAAAGCAAAAAAAAAGCGTATATGTTAACATAAATCACCCTTCCAACACTATCTGCAGATTCAGTCTACAAAGGCAGACACTGCACCCAGGTATATATCTTCAGATACAGTATCTTCAGAGACACTGTTTCAAAATACAAACGTATACAGACACACACACACACACATACATTATATACAGTTTCCTCACAAACCATTTAGTTTTCAGAAACTGTTCCACATTAATGTGTGAAGAGCTACTTCATTTTTGTGGCCACACAGTAATCCAGTGTACATAGGCATCAAGTTTTAAAACCAGTACTATATTAAAGGGCTTTTAGATTTCCCAACTCTTGCTATGAAAAACAATGCTGTAATGCACGGTTTTTTATGTAAGACAGTTTGCTCAAGTGCAAGTATACCTGTAGAAAAGAGTTATTGGTTCAAAGAACAACTCTTCATTTTGACAAATACTTCAAGATTCTTTTCCTAATTTGAATAATGGAAAATAGCATAAAAGATGCAAATAAAAATAAGTTGGATGAAGCATCATTTCATACACTCCAATATACCTTGCCTATGAACTCTGACCATACCTTGTTGACCATTTTTTTACTTTGTTGTTCATCTCCTTGATTTTTAGTTACTCTTTTTTTTTTAATGTTTAGAGACAGAGAGAGACAGAGCATGAGTTGGGAAGGGGCAGAGAGAGGGAGACACAGAATCTAAAGCAGGCTCCAGGCTCTGAGCTGTCAGCACAGAGCCCGACGCGGGGCTTGAACTCACAAACTGCGAGATCATGACCTGAGCTGAAGACAGACGCTCAACTGACGGAGCCACCCAGGCACCCCTTTAGTTACTCTTTTCTATAAGGAAGTTACCCTTTATCTACATGATTTTCAAGTCATATACGATAGAAGTTGGTAATTTTTTTCAGCAAAGAACCAGATAGTAAATATTTTAGGCTGTGAAGGCCATCTGTTAGCAACGACTCAACTCTCCCTCTATAGACTGCAAGTAGTGCTAAGACAACACATAATGGGTGCCTGGGTGGCTCAGCTGGTTAAGCATCAGAATCTTGATTTCGGCTCAGGTCATGATATTGTGGTTCATGATTTCAAGCCCCACATCAGGCTTTGCACTGACAGCGTGAAGCCTGCTTTGAATTCTCTGTCTCCCTCTCTCTCTGTGCTCCCCTGCTCGTGTGTGCGTGCGCACCCTCTCTCAAAAATAAACATTAAAAAAAAAAAAACCATGATGAGTGGTAATGGCTGTGTTCCAATAAAACCGTATTTGCAAAAAGAGGTGACAAATCTAGTTGAAGGTTTGCCAACCCATGACTTAATGTATTTCCATCTTAGATAAATCTATTTTTGGACTTTATATTAGAGGCATGTAGGAAAAAGACAGGATTTATAAGGAACATGGGAATAGCATGTGCAAATCTAAAAACCCTTATCACCCACTGCAGTGGGTCTGCAGAAAAAGATTAACACAGCACTATAGCTGCCATCAAAAATGCCACCTTGTTTAACTGGCTCTTGGCTAGTGTCTGGGAACATAGACTTTTGATATGTTCCAGGCAAAGGCTGCCAGCATTCTTAACAGTTAAAAGTGACTCTGTGCCTTTAATGTTTGTACAATGTGGTTTATAGCATACAGTTACTTTCCTTCTGGGAATGTGGACTTTTAGTATGTATTCAGCAGACGGTAAAAAACTTTGGGCAATGAGGCTCTAATGAATAGATACGCCTCATTTTGAAGCCTGGTGGACATCACTTCAAACATGGGAGTGGTCTCAAGTACTTCCATTACAAAGAACTATTTCTTTGAGTAGAGAAATGTACTTCTATCTCTTTGAATAAGTCCTAAATATAAACCTGCCCAGGAAACCAACCCTATGGTTAATACAATCCTCTGCTGTTCCTTAATGCAGTGTGGCATGCATATGTTAATAGGAAATGGGTGTTTTAACATCACAAAGTCTACAGCAGTATAGATTAGAAATTATCAAACTTACACATGGTGCCTTTATGTTACAAACCACTGACAGTAAGCCTGGCACAAATCATGATAGATACATACGAATGTTAGAATGAGAAAGCAATCCATAGGGTGTGATTTAAAATGTTGTCCAGGGGTGCCTGCGTAGCGGTGTCTGTTAAGTGTCTGACTCTTGATCTCGGCTCAGGTCCATGATCTCAGAGTTCGTGAGTCTGAGCCCCGCACTGACTCTGCACTTATGGCACAGAGCCTGCTTAGGATTCTGTCTCTCCTTCTTTCTGCCCCTCCCCTGCTTGTTGTTCGCTTGTGCTGTCTCTCTCAAAATAAATAAACATTAAAAAAAATTTTTTTTTTTTAACGTTGTCCACATCCCTGACTCGGTCCCCACCCTACTGTAATACAGCTTAGAAAATTCTGTTTCGGCCTTTACTTACAAAGTGTTGTTTCCATATATTTGCATGGCTTTCCCATGCTTTTGCACATCTCTTCAAAGTATGTTCTAATATTACTTCTACCACTACTACTACTAACTAAATACAGATATTTACACAATACAAAGCTAACGGAATTAATTCAGAAATGCTATAGAAATTCTACTAAATAGTACCTCTGGATAAATTCCACATTAGCGTTACAAGTCAACACACTCTGCTAATGTTCAGCATGTCCTCACTAGGGGCAAACCACCACAGAACATGTATACTTACCAAAATGACTAAGGACTGAGGACTGGGAAGTTGAGGACTTGAGGTCCCAAGAAGTAGTAGTTGTGGGGGGACTTGTACTATTCTGTTGTGAACTTGGGGTAGTGGTAAACTGGCCCAAACTTGGAGCTTTCAATTGGTCCAAAATCTGGGAGCTGGTGATGTTTGCCATTTTGGAAGGTGCAAGCTCTCCAAATCCTGAACCAAGGACGGACGACTTTAAAGAGAAAGAAAAAGAAAAACCTTCAGCAATACAAATCTATCCCAGAGTTAAAACATACCAAGTATTTTCACAAGGATTTTAAAATCTATAACCCAGAACATGGAATCAACAAGACTCACCTGAGCAAATACTACAGGAAAATATTACCAAAAAAGATCTGATTAAATCCAAGAATCAGTCCTGATTCTGATGAGAGGTTAAAGGAAGAGGACTATTTTCCCTGGATTTTAGGATAAAAGTGATGTCACAAGTTCACAAACAAAATAGTTTTCTAAAGAGAAATATCATGAATTAAATGACAAAGACAAGCTAGAGAAATAAAAATATAGTACTTTCTCAAAATATGGAACAACAATAATCATCTTTAAGTTTGGTCACAGAAAGGCTCAGCCATGTAATCCTACAATATTAAATGCAGTTTGCAGTACCTGTCTAAAAAGTTAATATTCTAAAATCAGACAATGATTTACACATGAAGTATCTGTGTACTGGACAGATACCCTGGACACCGCTGTGCTTATTTCGAGCTATTTTGATGACTAAGAACACCAAAAATGCTCCACAAGTATACAAAAGAAAATGTTACACCTCCCCCATCTATCCTGTCAGGTCACATACCAAGATCCAAAGAGAATGATATATGTAAAAGACCACTTTATAACCACTTTCTAACACCGTACACAAAAATAAACTCAAAGTGGGTTAAAGACCTAAATATGAGACCCGAAACCATAAAAATCCGAGAAGAGAACAAAAACAATAATTTCTTTCACATCAGCCATAGCAACATTTTTTAGATACATCTCCTAAGGCAAGGGAAACCAAAGCAAAAATAAACTATTGGGAAAATATCCAAGGAGAATGAGACCCTAGGACTAGTGAACACAACAGCAGATCAACTTCATTTTTACCTATCAAGATCATTCAGTTTCTGAAAAAGATAAGTTGTCAAAAAATAGCTTTTCAAGGGGTGTCTGTGTGGCTCAGTCCAACTCTTGATTTTGTCATGATCTCATGGTTTGTGCAAGCCCCTCACTGGGCTCTGCACTGACACATGGAGCCTGTTTGGGATTCTCTCTCCCCTCTCTGTGCCATCTATGCTCTGAGCGCTCGCTCTCAAGCCCCCCTCCCCAAGAAAAACCTTTCAAAACCATTTAAAAGGTCACAAATAGAAATGACTTGCATTCTCTTAAGAGATCAGATGTAGAAAGCTGAAATAATTGTTTCTGTTAACAATATCCAAAGGCATGGAGTATCCCAGTTGTTCTAAGGAAGACCAAATTCTCCAATTTGAGTAAAACATTTAAGTTGTAGGGAGTTACTGCACATCACACAATCTACTAACATTATTTATCACTACTTTAGAATCCTTGCTATTTCATGCTGCCAAAACACCTGTCTTATGTGGCTACAAATCCAAAAACCCAGTTCAAGCCCACTTGTTCAGTAAAGGCTTCCAGAATGATGCTTTTGTTCTTCCTCTTTTCCTACCTAATTTCTACCCTGCGTTAGTCAATACTATCAAATGCAGTTTCTGTGTGTTTTACAACATAATGAAATCACTGAGTCAAGGACTAGCACCTTGCTTCAGGTTAACATTTAGCACAGGACTTCTCAATTTCACCTACACTTCAATAGATGGGGGCTTTAAAAATATGTATTGATACACAAGTATGCCTACACTCACATATACACAAATACACACAAATGCCCAACACGCAATCCCAAGATTCTGACTTATTTGGTTTGTGCAGACTCTGGCATTATTTTATTATCCTTACTACTGTTGTTATTTACTGAAGTTCCCCAGTGATTATGAAAGTACAGTAGGTTGAGCACCACTCCTCTAATATGCTAAACATTACTTGTTCCAGTTTCTCAAGGTATTGTTCATTACAAAAGGCAACACATCTGAAGGCACTGTTAAAAAAGAAACACAACAAAACAAAAAACACATGTCCTAAAAAGAAAAAAAAACAAAATAATAAAACAAACAAAACTCATGTCCTACCTATGCTCTGAGTGGCCTGGCTAAGATTCCAACAGTTCGCATAGACATTACATCAGCAGACCAGTAGCAGATAGAAAGACATCGGAGGAAGAAAGGACAGGGATGGTTCACCTCAAACCATGAGGGTACTGGGGCACCTGGCTTGCTCAGTTGGTGAAGCATACAGCTCTTGATCTTGGGGTTATAAATTCGAGCCCATATTGGGGATAGAGATTACTTAAAATAAAATCTTTATAAAAAAAAAGAAAAACTTGAGACCCCCTCAAAATAGAGATAGCATCATGCCTTGGGCTGTCCCACTTCAAGCACTCACATTCTCTCGTACACAATCATCAGTGGTACTAAAAATGCCAAATTCTCAAGCCAGTTATACATGACATAACGTGGCTGTGCAGAGTAGAACACCACAATGAAAAGTTTACATATTAAATTCTCCATTTTATGAAGTGGTGCAGCAAATGATTTTTGAGTCAAGTAGGAGAGAAAGATTATTATCATATTTATAAATTCTGTTTCTCAACCATGGATTTCAGGTAAAACACAACAAAGAATGAACAAAAATAATTACCACTAGTGAAAGCTGTGGATCTGTATTTGGAGGTGTTCCAACTGAGAACACCTCACTGCCAACTGAGCAGTACCTACAGTTAGGGCCTTCAGTTCACCATTATTCTGCAACTACATTCTTTGGTTATCTTCATATCCTTCACTAACAGTTCCTGAAGTCCTTTCTGATAGGAGCTAAATTCTCATAGGAAATTAAAGTCAGATATGCAAGCGGCAGATGACCCTTATTTTAAGGAAAACACATCCACATTAAAAGGGCTTCTGCTACAAAGTGAAGTTTTATGAAAAGATACACTAATTTTATGAATAACAATTAAAAATGCAAAAAATAAAAGCCTTCCTAGACTTAGAAAGAACTGTTTTAGCATGATTTTAGCAAGCCAATACTGACAAACATTTGCATTTTATTACACTGGAAAACAAATGAAAATTTTAATGTCTTAAGTACAGACTTTCAAAGAAAATACAAGAAAAAAATTATTAATAAGAAGGATGCCTCAGTGATTAAGACTTAAAAGATTTCAACTAATCATAAAGAAGCATTTTTTAAAAATCATTGTCCAGGAAACTCAGAGTAGTTGAATTCCACATGGAATCATCAGATATGTGCTTGGAAAGTATCACATCATTGTTTTCTGGACTGAGATCGTCTAAATATTTTTGTATTTAGAAAATAATTATCAGGCATGTGTCATTCTAGAATACATTTGTTCATGGGTACAGTCCTTCAAATCCCATACTAAAATAAAAGTGAGTTACCAGACTCTGAGGAGAATAGGAGTTGACAGCAGTGGAGCTGCCAGTCCCTGGTGCCATCTGATTGTTGTGCTGAGAATTTGTGAAGACAAGGGCTTGGCCAAAGCCCTGTTGTTGGGAAGTTTCAAAGGAGTTGACTTCTGAGGCTTGACTGGGAGGAACAGGCTTCTGGAGCAAGGCTACCAGATCAATGCTAAGCAGACAAAAAGCAAATGAGGAATGAGTCAAAAGCACATCTTACCAACAATGAATTTGAGAAGTGTATCAATATAAAGTAAATTCATGTTAAAAATAATCTAAGTGAGGTGATCTCAGGGTCATAAGTCAAGCCCCACGCTGAATGCAGAGATTATTTAAATAAATAAAGTTTTTAAAAAGTTATAATTTAAGTGAGGAAAACTTTTGGAAACTGTAGTTTAAAGGAGCCAAAAGAACAGCATCAATGACAAAAAAAAAAAAAAAAAAAAAAAAAAAGCATATGAAGCCACAGAGACTAAAGCAGGGCTTTGAAGAGAAGAGAAATGAAAAGGTGCATTGAGGTAGTTCCACAGAAATAGCACAATAACAACTCATTTGAAAACCTGGAGCAATTGAGTAAACAGTATTCTGAAGTTTGGCTCATTTTCTTTAGAATACTTTGCCCCATTCATTACTTGGAACCAGTGTCTCTTCAACTTGCCTCAAAGAGGGTGAATCTCTATTTTGAGGGATTGAGAACCACAGCCATAGTAGACAATCCAAACAGTCATAAATATTTCTACATTCTACGGTATAAGATATTTAAGCTTATATAAATCTCCAATAATTTTCTCTCTTAAACATTCAGGGGGGAAAACACAGTAACAAATCCTCTCTAGAACACTTGTAATGTCCCCAGAAAAACAGATATTCCAACTTAAAACTTACGGCCTGAAAACCTAAAAGCCTGAGGAAGAAATGATCTTCAAGATATATACAACCTGACACGTGAGTGAACTAGCTACTAACTCCTCCACAGAAACTGCAAGGTGCTCAGAATTTACTAACAAGGTAATTTGCTCCCTTAAACCATTTCAAAGGCCAGTTCCCACTCAGTTCTCCTGTCTGAAACGCTCACCATGCCAGTGAGGCAGATTCTGGAAGGTCAAATAATTCAAGGCCCACTACTATCTAATAAAGATCAAAGTTCCTAGGCCTGTATTCCTCTCCTTATGCACTACCCACACTTACTCTCCTGTAACCAGGTTAAAGTACCAGACTAGTATTTTGGATCCCCAGGTGATGTTATACTTATGATATCCTAACTCCAAGGATATAAATACAGGGTAGTTATATTACATATAACCCATCTCAAAAGATGCATTATCTCTCTCACACACACACACACACAATACAGCAAGTTCTATTCCAAAAAGTTGGTAAGATGTATTAATATAGTATAGCACTGTCTATTAACTAACCATTAAATAAGTATATTTCTTTTCTTTTTTTCTTTAAATTCCCTCCCATGCCCAACTGTGACCTCTGAACCCATCCTTTCCTCTGCTTCAGTGAATAGAGAAGGGGCTTCATATATTTTTTAATGTTTATTTATTTTTAGGAGTGGGAAGGAGGGAGGGAGGGAGGGAGAGAGGGAGAGAGGGAGAGAGAGGGAGAGAGAGGGAGAGAGAGGGAGAGAGGGAGAGAGGGAGAGAGAGAGAGAGAGAGAGGGAGAGAGGGAGAGAGAGAGAGAGAGAGAGGGAGAGAGAGAGAGAATATCCCAAGCAGGCTCTGTACTGTCAGTGCAGATCCTGGACACAGAGATCAGTCTAACCAACCGTGAGGTCATGACCCAAGCCGTTATCAAGTATCGGAGGTTTTTGTTGTTGTTGTTTTTCTTAAATAAAAATGATCCTGGGGCACCTGAGTGGCTGAAGTCAGTTGAGCGTCCAACTCTTGTTTTCAGCTCAAGTCATGATCCCAAGGTCATAAGATTGAGCCCCATGTCAGGCTGCATGCTGACAGTGCAGAGAGCCTGCTTAGGAGTCTCTCTCTCCATCTCTCTCTGCCCCTTCCCGGCTTGCTCTCTCTCCTTCTAAAAATGAATAAACATTTGAAGAACAAGAGGAGAGGGGAGGGGGAGGAGGGAGGGGAAGAGGGGAAGGGGAGAAGGGAGAAGGGGAAAGGGGAGGAGAGGAGAGGAAAGAAATAGAAGAGCCCACATAAAATGAGAAATTTGTATTAGTATGAGAATGCCTAAATAAATGGTATTACACACAGAAAACCAAAGGTATTTTGTATTAAGTTTATCTGTCAAACAATATACTGCATTTACTAAAGTAAAAAAGAACCACCATAAATAGGCTTAATATAACCTCTACCACAAATGATAACAAATCACACACATAATTGCTATTTTAATTCATTAGTGGATACAACTAAGTAGATAATGATGTAGGCTATGTCAGTTCACAAGGAAGGTTAAGGATAAAACAAATTCTCAGAAGAAAATAGTAAAAACAGGAAGAGATTCAAGAAAAGGAAAAAACAGAAAGAGACCTGAGAACCAAAACAAATTTCTGGAGTAAGAAATTTAAATTATGCTTTGAATAACAAACAAAAGGGGACAAAAAGTGTTTACCTTTGCCCAGGTGTGACATGATTCTCTGCTGGAACAGCTGAGGCAGTGAAGACTTTTGTTTCAGAAAGCTGTATGGAAACGAATAAAAAAATACTTTGCTCTTATTTTACATAACATAAAACCCAAAATGTATCCAATTTCTGACAATTTTGGGGCGCCTGGGTGGCTCGTCGGTTAAGCGTCTGACTTTGGCTCAGGTCATGATCTCACAGTTCTTGAGTTCAAGCTCCACGTCAGGCTCTGTGCTGACAGCTCAGACAGAGCTGGTAGCCTGCTTTAGATTGTGTTTCCCTCTCTCTCTGCCCCACCCCCTCTCATAATGTCTCTGTTTCTCAAAAAAGTAAATAAAAATGATAAAATTTTAATAAAATTTCTGACAATTTTTAGTCACCAGTACTCTCATTACACTTCACCCAAAAAGTGGTCTAAAACAGAAGAAATACACAAGTGATCATAACAATTTTGTTAGGGGGAAGGTAATTTTTAAATTGACAAACCCGAAAAAAGGACTTCACATCAGAGAAACAATGAAGTCAGACCAGGGTTCAAGTCCTAGTCACGCTGTTCTATTTGACATTATACAAAATGAAAACACCAGTAAAACCACCACAAATGCCAAAAGTTTGAAAGAGCAAAAAACTGATGTTTCTTCTTCCCCCAAACAGATGGTTTTAGTATTTCATTTATTAGTAATCTGTATTTCTTTTTTATTAAGTCATAGGTTTCCTTGTTTTTTATAAAAACAACTTTATTGGGGGTATATCACATCCAATAAGCTGCAAATATCCAAAGCAAATAACTGGGTTTTGTCATATTTATATGCCCATGAAATCATCACAAAATCATGACAATGAACATATTTATTACCCTAAAAGTTTGCTCCTGTCCCTGTGTAATCAATCCCTCCCACCACTCACCTTAGTCCCCAGGAAACCACCAATGTGTTTTCTGTGACTACAGATTAGGGTTCTATTTTCTAGAATTTTAAAATATGCAATCTTGGGGTACCTGGATGGATCAGCCTATTGACCATCTGACTCTTGATCCCAGATCAGGTCAAGATCTCACGGTTCGTGAGACCAAACCCCACATCAGGCTCTGTGTTGAAAGCATGGAGCCTGCTTGGGATTGTCTACCTCTCTCTGCCCTTCTCCCACTCTTGCTCTTACTCTCTCAAAATAAATAAACTTTAAAAATAAATAAGGGGCGCCTGGGTGGTTCAGTCATTTAAGCGTCTGACTTCTGCTCAGGTCATGATCTCACAGTTTTTGAGTTCAAGCCCTGCGTCCGGCTCTGTGCTGACAGCTGAGATTTGGATTCTGTCTCCTTCTCTCTCTGCACCTCCCTACTTGGGTTCTGTCTCTCAAAAATAAATTAAAATGTTAAATAAATAAATAAGCAAACAATCTTTTTGTCTAACTTTTTTCATTGAACATAATTATTTTCAATTCATGCGTATCGTTTAAATGCCATTTGAAGTTTTGCGGGATTTTTTTTTTTTTTTTTTTTTTTCCAGAGAGAGAAGATGGGAGGGGCAGAGAGAGAGACAGAGAGACAGAGAGAATGAATCTCAAGTAGTCTGTACACTGACAGTGCAGAGCCCAATGTGGGGCTAAAACCCATGAACCCTGAGATCACCTGAGCCCAAATCAAGAGTCGGATACTTAACCAACTGAGCCACTGAGGCACCCTCCACCTTTTGATGTTTTAAGGCACCCAGAATAAAATTTTTTGAAACCTTAACTGACATTATTGAAAGGTAGGCTCTTTTCACATTTTCAAAGTGGGGCATGAGTGTTTAAAGGCTGAAAAGTTGATATAATGAGATAATGTAACTGCAGGAAATATTTCTCAAAGACTTTTATAATACATATTAACTCTAAATGTCTCAGAACTCTGAAATACTGGATAAAAATCAGATTGCCCTCACAAATTAAAACTATGATAGGGGCAGAGCAGGCAGTAGGTGTTCACTTTCTAGAAAAACAAATAAAAAGTGCTGAATAGATTACTGCTTGAACAAGAAGAGCTTACACCCTATTTCAAGGTAGTATCTTGAAGAGTACCAAGGAATCTATTTTTGCCTCAACTCTATCTACCATGTAAGATTCTGTAAGACACAGAGAAAAGCAATAAAGGAATAACTCTGTGAAATGCAATGACAGAGAAGATCTAAAGCCATAAATATTTTAGTTCAAATCAAATTAGAACCACCATTAATCACTAACATCCTATCTGACCCTGGCAGAAAACAGAAAATTAAATTCTTTCCTCCCTCTTTTTTTAAAAAAAAGGACTTGAGGGGCGCCTGGGTGGCGCAGTCGGTTAATCGTCCGACTTCAGCCAGGTCACGATCTCGCGG